>NC_042515.1:23131388-24357221 GCF_900963305.1 Echeneis naucrates
AAAATTAACAGATTTAGTCTGAATATGGGCGTGGGTGGGGGGGTTAAACACAGAAAACATTGGCACCGGGCCGGCACAACCGAAGAGCCCTATGGACGGCTGACTCAGCAAAGGACAGCTGAGTACAGGGGAGTCACAGCTACACTCCAATGGCATCTTACTCTTCCTGGGCTGAGGTGGTTCATCAAGGCCAAGGGAAGCTTTACAGAGGGAAGGTTTTCCCACCAGCTCCTCTGACTATTTCAAGCCATTTTGTGACCTGAGGTCCCGCCTCAACCTGAGCCAACAGACCCCAGTGCAGCTTCTCCAACTGTGATCAGTGCAGATCAGGCAGGTCAACATTCCAGAGTTGTGATGAGATTCAATAGGATGCAGGAAGCCGTCCTCAGGTCAAACCATCCAGCTCCTGTCCACTTGTGCAGGCCTCTCATCCAGAACCATTGATGGATTGTCTCCTACACAGCCCAGGTGGCTCATTCTTCACCGTCTCGTCCTCTCATTTCTTCCATCACATTAACCATCAGAGACTTTATTACCTGGGACATCCACTTGTTAATGCTATCACTGGTGTCAAAGTCATTTTGGACGAACTGCTAAAGTTACTGCCTTTAACTCCCAACTTCCATCACAAGAATTGTGCTACATGTTGGGCACATGCACTTCCCGTTGTGAATCTGAATACACCAAAAGGAGGTTTCAGTCTCCTCTCTAACACTTTAAAGCGCACTGGATTGTCCATTTTTGTCTGTGGCCAACTCTTTCCATTGGGCACAGAGCTGAGTGTTTTAGTCACATCCTAATAGAGCACACCTGGCTCCCAAAAACATCCACCTTCTTGACAACTTCACCTTATTCTGGAATTGTCCTTCACTCTTCAACAGCGATGGGATTCACCTCAACAGGCAAGGTAGTAAATTGTCAGCGAACATCTCGCCTGTGCTCCAATCTGCACCCCATGTACGACTATATGAAGTCACCACTACATACGCACCGCAGCAGGTCATCCATTCTTCCGCGGACATCAGTACCTGATGATGATCTTCCTTCTCGTATTTCTGCTGCTGTGGCACGTCCTATTCCTCCCACTCATTTATCCATTCCTGTTAGAATCACTGACTGGCTGTGGTTAGCATTAACAGCATGAAATATTCCTCTTCTTCCTCAGATGTTATGCCCACAAGACCTTCTAAAATGGTTTATGCATTTTTATCTTCAAATATTTAAGTTTTTGTTTTTTGGAGTTCCTTCAATTTTTTAATTGGCAGTTTTGAGACCATTACTCAAAAAACCAAACCTTGACACTAATGATGTATAAATGAGCCATCCTTGAAAAGGTATTGGAAAAACTGGCATATTCTCAGTGGATATCATTCCTGAATGACCACTTACTTTCAATCTGGCTTCCGTTGTCACTTTCTCCACCAAAGGTTTTGAATTATATCAGGAAGAACTTAGATGCTGGCTGCTGCACTGTCTTGTTGGATAGTTGTGCTGCATTTGATGCTGTCGATCACACTGTACCTATTGACAGTCTTGGAAATTTGGGAGGTGTGATTGGGGTTGCTCTGGATTGGTTCAAGTCTAAGTCACAGAAATTTCTCTGTATGTGTTATCTGTCTGTCTTCTACACTTTTGCAAACATCACCTGTGGCATTTCTTAAACACTGATTTTTGCCCCTTTATTGTTCTCAATATACATTATACTATTAGGTCAGGTTATCTGAAATTTCAACATAAATTTCCATTTTTATGCAGGTGACTTTCAAATTTACTCATCCATAGATACATCAGACCTCTGCAGTTCAGTCACTAACATCCTGCCCCCGAGAAAAATAAGGCCTGGATGTCCAGCAACTTCTTATTGCTGAACAGCGAGAAAGTGATGGTATACAGAGCCAAAGCACACAGGAACTCTGGAACTCAAACTTTAGCTTCCTTGGACTGCAGTGCACCCATGTGACCAGAAATCAGGGAGTTACCTTTAAACCAGACCTGAACTTTTCATCAGTAACACCAAGGCAGCCATCTATCAAATTAGATAGCTCAGACCATTTTTTCATTCACTGATACTCAAGCCTTTACTCATGCGTTTTCCTAATAACATTTAGACTACAGCAACTCAACTGTCCCCACTTTGAACAAAACTGCAGCTAGGTTCCTCATTTTAACCCTGTAAATACGATATTAGCTCGACAATTCCAGCTCCATTGCACTGGTTTCCTGTGGTGTCAAGAAACCCTAACCCTAACCCACAGACACACACACAGAGGAGACAGCAGAGTTTTCCCCTCCCGCATCCTGTTTCTAGACACTCTACTTCTAATCAGCTCTGGCAACGAGTACAAGGCAATCTATTTTTCTGTTCAGTTTAATGTCAGTTTAACGAAACGCACGACTGATGGATGGTTGTACGAGATGATTGTACGAGTCCCCAGAATTTTTTGCAACAATTCTGGGGACAAAGTGGGTGAAATACGGGAAGAAATACAACAAAGACTGGGAGAAAGAGAACAGATTAAAAGACTGGATTCAACCTGTCGCGGGGGACAACTCGAAAGCCCTGTGCAGAGAATGTAAGGGCGAAATATGTGCACGCGGATCTGAAACAACATGCTAACACTCAAAAACATAAGAGAAATGCAGCAAGGTCACTGGTTAGGCTTTTCTTTGGTATTCATTTGAGAAGTCGAGTCACCTCTTGTAGGCTTGTTTCGTTAGAGCTGGTTGCTTGTTTTTCTCGCAAGATCTGGCAACACTGGCCAACACACAGAGACCAACAACCACTCACACTCACACTCAAACCTACGGGCCTGCGGACAATGATGTTTTTGGATGCTGGGAGGAAACCCACGCAGACACAGTGAGAACATACAAACTCCGCAGAGAAAGGCCCCAGGCTGGGAACCGAGCCCACAAGTATAAGTATGCATTTTATTGTGGGAATGCAGTGAAGAAACCGTTCTAAACGGAGTGTGTTGCCAGCGGCTACCGCACTTCAAATTGCCATAAATTTGCAAATGTTTGCTCTATCGGAGGGTAGAGTAGTAAATAGTAGTAGGAAATGCCAGCGGCTCCTGACAGCTGAGAAGTTGCTCTTTACAGCCATTACAGAGTCATTACAGTAACTCCACTACCACTGTTGACGGAAGTTGCCGAAACTGTTCCTTCGTTGATAACCGTTAATGTTCTTTCCACATTCAGTAGACTGCCGGATATCAAAAGTTTTCTGGAAAAACGGGCAAAAGCACAGGCCACAGGACACTTTCTGGTTGCAATAAGCAAAAAGTCCAGGTGGACAATAGGAATCTTTGTCAAAGGGTTCAAGTGAAAGTCACCAGAAGCAAAACAACTCAAGCAAAATAGAGATACTGTCATGGACCAGCTGGTGTGTTGTCGCCATCTGGTGTTGGTTTTGTCTTTTGTGTTATCTTCCCCATGTGGCCTCTGTCCCTCTTGTCTATGTGTGTCTGATTGGAGGATCAGTTGCAGCTGGACATCCTGCACACCAGTCCACCATTCGCAATCAGGAGCCCCAGAATATAATCACCTGCCTCTCACCCACTCGTTCCCTGATTATTATTCAACCAAGTTTGGTAGCTCTCTTGGCCCCTACTTGCACCGGGTCCCCTGGTGCGTAGTGGGTTTTTTTTTTTTTTGGGGAGGTTTTTTTGTGCGCTGACCTTGGTTCCCTGTAGTCGGGATCCTTTGCCACATGCTTCTGCTCTTACCGGTTCATTCTTTTTTTCTGCACTGGCCTACCTGCCTCCAAGGCCAGCAGTTCCCTGCCTTTCTGCCTTCCCTGCACCCCAAACCACTTGCCCTGCTCCTTGGAACCTCCATACTAACCTTCCACTGAACTTCAATAAACCACCTCCACTTACCTCTATGTCTGATTTTGGGTCCTGATCAGCTCTAAACATGACAGATACTCCCAGAAACGACTTAAGAAGTATTTTGTCCGGTCAGGTAAGGTCATTGTGCATCAAAAACATTTGAATCTGTCATGGCATGAAGGATAAAGGCAGATTTTTTTTTTTTTTTCTTTTTTTTCTTTTTCCTGGTTGTTTGATTTTTCCCACTAATTTTCTCTTTGGTTTCAAGTCATATCAGCTTCTCTGGAGGGAACAACACCTCCCAAACTGTAGGTTTACAGTCAATTTCCAGCTTACCCTCTCGAGTGTTAGAACAGATTGGCAACACATGTTGTCTCTCCATGTCCTTTCAAATCTTTTTAGTGGTTAGGGTTACAAGCAGCATTCAGAAGTTGAGAGCAAAGTAGTGGATCCTCTTTCACATATTTTAGACGTGAAAAATCAGCAGCAGTTACAAACTTTTCCTCAAATACTTGTATTAATACAGGAACTGCTTTTGCAGTGGCAAAGGACTACTTTTCCATACTCTCAACAAGATGTATATCTTGGAAATGCGTTGTTGATTTTCTGGTTGAAATGGCTCAGTTTGGTGTGCATTAAGCTGAAGACCTAAAGATCCCGGGTGTCGGCATGTGAAACGCTGGGTTTTCCTGGCACGCTGCCTTAGATCTAAGGATTTGTTAATATATGAGAGAAGAATGGGCAGAACTAATTCACATGTGCTACCTGCCACTCCCGGAGAGAATGATGTTTTTTCAATATCAACCCATTATTGTGTAGGTGTTTCCTGAATTATCTGCAGGACAGCACTCATAGTTGTTGCCATGTTCTTAGTTTGAAAGAATGATATTGGCACAACTCGAAGACTTGAAATATACCTCACTTCTCACTCTACTCATTTGTGTCTGTCTCTTAGGTGGGAGTCATGCTGGTGCAGTGCCTGCTGTTGCTTTTCTCTACAAGCTCCATACTTTTCTTCATTGGTACCTGTGTATTTGGAATGTTCATCAGTGGTGTGTTGCCCCTAATGCTGGCCTTTACGGAAGATTTGTTAGATTACAAAGGTAAAAAAAAAAAACCCACACAAATAAATATATTGAATAGATAATATTTTTACGAGCTAGTAGCTATATTAATGTTGTTAATTATTAAGGTATGCTTTTCATTTTGAGTTAATTTTATCAATTATTTATGCATCGATGAATTAGGTTCAGTCCTCTGCAGACAAATTGGGCACACATTTTATATATGGTCTTTTGTCTTTTTTGTTAAAGGTTGCGCCACGACCATTCTGGTGACCAGTGCCAGTGCAGGAGAAATGGTGCTCCAGCAGCTTGTTGGATTTGTAAGAAACACATTGCTTTTTCATTCAGTATTTCCACTTGTTTTTTATCTTTAGTTCTCAGGATCTATTTGGCTACTTTGATACATAATTTATACATTTTTTGGAGAAGTATGTTTCATAAGAAACTATTATGTCTGTGGTTACCTTAGTATTGATTTGATAAAATGGAATGACAACAGACTGACATCCAACTTCTGTTATACAGTGTTTAGTTTGGGTCTTCAGCCCATGATTGACAAATCAAGTTGGCTAACTAGGGCGCCACAGTTATTGATAACATTTTTATCTAAGAGCATGATCAAACAACAAGGGACCATCTAGCCATGCTTGCAGCCCTGCGTAATCTTGATATAAAAGGTTCAGTTTGTGAAAAAATAAATTCTTAAATTCCATTGACGTGACAGTTACTAAAAAAGTGACCTTCTTTATTTACTATATATTAGAATATACATCCTTTTGAAAGTAAAGTTTGCAAAGATAATTCCAGTATTCAAAAATTGGGATAAGCACTGCACTGTCAACTAGAGACCAAAATCTCTTCTTCTTGATTTATAAACACAAATTTTTATTTGTAAAATTATATGTGAAACAATTGCATTCTTTCATTTGTAAACATAAAATACTAAGTGAAAATCAGTATGCATTCAGAGAAACTAGAAGCAATAAGCAAGCAATAATGCAGATGGTATAAGAATTAGGAATAATCTACTGGTATTTATATTGTCCTGCAGAGGCCCTTTGAAACTAGAGAAGTATGGGCTATATGAGGTATAGTTTACACATTGCCAGGAAGTTATTTACAAAGTCGATGGCAGTATTTACAAATTAAATATTATATTATCAGGACTTAGGGAGATTACCTGTGGAGTACCTCAAGAAACAGTGATTGGTCCAAAATTGTTGATTCATTCATTCATGTTCTGACACTTATCTGTGTGCTGGAGCCAATCCCAGCTCACTGTATGTCTACCGTTTGTGTCAGTCCACTCACACTTGATAACAATGACAGAAAAATGTATGAAAGCCCCGCTGTGCTCATTCTGACAGCGTGCAGTTGTTCAAGCAGTGTTCAGAAGCAGCCTGGTAATATAATGAAAGAGTGAGGAGCTGACAGTGACCGGCTGAAGCAGAAACACTGCTGCCTGGGGCCGCCAGTTCTGCAGCCACACTCGTTTTCAACTATTGATTGCAGAGATTTGAATTGAAGCCCAAACTTGTGTGTGTCTCCCCTCCTTTTCCTTCTGCAGGTGATGAACCATCAGGGCAGTTACACTTTCCTGTTGTGTTGCACTATACCCTCCATCTTCGGCTTGTTCTTTTTCCTGCAGCTCCTCTATGTCAAAAGCAATCACAGAAACTGCCAAACAGGTAAACACACAGGAAGTGACACAATATGAAATGAATGAATTTCCATCTAGCACTGTACACCCATTTTTACAGGGACTAAGCTGAGTGGTAGAGCTACACGCTGTACATGTAATGGCTCTGGGTTCAAAACCAAGCCACAAGACCAACTAGTGGTAGGAGGCTTACTCTCGCAACTCTCCTGTATAAATGGGAGTGAAAATCATCACCTCAGCTGCATGTTTAAGGTGCTGGAATAAATTCACTGTGCCGCTACCTTTGGTCGCAACAGTTTTCAAACAAACTTTGCAGTGTGTTGTGGTTTGTTCACAACAATATTTATAATTCCACTGAGTCTATTGGCACGGGAAGAGCAATTATTTTCAACTGTTCTGACAAAGGACCTGGCCTAGGCTACCTGCTTTCTGGAAATCAACATTAAAAGAAAATCCTGACTACTTACCTGACAAAAAGGACCTCCAAAACATACAGTGGCAGCCACCACTAACCCATTGTCTCTAGACAGAAACATCAGCTAAGGTGATGCATTGTACAGGAGTACCCCAAACCTACCTACCCCTTCTCCCCAGAAAACCAGCTCTTATCAAGTAAAGAAACACAGATAAGGCATGCTCCTCTTCAAAGGGAGGACTCCAGGCAGGTGATTAGTCCCTGGGACAGCCAGCACTCACAGTCTGCTTCTGCAGAGGAAACAGGTGAGGGAGAAAGGGGAGAACAAAACACTCTGCCCCTGTGCGACACATAAGTCATATACGAGTACTCATTCATATAGCTCCCTATCAGAATGGATGTTTTATGCATACGTGTCAGGTCCGTGTCAATCTCTTTGCTGAGTCAAGTAATCAACATTTTTTTCTCTCAGATTCACATTTAAGCACAGCCATGACAGAAAAACCAAAGACAGGGATCTGATCTGAGGGACCAGAACACCATGGACAAGCAGCATGAAGAAAGATTCCTTCAAGGAAGAGATTCATGGTTTCTCTCCTGAAACTTTGGGGATTTTCACAGGCCAACTTTTAAGCCTGATGATCAAGAAGCAGCTCAATGCATTTCCTTATATTGTTTTTCGCACAATCGCTGCAGCACTTTAAGATTCTGTTGTAGCTTGATCCCAAAGACAGTTTAATCATTAATGTCTTTTCAGTGTGATTGTGAATGTCATTGTGTGGAAGTTGTGTTTTGTTGAGGGCAGACTACATCAATCAGACATAAATAACAATGTAGAAAAACAGATAAAATGTGGTGAGAGGTTTTTTATTATTGGTCTCACCAATCTCCTCCATTATAAACACTTCCTCTACACCTCTCATACATCAATACGCCACTTAAGACAAGCAGCTTGTAAACATTTGAAAAAGCGTCAAACAAATAGAGAACCAAACGAAACAGAGCAAGAACTGTTATTTCTTTTTCAAACAATATTTTACATATCAAGGTAAGTTGAAGGAAAAACATCATAGGGTACAAAGGAAGAAATATATGAATGGCAAGTCCAAGATGACTTGATAGATGAAAGTCTTGAATGGGGTTTGAGGTCGTTCAAGCTATTTTTTAACAGTTAATGCAATGCAATATACATGGCCAATTCCATTGGGCTCAACTATAAATTCTATTAAATAAATATTGTTTGGTAGTGCCTAATTAAAAAGTATTTGATATGTACTGTAGAAGATTAAACTCTATTTTACGGTATAAAATACTAAGTGCATAACTCTGTGCTCCTTTTGGGAAAATATACATTTCTTAGTAAGCAAACGTCAACATGTCATCAAAGAGGAAATCTGAGTCATAGAAAAGCGACAGAATCCAATACTACAGGAACCCCCATAAAAGTGCAAACGTTTCATCACAACATCTGCATTGTACAATAGCAACACTATATCAAAACAACTTACATATAAAACAGCTGTAGATTTTTTTCCCCATAAGGCTTTGATTCCCCCCCGCCAAAAAAATAAAAAAGCTGAAGGCGTCATGAGCCACTCCTTTTGTAGAGCTAGGAGCTTGAAAACAACAAAAAAAAAACACACAGAGGGAACATTAAATCAGAGAATGCAAAACAGCATCTAGCTATCTACCCATTAAAAAAATAGAAATTAATCTTAAAATTCTATTGGAGTTACAGGAAAATCAAAGATTACACAAATCTGATAAACAGGTTAATATATATATTTATATATATTCATATATTTTCTGAGAAGATCTGTTATCACAAACACAAACAAGCAGGTTGGAAAGGGAACTGGGTTGATTCAGTTGCACTTACTATGCTTTGCATATCAACTCACGTTACTGTTTGCATGTACAGTAATGCAACCTGTGGCAGATGACATGAGCTGCAGCATACTCACACACAAAACATCCCTGTGAAGTTTTACTCCAAACTTCTGGGGCTCTAGTTTGGTCTATGCAAAGATATACCATCAAAACAAAAAGGAAAGATGTTATGTGTGTGTGCGCTTGTGTATATGTATGTATGTATGTATATATATAAGTATATATACACACACACATAGGCGCGCACGCGCATACTGTTACATCTTATACTAACTTTTAATATGATAGAATTCCATCCACTTTGGGAGGGAAGCTTGGGCATGGCTATGGTAAGGCACCGTACATCTGTCTGATGGACTGCAGGTGGAGGGGTGGAGGGGTGGGGGTTGTGGCAACGATGTCTGTCAGTTGAATAAAAGTGTACATAAATTGCCCCCTACAAAATTCGCTGGTCTTCTGTCCCTGCTTTAGTAAGTGACAGTTAAATGCGCATTGACATGCTTTATCTAAATGTCATGTAAACAAGTACAATATTCATGTTTCATAGCATAGAAAAGTGGGATCTATGTCTTGAGTCTGTGTCTCAGACTTATGGCTTCAGTGTTGTATGGAAAAGGTGCAAACCTTCATGGCTAATAATCTAGAACTGGTTTCAGGGGGAAAAAAAAAACGGTGCTTTAAATTACAGGTTTATCTACAGGATTAAAGGTTTATGTATTTTAGATTGCTTAAGTGAGGCAAAGGTGAAGGCGAGACTGCCAAAGATTTTCAAGCTAGGTTTATGTAACTGCAATGAGTCATCGCAGCCAATTCATTAATTTAAAAAAATGAAGCTGACTTATGGACAATGAACAAGGTTTCATGGTATGCTGTGTTTTGACTTCAAGAGGAACAATTCAGTCCAATTTGATTTCCAGTACAACTTCAAACAAGTTCAACATGGTGGGAAATACACAATTACATGTCTGTTCTGGAAAAATGCTTTGCTCATCTTAGCAAAAACTGGGGGAAACAGCTACTTTAAAATCCACAGGTCACTAATGTGACATGTTAGCACATTGCGTCACCCCCTCTACCCCAACCTTATTAATGCTAGTATATAAGCAAAGTATACTACCCAACATGTTGAACATGTTCTTCTATTTCACTACAAATGCAAATATATCTAGTGCGATAATTGAGGTCAGGCTGTCTTCACCAATGCAAGACAGAGGATTTGTGAGTTGCAGCTTGCAGAGACTCAGCAACAGTTATGGCTTCACCTTCTTTCGTTCCCACTTTACAGGCAGAAGGCAGACCAGCCCACACCAGCTGTCAGAGCTATTGTACTGTATATATACATACACACACATTCAAACAGTTACAAGAGGCATGATTCAAGGTTCAGCTCGGATTATGGCAACATCACTATATATAACAGTCAAGGTAAACATCCTGTTGGAGATGGCTGCCCGTTGCCAACATTTCACAGCAGCTGAGGCAAGGCTTGACATTTAAGTTTAGGCTTAGGGCTGGGGAGAAGATAAAAGACTTGAAGTTAAACATGCAAGTTTTCAGTTTAGAGCTCTTCCATCCAACCAAAGTACAAGATAAGGGCACAGAACAAAAACAGAACACAATCGGTGTGAAATGAGGAGAAGACGGGATAGGAACGGATGACAAAATGAAAACATCTTGTTTTTGGCAGCAACACAGTTGCACATCAGGGAAAGGAAAGATTCAAATATCTGCAATCCCGCTGGTCTGCGTGTGAAAGTATGACTCCCATTGCCGCTGCTGAGAATCCAATCATACATGCTCACTCTGTTGCCATGGGAAATCCATCCACCTTTCAATTGTTGTGAACGGCGATCCCAAAAAGCCATACCAAAATTCATAAGTGCAAACAGAAGGACGGCATCATTTTGTGTAAGTGCAGAATAATATGTTAAGAGTGGAAATCCTATGAAGCAAAACAAGTATTTCCCTCATCCACCAATCTTGCACTGCCCACATCTCGCTATGCGCTCGCTCAACACAGCACATTGTAGTGTGAATTATGAGGCAGCAAACCTTAAAGCACCAGAATGATGGGGAATGGTAATGAAGTTTCCACATTACTGTCCTGGATATGGGAACTTTAGATGGAGCTTATTGGTGAAGTGGTCTGGCTGTTTGGGTCCAAATCAGGCAATTCATCCTATGTCTTTTGGAGGTCTGGTGAAATGGGGCCAGGTGTGTTTGTCCCATCCATGCTATGTACAGGTATCTGGAACTGGGGTGTGAGGACCGACGGAAACTGCAAAGGATCAGAAGGAGTGTGACAGCAATTCTATATGGATCGACTTAAGTAATACTTTCAAAGAGAAACTGTGTACTGACTTGGAACAGATGAGCGCCCTGGCGTCGTGTGGCTGGACTGAGTGGAGCGACTGGACTGAGCGTGCTCCAGAAGTGAATGTTGGAAAGCAGAGGACTTGGAGTCAGCAACAAGGTTGGCGTCTGAGTTGAAAAAGCAAAAAACAGTCAGTGCAAAAACAGTCACTTGGAGAAACAGTTCAATCAGTTCACTATGGCTTGCACTGTTCTCCAATTTTACTTTAACCATTCTGAAATAATTGATGGATCAGTGGATGGATATCATCTGGAACTGACAGCTTCTATAAACTTCTTGGATCTCTGCAGACCATTACTGAAGTCCACTGGATCCTCTTGCATTGTGAAAAGGTACTGCTGTTACTTAACTGACAGAAGAGAAAGAAACCAAACAGCAGAAGTGATTTGTGTGCTGACTGAGCTGTGAAACCCATGACCAAACCTGGCTGGGCCTGACATGCTACAAAGTGACAGTATTAAAGCAAACTGTCTGTAGCAGTGCTTTTAAGAGACCCTGAAACTCCATACACAGTCACGTGGTCTGCAGGACAAACAAGACCAAACAGAACTCAACTTCTCAGATTTCTGCTGCCGCCTGCTGGTCACTGTCACTAAATGCTTGAAGGGTCTTATCAATTCGAGGCTCTGCTCTGCTCAGCAATGTAACAATGCTGGTTGTCTAATTTCTATTCATATATAGTTTGTGATATTAACTGTATTGTCTGAAAGTATTGAACTGTAAACACCTGAATCTGTCTCATGTCTTCACCGTAAGTGATAACTGGAGATGATAAACTGTAACTCTGAATATGACACCTGTTTTCATGTCACATTCTTTCAACAAATTTCAGAAGCTAAGGAAGAGAAAAAGAGTATGTTACTGATCTTTCGAGCGTAGTATACATTCAACCACTTTAAATGATAACAATAATCACATATTATAAATCAGTAATCAGCCGACTTATTTTTATACTCTGTACGTTCCGTATTGATTTTTTCTTTTATTTTATATGCCACCTGATGAATAATTCAAAAGTGAAAAAGAAAGAAAGAAGGAAATCTGGCAGAAAAAAAAATCTGTTTTGCAAAGAAAGGTGAGAAGAATAGAATCTATACCCACCACCTTCTTTATTTACTTATTTTCTGCTCTCTTTATGTATCAGTTAAACACAAATCTAAGCAACCAAAATATAAATCCAGACCAAAAAGCTGCTAGTTCCTTTCAGCCTCCTATAGGATGTCACTTCACCAAACGCCATGAAATCAAAGAATGCAGGTCATAGCACAGCACAATTAGCACCGAGTTTTACACAACTATGCTGAAAAATTTAAACCCTTAAGCATTTTCGGAGGACCAAAAGAACATTTACTTACGTTAGGGCTGGGCAAAATGGAGCAAAATCCTATCACAATATTTCATATCAGTCGATATATATCACAATATAAATCAAAAAACTATTTCTGTCAAGTTTAAAGGTTCCTTTTTATTCCTATGTGAGATGTGAAGATACCACATTAATATTGGTTTAAATATTATTTATTTTCTGTCAGAAGTTAAACATATGAAATGTACTACAGACCTTGCAGAACTGTATTTCAAATAAATAAAATGATTATATAATAAACTAAAATCTTAATTCTGACCAGTCAGAAGCTTCAAGTGTTACAGGAGAACACAAACAAACCGACAACTAAATTCTTTGGTCAATTACAAAAAAATAATATAGATAATACAAATAGAAAAGTCAAAGGCTCGACACAATTTGCAGTGCACGCTACTCTGCTTCTTTTCGGACTTTATATAGCCACAATAACCCCACAATACCAAATTCTTCGGACCTTTCTTCTCAACAATGTCCTCGTCTTTTGAGCCTTGGGCCATGTCCGTTGGGGTGTCTTCTTCGCGGACGCTGTCACTTGTGTTAATATTTTCTGCCATTTTCACATATTTCGCTCCCACTCCTAACATACGGGTGGCCAAAACTGTTTAAGCTAGCTGCATCACCTACTTTGTGTGTGTGTGTGTGTCAACCTAGCCTGACATGTCTATTTTGGCTGCTTGAATGGCTCAACATGGTGATATTCTCATTATCATTGGCTGTTCGTGTTGTCTGTCAAGGATGGAATGAGTTCTATCGACCATGTCTAATACTTCTGTTGCGGATAATTATCGTTATATCGCTCAGCCCTAATTTACGTATGTACTTATTTATTTATTGCTAGCAATGTTTTTGACGTAGCAGATCGCCACAGAGAAATGTCACCAATGGAAACACTGTGTTACACATTGTGCTGATGGCATTTCATAAAAACCTGTTATGTTGTTGGAATGTGTACTGTACATTTAAATGTGTTATAGTAGTCAGTTGTGTTGGTTGGGTTACCATAAAGGTAGGTGATGAGTGCCTGTAGTGAATAGTGCTGATTAGCTTATCAAATTGAGACCACACACCTGTAGCATGGCTGGTGTGAGAGAGGCAGTAGGTAGTGAGGGGCTGCAGAGGTTCATGGGGGAGAAGTCAGAGGTGGTGACCAGCAGAGTTGGCGGGCTGATCTGAAGGATTTTTGGGAGTTTGCGCATCTTTCCTGAGCTTTGAGTGCTGACTTTGGTGCAGCTGCTCACTGAAGATGAACTGGTTTCAGTGTCCACCAAACTTATTTCATCTCCAGCCAGACCAATGTCATTGTCCACCTGGCGGACACAGAGAGATAGATATTTAATAGTTATACATGATTACTTTATGCTACTCCAAAATCTCTGGTCTGACATTATAATGTATAAAAAGAATGTTCTATTCATGTATGATAGCAATGGCCAATGATTAATTATAGCTACCGGTTGATGTAATGTTTCTGAAGTAATTTCAAAAAGTAGTTTTATTTTTAATATCAGATGTTCACCATGTTCACAACATGTTTAAGCCTTTTTCTGCCGCTGTTGCAGCGTAGGTTTTCAACTCAACATCTATGACAAATTTAGTTTTTAATTATTAAGTTGAATCCACTTTATCCCTCATGGATGTGTTAGGAGCCTGACTCAGATTTTCCTAAAACTGCCTGGAGAAGAACACAAACCATCCTACAACTGTAATCAGATGTGCAATCTGATGCAGGTGTATTTTTCAATATATCTTTTTCAGAAAAACAGCACACACAAAGCAAACAACTAAATCTTTTCTTACTTCAGCTGTACATTTCTAGTCTAGTAGGATCTCGGCGGTTACAATGTGAGAAGTGTTTGTATGTGTACTAGCCTTTTCCTGCGCCTGAGTGGCTGTGGGCTCCGGTGCCTGTAGATCTGCAGGCTGAGATGATCCAGAATCAATGTCACTGTCAATCACGAGCTCCTGGGTGGAGTCAGGCACTAAGCTTGGGGAGGAGCTGGCCGATGTCAGGTCTGTTAGGCTGAATGTTGGTTCTGATGGGCGGATGTGTTCAAATGAGTAGACAGACTGGGGCGGCAGGGAGTGTGTGCTGATGTCTTCAGCCCTTGAAGGTGGAGCTTGCAGAGGTTCTGAGTTGTTGGACATCAGAGTCGGCTCTATGGCAACCTGAGGAGGCAGTGCTGGTGCTGGCTTTGGAGGGGTGTTTCCAAACTTGATGACGGATGGCAAAGCAGTCGGCTGTTGTGACTGAGGCAGTGCTTCTTGGCTTTGAGGTGTGGCATTGGAGCCCCTCTTGTCAGCCATCTTTTCTGCTGGGTTCTCTATTTTGATGGATTTGAAGAGCTGGCGTCCATTTTGCAGTGAGTTGAGTGTGAAGGAGGTGTACAAGCCAGAGTGGATGTAGTCATTACGGCTTGACTGCTTGGTGCTTGAACCCAGAGCTGCGGTGTTACCTCCTACCTTGGCTCTGTCACCAGACTCACCCTCTTGTACGGTGCTGTCCCTTCTTGTTAGGAGAGGAATGCCTCCACCCACATCCCCGCCTTCTGTCCGGGTACCAATGTCTCCTTTCAGGATGTCAGGATATGACACAAAGCGATAGACAAACTTCTGACCATTTACTTTCTTTATGATGTTCTGTAAGACAGAAAATAAGTGTAGAACTAGATATGTAAGTTCATACTTTCAGTAACTGACATCAAAGGCAAAAAAACAAAACAAGAAAAAAGCACATGGAGAGTAGGAACAAGATTCTCCCTCATGTACTGTGTCTTACCAGCAGAAGCAGTCAAATAAAAAAAGTAAGACCACAGAATAGCTGTGTGCATGGGACAGCTCTGTCATTCCTGTCTATACCAAACTAGTAGCCACTAATGCTGCAGCCAAACATACCAGAGCAACCCAGCCCAGAACGCCCACAGGGTCAGGCAGTGCGTCTGCCAAACCACAAGTAGAGTGGGAGACAGACAGCACTCTTTCCACACGTTACTGAGCAGTACACTTTGTGAGATGCAATTAAGTTGCATTTCGCTATTTTCTTTAGTCTTTGGCGCAGCTGTTGTGTCTCTAACGGCTACTTCAAAATAAATGCAGTTATGCAACAGAGAGGCATCATGTAATTTGTTGAGTTGTAACTGATGTCTGAGCTCCTATATATAATTTATGTCAGGATGCTGCACCATCTGATCAAATTCACATAATTTCCAATCATTTGGAATCTGGGAAAAAATTTTGTAAATCTTTTCCCAGTTCATTTCAAGGCCATGTAAATAGTTTATCCTTCAAAACTAATTTACAAAGAAAGCAGGGAAAATCTGTGTTTGCCTCCGAATAGGCTAATGGGTGTGAATGTGGATGGTCTGTGATATACTGGAAACCTTACCATTGTGTTCTGTGCCTCCTAATTTCAGCTTGGATTGACTCCTCTCAGGACCCTCAAAGGATAAGCAGTATAGCTAATGTGTTGAATGGAAGATGTTCCTCAGGACACAAATCAATTTGTCCTCCCCCCACATCCTATCTTACAAATTCAGTTTGAAGGGTTGAAACCATGGGAACAAGAATAAAATAGGATTTGGAAACAACCATGAATGGTCTAACGGTTTACACAACTGAAAGACAACATGTGGTTATACTTAACATGTGGAGGTGAGTCCTAAATGTGTAACAAGAAAATATCTTAAGACTTTAAACACAAGGCAGCTACTTCCAATCTAGAAGAACTGCTGCAGGGGAAGAGTTCATTTAGGCTTACCTTGTCATAGTAGTATCTGAGGGCTCTGCTGAGTTTGTCATAGTTCATATTGGGCTTGTTCTTACGGGCACCCCATAACCGGGCCACTTCCTCAGCCTGCAGAAGCTTGAACTCTCCTTCCTCGTTGGTCCAGCAGATGAGTTGCTCATTACTAGAATCCAAAAGGAGCTGGAGAAGGAACTGCCACAGGGTGACAGAGTTGTCCATGTCTCTCACTGTTGGTAGGGAGGAGAAATTTGATCAGACTTGTGAACAAACAAGCTTCTCACAAAACAAAACACTATGGAATTTCAAAAAGTCATGGAAAATATCACCCTTGGGTATACTGCTGGAAGTCAGTTCAATTTATTCTGACAATTATTTTGTGATTGAAGTGTTGTAAATTAGTTCTTCATGTAACCATTTGCCTCCTTTGGGTGATCAACCAGAGAATATGCGTTAACTGCAACAACCCACAATATGTAAATGCCAAACAGTTACACAGACATTAAAAGAGAAACCTACACTGCCAAAAGCACCAATACCTGTTTTAAAGACTAAGGTATCCCTGTGCCTGATAGGCTGACTTGCCTGACCTAAACCCCATCAAAGATCTATGGGGTATTGTGAAGACTGGGTGGGGACACAGAGAGGCAACCTTGGCTTCCATAACACCTCAGCAGTGCTATACACTGATCACTTCCATGCCATGCCGCATGGCTGCAGTCATTCATGCAAAAGGAGACCCAACCAAGTATTGAGTACTGTATATGTTCATACTTTTTAATAGTCCAACACGTATTCATCCATTAATTCATCTTCTGTTGCTTATCCATTTCCAGGTAGCAGGGGTTGCTGGAGCCAAGCCCAGCTCCCATTGGGCGAGGGCAGGGTACACCCAGGACAGGTCACCAGTCCATCAAAGGGTCAACACACAGACGAAGAGACAACTACTCACACTCACACACACAACGGACAATTTAGAGTCACCAACTAACCTGAGCATGCATGTCTTAGGATGGTGCGAGGAAACCAGAATACCCGGGGGAAACCCACGCAAGCACCCACATGCAAACCTCACACAGAAAGGCCCCAGGTAGGGAAACAAACCATTTGGTTGTGAGGCAACAGCACAAACCACTATACCGCAGTGCTGCCTGTAGTTCAATATTTCTGTGTAAAAATATTATTTTATTGTTTTTTTAAAATTGGTTATTTTCAAATTCAAATTTTCTGAAGTACAGAATTTTGAGTTTTCATTAGCTTTTATCAAAATTAAAATAAATAAAATACAATTACAAATACAATTTTGAATTGAATCAAATAAATCAACTTTTTGATGATATTCTAATTTATTGAGATGTCCCATATAATGTATATCATAATATTATGTTTCAATCATGGTGATGTGGTTTATTATATATTTCTATTTCAGTATACATTATTTACAGCATCTGTCACCAACTGAGGTTCACCATGAAACACTGCCGTCACTTCATTGCATTCAAGCGGAGCAAAAAGCACAGAACACAATAGGCTACAGCAGCACATCATGACATACACCACAGGCACGCAGCCAGTACTCAGTAGTAGGCTAGGCATTGACCAAGTAGGTTTTAGCTGCTACATGTGTACTCTAGCAGTAATACAACGTAAAATGAACAAGCTTCCACAAGTCATAATAAAGCAGATGAAATGGTTAATAAGAAAGAAGAAACTAATTCTGTTTGTGGAAGTCCGAAGATCGGGCAAACTTCAGGTTTCAGTGTGCTGCCAAATGTGCCAGAGTGGTGCTGACAAGTAGCAGGACCGCAACAAATCTGTCCAAATCTGAGGCAGTTCACCTCCAGAGAATATTCTCTGAGCCTGAAGATGAGGCACCACAAGACGTTTAAGCCAGCCTCTCCCTAAAACACTGGCCCTACCCCACACGTTTGTATTTTGGCTCACTCTTTTTCCTGTAATAACTCTGAGCACTTTTCATATTCTTTATCTTGGCTGTAGCTGGACACCCTGTTTACACAATAATAAAATAATCAGCCTATTTAGTATTTTAAAGTTAGTTGAAAGAATTCATATCTAAACTTATGGTTTATTTTTAGAGAAGGTTTCTTGGACTTATTTTTTCTGAATTTGTAGATCTACAGAACACCATGGGCATGAAATATGAAATATCTCTCATATTCTCAGGTAAAGAATGCTACATAAGAATCAAAATATCATTCAGGGATTATAAACCTGATATAGGCAGGGATATTTGCTGGTATTAATCACAATTGGTGGTGAGACAACTAGTTCAAAAATGGCAAACTATTTAAATAAAAAGTGCTGAATAAAACAGTCTTTTACATATTCTTGTGTTTTACTGTATTGTTTCAGGTAGGTAACAAACCCACATCTGGTGCATCCTTTGATGTTTTTGAGGGGCTTTGCTGCAGCCTTTGCAGCTTTTTTCAGCCCGGCATCCTACGCAGAGATTAAAGGCAATGAACTAGTGGAACGCCCACACAGATTATTTTCACTTGTGCGTGCATGCATAAACATGCTTGATTGACAACTGCCTAACACACTTTTTGCACTCGCCAGGAATGGAACAACATTTAATTACTTTTACTCTGTCAGAGGATTACTAGTATAGCAGATTCAACATGAAAAGAGCTCTCATCAGTAGGATGACACAATAGGGAAAACATTTAAATATACTGCAATTATAGTGGCAGAGAGCAGCACAGCAGCATAGTGGTTAGTGCTGTTGCCTCACAACAAAAAGGTTGCAGGTTCAGTTCTCTGGCCTGGGGCCTTTCAGTGTGGAGTTTGCATGTTCTCTCTGTTTCCACCCACAGAGCAAAGACATGCATTTTTGGGTTAGTTTGAGACTCTAAATTGTCTGTTTGTCTGAGTGTGAGTGTAAGTATAAGTGGTTGTTGGTCTCTGTGTGTTGGCCCTGTGGTGGACTGGTGACCTGTTCAGGGTGTACCCCCCCCTCTCGCCCAATGTGAGCTGGGACTGGCTCCAGCACCCCCGCAACGCAGAAACGGATAAGCAGTTGAAGATGAATGAATAAATGCATGTTGCCAGATAGTGAGATTGTCATAAGCACTCTCTCATTTTCAACCACTAAGGGTCACGGGGGTGCTGGAGCCAATTGCAAGCCCATGTTCCAGACGAGGGCAGTGCAAACCCTGGAAAGGTCACCAGTCTAGCACAAGGCCAATGCGTACAGACATACAAACTCTCACATTCAGACCAAAGGGTACTTAAGAGTCACCAATCAACTTAGACATTCATGTCTTTGGACTATGAACATGTTAACTCCACCCTGAAAGGCCTCCAGGCCTGGGAATCAAACCCATGACCTTCTTGCGTTGAGGCAACAGTGCTAATCACTATCCCACAATGCTGCCTTTTTCCTAAGCAAGTGTAGTTAAAGTTGTAATGGTTGTTTCTGCATTTAATTTTCAGTAGTAAGTACTACAATGTTGATTTGTCGGGTCTTGGACTAGAGCGACCAAAATCAGTCGTAATGTAGAACATTGATAAAAAAATCTGTTGACTTGTGAATCAAAAAACTCTGTTGCACGATAATTACATAAACATATACTTGCTTTTTTGTAACTGCAATGCACTACTGGAATTGGTGGGGGCAGTATCGTGTCTGCTGTTTGTACTGTGCACAGCATCAAAGAACAACATGTAAAGGTTGGCTGGAACATTTCGCAGTGAAGACAGAGCAAATGGGGTTAAATGCAAACTCTGTAAAGTGTAGCTGCCACATCATGGCAGCATTACAGCGACATATGAGAACCTCAAACAAGAGCAGCCAGGGGCTGTGGTATCTAACGTTACATGAACTTCAGATCATTCAGACCTAGCAAGATTTCAGTTAGGATGGACTTTTTTTTTTTTTTTACTTTTATGGAAATGACTGTCATTTTAAGCCTTAGAGTCCCTTCACGAAATGCAATTTTGCAACTGTAACTGGCAATAATTGACAGAAATTCAAACTCCACAATATTTGTGAAAGCTTGCAATTTATTATTTTTTTTGTGATTTTACTGCTCCAAATAAATAAATAAAATTTTAACAACTACATTACAACTCTGCAAATTGCAACATAACTAATGAGGACCAACCTACAAAACCAGCATTTTGGAGGACAACAACAGATTCTAGAGGGGCTGACAACATCCAAAAGGCCGGTTAACTTCTGAATTCTGCTATTTGTGGCTACATACTTGTCAATTATATTTTTGTTTAAAGACTAAGTGCACTTCAGTTTTGTATTATTTAATTAATTAATTTGTATATATTGTGATCACAATCATACTTTGTCTAAAATACATGTTTCAGAGTCACTATTTTAATTTGAAAATATTTATCAACTAATCCCAAAAATAGTCAATAGATTAGTGTACAACAAAAATAATTGTTAGGTGCAGCCCCACCTAACACCTATATTTGCTATATACCAAGGCTATTTCTGTAGCATTACATTGGTTATGGTGCTAAAGATGTACAACAATAAAATTTTTAAAACAAATACAGCTCATCCTTTGATATCACATTTGGCTATACGGCACTTTTCTTTTGTTTTGGGTTTGTGTGTCTGTGTGTGTGTGTTTAGGACAAACACTTGCTGGTTAATCTCTCGAGTATATCAAAAATGGCAAATTCAATCTTTGCAATTACAATCTTTCCTGACTGTCAACTCAATGGAATATACTTCTGAGGTGACACATAAAGAGAGAGAAGAGAAAAGTAATAGGTTCGTCTTTTCACCTGAGGACAGACTTCCTGCTGATAAAAACAGATGTTCGGTTGGAGTGTTCATGCTATTAGCATCAATGACAGTGATCCCAAAGCTGAGGCTAGGTATAAATGTCGGTAATGAGAGTGGATTTTACAGAACCGTCAAAGACTAGATATTAGAAGGCATGTACAACTTCAGAACTTTGTAAATATGTTTATCAGAATTTCTCTGCATCCAGCCAGTCTGAGGTTGTATGAGATGGAAGAGGGGAAAGCGTACTTCCCGAGGCTTCAGTGATTGCTGGAGCTGGAGTTTGCCAAGGCCACTACTAAAGGGGCAGGCAATATTCTGCTTTTCACCAAAGTTTCCTTCGGTCTGTTTAGCAGTGTTGATGGAAACCCTTTTCATAAATCTAACACTTTATGTAATACCAACGCCATCTTATACTATCATGCTATCATGAGTAATCAAATCTTTAACTAGCTGTATACATTTAAATACTTTGTAAACTGGAAATCTGATAGCTAATTAGATTTTGACACATTTGCGTCAATACTGATGAAGTACACTGCTTTGATATTCAGCCCCCAAAAAGCTGTTTTATCCTTCCTACAATGGTATGTTTTTTTTTATTAACAGGACAAATAAACAACAAGGCACCTTATTTAAAACATTGTGTATATATATATATATATATATATATATATATATTTCCAGTTTACAAAGTATTTAAATGTATACAGCTAGTTAAAGATTTGATTACTCATGATAGCAATTAATTTGGAAAGCTAATAAATAGGATCATCTGCAACAATTTGAAATATTAATTGAAAGACTGAAAAAGATGTAACTGATTCAAGGTATTCAATAAGGACCAATAACTACATTGTCAACATCCCGTGGTATTTAACCTAGTGTCAATTAACACAGATCATATAGTAGTCCTGCAATCAACAAAAAAAAGGCAGTGTCATCATTTACACGTTTGAGTCTGATGTGGTTAGTTGGTCAGCTAAAATAAACAGCTGAACCTTGGGCAATTGTAACTCACCAATGGACTCGTATATTTACAAGCATGATGAAAATTCTATGTGATTTCTAAGGTAGAGGGGCAGCACAGCGGCATACTCATTAGCGATGTTGCCCCAAAACAAGAAGGTCACAAAAGTAGACTTAGTCCCTACATCCCACCAGGTACCCATAAGGCCATTGAGGAGAAGCGCCCTTTGTATCTGTCAACTGTGATAACCTCACAAAAGCGTGTGTGGTGCGCCAGCGCACTGTGATGGAACATGGATGAACTGAACAGATACTGTTTCTTGAAGATTGCTGACTCTTGGCCCAAACCCTCCATAATCACCCAATTTACTGCACACATTTTAAGAGTTCTGCTTGGGCGTAGTCCAGCACCCTCACTTCTCTTGCAGCTGTAGAAATAAGCATTGTTTTAAATCATGCCTTTATTCCAGGATTATTTGACCAAGCATACAACCCATTCATATGACCATGAAAATGGGATTGGTTGGCAATGGTATACAGCCCATGTACAAAGGTTTTGTCATATTGCTTTCAGAAGCCACACACTTTTATTCAATAGTCATTTCATTTTCTACTGTGGGTGTGTTTTGCTGGGTTTCATATGATCTGTTTTTCCTCAATTTTAAAGACTGATTCGGACTTTCGCAGTCTCTCTAACTATCAATATGTGTATGAGTGAATAAGCTTCTTATGGAAGAGTAAATGTCCCCTGACTCAGTCAGCGTACTCTCATGTCTGTCTCTCTCTCTCTCACACACTCACACTCACACTCTCACACACACACACAATCTGTCCCACATTGTCATGTCAAAATTTGTGATATCAGGAGATAAAATAGGGCAACAGCATCAAATCTACGGGGCAGAATTAGCGATTCCCAGTGGACATTATGTATGATAACGTAACAGCAAACGTTATCTCCGGAGCACAGAGATAACGTCGGCTCGGTCAAATCAGAGCGACCGTGGTTTATCCGTGAGACACGGACTGCCTGGTACTGCCAAACAGTTAGCCCGGCTCCCACACAGAGCAACTTAAAAGACCACTTGTTGATGGCCAATGTTAGTTTGTTTCCTGGCGCTGCGGACTAATAACCATCCTCCGACTATTTCAAGTTGGAGGATGGGGCTCAAATGCCGCTGCCATGTTTGACGTGTGGGTAAACAGTGGAGGAAACAAACAAACCGAGGCATTCCCGTCTGTCAGCTAACTTGCATTAGCTCTGAGCTAGCTTCACGTTAGCTTGTTTGCTAACATTACCTCGCTCGTGGAGCCCGCGGAATTTCCAAGTCGTCTAGCCACGTCCAAATATTCCCAAAACATTTTCTGGAAAGCTTTTTATACTGCCATAGCCCAGGAAACAAGTTTCAGACGGCCCGTCAAGGAAATACCGAAACACAGAATGCATTAAACTGCCTTTGGCTTGTAGTGACGATATATCCTTTGAACAGGAAATATTGTTGCATTCAAGGCACCTCGTACTAATCCACGTTGCGTCTTTTCAAGAGTGCTTTGTTTCTCTTTTGTGAGTTAATGGCTATTCGTTTGAATCTAAAATATTTATAATTAACAGCTGCTTTTTGGGACAACGTGGAAGTGTAAAAGTTGGCGGTAGTAATACATTTTAGGACTATCATTACCAGATTATTAAGAAAAAAAAATACACAAACACCAAAACATAGAATATTTGAATTTATATTTTAATTTATTACACTAGGCCAAATAAAATACTTTCCCCCAACAATTTTTAATAGATTATGCGTTTTGCATGGTTTTATATTCGCCGTTACAAATTAAAATCTCCAGTGACAGAAAGCCTCCAATATTTAGCGCCACTCTGTAAGAAGATCCAAATTCCGATGCTCAAGACAGCTATAAATGTACCATAAAACTAAGACTGATGTCATTTCCTCCCTCGTTTCTTTTTACTGTTGTGTGTCTGAAGTTGTGGAAACTTTACCACAAAGCCGCAAAACTCCTCCACAGAAATACACACGTATGGTGTCTCCAAATGTACCTGCTGTTTATTTCTCTAATATTGGCATCTAGTTTACGATGTGTTGCCGCCAATCCGAACATGAACAGTAGTATAAGAGATCAAAATAATGATATGAATTAAAACCCATTTGAATTTGATTTCACAAGTTCTAAAATATATCAATACAGTGCCAATGAAGGCGCTTTTAAATTTATTTATGTTTTCGAAGAAGATTTCCAAGAGGGAAAATATTATTGGCAGTGTATTGCCTGTCCAGTATATACCTACATTATATTTCCTCTCAGCACTGTGTTTATGATTTATAGCCTATCGCAACATGCATTGGGCTAAAAGCCAAGCTACCAGTCTCACATGGGTTATCACACACATAAGGCTTGCCCCACCATCTCAAAATGACATACGTATATATGCATATACATATACATGCACATGCATATTTTATGCCCGCTCCAAAAACACATTTAACTGGCTTTCTTTTTTTCTCTCTCATAGAAATTGTGCTTAGAATTTCTATAATAAGACCATGCTGATAAACAGCTTTGTGGATACAACTACTGTGGCTACACGTGCACACAACAGAATGCAGTAGGATTAAGTTTAAAATTTCAGGTTTCTATTACATGTATACAAATGAGTTCACTGAATTTTATGACGTAATATCCATACGTGGCAAGGCTGCTTTTACTGCCTAGTGAGAAGATCATCCATCACAGCTGCATCTACATTCAAATTGAGAGATGTTTTCATATCAATTGCATTGTGACGGATGTTGGTATTTGGCTATTTTCAAATATATCTGAATGCAATAAACATTTAATTTACTATTTAATGAAAATAACTAAGATGTGAAAATCCAATGCAAATGAGGTGTCAAACTAATCACTGGTTTCTTTTCCCTATACATTTTAAAGTTATGCTTGCTATACTGATTTTTGTTTTTCTTTTTTTTAATGTGGCCTTCAGTAGAAAATGTATGTTTTTAGTTTAACCCCTAAATGGCCACATTCTCAAGCTAGCACAAACCAACTCTCACCAAATTTTAGTTTAATATATTGCACATTTATCTGGACTGAAAGAGAGCAATCGTGCAGCTGAATTGAGCTTCACCATGTTTTAAACACAGGTTAACTGCAAGGATGCCCACACTTTTGTACTTAATGGCATCCCATCAGAACACAAAATCCTAATGGCAGTCTAAAAACATCAACTCAACTAAACAGCTCTTGATGTGATGTGGTGAAAGACGTGAGGGGGATTATTTATGAGCTGTTCTGCTGGACTAACTCACTGACTAAGCCATGTCTGCAACTTCAACAGTGGGCGGAACATAAAATCTGAATGTCTAAAATCACAAATTAAATCAGCTTGACAAAGTTTTACACGAGAATGCGTAAAACTCTGGTTCTCTGATTATTTCCTCGTCTTTCATGTTTGCCTGAATGTGTAATGTAAGTTGTGTTAACAAAAATTGTCAAGACAAACCCAGATTGAAAAAAAAGTAGCATTTATAGCTTTGACTGCCAGCAGGTAAGATTTGCCCCTAAACAGAACACGTTGATCTTACAGCTATTAATTTTGATGGTATACATTGAAATTTTATGTTCCTGTGGCAGCTCAATGGTGAACCTTGAACCCTAAAAAAAGAGTCTGATGGCGGGGAATTTTCAGGGCTCACTGTTGAACTTGGATCTGACAGTCATTTTCTGAAGTTGTTTGGGGTTCAGGTAACATTAGCAGAGACAATCACAGGTAGTCCAGTCCCAATTTACAAACCCCAATTCCAATGAAGTTGGGGCGTGTAAAATGTAAATAAAAACAGAATACAATGAGTTACAAATCCTGAAAATATTCACTCGTTTTGAATTTGATTCGTGCAACACGTTCCAATAAAGCTGGGACAGGGGTATGTTTACTACTGTGTTACAACACCTTTCCTTCTGACAACTCCCAATAAGCGTTTTGGGAACTGAGAACACTAAATTTTGAAGCTTTGTAGGTGGAATTCTTTCTCATTCTTGCTTGATGTATGACTTCAGTTGTTCAACAGTCCAGGGTCTCTGTTGTCATATTTTGCGCTTCATAATGCGCCACACATTTTCAATGGGCTACAGGTCTGGACTGCAGGCACGCCAGTCTAGTACCTGTACTCTTTTACAATGAAGCCACGCTGTTGTAACACGTGCAGAATGTGGCTTGGCATTGTCTTGCTGAAATAAGCAGGGGCGTCCCTGAAAAAGACGTTGCTTGGATGGCAGCATGTGTTGCTCCAAAACCTGGATGCACCTTTCAGCATTGATGGTGCCATCACAGATGTGTAAGTTACCCATGCCACACCCCTGTACCATCACAGATGCTGCCTTTTGAACTTTGCACTGATAACAATCTGGATGGTCTTTTTCCTCTTTTGCCCGGAGGACACAACATCCATGATTTCCAACAACAAATTTGAAATGTGGACTCATCAGACCACAGCACACTTTTCCACTTTGCGTCTGTCCATTTCAAGTGAGCTAGGGCCCAGAGAAGGCGGCAGCGTTTCTGGATGGTGTTGATGTATGGCTTTTGCTTTGCATGGTAGAGTTTTAACTTGCACTTGTAGATGTAGCGACAAACTGTGTTAACTGACAATGGTTTTCTGAAGTGGCCCTGAGCCCAAATGGTAAGATCCTTTACACAACGATATTGGTTTTTAATGCATCGCCGCCGGAGGGAATAGAAGGTCACGGGGATTCAATGTTGGTTTTCGGCTTTGCCACTTATGTGTAGAAAGTTCTCCAGATTCTCTGAATCTTTTGATTATATTATGGAGATGAAGAAATCCCTAAATTCCTTGCAATTGAACGTTGAGAAACACTGTTCTTAAACTGTTGGACTTCGGCAGTTGTTCACAAAGTGGTGATCCTCGCCTCATCTTTGCTTGTAAACAGCTGAGCCTTTTGGGGATGTTCCTTTTATACCCAATCATGACACTCACCTGTTTCCAATTAACCTGTTCACCTGTGGAATGTTCCAAACAGGTATTCTTTGACCATTCATCAACTTTATCAGTCTTTTGTTGCCTCTGTCCCAGCTTTTTTGAAACGTGTTGCAGGCATCCATTTCAAAACTAGTGAATATTTGCACAAAAACAATAAAGTTTATCAGTTTGAACATTAAACGTCTTGTCTTTGTAGTGTATTCAATTGAATAGAGGTTGAAGAGGATTTGCAAATCATTGTATTCTGTTTTTATTTACATTTTACACAACATCGCAACTTCATTGGAATTGGGGTTTGTACTTTTATCCCTGATGTTTTATGATCCCTGTTTTATTTGGTTCTTTGTCTGTTGATCTTTTTCCGTGTTGCTGGGTTGTCGTTGATGTATTTTTATTTTTTTTTTTACATTTTCTTTGGAGTGCCTTGTTTCATCAATGAAAAAACTGCTATACAAATAAAGTTATCGTTATTTTATAGTAATATTGTGAGTTGCATATAGGGGAATACAATTAGCATTTAATTGAATAGCAAGCGTGATAGACAAATCAAACTTACCTTCTGAGAAAATCAATAAATTCTCAAGGCGGGGAAAATTTATATTATTGTTACAGTTTTACAGTGTCCTCTAGTGGCTTAGTGTTAAAAGGCCCTTTTTCACAGGTTACATATTAGCAAGAATTTACAGCTGCATGCTTGTGTTAGTGCAGCAAAATGTCTGCTTTGATCTTGACTCTGTTTTAAAGCACACAGTCAGCTGCTTTGGAGGGAGGCGGGACTTGTATTTTGTGCCATATGGTAATTAAGTAAACTAAGTCTTTGGTGTTACAGATCTTTCAGGATCTTTTTTTTTTTACAAAGTTTGTCCCCTTTCATAATGTGAGGAAGTGCAGAGTGGTAATTTTCTGTCTGATATGAGCAATTTCTTTCAATTTGCACAGTGCTTCAATTATAAACATAAAAAGTCTGATAGGTGCAGCTTCTAATCTTAAGTGTTAGAAGGACAATGTTTGTGTCATAGTTACATATTAGTGTTAATCTGTAGCTTTTTAAAAGCAGTATTCTTCCTCTTTAAACACAGCACAATGCTCTGTCCTATAGTAACCTCTGGTCACAACTTTTTGTTAGCTGCTCTTATTACATTACAGCCTGTGGCCACGTTTCATTTCTAAAAGGAAACCCCCTTCTCTGGTCTGTCCAAACAGATCTGGCCTACTTTCTCCTCAAACACAAGTTTATGAGCAAATATTTACAAATCACAACAGTGTAATAGAAATCAGATGAGCAGTTTTTTAAATGGCGTCATTCCAGATTAATAACAGTTAAAAAGAGCAGAGCAGGAAAGGAGGCAACACAGATTTCTGCTTTGAAGCTGGTCCCAGTTTCCTGCGGGTGCTTCCCTCCCAGCCAAACATAACTAGAAAGCATTAACAGCCAGAAATTCCGACCTGTTATGCATGACAACAGATCTGCAGCCTCCTTTCTGCTTTCTTTAATATTGAACTGGGAGAAATGACACCGTACTGCAGCAGTCAGATCAGAATTGGACAGCTTGCTGCGTGTTTTCTTATCCAGAGGCTCACTGGAGCGGCCTTGATGTGGTTATCCTGCCACCCACTCTATGCTGTAATCACTGCAGTTGTTCAACACTGCAGGAAATTCTGATTGGTGTCATTTCAGCGAGACAGTCGCTGGGCAAATTAGTATAGAGGCAGTGACTAGCGAAACAATGAAAGGACACAAGCCTGGTAAACTTGTCTCCCATGACAAAAAAGCTGCTGTTTGTATCAACGATTTGGTGGCTAAAATAGTGTAGCTGTATACGTGCTCATGAAAAGGTTTTTAAATCTTAAAATTGAACATGTTACATGGTTACATGTAATATTAAGAGATAGCTTGACTTACTTGACTTAAGAGGTCCCCTCCCTTCACTGTTGGAATTTCAAAGACAATATATCTACTGCTCAGGTTCATCATTTCCAGCAGTAACAAGTTTCTGTTCTCAACAATTAAGTTTTAATAAGCTACTTGGCATAAACCTAGTTGATAAAGTTGACAAGCTGGGGAACACTGCAGTGTTTTTACTGGTTTCAGTCCCCAGGGATTATGTGGAGCTGTGAAGCAAAACCCTTGCCTTAAATCTGTGTTCAGTTTAATGAAGATAAGCGGTTGATTCCGCTGGTTGTAAAAAGAAAAGTCAGTTTGAAGTCTGGCGGCAACATGGACAAATTTCTCAAGGTTCAAGGTTCAAGGTGACTTTATTAGTACCTCACTCAATTTATTAGCTCAGTATAGATTTTTCGAATGAGTTTATGGTCTTTAGATTCAAGTCTTCAATACAAAATGATTATCATTATTTAAATCGTGATCCATTTAGAAGAACATAGACCACAAAGCTTTCATTAGGGTTTGTCTGTGATTGACAGACTGTTAAAAACCAAAATGCAGACAGACTGGAGGTTTCAAAACCGAAACACACAAACTGATTACTGGGCATTTAGTAGAGACCAAGGAGAAGGAATATTGGACCGATTTGCAGAGGCATGACTCCAAATTTGTTTGCATTGCTAACGCATTAGCTGAATGTGTAAATTGGCAATTGTTTGCTAAGATGCTTGTAATTTTGACTTCACAGGTCAACCATCAAAACTTACTCATTATACTTAGAAACAAAGTAACGGGCAAATAAATGTTGTGGTGTTAACAGTGGGGTTTGAATTGTATGGAAGTTGAAGTGTAAAACAGATCATGGAAATGCATGACGTACATAAAGCTAAAGGCATTTCCTTACATTGTACTTAACACGATTAAATGCTACTTGGCCACAGTTCAGCAAATTGAAAACACACATAAAGCACTTAGCAAACAGTCTTTGCACATCCACTCTGACTACTCAGAGAGCAAACTCACCTTCATTTGGAGTTGTGATTCTGCCTAGATAAGCATCCTCTGTTTAAATCTGTTCTGATGACCCCAGATTCATAAAGAGAAAACAAAAAACAGGTTCTTAATAGTGTGCTGCTAGGAGAATCGTGTACAGTCTAGAAAAATCTGGTTTAAATCTGAAAACATGGTTGGTGAGAGGGACCATGAACCAAAAGCAAAAAGGAGCAAAAACATACTGTTGCCGTAATTTGTGATGAAAATCACAGTTGAACATTTTTAATTACCTGTGGGCTCGTTGTTACAAATGACTACAATGAGCTACCTGTGGAATGTAGTCCAAAACAGAAAAGTTGTGATCAGGGGAGAAAAAACAAACAAACAAACAAACAAAAAAAAAAAAACTAACAAAACAAGCTAAAAGGTTCTGCAGACCAACAGTCCCCTTTGATATTACATCTGATCTCAATTTTTTAAATGTTTCATTCATAAAAACATCAAACCAAAGAATTCAACATTTTCTTTTTTTGTTGTTTTTATTTTAGTGAATAAGAAAATAGCATTTCTTGTATTCAAAAAAAAAGAGAAAAAAAAAAGAAAAAAGAAAAAAATACAGCCTGCTTTTAGCCAGATATGCAGGCAGGAAGAGAGAGAAATAGAGAGAACTGGATGACGATTAGGGAATACAGGTCTGGATGTAGGTCAGTATAAGCAGGGGGAGGTATAGACACAAAGACCACACTGGTTCAGACAGATAAACACATCTGCCTGTCTGTCTGGTTTTAATGGGGTTCTACTTTACTAAGGACTGTTGTTTTTCGAAAGAATGAAACCTAGTCTATCCATAATGCTAGGAGATATGAGGACGATTGCTATGCTGATGACTGTGCACATGTAAAGGTGCTCTTATGCTTTTAGTTCATTCAAAAGCACCAATGTAGCTTGAGCTAAATTAAGATTGCAAGTATCCTACAGTTTGTAATAATAAGTGTCCATTGGTTCAGAGACAATCCAGTCTCCTCATGTGAAGCACTGGTAAGTTAACAAGCACCAAATGATAAAAGCTACCACACAACAGAGTGCAGTTTCACTTGCCCCCAAAATATGTTTTTGTTTTGTTTTGTTTGTTTTTAGGTTTTTTTTTTTTTTTTTGGGGGGGGGTTCCATTTCATGGAACTGCCATAAGAGCACAATGACTTTCACCTAACACAAGTGCACTTGAGACCAGAAGATTCAGCTTAATGTTTTGTGAATGGGTAGAGTGGGACTTCAAATCCCAGACCATAATCAGCCTGACATTCCACAGATTGATTACGCTACAATCAAACTCTCATAGTAAACGAAAAATTGCTTCAGAAATATGACTGAATAGCTTAATGCACTGATTGAAAATCCTTTGATTAAAAAAAAAAAAAAAAAAAACCACCACACGTGTGTGTGTGTGTGTGTATGTATGCATGAAGGCTAGAAGCTATACATGTGTTAACTATGTCCTTTATGTTCAGTACTCATTATTTTGAATATGCTAATACAGAATATTGAATAGATGTTAGCTGCCTTTCCAGCATTTTAGTATTAGCTTTTTCTGCTGCTATAGCCAACACAAAACAAATATTTACAGTAACTGCTACTGTAAATAAGAAAGAGCAGCACTTTTGAACCAGGCCACGAAAAGTTGGCTGCAAGTGATTTTCAAGAGAATTTCATAAACAGCTTATAGAGTGTCATGCACTGAGGGTGTTGTTTTCATAGTCAAAACAGGGATTTCTGGTTTGGCAACCCTTCCACTCTTCCTCCCTGCTCAGAATCACAGTTAAATAAGAGCAGTCATATGATAACAGTATAACAGCAGGATAAAGTTAAGTTTTCGTCATGTGGACAAAGGCATTGAAAAAGATTAGGGCATACTGGGACTGAGAAAAGGCATACGAGTCAAGACAGGGAGGATAGCAGTTGGACGAATGCAATAAAAGGCCAGGTCTGGATTCATAAAACAACTTTACAATGGCTGAAAGAATGTCTGAGCAGAACCGTGCCATTCATACAACGTGAACCAAAACTCAGAAAAGCCAATCCATTGAGGCGACTTTTGCTACTTTCATCAGAATCTCACCACAGAGACAGTGGTCACTCTCTTCTCCATAAAAATGGTGTCCATCATAATTCCTTATAATTCCATAACATGACATAGATTTGATGCTAGAGGGTGAATGTTAGCTTGAACATTGTACAGAAATATTGTGGAGATATTATCTGTGTGGACCCTGAAATTTGAATTTTGAGAGAGATGAGTAAATGCAAAAGTAGAAAACAGATAACATAATTACAATTGCTCCCATGACTGTTCTCTGCTCAACACCATCCTACTTTCAACTGTACCTGGTAGCTTGGTAACAGGAGCAGTGGTGCAAGCATTAGTTGCACAAGGGGGCCTCTCTGTAAGACTGTCTGCTGTTGTGTGTTTTACGCGTTGTGTGCGTTGTGCGCGTGTGTGTGTGTGTTATCCAGGAAATCCACTTTCAGCTGAGTTCTTCCTGAGGTGGCTGTGAACTTGGTATAAGACAAGGTACTCAGATGAAACAGTGAAGAATGAAGTAAATGATGAGGGCCAAACAGCAGCCAACTCTTGATATTTTCTTGTCAAAGTTTTGCTTGTAAAGCACCAAAAATCCTGAGGGAGACCTCCCTGACCCCAGATTGCATCCTCATCAGAGCCAGCCCAGGCAAACAGGCAGGGAGGCGGGCAAGGTGGGAGGAGCTGGTGTGGGCTGCAAGGCAGGGTTTTTAGACCAGCCGAAAGTATCAGACGGTAGCCCTGATAATCCTGCTGGGCCTGGAGCTGCGGTGGACCTTCGTGTGTTTGGATAAATGGTCGCTGCGGGCAAACTTCTTTTCGCACAGTGAGCACTCGTAGGGCTTGATGCCGGAGTGAGAGCGACGGTGGCGAGACAGTTCATCAGACCGGGAGAACCTGGAGACACGAGAGTGGATGTAAGGCGGTGGAGGGAATACTGGTAAAAAGGGAATTTCAAGGATTAATCATTTGTTCACATGAAAAAACTTTGGTCCTTTAGGAACAACTACATGTGGGAGGTGTGTTGATCAAAGACATTAAAAGGAGACCTTCGTCCACAGAGAGAACGTGGACCTCATACTGCAATGTATCAGTGGATGAGTGACCTACAGCCACCAAACAACAAATCCATGATGATGATTCTTAAATGCCTGGGACTTTGTGCAGTCTACACTTTATACTCAAATGACTGAGGTGACCTCCACTGCTTAACACTGGCAAAGGAGATTATTAAAGGCCAAAAAAAAAAAAGTGTTCAAATTAACCTAACATCTCAGGTAAAACTGGCCCGATATGAAGCATTAAGCTCGAAAATAATATCTGGAATGAAGTACTACTGCTTAAATTACCATACTTTGCGGCCCATAAAGCGCATCATAAAACATTTATAAAGCGAAACAAAACAGTCGAACTTGCACTACATAATTAGTTACCTAACGTTGCAACCCATATCCAACCAAGGACCAACGTTAACACAACGTCCCTGTGTCAGCTGGGAATGCTCCGACTATCCATCAAGCGGAGTGGCTTTGTCGCTGACCAAAGTCGCACTAAAACATTTTGACAGATTTTTGAGCGCAGTGTACCACATAAAATTCTTTTGCGGTCAGTAAGCACAACAAGAATTCATACATAAGGCGCACTGTCGATTTTTGAGAATATTTTAGGATTTTAAGTGTGCCTTAGAGTGCAGAAAATATGGTATTCCTGGAGCTCTGATTTGTGATTTTTGGTGGCTTTTTTAGGGTATTTGGATTGCGAACGGCCACCTGCTGAGAACAAAATCAACTGTTAATGACTTGGTATAGTAGCATTGAGAAAGAAAGGTATGCTGTAATCTTACAAAATCAATCAATACTTCTTATGAGTGCAGGAAAATGCTGGGGTGCAGGTACACCTTGGACAGGTCATAATTTATCATATAAATCACACATAATTAACCAAACCTATACGTGTTTGGAGTGTTAGAGGAAGCTGGAGTATCCAGAAGGAACCACACAGGCAGAAAGAGAACATGCCACCTCCACAGAAGGCTGATTTCAGCTGCTTCATGTGGATATGCCTTGGTTGTAATATTGAACTGGATACATTCAGGCTGTTGTTGCATAAAGTAAAGAATGTTGACATGTTATCATTAGCTTTGAAAAACTGTGAGAGGCCTTTGATTAAAAAAAAAAAAAAAGAAAAAAAGATTCAGACATCTGACTCAACAGGGTATTGAAATCCATGGGAAAGAAAATCTGATATTTATTTTATGAGACCATAAACATAGAAGTATCAAAAGATATTTCCAGCAAGAAGGTGGAACCCAGCTCAAGTTTTGGTGCCATTTCATGTCACATCATCACACAGCAAGGAAATGAGTTGGACAAACAAGTATATGCACATTCTTGTTATATTACAATAGTCAGCTGCTAACCTATTATAAACCTGTTGACTATTTTGGCATCTGATAAGCGTTCAATAACCTTCAGATACAGATCTGACCTTTTTTCAGAACCAGGACCATCACAACCTCCCAATGCAGCTTCTCACATTATCAACCAGCAAGAAACTCTCCCAAAATTCCCTTCATGTTCTTAGGGTTGGCCAAAGATAGTGCACGATCTTTTCAGGTGACTTGTACAGATTATGTAATCAAAATGTGCTACAGATGTTCAAATATTGCATTTTCATTGTTAGGTTGTCGTCAACCAGCCTGTTGTTAAACGGTTAGTAAGCTAACTGCAGCTGGTGATGTGTTCTGCTTGTTCTGCTGTGCAAGCTGGCCCCAGCACCATATTTAACGTCAAGAGCCACCATCACCAACTGCAGTCCAAAGCGGTGGAGGTCAAGTCCTGTCTGGGGCTGGGGAAACAGGAGGCACGTTGCACAATGGCAGCAGGCAGAGAAATAAGCGAAGAAAGAAAGTATAAAACTGGTAAACCACAAGTCCCTGTGAGGACTTTAAGGTTAAAATCCAAGTGGAAATAAGGTGCTGAGATTGTTGAGGTGGGCCTTGGAATTGTGACAGGCTTGTTGATCAGGCAACATTATACACAACAAATCACAATTCAACTAAGTCTGTAAGTAAAAAGAATTCAGATAGCAGTTAGTGATTCTACCTAAAATGATTGTTATGTGATCTTTTGTCAAGATCAAGTACCTTCACTTGATCTTGACAAAAGATCACATGGGGGCGATCAAGATAAAGTGCCTGTACTTGATCTTGAACTGTTTAGAGTAAAACCTGGAACAGTTGACATTTTATTACTTACCTCCAGCCACACTCAGGCCAGCTACATGTGTAGGGCTTTTCTCCTGTATGCCGGCGGAAGTGAGCTTTCAGATGGCTGCTCTTGGTGTACATCTTTCCACAGCCTGGGTGGGAGCACTTGTGGACCCTCTCTGTAGGAGGAACTCTGGTCAACCGGGGGGCTATGGCCTTCAAAAGACCATTGCCCTGCGCCCCTGTCCCAGTTACACCTGTAATCTCTACGGTCCTCATTGTGATGGGCAGCGGGGCAATCTTTACGTACTTCTGATCAGGTGACTTGGTATCGCCACTGTTTATTGATAGAAAGGTGGTGGTGGAGGTGGAGGGCACTTGTGGGGCCAGCAGCGTGACATTTTGTCCTGTCGCACCCTGGAGTCCCATGACAAGGTGAGTGAGCCAGATGCCGTTCTGGGCCCCAGGAGAAGTGCCTGGTGGGGTCTGTGGCTGGGCCAGAGGAAGGGGCTGGAGTTGGAGAACCAGAGGTGTACTTAGAAGAACTGAAGGGGTTAAGGTGGAAGGTGAGGGAGTTACTTGGACAGAAGCAGGACAGTCAGCTTGGCTGAGGCTGTTCTGTTCATTATGAGGGCTGTTTGGGTTGGAGGCGCAATTGGAGGCATTAGTCCCTGGGTCACTGCAAGTCTCTGAAGAGGCTGGGAGCCTGGTGGAGGATGAGGAGCTACTTGAACTACATGGGAGAGGGGATGCCTCCTCTTTTGGGGCCATTAGCTCTTCTTTGACCAGTTCCATCTTTTCCCTCAAGAACTCCTCTATATCTTCCAGGGTTGGGGAGAATGGGGAAGAGGGATTGAAAGGGAATTCAGGCAGTTTTGGCTCCTGGCAGGTCTGTTCCTCTTCTTCTGCAACTCCAAGAAGAATGTGAAGGCGTGCCCCGTCATCCTCGTCTTCTTCTTCCTCCTCGTCATCTTCCTCTTCTCCAGGGCTGGAACTGTGCACAGCTGCCAAGTCCCCCGCCTCAGGGCTGTCGCAGGAGGTTAAACTGCCCCGCTCGCTGGAGCCTCCATCTCCCAGGCTAAGGGAGAACAGGCTGCTGCTGCTGCTGTCCCTGAACAGGTCGTTCTCCAGACCCAGCGTTCTGCTGCTAAGAGACACCATTGATCCAGGCCAAACGCAGGGAAGAGGATGTTGAGGAAATTCAAACCAGAAGAGAAATCACAAAAATCTGCAAAGGTAACATTGAGACAGGATTTTACTAGCAAACAGGAAATCAGAGTATCTGCCCAAATTCCTAGATTTTTTTTAAGATCGTAGTTAAGGTTGGAGTTCCCATGATGCACTGAGCACTGTAACTGTAACTCACTCTCTCTCTCTCCCTCTTGCTCACGTCAAGTGTGCTGCTCTTTGTGAGAACTGTTGGGTTTCTCTCTGTAGTATTAACCAACTAAGTTTTGTCTTGTAAAGTGCCTTAATAAATGCTGTATTTTGGTACCATACAAATAAAATTGAATCATTATATACTCTTATATAAAACATTATGATACATGGGTTTAAGAGGTAAAAATATAGCAAAATTATTATTAATTGCATTGTAATATGTTTTATTACGCATCAGATAGACAAACAGTTGGAGATTAAGTTGTTTTTGCGTCTACACCATAAACTAGACCTGGTTGACTGTTGAACACTGGCAAAAATCAATAAAACATTTGAATGTAGCAGGTACAGGAAAAATCATGAACAAAGTAACCAGATTAATGCTCAAAACAGTGAACTATGCATATTAACATTTAACCAACTTGATTGTTTATAAAATTTTACTTGAAGAAAATTAACAATCACCACAGTGTTGGAGACGATGGGGAAGTAGCATGTTTTTTGGATTTTAACCACTTATCCTGAGGGGTGCTGGGAAGGGGGGGGGGGAGGGAGTGTACCGGGACAGGTCCAAAGTCTATCGCACGGCCACCATATACAGACTTACAGTGATAAACTACTCACACGGGCAATTCAGTCACCCATCAACCTACATATGCAGGACTTGGGACTGTAGAGGAAACCGGAGTGCCTGCAGGCACAAACTACAAACTCCACAAAGAAGGCTCCAGGCCCAGGAATCGGACCTACGACCTTCTTTTTGTGAGGCAACAGTGCTAACCACCATGCAACCCGGTAGCTTCCATGCTTTAATTTTCTATGTAGGATTTACTTTTTTATGCTACAAAAAACAAACCAACTCACTGAATTTAGGCTACTGCATCCCAAATGCTGATAAATCATTATTAAAGTCTATAAAATGCATTCAATACATTTTTTAATTCAAGTAATATTGCAATTTTTCTTCTTTAGATATCAAAACTCTATTTTCACCAAATACAATTCAGGTTCTCAAGAAAGCAGCTGCTTATCAGTTAGCCATTAATGATGAATACAATGAACCAACTAAGGATTCAAGAATTAAATGATCATTTGCTTCTCTAAAGTGTGCTGTTACCAAATACTCATCACACATGCAGAACCAGTCTTGCACCAAACAGCACGATACATTGACACCTCTGCTATAAGTTACCAAAAGATAACTGTGAATTATTACTTAGTTCCATGATAAGGCTGCATGTTGCGTTTCATATTTCAGATGCGCCAGGATTCACACATCTGAAGAAAATCGAGATTTTGTGTCTTGTTAAGATGCACGTAACCATGTAGACAGGATGGGGAAAAAAATGAGAGCAACACAACACTAAAGATTAGTGACCAACCAGTTGCTGACAGACTATCCTGCTTGAGGGCCTCATGGACAACTGAGGAGCCACCAATAGTTATGAACAAAATCCTTTCAAAATAAAGCAATACAGGTTGACGCGCCAAGTAATGGCTCTTAATAGTTAGCATGTGTCTGCCCCCAGTTGTTCAGTATATTTACTGAGGGAGTGGAAAATATAATGAGAGAACCAACCAAAGCCTATACATGGGATAATTCTTTGACGAGGCAAATTTATAGTGTGCAAGTTAAACTTTAATTGGCTAGTGGCCCCAAGGAGACTCTGTCGATCTTCTATCAGGGCCGCAGATGCCAAATTTTGAAGTCAGGACATCCAGCAGTCAGAGGGAGGATAATCCCTCATGATTATGTAAAGGATGTTTGTGCTGCTGTCACACCGTCAGGCACATGTTGCAGCAGGGCCTCGGACTTGACACAGTGCACGGAAAAAAAAAAAAAAAAACACTGACGCGCCCACAACGGAGCTTATGATTGAGGAAAACTCCGCCGGAGGAACCGATCGGCCCGTGAAAAACAAACTAAAACTATGTCCGCGGAGGAGCCTGGGGTCGATTACACGCCAATTCGCCTGGGTGGGATAGCGCCTGCAGAGGAATCAACGATCCTCAAGTTCGGCTGGTTCAAAAAAAAAAATTGTTCTATTTATACTCGCTCCGTCTCTCCGGGCGGACCGAGCAGGAGAATCCCGGACGTTTGGCTCGACCTACCGTCAGCGATCCGGCGGGCCGTCGGTGCGGGGACGCTGCGACGTCGAGGGCTGCGAATATTTTCGTGTTTCCTTTTCCCTCCGTCGTGTTATTGTCGGAGCACGCTCACATCCCGTCCTTGCCACGGGTCCATGTTGGCATTCCTTTTCCTTGCGTCACGTGACTGCATCGCTGCACAACTCGGAGGCACGGGTCTCCTTCCCCGCCGCTGATTGGCCGAGCGCTGTGGAGGCTCGCCTTAAAAGCGGCGCTCCGATTGGCCGCCGCTCGATAAATTCTGACTGCCATGTGTTGATGGAGGGATCACTCTGGCACGACTAACAGGATACAATGTGCTCTTTTGATGGTGTGCACAGAGGGTGGGCCGAATAATGGGAGCACCTATTAACGGAACGGGTTTCAGCCAAAACAGTTTTTTCTTCTTCACCCTCCACCCGGAAAAGCTGCAGATAAGAAGAAAGTGAAGCAAGTCAGCTCTTCTGTTAATACTTTTTACAGTAGGATACTCTCTGGAGGCATACGTGATCTTTGCTGTTCACCAAAGTTTACAAAGTTTTCACACGTGATTACCACATAAGTGCATCTTCAATGTTTTTTTAAGTCTTACAAAAACTGCAAAGATGATTTAGACGTAAATTTTGTTGAGCGCACACAGAGTTGTTTCTTTGTGTGGTGGTCTTCTTTCACCGGTGTCTGAAAGGGAAGGACATCCTACAACACCTTATTCAAATATACAGGAGATGTATGAATACAGCAAGGAACAGCTTTATATATCACTTTTCTTGACGGTTACAAAGTCAATGATTAAAAAATATAAATAAATAAATACCTAGAACATTGGAGAATTATAAGCTAAAGTAAATAATAGAAAAACAGTATAGATGTAAAGTATATAAGGACAGTATGAAAAATTATATGGAAGGACCTCAGTGAGTGAGGAGAGGCAACAATATGTCTAAACAAGAGTGAGGAAATACCTATTTCCATTTTGATTTATTCTTTATTAAGGACTCAGTACATGTCTGGTACATAGAAAAAAAATCTATGATGTTCTATCTAGGATGTTTATATTTAACTTTCTGTGTCAGTCATACATGTAAACTGTGAAACACTCTTGCATGATCAGTTGTGCTCAGAATTTTAACCTTTGAGTTTCAAGTATAGCTGAAAACCTCCAAGACCCAGGAGATTGTGTAGATTTTCAGCACAACAAATCACATCACCTGCCTGCGACCATCACAGATGTTGATGTGGAGGTCATCCGGACCTCCACATTTCAGGGACGACAGGCTGAGCTGGTCGAACAGTCTTCACAGGAAGGGGCAAAGACGTCTGTGCTTCCTAAGAAGACTGGGATACTAAAATAGCTATTAAAAAAAAAAAAACCTGTCAGATATTTTACCAGTCTGTGGTGGCCACTGTTTTCTACACTATGTTGTACTGGTGTGGAATGAGCAAGTCAAGGCACACAGGACAACTAAACAGACTGGTGGGGAGTGAAGGACAAACTGCTCTCCATCGTTGACAACGTCCACCATCCTCTGCACAGCACCTTCACCAGGCAGAGGAGTGTGTTCAGAGTAAGGCTGCTGTTAGCGTACTGTAAACAGCTGTTTCATTTTTTGGCTTAATATATCAATTTATATTTATCGTATGTTCACATGGTTCATGTTGTTTACATTCAGTCATCTTGTCCTTTTTGTACATTTTTATGGTTTTAATTTTTCTTTTGCATGTCAGGTTTGTGTGTACTGCTGCTGCTTGGATGCCCAATTTCCCTTTCGGATTAATAAACCTGTTTTTGTTTTTTTAATCAATCAATCAATCAATCTGTCTATCTGCTTTTTACATTATGAAGCGTTTATTAAATTACACTGTGAAACCAACTCTGTAACAGTCATTCTACCAAATGTGCATTTCATTAGATGAAATTCAACCTTAGGAATGGCTTGTTTTCAAAACTCAAAAAAAGAATGACTTTCCTTTAAACTTTGTTATATTACATGACACACAAATCCCTCTCAAGCTTCCAATCAAGTCAAATCTAATCAAATCAAATGCGTTCAATCAGTGTGAAATCATTACAAAGTTACACGACAGCTGTGGACAACTTGTGTCCTTTGTGAGTGAAACAGTTTCTTTCTGTGGTATCCTTTTGAGCCAGCCTGTTGACAGTCAGGGTTTGACCAAAACTCACACAGCAGTCCCAGATTCTGTGCTCGTTGCCAGTGAAAACAGGAAAACAGTGTGGTAATTTGTGTTTGGACAAATGATGTCCTCATAATTGGGTGAAGAGAGAATGTCCGGCGTGGAAGTCACAAACAGTGTAATAACTTCTCCAGGCTTCTTCCACTGAGAGATGTTGATAGCTGTCCTAAATGCAGGCTCTGGATAAATGGTGCTAATTATAACACCATATTATATAGAATGACTACACTGAATTCAGCTGCAGTTATATTTAGAATTCCTGCATTTAGGTTTCATTACCAAACGTGCCAAGTAAGTTCAATGTGATAACAATTATCACATGTGAAGTATATTTGAGATTATGTATGGCTTTATGAATAGATAGATAGATAGATTGAACTTTGCTCATCCTCAAAGGAGAATTTAATTGTTCGGCAGCTGATAAAAATAACCACACTTCCACTCAATAATAATATATTGGTATTAAAATACACCTAAAATAAAGTAAGTCCATGCATAGAGGGTAAAATCTAATGAAAATTTTAATTAGAATGGAAATTTCTCACTCCTCAGTCTAGTCGCGTTGTGGAAGAAATGTATGAGGGTCTGAACTCAGGAAGTGATGCAGTCCTACTGCTGTGGGGACAAAGGGTCTCCTAAATGTGTAAATAAATTAGGAGGATTTGGTCTTTATGGGTCCGAAAAGAAAAACATTTTGATTCTCTGTATATCACGCATGTATAGCAGAATTGACAATCAAGTTGATAAATGGGTTATGCAGGGGTTTATTATGGAGCGATGGTTCCACCAGTGGTTCAACGTAACTTACATATTATACATTATATTTCCTAGAATTCCTAGTAGATGAGGGCTCTTTGGAATACTTTATTGACATTAGGTCTCAAACAGTTGGAAATATATTCATCCAACCTTCAAGGGTGAAGGCAACAGTCTATCAGAGAATTGACATATAAACATTTGAAGTTTGTTTAACATTTATGTGTATGTCTTCAGACTGTGGGAGGGAACATGCAGAAACAGAACGAAGAGGAAATGTCCACACAGAAAGGCCCCAGACCTGTAGTTTGAACCGAGAACCTTCATGTTGCATCAGTCCTAACTGCTGCACACTTACAAGTTCCATTGAACCAGAAGTCAGTACTTCTCTCTAACAGAGAGAAAAGTTTGATACGAGTTTGTATGTATTTCTAAAAGTCCTATTTAAGTCCTACTTAGCATTCAGTATTGAAATCAAACCAAAAAAAAAAAAAAAACTGAGGGAAACATTAAATCAAGCAGCAATTTCTCTTTAATTTGCAGACATTCATTTATCTCCCCATAAAGACACAATTTCCTCGCATGATGTTCTTACATTAAACCTTTATTACTTGCACCACCAGTGCTGGGATTTATACATTAGACAAGCAAGAAAGGAGAAAAAGAACAAAAACCTCGATCAGACCTCATTTGGGCCGTTCCTCTGTTGTACACAGGGGCCCTCTGGTGGTTCAGGCAAACCACAGAAGTCTCTAAATAGTCAATATTTTCACCAGTAAGAAAGAAATGGGACAGTGATTCAAATAACTCAACATCGAAGTTACAGTTCTTCTCCATGAACACATATAATCTCAGTAACATTTTACATCTGATAATTGTTATTAAATTGAAACTTGTCTTCGAGGTTCTCTTATTCAACTTAACTGCAAGAATTCTAAATGAACTGCATCTGAATCCATTGTAGTAAATGTAAAGCACTTGAGATAAAATTATCTGTGCTTCTTTCAACAAATAAAGCTGAATGAATTGCACGTTAGAAAAGAACATTAATATCACTTCATAGATTTACAGCACATCGCTTCAGGGAAGACAGACAGACAGACAGTGGAAGTGAAATTCCACAAGCGTCCTTCAGCTGTGATGTTTCCAAGCAACTTTTATGAGAGAGGGTGGCACCAGAGGTATGCTTGTATGTCCTTGGTAACAGCGAATGTGTCTATGCAATCATGAGGCAGATATGAAGAAAAAAGTCAGTATTGCTCCTGAGATGTTGATAAAATCTGGTGCCAGGGGCTTAAGAATTGCTAAGCAGGGTGTGGAGAGATTCTTTTAAACGATAACTCACTGTCATTATTGTAGATCATGAATAACATACCGCACAAGAGCAAACAACTGGGACGCATAGCTACAAATATGGCTGCATCGTTTTTCTTTTCTGTTGGGTTGTTAGCTTGATTTAGTTAGTACTCACTGGCTGTAACTGATTCTCCAGAGGCCAGGCAGAGCATATGGATGAAAAGACTGCAGCATAATGCACCATGAGACTCCAGTGAGGTTTCTTAGCAACAGTACACAGCAGGATGTTACTCCCTTTCACTCCCTATACAAGGACATCTAATAAAAATTGAACTCATTTTAGATGTTAACATAGTTTCACAAGTTTCATCTTATCACCAATACGTTTGCGCTGGCTTGTCTTGAAAGCACAAAATGCACTATTCATCTTACTACTCGCCTCAAATGGAAGTTAGTACACGACCCCATATAAACCCTCAATGAATGTAGCAAGTCCTCTGATGCAAGCCCCGTGTCAGTCAGTCAGGATATCTTCCTGCCACACTGTTGCCATGAGCTCATCTGAGGTTACAGGCTGCTGTAGATTCTCAGCTGATGGTCTTCCTGGAGCAATGGGTGATGTTGGAGGTCAGCACAGCTGTAGATTACCCCGGTGGAGCAGAGAAAGGCCTGTAGGCTGAAAACAGCAAATGGAGGCCATGCTATCGCCCACACCGTACACCAGCTGCACTGGTTTGTTGAGGTTTGTTACTGCAAGAGATACCCAATCACAGACATTTTCAAAAGGTGATCAGAATCGTTTCTATGTGTTTAAAAGCCAAATAATTTCCTTCTATATAATGTTTATATAATATATAATGAATCTATGCACCAATTCTCTTGTCACAATTTCTCTTTCATAGATCAGAAAATAGGCCAACAATAGGCCAACATTTTTAATTTATTTTTGTCGAAGTATATTTTATTTCTCACTCACCTGGATGGTCACTGCATGCAGCCCTGACATAGCTGTGGTGTTCAGTGTGCAGCCCAGTAATGATAAAATCATTGACATGAGTATTGCTTTCAGTTGTCAGTTATCAGTCTTCTGATCCTTCTGTTTGATTGCTGCCTTCAAGTCCTGGACTTCTTCAATCAGGCCAATGAGATTGGTCTGCTAGTTGACAACCTTGCTGACCTCTACAGACAAAAAAAAAAAAAAAAAGTCACTTTTTAATCTCATGTAAATCCTGCTAGTTTTTTGACTGATGCCATGGTTTTCCATTTTGGTCATAAAAAAATCATTTCATATCATAAGCTATAGTTTACTTTGTTTACTTTGGAACATACATTTAGTGTATTTCAGTTTACTTTCAGTGTTGTATGCTTCTCATTGGCTCGGTTACAGCAAACTATGTGTTCCTTGAGTCAGAGAGTTGTCATATATATGAGTTGCACTGGATTCGCTTCCTTTAGATAACTATGACCTAGTTGAATGAGAACGTTCACAGAATCTCCAGACATAAGTTTGAGGATGTCAGAACAAATTTGCTCAATTGACTAATTTCACAAAAATAAAATGTCAGGAAAACCAAAACTCAAAATCATAAAGTACCAGAGAGTTGTTTTTTTTTTTTTTAATTTAGGTCCATGACAGGGGTGTTGACAAGGATTGGGTTCAGAGTGTGGAGGGAATAAGAAGGCCATACTGTGTTTAGGGTGTGAGAAGACAAGATTAGAGCTTTTCTCAGCATTGACATGTCTGTGGGGGGAATATTCAAAACAGATGCAGGCAGGAACATGATGCTGCATGGAGTTCATGAAGGTGTGGGAGCAGCAGTTGTTATAGGAACATGGGATGGCGATGATTCACCTGCAGGATGGAAACAAGGAGAGAGAGGAGAGGAGCTGGGTGAGAAAGAGACTTACAGTACACATGCTTAAAACTGAGAGGGAGAGAGAGAGAGACTCTGTGCTTCCCCCAGCAGTCTAGGCCTATAGCAGCATAGCGAAAGAGTAAATGAACTTTGACTTTTTAACTATAAGCTCTGTCATACAGAAAAGTTTTAAGCCTGGTCTTGAATATTGCTGAAGAGTCAACCCCCCGGACTGATACTGGAAGTTGGTTCCATAGAAGAGGAGCCTGATAACTGAAAGATCTGCCTCCAGATTTACTCTTGGAGACTCTAGGAACCACAAGTAAGCCTCCATCTAGAGAGCGGAGTGGCCTGCTAGGACAGTAAGGAACTATGAGCTCTCTGAGATATGATGGAGCTTGGCCATTAAGAGCTTTATATGTTAACAGAAGGATTTTAAATCCTATTCTGAATTTTAATAAAGGGAGAGGTTGTCATGTCAAATTGTTTGGTCGTTCCAAGTTCTCATTCAAGGGATCACTTGGATCCAGAAATAGTTTTCCTTGCATGGCTGCAACACTTTTCATCTCCTGCCACTCTCCTCCACCATGTCTGAGTAATCAGCAGCTCCCGCTCTGGCTTTCACCACATCCCACTTTCACCCCCAAATCTTCCTCAGCTCAAAAGCACAGTACTCTACTTAAGGCAGTCTGCCAGAGACACTTTTTTATTTCTTTTGTTGGTTTTTTACTTTTATTTGGACAAGATTTTGCTTGTCATTTGATTAGTGATGTTTTCCTGTTTTCATGAGTCTGAGAACCCAAAAAGCTAAAAGCATAGACTCTTGTAGGATGTCCAGAAAGATACAGAACCTGGGTCTGTCCCAGACCTTATAATTATCTTCCACATAAGAAGCAATTCAGCAATTCAATGTCCAAATGACCTGTTCCATCATGTTACGATGAGGATGTCAAAAACAGTAACAAGTTTAGGGTTTACTGCTCATTACAAGTTTCTTTGAAGATAGAGAAAACAAGCTGTGTGCCTCTGTCACACAGAATGAAATCTGAAACATCCCATCTGGTGATCACACTCTTCTACTGCTCTGTGTAACAAACATATGTGCGATGTCCTGTGTGTCTTGACACCTTCCTATCAGAACCAGCTTGAACATCTTTAGCAGCATGAGCAACAGCAGCTTTTCTGTTGGATTGGAGCTTAGAGACCATAGTAGGACCACTTTAGTTAGGTCTTGGCCACTGCAGTTGCACTGAGTTGTTAAGACATCACAGCTTGGTCCTCGTCAAAGTCTTTTACATCCTCACTCTCGTCCATTTTTTCTGCTCCGTCACATCAGGATATGACATCTGCTGCCCTAATATACCCCACAAACCGATTGGTATCCATGGTAAGCTCCCATGGCATTCATCTGTCAGTGACCATATTGTTCTAAATGAAAATGTCCCAGGCATCATCAGTTTACGTCTGTCTCTCCCACTCCTTACAGAGATGAATTACAGTTGTGGGTTGTCAGTGTTCATCTATGCTATTTTTAAGAGCTTTTGGCAGAAGTGACTGACATACTGAACAAAAAGTTCCAGCATGATATCGTGTTCGGTTTCTGCTGGCCAGAGGCAGCACTGTTACAGAGCAAGAGTTTAAATGTGGCAGTTGTTTAAGTAGTTGTGGTGCTTAAATAACAAATAGTTTGTAAACGATGAGAGAGCATGCGAGAATTTGAGCCATGACTCAGAGGGTTGGTGGTTGTCAGATGAAACATGAGGCCTTCAGGCTAATAGATGCATATATTCAGCAGTGGCAGCACGGCAGCATAGTGGTTAGTGCTGTCACAATAAGGGTGTTGTGGGTTTGGTTCCCGGCCTGGGGAACTCAGTGTGTTCTCCCCCCTGCCTGTGTGGGTTTCCTCCAGGTACTCTGGTTTCTTCCTACCGTCCAAAGACATCATGTTTGGGTTAATTGCTGACTCTCAATTGGCTGTAGGTCTGAGTGTGACTGTGAGTGGTTGTGTGTTGGCCAACACACAGAGACAGACAGAGACCAACAACCACTCACACTCAGACCTACAGACAGTTTAGAATCACCAGTTAACCCAAACATGATGTGTTTGGATGGTGGGAGGAAACCCACGCAGGTACATGAAAAGGGAGAACATGAAAACTTCATACCGAACCCACAACACACACACACACAATTGTGGGGCGACAGCGCTAACTACTACACCGCCATGCTGCCCACATAGGTTTTTGTCTGTCCTATAAAATTCTAACTAAAACACACGTGATGCCAAGCTCATCTTTTATTACTGTCATGTACTTCATCTTCAAGCTTTCTTTTATCCTAATGCTCTTTGTTTTATCTTCACCTTCTTCTGTTATAACTCTTTCTTTCCACATTCTTGCATCTTATTGCATCTTATTGCATTTATTTTATCTAACTAACTGCACCCTGCATTGTAATTTCAGTCCTTCTGGTCTTAATCTGTTGTTGCTGGGTTCCTGTATCACCCGTGATATTGTTTCGACAGTCCTTCTCTTATGGTTTATGCAATTGTGACTGGTTTTTACTTTGTTTTGTGAAGCACTTTGTAAACTGCTGTTTTTAAAGGTGCTATATAAACTTAAAGTTATTATTGTTATTATTATAACCTCCCAACACAGAGAAAATCTATGATCACAGAGTAAATACTAACTCTACAGTGTGTGCATATATTTGCGATATATAGATCTTAGAAAGGAGCATATCCTGAGTTCAAAGATGCTGGTTTAGTGACCGCTGCGAGACCCCTGGGAAATTATACACCAACATTGTGGGGAATTAACTTAAACACCATGTTAAAAATGGCTGGTGCCTCGTCACCTTTGTAATGTAAACGTGTTTAGGTTGTCTTCGGAGCTGTGTGTGTCTCTGTGTGTGAGGCTGAGCCTGTTAGTGACTGATCTGAACAGTGTGGGTGCACCCAGCACGCCCATCCCACACCTCATGTAACCTGATACTGTCAATGACTCTAATCCTTACTTCATTATGTGCCTTATCTATCGAATCAAATGTTATTCATGCGGTGTCTGTAAGATGCCCGCATGCAACATATGCAGTCATTGATGCAGCCGGCTGTTTTACTAAATGGAACTGGGGTTTCAGCTTGGTTAGATGCAAAAACTTTTGTCCAGGTTGCAAGGTAACCAGAGTGGCGGTTTGTAAAGCATCAAGAAGAGCAAACATGGGTCACTCACTGTTCTTAAATAGGTGTTTCTGGGGCCTTCTGGGGGCTGAGTGATCACCATATGGACATACTGAGCCCTGAGCAGGATATTACGGTTACATAACAGCATAAAATGGGCCTGAAAAATTATTCTTAAAAAGGTGCAGCTGACATGCGGCCAATATGGCCATGTGTTTCGTACAGAAAATAGTGATCACACATGGTCCAAATGACTTGTTCACCTTTAAACCTGAGAGTGGAACCACTGATTCCTTTAGCTCTCAGCAGAAATGGTTTTATGAGCTTTTTTAACAATCAGAGCCAAAATTCATCAGCTTTTACCTCCGATTTGCAGTAATTTAATATCAAATGTAGCAGCTTCTCAATCAACGGTAACTCCTAAGACCTACCAGGCTGTTTAAAGATGTTTTTCCACAAATTAACATGTATATTCTGGATCGGATCAATGTGACTTTATCTCTTGGTTATGTACCATAGATTGCAGTCATTACACCCCTCATAAAAAATGTATTTTGATCCAGATGTTTTGGCAAGCAGCTCGGTGGCATGGTTAGTGCTGTCCCACAGTAAGGTCACGGGCTCGGTTCCCGGCCTGGAGCCTTTCTGTGTGGAGTTTGCATTTTCTCCCTGTGTCTGTGCGGGTTTCCTCCAGGTACTCCAGTTTCCTCCCACCATCCAAAGACATCATGTTTGGGTTAACTGGTGACTCTAAACTGTCTGTAGGTCTGAGTGTGAGTGGTTGTTGGTCTCTGTCTGTCTCTGTGTGTTGGCCCTGTGATGGACTGGTGAGCTGTCCAGGGTGACCCCGCCCTCACCCGGAGTGAGGGATTGGCTCCAGCACCCCCCATGACCGAGAAAAAGAAAAGCAGTAGAAGATGGATAAATGAATGTTTTGGCTATAGACCCACATCTAACCTCCCTTTCATCTCCAAAATTCTTGAAAAGGCAGTTGCAAGCCAAACGTGTGAACATCTGCATAGGAATGGCGTGTTTGAAGAGTTTCAGCCAGGTTTTAGAGGACATCACAGCACAGCAACGGTGCTGGTTAAAGTTACCAACAACATTCTAATGGCTTCAGACAACAGAGAGGCCTCCATACTTGTCCTGTTACAGCTCAGTGCTGCTTTTGACACCACCGACCATAATATTCTCTCACAAAGGCTGAAATATGATCACTTTGTTCATATTAACGACTCGTCCTCACAGACCTTAGTTAATCATCGAGTTCCACAGGATTCCATGACCAATCCTTTTCACTCTATATATGCCCCCCTCCCCAAGAGTGTTGTGCTACTTTCTAATACGGAGCCCTTACAGTGCTCAGTCGGCCGTGAAGAACTGGCGCTGCTCAGATGACATAACTCAACATTTTGTGAGACTTTTTTTTTTTTTTAACAATATAAACTGATTATGTAAAATTGCACAAATATGCAGATGAAATGTTGAAATATGTATGCTTGTTGACCATCTATGCTTTTGAACATGTTGACTGTTGACTTGGTCTTTCTGCCTTTTTTTCCTAACCTTTTCAATAATAGGACAGTCTGCCCACAGTCTGCCCATCTCTAATGGAGGGAACCCAGAAAGCTTGGCTTTGTAAAGGTTTGGTGGAATGTTTTTCTTCTTTTGAGTGCTGGCAGTGTGACACAGTGCCTATGAGTGGCAGACACCAAATACTGTTGATAATTTAAAAACAAAAACTTCTGATAGAGGGCAGCACGGTGGCATCGGTTAGCGCTGTTGCCTCACAACAAAACCCGGAAACAGATAAGCGGTAGAAGATGAATGAATGAACATCTGCTAGATCAGTCACCACCCAAACAGAACACAGAGCTTAACGTCACAAAACAAGTAGTTAAATCCGTATAAAAAGTAGGTTGCCTTTATTAGAAGCTGGGAAACCAAAACATTATCAACATCATCGTTGTTAATACTTTTTTGTAAGACCACAATATTGCCATTGCATTTACCGGCATCATCATCTTCATCTTCTTCCACAACATGCAAAAGGTTCAAGAGTTCAGCGTTCCTTTTCCACACTAGTGACAAAAGCTTCTCCACTTGGTCTTCTGTAAGAATCACAACTTGGCTTACATTTTTACATTGCCAGTACAACTGAAGGTAAATAGAAAAGAAACATCAAAAACATTACAACAGAAGAATTTGTACAATGGATGAAAAAGGAGAAATTCATAGCCTTATGCCATGTGCCTCCTGCGGGATGATAGAGAGGAACCTCATTCAAGCCCTCAGTGCTGTGAACTACAAGACATTATCTGATCCTACTGCAAACAGAGCTCTCAGAGCTTTTACATTGGTATAAACAACATTTTTCCCCCTATTCTTTTTTAAATTTGTATCCAATCATCTTAAAATGACATTAAGGACTGGGTGCCAATTTAGGACCTGAATATAGAAAAACACACTAACCTGCTAATGACAGTAAAACAATCAAATGTGCTTCTGAACCTGGGACTAGGTTCGAGTGTGTCCTGTACACATCCAGGACTGATTTCTGTTGCAGTCTTGGGACCGATCAGAAATTCTCCTGACCACCGCCTAATAAATGAGGTTTAGTTCCCAAGATCATAATAGCAACGTTTTTTTGTCTTTTTTTTTTTCTTTGACATCAAACACTACTTATCGCAAAAAAGGACAATCTCACAAGTGCTGCACCTGATCACCGAGTCACTAGTTTTGAGATCGTTTATGGCTTTGGATGGTCTGCTGATCATACAGATTGTTGACTTGTTCTAAGCCTAATTTGCTGCTTGGAGCATAGACCTAAAACACGAGGACAGATTACATTCTCAGGCCTCCAGTGATAATATCAGAGCCACTACTCAAACTCAACTCAATGAAAATTAAGGCATTAATAGACAAATGAATGCCAGATATATACTGAGCTGCACTTCACCATTTCAATCCCTTCTTAGCATCAGTACTTTTTTCTTGATTTAAAAATGTATCAGCTTGTCAAATACTAATGTGAGCAACGAAAAGCTCTAAGTAACAAATGGACATGGATACCAACAGTAACCATTAAGCTGATGGGATAGGCGTAAATCAGGGAGGGATGGTTTGTCCAACCATCAGGCAGAACAGATTGGATAGGGTCGACTGTTTTCTTTAAAATCATGATACATTTTATTTCTTTTCTTAAAAAACAAACATTACAAAAAAAATCTGAATAGAGAATTAGAACAATGAACCATCAGGAGAAAAAAAAAAAAAAAAAAGAACAAAACATTCATTTTTTTTAACCCTCAAAATGAAAGAAAAAAAAAAAAAAAAAGAGGGGGGGGCAGAAAAAAAGGAGAAGGAATATCTCACATTCCTCAAAAAAAAAACAAAAAAACAAAACAAAAAATCCCCAAAAAACTGAAAGGTTTGGGGGTGCCTGGCACAACAGGTTGAATATTGAGAAGATGCTATAGCCATGCAGAGTGGGGAGATACTTGTATCCCGTAAAGGGTGGGTGGAGGAAGGGGTTGGTTGCTTCACACAGCATGGAGCTTCATTAGAAAAGCCCAACTTATAATAGAAACTGTTTCACATAGGCAGCCAATGTGCTGAGAGAAAGAAAAGCCACGCCCTCTTACAGGAAGTACCCCACAGGCATCCCAAGTATACAAGTACATAAAAACACACACACACACACACACACACACACACACACTCACACCTGTTGGCTTGAAATGCATGACAGTGGCAGTCTGGCATGTAACAGACAGAGGGTGGTGAACCCACCGCTCTGCCAGTGACATCTCAAACTGTTCTGATCTAAGAAGCAGCAGCTACAAGTGGAATACTTTCCAATATAATGCCTTTACTTCATTTTCCACACAGTCACACAAGAAGTCAGGGCAAGAATAGAATCTGAGAGGTTTGTGAGATGTTTAAAACTAAAAATTAAAAGATGCTGCTTCAACTTGCAAACTGTTTCAAAGCTTTAAAAAAAAACAAACAAAACACATCGACAACAAGTACAAATGAACAAACAAAGCCCTGTCAAACCACACTCCTGGTTTAAAAGCACGTGCTGCAGAGTGTAAAGGCCTCAGCACGTGCTGACTTAACATCGCTTTGTGAATACAGCGCTTTAGTTACTTACACTGGGAGGTTATGTATCCCAGCAATTGCAGATATTAGCTTGATCAGATATCAAGTAAACAGGGCCAAAATTGTGAGGCCTCGAATGTCAAAATACAAAAACAAAACAACGAAAAACCCATTAACAAGAGTGAACTTGTCTGTTCACACTCAGGACGGATTCTCACCGGCAGTGAGTTCATGGAAATGCAGAAACATTTAGGAAATGAAGACAATAGGGAGGTTGAAGCTGGAAGTAAAAACTCCTTATGATCACATGAGCACAATGTTTAAATGAGGGAGAGGAGGGAGGAGAAGAAAAAGCATATCAAGTCCAAGCCATTGAGCCAGGCCACCAGGAGGGGGGAAAAAAAAAAACCCAAACAAAATAAGAAAACAAAAACACCTCTAAACGCAAACAAAAGAAAACAAAAACAGAGAGGAGACAGAGAGAGACAAGGAGGATGGGCTTCAAACAGGTACCATCTTCTAGTCTTCTCCAGAAGGTGCCTCCTCTTCTGAGCCGTCTTCCTCTTCTTCATCTTCCTCTTCCTCTTCCTCTACTCCTGCAGCCTCCTTTGTCGTCTTGGGGGCAGGGGATGACTCTTTCTTCTCTGCCTCCTCCTCTTCCTCCTCCAGGGGACTCTCAGGGTCTTCCTCTTCCTCCTCTTTGGGTGAGCTCTTCTCAAGGGCCTTGGTGCTGGGGCGCCCTTTCCCCTTTCCTTTCATTGGGCTGGGGGTCACTGGGGTAAAAAGAAAAACATACTCAACTTAGTAATCAGTACTACTGATAAATTAAAGCTGTAGTGTTGCACTTTTACATATGAATGCAGGTTCCTGAGAAACAAGTCAAACACGTTGATATCACACTACTAAGTCTTTGTGCTATTCAACCAGCATCCTTATATTTGACAAATACAATATGACTTGATAGGGTTAGAGCCCATGTAAAAACAGAGATGGAGCCGCACAAGTAGAAAGTTCCAACAAGTGTCAGAGGCTCGAAATTCCATTAAGACTCAATGACAACATCTTAACATCAATTTCAAGACAACTCAAAGCAATAAAATATACTGTGATTCCAAGAAACTGGTATGAGGAAGAAAAAATCAATAACTGGAAATGTACTTGATTCCTTTTTTGGGAACGATTTAGCTTCAAAAATTGCTTTGAAGTTGTATCTGACAACCAGAGTGGTGATGAAGCAGACCACAGTTACCTGGACGAAAATTAAAGAACTCTAAGGATTCCAACTCTGACATTAGTTTGCAAAGCTTCCAATCAGCTGCTAGTCATGACTGAGAAATACACCTTTTAAAGGAGGAAGCGGGGCAGTAAGTCAGTATCCCCGCCACACTGTCAATATATCATTATTTCTCTAAAGTGGATAAAAACATGAAATAAAAAGCATTGGAGACCATGGAGTGTGGAGGCAGAGAAAGATTATTAGCTTAACATAAGCACAAAGTCCAGAGACGAGGGAAACGGCAATTCGCGGTAATTGGCGAACAGCTTTTTAAATTTACACTCAAACAGATATTGAACGGTGGAACTCCGTTTCCTCACTGTCTAGTCATGACAAGCAACGAGCCGGGGCATCCTGTAATATTACAAGGAGGATAAAAATGGTGTTTGTGGAGAAGTGGTTATGCAAAATAACCTGACGCTGAAAAAGAAAAACTACTCTAAAATGAATTTAACTGGAATGATAATTAATTAATATATGTAACTAGTTTATAAAATGGAACAGTGTAATGAACTTAAATTGGAAGCGTAGTCGTAAAGGAGGTGGAAAAGTGGAACTAAACAGAATAACTAGGATCCTTGTATTTACTTGACAAGTTTCAAATATAAATGAGCATGTGGTGCATTCAAGCATACAAGACTGAGTAAGCCTCTCAGCTCCAGGTCAAGATCTCTGTATTTAGCAGGATAGTTGAGTTTTAAATCTCCAGCCTGTGGCCACTTTGCTTCACTCAGCTCAGGTACTGATGCTTTTTACATTAATTAGTGAGTTTGTCAGAGCTGCAGAGAGTATTGTGTTATCAATATGAATGTTATAAATAGGTTCAATGAAGCACCAGAAGGGATGGCTGCATTAGTGTTTTCAGAATCTAAGAGTGCACATTCAAAATGTGGGGAAACAACACGCAGCTGTCAGTTGGGTGAGTGTGTTGTTTACAGTGCATGTGAAGACAACAGGTGCCAAAGGGAGCAACCACAGCGACAGAACGAAGGAGCAGCTAAAGCAGCTGGGGTGTGGTGGAAAAACTGTGAATACGAAAAAAAAATGTGTAGCGCTCCTGAGAGGAAGTATTAGAGGTGGAAACAAAAACCCAAAACAAAACAGAGCAATTTTTTGGAGCAGCAGGAAGTCATGAAACTGTGACATCTTTTTGACCAAAATCGTGGCTCATTGTCTTAGATCTGAGTGTAATTTCTTTCAATGCCTGAGGAGGGAGACAATAGCTCCACACTTGGGGGGAGGGGTGGGGGGGAGAATAACATTAAATGCTTCTAAATAGCAAAGATGGGAGAAATTTGTTGGCACACTGATTTCACGGTAACCTGAACATTTAGAAGCCAGTTGTGATTCTTGTGACAAAGGTTCGGTTGAATTCATTTTAATTCAGCTCTCAACCACATTTACCATAAAAAAAAACATCATTTTCTGCAGCAACTTTAATAAGGTTCACTGATATTTTGCTGATAATGTGAACAAATTCAGGTAAAATAGAAAGTAGGTGTAGGAACTGTGAGGTTCCTCCTACAGAACTGGACATCTCACCAGTAGCCTTTAGTCGGGGTTTGGGGCTTTTCTTCTCTTTCTTGTCCGTCCGTCCCCGTCGAATCACCTTCTTGCTTCTCTTCTTGGAGTGACCATAATCACTGTCATCGTCATCCTCCACCATGAAGTCCTCGTCGCTGCCAGACTCATCAGCTGTGCACAAAAGAGAGATATGCAGTCTTTTTTAAAAAACAAACAAAAAAACCCAAAAAGATCCAACAGTCCAAAATTCGGTGGTTGTTATTAACTAAGGTGATAATGAACCTGTGGCATTAAGAATACAGAGCAATTTCAGATAAAAATGTCATGTTTCTTACTAAGTGTGAACAATTTTGCCTGACAGCTTGGATTGCTCAGCAGCACTGCCTCACCAGTTAAATGTCGTAGCATCCACTCGATAACCTTATTGAGAAGATGAGCAGCTTAACTTTTGTGATTCATTGATCTTTACGTTAAAATTAAGTAGTCTTAATGGTCTTATACCTTCATTTCATCTATTCACCATCAGGGGGTGACTCCACTGGTCGTAAAAAAAAAAAAAAAAAAAAAAAAAAGATTTTTTTTAAGTGTATGTAAAAATGCTCACTTTATTTATTCACTCAAATTAATTCATGTTCTCACTCTCCAGTTTCAAATCTTCATTGCAACATGTTAATTTTTTTTAATGATGGATACAATCAGGATAGAGAGCAAGTTGGGCCCAGCACTCACCCCTCAGCTCCACCTCCTCCAAACATGGTTTCTATTGTTTTCAAAAGCCAAGATGCCAAATTACAAACTGATGGCTAACCCACACCCAAAGAACAATACAGCACATCCCTTTAATGAACAGACCTGACAACCATGTCAGAAAGCACCCTTTGACAAATATTGATACTGTCCACCTGGACTTTTTGCTTATTGCGACCAGAAAGTGTCCTGTGACTAAGTGCTTTTGCCCGTTTTTCCAGAACACTTAGAACCTTCGATATCCAGCAGTCTACCGTATGTCGAAAGAATATATTAACGTTATCAACGAAGAAACAACTTCCGGCAACGGCACGAGTGGAATTCTTTTAATGACCCTATAATGGCTGTGAAGAGCAACCTCTCAACTGTCAGAAACTGCTGGCATTTCTCTTCAAGAGAAAACATTCGCGAACCTATGGTAATTCGAAGTGCGGTGGCCGCTTTTTCTCAACTTTTCCTTATATTATCCAGCATGTACCTGTGAGTGGCTGGTACACAGGAACAAAGTATACTTCTGGTGTAATGACTGACAACCTGCTGTTGTGTATCAAATCAAATCAGATTTATTTGTATAGCGCCAAATCATAAAGTTACATCAAGGCACTTTACATGAAGAGCAGGTCTAGACCAAACTCTTTATAAAATAATTTAAAGAGACCCAACAGATCCCCCGATGAGCAAGCACTTGGCGACAGTGGCAAGGAAAAACTTCCTTTAAGAGGCAGAAACCTCGAGCAGAACCAGGCTTGGGGGGGGCGGCCATCTGCGTATCTTTATTTGTAGTGTTGCTGTGTGCAATGTAGAGATACACGCAAAGATGCATACGGTCCATGTAGGATTCCTCTTGGTCTTCATGCTCCTCGTCCTCGCTGCCTCCATCACCCAGCAGGATCTCCCTCTGTTTGGACACAGCTTTGGAGGCTGCCTGGCGCACTGTACGCTTTCGACTCACTTCCCTCTCGTCATCACTGTCATCTACATGACAGACACAGTCACAAGACACACGAACACAATTTTATAACTGTGTGTTCACTATGTTGGTGGCATTGTCTAATTCCTGCAGGACAATGCTTTTCTTTAACTAATCAATTTTCTCCAAATGGTGACAACGGTCTGTCAGTCACTGACAGAGGACTCCCATCCAAATTCTTAATGAATCAGTTTAATTATATGAGGAGTCGCGCTTTTCAGACTGTTTCACATAATTATAAAAGAATGGCTGATTTACAACAAATAACTATTATTTCTTTTCACTGGTGAGAAATGTCCATCACATGTTCTGGAGCTGGAGGTGAAATCTCATTTTGTTCAACTAACCACCCCAAATCCAAAGATGAAATTTCAAAATGGAAGAAAGCATTTTATTTCAGTGAAAACATTGGAAAAAGGAAAAACTGGGCTTTTAAGTTGAAAATGTGCTTTCGTACTGATTAGTTTCCTTGCTGGCAACTAAATTTCTTTTTGTAATGCCTCACACATCACTCCTTCTAAAGGAAGGTAAAAAAGGCTTTTTACAGATCATTGGATTAGGGAGTCCTTAATACAAATACCAACACAATGTCTCATGAAGAAGCTATAGAGGTTAATAATTAATTTTAATGCTGGTGAGGTCAGGGGGTTTTGAATCCTGTTGGTATTTAAGGGCAGAGATGTATGTTTAAAGAGGATATTGTTTAGATGATTATTACTGGATCAAAAAAGTTGAGCAGCATCAAATTTCTCTGCTCTGCTCTGAAGATGACAGTGATTGACTGATGGGCTGATCCAACATGCCTTTTGCTCATTCATAAATCAGAGCTGCCAATCACTATTTCGGACGAACAACTCAATCATTCCCAATGAGGAAGGAAGAACAGCCGTCAGCCACTAAGCTCAAATTAACTCAGAACGCAATTACATGTTTATATGTCAACAGATCAGTGTAAAAGGATGCTGACTGGACCTTGAGATTTGGGGCCTGCTTGGGCATAGCCATTATAAAATCCACAGGTCTACCACCTTAGTTAATTAATACACTTGATGTATCTGGCGTGTTCAAGATGAGATGAAGTAAATCACTACACTGTGAAGTGTAGTACAGTGTACTACAATGTAAAGTACAAACTGTCTCATTACCAGTTTAAGCTGACGACAAGAAGCTTGCTTTTCTCTCCTCCTGTGATTGTCTCAATCTCCCAGCTGCTGTTTGAACTTTGAATTATGTTCTAGTATCGAAACATGCACCATACACTGCATACACTGTAGACATGTTCCACAGTGCACACAAAGCATCAACATATTTTACGGGGAATTCATCTTTACTTCAGGCAAAACCCTGTCAAAACGTCGAAAGGGCGAAAGTGATTGTTACCTGCAGCCCGTTTTCTCTTTGGCCCCCTCTTGCTTGGTTTCTCCACCTTGGCTTTCTTTCCCTTTTTCCCCCTTTTTTCTTCATAGTCGCTTCCTCCATCTTCATCCTCCTCCTCTCCGAAGTCATTATCTTCATCATCACTGCCAAAGTCATCTTGAGTAACATAACAGAGTGAAGAGAGTAAGCTGACATTCAAGTGATCAGAGCTGAGCAGAGATGTTTTCACAAAGCTAAAAGCACTAAGGAAATGTTCATACAGCAAGCCCAACTGGCATGAACAAGATCTTCCCCCCAAAGCATCCTAGATCTGATTGATTAACGACAGTGTGGGTGGCACAAATCTTTCTTTCACTTTCTTATGTGGTCCCAAATCAGATACAGATCAGATTTTTTGAAAAGTGAACTCTGAACAGCCATGCAATCCATTTTTAAATTCAACGCGCTTTTTACACAACTAGATCCTCATAATTGTGTGGAGGCGAGAGAAGCAAAACTAAAACAAACATGGCAGACAGCGATAGATGTAAAAGGCAGAGGGACAGTGAAATTATAGACTTATTAAAAGTGCTGCATCTGGCTTCTTTTTGTTCTTCTGAACATGTGGATCAGGGCCATAATCTGTTCACATTCAATCCAAGTTGTAAAAAGTTAATGTGAACAGTTGGAATAGGGATAACAGGAATATAGACTCCCTTACCTGCTGAATCGTTTTTGGATTTGGAGAGCTTGTCATCAGAATCCTCACTGGAGAAAAAAAAAAACAAAACAAACAAAACAGCAACAAAAAAAACAACCCACATATTAAATCTTGGGTAGTGTGGAAGAGCAAGATCAAAGCATAGATTTTAATCAACATTTTTTTGGTAAACAAAACCAACCAAACAAGTAGTCGGGGGAGGTGGGTGGTAGGGGTGGTTGAATCAAAAACTGGTCCAAGATTACTATATATATATATATATATATATACATATATAAGCTCTTCAGTACCAAAGTTGCACTTATTTTCTGTTTCCACTGACTTTTAAATATGTTTACTTTCTTTCCAACCTAGTAAACTAAACAAATTAATAAAGTTCATTCTTTGAAATGTGACATGCAGATTTTTAATTACAGGAGAAGTTAAAGGAACTTTTGTTGACTGCCAAATTATAAAACGCAAATACCACAAATGTGACATGCTGTTTACTTGGCATATATATGGCAGCTATGCCATCCATGAGCTATGTTGCAGAGTAGCTAATGTTTTCTTTCTACCAAAACCAAGCAGGTACAATTGGGATGTTGAACCAATAGTAATAACTGCCACTGGGTCTGCATGTCTGTTCCTACTGAGGTCAAACACAACTGCGAGGAGCAGATACAGGTTGTTGCTCCTGTAACAGTGTCAGATCTTCTGACTTTTAATTAGCAACTGTGTGTTTTTAACATCTAATAATGTTTCTGGTGTAACAGCGACATAGTGGGCCAGTGACAGACATGTCTACTAGTGCTCTGAAAGCCCTTATGACAAGAGAAAAGAGAGAAGAACAATGAGCAGATGAAAACGTGTCTACTGCAGAGACTGCTTTCAGGTCCTTTATGTGTTTTTTTAGATGGTTGATCAGAGTCAGTGTAGGACTGGGTGATAAATCAATTTTATCGATTTCATTCAAATTTGTAGTTAGTGACATTTTCAGTTCATGAAAATCTGTTTTCTCTTTAACTTTCACCAGAGATGCTCGCCTTGGGCTCCCGTAGTTCAGAGTGGACTGAGCTTGGCTAACGTGAGATGCATTTATGTACAGCAGCTCCACTTGGAGAAAGATGGCACCCAACTCAATCATGATTAGAGAGAAAATTACACATGGCTCAGCATATGGCTCATCTCCTCTCTACCTCATGAAGGCTTGCCTTCAACCAGGACTAGACCTTCTCACTCTCTATCCCCCGCCCTCCCTTCTGTTCTTACAGAGGTTGCAGTGCTCTTCACTACTAGACCCTCAAGGCCAAATCTGTATACTTCTTTTTGTTTCTTTTACATGTTCTAAATAAAATAAATATAAATACATAGAAATTATTTGTGATTGACCATTCTTGTCAGGTTGGAGATATTCATCATCATCATTAATGCATTTTGTTTGTTTTTCCTTATAGCTAGGAAAAAAAATTCCAAGTTTCTAAGGCAGATAACAACAGTTATTTTAATGGAAACAATGACTAGAAAGATTAAAACCTGGTCAAGTAGCACCTGTTTGGTCAAGCAGTTTGTGTGCATGTCATGTAATTGCAGTGTCCAAAGTTTGAATCTGGCCAATGGACCTATGCAGCAGGTCATTCTTTTCTCTCTCCCTATTCCCTGACAGCTTCTCTGGTTATTACTGGCGTAAACCCCCCCCTCAAAAAAACAAACAAACAAACAAAAAAACAAAAACAAACAAACAAACAAAAAAAACATTGAAAAAGATTAAAACTTTGGCTTCAACCTGGGCTGCTAACCAGCTAGCCCAGACTCAAGGTGAAATATGTCAGATGAGGATAATTGGTGAATAATATCACATTTATAAAGACTTATTTCTCGGCCAGGGAAACAGAAGACAAAACAAATTACCTATGACCTTAAAGCATTGGCTTCTATGTTCTAGACCGTAATGTTGTAATGTTCACTGACACACACACAGGCATATATATATATATATATATATATATATATATATATATAGAAAAGGAACAGAGAATGTTGAAGCAAATTAGATTTTTGCTCTGTACAATTTACAAGCAACAACAAATGATTTACACTCAGTCAAATGTTTAAGATCTCAGATCTCGTTCCATGTTTCAGAGGCTCAGGAATAAAGGTTTTAAGCATCAAGTTTCAGGAGGTCATTTTCTAGCAGTGCTGAAATATTTTAAGTGTCTTGGCTCTGAATGGGTTAAAAAGGTGGCACTACAATGTCATCAGCCAAATTATCACTAATATAACAGGGTAAATGTACTAAAGTAAACTGTAACACAGAAGTACAACTCTCACCTGTCATCCTGTGAGTTCTTTGAGCGCTTGTGCTTGGGCTCACGGGGGGCTGTGCGAACCTTCTTCGGCTTATCGTCACCATACTCCTCATCTACAGACAAAGAGAAAGATCTGTCTTCCACACACAAGGATATATCCACTCATTTCTCAATAACTCTTTGCTTTTTAACCGTGATTTCAATTACAGTGGAAGTGGTGCATAAAAAAGGGTACAATATTTGTCCCAAGACAATGATGCTGTATTTACTCCATGTTATGTACAAGACAAACTGAAGTCTTGCTTACAAGCCCTTTGGTGTCTTCACACTAAATCACTGGGATCATTGTGAAATGAACAAACTTGCCCAATTACAGATACTACTGATCCTTCAACTAAACATAAAACATAAAAAATTAAAGTGTTACTGACTTTGTTTTCTTTGAAGGAGATACAACTACAACTGCCTTGACTAGCCTTCATTTGTAATATTGTGTGCGACTAATCAACAGAGTAAATAATCTGCTTCCTATTCACACCAGCTTGCACATGTTCCGTGTACATGAAGGACCAAGTGATATTCCTTTTCTGGTGTGTTAGTTAGTGTGGCGTAAACTAAAGAGTAAGAGTGGATGTAGCCTCAATTCCAGTATTGCGCCAACATTTCGTGGACCAACATCAATCAGTTATACCATGCCAGGTTAGGGTTAGGGTTAGACTTCAGTTTGCTATATCAATTTCACAGCTATTTTATCCATCAGCAATTTGTCTTTGGATGACTTTCCAGAAGGTGTATGCATACAAAGGGTGCCACGATTCTCTAGATTTTTGAGTCAAAGATTTTAAAAGGTCAGAAAAGACCCTTTCAGCACAGACAGCTATGCCATTATTAAACTAGTCTAGTTTAATCCAGTATCACTGGTTTTACACCATTGTAACAAATACATTTTTTATTCTTTAATAAACGGAAACTTACTTAGAAAGATACCCTACATGGAAGGTACACTGATTAAGTGCTTGAATCCAGGGTTTGTACCACCCAATCAGGCTGCATGTCTGATTCCACAGATACCCCCATAGATAGCGAGTTATTACTTTAGCCTGAACTGAACTTTGTTGGAGTGTAGCTCTAAATGAGGACAGAAGAGTTAAGAGCCTGTGCTAGATGTGCTGTTTTCATGGTTAAAATTACTTCTTAATGATGCCCATGGAGATGTCCTCCCATATTTTCCTCACACATGGTGGCTGTTAGGTATGCGAAACAAAGCTTACAACCATCAGTTTTCTGGTCAACAATGCAAACATTGTTGGTAAAGCTAACAATGAAAAATATTCAAGTTTGGTAAATATGTCTCTTATAGTGGCAGTATTCATAGTGTATTTTAGCTGAAATGTGTCTTCTCTCTTCTGGACACACCTGGGGGACTGGACGTTGAGGGCATGGCTTTATCCTCAATTCCACTTTTGTTTTTGAAGGTCGAAATCATGATTGTGATCCAAATTCAACCAGCATTTCCTCTACATTCATCTGAATTTATTTTCTTTTCTATTCTTTAATTGTCGCAAATAAACCACTGCCGCATTTCTCCACCTTCACAGCACAGCCTGGTGATGGGGGGGGGGGGTCCTATTGGAGCTAATACAATGTTAATTACTTGTGAGAGCACAGCCTTGAAAGTGACATGCCAGGCACCAGGTCAGAGTCAGAGGAGCGTCGTTCTTGAAAATTGGGAAGCGACTTACTGGAGAAAAGGTAGACTTATTAGCTTAAGATAACTCATAATAGATTTTATAAGTTGAATACATTCACAAAGTATTCATGGCCAGCTAACATACGGGTAACTTAAGTTAACTGGGCCCGGTGCCAACTCGGTGACGCTATCGTGGGTAAACTAATTGATAGCATAAAGTTAATATCTACATGCCATGATGTATTAACTGCAGACTGCATTTTCAGATGAACTGGGGATCACCTTGCCGCATGTATGCTGCCAAGCATCAATGGGCCACCTCTGGGAAAATGTCCCTGAAACAGAGCCTCGGAGCTCTTCGATAAAAAGCGAAGAAAAAGTCAGTGTTCTGAGCCTGGGTTCAAATTTTGCCACTGATTCTACAACCCCATCTAGTTGTTAAAGAGATTATTATTTGTTATTTTAATTTATTTAATGTTATTGTTTTATTTTTTTTTTTTACATTCAGCCTTTATCTGACATTGCATGGCTGTGGTGTAAGGGAAAAAGCCATAAAAGTTAGTGTAATTTGTTTACACCACCATGCCCCCACTGCTGAAAAAAATCCTGGAGGAAACACTCAACTTAAAAATGAGATTGTGACACCCCTTAGCCATACAAACACACATGGGCATCAGCGGTTCCCAAAGATTTTTGACTTTCTTTGTAGGACGTGTTTATACCAATGAACAAAATAGTTACACCACAAACCGCAAATAATTGTTCCTAACACTGAAACGTGTTACATGTCTCTTACCTGCATCGTCAGATTCGTTGAATTGTGAGTAATTCACCACTTTCCTGTTCCTGTGAAGAAGCACACACAGACACACACACATACACATAAACATCAAATCACATTTAGGACAAATGGAGTGGCACTTCCCACGTCATATATTGGACAAAAGAATGGGTGCTAGGAGGACGGAGGTACAATATTTACATATCACACCCAGAGATTCAACAAGCAGTGTCAAATCCGTTGTGTGTAAATGTCTGGATTGTAAGATTTGGTTTGAGTGGCCACAAATAGCCTCCAGCTGGGAGAACTGAACTGGACACTGCTCTACCTTCTACAGTTTCCACAGTTAATTTGGCAAAGTGTATGAAGGAAGCCTCAGGTGACAGTAGCCAACTATAGTTCAGGTAACAAACACCTAACGGAGACTGGAGCAATGGTTTAGGTTCAAAACACAGTGGAATCGTCATTCCTCCAAACCTCTTACAAAACCCCCAAAATGCTGTTATTTAGCAGATTCAAAAGAAAACAAAGGGGAAAACAAATATTCTGCCAGCGAAGACAATGATAAACTGGCAGCACCTGCGATCATCTGCAAGATACTAAAGACGTGTATCAGTTTTCTGACCAGGCTGAATACCACACTGCAGGTGAGCAGTGTGCGGTGATGGTGGGAGCGGAAGGAAGAGTTGGGCAGCGGTGCCATAAACAAGCACATTTACAAGTACTCAAATAACAAGAACAGGCACTGACACTCACCAAAGTAAAAGCTTTAGCCTGCAGCCAGTGACATGCGCGCCAGGCTTTGCAAATGCTGCCATTCACTCAATATTAGAGTGAGTGAGGTGCTGGTTTTCCAACTAGCTCAAACCAAATGAGACACAACATGAGGATAGGAGAGTATGCTGAAGCTACTGCTTGGAGCTTTGTTAAAGTAAACAACTAATTTGACTAGTTTCAACAAAAAAAGCTCAGGAGTGATTGAGCTGAACTAGGTGTGCATTCATGAATGTGCAGCAGGTAAGAGGGCCTGAAATAAAATTTTCTACTTAGTACCAGTGGTGTTCCCAATTTCAAAAAGATGCGCTGACCAAAATCTGAGGAACAGCCCATAAAAAATATATGTTATAGAAAAACAATATATTTCACAAGTAATAGTTTGGAGTACAAATCGAGCAACATTTTTTGTTGTAATTTTGATGTAATTTTTCAATTGATACACATTCTCAGTTTGTCATAACTTAATTGTAGTCTTGTGCTCTTTACAACCCTGTTATTTTAACAACTGGCAAAGCCTTTTGATAAGCCCACTGGATTTTGTCTCACACTACTTTGTATATTACTTTTGCTGTTCTTGTGTATCTCTCTTCATTCACTTCATCTCACTAGCTTGCTCTTCACGTGATGTGACAATGAAGCCATGGTAAGGAGTGATTGAAGGCCAATATCAACAAATCTACAACCAAAATTAAAGTAAAACATATCACACTGCTGTTTCATTTGTTAGAATGGTTACTATCAGCTCACATGACCATGTTAATAAATGTTTCACAGGAAGATGCACCAAATACTCCTAAATATATATTAGGGCCGATTGGATAAAATGTTGGGCACTTGACCAAAGTGGTTGAAATTTCAAGCTTAGCAGATTAAGAAAACAGCATGTTAACTGTGTTTCACAGTTAATGCTTCAGTCACAGAATATCAAGTATCTGGAGGTAAGCAAATTTACTGCGCCTACTACTGCATCAGTTACTTCATTACATTTTTAAAAAGGAAAAGGAAAAAACATGTTATACAATGATGATACAGTAAAGAGCATTTCTGGACTACCAGGTGCATATGTATAGGCGATTAATTATTCTAAAAAGGAACTGGGCAATTTTACAAATAAGTATAATCGAAAGTGATAATATTCAGTTTTTGTCAAAATGTTCTAGGGGAGGCAATGTACATGGACAGAAAGGAAACTATCAAACATGCTGTCAAACAATCAAAGATATAGTCAATGTTTTATTATAATTGGTTAGTGTTCCTACACATTTTCCATTTGAAAAATCCATATATTTCTCAGACTCAAATTGCTCATGCTTGATAGATGGTTCAGACACCCGAGAACAAATTGTTTGATGTTTATTATGTAAATAAAAACTAAATAATACAAAACCGTAATAACTGATTCCCTTGGTTCTTTAGGAGCCATGAACAGTAGTGTAGACAAGTGCACCTACAATGCATCAAAGACTGGCGATATTGCACTTCAAAATAAGTGCATTGACTTCAGCTGGATCATTTAGCTACCGGCTAGCAAGCTACCACAACATAACCCAGTGGTTTCCAAAGAAGGGGGTGCGACACGGCTACAGGGCTAAATGCATGAGACATGCTTGGACAGTCAGTGCATTTAGATGCAGCTTGAGAAAACCAAATTATTGGCTTGGTGACCAAGATAATAGTTACTGCAATGACATTAGCTTCAGTTTCTCAGCTATTTATACTTTCAGTTCATGTTAACAAGTCAAGTGAAGGCTAGAATGACTAGTATGAATTCTCACAGTTAATCATTCAGTGTGTTTTGAATTTTGTTATTTGCTGTGTTTGGCCTTGGTTGCACATTGGGTGAAAATTTTTGTGACTCTGGTTGCAGAGCATGTGGTCAGGGGACAACAGTGTTTCTGCCCTTGCAGATGAGTTAGAACAGACCCCTCTCCCATGTTGGAGTTGTTGAATAATTTTACACAAGGTTTGCATTAAGCTTTGATTTCCTATTTTGAATCATTAGCCAATCAGGCTTTGCATTTGGGATTGTTAAGGTATTCCAGTTATTTCCAGTTTTATTTTTTTACAAAAAACAAAAAACAAAAAAAAAAAAAAGGGGGGGGGGGCAATAGTCTGGATATATAAATATTTTTCCATGCATTTTTTCCATACATATCCTGACCTGGAAATTACTAAACTCCAAGTCCATATTTTTCTATAATGCATATATCACCTTGAATGGTTATGTTCAACTGAAACACTCAGAACACTTTATGTTTTTTGTCAAATATTTTGGTGTCACCAAAAAACTCTTGCTTCGAGGATTTGGATCTAGTTTGATTAATCATTCAGACCTTAATCAGCCCCAAGAGACAGACTGATTATCCGACACCAAAAATCATGGGTGTAGGAAGCATTTCAAATGTCTGTAGGACAATTGAATTAGGGGGTGTGGAGATTCTCACCTAGAATATGTTTTAAAGAGTAGATGTCATTTCCTGTATTTGTAAAAGTGTAGATTTAAAGATATTGCAAAGGCAAAAGTACAAAAATTGATTTGATGACTTATGGGAGAGAAAGTATATCAAACCGAAACTTACAGCCAAAAAAACAGACCATTCTATCCTACATTAACTATCAAATGAAAACCTAGGTAACCTAGCATTAGCACAATTTACACACAAGAAGTCCCAGGAATTTATAGTTAGACTACTAGAAGTGCTGGGACTGATAATTTTGATTTAGAGTAAGGAAAGGAAAAAAAAAAAAACCTGAACACTTTTCCACGGCAATATTTGTCCCATCTTAATGCAGCTAAGTGTTAGTGTATGCACAATGAAAATCAGTGTACAGGTACATTGTACATTGTATGTACCTGTGTTTATTTTTTTTGTGCACACAATGTGTGAGAAGCCGCTGATAGCAATGAAAATGTGGTCTAGAGTTTAAATGATTTGGATTTTTCCTAATAAGTGGAACAGATTTGATAAAGCACGGAAACAGTACTATAAAGCACTGAGTAGAGTGATATACTGTTCATCGAGTGGGTGGAACTTGCTCCTCATATAATGGTTACTATGCCTATTCAAAAACATTACACAGAATTTGGCAAGAACAGAATTACTTATCTGATTCTTTGGAATCTATCAACCTACATTCAACTGTTTCCTCATGACAGTTCCTTCATGCACAACAGGGCAACACTCAGTATTTATTCCCCACAGCATGTTCATATGCATAACATGGTCTTCCACACACTGGAGACCTGCATGCACGCTAAACCAAATCCAGACCTGACATACACCTGTAAGGTTAATTAAAAACACAGGCTACACACTCATTCGCTGTAGAGCTCATTCAGACCATTAAAGAGAAGCTGGTGTAGGGTTGTCGTTTTGTGAGATGCGCAAACACTCGGCCAAACAGATTCCTCTTGTTGATGCCATGCAACATTGCACAAAGATAAATTCCGCAGAAATTATCTGTACTCATATGTAAAGTGACTGATGCCATTCAGCTGCTCCCACAGCTCTGAAACGATGAAGAATCAAGTTGCAAAATGTCAATGCAGCCAGTAAGGATTGATAGAGGTGCTGTGTTTTCAGTGTTCAATAAAAACATGGATTTCAGCCTTCGTTTACTTGCTTTTATCTATTCTTTCCTGTGCATTATTACACATACAATGCAACTTCAAATCAATACGATGGATTCTATTTCAATTACCATTTCCATGCATGATTACTATGCTGTTTACTTGAATCTAATTTAAATTATGCGTTCTTCATGATCAGCAATGAGATTGGTTTCCAATTGCTTAAATTAACTGGAGGTGTTGCCTTTGCTTAGTATCCATGCTGGTAATCATGACAGAAAAGCCAAGAGGGTGTCTATGTCATTGTTTCCTGCCCATCGAGGCAACAACACAACTCTAGAGTTTTAAAATCAAAGTGGAGTCAGTCTAATACCCCTCCAGTACCACCACCCCATATATACTGTGACAGTTTATGATCCTTGATGAGGAAAGTTTACATCATGTCTGTGGAGATACTCATTTAGCAGTAGCTGCATTTCCTTCCAATTACTCACAAAATTTTGTCGATGTATATTAACCTTAAATTTGCACTATGGCTGTAAAACTGAATTCAAAGAAGAAGTATGTTGATTTTTCCCACTGTCTTTGTTTTTGAGGTAACTTCAGTAGATCATTTTCATAATTGGACATTGGAGTTGGGTGGTGGTTTTCTCATATAAAGCCAATCTTTCTGCATGTATAATGGACTGAGCATGGCGATAAAAGCTAAAAAATATTTTATTTTAATGTGTAAACTTAAGTCTGATGCTATGTGCTGACATAAGCAAACTTCAATGAATTTCTGATTTTTTCACATGTCAGTGGAGTGGTTGTGCACTTCTAATTCAGACATTTTGTTACATTAGTTTTTTTTTGTCAAGTTATTTTTAATTGCATTCTCCGTCATTTCAATGCAACTTCTTGAAATATGTAAATTAAAACATTGTACACAATTAAAGGCAAGCACTAACATCCTCGATTTAAATACAGGATACAGGCATTTAGGTGCAAATATGCAGCAGGATTTCAGGGAACAACTGTATGATAGATTCCCCTTCTCAAAATGACTTGTAATCAAGTTAAGGGGCATTTAATTTGGATTAAAAGACACATCATGCGTTATAATCACAGTGGGGATCTGGCACTGGGGGGTGTGGTGACTTTTTGTAGCTCTCCGCCTTCTTCTGACATCAGCCAGCAGCGGTAATTTACTGCCAGCGCTGAAAATGTAGATCTGCGCCCCCTGGGTCTGCCGCCCCCCCCACCCTCTACAATGACACTCTCATTGAGTAATACATATATACTGTTGGTCCGAAACAACAACTAAAAACAAACAAAAAAAAAAAAAAAAACATCGCAAATGCAGCGCAATGCGATGTAATGGAGCCTACAGCGCGACGTACCCAGTCTGAGCGGTTAACGCGATCAAATCCCAAGGCCGACCACCACCTCCTCCGGTTTTCCCCCCCTTTTGTAGAGAGGGGAGGGGAAGCATACTAGCGTTTTAGAGCCTTCCCTGGATGAATGGGTAGCCATATTCTCATTCTCAGTTCTAGAAGGAAAAATATTATTAGGCCTGGTTTAAGTGAGCCCTAAGACGTAGCTGGCTAAATCACACCGACTAATTTTCCGCCTGGCCTACATAGCAGCCGACGATGCCCATCGTGGATCCATTTAAAAGCACGACAAACACGACCCAGCGGCGGGCTGTGCGTATCTCCACAAGATATGGCGAACAGTCCACACCGCTGGGATCCATGTTAGAAAAAAAAGCCCCCCCACACACACACACGAGAGGGGAAGCACACACGCACACGTTCCCATTATTTTTTCATGGAAATAAACAAAATTCCCAGCTCGTAGAAACACAACATTGTCGAGGCGTGCATGTTTAACTGCGACGCCTGCCAGCACAGTGTCGTTATTAACTAACGGCGAGCAGAGGACAAATTTAGCACACCTACCTCACTGGTCTTGACATTTTGCAGGAATACTGTAGAGGTTAAGGATGTAAGAAAGGAGGGAGAAGAAAGAGCACAGAAAAAAAAAGAAATAGATTCCCGCTCTGCGAAACACTGAGGGGAGCGAGGTTGGTGCAAAACTCCACCGTCCGAGCTAGCACATGAAAATAAAAGTACGACAGCGGCGTGTCCTCCAAACGCAAATAATCTTATTTTTTTTTACCTTCAGCTACTCAAAATGGTGAATAAAACAAACTGAAACTGCAGCCTATGTGCAACCAAACCCACGGCCTTGAGGGGTGGGTCCGCAACGACAAGCACCGCCCCCGCAGAGCTCTGAGAGGAGCAGCGTGGCGCTTCTCTACCGCCATTGGCCGATTTGAACGATGAATTAAATTCTCGTTGGGCACTTCGGGTGCTCGTTGGAACAATGTTAGCATACAGTGCCCCGCCTCCGATAGCAAGCTCGGTTGAGTTAGCACTGTTAAGAAAACAAAAAGAGGGCCTCAGGTTGGATGCAAACATTCAATTCAGTGAGGGTCCCAAAAGACCACAAAGCAACATTGCAATCATAGATTGCAACGTGCACAAATAAAATGTCTATCTGAGCCAGAGTAATTGAACTTGCAATGTTTTTGCTGGTACTAGAAAAAGACTGCTTCACCTGGCACTGCAGCATGAGGTGAAGGCTGCAAGCACTTGTATCTATGGCATTACAGTTTTACAGTTAATTTCAGTGATAAATTTCCTCCAATAAGAGAGAGAGAAAAGAAAAAGAAAAATCTAAGGAGAATGGCATTTATGACTCTCATGGCAAAATTTCTGTTAATTTATCAGTATATTTTTTTGGCTGCAACTCCCATACTCTCAAACTCATACCTTGACCATGATAACCACCGTGTTCACTCTTGTACTTGTACTTGTACTGTGCTTAATTCTCCTAATTTTACACATTGCTACCAAAAGGTTAACAGGACCTCATAATCATATTGTGATAAATAACTCTTCGCCGTGTATATGTGCATTACTTCATGGACTCTTTTTAATTTTGGCCTGTCTGCTAAATATAAACAATTCTATGGAAAACTGTCAATCCTGGGTATTAAGTAGTGACTGTTGTGATGCTACTGCTACATACTGTGAGTGCAGACATGGAGTATTCATCAACTTGAGGTTAAAAGTATTGCTATACCTTATCTCAGAATGAGATTTAGGATCGACATTGTCAAACTTAATATTCTTAAGCTACTGGCTGCCAGCGACAATCATACATCTTAACATAGATTTATAATGGCCATTTTCCAACAGCACTCAATATATTTTCTGTACGCTTTTAAGAGTACACTTCTACAGGGTGTGCATTTTTAAGGGTTAAGCATGCGCACCACATATCACAGCTTCAGCTAATTTGCAATACTCTTCCAATTGGGCCTTTAATTATAAATCAGCACAAGTCACCTGATGTATGTTTGTCTGTTTTGCCTGTTTTACTTTAATGTTGGAATTCCATCAAGGAAGTTTTGAAAAACATATGATACTAAACTTGCGATACAGTCTAAGGTAAATTCAATGAACAGATAACAGGACAACAAATCATATGCACTACTTTTCCTCCTAAGGCAGTGGAGGATTTCCATGTGCTGCAAATTCTCTAAAGGAACAGTTGTTCAGTAAAAAAGTGAGTTGACCTTGAATGACAAATTTGTTGACATAATGTAGCACCACTTGCTTCCATGCTACCATGCAAATGTTAATATTGTAGCATGCTGGCAAGGGTGGGCAAAGGCAGTGATTTGCAATTACAAATGAGAGCAAAGTCTTCCTGCTCCATTTCTCTTGAGAATCCCCGTTGCTGACCTCAGTTTCAGCTGGTCTGAAATTCCTCAGAACTCTCTGTAAGACACCAAAATTGTACCCAAACTAAGCTTGCCACACTAAACCCAAATGGGTAAGACTGTCATTGGTTGATTGCTGTTTTAAGTTAGTTGGAAAGCTGAGTTTGAGATGCTCTAAAATGGGTTAGGTACAGATAAATTGTCCCGTCTCCAATGGGCATAATTTCCAATATGAATGTTATGCTCCCTGTTTCCTTTGGAAAAAGCAATTCGAATTCTTTGACATGCTTTCCTTCTTGACATGATAATGTGACTTTTTTCCAGCCAAACACTTCTCAACTCTCCTTATATCAATTTCTACAATTCAGATATGAAGCAACGAATATCTGATTTATTTGTTGTCATCCTATCCTTTTTGCTAAAAATTGTCCTTCAGCTCAAACCTGGTGGACTATACTTTTTTCTAGCAATACCCAAAACTACTTAAAGATATGCTACAATATGCATCATATATCGATCGAAAGGAATGTAGAAAGGGATACCTTAATTGTTAATTTCTTGTGTGAATTCCAATGATCATTGTCTGCCAGGTGCCAATAAAAAATATCTTTGCTCACTGAACATGCCATTAAACAAATTTACCTAAGGTTTTCAATGTATGTGCTTACTGTGGGGTGTATGTTAAGGAATCCATTTAAACATTTTCAATTGCATGATTGTCAGACTAAAAATGTCATACCCACAAAGCGGTATACACAGTGCATTATATTAACTTATACAGCATTTCAAATTGAATGTGTGGAAACAAATTAGCCTCATAGAACAGCTGAAGGTAAAGTGTCCATTACTCAAGAAATCCGTAACCTTGATATATAATTAATTTGGCTATGAGCCTATGAAGTTATACTACAATGATCCTTGTTGAGAGTGTTTGAAACAACACAGTTTTTTATATTCATTGAATTTCAGGTCCACCCACACATGTGCTGTGTTTGAGTAGGTCCCGTCCACTAGTGGGTGGAGCTGGGCTTATTTGAAATGTGAGTTATTCCCATAATGCCATGTGTCTCTTTGTCTTTGATGGAATTAAATTTCCCTGATCAGACAGTCAGCTGCTGCTCCGTATTGTTGGTTGTATGTAAGGTAATAAGAAACAGTTAAAATGCATTCTTTGTCTCTGCCTCTATCTGACTGTCTCTGTCTCCTTCACTTGCTTCTTCCACATCAGACAGACTTCAGCATTATCATCCCTGGGATGATGCTACAGTGAGGAGCAGGTGTGTTGCTGTGGCAACCAGGGAAGTGACTCGTCTTTCTCTTTGTGCCTTCACAGTTGACTCTGGATCACTCTTCAATCCCAGCTCTGTGTCCTTCAGCCTTCAACTACAGAAAAAGTCCTTTTACCTGTGAGACATGTTCTTATAGCACCTCGGGGGCCAATAACTAATGCATCAATGGATATGTGCACCTACTAATTCAACTATTCTGTAGACTATAGATAGTAGGGTGATAACGTGAAATTCAAACATAATCAGATAGTCACTCAGATCCACATCTCATATGCAGCTGCTGCAGTGAGGAAAAATTAGATTCTCCCACTTTGGGTACCATGTTGAATCACAGACATGAAGGATCATTCAGAAGCAAACTACATTGTTCCATGTTTCCTCATCTGTGTAGCACTGCCCTCTTTTGGCTGATATTTCAAACTGCAATGCAGCAACCAAAAATATCTGCAAACACAACTTGATATAATTTGAGGTAATCCGCACATTTAGGAGTTTCAAAATGTCTACATGAAGATGGCTCACAAATAAAACTGAAAACCACCATGAAGCTTGAATACTGATTGTCTCTGAACATCTCTGAACCAAGCAGTACGGATAATGGATGGTAGAAGTGGCCACATATAACAGGGGCTACTCTCCACTACTGTAATTTCACAATACTTTTCTTCTATTGGATTGTAAATCAGAGGCAAATAGTGTACTTTTCAGCACATTGAATTTATATAATGGACTAGTTCAAAGTGCAATCTCACAGTTGAAAAGGCGTTTCATAAAGTTGGAAAGTTAAAGATCAAATCAGTGTTCCCCAACCACAGCAGCCTGTGATCCCTTCTAAAACAAATCCACGTCAAGGGGCTCTTGTCATGTCTTGTTTTTACCTAATTATTTCCTTTCTAAAATCTAAGAAGGTGAATTTACCAGTACAGAACAGTAAAGAACAGTAACATTAATGTGTGTGCCTGAGTTTTTTTTTTCTGTCTGATTTGATCCTGATTTCACCCTGAGTAGTCTTTATACACTTAACTAACTTACCTAATTGATTATAATGCAGTTGAGGTAGTTTCAATTAGAGCAGCTACAATAGCAAAATCCTGCATATAGATAGATGCGTAAGTGGTGAAGGTACCATCAGGCTATAGGCACATGTACTCACCCTGTATTCAGAAACTGGGCATGTGAGGGTACCTTCTTGATTAGACTTCAAAGCACTGGCAAATTCACACACACATACAAATTTCACAGCTCTCAGGGACAATTTGGACATGACACGACAAATGGAGGAGTCAGGGATCAAGCCACCAACCTTTCGATTAGTAGATGACCTGCTCTTCCACCTGTGCCACAGTCATCAGATGTTCTGATAGTTGTGATGTTACAACACAAATAATCTGCGTTGTAATGTCGCAACTAAACAAACAACCCTCAGTACCAGTCCAGGCTTGTTATTTTTAATTCTTTAACAACACAGCGCCGAGGAGGCATGTCATCGGCTGTTTGCATTGCAAACAGTAAGTATAGGTTCTAGAACGTGAGTTTGTTTAACTCCTTCTTAAGCGTGAATGAAACAATAAAATTCAAATAACAATCCAATTAAATTTTAAACACATTTATTCAAGGATGCCTAACACACATGCTGAAACACGACACATCCATGAAGTACAAAAATAAAAACTGTGTAAAAAAGGCTCTTGGCTCTGTGCTATGCCTTTACTGCTGCTACACATTTCAATGTGTCCTCATTTATTGCAGTTCAATTGAGCTGTGTGCCAGTTAGAGCTGAACTGACTTAAGCTGGAATTGGTTGACATGTGCAACAAAAGTAATCCAAGTCAGACAGATGTCAGTCAAGTTGGACACACTGATGCACTCATCAAACAAAGTCAATCCATTCATTATCTATAATGCTGATCCATGCAGTTGCATGGCAGGCATGAGCCAATCCCAGCTGATGTGAAGTGACGTGACTTGACGTGCCCACACATGACGTGATATGGCATGATGACTGATGACAGGCTGAATAGACAAAAACAACAAAACAAATCAGAACAAAAAAGGTGATTTGGCAACTCTATCAGTGGTACACACTTTGAAGGATGGTGATTTTTTACATTATTCACACTAGCACTATTTAGCGCTACAAGACGATATAACGCTAATTTTTAAGTGACGCTGAAGCTATGCTTTGTCCATGTTCACGTGCATTAAATAGCTTGTTAAAGTCCAACATTTAGAGGATCAGGTCTCAACATTGGAGCTAACATGGATGAATAGGTCTTTGAGTAACCAGAGAAATGGAACGTGTGTGAGTTCACTGTGATAACCTTTAACCTTTTGCCTCCAAAATCAGGTAATTTTTAGTTTAAGGGAAAGTTGTCATAACTGTCATAAGGCAATATTGGGATAGTGATTTCAAGAGATTGAAAAGCATTTTTTTAAGGCTCCAAAGACCTTAGACCACCAAAATCACTTCCTTGAGTGCAAGTGAATGTCTGCACTAAATTCAAATCAAATCAAATCAAATTTATTTGTATAGCGCCAAATCATAACAAAGTTACATCAAGGCACTTTACATGTAGAGCAGGTCTAGACCAAACTCTTTATAAAATGATTTAAAGAGACCCAACAGATCCCCCGATGAGCAATCACTTGGCGACAGTGGCAAGGAAAAACTTCCTTTAAGAGGCAGAAACCTCGAGCAGAGCCAGGCTCAGGGGGGGCGGCCATCTGCCTCGACCGGTTGGGTTGTAAAACATGTCATTTCTGAGAAATGTGGATAACTGGAAACATAATGCACATTACCTCCAACCACGACTGGCAGCTTAGGCTTAAAATGCCTTTGAAATACAGAAAAAAATTGGAATCACTGTTGTAAGCTATATTATTAGATATTATTTCAGGCTCACATTTGATCCCAACATTACTTTGCCTTTATGATGCTAATACTCATCTCATCTTGAAGGCCTTTCATCGGTTATGCTGGTAACAGTGAAGTTTTCTGTTTCCATCAACATTGGCCCTATGGTTGTGCTTCACCAGGATTCATCACAATTGTGGCGTGATGAGTCCAAGTGTTACGGTCCAGCCCCCCCTGCTTGGTGCTCTCTCTCTCTCGCCTGCTCTACACCTTGACTCTGCCTCTGTCTTCCCATTGGTGCACCTCTCCCAGCCCTGCTTGTCATTGGTCTATAGATAGATAGATAGCATCTGAACTGGTTGTTGGAGGAGATTTAATATTTAATATTTAATATTCAGGTTTAGCATGGAAGTAGGCTATCCAATGTTGCTAATACTTATTGCTAAACTGTACCTAAAGACTTGCAGCTGGGCATAAGTCTTTGAGAGGAGAGCTGCAGGATGACAGCTGTATTTTCAAATTCTTACAATTTTGCTTTAGAAGTTGGTCTTCCCCAGCTGTGTAAAGCATGGATGTACAGTAAACTAGCAGTCCATAAAAAAAACCCAAGAACAAAGACAACAACAAACACACACACACACACAAAACAAACAAACCTGGTGCAAATGTACAAACAGCCTTAGTATCCAGAACAACAGAGTGTTTGGTTTGGAAAGATGATTTGATAAATATAGTGACTCACTTCAGTAGTGTGAGAAGCCATTCACTTTGCCTCGTTCTTCGTAGTGCTGACTCCTGAGAGGATGCTCACCTCACTCACATTTGGATGGAGGCACGTGAAAAAGAGCAGATCGGAGAAGCACAATTTCAGCTTGAGATCTGAAAGATCTGTCAGATGAGCAGTAAGCTGATGTGACTGAACTAATACATTCTTTCCCTTGTCGTTTCAGTGATGTCCCATCTCCAACCACAGACCTCTGGCATGAAATTGATGTTAAAGACATCTAGCCAATAAAACAATATTCTTATCGAGCCAATCCAACTAAGCATGCTTTAATGAAACAGGAAACCAAGGATTTGTTACAACATGGCTTTGCTGTCCCCAGCTCCACGTTCTGGAGTTCACCCTGCCTTATACAGGGAAAGTCTGATGGCTCCCCGTGGCTCATCATTGACGTCCATAAGGTTAGCGGTGTTACCATCACTGACTCGTAAAATTAGCTCTTTTGTGTTCATAACCTGGACACTGACAAATCTGTCAGTAAATTGGATTTACTCAAAGGTTATTGGCTCAAAGGTTAATTGGAAGTTGTGTGGATGAAGTGATGATTTTGAGTTTTTAGTCCATGTTGGGACCTGTTAGTTTAGTAAGTCCATTGAACTGTGTCAGGTTTTCATTTCTTTCTATCCTTTTTGGGTTGTTTGTAACTAGCCAACTGTGTGAGCTACGCCTTTTGTTAGTGATTTAAATTAAAGCTATTTAAACATGGGATTTTTTGCTGTCTGGAGTCCTCCCTGATTTGTTTCCCTAATCACTGAGAGCTGAACCTTTTATTATTTCACCTACATCTTCTAAAATAAATAACCAACATTTTTCATCACTGTTTGTGTTATTTCCCTTTTCCCCTTTATATGAACAGGGGTGTAATACCAAGCCATGGGAAAAATTATAACTGTGAAAATTTAATTTGCCTGGTCAAGAAGAAGTGGGCTTACACTTAACTTAATCAATAATGAATTTAATTTGCATGATCATAGTTTAATTTCATGTTGGCATCCCCTGCACATAACAGACGCTTGCAACACTCACATGAACACGTGTTCTCTGTCTGTCTGTCTCTCTCTCTCTCTCTCTTTCAACTGACATTGAGCACTCGTTGCTGCAGTGTAGTTAAACACATTAGAGACTGACAGACAAACACAGACTGACACAGACACAGACATTCACACATACACACACACACACAAACACAGACACACAGAGATTTCTCATGCCTGTAAATAGTTTTGCTCTAACATTGCAGTGAAGGGACAGTTCAGGGACAGCAAGAGAGGGAGACCTGAAAACCAAAAACCAAAAGTTTTGACTTATCCCAGCCTGTTGATATTGGATTATTTTTGTCATTCATTTGGAAAAAGATGACTTATCAAATGTTTTGCTCGAGATGACAGCTCAGTTTAGTTTACTGTGGTCATCTTCCCATAGAGAAGGGATGGATCTACTTTATTATTGTACAAGTGTACTCTAGGTTCAAATGTTGCAAATTAATGAAAACAGTAATGCAAGTACCTTGAAATTATACATGAATACTATGAATGAATGAATAGATTTAGCTTTTTTGGATTTTTTTTTCCCAATGCTCTGGTTAATAGTGTTGTCTCACAAATATATGGGGTCACCAATTGATAGACTACATTTGTGTTAGAAATGTTGACGTTTGCAGCTCAGATTTAAATTGGACTTTGTGGTGATTGCTGTTACCCACACAACATACTGATTGGACAGTAATGAATGGGATAACATGGATGATATTAGATCACAGGTATATATGTGTTGACAAGCCCCCATCCCTTTCCCTATTCCTCCTATAGAGGGCAATGCAGGACTGTGTTTGGCCCAGAGTGCGACTTGAGTGCAGCTTGCCAGAGTGCAAAGCATTGCTAATTCCAGTCAGTTACTAGCGGTGGATGCCTGCCGGCCAAATGTTTGACTCACTACATCTGCCTATGTCTCTTGACCTGGCTGTGACACCCGCAGTTGGTGAACTCATTGCCTGACAATCTGCAAACAACCTGCTGATGCTCCAAGAGAGAAACAAAAAAAGCAACAGGGTTAAGAGGTTCCATAAATGAACCTCCTATTCAAAGGCTTATTGTGCCTCCTGGCACAATGATTGTTCTTACACATCATCCTCCTCCACTTTGGAGTTTATTCCCTCATTTTCTCTGCTCTGTTCGTAGATGAGTAGCTGCAGGCAGTGCTGTAGATAACTGGAGCAAGAAATACAGGGAGTGTGAGGAAGATAGATGGAAAGGAGGCTTTGCTGCTTAACTTAATTCTTAACTGTGATTTATGTAAAGCATGTGTGTGTGGAGAAAATAGAGACACAGGCACATAACACGTGGACTGAGAGCATTGCAGGGTTTTTAAAAGTTAGAAGAGCAAGTTTTCAAGCTATACATTTGTTTTTGTCAGTTTCCTGTTTCTATGTGCAAAAGGCTCAAATGATACATACTGAAAGTCCAATTATGGTTTATGCTAATGCACGGCAGCGTTTTTTTTATTTATTTTTATTTTTTTTGTCATACTCTGTTTTGAGGGATACACAGATTGCATTTTTTAGCAATTTGACAAAGAAGGCTGAGTGTGGCATCACTCCACTGATCCTTTAAAAACATTGCTGAAGTTAAGAGTGTACTTTTTTAAGTTAAGCCATCTATTCAATAGGCCAGTTTAAAGAGTGACAGCATAGCATTATTTTGAATTGAATCAATTATCAATTTTAAACAGTTGATTGAGTGAATGAAAATGTATTATTTATCCAATAATAATTGAAAACATTTTTCAACCAAACATTCAATTTAATATAACAATTTACTGAAAATGTATCCATATTTATAATAATTACATTTAAAAAATTTCATCTACAGCTTTAATGTTATCACTTTCACCCATGTTTTAAAGTTGGGAAGTGTCATTGATAACTATATAATGTTAATACTGTGCTTCTGCTCAATATTTCCTTGATGTTGCTTTATACATGTTGCTTGGAAAACTTGTGACTTTTTCTCCATTACATTATCAATGGGCTTTACTACTGTTTTTTATATGGACTTGGGTCTGGAAAAACACCTTCTATTCTTGTTTTTTATGTAAAATTATAGATGAAATGTTTTGTTCAAAATAATCACAGAGTGAATTAGAATCAGATTAACCGTGATTAATCATCATTCCTAAATACTCCATAAAATCTTGACTTTGGCCAGTTATTGACCTTTTCTATAGCTAGATAGATAGCATCTGAACTGGTTGATGGAGGAGATTTCCTTTAATATTCAGCTTTAGCATGGAAGTAGGCTATCCAATGTTGCTGATACACAAATACTTGTTGCTAAACTGTACCTAAAGACTTGCAGCTGGGCATATGTCTTTGAGAGGAGAGCTGCAGGATGACGGCTGTATTTTCAAATTCTTACAATTTCGCTTTAGAAGTTGGTCTCCCCCAGCTGTGGCTGTGGTGCTTGCATATTGAAATGCATATCCATGGATGTACAGTAAAGTAACAGTCCATAAAAAAACCCAAGAACAAAGACAACAACAAACACACACACACAAAAAACAAACAAACCCGGGTACAAATGTACAAACAGCCTTAGTATCCAGAACAACAGAGTGTTTGGTTTGGAAAGATGATTTGATAAATATAGTGACTCACTTCAGCCTTAGTATCCAGAACAAGGAAGTGTTTAGTCAATAAAAAGAGTGAGGGATGAATAAATAAGTTCACTCAAATAGTTTCATCAAATAGTTTCCCATCAAAAATATGAGAAAACAAATCCCTGAAAATTATGTAAAATGTAATGTAAAATGTAAATGTAAAACATTTCTACAACAGTTCAACTTTTTCCACAAACCCTATTTCTTTAATAACAGAAATTAATGGCATGAAGTAACACATTTTACTATAGTAAAAAAATGTAAATATTCACCCTGTTTCTAGTTATGCTAATCACTCAGCCCTGCTTCCATTTCTGATGTCTAAAGTCAGCACAAACCTAATCAAAACTATTCAAACTCTAACAGGGAGCAAATAAAGGGAGATCGTATTCACGTGATTGTACTTTCAATAAGACAAGCAGCTGAAGACAGTGGATGGAGCCTGATACCTCAATAAAGTGCATTAACTCAATCAAGCTGAGACTAAATAAAAGTGTGTAGAACTTTCTGTATGTCAGATGATCTCATCTTAGAAATGATCCTGAACTGGTAATAAGCCATGTGCTTGAATTGATTATCAGATGTTAGTTCAGTATCAAATTACACCCTTGGATTCCAGCTCTTTTCTAGCTCTGGAGGACAGATTGATTGATGAGGAGTTTATAGTAACTGAATGAAAAAATTAGAAGGAAAAACTATCTCAATATGATGAAAGTTAAATTTAGGATTTAAGATTTCATGATTCATTTACTAAAGTCTTTGTTGTTTTGTTCTATCTTTCACTTTCAAAGGAAATGCTGAATTAAGTCAATTGAGGTGTAATGTAGATATAGATACAGTAAGTCCACGCAAGCATTACCACATCTTCATATTTTATAAAGGGGAGGTACAAAAAATTCCTCCTCTATCCGTTTTTACTGACTTCCTTATATTTGGAATAAATTATATCCGACAGTTCACTCTGACCATGACAAAATATGCAAATAAGCATAATTTAAGAGCAGGACTGCTTGCAAACCAGTTATATTTGGAATTATAATATTAGGTATATTCATATATATTCATATGAATATACATAAGACGCAGACTTTCACCCTTCTCCATCTTTGACAAAGACAAAAGCATTTAAATCTCATCACCAAAAAGGTCCTGGCTCTTCTTCATTTTTTTCCCAACATTTACTTTTGGATTCGATTTCTCTGTGAAGAGAAACCTGCCTTACAACATGAGAGGCAGCTAGAACGAGAACATCTGAGCAGGTCTAGACTTTCAAAAGCTGCAGTGGCTGACTGCTTTTAGTGGGTCAGCCTGATGTAATACAGAAGCCAAAACAACGAGATGAAAAGCAGGGGAAGCATCTCATGTCTACACTCGTGTAAACATGGGATTTGTCAACAAAACGAGAGATAAAACTGTAGCCCCCCTCCCCATTTATCACTGAAGTTTACTTATCAGCTCTTGATGTGAGAGTATCATGCCATTATGTTGTGGTTTAGAGGTTGGAATAAAACTAAGAATGAAGCGAGAACTGTGTGGTCTTGACAATTCCCCACTCTCTCCCTGAACAGAGATACTGACAGTCGAATGGCTTGAAATGTAAATAGGTCTGACATTAGCATTCAGCCCACATCCTGATGCATGTGTGTGTGCCTGAGTTTAGACTTGGGGAGGGAATTGGAGTATTTGATCAGATTCCCCTCAGTTTGGTGTGAATCTCAGTAGCAGGAGTTCATCTGTGGGACACTCAGTACCGCTGAGCACATCAGCTTTATTGCAGTGTTTGTCAGATTTTGGGAACTATGCATATAGTGTGTGCGTGTGTGTGTGTGTATATCTGCCATTGTAAGCTCCAGCATCTGTCTCCTTCTATACAGCCTGCCATCCCACACACCCAACACACAAACTATCGGTGTGACATGGAAACAGTAAGCCGTGAAACTCCTACGCATCCAAGTCTTTGTGTGTATTATTATATGTGTGTTTTTTTTTCTGTGTGTCTGTGTATCTGTGTGTTTTCTGTGTGTTTTCTGTGTGTTTCCAAGCTCTTTGTCTGCCACATTCACCGGTAAGTGAACCCTTGTCCCTGAAAATCCAAATGACACAGTTAACTGTTCCTGTCCGGGCAATCAGCCACACACACAAACACACACACACACATACACATGCAGAGGAAGATATGTAGTGTGGACCAACATTTTTAATGTATGTGTACCAGTGTGTTAATCTGGCAACTTTAAGCCACTTGGCAGAGAGTGAAAAAGTAAGAGGGGGTGGTGGAGGGGATGGAGGAGGGGCTGGGGAGTTGTTTCCAGATATTATCTGCTGAATAAATTCTTTAAAACTCATCAACTTAAGTTGGGTTAACTTAAGTCCCACTAACAGAGGCTTTAATCACAGTCACAGCATTAGATTCAAACTTCGTTGTGTTGGCAGTTGTCCACACAGCTGCTGACAAAGTCACAGTCACTTTATTACATTGTGTGTGAGGGACAATTGCAAGCATGTACTCCACACAGTTCGCTTGAGATGCAGACTCGTTAGTGTGGCATTCTTAATTAAGAGAATCAGTCGGGATCTAAAGCGCTCAAGCGCTATCATTCTCCTACATTTAATAAATGTAGATTTAAAAAAGACAGTGTCCCACTGTGTGTCCGTTCTCATTGGCTTTATTGTTTAGAGCTGCGCTAATCTAGATTTCTTATCAATGGGTCAGATGTGTAGTATGAAAGTGCTAACTTGGGGTGATGAACCATCCATCCATCCATCCATCCATCCAACTTCTACTGTTTTTTCCGTTGCGGGGCTGCTGGAGCCAATCCCAGCTCACATCCGGCGAGGGGCAGGGTTAACCCTGGACTGGTCACCAGTCCATCACAGGGCCAACACACAGAGACAGACAGAGACAAACCACCACTCACGCTCGCATTCTTACCTACGGACAATTTAGAATCACCAGTAACCTTGACATGATGTCTTTGGACGGTGGGAGGAAACCGGAGTACGCAGAGGAAACCCATGCAGGACCCATTCAAATTCCGCACATAAAAGATCCTGGTCAGGATCATTGTTGGGCGACAGCGCTAACCACTACGGCGCTGTGCTGCCCGGGTGATGAACCTTTGGGTTTGTTACCTTTCCTTGTATGCAGTCTTTTAGCCTCTTTTAGCTCATTGTTTTGGGTTTTGTAGCCTGAATGTTTGGCTCACACCTCAGCATGGCACGACATTAATATGGTTAATTTTTGCTGCTTTCAGTCTGTATATGGTAATAAAATATGTATGTCATACAACTCTTTTGGCATGTTTATGAGGTGATATAATTGAAAATTGTGATAGCAACATCAATTTGCCCTGTGTGCTTGGATTAAGTTGGCTGAGGCATCCATCGAATCGGTAAGTGCTGCAACAATGCAGCCCACGTCATGGAGGACCTTATTTACCTGGCCCTTGCAATGTTTAACCACCCCCCCACACACATACACCTCGGGCAAGACGCTGCAGAGCATTAGGACCAGAGCAATTGGGCTCAAAGACAACTTCAACCCAGAGACTGTTAGACTGGTGACTAATTATTATAGACTATTTTATAGAATATTTTTAACATATACACTGACACCATTAATGATAATAAATTAACCTGAAACCTTGGATTTGACCTTCGACCCACGTCTTGTCCATAAATTCAGAACATGTGGACTGATGCTTCACTAGAATAACTTAATGCTGTCAGTTGCATAATGATTATGAACATTGTGGATATTCACCTTGTACATGCAATACAAGAACCCAAACGCTTAAAGAGCCCCCCCACTCAGTTTATTTTTTCACAGCAGCCTAAGCTTTATCCCAGCCTCCTATTATAAACAAAGCATCTGTAGGCAGCAGGATTTTTAACTCAATGTCTGCTCGCAAGTTTTGTGAGCTCTTTATTTCAGCCTCTTCAGCAGGCTTTTACAGTCTCCAATTTTAATCACACCTGTCAGTCTGTCCTAGATTCTGTTGCTTCTTAAAAGGATAAATTAGCAAACAGAGCCTGAGGTAACACAATCCATAGAGGACTTAAAGAGACTATCTGACAAAGGAACAAAAACGGGAAGAACTGGGTTACAGATGGTTTATGATTTCTGGAATAACACAATGAAAATGTATCAAAAGGCAGTTAAAAATGCAGATGCAGGGTTAAAATCATTGTAATTATAATTGTAGATTTTATGAAATCGCTCAAATCCCAAAATACTATACAAAATAGGATCAATCACCCCCTCCTAAGATGCAAAAAGTTTTTAATCTCATTCACAAAGTCAAGGACATCAGGCAACAAATTATCCCACCAGACTGCATTTTAAACACCAATGGGGAAATACAGTAAATAGTTCTTTTAACATTTCAAGCCTGTTTTCTTTTCGTATTTAACTGAGACCATATCCTCTTTTTTTTTTTTTTTTTGCTTTATTTGACACAACAGCTTAAAGAGTAACAGGGAATTGCAGAGAGAGCAAGGAATGATGTCAATGATATGATACTCACTGGGACCAAACCAGCGTCCCCACCGAGGACCCAGCAGTCCTCTGTTGCACTTGACACACGAAGAAAACAAACCTGGACCACTCTGATTTGAACTATTTTAGGCCAGTGGTTAGTGCTGCTGCCTCACAACAAGAAAGTTGTGGGTTCAATTCCCGCCTGAGTTTTCATGTTCTTCCTGGGATGCTCCGGTTTCCTCCCACCGTCCAAAGACATCATGTTTGGGTAAACTGGTGACTCTAAATTGTCTGTAGATCTGTGTGAGTGTGAGTGGTTGTTGGTCTCTGTCTGTCTCTGTGTTGGCCTTGTGATGGACTGGCGACCTGTCCAGGGTGGCCCCGCACTCATGTGAGCTGGGATTGCCCCCAGCACCACCTGTGACCCGGAAGCAGATAAGTGGTAGAAGATGAGTGAGAAAGTGAGTGAGAATTAATGTGTGGAAACACAACTAGGTACCACCTTACAATAACCTCTGAAAAATGTCAGTCTGGTTTTAAAGCTTATCATAGCATAGAAATGCCCTTCCTTATGGTCACAAATGGGAGGGTGTCATTTTAATTCTTTTAGATTTGATTGCCACTGACTTTGAAATTGAGTGGGTATCATCAACACTACACTTAGTTGGTTTAATTACTACATTTCAGAACAAACCTAGGCTGTCACAACTGAAAATTAGTCTTCCTCCACCTCGAACATCAACTGCGGCGTACCATCTCCAATTATATGCTGCCTCTTGGTTATATGATTTAATGCTAGAAATGATTTTACGATTTTGCTGGTCAAACTTACATGAGACTGGCTTTAAGAGCTGATAATTCCCTATAAGCCAACCAGCACCCTGAGATCAAGTGGGGGGGACCCTCCTCTTTTTTCCAAATTTGGGACTTGAATCTAAAGAAGGCCATGCATTTTCCATTAGGGCCGCTGGACTTTGGAACAGAAAGGAAATAAGCGTGCCAAATCTTTTAAGTCACTTTACCAGACTTGCTTTTATGAGATATCTTCAACTTCCTTGTTTATTTTTAAACTTTTACTTTTGAAACTTAAACTTTTACTACTTTTCAAATCTTTTTATTATCCAGTACTTAACAGTCCTCCACCAATTGCCATGCTTTTTGCTTCAAAGGGACTTATGCAACAGCGTGGTGACTCAAAAGAAAGAAAACAAAAATTTATATCACAGAAGATAATATGTTTAACCCTGCTGTAAAATAAATAAAGCTCAATCAATCAATAAAGCAAGAATATTACACATGGAGGCGAGTCAGTTATATTGCAATTAGTGGTATATGTTAATTGAGTCCATTCTTGACTTTGAATTGCAAGTGGAGGGAACCACATGCCTGCACATGCTGACATACCCTTGTGTGCAGAACAACAAGTTTGATGTGTTGACTTGGCCTCCAAATTCCCCCTATTTCAATCCAATTGAGCATCTGTGGGATGTGCTGGACAAATAAGTCTGATCTACGGAGGCCCCAACTCACAACTTGCAGGACTTAAAGGATCTGCTGCTAACATCTTGGGACCAGACACCAGAGTACACCTTCAGGGGTGTAGTGGAGTCCATGTCTCGATGGGTCAGGGCTGCTTTGGCAGCAAAAAGGGGGTAGGGTTAGGCTAACCCTAACCCTACCCGTCTCACATGGGTTATGTCACTCAAAAGGAGCAAAAAACTAGCTTCCAGGGATGGCTGTCACACCATTCACACCATTAAAACTGATTTGTTTTACAGTTTAGAGTCCAAACGTCTTCTTCATTTAAACCCCTTCTGACCCTCACAGCTTCTGTAGTTAAAGAACAGTGTCTCCTGTGCTGTTAGCCATCAAGCTAGCTAGTCTGTAAAGTGCCTTTCCTCTTCAGCAAACATTTGCTCAATAAAATAATTGAAATGAATTAATTCTGACAGTAAAATTTCATCGAGGACCAAACAACATGGCAAACCACAGATAAAAATCAATCAATCACGTACAGAAAGCACATGAAATAGTTTAACAATTCAACTTGCAGCCAGTCCCAAATTTCATGCCTCTGCATCTGCCTATTTCATAAGGAGGCATAGATGAATTTTCCTCTGCCATTTTCTAGTCTTATTGGGCTATTAAATGTTTTTTCCCATGGCCCCTGGCCGCTGGGGCCAACTGAAGACATTCAGTATCTTCAGCCAAACACACTGAACACACCCAGGAGTAAACATTTGTAAAAATTTGTATAGGACTCATTTGTGGATCAATCCTTATTTGGGGCAGTTGTGTAGTTGCAGCAGCAGGATGCTGTACATGGGATTGAGTCAAAGGAAGTTTTAGAAAATATACCAGGGACATTCCTATTCACAATTAACAAATAAAATGGTCAATTTTGAATAAATATAAGTAAAATATAAGTAAATGCTTAGAATGTCCGCAAGTTAATATTATCAACCTTAAAACTATTGATTGAATGCCATGGACTTCAAACATGGCATCAGTGATGTCATCCCCATGTTTCTGAATTGCAGTTTACAGTGTAAACTACTCAGGCTTGTCATCTTGCCAGCGCAAGACTCCGCCACCCTTCTGTGTGTGAGTAGCTTGAGTAGACTTGGATGCCAGCTAAATAACTGTGGCGAGCAAAAGCTTTTGTTAGCATCGTTACCACAGCTGGGTGCCTGAGTGTGTAGTTTAAAGGCTAATCTGAGGCTAATAATTAATTCTCTGACCAATAAACTGGATAATGAACTAATTGAACAAGCACAGAGAGTGGTGCAACTTAGTGCCAGCCTCTTCACAATCTGTCAATAAATAGCTCAGTGACTGTGATTGTATCCTAATGAAATGTAAACAGGCGAAATATATAAAAATTTACCTTATAGTTGCCACAAAGAAGAGAAATAGCTTTAAAGACCAAACTCTTTTTCTACAACACTGGAATGTTTGTTTCTTCCTATAAAGTTAGACTTTTTAACATGAGAGCCTATAGAGATATATTCAATGACACATCTAGACTCTAGCCATCTCTAGATTAAGTGCCGGTTTTGGCTCTTCAGTGTTAGGATTATTTTAATCCCTGGAGTTTGTCCATTGATGTTCAGCTATCTATGGCCTGTTAGTGTGTGCACAGCTACAACGGCAGCCAGTGTCTGAGAATCAACTGTTCAATGACTATGATAATTACTGGATATATTAAAAGTCAGCATTTGTGTCAACCAGGGAAGACGGTAACAGAGACCCCATGCGACCCAGATTGAGGGTAAACAGAGGCAGTTAACTTTGTGTGTGTCTGCATGTGTGAACTCCTGCGTGTGCATGTGCGTAGAAAGAACAGTGAGCGTCTGCATGTTTAACCCAGCTTGGGTGCTTCTTGATGCTCCATATGTCTCCTCCTCCCATTGTGAGAAGCTCATCACCAGAATAGCACTCTCCTCTTTTTTCACTCTCCCTCTCTTCCCCGATGCTCCACACTTGTTGAGTAGCTGTCATCTCTGTCTCCCTTTGCTCCTCTCCCTCTCCACTCTCTCTTTCCTCGCGCTGTCATCTTTCCAGTGTGGCTGCAGGGGCGGATCAAAGCTTGTTGGAGGAGGAGGGAGATGGGAGATGGGGAGCGGGAGAGAGAGAGAGCAGGATGAAGAGAGTATTTCTGTATTTTCGGGGTGAAAGAGAGGACAGGGTGGCTCTATGACACACATACAAACTCCAACCGCAATGTCCTGCTCCACAGAATGATGAGATTGGAGTTGCTGTTGCATATGTGAACAGCAAAAGACTCACAAATACATGGTGACAATACTCAAATGTAAGGCAAAGTATCAATAGCACAATATGAAAAATCACAATGTCAGATCTCATGAGAAAGGTTAAATCAACATAGCTGGCACTCTTTCAAAAGGTATTATCACCACAGATCTGCTCTCTCTCTCTCACACACACGCACACAAACGCACACACACGCACACACACGCACACACAGACAAACAGAGGAAGCTTGTGATAATGACGTTTTCTGGTTCACAATTTTTCTTTGTGCCACAAGATGGCAACGTTGGAGGATGTGACTACATGATGTTAAAATGTTAATGTTCACACATTTGACCTCTTATTTCACAGCACAACTACACCAACTGTTCGTTCTATTAAAAACAGAAGTTGGTACACCAATACATTTTTCATTTAATAAAACTGACACAATGGGGAGCGTGTGGATATTTTATATTTGCTGTATGAATTGGGGGCAGCACAGCGGCATAGTGGTTAGTGCTGTCTCCCCCACAATAAGAAGGCTGTGGGTTCAGATCCTGCCCTGAAGCCTTTCTGTGTGGAGTTTGCATGTTCTCCCTGTGTCTGCCTGGGTTTCTCCAGGTACTCCAGTTTCCGCCCACTGTCCAAAGAAATCATGGATGGGCTAACTGGTGACTCTAAATTGTCCGTAGGCGTGAGTGGTTGCTGCTCTCTGTTTGTCTCTGTGTGTTGGCCCTGTGATGGACTGGTGACCTGCCCAGGGTGTACCCAAAGTGAGCTGGGATTGGCTCCAGCAGCCCCTGTGACCTGGAAACAGAAAAGCGGTGAAAGATGGATGGATATATGATTTGGACTTTTATTATGTAGTAGTCCAGAAAAAAATTTGCTTATCAGTGGTCTTAGTACTTAACACCATCTTTAAACCAAAAGTGCCTCTAAAAATCCTATTATTTTGAGATTTTTTATTTTTTTCAGCACATCACTTTTCTCATATTGCAGTGATTAAGACTGGGGACACACTTCTTGTCTTGTATGTGCTGAAATTTTGCTGCTCACAGCCAGGTGATGCCACCTCTGTCTCTCCAAATAAACCATCCAAGCTGCTTAAATGTTTGATTTCTTTTCATTATGAATTCATTTCTTTTTTTTTGACAGAAAATTACTCCAAAATTTTATGGTTTCCATATGCAGCTGCTAAAATGGTTGAAAAATATTGAAATTAGGTATCTGATTATAAAAAAATATATCTACTTTGACTGAGAAATGTGTATATCATACCTGAAAAATGCAACACAAAGTCTATCGATCACACAATCGAGGCAGTGTGTCGACAGTAATCTGTTAACATGCCTGCTGACATGAAGATGGATAGATACATCTTTCCCACTCAGATGATGTGTTACAAATTAAACGGTGCACATTTTCAACTTCTCAACAAAGCATCCGGCTTCCTTTCATGGGATCTGGACTCACGTCCAGACCATGCTTCTCAAAAATGTCTGATGTCTATATTAAATCATCAGTGACAATTTTTGTTGCTTTTTGTGACCTGTGGTATTTAACAAATGTTTTGTATTTAAATATCTTGTTTATTATCATAACTCCTCAAGGTTCCTGAAAGGCAATATCATGCTATTTATTCCACTACATTTATCCAAAAGCTAAGCTTCAGCTAACTTCAGTGATTAAGCTTTTTTCTTATTAACATTGAAATACTAGAATATGATGCATTTATACTCAAGAAGGCAAAAGGTCAACAAAAAAAGGATCACTACCAAAAAACATTGTATGAATGTACTCTGAATGTAATCTACAAGACAGCGAAAGACTGAATTTTGTAACTTTTCTCAAATTGCCTAACCTCTACCAATGCTTCATACTCAGTAACAATTTTTTGTGTATCTTTTTTGTGGAAGATCTGGTATCAGAATAATGTCAAAGGAATCTTGTCATCTTTTCATAAATTACTTTAAAATGCCTACAAAGTCGCTGTATAGGGTCACAGACCTCACACAAGGAACCGCCACAGAGAGTTTGAGGAAACTTCACTGACCCAAATTTTCCCATAGGCCCGTACGTTCTTTGATGCGTCGTCTCAGTCCCTAAGAGATCTGACACATTTGTCCTGGTCGTGCCCTAGTTTACTTAGTTTAGAAACAATTTCTTGACAGAGTTTGAGTCTTTCAATATTGCAAATTCTCCCACATCAAATGTCAATGACCTCCTTTGGAAAGTGTCATTGAAGCAGCTTCCCTCCTGTAGATGTCTGACACTAGACCCCTCATAAACCCAAATATCCAAACAGTCTCATCAGTGAAAGATTCATTGCCGGGGTGAAAGAAAGATGAGAGAGATGGCAAGTGAGAAAGAGATGATCCAACCTACAACCATTAAGATGTATGCTGGGGAGGACATTAAGAACACTGAGTGAACCAGGTGGGAGAAATAAGTAGGAGACTTAGCTCATACTCATCAACGGGAAACCAAATTTGTTTGGAAGAAGAAAGAGGTCCATGGTAACAGCAGCATGCAGCTGCTGAATGTTAGCCCACAGCTCTCTCCAGGCTTTCTACAATAACCTGTCTCCCTGCTGGTGTTGTAGTATAGAGCTGTCACACTCTCTGAAAGCTTCACTCTGCTGAGAACACACACTGCTGCTGCTGCCACTGCTGCTGTGGGGGAGAAAGGAAATGGTGTTAAAAGTTCAATGTAGTAGCAGAATGTGAGTGTACTGGAGTGTTGTTTCTTTTGCTTATTAACTCACATTCAGCTTACAAGGTTGTACACTGTCCCTTAGCAGGAGATGCATTATTAAAAATGTGATGACTTGATTACCCTGAAAACTGATTGCTACTGTGCATGCAGTGAATGCTGTATGCTGTGAGTTGTCTTTGATTGTGTGTGTTGGACCAGAACGACTGTCACGCTGTGTAACTAATTATAAATGACCTCCTCTGCAGAATCCATCTTTTCAATGTGTGTGTGTTTGTGTGTCTGTGTTTGCGTTATTGTGACTGTGGTTACCTGAGGAGCACGAGCGCTAGGTCAAGGTTAAAAATGAAGAGGAGGCATTATTGGCAAAGTAGTCTCATTCCATATAAACTACACTAACATTGAGAAAGATACACATGCCGATAAGTTCTCGCTACAACCAATAACGGCCCATGTCCCTGCCCCACAGTGATGGCTGTTTGGTGTAGTGTCTCTCTGGATGTAATCGATCACCTTTTAAATTCTGCCTCTTCTTATTATTCGACATAATGGCACACTCCGTGTACTCAGGAGCTCTTGGTGACCTCAGTCAGCCAGTCAGTTACGGTACAACTGCAAGGACACACAGTGCCATAAATGTGAAGTGTAAAAGCTGGGCGGTATTGACAAAGTCAAATATAATGATTTATTTGACCAAATAACTCAATATCACTGGTGCTACAATACTGAGGATGAACTGCTCTGCTGGAGTTTTAACTGCCAACGTCTCAACACTTATTCTACTTTACAATTCTGCTCTCCTTCACTTATATTACAACTTTTACTGCACTGCATCCTCCGAAACACTCAGTGGAATATTTTCCATGCAAACCATATGATCAGCCATAAAGCCTTTGAAATTTCATGAATACAAGTGTGCAAACTGCAAAATAAAACCAGCTTTCTCTCAACCAGTGCTAGAAAGTAAAAGGCTGCCTTAATGTGGATGCATCAGTAGCAGCAATCATATAATGCAATACATTGACGTCCGAAAGGCCGAGACCATTTTGGTACTCGAAAATAACTGCACATAAAATCCTGTCTCTGGAGGTATGTTGACTTTCTTTTACACAAGTTGAGTTTTCCCATATAACCCTTGCAAGAAATTAAAACAACAGTTTTGATAATATTCTTACCAATGACTTTTTCCTATAAATTTGATCTGAGTCTTATGACAATATGATCTGTAATATTACTGTAAACTTTTGTTCTTTCAGTCATGGCTCATGCAGAAAATGACATTTATTTCTATGAACGCAGTGCAATTCATTGGGATTCCTGCAGGATGGGAGTCAATATCACTATTCATCATGTCACCAGGATCTTGAGGGGACATGGAAAAAAGGCAGCAGGAGCAGGTGCAACAGGAATGGTAACAATAATAGTGTGAATTGAGAATAGCCTTGTGGCAATGGGTGATGCTTCTGGCTATTATAGCTCATGTCTTTGCAAATGTCAAGATAATTGTTTTTTTTTTTTTTTTTTTTTCAGGTACTAACCGCATTAAAGGAACGCTTACACTCTTGGCCCACACAAGTACTATAATTCCTTGTTGTGTTATCAACTGCCATTATTATTCATGCATTCATCTTCTACTGCTTTTCTGTTTCTGGGTCGCTGGGGGTAGTGGAGCCAATCCCAACGCACAGTGGGTGAGGGCGGGGTCACCCTGGACAGGTCACCAGTCCATCACAGGGCCAACACACAGAGACAGACAGAGACCAACAACCACTCACACTCAGACTCAGTCCTCAGGAAACCACCAGAGTACGCAAAGGAAACCCACGCAGACACAGGGAGAACATGCAAACTCCACACAGGAAGGCCCCAGGCCGGGAACCAGAACAGCAACCTCCTTGTTGTAAGGAAACAATACTAAATACTGTGCCGCCATGCTGCCTCCTGCCATTGTGAATCATTTATATTTTTACCTCTATTATTTTTATTTATCACTAATCTTTCCATCCATCCATCCACCCATCTTCACCCGCTTATCTGGGGTTGGGTCGCAGGTTGCTGATATTTACTGATGCAAACTTAGTGGTACCAGTCATTAATCCTCTGTGCATCTGTATGTTTTTGCCTGCATTTTTTGTTTTGTGTTCTCTTTCCTCCTGCTTTCATTCTGTCTTCTTCCTCTGTACTCAGTTTAACTGTACTTTTCTCTCTCCTCATCTCTCTGTTTCTTTCTCTTTCAACTCATCCGGTCAAGGTAGATGACTGCCCACTCTGAGCCTGAGGTTTCAGCCTCCTGAAGGAAGTTTTTCCTTGGCACTGTCACCAAGTTTTTGTTCATAGATGGAATTCTTTCTTTCTTCTTTCTTTAAAAGATTCTATGGAAATTTTGGTTTAGATCTGCTCTTTATGTGAAGTATCTTGAAGTAACTGTTATGATTTGATGCTACATAAATAAATTCAATTTGATTAACTAAACCAAATGATATAATAATATAATAACCTCTTATAATTATTATGACAAATATTCAAATATTATATTATGACAAATATTCTTTTCCATAAATTTGGGCTTTGCTGATACAGCATTAGATGAGACCTGCAGGACAAAATCTTAGTTTTATAGATTAGAGATTTTTATGTAAGTTAGCAAGCCGACACAAGTTTGAAGACGAAAATAAAAAAAAAAAAAAGTCAGGAAATCAAACTTCTTCTTTATATATTTTTCACCATCCAAGTCCTGTGAATGTGACACGCCAGATATGGCTCTGGATGCCTCCACCCTTTCAGGTATGCCGACCGGGTGTGGACCGCTGACCCATGCCGACCTCTTTAGCCTCCTTAGCCTCCAGGAGTCTCCGGTGCAACCAAGCAGAAGACTGAAACAAATAGCCTGAGAGAGAATTTAAATATCTGGAATTAAATTATGTAAAGCAAGTAAGACCCTTAACCCAGACCTGTTCTCTTTTATCAGCCCCTAACAATAATGGTAATATTGTGTTGTGGCTGCAGCATTCACACTGATACAGTAATATCTGTAGCAGTGTAACTTCTTTTGCACACAAACTTATCCCAAGCTCCAAAACCAGCCACCTCTTCTTCTCCTCAGGTTTAATTTACCTGAATTAAAATGTTTTACTATAAATACACTAAACAAAATTGCTGTGGGACCAAACTTTGCCATTTCAAATGATGTTATAATTATTGTCAAAGGGGGAACACTAGGAACATTTATGCCTGAAATAATTTAAACTTTTGTATAGTTAAAGCAATATCATTCAAGGTATAAATGAGATTCTAGTCCTGTTCGGCTCGTGATTCACCATTTTAAATGAAGTTTTCACAGCTCCAGAACTCTCACTGATGAATAAAAAGAACAATTCACCATTTTAAATCAAAAACATTTCCTGAGTTAGTTTTAATGTACAACAATAATGTAATGTACAATGTCATAACAAATCCTAGCTGATTTTCTTTCAGTTTTTATCTAACTGTTGTTCTGTGTAACATTGTCTGAATGTGCTTGAACAAGAGGCATGCATTCTGTGTGTGTGTCTGCGAGCGCCATCAAAGGTCGAGTGATGTCAGTGTCAGTGCTCTTCCTCCTTCCTGACCCTGTCATAGTGACTGCCATCGAAGCGTCTCCACCCCAGCGATGCTGCTCCCACACACACAGACACACAAGGATCTGACATTCTTCAAGTGTGAGGGCAGTGGCACTGTCAACGTCAAGGGCGAGGCCAACAGGATGGGCAACTTCAAGTGTCTTTCCTGAGTCACCACTTCATCCACCCCCCCTCCCACTACACCCAATCCCCATCCCCCCACTCACCATGCTCCAAGCGGTCCCTCTCAGCATGCTAGAGTTTATCAATATCTAACTGGATTTAACTGCAGATTTAGTCTCACCTGGCTTTTTCTATGGTCACCATCAGCAAAGGACACAGCACATCGTTTTTTTATGTTCCCTCGCTCTACGCATTAAGTTCAAAACACATGACTAGTACCTCAGCCAATTTAAATCTTTTCATTTTTAAATTCTTAGCTAAAGATGTATTGTTAGCTTTTAATATGCACCGGCCTCAAAATCAAGAAGTTTCTGACCAAAAGGTGTCAGAATACACAGTGCATCACAGTTTGTTGTGTCTGGGTCTGCAGGGTGCCCATGGCGACACATCATGGGATGCCGCCAACAATGGGCGCCTCAGCATCAGAACTGGACCACGGAGCAATGGAAGAAGGAGGCCTGGTCTGATGCATTTTCTTTTCACCTGCCTGTGCATCATTTACCTGGGGAGCACATGGCACCAGGATGCATTATGGGAAGAAGCCAGCAGAGGCAGTGTGATGGGAAACCTCGGGTCCTCCATCTGTGTGGATGTTACTCCACGTACACGTACCACCTACAGAAGCATTGTTGTAGGCCAGCTACATCCTTTCATGGAAACAGTATTCTCTGATGTCTGTGGCCTCTTTCAGCAGAATAATGTGCCGTGCTACAAAGAATGAAGATTGGTTCCGGAATGGTCTCAATCCAATTGAGCATCTGTGGGATGTGCTGGACAAATAAGTCTGATCCATGGAGGCGCCAACTCACAACTTGCAGGACTTGCAGGATCTGCTGCTAACATCTTGGGACCAGACACCACAACACACCTTCAGGGGTGTAGTGGAGTCCATGCTTCGACGGGTCAGGGCTGCTTTGGCAGCCTAATGGGGACCAACACAATATTAGGCAGGTGGTCATACAGTTATGCTTGATCGGTGTAAGCAAGCAGTCAAAATATTTACAACACACACTTGTCATTATCATTTATTTGCTGTACTTTCTTAAAAACTCTAAAGTGACAATGGTAAGCCCTTTTTCCTTTGATACATTGAAGGACATTTTGATGGTGCATTCTTCACAAACCAACACAAATATACGTTTCAAATAAAAAACTAAACTTGATACAAATGCTCCCTGTGGGGATAATTTAAGCTCATCTATAGACAAATTGAAGTCAAATTTCACTGCACCAAGAGCTGGTATTATCTGTGCTAATTGAGAAAGATGAAAGCTAACACAGAGATTAGAGCCTTAGATCACTTCTATTTCAAATGTGGCACATAATCAACCAATGTCACCAAAAGGCACATTAGGCATACTGTCACTATCACAAAGGTAAAAAAAAAAAGCCAAATGGCGAGGTTCTGTATTTATTTGGTGATATTTTTATTTCTAGGATCAAATCCTGATTTCACTGTAATCAGAGAGCAGAAACAAAGAATGATTTAATCCATTAAGTCACAGTGATGAAGCCGCACAGATGCTGGTTTCCAGGCTCCTTTCTTAGATAGGTTCCTGAGTGTCATCGGAAGCATCAAGCATCAGCGACCACCAATAGACACATCAATCAGAGCAGTTGCCATCTCTGTTATCCCACTTAGTCACCACCTGCTTATTTTCAAAGTTAATGCTCTCGTGCTTCCAGCGTTAACCACCCCCCGCTAAAAAAAGTGTGTGTATGTGTGTGTGTGTGTGGTTGTATTACAGATCGGTGTATGACGATTGCGGCATTGTGACAAGGATTGTGCCATCCTATCCTTGCAATGTGTTATTTTATATTGCACCTATTAGCCAACAGGCAGACGAACTTCACCATACTCGAAAATGAGTGTGGGGCTGACATGCTTGTGTTTTGAGGTTGATGTATTGAGCCAATCACTGGGTGACGTCTCATACATCATTTTTATTGCAGTGGTTTGGCCCACACCTTCTCGCTTTTTCCTCTGTTCTTCAGCCTTTCTTTCTTTCCTTTTTAGGCACAAGTAGTTGAGAAGAAGACAAATAATTAAAATTTCATGAGACTTTCACAATCTCTGAAACAAAGAGTGCTTGTCAGTGCACAGAAAGCGTTTATTCCCTTTGACAAGATTAACTGTGTCCAACTGTACAACTCCAGCTGACGCTAGCACCCTGACCTCTTCTGTCTACAGGTGGCAGCATTACTTTTTTCATCAGGTGCCATGCAGATCATGTCATTTAAAGCCCCGATGAAAGCCGTAAATAACAGTGCCTGAGGTCAGTTGCCATGCTCCTCTTGGATGAATACAAAATGAGCCAAGTAAACACTAGGATTTACAAGAACAAATGCAGCTTTTACTTTCAGAGGGCCGTGCTTTCTCTTTCAAAATCATAAGCAGACATTATGAAGTCCTAATGTGCGTCAGTCCTGTTTGTAATGAGTGTTGGTGGACTGCTTTTGGCTTTGCCAGCCCACATTATTTGTCTCACACTATACCACCTTTATGGTGCTGAAAAGACATGGGAAGTCTGCTTTGTTGTTGCTGATGTCATTGACTAGAAGCACCATTTCACTGCTCATTTTGCTCTTTAATCTTCTCACACATAATTGTTTTTATCTCAACAAAATCTGTCTTGGCTCCACATTCATCAGCTTTTTGGCTGCGCGGTTCAGTATTGATATCAATCTCTTGGAACCTCCATTTGCTCTGCTAAGGAGGGCCATATGACAGAACCTATCTTGGGATATGGAATTTTCAATAGTAATTCCTCATTGAGGATTTATTTTCTGTTACATAATCCTACTGGGTTCTAATTAACCCATGAGTTCAATGCCCTTCTGGATGATCATATACAGAAGGAATAATTCCCTCTAAGTCCAACAGAAACTTCTGTGCAGCACACTTTTAACAATTTAATTTTGGTTCACGAATTCTGATATTCACATGCTCAATGTTTATTTTTTATATTTTTCCAGATTATTGGTCAGCATAACTCGTGTTGAAACTTCATCTTTATCTATCTAACTTTAACGTTATCCATAGTCTAAACAGGCCATCATGTGTGTTCAGGCTGCTGCCATTGCCCTTAAAACATTGCATACCATTTTCCTCCTGGCAGTTAAATTCAACTGTCAAGATAGTGAGACCACACTCACTGTGAAATAATCTTTTTCAAGCATACCTTAGTATCTCGTTGAGTCCTCATTTTGTTTGTTTTGTATGTGTACATCAGTTTTAATACTGATAATTTATAATGAGGTAAACAGTGCAGGAAATCGAAAATGACTGCTAGCATGAACATGTGAATGTAAATAAAAAAGGTTTTGCAGTAGTTTCACAAAGAAAGGAATTCATGTCATGGGTTGACAAAACAGACATTGTGTTGAAAAGTTCAGAACTTTGTTAACATGTCAAGCTCCTTTCTTTGCATTTCCTTATCCACAATCTTTAGAACTAGTAAAAATTAGGTCAGTCAAATAATTGAAGTTTTAGATCTGATTAATGGGATAACTATGTATTAACCATTCTTAATTACCATTCATAAATATGCCTGAAAAATATTTGGAACCGACAGATAAATGACAGGAGATGGATATATATTTTTAACACTTGCTCTTTATATATGACAAATCCAAATTGCTCTGTTTTTTAGTAAATATGGGATGGATGAGTGGATTGATTGTTTTTTTGGCAATTTTAAAAATGTAAGGCAGTTCTTACCAATGTATCTTGATTGCGAATCAAAGAAAACTAGTTCATGGACTTAAAAGAAGTTTAATAGGCCTGAGGGAACACAATGTCTACTTCAGAAATGTAGCTTGCCTTAAATATGAATTATTCAATATAAATAATTACTTTGACTTGTCTAGTGAGCCGTTTAAGCAAAACGAACCATCGGAGGTGAATTGTTGTTGTCGTTCACCTCCGTGACCTCAGGGAGCAGGAAGTTGCTGACGGCTTGATGGCAAATTAAGGCTGTGCGAAAGGACAAAATAGCAGCATGTGATACACACAATTAACAACATAATGCTTTAACTCTGACAGCCCTAGTAAAAGTATAGAACTGCTGTTTAACTGTTTTACTTTTAACTCTCCATGTCCATGACTGACTCATTAAAGATTTTCAAGAGCAAAGACACAGATTCCCATACACGTGAAAAGTTGCTTGGCAGCACTTTAGGTTATTATGCATCTTGTCAAACCACCGGCCAGCCATACAAAAACTCAAACCCCACATTTACCTGGCATGCCTAGTCATCTCTTCACAGTTGGTTTCGCTTCAGTTTAGTGCTGTGCCAGCATGAACACATGGACATACACACACTGACTCACACATCCATGCAAAACACACTCTTGAATGAGCCAATCTGGCAGGCCTCACTGGAGATAGACAGCGCTTCGGCTGCTAAACAGGTGCCGGGAACACTTATGCATGACTGACTCCTCATAGCAGCAAATCCAAGGCATCATTTCTTACCAGTATTACAGTATGTTACTTGATCAAACTACTTACAATGCAGGAGGCTGTAAGTAGTGAGCATGTCTGCAAATTTGATACAATTCACTACATGGATGCCTTTCACAGTTCAGTAATTAGACTGAAAAGTTTTGCCAGGGGCTCTGGTGAACGAAACTGGTTTCTCTGGACTTTCCCCTTGAGAAATCAGAAATGGACTGAAAGAGAAAATAGAACGATAGGGTTAGGATAGGTCAAGAGGGTGGGGTAAACAGGGAGAAAATAAAATAAAGAAGAGAAAGAACATTTATCTGAGACATGAGATGTTGTTTATATCCTGCTAAGCCTCTGGGATGTCCTATAGCTTTGGTGCTTTTTTTTTTTTTTTTTTTTGTTTTTTTTTATTTGATCCATGACTGCGGGAATATCAGTAGCAGAACAACCATTCGCTCTGCTGGGTGCCTACTGTGGAAGTAAGTGCTCACCTTCACATAACTGAAAAATCGATTGCCACTCGCAGACTGCATTGCATTCACTAGTGTGAAAGTCTTTGAGTTCAGGCAAATGCCAAAACTCTCTTCTGCTGTTTAGAAAAGAGATGACCTGGACTCGGGACACCCCCTTAATCTCGTCGAAAAGAGACAAAAATTAATGAGTGGGTGTTGTGCTTGACAAAGAGATTGTCACTTTCCAGACCTGTAAAATTCTTAGCCATGGCTTTTTTGGCATCTGGTTCATTTTTAAATCTATGGGTCTGTTGATCTAACTTTTTGGGACAAATTTTCACCAAATTCCCAACATGTAAGTTTTGATTTGCATGATGAAATTGCCTCGTTATATATTTGGCATGTTTCATTAATAAAACAAACAACAGTGTATGTACACCATGTGCTTACATGGGTCTCCTCTGAGTACTCTGGTTTCCACACACAGTCCAAAGACATGTATGTCTGGGGTGATTACAGTAATTAGTGTGAGTGTGCGTGGCTATTTGTCTCTTTGTGTTGGACTGGCAACCTGTCCAGGGTGTACCCTGCCCTTGTCCAGAGCATTGGCTGGGATTGACTCCAGCCCTCTCTGCAACCTGAGAACAGATAAGCGTTAAATGAGTGATCATGAGTCCATGTGGTTAGCTGGCTCTCGCTGTGAATCTTACTGTCACATCTGAGAGAGACGGTAAACATACATCCAGGTGTGCTCCTGACTATCCCTGTTTCATGCTTGGTGTCCCAATAAACATCAACACTAAAACGTCCTGGCATTCACTGCCAAATTCAACATTTAACTATTTTTTTTTAATTTGTACATTCATATTCTTTCGTATTTTTGTTTCATCTTGTGTATTTACCCATTTATCAAGTACCCAAACAACTTTCACTAAACAGCCTTAATATTACTATATAACATTTAATATTAATCCTAATATGGCCGCATCAAATGTCACCAATTGGTCTGCTCCTTTGAATCCTCCAGTTTGTAAGATGTCTGTTAGTCATCTTGTTTTTTTATCAACCAGGATAAACCATATTTGGAGACGAACGTCTAGCTGAAGACAAGTGAGTGCTGGATCTGACCATCACATTGTATTAAAGCAGACTGTAATATATACTGAGACCACCACCTCATAAAGAAAATGTCAGTGAAACAAATGAGAAGCAGGGAGACTCTCTCAGTCTTCTCAGACCTCAGCCCAATCTGACTTTATTTTAAGTTGAGTTTAATGATGGTCATTAAAAGAATGGCTCTTAAGCATTGTCTTCACGTTTTAGACTTGTAGTCTTCAGGAGGCTCAGTCTTTTCTTGGGACCCCAGCAAAGATAATTCTGCATTCACAACATCCACGATGTTGGGTGTAGTGTTCTGTAGGTGTAGAATCATTGTGGCTCAATTTGCATTTCTTAAAAATGATCACAATTGTCTTGTGCAGCAAAGATCTTGGGATGCAGTGACCTCTGTATAACTGTCACAGAGGAACTTTTCTGGTGGAACCTTTGCTTGTGGGGAGGTGGGACCTGTCATGACTCCCCATAAAGAAATTTCACAAAATTCAGAGGGTGTTCTCTCAAAGTAAAGGGACCTTCATAAAGGACAAGGTGTAAAGAATGATGCCTGTAATAGCTAATTAAAAGAATGGAATATCTCCTATCGACTTAACAGAATGCTTTTTCAGTCTGTCTTATCATAGTGCAAAGAAGCTAACGCTTGCTATTGGACTTCTCTGTGTGTCCTGACTAAATAATGCTTTCCTGTCAGCTCATCCTGAAGCTATTCTCACTGCCTGTCTCTACATTTCAAAATACGGAGAATATGAAGTGTACTACTGCAATCATGAAAAAAAGAAAAAAGATTTTACTTTTCGCTGGCCAACTCCCAGCTCCACTACTATGAGTGCTGCTATTAGAGTAGCGTAGAGCAAGAGGTTATAAGATGCAGCAGGGTTGCCAGTCTATTTTTACATAGATCCTGTGAGGAAAATAGTAGCTGGAAGTATTCAGGCTTGGATAAAGTCTCCTGCCTGAAACAAACAATGGGCTCCAGCACTGTATAAGATTTATGAAAAGTCTAAATAAAAGGCAGGAGAAAGGTCAACGTTTTAAGAAATGTTTCCGTAAGAGAGATCCAGTCACTGAATGTGAAATTTTGTTGACTACAACAGCGCGAGGAGCTTAGAGATCAAACCTTATGTACAGATACAAAATAAGTTGGAAAAAAATACAATAACTGGTCAGAGTGTCTGGCATGAGAATGATGTGTGAAAGATCTTTGTTATCAGCCTGCGTGGCAGCTTCCATCTCAGTCTTTCTCCACCACCTGTGCGCTCTGTACCTACATGCGATGACATCACTCCTCGTGGTTTTGCATGTATTTATCCAGACAAAAAAGCAACCTCAGCTGGAGTTTGCCAATAAAACTTTTCTAAATGTGTCCCTAAAAAAATTATATAATTTTGCTGATTTATTGGAGCAAAATAAACGTACAAACATAAACAAATTCTTCCTTCTCCTTTTGTATTTTAAATGGTGCCTCACTGGCACATCTAGACACAGTCAGAAAACAGTCATCTCCCAGTCATAATAAACCAACAAACTGTTATACAGCAACAAACGTTGACTTGCTCTTAAAGTTACCTGCTCCTTCGTCAGTTCAGCTTTACAGGTCTTACAGGTCTATGAAACTATACAGACCTCAATACTGTTAACTTAAATTAAAAACAAAAACAGGCAATGGTATTCGAAAAACAACAAAACATTTATGGGCTCCAGAAAACTTTGGCTCCTCTGTTCTGTTCATGGGCAGAGCGGTGCTTGTTAGCCCACAGAGAGTCTATATCTGCCAGGCAGACCTATAATATAGGGCATGTCCCTGGCTTTGATGCTGCTGGGAGGTATGTGTGAAGATGAATTAAAACTGCTGAGCTCTCATGAGTTTCTTGGAAGGAGTTTTTTGGACAAAGAGTTGAAGCAGAATCTTTGTGTCATGGAACTCTCCCATATTTTACTTTTTAGGCATTTAGACCTTGTTGCCTAGAACAGCTTGCAAAGTGTGAGAAATGAGGTGTGCAGCGTCCTGCTCTGGGGGATATAACTGAAAAAGCTCAGGTTGAGAACCAAAATTTAGTCAACGTTTTGCACTCTTTTGTCATCCTCTTGCTTCCTGCAGCGGCCAATCACAAGACATTCTCAATTCTTAACCTCTTATTTAAGACATGTCCCTGTAGAGTGAATCGAGGGATGAGCCCACGGTGCTGTTACAAGTCACACTTAGAGAAGAAAGATATAAACCGTTAACCAGTTAATTACAGAGTAGGATTGGAAACGGGAAAAAGCGGATGCTGCCAAATAAGAAACAACATAACCAACACTGACAATCAATTAGAACAAAATCCTGTCCACACAGTCACCCCTAAGAGAAACCCCAACATCCATGCTCCCAGTGTGTCTGATAACTGCAATCACACAGTCACATTAGCACGCACCATTAGCCTGATGGATTACCCACTTTCCTACTAGGTTTTTCTAGGTTTGTAGGCATTGCACCAGATATCCCTCAGTTCTGCCAAATTTCAATCAAGTCATAAATATCAAACAAGTCAGTCAAGCCTCAGTTCTGAGGAGTGACTCTGACCTGTTCTGTACTCTATCCTGGTTGTGTGGTAGAGTCCGTCAATCACACAGTAGCCATGCCCTAATGCATACACAGCTTTATGGTCTGTTTACTCCTAAAAAGGACCATCATTTAAAAAATGAACATCATCTTGTATTGAAAAAGACATGATGCTAGAGACTGAGACCATAAACTCATTAGGGAAATCGTTACTGTGATAATAAATCGGAGGAGAAGTAGGGCAATTTCCCCATACACTTCAAGATAATCTGACTTCTTTTTACAAGCAGTGGCCCTGCCCCTCTGATGGTCATTGTCTTGTATTGGTTTCACTTGATAGGCCCAGAGTCTATGTCCACTTTTAACGTGTCAGAGTTCAGTTATCTCCAAATTGGAGCTTTGTAAAAAAAACAAAACAAAAAAAAAAACAGTTTCAGCTTTCAATTTTCTAACATGGATTTTGGGCCAATGGAGACTTCTTGGTGTATGATATTGAAAATAAAGTTGCACAGCAAATAAATCCAACAAGACCACTGTGTTCAAAAACAGATTGGTCCAAAGGTGAAACAACAATGGATGAGACAAATGGCCAGTGACAGCACAGTGTCCTGGGGAAAAAAACATCACAGGCTGGTTTTTAAAATCTTAAAGCAATTAGTGCAGAGGACAGAGCCAGCTGGGCCATTGATTACTGTTATTTATAAACCTGACAGCACCCTGATGTGGAGACAAAAGTACCTTCATCTTTCCATCCCCCCTCTCTCCATTCCTCTGTTCACCTTTTCTCCCCCACACTCGCCTAATTTCTTTTTCTCTTCCACCTCTCTGCACCCTCAGTAAATTTCATCTTCCATTATATTTGCCATTGTATTCCGTCTTTCTGCCAAATCGCTCTTACACATTGCTTTACTACTTTGCAAGGAAAAAATTAAGAGGAAGAGAGAGGTAAGCTGAGCTGCAGAATTCCCACGTAAACCAAAGAAAATGTATTTCTCCTTTTTTGTGACAAAGTAATCCCCCCACAGGTCAGGCCTTGGGCCTGGCAACAGTCTGGGAATGGCATGAGACAAAGAAGCAAACACAACAGCCCTGTAGTGAAGCATGGACATTCTAAGGCGATTGTTTTGCATGAAGATCTGCCTGGGTGAGTATCATAGAGGGAGAACGGAGGCATGAAATCTATTCCCAGGCTTTGGTGCCAGAAGGCCGGCAACAACAAGGGCATTATGGCTCAGCCCGGCCTGGCCCTGGCTCTTATTCTGTGCACCCCAGAGGGTTTAACTTTTGTAAGGTGTATTGCAGGTGGAGCTGGAAATGTGAGTCTGCAGGTCAGGTTATGGTGTGGAAGAGAGTAGGTTGGACAGAATTAGAAGAGCAAAAAAGAAATATTCTGCTCGGGAAGAGTAGTGCTTCACTGCCCAGGAACACTTATCATGGAAAAAAATACTATAACACAGAAACAGAACAGAAAAGCATAAATAAACCTGAATGTGGAATAAGGAAAAAGCTGAAATCCTTCTTTCTCTCATGAAAAGACCAAAACCAACACCGTGTTGCTCAGGGCCATAAATAGAAAATATAGATATGCCCAGAAAAATGAAAATAAACATATAACTACAAAATAACACAAAGAGAAAACAGTACTACAGGAGGAATTGTGCATTCTGAGCATTCTTATTGCACATTTAGTTAGTGTGTCAGGCAAAAGGACTGTTTGGTACAACTGAGTCAAAATAAACATTGGCATGTAAGTTGTCTCTGAGCTTGAGTTGTGGTTTTATTTGGAAACTGTCATTCTGCAATAAGTAAAAAAGCTGTTTCACGGTAGCAAATGAAACAAAGTGTTTTAGATTATTTACACACTCACTTTGATTCTTTATGATCTTTGTTGCAGGCTAACTAAAAAACAGAAGATGCATTTTAACATCTCCGGTTTGAGGTCCAGTAGGTGGCATAGGGGTTAGCACTCAAAGCAAGGTTGCTGGTTCGGTTCCCGGCCTGGGACATTTCTGTGTGGAGTTTGCACGCCTCCCACTGTCCAGAGCCACTGTCTAGGTTAACTGGTGACTCTAAATTGTTCGTAGTTCGAGTGTGAGGGTGAGCGGTTTGTCTCTCTCTGCCTGTACCCCACCCATGTCCAGAACATGGCCTGGGATTGGCTCCAGCACCCCCCGTGACCATGACAGATAAGCAGCAGAGAATGAGTAAGTGAGAGTGAGTGAGTTCAGGAAAGGGGCAAGACAACCTGCTCGTTTGAACTCCGTCCCCCACAGAGCTTACCTTTCCACTCTGAAGTTAGGTGTCATTCTGCGGGAATTTTTCTTTTCTTTATTCTGCACTGTTAAATATACATAGATCGACACGATGCCATTCAGGTCTCTGTGTCGCATTTATCCAGTCAGTACAAGTGACTTTTTTTTTTTTTTTGATAACACAAAGGTTTAAATAATATTTAAATCCATGAAACAAAATCACATTTCACATCAACAAAACATGTTCCAGCAAAATATCTAAGCAACAATATATTATAATGAAATAATATAAATGGGATTAAATTAATTTCCACTTGTGACTATTCACTGTATGACATGTGATCCAGAAAAATTCCCATTTGTTCTTCCTCTTGCTCTCTTCCCTTGTGGCCCTGAGTCTGCTCTCAGCCTTGAATCCTCTCCTGGCTTGGATCCTCTGAGACCTCTTGTGGATCCTTTCTCTTGGATTTGACTCAGAGGACTCTTGGCCCTGACCTCCTTTGCAACACTTTACTCTCCCCCATGGTAGTGACAGAAGGTCCTGCCCAAGATTTCTAAAAGTGGACGAGCTGAACGCAGGCATATTTTAGCAATGTCTTCCTGCTGTTTCCTGCACACAACAAGCCTCAAGCTGGCATCAACTTCTAACTTAGCAGCAACACTAGAAACGCAAAGAACTCAAGGAACGAAGGAGTAATTCAACCATTCAGACGTGCAGCTCTGGAGTCTGGACACTGGACTTGGACAAAGCACAGGACAGTAAAGTAAGACCAACACTGTTAACTTTAGTACATAAGTATTAGATATGGGGACTGTTCAGCTTTCTTGTATGTGCTTAGGTTGTTGGTTAGCCACGCCAGGAGTTAATGCTGATTGTTCTATGTTCACACAAAGTCTTCTTCATTACAAGTAGGGTGGTGCTACAGTGCTATTGATGGCCTGTACCACCCAGTCAAGATGGAAGTCAGAGCAGGTTAGATTCCCCTACACTTAATCTTTTCCTCCTTCCTCAATTCTAACCATGTCCTAGGGGCTTTCTCTGAGATTCCTAAAAGTCCGGGGATGTTGTCAAAGCATTTGAATCCTTTAGATTTGGACTACCCATAGGATATCTTTTTAAAAACTCATCAGTATCTCTGCCTGTCATGCAGAAGACTAGGTCTTAACTTCTTGACTAGAAGCAAACTGATTCCTTCTTGTCTGACAAGGTAATGGCAGACCTACAAATCTGCATGTTCTAAACTGATTAACTGGGTTGAATGATGAACCACGCCAAGTTGTGTGGATGACCTGATGCTGGTCTTTCCCTATAGGCTGTTGCTCTACTGAGTTAGTACAAAAGGTGCTTTTTGGGTGAACACACTTATCAGTGTGAATGCCCTTGACTGATAGAGTTTGTGATCGACCACCTGGAAGCCACCTGGAAGCCAAATAGCATGTTGCTGAGTCTTTGTGTTACACCATTGGTGTGCCAGTTTAATGCCGGTGTTTCCCCATTGGCTGCTGTTGAACTTGGGTTAGGGTTGGGGTTAGGATTAACCCTAACCCCAACCCTAACCTTAACCTCTCCCCTGCTCTTTCCCCCACCCCCCTCCTTTTTTTTCCTCTCTCTCTCTCTTTTTTCTCTTCTTCTTCTCTCTTCTTCCTCCGTCCATAAAAAAGGAAAAAATGAAAAAATCGTTTTATAAAGTGAATACGCCACCTGTGCCAGAGCTGCTCAGAAAAAAACAATGAGCCTCTTGTCCCCTAACCTAACCCTGTTAATTACAGTACCACATGAAGAACTATACTTCGTCAGATTTTGAAGCTCTGCTCAACACAGTCAATAGACAGCTAAAATAAATGCCTGTTTTGAGACACCGGTTTGTATTCTGGTTGGCTGGTCTCTTTGCTGCTTTATTTGCGTTGACTGGTCTATCCAATAAAAATGGAAAAAACTAACTCCCAAATCAGAACCGGTGATATAGTGTAAGAGGAAAGTTTTAACAACAGCTGTTCTATGTATTGATTAGAGAAAAAATTATGTTGTCTTTCAAGTGATTCATGTGCAATGTTCACACCGAAGTCCTTACCTAAAACCCTCCTGTATGTTTGTCTCACTTAGACTTTGTAGGTGCCACCAGAGGCATACCTGCCATCACTGAGAATTACAAAAAGGAAAGAGGGAGACCAGGAAACACTGGAGATGGAATTAGAAATATAAGGTAGAAAGACTAATTGGTGACACGGTGGAATGTCACTTACTGCACATAAGTACCTCTGTGTGTTTGTTTGTGTGTGTTTAAAAGGAATTTTTAATATAGCACAAGACATCACAACGATCAGAGAAGAGAAGCTGCTTATTAAATTCTATGGTTTAGTTCTATTTTGAGCTCCTTATCTGCAGGGACCTGATTAGACAATCAGTGAACCAATGATACTCTAAAAAAAAAAAAAAAAAAAGATCAAACAGACTCAAATAGTTAGGGACTCTTACATACCAAACCTAAGGAACCAGTCCTGGGGGTAAGGGGTTGGTACTGAATAAACCGGAAAGATTCCAAGTACAGAGAGTCAGATTTAGCATTAGATCAGCCACAGTAACAAGCTAACAGGCGATTCCAATTTCCTCCCACCATCCAAAGACATCATGTTTACGTTAACTGGTGACTCTAATTTGTGCGTAAGTCTGAGTGTGGTTGGTTGTTGTTCTCTGTCTGTCTCTGTGTGTTGGCCCTATGATGGACTGGCGACCTGTCCAGGGTGCACCCTGCCCTCACCCAGAGTGAGCTGGGATTGGCTCCAGCAACCTGTAAAGCAGTAGAAGATGAATAAATGAGTCTACATCCACTTTAATGTGGAGTCTCTGAAACATGTTTCTTCTTTACCTACAGAACAGAAACAGAACAGAAATGTTCTTAATTACAAGCTTAGAAACAACATAACAAATTAACTGTCTGGTTTCTGGTGCACGACAAACAACTATGGCTTTGACTGAGAGTTAAATGTTACTGAGTCTCAGTCATCTCAAACCATCTTCACGTGTTCTGCTCACTCAGCTGTCAACCTGGAGAAGTGGTGGGGAGGGCTTAAGGAAAGCTCCAGATTTCTAGTGAAGAAGTTAGTATAGCTGTGCTTCCAGCTCCAGCTCTCATGTGGAAAACAAATCCTGAACAAAGTATGAAGCATCACAGGATTTTTACACATACAGTTCCGATATATTTGAAGGGCAGGTTCAAGAGTGATATAATTTTTTTTTGTGTGCACACAATTTGAACAACCACTATAACTTTTTTTTGTACCTGATCATTCTTTTGAATGTATTTTGTTTTCCAAACCAAAACAGCCAGATGTTTTGAACTGGCAAAAACCAAGTGCTGTCATCCACATTGCACAACATGTAGCAACAAACTAATCTTTTAATTTGTAAGACTTCATAACAAGACCCTGCTAACATCTTCACGCAAACATGAGTTGCTCTTCATCCAGATTCAGAGAGAAGCTGAAACAGAAGTAAAGACAGCAGTTGTATAGCAGAGTTGTCACTCTTGTCACCATCAAAGGTCACAGTGAAAGATATTTCATTTCCCCAACTCAAAGAGAGTGAGACAGTAGGAGAGAATTGCAAACTTTTTTATGCATGTGTATGTTGAGATGAGAGGGAAACTGATATGAATGTGTGTGTCTCTGTCTCCCTGAATGTGTGTGTCAGAGTGAGAGCAGAGCAGTGAGATGAGAGGAGGGTATAAGCTGTCATTTTTGAGGTGAGAAGCAGGTTCATGCTGAGGTTAGACTTTTCTCAGGGGTCTGCTGAACCTGCCGAATGAAAGGTCTGAAATTCGCAAAGAGAGAAGAAGATAGAGATTAACACTGTCCACACACTGGCACCATATCATTTACATTCATCCCTGTAGGCTCTGTGCAAAGCTGCAGGAGTCCAAGAGATTTCAGCCAAAAGTGAATATGTCCTATTCCAAAAAATAAAAAACAAACAAACAAAAGACAAAAACAAAACAAAATAGACCAGCGCAGAGTTTGCATGTTCTCCCCATGCCTGCGCGGGTCTCCTCTGGATGCTCCGGTTTCCTCCCACCATCCAAAGACATCATGTTTGGGTTAACTAAATTGTCTGAGTGTGAGTGTGAGTGGTTGTTGGTCTGTCTCTGTGTGTTGGCCCTGTGATGGACTGGTGACCTGTCCGGGGTGCACCCGCCCTCACCCAGAGTGAGCTGGGAATAGCTCCTGCACCCCCTGTCACCCGGATACGGATAAGCAGTTGAAGATGAATAAATGGAAATGGATCCTCATGGATGATGGATGACTGAAGCGGTTGATGCGTGTTGGTTCATATCAGTAATTTTCAGTGCTTTCTCACTTTTTTTATGATAAAATGGCAAAGCAAATAGGCACCAAAGCCTGTTATAGACTTGTTTTATGTTATGTGAATTTCTTTCTCTGCAGGAAGTATTAAAGAGGCCCTGGGGTCTATTATTGATAACTTTTAGCATTTGCAGTTCTTGTTTCAGCACTTGAGAGTGGTTTGGTATAATTAATTAAAAGATGCATCTTCTTTCTCTGCTCTGTCTCCTTCACACAAACACACAGTCCCGTTATACTTAGGATGATGACATAAACGTACCTCTTCAAAAAACAAATTGTCCAACCTGAACTAACATATAGATTGTTAGTTTCAAGTCTTCAGTTTTTAAATTGGGCATCAATATCTTGTGAAAAACATATTTGAAGGTTAAAATGAAGTGAGGGGAGGACTTGTTCACTGTGTGTGGTACAGTCTGTCCTTCACATAATGATCACTTCCTAATTCATATCCTGTTTTATGTTCTTTTACGTCATGTTGTATTGGTGAAGACACAAAGAGAAAACAGTACTACAGGAGGAATTGTGCATTCTGAGCTGGATTATTGCACATTTAGTTAGTGTGTCAGGCAAAAGGACTGTTTGGTACAACTGAGTCAAAATAAACATTGGCATGTGAGTTGTCTCTGAGCTTGAGTTGTGGTTTTATTTGGTGAAAGAAAATCTTTTCTGAGCTAGTAACTCAAGTAAGAAGTAGGAACCTTTTCACACTGGCTTCAGTATTATCAGATTTCTTTTATAACTATTGCGGTCGCTCCCTGGTAGGTAGACACATCATTGTATTTTCAGCACTGGCTTCACTTTATAGAATCTTTTCTAAACCACATTGGCCCTCTCCAATAAATAGCACCTGCAAAATGGGTACTCTTGATTGTCCTGGTAACAGTAACAATGTGTTTAACCTCTCAAAAATGCCCCATTTAGGAAGCCACAACTGGGCATGCATATCTTCATGTATTATTCCTTCAGAAGTTTGTACAACACCACAACAGATTTTTTAAAAGATGCTCTAGTTGGAAAAATGTCCCAATTTCAAGAGAGATATTGACACACTATCAACTCTTGCAGCCATTTCCTAGTGTCAATGTTTTAATAATTTGATGCTAGCAAGTGAGAGCCCCACTGATAATGGGCATGAAGATATTAAGAGTAAAACAAGGTGCTGTAACATTTCTATTAGACCTGGTTGTGTTATAGTGACATAATTATGTGTCTTGCAAAAGCTTAATGTATATAATGAGTAATTAAGTGTACACTTTTCCACAGTCCCCCAGAGTACCCTTCATCTCTAAGGAAACATAAAGAAAAATGATGAAGAAGCAGGCTCTTTTCATATTTGTGTCAAGCGATTATCTTATTATCAGGACCTTATTAAAGGAAAATCAATCAAATCTAATCAACAAACAAAGTTATTCAATTTTATTTCACATATTTAAAAAGGATAAGAAATCAAACCTTAAGTTAAGTTGAAAATAATATGGTATACAGAAAACTGTGGAGAGACTTTATTTAACGAAGGCTATTAGTCTTAAACTACTTGAGCAGCAGGAATGACAGAGTTCCTGCTTGGTAATTTTCTTGCTCCCCTACGCACTGATTGGGGGCCGAAAGCCCTTTGCAATATCATCATAATAATAACAATAACAGTAATACATTTCATGCAGCACCTTTCTTGTGTGCTTTACACTACAACAGGATATGCAGCTTCACCGCCCATGTGAGTGTAATGAAGAGAGAGTAATGAATTTGCAAGAGAGAACACTTGTGTAATAAAGAACTGTTGCAAACATGTTTCTTACAGCGTGTACTATCATTCAGCAGCACAGAGGTGTATATAATTTTCTATTTCTAATTTTATAATTTTCACTCTGCTCCTCGGGGCTCTGTACTCATGGCAATGACAATGTAGAAAACTAATGAAAAAATTTAATCACACGCTGAATCCTCAAGGAGATCAAAGAGATTCAAAGACTTTTCATGTTTTTGACGACATAGCGTCCCTTTGACGTGACAGAAAAACAAAACAAAACCCAAAAACATTTAAAGTAGTTGTGTATTGTCATCCTTTCCAGCTGGTTTGCAGATGGCTCTTAGAGAAAAATAGTTGATTCCCTGATAGAGTTACACCATTTTGCTATGGACTTTGAAACTGGCAACCATTTGTATTAACAAGGAGCAGAATAACACACTATAAACAGGGGAAAACCTGGACAAGCACAATAGGTCTTTTTTAATTGCCCCCTCTTGAGTACTTCATTTGGCTCTTGAGGGGCTCAACAAATCAATGGTGGTAATTAATGATAAAATCATGTCCTCCTGTGTTCAGCGACTGTTGTCTCCATAAAAGATCAGTCATCTTGCTAAAAACAAATCTCCTTTTGATGTTTCTCCTGGGTCTGTACAAGCCTTAGAGCCACATGTGAAAATTAAGCAGTTTGACCATTAGAGCTAATTGACCTTAACAGCAACATTCTCAACTCAAACTCTACTTCCTTGCATACTGCTTATTGAGTTGTTATTTTGTTTGGACTCCAGCCATTTACAGCTTTATATCAGCTGTAAATATTCAGGAGTCTCTAGAAAAATGAAAACGTAGCATTTCCCGAGAATATTATAGATTACAATGTCTTTGTTAGAGAATTTGCAATTGCTGCTATTTCTTTTACCTGCTATTTGTCTGCCTCAATACGCATACCTGTGTTTCAAAAAGAACTGTTTGGTGCTCTCCCTTTCTTTAGGATTTCAAAGTATGATGACTTTTTCTTTTCCAACATCCTTCCTGAGTAATAAATTGTAGCAAAGTGCCATGCTGGGAGATCAGTGAGACATAAAGGCTTGAGTAAATACAATGAGATCAGTGATTAAAGTCAGTTCTGCAGCATGTCCTGCCACTTGTGAGTGAGGTTTTGTGTGAATTGTTATCAGGACCAACAAAGAGGGCTCGAACTGCAAACAAAAGGCTCTCCCTTAGCTCAGTGCCTTAATGAAGAGCTCTTCCTTACACACACACACACACATGCACACACTGCTGCCTGGTGACTGAGGTGTCATCATTCTGACTATTTACCACCATCAATCTCGTTGACTCGATCATCATTTAACTGCTATCCACTTTGACCACTGATTGACAATAAAACAAGAGAAAATGTATCTGCAACAGCCCTCTTAACTAATGCTTTTGAATGACAGTCATAGTGCTGAACCACTCATGTCCATGCCAAGTAACATTATTCAGTACTGTGGGACTGTGAGCAAAAGCAGTAAGACCTTGCAGATGCAAATGTCAGCTTAGCTCTGATCCAAGTAAAAAAAAACAAACAAAAAACTAAAGGTGTAGATATTAAAATAGCGACATAGAGACACCATTCGGAGGGACATGTCTTAAAATGGATTTATTAAGATGACTTTGATTGAGGAAGAAAGGTGGACAAAGGCATGGGTAAGTCAATTTCTTGTATGTGTGGTGTCTAATTTTTAAAGTTATGGGAGACAAAGCTAACACAAACGGTTAAGTTAAATGTTGGCCTGTTATCACCACACTGTGTAGTTAAAGGAAACTGTACAGGTCATTCCTGGGAATCGGTGCCTTTTCAAATTTGAAAAGCTGAAATTTAAAATATATTAAATCACCACTTTTTAAATATGTGGGGGGTAAAGGCAGCTTAAAATGTCAAGAAATGGCATTGTGCCACCTCAGGCTGTTCAATTTAATCTTTTATGATTGTTTTTGTCCTAAATGTTTTGATAGTTTTGTCAACCCTGTTTATAGACAGTATTGCTACATTACTATACACTTCTTACTTACATCTTTCTAATTAGAAATGTGTAATTAATTCAAAAAGGTAAAACCTTGAAAGAACGGCCCAGTCCAAAATATGATCGAGTACAAATTATCATGACAAGATTTGAAAGGCAATTTGAATTTTCATTCTTTGCATTTTTAGCAGATTTATGACAGTAACAGGATTGACATCATGGTAACAGGACTGACCAGAGTAACAGGGATGACAGGACAGACATTCTACTGTGTACAATGTTTGGGTACATTTTGCTGTTAAGTTTTACCACTAAAGTTACATAATATTGTTTTGCACTTGATTGTTACTGTTCCCCCGTTATGCGCGGGTTTCCTCCAGGTACTCCGGTTTCCTTCCACCGTCCAAAGACACGCATTAGGCTAACTGGCGATGTTAAATTGACTGTAGCTGTGAATGAGAGCGTGAGTGGTTGTTTGTCTCTGTCTGTCTCTGTGTGTTGGCCCTGTGATGGACTGGTGACCTGTCCAGGGTTTACCCTGCCCCTCGTCCAATGTGAGCTGGATTGACTCCAGCAGCCCCACGACCCGGATACGGATAAAGTGGATGAAGATGAGTGAGTGAGTGAGTGGTATTGTTCCATTTTCATTTCATTAACAAAATAAAACCAATTTTAACATTTTTCATCAGTTAAAATGTTCTGAGAGGAGCAATACAAACTTATATCAAACTTAACTTATATCAAAGTGAAAAGCCTCATTTTCACTTTGAAGGAGATACTCCAAAAAAAAAAACAACTTATGTTTGTCTTAATTTAACCAGCAGCGACCACATTATTACTAAAAAAAAAAACCAAACAAACAAAAAAAAAAAATACTTCCAAAAAACAATAGCAGGTCCAACCCCTTTTGCACCTCAGAGTGAGCTGTAGCCCCAAAAAGATTTTTAAAAACATGACCACAAATAAAAGTGTCTCACAAAGAAGTTAATAAATGTTCCCACATGGAGCTGCAAGTCTGTATGGCAGCAACATTTATATACATTGAATACATATTGCTTTCTTTCACATATATAAATCTACCCCCTTCCAACCAACATAGGAGCCTTTGTTCCCCACATGCATTATTGAGCCTTTGCCACCCATGACCCTGTCACCGGTTCGCCTCTGTTCCTTCTTTGAACCACTTTAGATGGACACTGACCACTGCAGACCAGGAACACCCCACAAGAGCTGCAGTTCTGGAGATGCACTGATCCAGTTGTCTAGCCATCAAAATTTGGCCCTTTTCAAATTTGCTCAAATCCGTATGCTTGGCCATGTTTGCTGCTTCTACCACACCAACAAAATGTCCACTTGCTGTCTAATATATCCCACCCACTAACCGGTGCCACGATGAAAAGATAATCAGTGTTATTCACTTTAATCCTGCAACGAGACTTCATCAGATTTTGTTGGATCTATAATTAATGCTGATTTTGCTTGCTGTCCAAGTGAATTACAGATCTAACCTGTGTATAACTTTTACCCAAACAAATCAAATTTTGTGTTTCTACAGATCTTCCCCTGTTGCCCAAAGTCATCATCCTGGTGGTCTGTTGGGGGAGGAAGAGGACGGATAGGAAAGGAGGGGAGTCGAGCAACTCCTCTGTGGATGGACCGCCATCAGTAATCGTGCCTGTGTGGTATTATGGTATTTTGCAGAAGAGAACTCTGCGAGCATCCAATTAGCAAGCAACAAAACCAACACAACCTGTCACAGTGGATTATCCCAAACCTCCCCTCCGTCCCCCAGCAGCTGTACCCCCTCTTCCACATCACATGCTGGTTTGCTCCGCCACCCTATTTACATTTTTATTGGCCAATTATCTCCCCTCTCCCCAGTCTGTCTGGGAGCAGGGCGCTCAGTAATAGGGGAATCTCAGCTATTCTCTAATTGAAAGACTTTCTGGGGATTATGGAGAGGTCAAAAATAAAGTTGTTTTGAGAAATCATCAACATAAGCCTTTCTTTCACTCCGTTGAAGAATATAATTTTTTTTCCAGCAGCTGTTTATCATTGCATGGTTGTTGATTTTTTTTTTCTACCCCCTGAGCTGAGCAGCTTATCTCTCCTCTGTGAATACTTTAAGTCCAGAGTCTGGTGCTTTTATTACCAACAGGGAAACAAGGACAGGGGGATGATGGGACTTTTAGATGGGTTAAATTAGCCTTGCATGTGCTGCTTGCTTTTCTCTTCAATTAGTCGCAGCTCTGATGTGTCATGATATTCGAATGTAAAGTTTTTGACAACCCAGAGACGTGTAAGTTATGCATTAACCTGCATTCCTGTTATCTTGCCACGTAAATCGCTGCACGCTTTGAGGGATGATCTTACAGCAGTGCTTAAAAAATTTAAATAACTTGTAATTTTAGAAAAGGACAAAAAAGTTGCAACTTGTTAGGACCTCTGGTTTTTGCTGATGCTGTGCTAACCAGATATTTAACGGCCAGAAAGAAAAAAAAGTCTTTTGCAACAAATTGTATCTGCTGTGGAAAAATAACTAAACATTGAAGTTAACTTTGTGATTTACTGTACTCAGGTGAGCCACAGATTTGGAAACAGAAATTTGCACTGTCTGTTTGTAATGCATTTGTGCGTGTATGTTTCTGTGTGTAAATGTGCATCCCATGATACCTGCTGTGACTCTCAAGCAATAGCCAGTGTAATAAAGGTTTAATTCTGTTCTAGAAAAACAGCAGGGGTGCACAAAATTATCACCTCTCCTTGGGGCATTTTCATTTCGTAAAAACGTGTGAAATGATGGCAGACATGGAGGGGATAACATGAGAAAGGTCATGGACCAGAGTCAATCCCAAAATGCTCCAGGGTGGCCAGGTGTGGGTCTGAGCGAGACAAACTATGGCCAGTTTTCCTCCTTTGCTTCCTGCAGTCAGCCGCTTGTGGGCAGACAAGTCAGCCAGTTTACGTTTTCAGGTGACCTACATTGGTGGCGTTGTGTCCAGCGTTACATTTTGGCACCTTGTGGCTTAAATAGAGAGGCTAGTAAGCCTCAGGCCCAGAGAAATTGTACAGAGGAAGTTTGAGAACAACCTTAATGGAACACCTAATCAAATCCAAAGTCACAATGAAAAACCCTTGTGATGTTTGGTGTGAACCTTTTCATTTTGGATTCTTACTCACATATGGAATAATGACTAAATGTTTTGAGTGAATCAATAGACTTTCATAAAGGCCAACGTTGAGTGGGGCAGCACAGTGGCATAGTGGTTAGTACTGTTGCCCCACAATAAGAAAGTCTTAGGTCCAGTTCCCAGGCCTGGGGCCTTTCTGTGTGGAGTTTGCATACTCTCCCTGTGCCTGCGTGGGTTTCCTCCCGAGGTCCAAAGACATCATGTTTGGGTTAACTCTAAACTGTTTGTAGGTCTAAGTGTGAGTGGTTGTTGGTCTCTGTGTGTTGGCCCTGTGATGGACTGGTGACCTGTCCAAGGTGTACCCCACCCTCACCCAGAGTGAGCTGGGATTGGCTCCGTCATTGACCTGGACCTGGTTCAGCGGTTGAAGATGAGTGAATGAATGAATAAACATTGACTGAGAGGTGAAGCTAGTGCTGAAGAGCCTTGAACCCTCATTCTTTCTAATCGAGCTCTGTAAATGTTTTCCACAAACATGTCCTGGGGCAGCTAACACTAATGACTTTATGGTCTCTATTTTCCAGTCCTCTTCGATATAAAATTATGTTTCGTTTTTAAATGATGGTCCCATTCAGAGGACAACAGAACACAAAGCAGGCTTTACAATTGAAAGAACCAAGATAACTGATGTTGGGATCGCCTCCCACGTGCTCTGAAAAGAACAATAGAGAGGCCTACAAGTTCCTCCTGAAGCCTCGGCTGAGTTGTCTGCCTGTTTGAAAATGGCACCACGACCCACAGGATCTACCCCTAAGGTGTGGTTCTGAATTTGAACAGGATTGCATTGGCTGGATGCCAGCGCCCTTAGCAGGGGTACTCGGTAACGTCACACAGGTGATAAAGACGCTCTACCACCACAAAACTCTGGGTCACAGTCTTCAACTCGCAGGACGAGCGTAGACTGCTGTTTTCCTTTTTGTTTGTTTTTCCTTTTTTTTTCCCTCCTCGAACCGCTGAATGATCAGCTGATCCACGTGCTGAGAAGACCAGCACGCCAACTTTGTTACCAGAAGCTAACAAAGAACAATCGTCGTCCGTGATCTTTCCTGCTGCTGCCGAGGGATTCATCATGTCGCTGTTATCTCAGGATAACAGGGACCGCTTGACCAAGCTGAAGAATGCGTTGCGGAAACTCGGACTGTATCCCCCTCTCTCTTTAACTCCCTCACTCTGGAGAAGCGGAGCAACCAAAGTAAGAGGCTTATGTCTGGGCAGCGACAATTAGAATAGCGTGCATTGCATTTTGTTTCACCATGTCTTTGGTTTATTTGGGATTCAGTTTATCTGTTGTTTGCTTTGTTTTGTTCTCTTTCCCCTAATTCCCATAACTTGCAAAACTGATTGGTGCTACAGATCTCGTCTTGGCAGGTCACCCTGATCAGTGATTGAGCAATATCACTAGTTAAAAGACCAATACCCAACCAGTGAACTCCATTCGCCGGCTCGGCTATTGTGCAGTGATATTGTAATAGTGAACTGTAGTGACGTCGTCTGCGATCTCTTTCGCCTTCCTCTTCTTCCCCTCACACACATTCACACGCGGTGACCAGTCGCCATCTTGGCTCCAACAGGTGCGTAGTCAACATCACTCTGTCGCCATCTTGGCTCCAACAGGTGCATAGTCGACATCACTCCGTCGCCATCTTGGCCAGTGCAGACGTCACTCATGTGGCTCTCCGGCCATCTTTACTGCTCACACACACACTCCCACACGCTCACACACTCCTTCTCTCTCCTCCCCACATGCACATATACACGCACACACACACACATGCATAGACTGGTGCGATTGTCATCGCTATCGCTATTTAGTAGTGTTGCTGCATATGATGTTACTACTGTTACCTCTGTAGCTATCACCATGGCTAAGGCTATCCATATTGCTAACCCATTCTCATTACATGTGTGTTACCTGTTGTAGTTTAGTAGCTGATGTATCATTGAATAATCAAACTATAACAGCCATTTATCCAGAAGGATGTTATTTTGATTAATTATTGCTTTGAATAAATTCAGTTATATTTTAAACCGTTGTTGTTTGTGATTATTGTGGCTGTAATTGTGACAATTGCTGGATGAACAGCCAGTGGAAGTGAGAAGGATTTACTCCTTCTGTTAGCCCTTTTGAGACTTTTGATTTTGCTAATTTGGACATTGGTCCCTGGTAACAGGGTGGTGCCCCAAAATTTACAACTTATAGTAAATATTTTTTGATATCAATAGTCGATTTCATAATCATTGATATTAATTGCCAATCTCCAAATTACTGATACTAGTGCACAACACTGACCACCAAGTTACCAAAAGCAGGCATCAAAACAGCAGCTCACAGACCAATGGATGATATCACGGTAACTCCTGATTGGAGAAATTCTATTTCTATTTCATGTGGTGTGGTGGGTTTTATTTGCTCAACACAGAGACTACTTTGATCTGTGATAAACAATCAAAGGACAGAACACACTATTGCCCAGTTGTTGCAACAAATGTTAAAGTGATTGTGTGATTAGGTTGGTATACTATAAAAGCTGTTTAGTCCTTAATTGTGCGAAGAACCCATCAAAATCAGACAGTATCACATTGTTCTGGATAGATATGTGGACAAGTGCATTCTCACCTCTTTCCAAGGCTTTTAATTATGTTTTCATTGCCGATGCTTAAAAATGTGTTATTAGACATTTGAATCTTGATTATGACAGTGGAACAATCAAAAGGGAACTCAAACGTCTGAAGGTTTTTTTTTTTTTTGTGAGAGCAGCAGAAGTGTTAGAGTTTGCCATAAAATGCCCCAAATTAATAGTTCACAGCATGGCATCCAAAATCACTGAATCACACAGTTCCCACAATGCAACTTTCCAACATTAGCCTTTCAAAGATTGACAGCTTTCTTTTGTCTGCTCCATGTCACTAATCCTGAGCCGACATAATGATGACGACACCATCAGGGTTACCTGAGAACATGGTTTCTAGCTTGTGAGCATCGCCCATTGTTTAACCATAGAAGTATTGTTTAAAGTGGCCTCAAAAAGCATTTTTAATATCTCTTATTAGGTTTCATTTCCAGAAAGAAATACATGAGCAATGGTTGAAGTCTTACAGAACTTGTTTTTGTTGCAGCAATTGTTCAGTAAAGTTCTGTATGTTGATGCTACAGCTGCTTTGCTGCTTTTCATTTGGAGTTTTCATTTTCTGCAACAAATCAGTTGAGAACTGAGCGCAGACAATCTGCTCTGTTGTGTAAACTTCTCTTTTCCTCTAAAGCAGACAACCATGCTGTATTGAAGAGGACTTGAAACTGGAGACTGATATTATAAGATATGCTAATAAAGTAAGAAGCGGGGCCATTTTCACATAGAATTTTATCCAATCTCCAATCTTTTTGCGACCATTGGTGTTGCCCCCTGATGGCCATTAGATAGAAGTCAGGTTTAAGGCTCTCAGCATTTGCTTCACCCTTCAAGTTTACCTTTGTGGACTTATATTGCGTTGTCATAGAAGTCATGTGGACGTAGTTAGAACCATTCCTAACCGAGGTACAAGAAAGGCCAAATCAAATCAAATCAAATCAGATTTATTTGTATAGCGCCAAATCATAACAAAGTTACATCAAGGCACTTTACATATAGAGCAGGTCTAGACCAAACTCTTTATAAAATGATTTAAAGAGACCCAACAGATCCCCCGATGAGCAAGCACTTGGCAACAGTGGCAAGGAAAAACTCCCTTGAAGAGGCAGAAACCTTGAGCAGAACCAGGCTCAGGGGGGGCGGCCATCTGCCTCGACCGGTTGGGTTGAGAGTGGGAGAGAGAGAGAGAGTGAGGGTTAGGGTTAGGGTGGGGGGTGTAGGCAGGAACATGTTGCTGCATGAAGTTCATGGAGTTGAGCTGTAGTACAGAATTCATGAAATATGGGACCAGCAGGTGTTGCAGGAAGGTCTAGCCCTAGGTCCATCACACTCCTCCACAAAGATGCGGTTCCTATCCTGGACATTACAAAATGAGCATTACTCTATTCACAAACAAACACACAGTTGACAGCCTCCAGTTTGCAGGCATGTATGGAGAAAAGCTATGTGCCTACATGCAAACAGAAACTGAAGGAATAACCCTTTAAAATGATTTCCCTGCTGCTGCTGCTCTGGTATATATATATTTATATATATATATGTGTGTGTGTGTGTGTGTGAGACTAAGGACTAAGAATAGAATTGGACAGAACAGAGGAATGAAAGAAAACATGTTAGTCAGTGATAAAGAGTGTGTGTGTTTAAGGTTGTAGTGATTGCTGGCTGAGGAGATAAGTGGACGGAGTTTGCAGCCCAACAAACAGCAGCCATGAGAGGAGAGGCTCTCGGGTAAAGACGTGTGCTGCACTTAAGAGCCAATTACCCACCGTGTACACATCTCATCCTCCTCCTCTCCCTTCCTCCACTATCTCTCTCTCTCTCTGCTATCCAACATGGCACTCATCTTAGTTTAATGGCCTGCAGGGAGTACAACACACACATTCCTGCACACATGCCGACGTGCACGCATGTCGGCATGTGTGCAGTGTGACACGTGCACATACTTGGATCCACTCAATGTGTGTTTGCAATCCTTTAATCTCTCCTTTCACTCGCTCTGTTCTTTTGCTATCTCTATTTTACTCCAAAGCCACTCCCGGATGGCTGCACACACGCACACAGACACACACTCATCTTATTTTAATGCGTCTGAAGGGGCAGGCACTCAGCAGCACAGCAGGGGGCTTCCTGGCAAGTCACGGAAGCACTGAAAACATACACTGCTGCTCACGCTACCATCATATGCACACACACATAACACAAACACGCACAGCCATATATACCTGCTTACACATGCAGTATGTGCCTATATGTAAGCAGACACAAATAAAAGACTCAGTGAAGAAAAGTTAGGCACTTTTGCTTACTGTTGTGATATGCAGAGGTTGCACCAGCACAGGATCCCTGCACAAAAGTAAAAGTTGTCCAAATTCCGTGACTGGGAGGCAGAAATAACTCCCACCAGTCTACCAGTGTGAGACAGGAAACTCTGCCAGATGCTGTCAAAAATTGCTGAATGATAAACGTAGTATGCACAGACATTTTCACGACAATAAAATTGTATTTAAATGTGTAAATGTTGCCCAAGCAAAGTAGGACGATGGCAACATTAAATCAAATAATTTACAGCAGTGCTAGAATTTTGGTTAAAATACTTGCATGTCATTTTGATGGTTTCTATTTTTTTTTTTTTTTGTCTGCCTGGTGTGATTTCATAACCAACCAGTCTTTGATAAAGCTGTCAGCTGGAGTGTGTATTCCCTGATGGCATTTAGGCTCTTTTGATTTGATCGATGATTGTGAGAACTGGGGAACTCAGGAGGGAAAAAAAGACAGCTTGGTCAGTGTTAGAAATGTAATTTTCAGGCTACACAAGGAGTAAAATAATGATTGTTCAAGTGCCATAGATGATCAAGACTCCCATTGCTGGCAGTAACCCCTTAAGAATTAGCACGAAAAGAAAGAAGAGGCCAAAATTTTGGGAAAGATTTAGTAAAAGGAAACGATGAAGCAGTTAGGTCATTGAATTATTTTTATTGTTTCAAATAGTTATTCTTCACATTCCAGCAGCTCTGACATTCCTAATTCTGCTACATAGGCCTCCACGTTCAGTTGGCCATTAAACACTTGCCAAACTATTGCTTGCTGTGACTCTCTGTGCCTATTAACATATTGCTGAAGGCACATTTGTCTCTATCTGCCTTTTAAAAACAATGAAAAGAAAAATGCATCTCCCAGTCTCCCAATCCTGTGTCTCCTGGGTTAATTGTTGTAATTTTGGTAATATGCCAGATATATAGCCAAGAAATTGTGTTTGCATCGAAAAAAAAAAAAATTAAGATTAAGACACAAAAGTATCCAATCAAATGTACCTGGCTTATCACCAAGTCTCCATTAGAATTAGGGATAACAGCTTGGCCAGAGCTGAATCAAAATATTGTAAATGTGTTTATTTTATTACTCTTATTCAAATTTACATTCTATGAGAAATGCTGGGGACAGTCATACCCTGTAATCCTTTCGATGTTTGATCAAATAATGTGAGGTTAGTAAAGTTGTACAGATTGTGAATACAGGTACTCCAACCTCAGTTTCTGTTATTGCTGTGGTAAGTAAGACATCAGCAGAACTCTGCACACCTGCAGGGAGAAATACTGAACCAGTTGAACACAATTTGCAGCAAAGATTCCAATCCTCTCTCAGATTCCTATCTCAGTCAGTTCACATCACATAGAATTTGTATGATTTAGTTTATCAAATGTCGCTGTCATCTCTGATGTTTGACTAACATCTAGAAATCTGCTTAAAATTTATTTAAGAAAGAAGCAGACAATTAATTTATATTTGGGTACTTTGTTTTCAGTCATTAGTACAAAACATAGGACATTTGAACACTTTCAGTGGAAACCTCTTGCAGTGTCTAAGGTTCTATGCCTCAGTGTAATTGTTTTAATGTTTCTAACAGTGGATGCATCAGGGGCAGCACTGTTTCAGAGTACATTTCTGGGACAAAGCCTGTTTTTGTTCAGCTCTGCATGCTGACAGTGTCACAGCAAGGCCAGTGGGCCAGAAGTCTCATGGTCTGTAATCCTGATTTTACACTGTAAACAAACTAGCTGCCTTCAGTGGAGGAGATGTAAACCCAGAACAGAAATATCAAACTTATCAGCTATGAGCAAAATAAACAAAAAAACACAGAAAAATGTTTGAAATTGGCACACCATCTTGATTGCTGAATCCTATTGCCAGGGGAAACCAAGCTATCCAATCCAGCAGACAGCAAAAGATGAGTATGACCTCTGTCGTGTTATGTATTATGCAAAATCGTGCAGTCCCTTCAAAAAGTTGTGTGAAGTTTTTGGAGCAGAACTGAATTGAGTCGAGCAGGACACCGAGTTCTGGTGTTGGTTGTGGTGTGTGGCTTTGAGCTACAGTAACAGATGTTTTACCGAGAACCCCCATGGTGTCTGGTGGGATGTTTTAAAGGTCAGTGTTATTCTGTAATATGATACAGTTCCCCTGAGTGCCACCACACTGTACCTGTCAGCAAATACCAAACCTGCAGTGTTTAGCTGAAAATACTTTTTGCTGAACAAAAACTGTTTTTGTATTAATCAGAAATCAGAAAACCAGAAATAGTTTGCCAGGTACTAGGAAATAGAAATAGTTTTTAAATCAGGTGCTTTTGGCAAACAGAGCTCTGTAGCGCCTTCCAAAGGGAAGCAGTCTGAACAGTTCGTGTCTGGGGTGTGAGGGGTCTGTAGCGATGGTACCTGCCTGGTTCCTGACTCTGGGCCTGTAAAGTCCTGGATGGAGGGCAGGTTGGCTCCAGTGATCCTCTCTGCAGACCTTATGGTCTGAGTCTGTGGTAGTCTGTTCCTGTCCTGCTTGGTGACCGATCCAAATCAGACAGTGATGGAAGTGCAGAGAACAGACTCGATGATGGCAGCTCCTGATGCAGGTTGAACTTCCTCAGCTAACGCAGAAAGTACAACCTCTGCTGGGCCTTCTTCCTGAAGAGTTTATGTGGGATGTCCCCTTCAGGTCCCGTTAGAAGTAGAAGTAACTAACCTTTGCTTCCCTTTAACATTTCAATATCGTTAACATGTGAGAAGGTGTGAGGCATGAGTCAATATTAATTGACATTGTATTTACAATCATGGCCCTGTGATGGACTGAGGACCCGTCCAGGGTGCACGCCTCCTTGTCCAGTGTGAGCTTGGATTGGCTACAGAACCCCCGTGACCCAGAAACGGATAGGCAGTAAAAGATGAATGAATGAATATTTACAATCGCCTGAGTCGAAAAGCAGAAAACTGTAGGAAGTCATCCAGCTCTATATATTTTTTCCTAATGTTCTGAAAAAGCTCACTTCAACTGTCCATGGAAGTTCACGGACAGTTTCCTAATAATATTGCAGATAGGGACCATGTACAAGTTGAGTATTGGTCCAAACGCAGAATGAAATGGATCTTGTCATCATCATGATGTAGCAAAAAAAGTTCTAGTACATAAGACTTGCTCTCTTCCCACCCCTGTGACATGATGTGATGGTGATTTAAATCAAATGTAGCAAGAAGAATGAAAATACAGGGACCAGTCTGATGCAAATAGAAGATTGTTTCTTATTTTCACCAGAGCTTGCTCTCTGCTGTGATATTAATCCTGACTGAAGTAAACTACTGTTGTGCAGTTATCTATGTCCCACAAATGGGTTGTGACTATTCACGAGGAATAGCCTAGAGAGTTAAATATTGTACTGTAGTTGGATAAAACACTATCATAGCAAACAGGCCTTTCAATTACAGCTACTTTTAAAGATGATGGGACTTCATAGAAAGAAGTGCCACCTACAGTTAAACGTTCCTGAACCAGCTGAACAGGGATGGGCACTGAGAGGCAAATTTATAGGTAGGAACAAAGAAATCACTGTGCAAAAACTAAACATGCATCTAGTTTCCAGACTTGTGTTTTTGCAGGAAAATTAGTGCCGGTTAAGGACAGAAGGTCATTCCTACATGGAACAGCTGTGACTTGTCGGCCGTGCCAACATGCTGAAAGAAACCTGGGGCTGCTTTTATTTGATCTATTAATAATGTATAATAGGCTGTTCTGGCATTACAGAGAGCCTCTCTATATGTTTGAAGACTATCTTACCAGTCGAAGCAATTCATGTTTCTCTTTTTTATTGTGGAGCTCAGCTCACTGAGGACTTAGGGTTGATTGATAGGCCGGAGTTGAAAATGACAGCTCCGCCTCTGCCTCGAGGAATGAGCCTTCATGTAACTGGAGGAGAGGGATTAATTTAAACTAACTTATCTTTTATTAATAGGCTGTATACAACAATTTTGTATGTGTGTGTGTGTGTGTGTGTCAATTTGTAAAAAAAAAACAAACAAACAACAAAAACAACAACAAACACTTGAAAGTATATCTTTTTTACAACAAAAGCTACTGCTCAAAATGTCTTATTTAGGTTTCAAATCACTCAGCATTTAATCACCAGTAAATATTGTAAGGTTAATTAGCTGCATGGATCCTTGGATCTTGAATTTCATGCTTTCGTATACAAGCATGCTTCACACTCTAAAGTAAACTAGTTCTCAGCAAAGGGTTAGCCATCTGCCCTGGTAGGACCACTGGTAATTCAGCTTGTTGTTAAGCACCACTCAAAGGGCAGCTGGTAGTTTGCAGTCACAGAACTAAAGAGAGAGAGAATGAGAGAGCACAGAGTTGTAATGATCCAGTGATTTTTAGATAGTTCACAAAGTGTTATTGTAGTTAGTTTACGGGTTTAGGGTTTGTCAGGGTTCCTGGATTTAACTGATTCACTGAGACTGAGGCTGGCCTCCAGTGGAAATACATGGTGACATTTAAAAGCTTGAAATAATAAAATAAGTAAATAAATAAATAAATAAATAAACAGGCAGGTAATTCAAAAGCATGTTGATGAAGTTTAAATTTGGATTTGAATGCCTCAGTGGAGTCAAGCTGTGTGATGTCAGTGGGGAAGTTGTTCTCAAGCCAGATAGGAAAAGTTTCTGCAGCTAGCAGACGCATTTTAAACCCAGACAGACAGGAGCCCTGTACTCTGAGGAGGCATGGATAGGCTGATTTTCTACATCATTAAAAGTAACATACAGTTTGATCAGACACGGACACGGAGCTGATGGAGGGAAGATAAAACTGGTGTAATGTGGTCAAATGATCCAGATTAGGTAAAAATTCATTCTGTGTCTTTCAGTGTTGATACATATGATTTTGAGCACATACCATGCATGTTATTTACGCTTAGCTGTTGTGTACTGTTGCAGCACCTATAGGCAGCAGAACGCTATGGTTTAAGGCTGACGCTGTTGATGGTGCATCCACTGTTGCAAGTAGTAAGATGATCCAAATCCAAAAACCCTAACCCTAACTCTAAATATCGTTCTTATTTTTCAACTGAGTTTGGTCACAAAATAGATTTGTATGGAAATTTTGTCTGTGTTATTTTTCAATGACGTTAGCTTCGTCTTATCAACTTGTCATGCTTCTCAAGCTAAGCAAATTTTATGTGATACAAATACCTTTTAGTGGTCAAGTATTAATATTGGATGTACTGACACTTTATATTCAGTTTTATTACCACACCTTCTTCCCTTCCATTCTACTTCCCCTGTTCCAACAGAACAATGTCTGAAGCTAAACAGTGAGTGATAAATTAAATTGATAAAGTCCACCACCTTTTTCAACGACACAGGCACTCTTGGCTCGAAAAACACACAGTTACAGCATAACATTTTTCAATTCTTTTTCAAATGAGACTTTTTCATTTGTATTGCTGTATGGTAGTGTTCTAGTTCATAACTTTATATGTTGTAAAGTTAGGACCTGTAGTTTACAACTTAAAGTACTTTATGGTTAATTCCTTTTTAATGGAGAGAGTACAGATGTGTATGTTGATTTCTGTGGAAACAGAGAAAAAGATTTTGACCAGATTTACAGAACGGTCATAAGGACCAAACATGAGAGGAAATGAGACTGGAGAGCAGAATACAGAAATTGTGGAACAGCTGAGAGTGTAATTTTCACAAAAAGCTGAGAGTTCATATTCCTTCTGCTCTTCTCCTCTCCACTAATTGGTAATAGAAGTAATTGCCACCATAGAAAAACCAAAGCCAGTTTTCATCACCAGCCTTAAGATTAAATACCTGTTCAAACTCCCATCGGCCATTTCACTTTGCACCAACAATGACTGCTGCCATTACGCACAGATAAAATGATCATGTAAAACATGATGGTCTGCGGGTTCTGCAGTAAGAAGCTTTAGAAGTCCCGACTGCATAAAGAAGGAAAACATAATCAAATTGGCTTCTTTGAGTTTAGATCAGGTCCGGGGTCTACATTAATACATTGAAGGCAACAAAGAAATGCTCACAGCCTGTGAATGCTGCATTTGGCTTCTCTGCTTTATTTTAACAGTCAGTCAATCAGAGGAGAGGCTCAGAGCTCAGAACCAGACCTTTTAGCAGCTACATTTTGTCAGGATGAAGGAGGGCAAATAACCTGTTACTTCCTCACATTTTAGCCAGAAACAAGAGACCAGCTGAGTACACATTTTTGTCTCTGCTGGGTGTATCAATAGACAACTATTTGCAAACATATTTGCAAGGCTAAATGCAAGAAAATGAAACTCGCAGAAAAATGCAGTTTCATAGGTATAGTCCAGGGAATTGAAGAACAGATGCTACTGTCAAAAAATTTACAGCCGTGATTAGCTTAGCATAAAATGCACTGAGAAAGCAGTGAGCGGAGCTGGAAGCTGAAGACAAACACACAGTTTTGGCTCTACAGCAGCATGACTCCAAACCACTGCAGTAGCTATGGGGTGAATCACCAAAGGTTCGCCAGCTCCTGCATAGGTCTGCATTCAATCAACAATCAATTTCACGTGTGTGTGAGCGCACTGAAATTGTATGCTCGTACAAATGAATGGGTAAATTTGGCATGTAGTGTGAATTACTGAAAGCAGTCAAGACTGCAGTATTGCTACAGTGCAGATTGTTGACCATTGAAGATGCACTGGGCCCGCTGGAAAAGTATATTTACAAATTACACAGATCTTTATAATCAATCACTGCTGCTTTAAATTGATAAAAAAAAGCAAACAAAAGAAAGAAATCAAAATGGAACAGACCCTTTGATTGAGGCACTTTATTAAAATCAAGTTCATGCTGTCAAGTGTTTTAGCAAGAACATTTGTTCTGGGGTCATTTGCTATTCTTGATGGATGAACCATCCACAGGGGTCATATGAATGTGACCCCTCAGCTTAGCTTTGTACTTGAATGAAAACATGTCGAGCTCTTCTGCAAATCGCAGAAGAGCTCGACAGTCATGCCACAGCTTCATCTTAGCAGGTAATTACTTTCTCACCTGCAGGGTGAGTTTCAGATGAAGCTCTGCTCTCTGTAATGTTGGAGTCAACTCCATTTACTGTTATTTAAAACAATCTCTCCATTATCCAGACTGATTCAAAAAGTCCTGGATAATATCTGCTGATAATCACGGTCAGTTTACAAAAGTAGCAGCGTTGGGCTCGCAGCTGAATCACCTCGCCTGGTGGAGGCGTGGGATCAGAAGAGACAGCTTCTACACCCACATGCAGAGAAAGCGATAGCTCACTTTCACATCATGCACTCTTTCATGTTCATTGATACACTGAAACAAGAACACACACAGCTGACAAAAATTATTTCGGAGACATCTGCAAAGTGCAAGAAACACATGAACCACACACTCACAGGGCATGCTTGTATGTCCCAAGGCGCTTATATCAGACACAAAAAGAAATCAGCTTTGCACTGTGAATTACCTCTGATAGTCCCTAGCCATGAAATTTCTGCTCTGGCAATGAAGCAGGCACAAAAATGGAGAGACAAAAACAAATCACACAAACACACGCAGACACTCATATACCCTCCCACATGCTCTCCTGCCAAATTTGAATTTGGCCAGGGATCTGTCTCTCTCTCTAAGTCTCTATCAGTGTGAAGACAGCTTGGTGTTGGTGCCTGGCCGGGTTTCATGCCATGATGGGGCAGATGTTAAACTCGGGTCCTCTCCTCTCTTACATAACCCTTGCCTATTCCCTGCGGTGTGATGAGGCCAATGAAATCAGTGCCTCATTAGCATACTTATATAAGCTGAACTAATGAACTGGACCCAGTCACTAAACCAGAATGGGAACCAGGGTACACTTAGGGTGTGTATATTTACTGGCTGAATTAATAATGAGGTTCTCATGTTTTGTTTTGTTTTTTGTCTCGATTTTGTCCCTCTTGATCTGTGATGAAGTGAAGTTGATCTCATTCGGAGGAAGCCATACATGTCATTTTGGATCGAACAGCTCTCACATCTAGAAATCAGCTTAGTTTTTCACCACAAAACCATGAAAAACCAGACTTCAGACAAGAACAAGTTTGACTAACTGCTCTTCCATCAGAATGATTATCCAACTGAAACACTATCGAGACCTAGTACTAAGCAGGCTTAAGTCAGTTTAACATGAAACAACTCTGCTACAGCTCTAAAGTGCTGGGAGACTTCCAATGATGTACTCAGCTTCTTTCTTCTTCTGTCCCTCTTTATCTGTACGCATCCATATCCCATTAATGCATGTTACCAACTCTGCTTCTAGGCATTAGGCATAAGTCTGAATCGATGATCCATGATCCTGTTCCACAACACCTTCTACACTTATTACTCTGTTAATATGGTTGTTGTTGTTGTTGTGCTATGTTCACTTTCCTCCTGTCTTCTCTCCTTCTCTCTCACTCCACAGTTCAGGTGGATATCTGTCCTCCTAGAGCTTGGTGCTGCCTGCAGTTTCTTCTTGTTAAAAGGAACTTTTTCATTGCCACTGTTGCCAAATACTTGCCAATCTTGGGGTTAGTGTTATCTTTGCAAATAATGTTATAATTAGCTCAGTCTGGAAAAGCTTTCCATGAAACATGCCAGAAGATAACTTCTACTGTGATTTGATGCTATGCAAACAAATAGTTTTTACTTCTTGTTTTGCACAGGGATGCACAGTTCCACATGAACAAACAAAAGAGAATGCCTTAATTGTAGTAAATTAATAAATCACTTTAATTAATCAAAAAATGTAACACAACATAATGCAGGGTAATCTAGTCAATGGCAACCTTGACTGAAATGTTGTGGATAATGAATCACTTAGCAACGCAACACCCACTGTACAGCCATTGTTCTGACAGTCCCTGGAGTAGGCTGCAGTGATACACCTCCCACTGCTGCGAGCTGATATGTTAAACCGCTGGTGCTCAGCAAAAATGACTCTCGGTCTTGGTTAAGTGGCTCTTTCAGCTTAAAATCCTTCAGAGGTCGATGCTTGAACATGAACATAATTCAAACATTTCAATAAATGAAAAATACAGTCACAGAGGGATATAATTGACAACTTGCTAATCTGATTGTAGCATTTTGTTACACCCATCAAAGAGTTTCCATCACAGTTCAGTACATAGGTGGATTATATTATTATATATATTGAAATGAGGAAACTGCTCTAAAATACATTTTTTTGTATCCCCCGATGAGCAAGCACTTGGCGATGGTGGCAAGGAAAAACTTCCTTTAAGAGGCAGAAACCTCGAGCAGAACCAGGCTCAGGGGGGGCGGCCATCTGCCTCGACCGGTTGGGTTGAGAGTGGGAGAGAGAGAGAGAGAGAGAGAGAGAGAGAGAGAGAGAGACAGGCATTGGAGGGGGGGGTGTAGGCAGGAACATGATGCTGCATAAAGTTCATGGAGTTGAGCTGTAGTACAGAATTCATGAAGATATGGGAGCAGCAGGTGCAGGCAGGAACATGGGATGCCGATGAGTCACCACCTGCAGGATGAGGAAAGGGAGAGAGAGGAGAGGAACTGGGAGAGACAGAGACTTTGGGAGAGCATGGTTAGTAAATGCAGTACAAATGCTAAGAACTGGGAGAAACAGTGATTTTTAAGAAGCATAGTTCTTATCAGCACATGCAGGGGGGAGGGAGGGAAGAGGGAGAGAGAGAGAGAGAGAGAGAGAGAGAAGCTCAGTCCTTCCCCCAGCAGCCTAGGCCTACAGCAGCATAGCTAAAGAGTAGAGGACTTTAACTTTTTAACTATAAGCTCTGTCATACAGGAAAGTTTTAAGCCTGGTCTTGAAAATTGCTAAAGACTCCGCCCCCCGGACTGATGCTGAAAGTTGGTTCCATAGAAGAGGAGCCTGATAACTGAACGATCTGCCTCCAGATTTACTCTTGGAGACTCTAGGAACCACAAGTAAACCTCCATCTAGAGAGCGGAGTGGCCTGCTAGGACAGTAAGGAACTATGAGCTCTCTGAGATATGATGGAGCTTGGCCATTAAGAGCTTTGTATTTTAACACAAGGATTTTAAATTTTACTCCATATTTTACTGGCAGCCAATGAAGAGCAGCTAACATGGGAGAGATGTGATCTCTAATATTCATGCAGCAGCGTTCTGAATCAACTGAAGGCCTTTCAGAGATTTGTTTGGACATCCAGATAGTAATGAGTTACAGTTGTCCAGCCTAGAAGTTACAAATGCATGGACTAGTTTTTCTGCATCATCCTGAGAGAGTATGTTTCTGATTATCCTAATGTTTCTCAGGTGGAAGAAAGCTGCCCTACTGACTTGTTTTATGTGAGGTAGGGACAAAGGACATGTCCTGGTCAAAGGTTACTCCAAGGTTTCTTACAGTGAAGTTGGAAACCAAACTAATGTCATCCAGACTGATTTGATGATTTGATTAGGCAGATTTTTCTGAGGTGCTTAAGACCGAGTACAATGACTTCAGTTTTGTCAGAGTTCAGAAGTAAAAATTTTTGGGTCTTCCAGACTTTTAGGTGTTCAAGACATGTCTGCAATCTGACTATCTGACTGACTTCAATTGGCTTCATTGATAGGTACAGCTGAGTGTTGTCTGCATAGCAGTGAACGTTGATGCTGTGTTTCCTGATAATGTTGCCTACAGGAAGCAGATAAAGCTTAAAGAGGATCAGTCCAAGCACCGTACCCTGTGGGACTCCATAACTAACTGCAGTGCATGAGGAGGTGCTGTTAGCATGAACAAACTGATGTCTATCTAATAAATAGGATTTGAAACACATTAGTGCAGTTCCTTTAATCCCAATTTCATGTTCCAGTCTCTGTAGTAAAATGTATGTAAATCTATAATGTTGAATGCAGCACTTAGACCTAAAAGGAGAGGTATGGAGGCTGATCCATTGTCTGAAGCAATTTGAATCTTATTAAGACTTTAACCAGCGCTGTTTCTGTGCTGTGACGGGCTCTAAATCCTGACTGAAACTCTTCAAACAAACTGTTCCCATCCAGATGCTCGTGTAGTTGTTTTGCTACAGCTTTCTCAATGATTTTAGAAATAAATGGAAGGTTCGATAAGGGTCTATAGTTCGCCAAAACATCTGGATCAAGATTAGGCTTTTTAAGATGGGGTTTGATGACCGCGGTCTTAAGAGTCTGAGGTACATAACCCAAAGATAAGGTCAAATTAATCAGATCTAGAATGAACGGCCCAATTAAATAAAAGATCTCTTTAAAGAGGCTAGTAGGTACTGGGTCTAATAGACAGGTTGACGGTCTGGATGATGAAACTATAGAAGCTAGCTCTGAGAGATTCAGAGGTGAGAATGATTCCAGATGTAAAAGAGGCATCGCAGCTGATTCAGGAGTTGCTGTATTCAGTAGGAGATTTTTATCTAACATAAAAAATTCTTTCTCTGATCGAGAGAATTTTATCTGTAAAAAAGTTAATAAAATCATCACTGCTTAGCGCTAAGGGGATCACTGGTTCAACTGAGCTATGGCTCTCTGTCAGCCTGGCTACAGTGCTGAAGAGGAACCTGGGGTTGTTCTTGTTTTCTTCTATGAGTGCTGAGTAATATGAACTTCTAGCGCCACGGAGAGCTCCTTTATATGCTTTTCAGCTATCTTTTCCAGGCTCTGTGAGACTCTTCCAACTTACTGGAACGCCAATTTCTTTCTAATTTCCTTGATGTCTGCTTTAAAGCACAGATTTGGGAATTATACCAGGGAGCCAGCCTCCTCAGATTGATTACTTTCTTTTTGGGAGGAGTGGCATTGTTGAGATTCGAACGCAGTGTGGCCATTGTGCTAATCACAAGATCATCAACCTGCGTATGGGAGAAATCCTCCTTTGAATTTAGATATGGCATTGTTGGGAATGATGACCAAATGTTCTCTTTAAATTTAGCCACAGCATCTTCAGATAAACATCTTCTATCGCTGAATTTATTCCTCAATGCTGTGGAGCCCATTAAAGTAAACTCAAATGTAATAAGGAAATGGTCAGACAGGAGAGAATTTTGGGGAAGAATTGTTAGCTTGTCAATTTCAATGCCATATGTTAGAACAAGATCAAGGATATGATTGTAGAAGTGAGTGGGTTCATTCACATGCTGGAGAAAGTCAATAGAGTCTAGTAGGGAAAGAAACCCAGAACTAAAGCTGTCGCTTTCTACATCAACATGTATATTGAAATCTGCCAGTATAATGATTTTATCTGTACTGAGTACTAACTGTGATATAAACTCAGAAAAATCTGGCTAAGAGTGAGGCTTTCAAAAGACCTGCAGCCAGATTTTGGTCTGGGGTTGATTAATAGGCTTGACTGAAATATTGCAGCCACCCCACCTCCTCGCTGTTTTGATTTCAGTTAAGTTTTTGTTTTAAGCTCCTCTTCTGTTCAATTTGAATTTAGTAACATTTCAAAATTTAGGTGGTCGGGGGACAGACACAGTTTCTATAAATCTAAACATAGACAGAGACTCTTTTCTATTCTCGGCAGGTGGCCGCTCTGACTGAGGCGCAGAGGAGCATGTTAAATTGTGGACCTGCCTCCTGGTCTCGACTCGGGACTGTCAGGGATTTCTAATTAATCAGCTGTATTCCTAGATATTAGAGCTCTCCTAATCAGACCAGGTCTCCCCTAGAAAGCCTTCCAGTTATCTATGTAGCCCAACGTGAATAACAATATTACCATATTTACGTTTACCTTTAGCCAACAGTTTCAGATAAGACTGGATGTCTGGCCCCTCGGGATACACTTCACTATGGCAGTGTCACTTACTTCACATTCCTCAGAATAGAACCGCCAATCGCTAGAATGGGCTTTTCAGCGGGTGTGTCGCTGAGAGGGGAGAACCTGTTGGAAACTGGTCGGTGGTGCTGCTGCCTACGACTATGCCTCGTCTCGGACAGTCACCCACTAGATTCTGTGGGGGAGGACTGGTAACAAAGGACTTTATTTGACAGTCAATGCTAACGTCATGTTTCTGTTTGAAACAATAGGTTCAGGTAAAGTCTTTAATCTTTTTCCAAAAGGATAATCATATGATTGGTCAGAAATAATTTTGCTTATTAAATGGAACTCTCCTGAACAGTCAGCAGTCTCTCCATTTTGAAGAAATACTTTTTAATGTGCCCTGCGATGGACTGGCGACCTGTCCAGGGTGTACCCTGCTCTCACTCAATGTGAGCTGGGATTAGCTCCAGCAGCTCCCACAGCCTGGAAATGGATAAGCAGTAGAAGATGAGCGAATGTTTCTTATTGTGTTTACCATGTCTGCCACTATGGGTTTTAATGGTGTGACTTATTACTTAATTTATTTCTTATTTTACTTCTTCCACCGCTGCAAATGCACACCCACACATTTCACACATAGACTTCAGAAGGCTATTTTGGGTTGCTCCAAATTTTCTGTCCTTCCCTCTCATCTATTTAGGAAACCCTACGATTGGAGTCATAGGAGGCTTGGCTTTATCTCTCTGCTAAAAGAGAATGGGATGTGTGTGTGTGTGTGTGTGTGTGTGCGTGGGTGGGTGTGTGTGTGTGTGTGTGTGTGTGTGGGGAGGGGGGGGGGTTCTGGAAGAGAAGAGAAGGAAAGGCAGCTAATAATTGCAGCTGGCTTGTTTTAATTGTGCCTGGATTCCCTGGTGTTTGCAGGGAGGCACTGAGGCACTGTTGTGGTAATCAGCATGCTCTTTTCTGCTCCGAACAATGACACACATAAGCGTGAAGCAACAATGACCCACTGTGTTTTTGACAGCAGTCAAGCTGTCAACAATCCCAACAACAGTAGCCGTGCCACTGGCCCCCTGTTTGGCTCAGCCCCATAGTGTGTGAGTGGGTTTGCGCGTGTGCATGTAGGATGCATTCTTTGCTTCCTCATAGCATGGCACCTCTGCCTTGTCAAACTTTGGTGCTCAGTGAATCCCCACTGGCCAAACACTGACTGCAGAGAAGAGAAAAAGCATCTAACAAAAAACTTTAGAGTGAACTTGTTCAACAGTAGCTAATTGAAAGATAGAGGAACCTGGGCCTCAGTGGGTCATCTTTAACCTGTTGGGCGTTTGGCATTTGGGAAGTTGACCACGGTGGTTGGTGTTTAAAATCTCAAATCAACTTTGAGGAAAAGAAATGCAGCTATTTTTCGTCAGGAGAGTAGCTGTGTGTCAAGAAAAACTTTCCTTTTGTCTGTGATGTCTGTACTTCTCATTCGCCTTTTGTGTGATGTGCTCACAAGAGATGGGAGAGTGAGTGTATGAGAGAGGGACAGATTCATCATTCAGATAATGAGTCCATGTGGGAGAATGTGAGACATTTTGCTTCCCCTGTGTTTGTCTATCATTCAGGGAGAGAACACTGTTGCAGCAGGAAGCGCAGGAGAACATTGAGCAGCATCATGGCTTCGTTAGCATGCCTGCCCGCAGGTGCCACCATCTTGCAGAGTTTTGAGGAAGAGCACAGTTAAGCTTTGACCTTGTCCAGGGCTGTGTTTTTGTGTCCTCCGCTTTAAGAGTGTTAAGTGAAGGTTTTTTTACTCAGCACACAGTGAAAACAGGAAATGACAAAAGCTTTCAATCATCATTTCCTGTGATGAATGTATTGAGGTCATATTCAGATGCTCCTAAAAATACGTTTGTGGCAATCGGATTAGTTTTAAAACAATTTAAATCATACTTGGTTTTTCTTTGCTCTAATTTCCTCAGCAGCACACTGACATTTAATACATTACAGGAATGTGGGGGGGTGGGGTGCCATGGGTGCACCTGTACATGAATTACAAGATCTGACTGAGTTTGGTTACACTATGAATAACATGTCACAAGTTGAGACACATCTATGCTCTAATAATAAATGGTGTAATTTTAGTTGCTGTCCAGCTAATTTTGACTTTGACTGAAGCTTAACATAACAGCTAACTACCAAATACTGGAGACAGCTTGCTGTAAACTGACTTATAGTACAATATTAGGCCAATTTACATGGTCAGCTTCTGACCTGTTTTTCTCACGTTTCCGTTCATCCATCACTCAGCTATCTGTGCTGTGACTGTTTGACCTACAGTCTGACAAGTAACTGAAGCTGGCCTTTTTGCAGGCAGCAACCAGTATAGCTGTGCCTTCTTCTTCTTCCTCAAGTTATATGGCAGCAGCAGCTTACGTGCTATGTTGCTTTTAGGGAGATCAGGGACAAAGGAGAACGAAGTTATGATTTTGTGTCCCCAGACAATGCCGACCCAATTTATCCCCTGCATGTACCTGAACACCGTCATCAATTTGAAATATCGATCATTTGCATAATTACCTCACCTGAAAGATGATGTATGTTTAACCTTCCTGTCGTGTTCGGGTCAAATCTGATTTAAAACTTTGAACACTCAGAAATATTGTGTTATAAATTTGATTGCCTCAAGGCCTTATGATATCCCCCACACTGTGCACTTGAACATATAAAAGTGTTGATCACCAGTTTCATTGAATTTTGAGTATTTTCAGCAAACTTGTTACACCTGCGATGTTCCCAGTCAAAAGTGACCGCCGTAGGCAATGAATGGATATCCATCCATCAGATGAAAAAACATCCCCATACACAACACCCCACACAGACTCACACACACACACACACACACACACACACACACACACACACACACACCACACATTTCAGACTGAACACTGTCTTTTGTGGGTAAACATCTCTTTCCTGCGATTATGTGCCGATCCTCCCACGTGAACCAACTTCCTGATGAAACAATGTATCATATCTTCACACAGACCCCCAAAATATAGCTTGATGCTTGCCATTGCACTCCTTTCACTCTGAGCACAATGAGTAGGCAAGTGACAATGCAATTATCTGTCAGCGAGGCTCTGGACCAGATTTTAGAACACAATAAAGAGGGCACTGAATTTGAACCAGAGCTAGAGGAGGATGTCTCAGAAGTGGAAGACAACACTAATTTTGTTCCAGACTTTGAGGAAACTAACCAGTCAACAGATGGAGGGGGGGCACCTGTGGAGAAATTCCACTTCAAGAGTGGAGACTTTCTCTGGTCGTTATCCCCTCAGGACAGAGGACGTAGAGCGAGAGTGGAAAACATCATTTAGATGACACCAGGGCCAACCTGGTATGCAACATCTCGTGTGGATGACATCAAGTCCAGCTTCCAGCTCCATTGAGTCCATTTTGGGAATTATACTGGCGATGACAAATCTGGGGGGTTGTTTGGGAACACCTGGAGAGAATTGGACCTGGCGGACCTCCAAGCCTACACGGGTCTCAGAAGGAAGTGATGTGAGCCCTGTGTCCCCAGAGACAACAAAACAAGCCTGAGATTCTGCAAATGTGATGCCTATGTTTGCAAGGCCCACTCTGACCTGAATGTCCAATGCCACTTTTTTTACATTACATGCTCATTTTGGAATACATTTTCAGTTTCTGTCTGTATTTTCACTGCAGTTATTCATGTTAACCACTACTCTGAGACATTCTTCACAGCTAAAGAGTGTTAAAAAAAAGATTTGGTGGTGATTCATGTTTTTAATGGTAATTTAAGAGCAGTTAAAACAAACCTGTTCAAATCACTAAAATAAGGGGCGGGAGGTGAACACGACAGGAGGTTGAATATATGGTACTTATATTGTCAACTACTTCACAGTCAGTGATAAAAATTAAAGACTGCTGATGGCTCCATCATAAAGAAACTGGTTTAAGGCCATAAACAAGCAATTAATTTAAAGTTTACACCATGGTGTGTCAATTTCATCAGTAATCATTTAATATTTAAATGCCTCCTCATGTGTGTCATCATCTATCATTAACTTTTGAGTGAAAGTTGAATGAAAGGGAATGTGAGTACTCTGGGATGAAGTTAAACAAGGTGCTCTGGGTTCACACAGCTACAACACCCTTTCTTGTTTTCGATTGCGTTTTTCAAGGCAGCCTGTTGTGCAGTACTGTACCGTGCATCCCAATAGCTGGAGTAAACCTTAAAGTATTGATTTTTTTCCATAGAGTTGTTCCAATTTTGCACCCATGGATGATTTGCTGTGTTTGGTGTTTGCTTTCTGTTGGGAGAATCAGATATGATCATCAATAGACTCTGATCCCTCTGTTTTGGACTACCCCAGTCCTTAAAAACAAACAACCAAAAGAGCAACCCACCCTCACTGACATTGAAGGAGGCATTATAACAACTAGGGTCAGAGCCTGGTGGTCCCTGAAGCACCTTGGTGAATACGTTGTGTTCCTGGCAACATGTTGTTTACCTTCTACTCCTCCAGCTTGTTCTACCCCGGAGTAAAAAGCACTTTTGCATGCAAACACTGCAGGAGAGAAGAGTATACTCGCTCGTGGGAGAGTATACTTGGTTGGCCATGAGAGGAGGTATTAACTTGTGGATTGAGACAGAAAGAGAGCAACAGAGATGCACATCCAAACCTACCCCGGCGCGTAGACAGCTCCATTCAGAGCTGCTGCTACCGTAGCGCACACAGGAAGCACGCAGGGACACTTCCCTTGTCATTAATCACACTGACAGGCCTTTTGTTGTCACTTAGCAGCTGTGTGCTGGGGAACATTACTTTACTGTTCTGGCATGTACATGTGGGACTATGTAGGAGCTGGTTTTGCCCTCGAATGAATCAACAAAGATAATTGCCATTTTGCTGCAACGGTTTTGTATCTGCTTCATTCACTGCTGCTTACAAATGAATATTGAGGCAAAAAAGGGGAAAATCAGGGATGCCAGATTAAAGTTAGAATACTTTGAGAAAATTTAATGACCTGATCCATTATTTGGACAAAGATGAGAGAGCAACAGAAGTTGAAACAAAAGATTTCCACAGATTGAGTTATTTTAGCTTGATGGTCCCATAATTTACACTTCTGCTGTGTTTTATTTGAGGGTTTGATATAAGAAATATATTTGGGGTTTTAAGAACCAAAAATCACCTCAGCCCTCCAGTAATGACAGGTAAGTTAAGTAATCAGAACAACAAGGCATCGTTTTCTCTTATCTTTTTTCTGAATGAGCTTTTAAAAATATAACAATATTTTAGGTAAATCCTGCAAGCATTGATGGTGGATCTAGGTGGGTGTGGCTGAGGGCAGTGAGTGCTTTGTTGTGACATCACAAAGTTCCTGAAGTCCTGACGTCTAATTTTAAAGCTCAGTTTCTGAATACTGGCTGCAACTCTGCATTGCTCTGTGGACTGTGATACTTTCACAGTATTAATAAAGAGCCAAGATTTGATTAACATCAAACCGCATGGAGGTGTACCTTTAGACTATATGGAACCATAAATGAAACAACTGAAAAGAATTTAATTGCACCCAAACCAAACACTGTTCTTTGCAGCTGGAGAGAAGGTCTTTTAAATGCCTAAATGCTTCATGTACACCCTAATATGTTCTGAATATTCTCTTTCCATTGCACTTACATGGAACCTTTTACACAAACTTCACCACCCCCAACCCCTATGTCAATTAAGAACATTCTCACTATTACACCTGAAGTGTAGTGGTAGAGCTGTGAAAAAATACACTCCATCTCTAAACAGCTGCATTTGCAAGTTTGGTGATAAGGCTGCAACTTCTTCACCATCAGAAGTAATATGTAATTCATAGAACATCTCGATTCATAAAGCACCTCCAGTGGCCTTGAGTCCTGAACTGACAGTCCACCCGCTGATTCAGAGCCACAGCTGCTTAATGATCATCAGAAGTTGCAGAGGCAAAGATGTAACTTTAAGATGTGATGATAAGATTGTACTAAAAGCACGTATGTTGTCGAGGTCAATACAAACCAGAAACTCCAGTTCTTAACTTTACTCCTCTTTATCTTCTCTTTCCTGTTGAACATATCTAAGTTTAAGCACACACCCTTTTTTTCTGAAGACGAAACATTGCCATCTCTTGTAAATGTGGAAGTGTTTTTACACCTTAAAGTTGAGATTAAGAAAAAAACCAAACAACAAACTGCAAGAAAGTCATCTCTTCTATACAAAGTCTCTCTTTTATGTCACTCTGAATAAAATATGAATTCATTCATTCCTTTTCGACCACTTATCCTTTTCCAGGTCATGAGTCGTGCTGGAGCCAATCCCAGCTCACACTGGAGTAGGGCAGGTTTCACCCTGGACAGGACACCAGTCCATCACAGGGCCAACACACAGAGACAGACAGAGACAAACAACCATCCACACCCACAGACAATTTAGAAGCTCCAATTAACCCAAACATGATGTATTTGGACAGCAGGAGGAAACCGGAGTACCTGGAGGAAACCCATGGACACACGGGGAAAACATGTATACTCCACACAGAAAGGCCCCAAGCCAGCACCTGAACCCACGACCTTCTTATTGTGGGGCAACAGCACTAACCACTATGCCGCCGTACTGCCTGAATAAAATATTGTTCCATCTAATCCTTTCATTTCTTATGGGATTGTGAAGTAAACACCAGTATGTAATAATAATTCGAATTTCATATGCATGCTTCTATCCTCATTACCATTTGAGACAGCCTCTTACCAAAACAATTGGTGAAAAACTGTGGATAATAACCATGTAACATGACCACTTAAGAATGTGCATTATCATGGTTATGCATAACTTGACCTTTGAAGACAATATGGAATTTGAAAATTCTCACCTGATATGCCAAACTATCTCTCAAAGCCACACACACTTTAAGGGGTGATTGTGGATGCAGCTGCATGCTCTGTAGTGGTAGCTCTTGTTTCCTCGTCTGTTCAAGCTTAATGAAAGGAAAGTTCATTTTTGCAAGACAATTCTCCATGCAGTTACTTTGAGAAAAATATGCCCACTGCTGGCCTGCAGAAACATGGCTGGCATTACCACTGTCCTCCAGTATCGTGCGAAAACTTCAACATAGCCGAAGCAACTTTTGTCAAAAGAAATGATGATGAAAACAGGAAGTTGAAAACTAGACTAAAGTTGATGTCAAAGCTAACAATCACATGGCTGTCACATGGAGGTCACTTAGACCCATAATACCAACAAATATAGGCTAATTGAAATTTAACTTTGCATTGCCAGTTCACTGATGTCCCTTTTTATAAACCACTTTGGATATGAGTATCTCCCAAATGAGTAAGTGCAAATGTAAGCAGTACATGTGTTGGGACATGGTTGTCCATTCCTCAGTCCTCCTCAGATCCTCCTCCATATTGTTTCCTCTAGTTCCAAGAGAACAAACGAATTTCAAACTGGAGCAACCAAACAGCAGCTCAAAAGCATATGGTGACATCATTGTGTGTTGCCAGTTGATGAGCAGCAAAAACCTGCTTTAAATGCAGGTACCATAGTCTATTAGTTGAAATAATCCCACCAAAACGTATAGGTCTTTGTTTGTTCCTTCACCTTCCTCCCACATACCCCAAGCCCGGGAACTGAACCAGCGACCCTCTTATTCTGGGGCAACAACACTAAACACTACGCATGGTTGTTTATCTCTGTATGCCTGCCCTGTGGTAGGGTTAGGGTTTGGTCAATAGATAAATCTGTCCACCCACAATTAACTTTTTTTCTTCTGTTGAATTGAGTGCTCTTTGAGGGGAACACTTACACAAACCACTGTTTGCAAGGATGTGTCAGACCATGCCATAGAATATGGCACAAATGTTGGTAATTTTTTCGTGTATATTGTTTTCATATTTTCTAAACTGAGCAAGGACCACTTCACAGTAATGACAGCAATCTGTCAGGAAACAGGAATCTGTTTCTTTTTGACAAAACATCTTGCATCAGACATGGACTGTTAAAAAATATCTAAATACAACAGAGTTTGTGCTCAATGAAATTCGGTGTCTTCATCTGTGGTTTAGTTTACTGCACATCCTCCACAGTGACTGTCAGGTGTGAGCTTTCAGAGCAGAAATGATCTTGGTTTTGAAAGCAGTGACGTGACACCACTGAACCAAAAATAAGAAGGAAGGACACTGAATACAGATGTTTTCTGGCTCGCTGTGTCATTTAACCGTTCACCTTCAGCCCAATCAGCTGATACAGCTGATAACTTGACACGCAGCTGGACATGAACAAGTTATACATACACGGTGACACGTGACATGTGACAAGTCCCCTGTTTTACTAGTAAGGGATGAGGAAGTGGCAACATTAATGAAAATACTACATGAAATAAGAACAACAGCTGCTCTACAGTTATACCAAACAGTTGAAAGTTGTTAATCTTTGCTACCTTATAAGAATAGCCATCTTCATGAGCTATAAACGCAGGTACAGAGAACTGTCTGCCAGCTGTTTCAAACCCATCTACATCACATTGGACAGACACTAAACAGGGTTTAAGAGTTAAAGATAATAATGGCTCAAAGCTCTCATCTGTGCTGCTCATTGTAAAGGTACTTTGTAAGTGTTCATGACAGTCCTCCAGTATAGTTTACATTCAAGTGCCCCTAAGGTGATTAAATCATTTAAATTAAATCCCATCTGTGAAAATGTCTGATGTTATAATGGAGGGGCTGTCAGTTGATCATCCAATCTGAGTCACACGGAGTAGTGTCAGAGGCTGTGAACCATTAAGACCAGAACAACTAAACTCAAACGCAGCTTCTACCCAGAGGCTGTTAAACTGGGGAACTCCAAGCCTCATCAAACACTAGGTAGGACTAAATATATAAGTATAGGACTAAATGCCATAGATAATTTAATAATTATTTTTAGACTTATATTTTGCGTTGCTTGAATACAAATTTCATTTCATGTGCAAGCATGAAAATGAAAATATATCAACCTTGAAAATTGAAATGTAGTCTTATCAAGCTTTCACACGGTATCCATAGAGCTGTGAAAATGTCATATTGTTCGAGATCACTTTCTGTTCCTCTGGGTGATTTTCAGAAACTATGGATAAAAAATATTCAGTCTGCAACATGTTGACTGATTTTTAACTTCTCCGCAGTTGTTATTTATTTACTAAAAAAAACTGTTGTAAGTAATTTAGTTTCTCTTTAAACCTGTGTCCTTTTTACTGTAACAACACTAATGACTGACCCTTCATGCTGCCCCTGGAAAATCTTATCACCTGCACTGTCAAAATACTTGGAAAGCTTTTATTACCACTGTTTCCATATCGTTTTCTGACTTTGTTCTCCATAAATCACATTATGACAGACCTGTGAGTGTAAAGACATTTATATATATAACTGACCTACACTGTACACAGTGAGATAGAGGGTCATACAGAGCAAACAACTGAAAGGAATATGTTCTGACAGGAGATTGTGGTTATGATACCTGGAAATATTTCGATGTAAGTGAATGTGTGTTGAGGGATCCTGGTGAGAGCCTTGATGTTGAGAGGAAGCTGCAAGGCTAATGCACTTACAATGAGTGAAATAACAAGATATTTATATGTCACAGCACAAAGGCAAAGACCAGTATGTGGCCAGTTAACTTGTACCTGTCACTGTGTCGGTGAGGCCAGACAGTCTTCATTCAAAGACAGCACAGATGATGAATGGGGAAATGCTGTACCAGACCTTGGCATTAGTAGGGACAGAACATGTGCACTTTATTTTGCTTTAAAATAACTGACGCTGCACTACTGGGTGTAAAGGACAGCAGATGTGGACCAGATGCTACATGGGTTTTCCTCACTCTACATTTTTATTTGTTCCATTTTCTTTTTTTCAAACTTCTACCCCTGTCCTCTATGTTAAACTTCTAATGAAAAGTATAACCAAGCAGGAACATGTTTCCAAAATGCTAATATACTGCTCTAGGTCTGTGTATTTGAAATCTCTTTAAGGATTGAAATGATCATAACTAAATATTCATGCATATTAAATGAATAATTTCTTTTTTCAGTTCACCAACGAAAAGAAAAGGAAGTCTGTCCTCCTGTTTTTTGATGTGATTTTATTTTAGACGTTAGCACTAATTAGCGGGTATCACTTTCACACCTGGCTTGTTAGTTTATTAAAAAATTAATTATCCTTGAGGTAGTTTTTGATGCCCAGCTGTGCTAACAATGCTAATAGGAGCACATGCTTGTTGCAATTATTAAATTAACATGTGCCAAAGTCTTGGCTCCTATTGCCCATTTTTGAATTAGCTGGAAGATGGATGGAGTCAGTCCTTGCCTCGATGGCTATGTTAGGGGAGCAACTGACTCCTGAGCTTTAAACACTCTTTAGAAACCTGTGGGTGTTATAAAAGGATTTATGGGAAGTACAGGGAAGAACATCAAGCAACTATAAAAGCATTATTAATTATTCCTTAATTAATTTCATCTCGGGCAGGACAGTGGCATAGTGTTTAGCACAGTCGCCCCACAATAGGTCTTGGGTTGGGTTTCCAGACTGGAGCCTTTCTGTGCAGAGTTTGCATGTTCTCCCCGTGCCGACGTGGGTTTCCTCCGGGTACTCCAGTTTCCTCCCACCATCCAAAGGCATCATGTTTGGGTTAACTGCCGACTCTAAGTTGTCTGTAGGCCTGATTGTGAGTGGGCTGTGATGGACTGGCTGCCGGTCCAGGGTGTACCTGCTATCACCCAGAGTTAGTTGGGATTGGCACCAGCAACCCCCGCGACCCGGAAACAGAAAAGTGGTTGGAGATGTATGAATGAATGAATAATTCAATCTTCTGATACAACACCAGGCTGTAACTGTTAGATGACCTTGTCTGCCTGTTTGATGGCTTGTTGTTGCGAAAGATTCAGAGATTCAGAAAAACAGTGTGATTGTTGAGCAGAATTATAACTGGCGCCAGCACCATAATACCAGTTTTTAAACAAAAACCACTCTGGCATCATAAAAATTGATCATCTATCAATGTGTGTCCGTGTCTGCAAAACTGGACAGACATTGTTCATCGAATGATCCTTGAGATTGTATGACATCACTCTGCACATTATAATCTGCCTCTCAGCATGAGCAACTCAGTACTAAAACCTGAACCCAATTTCAGTGACAGTATGAGGATAATGACTCCAGAACAACAGATTTAACAGCTAGATGCAGCTATATTTCTGTTGCAGCCCATGTTTTGTCTTAAGTGGAGTCAAAGCTCACCTCATATTTTTTGCTAAAATTGGTGCTTTCCAGCTTTTTGTTGTTGTTTTTTTTTATGTGTCTGCATTTGTCTTCAAAGTTTAAACCAGAAGGTGTGTCAACTTTTTATGAGATTGATGTGCTTATCATACTTTCCAGCTTTCACAAAGTGCCATAACGATGCACTTAGATCACTTGACTTGAGCTGCAACATAAAACCTTATCAATTGATCGGAACAATCTGCTTTTGTTTCATTTTGTAAGACATTAAAACTTTCCTCTGAAGGAATAGTTTGACATGTGGGAAATGTTCCATTAAATTTCATTTCAATCTTCCATTTCAGACAGAGTCCTGTCTAGCTACAGGAGACTGTAGTTTGAGCTAGCCAGGTCTGTGCAGCTTCCTCCTCAGCCACCTGCTCCAACTTACCACCAGTCAATGATCATTTGACAGCTCAGTGCCTCTCAATGCAGATTCGCTAGTACAACTAAAAATTCCTAAAATATATTATAAATCTAATATATTCAATACAGGTGCAAACATGTATGAGGTTCATAGAAATGTGGGAGCAGCAGGCGTTGCAGGAACATGGAGCAGTGATGATTCATCACCTGCAGGATGAGGACAGGGAGAGAGAGGAGAGGAACTGGGAGAGACAGAGACTTCGGGAAAACATGGTTAGAACTGGGAGAAACAGGGACTTTGGAGAGACATAGTCACCCTCCAGTTATGGACAGACTGTGACTAGCGCAGAAGTCCACCAACTAATCACCACTCAGCTTCAGATTGGGCAGGCTGTTACACCCAATCGCGCCCCTCCAGGTCATGTGGTCATTGCTCACGTGGGCATTGGGCAAGTTGCTCAGTAGAACACTGGAGTTCCTGGCAGGGGCCCCTACCAGTGTCTGTACTTTGAGAGTGTGCCCGGTGAATGGACCCAAAGATGCAGGGACACAACCTACACGAGTTAAACTCCAAAACACTGGAAGAGAGCCAGGGAAGGTTAAGCCAGCACCTGCCCTCAACTTCATGGCACTTCATGCCTGATGCAACTCCAGCAGGAGGTGGATGCAAGAGTCCGGCTCCTGACAAGAAGGTTGGTTCCAGAACCAGAGCTGTGCATTGAGACTGACTATATCTGGCGGTACCTCTTAAACTCTCACACAATCTCAGGCTCCTTCTTCACCAGTGGGCTGGCGTTCCATGTCCCAAGGGCTAATTTTGACAGCTAGAGATTGTACTGCCAAGGTCCCTGCTTTCAGCTACCACCAATCTGCACTGGACCGGACCACCATGGTTCCTCCCAAGGATGGTGGGAGGTGCTCACCTGGTGACCCTCCGGGATAGGTTAACTGGGTCCTGATCTTCTTAGCCATCAGTAGTCTTCTTGAACTTCATGTTGTGTAATCCTTCACCCAGGACCAATTGGCCTCGGGAGACGATACCAAGGGCATACTGCCCCAGCTCCTCAGATTACTATGGCATTTAGACACCTGGAAGGGTTCTGGAGGGGTCAAATGATTCATGATTTATTGAGAGGATCAGTGTCAACCATTTGTCCAATCATCAGAGGCAACAGGCAACGGCTTTGCTTAACCTATCATTAAAACTAGGGCATCAGGACAAAGCTCAGTTGAAAGTGAAACATCTATCAGTTCTACCAACAACACTGCAACTCACACAGGACCATGGAAACTGAGGGAATGGTTTTATGAAGGAGTTCTGAAAGTGTACATGTTTAAAACTTTGTCTTCAAAACAGCAGCCTGAAAACCAGTGGCTGGTGTCACACAAGGCTGGTCCTTGGTCTGTCCCCCTGACTACTGGCTCCAATTATGTCTTACTCTTTTCTTCAAGTGTACTATCTCAAGTAAACTGCTGACAATGCACTGTACAGTCATCGTTTCCTGAGAGCCAGCTCTTTTTTCTCCACAATGTATAAGATGTCACTAATTAGTAATGTGTAACTGCATTTTATAGAAATATCTCAGTAAAATTATAGAGCTATTTGTTTGCTGCGTGTAATGTTTCTGTGAGAATAGCTGTCACTGCTGAGCAGAGCTTTTATGAAGGGGAAGCCATCTGATGTGACTGCAGGCACCTCCTCCTGTCATCTCCACACACTTGTCCTGCCTCATTTACACTTTAAAGGAAGCTTACCGCTCTTTTCACTCACTGGAAATACTTCCAGTGAGGATAGGTGAGTGTAAGCATACCTGTGTGATGATCGTTATCTGTCTTGACACCCTTGAAGTGTCATTTTATTTTATGAGCTGGAAACAGTGATCTCAATTCATTTCGCTGCATTTTTAGGAGTCTCCTAGCAACCATTTTCATTTAGGGGGGAGAGTCAATATGGGACACTGGATAAATGCACACCTGCTTAAGGTAGACAGAAATAGATCATAAGACATTGTGTAACTCACTGCTGAGACAGCAGGGTGATCCTCTCTCAATCCTGGTGTGCATTTAAAGAGTTCTTTATCCATGACAGACTCTCAGAGGGGAAGTTTATAAAAAAAAAAGGGGGGGGGCAGGGACAAGGAGGAGAGCAAGTGAAGGGGAGATAAACAAAGAATATCACCAAACAGCCCAAGAGTTCTTTGTCACTTTGAAAAAGAGAGCAAACAGTTCTGGCAGAGTGAGGACGGAGCTGTGTGTTTGTGTCAGCATCTCTGCATTAAGCTTATCTGTGTTTGTGTGTATCTACAAGCCTCAATGTATCTTTGTGCCTTTGTTTGAAAATGAAGGTAGGAATTGTAGGAAGTCACAGAAGTTACTTGGAGTGTTGTGTCATGGGGGTAGGGTCAAATAAAGTTCACTGCTGAACAGCGTGACCCAGAAGCATTGTCAGGATGACGCACACACACACAGAGACATACAGACAGATAGTGTTAGCAGTCCAAAATTTAGTATCTTGGGTGCATAAAGACTCTGGTGCCTTGCAGGTTGTCAACTGAAATGAACACACACACACACACATAAAAAAACAAACAAACAAACAAAAAAAAAACAGCGTAGATGAGCTTATACCTGATTTTAGGTTTAGGTTCGAGTTAGGGTTAGGTTTTCTCATTTGTTTGCTAAGAGTACAGATGAAGCTGATGAAGCACAATTAATACACACACATATAAATACTTACATATATATGTATGTACATATGTACATATACATGTATATGTATATGTATACTGAAACTGTGGTCTCTTGTGTCAGTGTCATTTCCTGTTTTGTTTTGAAATTCCCACTCTCCTGTGTTTCAGTTCACTTGCTGTTCCTCTTGTCTTTCCCCGCCCTGATTGTGCTCACCTGTCCCCCATTACCTTGTATAGATATAGTCTGCATCTCCATTTGTCATGTCTCGTGCTGTGGCGCGAAGCCATCTCACACTTAACTCTGTATCTGCGTCTTTGCCTTGTTTAGCTTCCTGAGTTATGCTGATACTTTGATCTTTTGTGTCAAGCTGAGGCTTGTGGTTTGTGTTGATACTTACTTTTTTCCAAACATTGTCTTGGGCCTTTTTGTTTCTAATTCTATAGTCATTTCTAAGGATTTCTGTGTGTCTTCTGTAGTTACTTTTGCTGTTCATTTCTTACCAGTTTGTTTCCTCAAAGAGTGATTTTGAGTTGAGCTTTGTAAATAAACATTTAACTCACAACTATGTCTCGCGAGTTGTGCATTTGAGTTCAATTTTGTACCGTTCTGCCAGTTGTGGATTTTGGATTTTAGGTCATTGCTGCTGGCTAAATGTTAAATGTTAGGTGTACTAATTAGGGGAAAAAAATATAAAAATGCAAATCTGGAAATCACAAAGGAAGAGGAATTAAATTTACTGCGACCCATGATTCTTCTAACCTGACAGGGGTGTGAAAGAACTGTCATTATGCGTGTTGCCTTGAAACCAGCAGTCAGCCTAATGAACAAATGCACTGCTGCTGTGAAAGCCGGCTGATCAGGTAAAGAGGACCAAGTTAATAGACACAATGAGTGCAATGAGAATGCATCTACATGAGCTAAAATATCAGTGTAGGATAAGAAAATGAAGGTGACTCAGTTATTCACAGTGCTTCATGTCACACTTGAAACTAAATCTGAGTCATCCAGAAGTTTAGAAATTATGCTTTGTGGTGCTGAGCACAGCTGCCCACTTATGCTACAGTGTAATGTTCTTTATCCACCTAAATTCCACACTAATCCCCAAAAATGGACTGGATAAAAATATTTGCACCCTCAACTCAATATTTCATTGCACATCTTTCTGAATGGATGGTTGAAATTAATCACTTCCCATAATCACTAATTTTTTTCTCAAACCTACTGAAATGCTGGACGACTCAGCCTTCTGACTTTGTGCCTGATTTCACGTCATTAATTGAAGCATCCGGCAACTCCAAAACAGCTGAGAACCTCACCATGTTTGATCGTTGGAACCACATTTTCTCCTTTTAAGGTCTTGTTTTCGTGAAGACCTAATTTTCAATTTCTGTGAATGCTGCCATAATGTGCTTCACCAAATAGCTTGATTTTGGTCTCATCTGTCCACAAGAAGTTCTTTGATTTTGACTTCTTCAAATAAATGTTGGCAAACTCCAGTCTGGCTTTTTTCTGTGTCTCTTAGCCAGCAGTGGGTTCATCGAGGGTCTCCATGTATTGTCTCATTTCATTCACCTGGTGATGAATAGTGTGAGCGTCGGATTCATAAGATGAGTTTCCACGTGGTGGCTGCAAGTGTAGCTCTCGAGATTAATTTACTATTTTTTATTAAATTTTCAGCTATTTTCAGCTATTTTCAGCTATTTCTGTTTCCTTGTTTTTCTAAAACTGAATAAATGTGTAACATATTACTCCATCCCATCAGAGATAAAGAATCTGTTTCGAGGTTGCTGTGCATGTGCAAAAGTGAAGGCCAGGAAATGGAGATACAAGCCTTTCCTTCCATCAATAACCATGGTAAATGTCAACTCCTTGCAAACAAAAGTGATGAACTGGAGATTTGTATGAGGACCTGCAAAGCATACTATGAGTGCAGTCTTATATTCTTTACTGAAACCTGGCTTGTAATGACACAGCCTGCAACTACAGCTGCCCCTGAGGCGAGTGAGGCTCTGAGGGACTGTTTTCAATGGACAGATTGCAATGTGCTCTTGGGAACTCATGGGAACAGCATGACATCGACAGTCAGGTTGAACGCTTTGCTGAGAACATCAGCTTCTGTCGAGACACTGAGCTTTAGAACCTACAAAGAATGCGTGCTGTTTCTCAAATAATAAATCCTTGATCACAAGGGACATCAAGGGAATCCTCAACCAGAAAAAGGAGGCTTCCAGTGATGGTGACAAAGAACAACTCAAACAGGTCCAACATGAGCTGAAGAGGCAAAGGTAGAATGAAGAAAGTTCACATCACAGCAACATCTGTGAGGTGTGGAGAGGAGTCCACACCATCACTGGCTACAAAAAGAAGAAAAGACAGCCATAGGTGATATGAACAGAGACAGCAAACTCAACCAGCTTTTTGCCACACCAACCCAATGTATCTCTACTTCAACTGCTACTCCATCTGTGTGCTTCTCCACTGCTGCAGCTACATGCCCTCTGCCATCTGGGCTTGCTCCACTGTCTGTCACTGTAACAGTGGTGAGGTTGGAACTTGTGGGACTAAGTCCTGTGAAAGCAGCTGACCCTGATGGTTTCTGTCTAAGCTACTTGCCGCCCAACTAAGTTCATCTCTGTGTGGAAAACACACTTGACCCCTTGCAGTTCGCATACAAATAACATAATGGAGTGGACAATGTTGTCCTCTGCATGCTCCACCATGCCCTCTCTCATCTGGAATAACCTGGCACTTATGTGACAAATACGTTTTTTGATTTTTGAAGTGCAGTCAATACCATCCGACCCATCATCCTCACTTGTTTCCTGGATTACCGATTAGCTGACAGAAAGGCCAGAGTTTGTCAGGTTGGTAAACTACTTCTCCAGGACAGTGAGGATCAGCATGGGGGCTCCACAAGGGACTGCACTGGCTCCATTCCTGTTCAAATTGTATACAGCAGACTTAGATTACAGTAGTAGCATCCTGCATATTAATTTGGGTTACTGCCTTGGTCCACAGTTTACGTGGTATGCAGATCCATGGATTTTCATCCATCCATCTTCTACCACTTTATTGTTTCTGGGTCACAGGGATGCTGGAGCCAGTCTCATCTCACTCTGGGTGAGGGGTGGAGTACACCCTGGACAGGTCACCAGTCCATCACAGGACCAACAACCACTCACACTCAGACCTATGGACAATTTAGAGTCACCAGTTAACCCAAACATGATGTCTTTGGATGGTGGAAGGAAACCAAACTACACGGAGGAAACCCACGCAGACACAGGGAGAACATGCAAACTCTGCACAGAAAGGCCACAGGCCTTGAACTGAACCGGAACGGTGGGGCAGCGACAGTCGGGCGACGGTGCTCACCACTATGGCGCCGTGCTGCCCCATGGATTTCCTAAATCCATAAAATTTTTCAGGATGATTTTTTTTTCCCCAATCACTGCTTGAATGGGATATTCCTTTTGTCATAGCCACCTCGATCTCTTTCCACTTAGCACAATATTCTGGATTACACCAACATATCAAAGGTCTTCACTGAGCTGCAATGTAGTGATCTTGTGCTACCAATGTTTTACCAGTCTGTGGTAGCAAGTATTCTGTTCTATGCTGCTGTCTACTGGGCAGCGTTAGGCAAATCAATGCAAAGCAACTAGACAAACTGGTGAAAAGAGCTAATTTTGTAAATGGACTTTTGAAATTAGACTGCATGGTGGTTGTTGGTGAAGTAATCCACAAAGAGGAAAGGAGAAATCTAGTCACGCCCTTGATATGAGAAACAACAGCAGTGGACCATGAATCTATCCTCGATGCCGGACAAAAAACACATAAATTCCCACTGCCATCAGACTTTACAACTGTGGGGCAACAATGCTAACCACTATGCCGCCATGCTGCCAGCTACAGTGCCATGGGCTGTAAACATCTTACTAAATTTGTACAGTGAACACATGAATGTCTCGATTCCTGAAGATGGACATATAGCCTAGTTTTGTTTTTTTCTTTAGCTTTTTTTGTGGGGGGGTTAAAAGCAAGTAAACATGCTAACAAAAGCTGACTGACTTATTTTTCACTGTAAGTAGAGTTTGCCTTTCCCTGGATACTTACATTTGCAAGGAGTCATCATTTACACTTTCTATGGACAAAGGGGACTGATAACTTCCATGAAGAATGGTAATGTTGTTGTTCATCAGATGTTGGGGTATCACATGAGGAACTTTGTTTGACCCAGCAGTCTTTAACCCATTTCTTTTGCCTTATTTCTTTCTTTTTCCTGATGTACTATACAACAAACTATGTATTGCACAGGCGTTCTGTGACCCTCAGTAGCACACACAGAAGGGTGGAAAGAAACACACAAACACACAGTGTCTGACAGCCTCTCTGTGGAGCAGTCCTGTCAGTCTGTCATCTCTTTGGGTCTCCAGACAAGTCAAGACAAGCTTTCTTGGAAAGAAGATACAAGACAACTCATCACTTTTGGCTATTCGTCTTTTAGGAAGTCAGTTCTGTGCTGAAATGTCATGTTCATTGAGGACATCAAATGACTCCCTAAACCCCCCATAAGAAAAAAAAAGTACAAGAAAGGTCGAATTCCTATTTTGATGGAAATGGATAGGAAATGCTGTGAGAGGACACTCGAGGCTTAGAGGCAGCTCACTAATTAAGGCCAACCTGTATTAAGACCACAACAACGCTGACCCTGCAGAGCTATCTCTTTCACACACGCTGTTTTGTTCAGACACATACTCACATCTTAGACTTGTGCATGTGTTGAAAATGGGAACCAATGTGACAGCACCTACCCCTCTTAGCTCTTCTACGAAAAAAAAAAAACAAGAAAACATTGCCAAATTAAATGTACAATATTCACCAGCATATTCTTTTTATTTCGACGACTTGAGCAATGTCTTAAGCTGAAATATAAGATTGATGATGGTCTAAATATCCATAATGGTTTCCTAATTAAAGAGAAAGTCAGACATTTTGTAAGATGCCAAGATGCCTATATTAAAGACAGACACGAGAAACTATCTGAATTAAGAGTAATGTTGATCTCTCTGCTTTATTAGCTCCCTATTTTAATAATTTGTCTCCCTGTTTTCTGACCAGCTCCTATTTTAATTTTCTCTTCTGCCTCTTATAAAGTTCTACCATACTTATTAAGTTGATAAGTTCAGAATAATGTTCCCAGCTTGCTTTGTTTTTTTTTTGTTTTTGTTTTTTTTGTCTGCATTTGTCCTCATAGTTTAACACCACATGGTGTTAACATTATTTGAGATTGATGCACTTAAAGTCTTGCAGCTTAATATTTTATTATTTCACTGTATGTGTGTGACCATCAACAGCCCTCCCTGGAAGCTAGTGTGTTGATCTTTATTGAGTGGAATGACCTTTGTGTGGCAGGGAGGGCAGTGCCTCACCTCAGTGAATACAGGGGGGAATAAAGAAGGAAACCTTCCAAGCACAAGGAGGAGACCTCGACCCCACACAGAAGGGAGAAAGGAAGGTGCAAGCCATCACACACCGGTCAGCGTCGGACTGATAGAGGGCCACCGGGAAGCCGCCACAGACTTATCACTACACAGCACCAGGAGACAAAGCCCAGCCACAAGGACACAGAGCCCGGGTACCCGACCGAACCGTCCACTGTAGGGCCCCTGGGCCACCAGCCCCATGCTCCACCCAACCACGGAGGACCAGGCCCCCTGAGCCATGCCATAGCTAATGACAAGTGAAAGTGTCCCTTTTCCTGTGTCCCTCCTCAGGTTTTCTAATGCAAAACAACACTGGTGCCAAAATAAATGATCAGAATTCAACTTCAAACCTAATGAAATAAACAAATAAACAAAATGGCTATGACTGATGACTGCATCTATTGAATAGCGGCCGCTTATTTCCCTATTTCATTACAGTTCATCCCCTCAATGTCAACACATAGCAGGATTGAGTGAAAACAGCTACTAAAACTTTCTTTCTAACTAGTCTAGTTTTTTTTTTTTATTATTGTTGACATAGATGTCAGTTACATTTAGTTTTAGTCATCATCACTGAGGCTTAAAACATCATTAGGCTTCCTCTATGACAAACCCTGCGGTTTAAGTTGGAGTTTTTTTAATCTTTCCGTAGTTCTGCTGCTGGGCGATGCACTGAGCATCTCTATTTTTCTCTCTGTCTCCCTCGCTTCCTCATGTATGTAAATCACAAGATTACGTGCCATAAACTTTATTTCTTCCAGTGGAATGGTGAAGTAACTTTCTACTGAGTGTCCATGTTTACATGTCTACCCAAACTAGTACAGACTGGTGCAAGTATTGACATTTTATGATAGAAAAAAAAAAGAATCTAAAATGGACATGATATCTTGATACTTGGGTATTGGCATGCACAACATTACTGATCACTAAGGGCTCATTAATGGATCACTGATCAGCTGCAATGTTGTGCACTGGCCAAAGGGGAAAGGAGAGGATAAAAAATAAGAAAATAAGAATGACATAATAATAATCATCATCATCATCATCAATAGAAAACCCAGAATTTATGCTCCTATTAGAATTCTATGACCTACTAGATTTCCAGAAAATTGGACCGACTTCATTCTTAGCATTTTCCTTATCTGATAATTCCAGATTTGAATCTCCTTCAATTATACAGTACAAAATTCTCTCTGCCTTAGATCTGCCTCCTTAGTGTATTAGTGTAAAAATTAAAGCAGTTGAATGAAACATAGTAAAAACAACTATTGATTTATTAGATTAATTACATTGCATAGAAACTACATTCAACATGTTTATTACTCCAAAAAGAAATTTCAATGTAAACAAAGAATTAGCAAGCCAGTTATCTATTGGCTAACCCCATTAAACTGTCCAACTGTCCAATTTTTCCCCAACAAAAAGTTTAAGTCCTTCCGACTCAAATTTAAAATTACTAAAATGTTCATAAACAAGAATATATATGATTTCCATCGGTAAAAAAATCTATATATAACAATATCTGACTTGTCCTCGAACATGCTGCAGTTACCATTTTGTCTAAGCATGAAACCAAAGGTCATCCCACCCAAACACATGAGATCATCATTGGAAAAGCCAGGATGTCCTCAAAAGAGCACACCAGGACTTAATAGGGTAGCCTAAATGGTTCAAATGATATACACCAAAAACAAATGTCCACTACAGATAACAGAAATGAGTAGGCTGTGTCTCAGGAGGATATAGGGCTGAATCATAACAATATTTTATTAAGGCACTTTACCCATTGAGCAGGTCAAGTCCAAAACTCTTTATTGAGTTGTTAAAGAGACCTAACATTTCCCTCCAAGAACAAGCACTTGGTAACAGTGGCAAGGAAAACTTCCTTTAAGAGGCAGAACCAGGCTCAGGGGAGGCGGCCATCTGCCTTGACTGGTTGGGTTGAGTGAGTGAGAGATGGAAGGGGATGAGAGAGAAGCAGTGAGACTGAGCGTGAAGGAGAAGAGGGGGGGACTCGATAGAGGGATGGCGAGAACGGGAGGAGAGAGGACACCATGGAAATTACAAACAAACAAACATACAGTGATTGATGCAACCTGGTAGTTCTAAATGTGAACTAGTAAATATTAACAGCAGGGGAGAAGAAGGTCACAATGGGAAGTGAGTAGTTGTGTGGAATGATAATTAAAGGTAACTCTTTCAGCAGCTGAGCTGTACTGAGCAGGAACATGGAGGTTGGTTCCACAGAAGAGGAGCCTGATAGCTGAAAGATCTGCCTCCTGATTTACTCTCTGACACTTTAGGAGGAAAAAGAAAACCTCCATCCAGAGAGTGAAGTGACCTCCTGGGACAATAAAGAACTTGTTTGGTCATTAACCCTCTGGTCATGTTCACCTCCCGCCCCTTACTTTACTGTTCCCGGTCAAAATTGACCGGTCTGGTTTAACTTAAATTAGCACAAAAACCATTTTTCACCACCAAATTTTTATTTAACATTCTTTAGCTGTGAACTATGTCTCAAAGTAGTGTTTAACATGAATTTATAGAATTAGACATAAAATAACTGAAAATACAAATAGGCACTGAAAATGTATTACAAAATGAACATGTAATGTAAAAACTAAATGGAAAACCTAAGACCAAACTCAACATGAAGTCGTGTGTGTGTGTGTGTGTGTGTGTGTGTGTGTGTGTGCATGTGACACTCGGGTCAGAGTGGGCCTTGCAAACATAGGCATCACATTTGCAGCATCTCAGGCTTGTTTTGTTGTCTCTAGGGGCACAGAGCTCACAGCGCTTCCTTTTCTACCCATGTCCTTGTTGGGGGAGAGCAGCCAGGGCAGTGGCTGGGGCTGGGGCTTGCACACTCCGAACCAGACTGGCAGAGGCTGGTGTGCGGGGAATGTGCTGGTGCCTTTGAATAAGAGGAGTCACCAAAGCTTTCCCCAGCTCTGCTAGGAAAAGTCTCCTCTTGGAACTTTTCCCCTGATTCCAGGTTGGGTCGATGGCTGTCCACACCACATATGCGTCATCAAGGATGTTGTGGAACAGTGCCACAGGCCAGAGGGCTGTCATTCGCTTGCAGGTGTATGTACCAGTAAGCTGCAATAAAAGGAACAATAAATAAGAGATTGGGAACAATATTGAATCTGTCGTACACAAAATGTTATGATTCACATAAATAAAAATAAAATAAAATTCATAATGGATGAAACTTTATATTACCTTATGAAGGCAGTCAACGCCTCCTTTGTTCTTGTTGTAGTCCTGGATCATAAGGGGCTTCCTGTCCTCTGTGGTGCTGACAGCGAGCTCATCAGGATGACATTTCTATTCTTCTTGGGAACATGTGACACAAGAGTGTGTGTGACAGTGAAAGCAAATTTTGATGAGAGTGCCTCTCTTCCTCTGGTCGATACCAGAACAGGGGGGAGTTCAGGCTTGTTCTTCCTCACTGTCCCTACCATGGTGAGCTTTCTTTTCAGCAGCTCCTGACAAAGAGCATATGATGTGAAGAAGTTGTCACATGTGATATTATGCCCTTGGAGGCCGGTTGTCATGTCCAGCACAACACGCATGCCCTGGTTTTTTTCTGCCCTTCCAGTACTGGGTTTCCCCATGTATACCTGCATATTCCAGGCATAGCTGCTCCTGGCGTCACATGCTGCCCAGATCTTTATTCCATATTTCCCTGGTTTGCTTGGAATGTACACCTTGAAGGAACAGCGACCTCTGAAAGGAACCAGGCGCTCATCAACTGTCACGTCAGGGCCTGGATTGTACAGAAGTGGTAGGCGCTCCACCCACCAGTCCCAAATGTTCCTGATGGCAGCCAGTTTGTCATTTCACCAGCGGACGGGTCGTGTATCTCTGTTATCAAATCGAATAATTCTTGAAAGGACATGAAACTGTTGTAAGGACATAGTTGCCTGGAATATAGGCCTCCCTGACTCTGCATCCCACAAATTTTTTGTAGCCTCATTGTTTGAGCGATATACTCCAGCTAAAATCAACAGACCTATGTAGGCTTGGAGGTCTACCAGGTCGATTTCTCTCCAGGTGTCCCCAAACACACACTTCTCCTCCAGGTTTGTCATCTCCCGTATAATTCCCTCAAGAGATGGGTTCACATAACATACACCTGTCCAGTCTGTGTGAAGATATGATATCGGGAAGTCGGTTCACATGGGAGGATCGGCAAATAAGCGCGGGAAAAAGAGATGTGTACCCGCAAAAGACATTGTTCAGTCTGAAATGTGTGTGTGAGTGAGTGAGTGAGTTGGGGTGGTGTGTATGGGGATGTTTTCTGTCTGATGGATGAATATAATCTGGATACCCATTCATTTCCTATGGCGGTCACTTTTGACCGGGAACAGCACAGGTGTAACAAGGCTGATTAAAACACTCACAATTCAATGAAAGAGGTGATCATCACTTTTATATGTTCAAGTGCATAGTGTGGAGGATATCATAAGGCCTTGAGACAATCAGATGTAAAACACAATATTTATGAGTGACAGGAGGGTTAAGAGCTTTATAAGTTAGGAGAAGGATTTTAAATTCCACTCTGAATTTTACTGAGAGCCAATGAAGAGAAGGTATTCTCTTCATCTAAGCTCCTAGTTCCTGATAATATTTGTGCAGCAGCGTTCTGAATCATCTGAAGGCTTTTCAGAGAAAGCTTTTCTACATCTTCTTGAGGCAGGATGTTTCTGATCTTGCCAATATTGTGTAGATGAAACAAGGCCGTACCAGAGACTTGTCTTACATGAGGGACAAAGGAGATGTCCTGGTCAAAAATGACTCCAAGATTCCTCACAGTGGAACTGTAGGCCAAACTAATGCCATCTAGAGTGGTTACATGATCAAATAAAGCTTCTATAAGGTGCTTAGGGCCGGGTACAATAGTCAGTTTTCTCTGAATTCAGAAGTAAAAAGTTTCAGGTCATCTTGGTCTTTATGTCTGTTAGACATGCCTGAAGTCTGATTATCTGAATAGTTTCATTTGGCTGAGTATCATCTGCAGTGTAAATTAACAGTGAAAATTAATGCTGTACTCCCGAAGCATGTGTAGGGTGAAAAGGACCAAGGAACTTGATAATTACTTGATAATTAACTAAAGTGCATGAGGAAGAGTCAGTAAGCATGTTTACATGACACCTAAAAATACTGAATTACAGCATCTGTCCAAAACTGGACTTTTAAAGTACATGTAAACATGTTAGCTCAGCTGAAATCGAACTGAAAATTGTTGGGCTAACACACCCAGATAATGCAACTGAAGGTTGATCTACTGCTGCATGTATACGGATTGTCGGACTGGAATCGGAGGAGGTGATCTGAGCATGTGCTTAAGTTTCACACCAAGCTATGACCCGGAAGTCTAACGTAAACACAAATGTAGGAGGTCACCCAAAAGCAGTCGGCTAACATGGTGAAGTTATGTACAAATTTACGTGCCAGTTTACCTCTGAGTGACTGGTTGATCAAACTCCAATGGTACCCTCAAGCACCCTGTATAGAGTACAAAGCTGGTCCAGTGTTGAACGACCAGACAAAACCGATATTGGTCCTCCGGATTCCAAGGTTCCACTATTGTCTGAATGCTTCTCTCCAGTCTGGCATAGATTTTCCCGCTGGGGCTGAGGAGTGTGATCCCTTCGGTCCACATTCTTAAAAAGAAGGACCACCAACTCAGACGCGCACTCCAGGGGCACTTTCCCCAACTGTCATGCAATGCTGCAGAGGCGTGTCAGCCAAGACAGCCCTATAGCATCTAGAGAATTAAGGTAATCAGAGCAGATGTCATCCACCCCTGGTGCCTTGCCACCGAGGAGTTTCCAAACTGCCTCAGTGAATTCATCTTGGGTGATGGATGAATCTTCCTTCGAGTCCCTAGCCCTACTTCCACTATAGAAGGAATGTCAGTAGGATTGAGAAGGGCCTCAAAGAATTTATTCCACAGTCCATCAGTGAGCCCAGGCTATGCATTGCGATGGAGAGCATGTCTATTGCCAGCCAGTACCGCACTAGCTCAGGCTCCTTAAAACCCCAGGGAGATGACGTTCCATGTCCCAATTGCCAGATTCCTTGTCTGGGGATGGGGTTTCCCAGAACTATACCCATGACTGCAGCCAAAACCAGAATGCACCGGCCCCCTTATGTTACCTTCCTGTGGTGTGAACCCGCATCGCTCCTCCGGGTTCTAAAACCCCCTTGGGGGCTCCCTCCCTGAGTCAGGCTTAGGGTGTTGGGGCATATGCAAACGCCTGGTGGCTGGGTTTTAACTATGGGACCCGACCACCCAGCTCCAGGGAGGGGCCCCAGACCCCCTAGTCTGGGCAATATAGTTATCCTGTGTTGCTTCTTTCTATCCATAACGGGGTTTAGTTTGTCTAACCTATCACCTAGGACCTGTTTGCCCAAATTTCTCTAGACAAAAAATATATAGTTATGTGTAAGTTATATATATGTTGAAGTCTGCAGCATGTGTACTGTGTCTGTAAAAGCATTCATCATCTGTATTTGGTAAGAGAGTATTCTGAATATTTGAGCCTCATTTTTTTTTATTTTTTTGGCCTGTAACACTCAATGCTACTCATCTCTGTCAGGACCTCTGACCTGGAGACGTGTAAGCTGCAGCACCCTGATAAGAGTTCATTGACCTCTGTGTTAGATGGTGGTGCACAGAATGGGAGGATGATAGAACAGACAAAACAGATTCAAAAGATTCAAAAAAGTCTTTGCAAGTTTGAGTTACTCAGTTTATCTATGTTGCTTTTGGCAAAGAGCAGGTAAAACGAGGGGTGAGAGTCATTAGTCATTATCTCAAAGACACTGAATGTGTCTGGACTTCAGGTCGGCCAATTGTACACACTGTTTTCAATCACCAATTAATTCCAAATAGTTCTGCTCTTCTTTTGATCATTTTTAATTTACTATCAATGAAATTAAAAACCTCCTTTAGATGTTTTGCATTGAAAGCCTGCCAGGAAAAGGAATTAACTTCATAAGGAATACCAAAACGCAAATAAGAGGTGGAAGCTATTCTAAGTGGGAGTCTATTTGAAGTAAAGATTCAATCTGTTTTAGCATGTAAGATGAAATTACTTTTAATTGAATGTGATATGAAAATAAAAGGACTAGTGGCTCATCTTCTATCATGACAACCTGTTGATGACTTTAGTTTTTATTTCCACAGCACAATCTGCTCTGAGTGTGACATAACAGAATTCCATATCACTTCCACAGTCTAATACAGTCTTTCCAGTTATTTTGACTGGTGTCAATCAAACACATCACTTTTCTACTCATCAGCCTACGAAAGCGCCTGGACATTGCTGGAGAAACGAAGGCAGCAGACCTTCTTACCCTTACTTTTTTTATTTCAGTGCATGTCTGTGACCATCACCAGTCCCTCATAGGAGTTAGTTTGTTGAACTTTATTCACTGAGATCACCTTTGTGGGGCAGGGAATGCACCCTACACCACAGGGAATCTAGGGGGAAACATAGGACCGAAAAGGAAAGGCAAGATGATCAAGGAAGGAAAGTGAAAATCCCTAGGAATATCAGGTAGGGCAGACTATGCCAGAGCATTCTGGACTCCTGTCACAGACTGAACCCCTAGAATTTGCATTGTAATTGGATACCTCTGTGTCCCTGGCTTCTGGAATTGTCCAGAAACTCCAAAAATGAAGGAGTAGAACAATTCATCTCTCCCCGAGTGCTCCTCCTCCACCCAGCTCTTCTGTTCCTGTGATCCTATGGGGGGCCTCCCCTGAGCTCTACGCATCCTCTGCCTAACTACAGCAGAACGGCAAAAGAGATCTAACAAGAGCCTTTGCACCTACTGTGCCCAGCTGGGACAGTTGACTGCTAATTGTCCAGTCAGAGGAAAAAAATTATTTTCCTGGGTGACCCAGTCCTGTTGTTGAGCCCAATTCCCGTGACTCTTGGTCAAATCCTGACTGTGCCTTCCTAAATACTATCATGATTTAAAGGAACTATTCAGTAAATGCAAAACCACAAGAATATAAGATGTTAAATCCAAGACAAGACAGATGGGCTCTCTTCTTTTCAAGGTTTAACTTTGTGTTGTCATCCAGGCCAGGATTTAAGAACAAGAAGCCTGATTCTCTGTCCAAATGTTCTCCAGTTCCCAGAGATTCTCCCATTATGCCTCCCGAAAGGGTCAAGGGAGCCTTCATGTGAAGCATTGAGTCCAATGTCATAGAGGCTACAACCATACCACTCACTCACCTGTTCATGGGGACACTTTCAGCAAGACTCTATCTTGGCATCCTGTAGTATGCCAAACCCTTTTTAGGATAATGGAGCGGTTCTAATGGCCTGAAACTAAGATCTCTCTGAATCTCGGACACCTTTCCTTCCCCTTTCTCTCTTTGCCAGATCGTTTTGTTGAGTCTCAATAAACGGCTCAGCCTATTATGGCTCCTCTGAGTGTTTTCCATTTCTGACCTTGCTCTGTGTTTCAGTTTTTTCTGAGTTTTTTGCCTGCTGGATTTGTCCCTATGCCTGATCTGTAGTGACTGCTGGTTATGAATCCTTGTATGAGTAAACCAACCTGAATTTGCCTGAAACCTGACTCACTCACTTTCAACTACTTATCTTTAATCTACCCTGGAGAACTTGCCAGTCCATCGCAAGCCCAAAACATAGAAATTAGCTTTTTGTTATGAGGCAACAGCGCTAAGTCCCATGTTGCCTTGCTGCCACCTTGTCTCCTTGTGCATTTAATTGGACCAACCTCCTTCAAGATGAAAACATGCGTACAATGTTTGGACAAATTTCCACACAAAGCTAATTTAGATTCTGACAAAATGAAGAATGCAAGCTTTTGTCAATCAAGAGCAAAAGAGCAAACTTATTTTACTATGGAGCTTCAAAATCTGCAAAAGGAAAAGTTGAGGTGGATGGAAAGATGGACAAAATGTCACACCATTACATCAGAGACCACCTCTCATTGCAGATGTCTTAATTTGGAAACAAAAAGAAAGGAAAGAAAAGGAAAAAAAATAGTAGAAATGAAATGAATCAAGTTAAAAAACAATAAAAAAAACCCAGCAAAGCAGAGTCAAGCAGCACAGATTACTCATGAATTATAACATAATTAAATAGCCATTTCTGTGAAAAAGAAGAGGCTTAATGTAGTAAGTATGTAACACTGTGCCATTCATTCTTGCGATGGGCTTGGCGTGTCCTGAACAGCTGGCTATTGTACACTAAAACTTTGGAGTGTGTTAAGCGAAGCAACTGTTAAAGAGTCTTCTATCTTCATTCTATCTAATGATTGCTTGTAAATAGAAGTCTGATTGAAGTGAAGTCTATGTGAAAATGTTCCTGCTTTTCACTTCATTCATTAGCTCAACAAGAATTTTCCAAAGAAGTTTATGGTCTCAGTCTCTAGTTTAGTCTTACTTAATAAAATATGATGTTTATTTTTTAAATTGTCCTGTCCAGAGGAAAAAGGGACAATAAAGCAGGGCATGCATTAGGGTATGGCAGCAACAGTGTGATTTAAAGACTACCACACAATCAGGACAGAGAACAGAAGAGGCCAGATCTGCGTCTCACTCTTGCTTAGCTTCATCTTCGTCTCCATATATGTTTTTTTCTGGTTTCAAAAACCAAGATGGCTGACAGTGAAATTATACATTGGATGCTTCACAAACCAATAGCTGACATCATGGTGCGTTGATTGGTTACCACTCTATCACTCTGCTGACATACTGAGATACACAACCATTCTCACTCTCATTAAATTAACCTGCTTGTCTTTGGACTATGTAAATAAGATGGAGAACCTGAGAACCTGGAAAGAACCCACGGAGACATAAAAAAAATAAAAATAAAAAGAAGAAAGAAGAAAAACACACACTTGTCAAAGCCAGAACCCTCTCACTGTGAAGTGACAGAGCTAAACACTGCACCACTGTGTCACCACAATCTGTGTTAACACTGTGAAAACTAACATAAAAATGACAAGTTTACATAGAGGAAGTTTTGATATCACACAAACAGCAGACAGCATCAGCAGCAAATAAACTGGAACAAACAAGACAAATGTGAACAAATATACTCATAACACAGGTTGAATTATAAAAAGTTGTTTCTACCATGAAGTCCTACCACTGTTTGAAAAATTCGATTATGAAGTAATTCTAGAAAATTTGGGGAAAATACCGGTTAAAAGATAGAAGAAGCACATCAGTGCTGATTAGAGTTTTCGGTGGCTTTTCTACTGCTAGTTGATTTACAGTTGAAATGAATTCAGTAGCTTTGAAGTGAATCGATTATGGTGAAGTGAGACAAGTTGAACTGAGGTGATCAAAGAAATAAAATGAAACAGGCAACAGAGTTGATGACTGCGCTTTGAGCAGCTTTGTCACCACCGTGCTATATTTAGACAACACACGCCAACAAGCCCCAAAACAGTAGGTGTGCACTGACCCCCACCATCTGTTTTAATACCAACTGCTGCTCATACAAACCCATCACCACTGCACCATACACCCAGGTGGATTTATTATCATGTAGTGGTGTTGGTCACACAAACACACACAAATAAGGGGAACTCCTTATTTCTTCCCCCCAGTGATGGAGTAATTAGTAAATGTTCTTATTATAGCAGATGCACATATACTACATGAACGAAAGGCTCCAGAAAGACTCACTGAGAGAAGAGAGCAATGGTGAGCCATTACGGTGAACCTGTTGTGTATATGTGTGTGTGTGTGTGTGGAGGTTTAATCTGCATATGTAATAGCACTTCTACCCATCTAACTGCTTCAATGTAAACTGACAAAATGAGATGGCAATATTGGTAATGCTATTCTCATAATGCCTGATCCTCAAGACACCCTCCTGGACCTTAAAAAAATCCCCCACCTCTGTCAGGATAAGAGAAGATTTAACTTAAATTAAATGTTCCACTGATGTGTCTGCAAAGAAAATCAATTACTGAAGATGTGAAAAGTGACTAAGGCAGCAGCCAGTTTAAGTTTTACACTCATCTATTTTCTATTTCAATACAACACAGTGAAAGATATATGTTTGGCTGTAAAAACACAGAACAAACACTTTGTCTAGTGAGTAGCTCAAGGCAGTATATTTTAATGGAAAATCATTCCCACGTTGAGTGTTGGTTTTCTAATACTCTTTATGACATACCACTAATAGAAAAATATAGATGTAATTTCTCTGTGTTTGAACTCTTTCCTTGTCAGCCAGATACTCCCACAAATCCCTCTGGCCATGCATCGACATCAGGCAGTGACAGAAATCTGACATTTTTTAATTTTTATTTTTGTTATTTATTTATATATTTTTTGTCTATTTGTGCTTAAGAGTTCAGAGCGTGTTCTCTCATCTTGTCTTAGAAGATTGTTGCATCGGAGTGAAGATGACACTGTTGTTGTCCTCATAGGCATGCAGCCTATTAGACAGGCAGACTGACAGTGCAGCCTAGTGGCAAACCAACAGAGTCATATATTAACACACACTGCAGACACGCAGAGTAACCACATCTGCCTGAGTGTGATGCATATCTTTCTGCATTTCTGGGTTTGTCTTTGTATATGAGTCTCTCATTAGTCCCACTCTTTATCAGGACATTACACATAGGCACAAGGCTCCCCTATAGATGCAGTGGAGGAAGCATTATCACTTCACACAGAAACCCCTGTGTTTCTGGGCCTGAGGGGATGAGGGGGGTGGGCGGATGGGGTTGGCAGTCACAGAGCTGCTTGAATTTGGCATCTTGACTAACTCGTCATCTCCCTCATTTAGCAGGCCAGCTGCATATGCATATGTTCACAGTCAATATTCATGGACAGCGCTCTGAAGGATGAGAAGAATGCTTCTCTTTTTGCCGTAGGTGCTTCCAAGCCATATGAAACAGCAATGGTCAGCTGAGCAGTGACAGTGTTGTGTTGCCGTGTCCTGGGGCTTGCAGGCGCAAAGTTCAATATGGGAGCTCAGCACGGTAGCAGTGCTGGCTGACCTGGGACCATGGCCCCAATGCAGCCTGCGTACAGCGCGTAATTGCAGGACAAGGTTTAACAATACCAAGCAGTTTACAGAAAAGGAAAGTCATATCACCTTTTTAACGAGCATTGAATATCTTTAACAATTCTATATTAAGTGTTTTAACTGCACTGTTAGAAGTTCAAATACTATAATTATTGTTTTATTTGTATTTATTATGCATTTTTTTTGTATTATCAGTATGAGTGACAGCAGCAATGATTTATATATTTCTAGCTTAAGTGAATAAAGTCAACTCTTTTTACTGTTTGTAGTGGTATATTTTTAATTTAATAAACATCAATAACAAAGATATTTCATATCAGATGTAACTGTTGCAGCAGCAGCCCAAACTAAACTGAAGTAAGAATTATCATTGTTAATATTATCATCAATATCATAGTTTTACTATTATTATAGTGGTTAACTATTTGGAAGCGTCAAAAATAATAATGTTACATGAATATTATTACTGTAATATCGGGGCAATTGTAAAGATTATTAACAATGTAATGAGTACAATTAGAAGTTCATAATATTGTGGCAGTGGTTGTAATAATAATACACAAGAATAAATCACTGTAAATAAGGCTGGAAGAGGTGGCAGTAGTTGTACTTGTATACTAATTTGTTTTATGTTAATTGACAGGATGACTACTTTAACTGTGTTGCCGTTGAACTTAAATTTATTAATGTGTGCATGTGTTATTGTTCGAGTTTGTGCAGTGACTATTTTGTCATCTGCACATTCTTACATCAGTTTAACATCAGCAAACATGAAACACCTCATGAATATAGAGGTGGCTAAACAGAAGAGGTCTGGAGATGTGACACATAAGAAAAAATCTCATTTCCCATTAGCCGTGTTTGTGTGTGAATGTGAGTGTGAGGGAGTTTAATGATTTTACTTCAACGCAGCTTAGGTCACTGCAGTGGTGTGTGAAGGGAGTTGTGTGTGTGTGTGTGTGTGCGCGCGCTCTGGTTGTGTTGCAATATGAGCAGAGTGGAAAACAGATTGATTTGGACAGGTAGTGTGATCTGGAACATTTGCAGAGTTCCCCACCATCACAACAATCAATACATGATCACAGTCCTTGAATAACAGGCACGCAATCTCACACACATACATGCGCGCGCGCGCACACACACACACAAACACACAAGGTCACACTGTAAATGAACGCGCTTTAGATAATAGCTGTATGATTCAATACGATTGATCAATATCTGATCATTATGCCTGAGCCTCGCAGATACGCTGCTGCTTTCATTTCATCCCATTAGTCAGATATTTGCCACTGGGTAGGTGAAGGGTAAGTGTGTGTTTGTGTGTGTGTGCTGGGGGGGGGGGGGGGGGGGGGTGACCCATAGATGAACACAAAGTGAGAGTTGACCACGCAGGTAGTGCAGGAGGGTGTGTCAACTGAGGAACCGTTAAATGTGCAAAAACTGGCTGATCCAGGTCTCTTATTGGCTGTGGAGACTTTGACGGACGTGCTCGTCCCTCCCCCCCCCCGGCTGCCAGCCGAAAGTCTATGTATGTATGAGCCGGCAGACTGAGGAGAGCCACAGAGGCTCTAACTCCAGCCCAATGAGCCCGGAGCCCCCGCACTCACACACACGCATTCACAAGCACGCACACACACGCGCGCGCTCCCCGCTCTCGGTCTCGCTTCGAACCTGGGACACGGAGGAGGAGGAGAGAGAGGCAGCGAGTGGCAGAGAGGGAGTAGGACAGGGAAGAGGGAGAGAACCATGGCTTCAGATCCGGGGCTGGCTGCGATGTTGCTATGGACTATGTCACTACAAGCTCTGGGCACGGCAGGAACTAAGAGCAACGAAGGTAAGTGCGTGCGCGCGCGCGCGCGTGTGTAATCATACATCTCTAACAGCAGGATTTGACTTCATACATGTGGAGCTCCAGGGAGAAAACACACACACAACACTCCCTGACACAGAGTGCGCTGTGTGTCAGCACCTCCAGTATGACATCAAAGTTTGCTCTGCACAATAACTCCGCGTTAACTGTGTATGCGTGCGCGTGCGCGAACTTGCCTTGACATTGCTTATTTTTTCGTGTCAGCTGCAGTGACAGCGCACGTGTCTGCTCTGGGGTTAGGGAGTTACGCCAAAGTGTGTGTGTGCCACTCTGCTGTTTCCTTATATGTGATCTGAAGTGAACATCTTTCAGGATTTTACTTATGTGTATTTCATTTGAGCTTCTTAGGTGACAAATGTGTGTGTGTGTGTGTGTGTGTGTCTGTGAGTTTCTCCGTATTGGCACACATCACATGCAGCTCCCCTAAGCCAAGCTTTGGTTTGTTTACCTCCATCCTTCGTCCTTCATCTTTCCATCATGAGATGGAAAACTGTTGTTGTCACTTGTTCAACAAATGCCACACACATCACCAAAAAGTCCCCCAGTGCCTCTCTTTGTGTGTGTGCATCTGCTTGTGTCTGTGTGACAGGGTTCTTGGCATAGGTCTGGTCTCAGGAGGCTGAGTGACAGCAGCAATTCGACTGTAAGGGCACTATCAGCCGCCCCTGACTGCAAGGCTCAGCTTTCTACTCCTAGGAGGAAAAGCAGCAGAAGAAGAAAAAGGAAAGATTGTGGAGAAAAGAGCAAGATCAGTGTTTGGGTTCAGGTGGGATCGCCTCAGCGGTGAAGAGTTTAGGGCCCCCACTTATCCTGTATTAAGCTCTGTAAAGTCAGACTGCCTTCGGTCAGACAGAGCAGGAGGCATGCACACACACACACTGACAGTCTGTCCAGCATTAAACATCCTTGTGTGTGTTGCTTCAGTGACTGCCACATTTATAACCCACCATCTAAGACCTGTATTATTTACATGTCAGATCTTATTCCCTTACCTGCCTCCCAATGTGGACAAGTGTTGCTTTCGAAAAGTCTGTTTTGTTGTTTTCCGTTTATTCACTTGTGTGCAGTACAAGACACTTGCTTCAAACTTCTGCACAGACTAAACTAAAACTAGATCAATATAACAAAATATTACGAGGAACAGAAGACTGTGTGAATCAAAATTTAATACATAATTTTGATACATTTGAATTTCCTTAACAGTCCATTTGCTGCAGCTCTTCTCCTTCGTTTCAACAAAAATAAATCACGATAACTACAAATCTTAAGTGCGTTAATATTAGGTTACCAGGAGGTCCCACGTGGTGTTTTTTTTATTATTATTATTATTATTATTTTATGTTTATTTAGCTAAATGGGTTCTAATAAAGGACATTTAATGTTTCAATGTTGAAAATCAATGTAGCAGGAAACACAAATGTGATGATATAATAAATTGGATATACATGAAAGAAATAATATTTGAGAAATAATATTAATGTGGAAAATACAATATTTTTTACAGGGTTGTGAAGTTCTGAACAGAAACGCTAAAAAACTACTTTTTTCTTGGATTTCTTTACTGGTACAGTTGGTACAGAAAATGGTACAGTTTAAAAAACTGCGTAAATGAATTGGTTGGTTTGTATTCACACCCGGTAAATCCATACTGACTGAAAAACAAAAACAACAGCAGTGTGAATTCAAGTGAAATTTTGGTCACTATCCCACACATGTATTCATCTGAATAAAAAGGAATAACAAATCAATATGTCAGGATGCTGCATGCATTTTTCCTTTGGTGACCATGGGTCAGGAGCGCTAAATTGAGATGGAGCGAGGGAAAATGGTTGATGTCAAAAAGATAATTGATTGTGTTCAAAAATGATAGTGGTGGAAATTACATTTTTTCTATTTGCTTTGGTTTGACAGCAACTTAACTTCAGGGCAATTACAAATATAACATGTACATGGATGAGATAACCCAGTGAATGAAAAAAGAGCTGGAAATTAAATTGGTTGAAGAACAGGTTGCTGTTCATACAACCACACAGAGCTCCACAACACACACACACATGCACTCATGCGGGACACACTCTGTGCCTGGTTTTTATATGTAAGCAGGACGTACGAACAGGAGCTATGGACAGCCATTTTGTTTTTGCTCATTGTTCATGTTTGCAGTCACATCTGTCTTGTGCAGAGACATACTAACAGCCACAAGTGTTTCATTACTGGTGATTGTGCACACCACTACACTGCTGACTCACACAAGTGAGGTTTTGCATCATGTCTTTCAAATGCTGTTATTTATCTGTTTGTGTCAGAGCTTTTTTCGTGTGAGCTGAAGGAACACAGAAGACAAAGGGAACTCCAGTCTTAATATGTTGATGTCTCATAATATGTTTGTGTAAGTCATCTATGTGAGACATTAGATAATTGAGTCTTGAAAACCTGAGACATGCAGCAATTATTATAGAATCAGATTGCTGTTTTTTTCTTTCAGGCATTGAAAGGAAGAAAAGGATCAGGACTCAGTATCAGACTAGAAGGGTTGTAGAGCATGACTGCAAAGCCTTCTCAGATCAGCTTACCCACATATTTCATTTGCAGTAAGTTTAGCACCTTATCCTCAGATGTAAGGCTTCAACTTTCCTAAAGAAAATTGGTCCCAGAAATCACTGGAAGAGCTGTGATGTCAAGTTGGCGTTATTTAATCTCAGACTGTATTCTTTTATGTGACTAAAAGCATTGTGTCAGAAAGCATCCCCTTGCTCACCTGTGAAAACAGCATATTTCAAAATCATTCCATCAGTTCATAGAATAAGCTTGTTGTTGAGTTTGGAACAATACATTCCTAAAAAAATATATTTAAAATTATTTATTTGGAACATTGTAATTCCTTCTGTCTTTAGAAAAGAAATCTCTGAATTGGGAAATACAAGGTTTTCATTGAGCTATCTATCACCGCCATTTTTATTTTTACTCATATATATAAAAAAAAGTAAAAATATGTGGGAATTTATTATTTTGAGAAGTATTGGTGGTATGTATACACAGTGTACAAAATTATATTAATAAACAAGACATTTACAAAACCAGCTTTATGAATACCAATTATATCAATTATATCATGACATTTTTGAGACTTTTCATTATATGAAATGCAACTTATGATGAAATGTTATGAAATTTTATTTTAGGTTACTTTAGTTTTATCTGACTTTTATCAGATTTAGTTTTTTTTAATAGTACAGACCATTTTTATTTATTACAACTTTTTCACCATTTCACTACATTTCATCACAAACTCAAAACCTGAAAAAACAAAACAAGTCATAAAAGTTGAAAAAAAATAATGCAATAAAACAATATATTTATATATATATATAAAAACCTCCAACAAAAAACAAACACACATTTAAATTTATGTCATTCACCTTTTTTGAATTTTCCTCCAAAACTGCTTAGCTTCAGACACTTTTCTGCACTGCCAACAAAAAAATCAATAAAGATTACCCACCAGTAATAGCAGAGAAGCTTTCTTGTGAACTTTCTCATGGTAGCAGTAGAAGTGCTTCAAACAGGAGCAGTTTCTTGAAATACTTCAGGGAGGTGTCTTTACGTTTCTTACACTGGCAGATGAAAAAGACCACATTAAAGTTACTTAACAGTGATCATTGAATCTCAATCAGCTTACAGAAAAAAAATACATAGGGGGCAACAAATGACGAACAATGTTGTTGTATTTGAGCAGTTCACCCATTGTGTGTGTGTGTGTGTGTGTGTGTTTGGACTAAATCGTATGTCTGTGTGGATGTGGTAAGCTGCGCTTCCTAACTCCCCTGTCTCCTGTCCCTGATTCAACCCATGTACAGTGTTTCACATTTCCAGTGAGGATAGAGAGCGTTCCTGCAGGTTGTTGTGAGCACTGAGGAACATGAAAAGACCCAAGCAGAAACTAGTACTCCTAATGAGTACTGTAGGTGGATGTCTTTTACCACATACCTCTGCTGCAGGAGGACCAACAGGAGAGAGTAAGACAGAGGCAGGGAGCAATACCTAAAGTAGTTTTATTCAAATTTTTTTGTGATATTAAGATCTGACTGCTACAAAATTGCGTGGAAAGCACAAAGTGAAGTTGAAAGAGGCCAAACTGCATTCTTTTTTTTTTTCATCAAACAAAATCATCTCAAGCTTTATTTCTATCGATCACTCCTCAGTCAATAAAGTAACTGCTGCATGCTTAGTGTCATCACATGAGAATTTGTCATAATTAATTGCTTGGAGGGAAGAAAAAGAAAATACATTCAAGTTGCTGTACTGAGCTGAAGTTGTTGCGGTGTGTGTTGCTCAAGGACACTTTAGCAGCTTTGCAGACTGGGCGAGATGGCTCCCTTCACAGTGTCTCATATTTCAGCTCCTAACACCTTTCACTGACTCACGGAGCGGCTTGTTTCCGCCTCCCCTTCCGCACACTAGTGGCCAAACCATATCCTGAAGTCTCACGCATCACAAATAGATCAGCTCCCTCATCAATCAGTCTGTCAAGTGTTTTCTCTCGCTCCTTTAGTTCGTTTTGCTCAGTCGCTTACAGCCGTCAGTTCCCAGTCAATAATGGATAGTAAAGCATTAGGAGACACAGCAGGGTCAAGAGAGATTGTGCTCTGCGTCAGGAAAACTTATTTAACTTCACTCAAGATTTCACCTTGACTTCCAGAAAAATAAAGGCTATAATTAGCTGTTTTAATAGCATGCTGTTTTAGGAACTGCAATTTAATTCTGTCTATCACTTGAAGCATACTGTCAAAGGTTTCCAACTTTTTCTTGCTCTGTGCTTGTGGCCCATTCTGACTTCCTGCACTGCAGCAACAGTTTCTTGTGTCATCCTGAACGGGGAAATGTGTGTATGCGGTGTTGGCAGAGAACATAAAAAGACAGAGAGGGTATGGACCTGTCCGCTCCCTCTTATCTGTTGGTTTGTCTTAACACAAGTTGCTATTGGCCGACCGGCTGCTCTCACTTTCCTCCCCAAGGCATTGGTCTTTAGTGAGACATCAGCCTTGTTAGCAGGCTGCTGACAAGAATATAGGCGCTACCAGATCAATACGGTTGGTTCCGCCGGTCTCTCCTGAGCTGCATTCAGAAGCCAGCCAGGCCTCACAAAGCACAGGCCTCTCTCATTAGCAGGACTTGATACCGGTCTGGCCAGAGTTCAGCCACCTCTGGGCCAGCTGTACTGCTGTGTAATTTATGTTTCTCTGTTCTGCTAAAATGTGGAGATCCCACACTGAAATTGCTGAGGACAAAGCAAAGAGTGAGAGACAGCGAGAGAATGTTGTAGGCGAAGCTTGACAGCTCTGTAATGGGACGGTGTTGTGGTTGTGTTAGCACATCCCTCCTGGAGAGAGATCTCTATGATGTTCACTTCATGGGGACTGATAGCAGCAGCCTCCTCTCCTGTGTTATGGGCAGACAGAGAAACACAGCGTGTGTTAGAAACAAAAGAGTGGCTGTGTGATGGAGGGATGCGTGGAGAGACAAGGCGCAAAGGAGAGGAATAAATGTGAGGCAGTCACGCCTAGAGAACAAAGTGAGACGAAGGAGAAGGGAAGAGGGGGATGCAGCTGTCTGAAATGTGTCTCTTCAAGCTCTAGCGGTGGGTGTCTTTATCAACACCAGCGGAGAGTGTCAAGCCGATAATTTGGCGCTCTCAATTCCCTTCAATCCATTACAGGATTTAAATGTTCATTAAGTTTAATAGAAGCCCAGTGAAGGTCTAATATACTCTGATAAACGCTGGCAAACCTGCCAACCAGTTCCAATAGCTGCAGCAACAAAAAGCTGTCCAACTAATAAGGTCAAATTCAAAGTTCGTGCTCAGCTCACTGTGAAGAGCATTTCAGTCTCTGTGCCTCCAACAGCAACAAACAGCACTGTTTGTGAAGCTATCAACAAATCCTCTAGCCTAAATGACAAAATAGGTAATGGTTGTGATTTAGCTTCCAAAGTGACTTGTATGAGACTTTTCTGCTGAATGCCAATCGGGTTTTGTGCTCTACCAGCCCTGTTGTCCTGAGATCACATTTGAACACTGATGTTTTGTACAGCAGCAGAGTCCAACAGCGGCCTTCAAGACTGCACAATACTAACATCAACTTTCTCCTGGACAGAGTTTTTAGCTAGTCAGTTATACCACTGAAATGCTGAATATTTTTGGGACTTTTTTTTTTTTTTTAAGGCAATAAAAGCACTTCTGGCTTTACATCTAACATTTTTTTTCTCTCAGCTCCCATGATACATCAGAAGTTCGTCATCTTGAATGAACCATAGCCACCAACCTATCGCAAGACTCAGGGTTTGACCCGAGAACAATCCCACTGTGACAGTGACAGTGACAGTGCAAACCACTGGCCCCTTGTGCTCCATCAAGGATAGATACTTAAGAAATTAATACTGTTTTCCAGAACTCAAGTAAATGCATTTTGTCAGTACTGTGCTTTGTCGTTACAGGGTCGACTGTAACAACAAAGAGATTTTCATCCAGGTCCTTATTTAGAGGTGATTGAGTCTATAATAAGATTTAAAAGTGATCTAGTTGTATTCATTTTTTTTTTTCAGCCACATTTGTTGCCTTCATTAAAACATCACTCCTCACGAAAAGAACAGTGTCGAAAATTGATGACTCCCAATTGTTTACCTGTGATACTTGAGAACTTGTGGTCACCTTGAGTAGTCAATGCTGCGCAGGGGAGTTAAAGGAAGAGTAAATGGCATAAAACTGCTATGTTTTTGGCTTAAACTGCAGGGAAATAAAAAAAAAAAAAAATTCCATGAAAAGTCAGTGGTTTTGGTCCAACAATAACCTTGCCAGTGAGTCAAGAGCCGTTGTCCTGTAAACCCAACACTGGATGTTTAGGCAAACATCAATGTGGTTATTGTTCGGATGTTGAAAATACACGCAGTTTGCAGGAGTCTATACACCCAGTCACATATGATGTAGTGAGCCCCAAACGGACCGCAATGTGAGTTGATGGATCTCTCCCTCAGCCGGTTTCCATAAGGAAGTAATGCAGTTTACACACAGTAATCTGTGCATATATCACAAGTCTGATGGAATTAATATGTGCCGAGGGAATGAAGGCAGATAACTCATCTTTCATCTGATGAAAATCCAGACACACGTGTACTTGTGCTCAATGACAATAAAGTTGAATCTAATCTAATCTAATACACAATATAGGCAGATGCATGCAGCCACGTTTATGTTTACACGTGCCATCTCACGCATATGCTCTTCCCTAACCAAGTTATCCGTATGTCTATGATATTCATGCCTGGTATATGTTAACTATTAGTCTAAAGGGAGCATAGGTATATTGTCTAACACACAGATAATGGGGGAGAAATAGGAGAGGAGGAGGAAGTGAATTAATAAAATGAAAGGTATTTTGGAACAATAGGTTTGCCAAAGTCTTTCAATTATTTGCATCGGCGCCTAGACAGTGAGTTAGTCCTGCTTAAGTAACCAGCATTTAGGCATGAAAAAAAAAAAAAAAAGTTGTGTTAGAAACACCTTCTCCTTGTTTGAGTTAAATGAGGCCTAACAAGGACCTTTGCCCATCCTGACCTGCTGACTCTTACAGTGTATCATCACCATTTTACAGGAAATTTTATCATTACCTTCAGACACATTCAGAGCACGGGCTAAGACATGAGGCGTACTGTATTTCTAGATCCCATGGTGATATAAAGTCAAAAGACTTCACAAAGGTTAGAAAAGTTTGGCTATCAAAGAGGGTGAAACAGCCCAGTTTTTACAGCCCAGGCTCCCAAACTGCAAAGCCACTGCGCCACATTTATTTTATTCATTAGTGCTTGTCAAAATGTGAAACCCCACAAGCAGGGAGTTTTATCAATATGTGAATATGTAACATGGCAGACAGCAGTCTTTCATACTGTATAAAGTCCTGTAAAAACACACAGAGCAAAGTTAAAGGTCCCAAATTCAAACTTCTCTCCTGTTTTATTTGAGGGCTTGATATCCATAAGAGGAGATGGTTGTGATGTTAAGAACCAAAAATCATCTGACTACAGTTTTACACCTGTTCTCTCGGGGTGGACTGGTGGGTCTTGGTAGGCTGAGCTTTGGGGCACAGCTAAGGGCAGTAACAGTTTTGCTGAAGTCCTGACCTTGGATACAATCACTATGTTAATAAAGGAAGTAGAAGCTGAAGACTCCCAGAGTGAAAGAAGACCAGGATCTTACAGACATTTGTTCCTGTGATGTTTAATGGGATGACTCGGCAGCTGCTAACCCACAAACAGAGCCAAAGCAGGGAGTCCAAAAGCTCCCCTACTTTCCTCTCTGTTCTCTGTCATCCTCTGTCTTCTGTTCATAACCAGCCCTTTCAAATGCATGAAACCAAATTCAGTCATTTACTTGCACTTGAACTAGATGAACAACAAAGCTTTTGTATCCCTGAAAGGCTTCGGAGCCCAGACAGTGCTGACAGAAGCTGAAGTTAGCTCACTATGGCGACTTTCCACACTAACAAATTGCTCTGTAAGAAAAACAAACACAATAATATAGAGCATGTCATCACATTAAGGGTTACAATTTCTGCTTTGACGCAGAGTCATGCACCTCACTTCCTCATGCTGATGTTCCTAATAGTTTAGTTGCTGCTAATAACACTGAAAGTCAATGCATCGTGTTCAAGGTGTCACTGGATGGACAGCCGATTGGTGCATGACAGTGCTCATTTAGCATCAGGAACTTTCATTGCTGCATCACACCGCTAAAGTTAAGAACAGACACTTGGAAAATTATTTATCTACAGCACAAGGTAAATGTACTTTGTCAATGACTTCTGGATGTTAGTGGACAGATTGGTTTAGTCGCAGATTATCCAGAGTGGCTCCAAATCATTTTGTTTTGGTTTTAAGAAGAAGGTAATTACAATGAAAATATGTATATAATTATAAAAACAAATTAAAATATAAACAGCTTTTAAAGGTAAACAGTCGAGGTTCCAGCTTTGAGTTCAGACCTGAATATTTACCTTAACTATGTAAAATAAAAAGTGCTTGTGAAAAGGCATTTTTTTGACCTTTGTATTATTACAGGTTACTGGAAAATTTCACATTGGCCATTATTTGGAAGAGAGTGAGCACTACTGGCTGGTAATAGCCTAAAAGTCATCTAGTCATCTTGTATTTGTTTCTTTTCATCGTCATTATTATTATTATTATTATTTGGAGACTAGTATAACTGTGTGGGAAGATCAAACAAGCATTAGTCCCCTACATATTGTGGTCATGGGCGCAGGAAACATTTCAAATGTAGATGAGACAGTCTCGGGGCAGGGGGCCTGAAAAATTTAAAGTACATATCATTTCCTGTATTCGGCTGTCTTGTGCATTTTAACAGACGTTTTGACACTTTGATCTGACTGCATTGTAGGAATTATGGGTACTTATAATTACGTATGGATAATTATGTATTTATGATGTATTTAACTGACTGCTTCCAGTGATGACTTATTGTCTCCTTCTTTTGAAGAAACCTCCTTATGCTCATGTTGTCCAGGGGAGCGGATATATCAAACCATGGTACAACAGACCAGTCTATGCTATACTAAAAATCACATGTAAACTAGAAGTGACTGAACTTCATAATTAGTCTATTAGAACAGTTATGAGCAGTTAGTCTGACAGGTATATCATTTTATAAGTGCTCGGAGCATTTACTTAGAACAGAGCTGACCCTTAATTCAGCTACCCGATGTCTGTGTTTGCAACAGGCATCAGCAGCAGTGTGTGTACGCATAAGCGTGTTTGTGTGTGAAAATTTGACTAGACTTTTGTTGATTTGGCTTTTCTCTCAATAAACAAGTGGGAAGGATTTGATAATGAAGCACTGACACAGCACTTTGCGCGGACAGACGTTGAAAGTGGGGGGTCCAAACTAATGCTTTTTAAAAGTGTGTGGGATTTTCTGACCCTTGTAAAATAGTAGCTTCACCACTGATTGGAGTATGCGTGACTGGAAGTTTCTATTTGAAATGACATCATTGCCACAGAGAGTGCAGTGGAAGATGGCCCACTTTATTCTGTTTTGCAGCTCTGACTGCTGCAGACTATTTTCTTTCTTTTTAAACATGCACACGCCATAGCCAAGATATTGATGCAACCACGGCACATTAGACACACAGACCGACAATAATTATCAGCATTCATCATTAACCGTAAGCCAGGGATGATAAGAGCTCTTTATGTAAAATGTCAGCCCACTGAAATGATGAAAGTGATTAAAGGGCATCAGTGTGAAATTGAGACATACATGCTGCACCAGGGCTGAGACGAGCTGACAGGGCAGGGGCTTGCATGTGGAACAGAGTCTGGGAAAATAAATAAAGAATAAAAGTAATTTGGTTTATTAAAGAAGAAGACAGGGTGAGAGCTGGGCAGGTTGAAAAACACCACAGATACTACTGGCCATCAAGTATGTACTGATATGATATTTCTATCATCTCAACTGTTCCTCCTGCTCTGATTAGCTCACTCTGAATTCAGCACTGCTCACCTCTGTGTGAACTTCCCGGACTCCGAGTCAATAAGTTGAGGCCCATCGTGTTAGATCCAAGTTAAAACCCAGTGGCTCTGTTCTGTTCAGCAGGTGCTACAGAAGGTGCAGACGCATATCTCTCTGGACGTTATCACTGGCAGGCACAGTATCATGATGTCATCTACTTTTGGCATCTTCTACACCTCCTCCTCTTGAAATTAGCTCCACTCTTACGTCTCACCCCCTCTTTCTCATTCTTTTCTCACCTCTCCTACTTTACCTGCTCTATAAATAGCCTCTTCTCCACTATGCCTATACCCCACTCGAATTCTTCCCAAGGGAAGCCAGGCAGGCCTGGGCAGCAGTATGGCTTGCTATTCACTCTTATCCCCTGGGAACGGATGATTCTCACTGGCCCTGAGCATCTTCCACCCTCCATCATGCAGCAAACACTATGCCTTGCAGGGATATACAATGGGGGCCTCGTGCACCATCCTGGGAGCACCTGCTAAAATAAGATATGAGGTGATTGTGCTGGGGTGCGCTGGCCAGCATAAATAGAATCATCTCATCACCACTCTGCAGGGAAGCAGACACTACACTGCCCACTCTTTCTGACCTAATCTTCTGATTTTGGAAAGGTGTAAACTGGGGTGTGTTTTTATTTATTAGATTTTATGTATTCACCCCCAAAAATGCTGATATTATTGAAAAGGTTTTGTAGATCACAGATTCTTGCTGCATTTTCATCACAAATTTGAATGTTGTGTGCTGTTGTGCCTCGTTTCAGAAACAGCAGATTCACATTTGCACGATGCTCTGAATGCGTTGGATTTCATTCAGCCACTTACAGCTTCAGTGATGAGCCACTTATGCATGGACTCCTGACTGAAAAAATGTCACTGATTTTCACTCAGTAAATTCTGCATCCACAAACAACTTGCATTCACTGAGATACAGTAAATAGCAACAATTATTATTATGTGATTATTTATTTTCTGCTTTCCGTTGTTTTATCTATCTATTAATTGGTATTTTACTATCCTTTTGAATAACTTTTTAAACGGTCTTGGAGTGGAGTTTTACAGTAACAACAGGGCAAGCCAATCAGCAGAGAGGATCCTGATTGGTCTGTTGGACTGGGACGGTTTAGTGACTGCTGGAATCAGAGTATGTCAGATTTCAGGTAAAAATACACACACAAACAAACAACAACAAAAAAAAATAAAATCCAACGATGTTGGATGTAGGTCCAGGTGAGCTGTGTAAGTGGTTGACAGCAGTAGCTGCTTTCCTGTGACAGCTGGTTTTAAGGGTCAGTTTCTGAATATCTACATTGCACACACTGATGTAGTATTCAAATAGCACATAGACCTACTTTATCATAAAAAGTGGCATGTACATTCATTTATACATTGTGGAACCTTTAGATGGGAAAAAAAAGTTAGTTTGACATTGACATGTCGTTAACATTTAAAATCCTGTGCTGTGTTTGCTATCCCCTGTAACATTGATCTGGCAAAATCAACAAATCAAAAATGCATGAGACAGATAACGATTTTAGGGGGAAAAAAAGTATGTGACAGAGCCCCATTACTCTGGGATAATGCTAGAAAACAGTTTCACCTCACCAATCAAATCTCTAGTCCCAGCACTTGTTTGCTGATGTCTTGAGGGCCCCTGCTGTGCTGCATGGTGCCCAATAGCAGCCCGTAAGGCTCTTTTTCTTTGTTTACTTATATCTTCATGGCTGCTAAATGTGGATTTGATTTGCTTTGTTAACAGTTGCCCAAAAGCAAGTGGATATTGCTGGCTAGTTAGTGAAAATGTTTATTTATGTTTTCAGACATTTCAAGTGTTGCATTTTCAAGTGTGTTTATAGCTGACTGTGTTTTAGTATTTTCACATTTGCCAGAGATTGAACATCTGTAACTCAAAGATGTCCAGTCATGTTCGCAATCAGTTTATCAAAACCACTGATACTGTAAAAAACATTTACTGGAGTAGGAACACAGCAAAGTAAAATACGTCAACAGAAAGAAAGGTCCCAGATTCAAACTTCTGCATGAAGTAAAGATGGATTATAAGTAAAAATAAAGGCATCTCTTGAGTGTAAAATAAGTGGATTTATCGTAATAAAACTTCACAAGGACTGAGCGAAGAAGGGAATTTCTGTTCAATATCCGTCTAATCCGCTTTATCATCTGACACACTCCATTTTTGCTATTTTGGCCAAACTTCCATTTCTCCTTGTGAGCAAATAACTTTAATAACATTTGCTTTAATTATTTGCCACAGTGGATCGAAATATGACATCAGCAGCTCCTTTGCAAAGTTTTCCCAGGTATTTTATTGACTTATGGACTTGCTTGAAGTCGAACTTGTCAGCCAAAGAAGAACCACAAAAGAGAGACAAGATGAATTGCATCAGATGTTTCAATTAATAGAGTAACTTGAGTTTTGACAATTGGATGGCATAAGGGTGCAGATAGCACTTCTAGAATATAAATAAACAGCATTACTCGCAGTTCTAGTACTCTAGTACTCTAGTAATTACATTACCCATCATTACACTGTTACTGTTACTGTGACAGTCACAGGGGACTGCGGTGGGGTCGTGTTCATGAATGCCTGCACGCACACACACACACACACAAACGAATCGGTCACATGAGATAGTCAAGCCAATTCAATTTTAGTGTTTTGTAGTGAAGTAACTACAAATTATAACTACAGTAAGTCCTTATTAAGATTATGCTGCTTAGACACTGCTGATGACTGCTAATATCTCTAAGAACAAAATAAGAATAGAAAGAATAGAACTTCCATCCATCCAGTGATTGAACAAGGTAATATGTCTGATATTAGAAGGATCTGCAGCGTTTCTAAGTACTTTGAGAATTGAGAGTTACAGCTATACCTGCTACTTTTTTTTTACTGGACCAAAAGCCAGAAAGCCAGAATAAGATATATATCCTGGTAAACCCATTTCAATATTGAGGCCTGGACATCTTTAAACTCTACAGGGAATTCATCATAGCCAGGTTATTTCCCCTTCACCATAGATTTTGTCTTCCTAATTTTTCCTCTGTTATTAGCAATTCTATTCCTGACTTAGAACGCCGCTTAGTGGTAGAGCACTTGCACGAGCACGTGTGCAGAGGCCCTGGGTTCAAACCCCAGCCACAAGGCAAATCCGTGGTAGGCTTGCACCAGTCCCAAGCCCAGTGAAATGGCGAGGTTTACGGCAGGAAGGGCATCCAGCATATATATTGTAACCCAATCAAGCATATACTGTAAGTCACAGAGGTGACTTGATGTGGTGACCCTGAACAGGGAAAAAGCAGAAAGAGAAAAAAAAGAAAATTAGCAGTTATTTTCCTACTTTTCCCAAACATACTGATGATGTATACAGCCTTTTTGCAGGTTTCCCAGATGTTGGTGGAATTTGGGACACATGGAAACTAAAACTTAAAGACGCAGCAAAAAAAAAACTAAACCTAAAGAAGCACAATATTTTATGTCACATACGCAACAATGTGCGTGTGCGATTTCTGGGGGCTTCTTCTCAGTTGTTTGAAACTTTTGGACCTGTTTATCTATTAAACCTCTAAAATCTTTTTAGGTGAATACAAACACAGTAGAGCTCAGAAGTAGAGAATGAAAACAGATAGAAACATGTCATAATAAGTCTCTCAGCAGTTCTCTCCACCTGTCCATCCGTGCTGCTTTCTCTGCACCGAGGACAAAATGCTTACACCACAACAGAGGTGCATGGAGAAAAGAAAAGCCTCTGGGGAGAGAAACTTCAGGGAGAGTTTGGAGAGAGATGGAAGGAGGAGGAGGAGGAGGAGGAGGAGGAGGAGGAGGGAAGGAGGAGGAGGAGGGGGAGGAGGAGGGAAGAAGGTGAGTGTAGGTGCTGAGGTAATGAGATGAAGCTTTAATGATCCCTTTGGGGAAAATAGACCACTGCTGCAACAAATAGCAAGAGAAAGAAAAAAGAAAAGAAATCATCACATCAAAGATGAAAAGGCATTACAATATTTATAGTAATAGCATCACCACTAGCAAACCACAGTTTTAAAATCCAGTTCTCAATGCGTCTAAGGAAACTGTTTTGTAAGTAATGAACTGATGTACAATATAATGTGTAGTTCTCTTGTATTAATAATAATGATAATAATAATAATAGTGAACTTTATTCGTTACGTGCTTTTACAGGTGCTCAAAGACACCACACACTCAAGATAGAATACAAGCAAAAGTCAATTAAGAAAAATATACAAGAAAAATGTAACACATAAAGGAAGAGCTAAAATTAACACAGTTAATTACACATTTTGCTGTCCTTTACATGAAAAATTGGATTTCATTAAAACCTAATGGCTAAGACAGTGAAGGCAACAATATGGAGCCAAAGCAGTTTCACATTCCACATGCAAACATGTTTCTATACAGACCATTGGAGTCTGGCTCCAACAGTGAGTCAGTTCCCAAAGACTGCAATGTTAAATGTCCAACTTCACAATAGAAGTAAAAATGTTTAGAACCCGGTGAAAAAAAATAATTTAGGTCTCTAGAGCTTATTTTCTTCTGAATTGGTAAGCCTAAAGCTGCTTTAAGGGACAGCTCTTGTCTTAAGCCAAGGGTCATTCCATTTGCTTGGAATTAGGCAGAGTCAGGATATGCCAAGATTGCGGCAGCATAGAAGCTCACAGTTAATATCAGAATTCCTCGTTGGAAGCATGTGGATGATATCACATTAGCCATTTCTGTCGTTTGTGCAGTCTATGAGGCTAACACCCATAGTTCATGATTACTCATGGTTACTGCATAGGTCATGTCAGAATTCAATTCAAAACTGATCTATTAGAGTGAGTCTGCTTTGGGATGAAAGAAAAGAGCAATATGCTTTTCTTTATAAAAACAACAAGAGCTTTAGAAGCATGACCACAAAGGTTCCTTATGCTTAACCAAAACATTACTGTAAATCAAAGCAACCATGATCATGGCTGCCGAGCCTTAACAAACTTTTGCTCATTACATTGATAGTCTTTGTGTTGTGTTGAGTCTGTTTCCCTGTAAGCCCACAGACCTTTATTAGGCTATAGGGGTGAGTGTGAGTGTGAATATGTTTAGTAATATAGCGTATAGTAATAATAATAATGATCTGTTTGTTATACAACAATTAAATAACATGTAAAGAAAACTTTTGTGAATTCAATAAAAAAAATAGCTTGGCTCAAATTATTGTTCAATACACCAAATCCAAAGTTCATATAACTTACAATAATTTGTAATATCAAACGCTTTGCATAATTACTGTACATTTTAAGTTAAAGAACCAAAAATGTTTATTTGTATGTTTTCAACAAAAATTTCCAAATTATAAAAGAAAAAAAAAAATGCTTTTCTATTAAGAAAAGATGAGTCAACCAATGAGGACAGGGACTCTGAGACTCTCTTCCGATGGTTTTCTAAGTAATTCAGTAAAAATGGAGCAGACTTCAGGTCAACACATAAAAAAACCACCTCTCATCTGGCAAGGTTGGATGGTGAGGTTTTTTTTTTTTTTTGTTTGTTTGTTTGTTTTTTGTTTTTTTAAAGATTATTAATTCATGAAATTATCATTCATTAATTCCCTTCCTACACTCACCATACAGAATGTGCTGGCTCAACACAGTGTCAAGGACTCTGACAAACCTAGAAGGTTTAATGCTTAATAAGCCCTTCCTTGTCTTTGCCTTCTTGTTTAACCCAGTCAGTACAAATGAATCCAGGTTTTTTTAATTATGTTGTTGTTGATACCCCCTCATTCCTCACATATTTTTTGGCCGCCCAGAAACATTAACTCCTGACAAAGCTGTTTCCAAGAAAATCTGCATGTCTATAACCTGCACTGCTTATTATATATCATCTCTCTGTGCGATAAACAAGTGAACGGTACCATTATGCTGAAATTTGATTGTGTCGTGTGGAACTGACATGACTGATGAGCAGAGGTGAGCTGTTTGTTGAGATGTCTCAGAAGCTCTCTCTCTCACACACACTCTGTATGTGACTCTGAATGATCATCACTGATGAGAAAGTAGTGATCTGTGACAAGGGATCAGCAGTGAAGTTAACTTTATGCTTAAGGGAGAAGTGGCGCTTAATGAACTGTTTTAATCTCTTCAAGAAGTTTGTTTCCAAAATGTTCACTGGATTTGGTGGTGTTAAGTCTAGTTCTTTTAATATAATAAATCAATGCAAACAGTTTTTAATGAAACATTACATTGCAGTTTTCAAATAAGCAATAGCTAATTACAGGCCATGCTATATATTTATGATATGACAGATAAGAGGCGTTGTTCCCCTTCTCTGCAGAATGCAGTTGTGCGGTCACACAGGGACAGGGATGATTTCAAATGTGTTTTCCTGTTCCAATATGGTGGCCAAAATAGCATCTGGTGTTTAATGTCATGCTGAGTGAATGAGTGTTGAGGTGTTGTGAACAGCGTGGGGAGGTTGGAGCGAGATAGTGTCATGCTCTGGTCACTTTTCCGTGCGCTCAGAGAGAGCAGAAATGCCGTGGGTATAGGTGGATCATGCTCGTGGATGTGATCTGTTCCCTTGTGTCACATGCACACATGTAGCTTTAATGTTTGTTGGTTTTGAGATGATTTAAAAGACTGGAATAATGCGCCGTGGCTTGACAGGTCATTAGTTGCAGCAAGACAAAAGTGCGTGTTGGATCTCAGTTTGGACTTTGAGTTTATTTACAGCCTCGGACTCCTCAGAAAGCTGCAGTGTTCAGTTCCTTAATCTGTAAAATGAAAGGGATTACTAAGCAAGTAAATCAATTAATCATATGCACATACGAGTTTACAGTTTTGTTTTTTTTCCATCTTCTCAAACATGAACCAGGCTCTTGACCAAGTGTTACTATACTGAAAATAAAATGTAAACAGTGTTGATACTTATCACAGTTTGTAATTTATTTTGATAGGCAATAAGATTATATCCTCTGTGATACCTTGGGAATCTGAAGGAGTAGATACCATTAAGGAGATAATACTATAATTAGACCCGTATTTTTTGAAAAGGTCTTCATTTGATTACTTTAAACTGGATGGCGCTGAGTGTTTCATTTTAAATAAATAAGAGTTTGAGAACAATTTGTTTTTTTGGTCCAATTTTTCACAAGCAGAAATTAAAGGTTTTCCTCTGCTCAAAAAAAAAAAAGAAAAAGAAAAAAAAGGCCATGAAATCTTTTTGCATACTTTTATCCAAAAATGTGTCTGTGTCAGTGACCATTTCTCTGTCTATTTTCTCTGGCAGCTGTGACAAATTAATATGCTGATGACACAGCGTCATTATTGCCCATTACAATAAAAGGCCACTTTAAAAAGTTTAAATGTATTCTGAGAAGAGAACATTCATATGGCAGTGATCTGTCACATCGGGATAGTTGGGCTAGAGTTAGGCAACAGCTGTGTGTTTGTTGCTTTGAAAGGATCATGGATCAGGCATGACCATCATTTATCAAATGTCACGGGCAGCTGATTGGCACATGTCTCCTCAGTTATTTATCGATTTATGAATTACACCCTCTCTTTTATGCCTCATGAAGTGTTTTCATCTACATTTTGTTTATTAAATGAGAAAGGTGTTAATAATTGCTTACTGCTCACTTTTAACAGTCCATAAAAAGTGTTCCTTAAAGTAACACTGACTTGCATTTTTTTATGTAAGATGATGAAGTGACAGAGGCGGAGTGTGGTCTTTGCTTTTCTTTCAATGCCGAGCTCATGTCTCTCATTAATAAAGTGAGTGGTGAGCCACAGGGGACACCTCCACCTCCTCTCCTAGCCTTACTTTTTGCCAAAATCATCTCTGAAACCATGCTCTCTTCCCCGCTCTCTCTCTCTCTCTTGCACATGCCCAGTAGTAGATCCACTGCCTTAATGACACTAATTACCTAAAGTGCAGTTTGTTTTTCAGAAATAAACAATCTTAAGGCTTTAAAACATTTTGGGAATGACTGGATATATTCTGGGATACTGTTTTTTTGTTTTGTTTTTTTTTTTTTGGTTATGAACAAACTCGGTTCTCAGTGATCTGTTGATATTTTAAGAAAGGCTCTAGCTGTCTTGTGTGGAAAGTTCATGTGGTTAATTGCGGACTGAGAAATTTTATGGCCTGCTTCTCTTTATGTGCAAAATTTCTTGTTATTGACAGGAAGTAGAACACACTGTCATACGCACACATCCAGGGCCTCCCAATGATGCTCCATAAGTAACAGGGTTGGTGACCATGGAGACTGAGCAAGTCCTGGGATGTTTTCAGCTTTCAGCTGGAACATCATCAGGAGATAGCCACATGTCAGACACAAGTCAAAAAGCAAAAATTACAAGTTTGAACCACATTCATTGTAATTATTATTATTATCTTTTGTAGATTGTACATCCTGCATTGTTTGATGTTGATTCCTCGCTGTTTTCTTCCTCTGTGTCTTTTTGTATTGTATTGCTGTCAATATTTCTACGGGATAACGGGATGTGAATCTGAGACAAAGAAAATTGTGTAAAATAACTACCTAGCTGGGCAGCACAGTGGTATAATTGTTAGTGATGTTGCCTCACAACAAGAAGTTTACAAGTTTGGTTCCCAGCCTTTCTGTGTGGAGTTTGCATGTTCTCCCTCCACCTGTGTGGGTTTCCTCCCACTGTCTAAAGACATCATGTTCAGGTTAATTGGTACTCTGAACTTCCTGTAGGTATGAATCTGACTGTGAATGCTTGTTCATCCCTGTCTGTCTCTTGTGTTGGCCCTGTGATGGACTGATGGACTGTCCAGGGTGTACCCCACCCTCACCCAGAGTGAGCTGGGATTGGCTCCAGCATCCTGTGTGAGCTGGAAATGGATAAGTGGTAGAAGATGAGTGAGAGAGAGCAAACCACCTAGCTCCATTGTGCTGCTAAAGGCAGAAAACTACACAAGCTGCCTTGAATAAAAGACATAAATTAAGTAGATTAATGAATGGTGTTAATTTTTATGTAAATACTCTATTCATAGTTTGGTGCGTGGCTACAGACCCAAACACGTTCTTTCAACTAGAATAAATCAGTTTTCTAATTTTGAAAGATGTTACATGTTCAAATAAGCGTTAACCTTATTTTCCAAAATGAAAATCCTGCACCTTTCTTCACTTGATAGTTTCAATCTCAAAATTCTTAAAGAGACTTGCCCCCCTTGTTTTGCCTATGTACTTGAATGTCCTTGTGTGTGCAATAACATGATCCACTATTTCTGCACTCCCTTTTCTTGGATTTTCTCACAGACACCAAATTAACAATTTGCAAATCAAAGCAGTCATTGAACATTCTTAATTCTATTCCTCCTTTCATTTCACATGGCTAATTTAATTCAGGAGACCTCCCTAAACCGATGACTAGTCATTGGCAGCGTTAAAAAACACTTGGAAATAAACTTGGGTTGAGAGGGAAGGGAGGTGGAAGTGTGGCATGCAGGGGAAGTGGGAGATGAAGACAATTATTTCAAGTCATTTTATATTAGCGTGTTGGCGCCTTGAAACAGCAACGGCTGAGATAATTTTTTTGAGCGAGGTAGTATTGTGTAAGAGAGAGTGGGGAATTGTGGAGCTAATGCAAAACAATACTGGGAAGGAAAGAAGATAGCTGTGTGTAATGTCAATTTGTGTGTGTTACAGAGTGATTTGTGTTTTGGTGAAGCTCCTCTTGTGTCTGTGCAATCTTTTAGAATTTCTTTTGGTCACAGCGCTGATGAGGAGCTTTACAGGCTTCAAGTAGAAGGAGAAAAGAAGAAGCTGCTTGTTAGAGGAGGGAGGTGTTGATGAGATAATTATACCGCTGTCACAGTCCTTGTCTAGCCCAAGAGCTGTGCCATCATCTTGTCTGTGTGCGCGTGTTTTGTGTGTATCTGCACACGTCTGGTGAGGGTGAATTCTCTTGTTAGGGTAATTTATTTATTTATTTATTTATTTATTTATTTATTAAAAAAAAAAATAAAAAATACAAAAAACAAAAAAAAGTACAGTGCACATTTATGATTGCCATCATATGTTTTGAGATGCATGGCCATGTCTTTTCAAGTGGAAAAGACTCTCCCTCTTTTGATGTGTGTTTTTATTTTTTAATGGTCGCATGGTTGTCTTTGGCCGTATGAAGTCACTGTAGGCGCTGCAGACAAACTCCACTTCCTTCAAGACAGACCATAATTCTTCTGTGTTGACTTCAGACACACACGCTCTCTCTTTCAGCCCACCACAAGAGAAAGAGAGTGTGTTTGTGTGTGTTTGCATTCGTCACTGCATTTCAAAAGCCTTGGCAGGGCCTGGATGATTTGATTCATGCCCGAGACATGAATGCTAGGCCGCAGGCATCCACAGACCCGCTAACCTACTGGCCAGATTTGGTTGCGGGGCGATAATAGCGGAGGGAAGTTGACCACCACCCTGGGAAATATGTGGTGTGTCTCTGAGCAAGCGAAAACAAGTTCTCAAATCAGTGGAGAGCTTTTTCATTTGGTGCCTTCTACGATGAAGAGGAATGCAAGGTGGTGAGGGTGAGGTGGAGGCGGTGGTGTGGGGATGTAGGGAGAGTGGTATTGGTGGCTTGCGTTTTTGTTATGAGTAGAATGCTGTGAAATGGGAGAAAACTCAATTTCAGGCCCAGAGTCCTTGAGGAGAAACACTAGCCTCCACCAGCCTCCAACACCAAATAAACACTTTAACCTCTTCACTGCCGCAACCTTTTTTTTTTTTTTTCTAATGTCATTATTTTGCTCCAAAGCTTCTGGTCCCCAGGTCTATAATGTGGCAATATAATTAATTTTACCAGGAAATATCTTAGCCATTGTAAACCTTTGGACCGTAATGTATAATATCCCCATAAATGAACAAGCTTTGGGATAGATTTAACACATAAAGATACATATTTGCAATGGCCGACCACATGTATATATATTTTTCCTTAGGCCTAAGTTTTAGACTGTATCAGTCAAAAGTTTGGAAGCACTTGTATGGGGTAATGTGTGGACCTATCTTTTGTGTACTGTCTAAGTGTACTTACATGGAAATCACTTCTTGATGGGAAAATGGGTTTAAGCAATCAGCTGCATAAACATAAGCCTTGCCATGAAGGTGCCATAAAGAGAGAACTGAGCCTCTTTTATGTTTTATTCACACTGTTCCCATCATATTTAAGTGAGCACAAGACACTCCTTGAAACCCTTTTCTCTTGTATACAAGTCATGATCCAGACAAACCAGAGCAAATGAGATAAATGACTCCCACAACCTTCAAAGATAGGAATTTGTGATTTGAGTGGAAATTATACTAATACCACTGGGAATGGCTTGTGAATTATAACATGGTCTACCGTAGCGATAACACAGCACCTTACATGTTGTAAGGTTCAGAGAAGGGGTATGTTTGTCTTTTTCGTGTCATTTAATAATAACAGTATAGCACAGCAAAATTCCCACAGTGCACTGAAGAATTATTAAATCCACTTGCACCAGTACACTACTTTCATTATATCACTTTGGTGGGCTGATGAAGAGCACTCAGAAAAGTGTAATTGGCCGCATCCATTTGTGACCTTGGTTATAGTGCAAGGGGCCACCGCATCATCAATACGAGACGACGGGATGTCGGTGGCCTGAGGGAAGGAGAGGCAGAGAGGAGGCTGGTAGATGGTGGAGGGATGGATGAAGTGATGAGAGAATAGTGGCACTGCCATCTGTCTATGTGTTCTGACCCACTGCTCCCCTCAGCCGCCCAGTGCCCAAATTAGGAGAAGTGACACACCAGCTAATTGCGACATGTGGGTGTGTGTGTGATTTTTTGCGTGAGAAGCAACAGTCTCTGTGTGGATAAATTAGAAAGTCGTGAGGCTCCACTTGGCAGGATTTTGATGGAGAAATACTCCTGTCTTATTAGACTGGATCATGAAGTGAAACCCCAGCAGGCCAGAGTGCTAAATCCCAACGACCATTTTACATGCATCCCAAATGCCTACATGAATTGTCAAAGCTGACACCTCTTGACCCCGATTAATTCATATTTGGGATCAAAATACCAAACTTTACCCAAACGCCAGGTACTTCATGCATTGGACTGAACAACGTTTGATTACCATCTCTTTTGCATTTGTTGGCAAACGAAAGCATCCTGTGTTTGCTGTCACGTTACAAGAGCTTTTGGTGTGGAAGTACATTATTTTGGGAATTGCTGACCTCTGCTATTTTGAGCCACAAAAGACACTGACTGCTTAGAATAGTTTTAATGAAGCGGTCTGCAAAATCAGTATTATTTTTGTGCATCATTTGGGTTAAAGCACTGTCAGCCCACATAGGTACTTTCACTTATTGCGGCTAATTAGATCTTTTTGCAGGCTGGAGTTGGCTAGAGGTACACTGAGATTGAAACTTTCCAAACGTGAACTAATTTAAAGCTACTTGAATTATTATTCATTACTTTTCATTAATGTTGAATCTATTGTGAATTATTAGCCTGTTCTACAGTGGTTGGGGTACAACTAAAATCCCAAATTTCAATCTTTAGCACCATCATCAGGTCACAATTTCAATTTGCAGGTGTTTGATTTACGACAGCATAGTGGCATTCTCATTGGTTCAAATGTTGTACTTTGTGGTTTAAGTAGCAATTTCAATCTTTTAATTTAATCATTTTAAGTAGCAGATTTAGGCTGTAACAAAACTTTAAGGATGTGCAGGTATTACATGCAACCTGATGTTGATGTAACAATATGGCAGGGAATGTCTTTTGGCCTGGTCTGTTTTTCCTCTTTTCCATATTGGTGAAAGGTCAGCCAGAAGTGAAAACACTGTAGACATGTGCCTGTGCAGACACAGTTTTCACCGCAAATCCCAGTTGCATGGGTTGTAGCATTGGTTGCTCTCATATTAATGAAGTTTTAGCAACTTTAGAGTAATGAAAAGGAAAAATCCAAAAAAATGAAAATTGTCGATGGATTTATTTTTTGTCAGTGAACTGAGACACATCACAAAAACATACTGTCTTTATTCAAAGCCTCCAATGTAAAATACCTTGTGAAGTCTCAATGTGTAACATTTCCTAAGTTACCACAGAGTGAATCTAGATAATATCCAGGTGTTTATCACATCAGTATGAGTAAAAAGCTTCAGGCATGAACTTGCTCCAGCGACGAGGAGGAGGTCAGGCTTTTTGGTTCAGTTCCTGCTTCAAGGCTAGAAAATTGCATATTGTGGGTCTTACAGTAAGACAAGAAGAGAGCAAGTGCTAAACAGAGAGGAAGAATGAGATGGGAAGTAGAAGGTATGGACAGTGCCACTGGGTAAAATGACGCTTTTCCTTTTCTCTTCTTCCTTCTCTCTTCTCATCTGTTCATCCATCTTATAATATCACTCAAAGCTGAAGCTGAGTTCAGAGACGATGCGAAGTGAATTACAGATACATACAGTGGTGGAAGTGAAGATGTGAGTGGGCTTAAAAAGATACAAAACATTAGGCAGAGAAAACACATCTGTGAGTTTGAATTGTTACAACTACACTAAAATATGTGCAAAAGCACATATTTTAGTGTAGTTGTGTGTTGTGGACCTAACACATTAAAAAACAGAGAAGAAAGGAAAGAACAGAAATCTGTTCTGTATGTTACAATGCAAAAATCTGCACCATCCATGTTTACTGTTTGAAATAGCAATGGACTCGCATATTTTAGGACACCATTACATACTGTCCACACTCACCATAAAATTTTTATTTTGATATTTTCAATAATAAAGCCAATGATATGCCAATGCACTTTCAATTACAAAATTACTAATATGTCAGTAAAAATATGAAAAAAATAAGAAATTTGTTTGTCACCTGGCAAAGTAGCCAAGTTAGTCTGTTGCCTTTCATGTAGACTGAAATCACTGGACTCTACGGGAAGGAGCAAATGGCCGGGAAGATATTTCTGGTGAGTTCTGAGGTCAGGGTGTAAATTTGTTTGCTTGCTGTTTGGAATTCATAAACATGGTCACATTTGTCAGATTGTCCATATTTGGTTATTTATCATTATTGTTATATGTCAATTTCTTAAGTTTGTCTGTAATGTGTGGAATTTTACATTACATATTAGATACATATCTGGAATTCAGAACTTAAAAGAGAGCTCGACAGCACTGAGTGATTGAGTTAAAATTACACTGGTGACACATCCATCAACCCTTTATATTGAAATCAGCAGTTAACTGTACTTTTTTTTGTCACTTGCAGCTTTTTGCAGGTAAAAGCTCACTTTTCACATTTAACTTGTTTCATGTTCTATTCTAAGCCTGGACCACTGAGGTTTTGTTGGGCAAAGAAGGTCAAGGTGACATCACACACTATGACATTGTGGCTTGGAGTTGCCGTGAAAAAAGTGCTACCTCACCAGTCACACCTGTCAGACAGTTGTGTGTGTATTTGTGTGACTGCTGAGTGCCAGAGGATGTTGATGAAGAACAGGATGGATGGGCGAGGACAGGGAAAAACTATCAGTTAAAATTCACACTCACTCTGATTGTTTTTTGTCTTTTTTTTCTTCGTCTCTGCAGTGAATCTGCTGGACACCACCACAATCACAGGAGACTGGGGCTGGCTAACGTATCCATCACACGGGGTAAGATTTAAGAATGTAACATAGACAAAAATGCCACTGAGGATTTTTCTTTCACATGATAGAAATGCAGTAAATACGCATTGAAGAACAGCTTCAGGAACATCTAGTCAGCATCAGTGTCTTTGGTGGGTAATCCTTGTTGAATTGCTGTCAAATCCTAACTGTACAGATTTCCACCGCAAAGCGATACCTGTCACAGAGATTTTCCATGTTTTTATCGTATGTGAAGGAATGTGATACACTTGTTCACCACTTGATGGGGAGCCAGGGCTTTTTAAATGGAACCCGGTTGTAGCGCCGTCACCGCAGGCTAATTACATGTGCGTCAGTTGCAGCCAGACAACTACACGCAATGCTCAGCTAATTCGAAGATCAGCTCCAACATTGCTTTCAGCTCCCCACCAAATATTGGTATCAAGTTGTACATCCAAGAAGGCGGGGGGGCTCACAGCCATCCCACGGGGAGATGCTGCAAGGATGGTGTGGGGATGGAGGAGGGGGTATGAAAGAGAGGAAACGAGGGGGAAGCATTGCTATATTAGCATATTGTAATGTCACATGATGATGTCTGGGGTGATGAATGAGGACTCCTGCCGTGATCTTTAAAGCAGCAAGTTGCCACCATGTCCCTGATTCCCCCAGCTGTCAATGGTATGGTGGAAACGTTTAACTCACCTCCGGCTCACACAACAGAAGGCAACATGACTGAGCAGAGGCCAGAAGAAACAGATGGATTGTCTTTCAATTCCTGAGAAAAGAGGTGGAAGAATTGGATTAGAGTTCTGAACGGAATGTCTCCTTATGTGTAAAATCAGCGTGAGAAGTGAATCTGCCCCATCGTGACAGGCCAGTGTTATAAAATCTAGATTACATAAACTCTGCCAGAGATCACTCCTAATATGAAAAGAGGTGCTTCTTCACTCTCACCTCCTGAAAAATCAAACATTTCATTGAATGGATTTAGTGCTGGAGCTTTGTGGCATAACATTACGTGTGCATGTAACGCCAAATAGGAAGGAGGATTTCAGGAGAGTGTAACAAGCTGTATGCTGATTTGTGCTCATGGCATGCATCCACAAGAAAGAATTGAGTCTGCTATTGTGTTTCTCTGCTACTAACTGCTTGGTTACTGGACTGTGTCTGAAGCCATCAGCTTTCAGCACCTTTCATTACAGTCTGAATTTAGTTTTTTCTTATTTATCCCAGGAATGGACTCCGATAAAGGGCTGAGGTGCATCAGCATTTCTTCAAGATCCATTTTAAATAACCATCTGCTGTTTTTATTGCTTTTTAGAAAGCCCAAGTCACAGAGCATGTTGCATTACTAACAAATCCGCTATTATTTTAAAGGTTAGTGAAAGTAATATTTAGTGTACTTAAATCTTAAATACTATATATATTTCAGTTTTTCATTTCCGTTTTTTTTTTTTTTTTTTTTTGGCAAGGGGGGCGGGGCTGGTACTTCAATAGGCCAATCCTTTTCTGAAAAGATACCTGAGTGAGCGAAGTTATACCATTTGTTAGCTGCACATTGGACTTTCAAAATTGCTTTTGCAATGTGGTACATTTACAGTAAGCCCACAACAGTTTTCAACGGTGTTTCCTCAAATGGAGAAGAAATGGCAAAAGGAAACAGGCTTGTATAAACGGTATGCAACAGGCCATACTGGTATTTTAGCATCAGGTCCTGTTAAGGGTATTTCATTCTACGTTTACAGAAGAACTGAAGATCTGTTTCAGCCTAAAATTATTTGAGTGTTTTTATGGAGAGAAAGTCTTTTTTTTTCTACAGGGCTTTAACTGCTGTGCAGATTGTCTCATTGTCTCTCTTCCAGTCACTGGCATTTTTCATTTTTTTGAGTGGAGCACTGGAACTTCCTCCAGTGTTACCCAGTCCAAACACTGACATTCTTATTTTTAACGCCACCGTTTTTATAGTTGTATCATAAGAGACATAAAACTAATGTAACACCTTAGTGATGGTTGGCTAGCCTGAAGTGGTGGTGTTGACACAAGGCAGGTTGAGCCCCAGTGCTGGGGCCAAATTCTGACCCTTCCATCTGGTGCCTCAGCAGAAATCCATCACGCCAGACTTCATTTTCTAGTCTTCAACTGCTCTGTGTCGCTCAGCCTATGCACACTGTAACCTCAGTTTCCTGTCCTTGGAACCTGATATGGTCATCAGCCCAAGGTTTTGATGTTCTCTGCTTGTTTATCCATAGCTCTCAACAGTGAGCCCATCCGTCACTTACTTCTCTCATCAATTCTTTTGTTTCTACAGCAGTCACACAAAATTATATCCCATGTTTTATGATTATGTAGTCGTTGGGTTTACTGCTAATGTTCGATGCTATCAGCTGTAGCTGTAGATTAAAGGTCCCATATTGTATTCAAGATTGTCCATGTCTTCTGCACTTATAAATGAGATTGGGGTTCAATATTAGCACAGTTAAAGTATCAAACAACTCAGTCCACAGAAACATGCTCAGAAACTGAATTCATGAGTCTGAGCCCTAAAACCAGAACTTCTGGCAATCCAAGGTTTACCTGAAATCTACTTTATTTTTATTTGATCACTCAGAATACAGCCAATCAGAGGACATCCTCTTTCCTGATTGGCCACACTGAGTAGAAACCAGATACTGTAAGTGAGGGTGTCTGATGACCTTAGAGTTTCAATGCTTTTCCTCCGGAATAACGTGACTACATTCTTCAACATAAACTTGAGCATAACCATCAGGATATGGGAGGGATGACAATGACTTTAGACAAACCTTAGACAAAGTTGAAGGATTCTAAGTTTGACGGAGCTAATGGTCTTTTTGCGCTTTTTGCCTTCCCCAGTAGCTGGAATCAGCACAATCTAAGTCATCAATTCAGAATAACTCATACGTGCCAATCAAGAAAAAAAAAACTGCAGGGAAGTGTGACATAATAATTAATAGCACTGTCAGGGTTTGAGTTTTGTGAATTCTACTTTGTCGAGTTTTAGTTTGGTTTTGTTTAGTTTGCATCTTCCCCTGGTCTTCCCGTCGAGCTCCCTCCTCTGACTACCACCCTTCTCTGATGTGTTGCACCCGTGTCTCATTTTTCTCTCTCCCTTGTGTGTTGAAGCCTTACACACTCTCCCTCCTGTACCAGTGCATCTTGTCTTGTGAATAGCATTCCGGCTTTTGTTTTTCGAGTCTTTTCTCATGTATGACCTTAGTTCCAAGGTTTTGAGTTTAACCTAGCATCTTTTGTACCTGAGCCTGACTATTACCTGCATGGTCACCGATATCCGATATATACTGTAATATAGACCCCGAGACTGCTTATTCCCTGTGCGCTGCTGCATTATTGTGCCCACCTGCCTGTGAGTTCCTGACAAGTGCACGCTATCATTCATCTGTTTTTCCAGAAACACATTTCACATTAGATACTCTGCAACTTTCTGGTACCATTCCTTAATTTTAGGCCATATAGGAAAAATATTAAACACAATAATGACATATCCCCAGTGGAAAATTGTTGATGTGAGCAATTCCCCGATAATACATGCAGCAGACACACAGCGATGTTGGCATTTATATTTTAGAGAATTGTGTCCAACCAGCTAGTAAACTGTATTCAGAGCTTTGTGGTTTCCATCAACCTCTGAGGAACATATTTGCCTTTTTAATTTCTAAATTTCAACAATGTTAAGTAGCTAGTGAATTATCACTGCAACTAATATTGCTAAACAAAATATGGCCTCTAAGTATAATAAAAAGGTCTGATTTTTTAATTTGATTGAGAAAGTATTCATAATGTGAGGGATAGTTCACTATGCTGGTTGGCAGTAAGCATGTTACGTCATTTCCGATTACTGGTAGTGTTATATTGGTGTTGCCCATCTTTGTGTGATTATCAGTGTGGGTTTTTGTGCTTTAAATCTCACCACTCACTCAAACTTACTGACAGTTAATTTTTTGTGAACTCACTGTCAGCTAAGCATTTTGTTTTCACCAGTTCCTAAATCACTGAGGCGGTTCCTTATCTATAACATCTTAGCTTAGCATTTAACAATGGCCTCTGGCTCCCCTTCTCTCTCTCCTCTTTCTCCTCCCTTCTCCTCTGCTCACACTTTTTCCTGCTCTGTGTGCTTCATGTTCACTTAATCCTCTGCCTCCTTTTGTGACAACAGTACAGGTCTTAAATCCTACTGAAGCTCAGAGAGTTACTTCCCACCCAGCAGTTCCTGAGCAGCCGGGATCTGGTCAGGTTGGCTGGGTGACTGTCCGAGACAAGAGGCGTAGCCATAGAACACCCTCACCCAGCATGGAGGGGACCACTCTCATATCTAGGAATCTGAACTAAGGACGGAGAACAAAATGTCTCCCTGATCAGTTCAACAAGGAACGCATCTTTTAGTTTCCAAATACGTATTTTAAGGGACAGTTGGCAGCCCAAGCAGCATTACAAGCAGGGTCTGTAGCCCAGTCCACCATGGGCTACAGAAATGGTGTGAATGGTGTGACCTTGTAGAGATTTTTGTACACTTTTTCCAGTGTTCTGTTTGTCCCATTCTACTCTGAATGTTTTCAGCCTTTTCTTACTTTTCTTTTTTTTTTTTGTTTTTTTTTTCTTGGAGAAGCAGAAACGTAACTGCTTGTGGAAGGAGTATTCGGCTGCAGCTACGCGCGTCACCCATCTTGCTTGCTCTTCCGGTATCTTCTTCCCAAGCAACAGTACCTCGACCAATGAGATTTTGGGTTGGTGAGTGTGCTGTCAGCTCATAGGTCACAGAGCAGGAGAGGGCTGGAAATAAGATTACTGTAAATTATAATATAAAGCATCCTGTTTCTGTTTAATTTTACATGCTATTTTTGATCCTCATAAATATTAGGCAAAGTGTGCCCCTTTTAAGCACAATTTGCAACGTGTATTTTTGTTTCTAAATACAGGATGATTCAGTTTTTCAAGAGACGGTTGATGGCAACCCTATCCCGAGTCCAGTTTGGGAGGCAGAGCTGCAGTTTAACACTCCTCTCTGCGCTTCAGTTAGAGTGGTTGCCAGAATACAATAAAAGTGCTGCCCTCTTTGAAGGTATCTCAACTTAATAAACTGGGCAAGTGAAAGCAAAGATATGATGCAGGTGCTCAAGAGTTTGATGCATCTGAAAGCAGTATAATGTTTGTTTCTGTGTGCATGAGTGATTCATTCATTCATCATCTTTTAGAACTGGTAAAACCAGTAAAATTCAGAATGGAATTTAAAATCCTTCTCCTAACTTATAAAGCTCTTAATGACCAAACTCCATCATATCTCAGAGAGCTCAGTTCCTTATTGTCCCAGGAGGTCACTTCACTCTCTGGATGGAGGTTTTCTTTTTCCTCCTAAAGTCTCAGAGAGTAAATCAGCAGGCAGATCTTTCAGCTATCAGGCTCCTCTTCTGTGGAACCAACCTCCATGTTCCTGCTCAGTACCTGCTGCTGAAAGAGTTACCTTTGGTTATCATTCCACACGACTACTCACTTCCCATTGTGACCTTCTTCTCCCCTGCTGTTAATATTTACTAGTTCACGTTTAGAACTACCAGGTTGCATCAATCACTGTATGTTTGTTTGTTTGTAATTTCCATGGTGTCCTCTCTCCTCCCGTTCTCGCCATCCCTCTATCGAGTCCCCCCCTCTTCTCCTTCACGCTCAGTCTCACTGTTTCTCTCTCTGCCTCTACTTCTCTCTCACCCCCTTCCATCTCTCACTCACTCAACCCAACCAGTCAAGGCAGATGGCCGCCTCCCCTGAGCCTGGTTCTGCCTCTTAAAGGAAGTTTTCCTTGCCACTGTCACCAAGTGCTTGTTCTTGGAGGGAAATGTTAGGTCTCTTTAACAACTCAATAAAGAGTTTTGGACTTGACCTGCTCTATGGGTAAAGTGCCTTGATGTATCTTTGTTATAATTTGTCGCTATATGCATACAGTATAGTATGTGGAGTGTTTTGAGAGAGACGGAGAAGAACATTGCTGAGACCTCATGGGCTCTTTAATAAATGGCTGTTTCAACAGTGTCTTAGTCACTAACACGCTCACATTCACCCTGACAGTTTACAGTGTTATGAATATACCGTGTTAGCGGCCTCAGTTTTTCAGCTAGCACCTCTGCATGGGCTTGAAACTGCTCTGATGGTCTTTGGTTGAGATAAGAGAATTTGATTGGAAGGAAAAACTACTGCTGCTATCTTAGGATGCTGAAAGTGACTCTGCATTTGATTCACAAAATTGCCACGAAGTTTGGAGGTGTTACATAAACACTTTAGAATTGGCTCTGCTGTTATCATGAACATTCGAAAATGTTGTTTTTGCACTAAGGCATTGTCAAATAGGTGACGTTCTCACTATCACGTCACTGAGAGTGAGTGAGTCAGACAAACGGCGGGGGCTGGGGGCAGATTGAGAAGTTTCCCGCAGGGAATACAAGAGGAGTAAATGTCAGGTCCACGTTGGAGGAAGATGGATTAAAATGGTCAGAGTGCAGTTTCCTGAGTGTGAAGCCATTTTCTGATGGAAGAACAGAGGTCAGCCACAATGCAGCTCCAAAAACAGTTTATTTTTATTCTTGCCTCGCGAATCTCTTTACATTTAAGTCAAAGATTTATGGTTGATACCAGTTGGAAGTAGAGTGTGTCATCCGCAAAGGCACTGAACCCCTCAGGTGCCCAGAAATGTAATCAGTGAGTATAAAAGAGAGAGAGAGAGAAAGAAAAAGCACAAGTTTGTGTCTAAAGGCTTGTAGTGTCAAGGGTTTTGAGAAGTTGATAACCCTGAAAAAAAAAATGATGGAACAGATTTATTTTAACAGCTGTGTGCGAGACCCAGTGGGACAGGTAAGTCAGAAAGTATTCAAAGCATGAATTTGGCCATGGATTACCTGACTCTTGGGAGAGACAGAGTGATAAAAAGAGATAAAAAGTAGGAGCCAGAAATCTGGGCGAAGCAAACTTACCGCATGGAAGTTGGATGGCTAGGAATGCGGAAATGAGGCAGGTGACCAGGACTGAGCAACTGTGACATCTCTAGTTTGGAGAGAGTGGGGGGGCTTTCCCACTATAACCTGCTGCAGTTTCCCATAAACAGCATCTGTACCAAGTGTCACCCACCTCAAGTAATTTGTTTAAATCCCTCCCAATGGACACACCTCTTACACACACATTATAATTCACACAGAAATGCATAAGGTTATACAAACTTCTGTCTCATTAGGAGAGAAGTTGTTTGTGATCAAATAAACGTGAAACATGTGAAGACTCACTTAAAATGATGATCATTAATAACTATATGAACCAAACAAAAGTACAACAGGAAGCAAATCATTCACCAGATTCAAGATTTCAAATGCAACAGTTTCCATTCATACTGGGGTCCAAAACCTCATGTCGTTTACTCCTCTGTGTTACACAGAGCTTTAATACCAAACACTAACATGCTCTTACTCAAAATGAGCCACATGCTTGGCATTACAATGAACTCACACATTGGAGTTTATTTGGATTTGATTTTTCATCCATGAAATGGATGGATGGATGGATGGATGAAATGTTCTTTGAAATACACAGTGAATGAATGAAAAAATGGCCAAAAACAGTCCCCAACAACTTTACTGTTCCCTCCTGTTGAGTAACATTCACTTAAAGCTAGAGTGGTCAGGTGTAACAGACAGAGAGACAAAGAGAGTCAGAAAGTAAGCTTTTCAAGAATGGACAGACATTTCTGTTGGTTTTGGTCTTTTGGTGGGATTTGTTGACAGTATGAGAAATACAGAACAACTGTAGTTTCATTCTTTAACAACCAAGGCAGTCAAGCAAAAACAAGACAGTGACAGCACGGAGAGAGAGAGAGAGAGGGGGACTGAGAGAGCGGGAAAGGGGTAAAGAAGCAGAATATTTCAGCAGGACTGCAGCCAGATTACAACCTTTTCAGGAAAATAGCTGGAGATGCTTGCACTCACTGTTCAATGAATGGTGTGTGTATGCAGTGTGTACATGTGGATCTTCGGGCTTGGGAGTGGGTGCAGTGGGTCAGGTCTTTATTAGTGCCCTAACCTCTCCCTCTTTGTGAGTCTCATTTAGATGACATCATGACAGATCACATCTTCGACTCGAGGGGTTTCTTTCCTTCCAATTTATGCAGACAGTGGTGAGCTTGCGGGCTCTGGGCTGTCCCAGGAGCATCTTCCTCTGTTTTTTCTCTCTTAGTCCCCCCCCCCCACCACCACAACCGCTCTCTCCGTCTCACCCACATACACACACACACTCAGACTGTAACTGTCAGTGGTATTGACTCTGCGGTGGCCAGTGGATGAACCTGTCATGGCCAACATAGATCGGACTGGAGGATAATGAAGTCTTCCTGCCCCATCTGACAAGCTCTGAGAGAAAGTGGATGTATGTGTGTGTGTGTGAGTGAGTTATGATTAACATGGTCTGTGGAAGCCATGATGTGGATGAGCAACTGATGAGCTGAGCTGTCAAAAACCCACAGTCTGCAGACATTAGTACATATTTCTTCAACTCCTTGTTACTTCTCTGACTCTTTCGCGGTCACAAACACACAGTAAAACACACACACACACACACACACATATTTTTTTTTGCATATTGCTATCTGACAGGGCTTTCCGTTGTTAGAATATGACCATGCAGGCACCGCTGTGTAATGGACACAACATGCAAGTTTCACCAAGTATTCCAATTTAAAACACTATTTTAAATTACTTTCATTCAGCCTTGTTATAACTTCAATCTACCTGATGTTCTCAATATGCCAGTGTTTAAAAATACTGTTTAAAATACAGTGAGCCTGGATAACGACTACAGCTGAAGGTTTTGTACAATATTTCTGGTATGGTGTCCGCCGATCTTTTCTGTTGATTTTATTGTAGGGTCTCTAGGTTGTTGCATGCCGATGTCACACATGGCCATGATGGGTCAAGACAGCTATTTGATATCTGTTCAAAGCATTCCATGGTAAACAAGCTTCGCTTGGAATACCTTTGATCACATGACTTTCCCCAGGCCTGGGACCTTTCTGTGCAGAGTTTGCATTTTCTCCCTGTGCCTGTGTGGGTTTCCTCCCACCGTCCAAAGACATCACGTTCAGGTTAATTAGCGACTCTAAATTGTCTGTAGGTCTGAGTGTGACTGTGAGGGTTTGTTGGTCTCTGTCTGTCTCTGTATATTGACCCTGTGGTGGACTGGCGACCTGTCCAGGGTGACCCTGCCCTCACCCCAGCACACCCCGCAACATTCTTGATCATACCAAAATGCTGTTGCTGTATTGTAAGAATGCGACCAAATGCGATCCTCATGCTGTTACATGCTGTATTTACAGTATAGTGTCCCCTTTTATAATACGCTGTCAATCACAGCTTACCTACTTATTCAACATGAAGGTGATCCTACACCTACACATCACCTCTAAGTAGGTAACTGTAGCCATAGTTGCTGCTAACCGATATCTGATGGAGGTGCAAATAATGACAGGGACACAGGGAAAATTGCAGTGATGTAGTTTAAAATTTAAGTGAAGTTCATTTAAGTTTAGATATTGGTGTGGACGGATGGGTCAACTCCTGTATGAAAGTGGCAGTGTAACTATCCATGACGGTTTCACAATGTTGATCACATCGTTATGGGTATGGACATGACTACAAAGAGAGTCTAATGTTGAGGAAGTTATTATTTTGTACAAAACATGGTCCTTTATTGTTGTAACCATTGTGAAAGGGGGTCCAGCTATTTTAAACATAACAACAAAGATCCAGTGCGACTGCTTTTTAAGAGACACTGTTGCAGACAGTCTACTGAAGCATCTGCTCTGTGCAGGTGTTCAGGAGACTGGTTGATCGGAGCAGTTGTTAGTTTGTTTACCTGAAAACCTGTTATTTCTATATTCATATTATAGGCTGCTGTTGTGTTAAAATGTTAATGGAATCTCTGACCACCTTCGTCCGATACATCTTTGCCACATCTCATCCCCTGTTTTATAATTATTTTTGATTATAATTGTCTTTGTCAATTTACTCACAGTGGGAGTTTTTTTCCTCAGTAGGACATTAGCCAGTGAGTTTGAGAAGAACACTGACCATGAGCGCTGATTGGTTTTCCTTATCATTTCACAGAACACAAACTGATTTGGATTTTCTAAGGAGGAGAGGATGCAATTTAAAGTTTCAGGGTCAAAAGAGAAAAGTAATATAACAATTGGGTACAAAGTAAACAGTGTAGCACAGAGGTACTGCTATACATACATAACATTGTCTTTGACATAACTTTATGCTTCATTTTACTTTGAAAAAGGAAAACATCCATCCATTTTCGGGTCACGGGGGGTGCTGGAGCCAATCCCAGCTCACCCTGGGTGAGGGCAGGGTCACTCTGGACAGGTCACCAGTCCATCACACAGAGACAAACAACCAATCACTTTAGAGTCACCAATTAACCCAAACATGATGTCTTTGGATGGTGGGAGGAAACTGGATCACCTGGAGGAAATCCATGCAGGCAGGATAACATGCAAACTCCTCAAAGAAAGGCCCCAGGACCAGGAATTGAATCCACAATCTTCATGTTGTGTGTTAACAGCACTAACCGCTATGCCACCGTGCTGCCCTCAACTTAATGAACTGGCCAAGTAAAAGCAAAGATATGATGCAGGTGCTCAAGAGTTTGATGCATCTGAATGCAATATAATGTTTGTTTAGGTGTGCATGAGTGATTCATTCATTCATCATCTTCTACCACTTATCCATTTCCAGGTTGCAGGGGTTGCTGGTACCAGGCCCCAGGCTCAGGAATCGAACCTCTGACCTTCTTGTTGTGGGGCGATGATGTTCACATCATCCAGCTGGAATTTAAACAAAATTTTAATTTTTGAAGATCTTTTCACCCTAGTGTTATATATGTGCCGTTTATTGATTTCCAAATGATCATCATACACTGAGTAATGCACGAGAAGAAATTTCACCTTTAATGGGGCCAGTAGCTGCCACTCACCTCTGAGCTGCTCAGTGGATGAAAGGGTAAAGTAGTCAAGGCATAAAGGCATAAAAGATCATCATTTACCATCATTTTAATCTAATGTTCACTTTTCCTACAGTTTCTTCATTTGTGAACCAACCTTTCGAAGCTTTGCCTGTTAGCACAGCGACATTTTCAAAGCCAAACCTATTAGCCTAGCTATATATGATAAACCCATCTTATGGTCAGTTAATAATACATTTTTGTAAACTACGTTTTCGACAACTTTTCAGTTTCCAGGTTGCCCGGGGTGCTGGAGCCAATCCCAGCCAACGTCCCGGGTGAAGCTGGGGTACACCCTGGACAGGCAGTCTGATATCTGATCATGTAATTGTATTTGACTGATGTAAACTAACACTCCAAATGATAATAATCGATGTGGAAAGTTAAATTGATTATCACACCTTTTAATAAACCAAAGACTCAGGTGCTGCAAAAATCTGCTAGTGTTAAAGAGGTTGTTGAAACTCATTTCAAACTGCTTTGTGAAATGCCACTCTCTGTATACTGAGCCGCCATCTTCTGGTGAAGCACATGGATAAAATGTAACAGAAACAAAAACCTTTGAAACGAAAATGCAATTGGGGAACTCCCCAAAGTGCATGGAAGCTTGGAGTGGTGACCAAAAACCAGACACTGATGTGGCTCTCTGGTACTAAAGCATCCCCCTTTATTTAATTACATCAATTTTCTCTTTGTGATGATCTATCCATTTTTTATTTCTTTTTTTTTTTGCACACACAATTGCATAGGCATGCACACAGTGTCCTGTAAAAATTGCATCTCAGAATAGATAGCAATTAAACCATCTACCCCACTGATCTCAGACCAGCACAATTAACACTCCTATTCCAGAAAGGTTATCGCTGTCAAAGAGCCCACAGACAGGCACACAGACAGACACACACACACACACACACACACACACAGGAGGCCAAGTTATTAAGTCTGTTGTGGTCGTGTGGCTGATAGTATGAGGGGCAGAATGGTGTTGGGCAGAGCCTGATATTTCCACTGAGTTAATATGCAGACCTGTTACTTCACGTAGAGCCCAGCATTAAGCCTGGAAATGCCACTAGCACATACACATACACACAGCCACCACACACTACTGACTCTCTATGTATATCTTCATCAGCCTGTCTCTGTCCCTCCATCTGTCAGCCATTCTCTGTCTATGGGTTCAAAAGAAACCTCCATCAAACATAACAAGACATCATTCTCTGGCTTTGTCTTGTCTTTCCTTTGACACCTCTTCTGCTAAAAAGTGCTATCTGCAACTTTTGCACTCTGTAATGTAAAAGGGAGAGGTGGTGTTATCGGATTACAACTAGCTGGATTAATTTTATGGCCTCGTCTGACAGGTAGTATATTATTGACTGGACCAATTGCTCACTGCATTAAATAAAAAAGTACGAGGAGAAAAAGAGACTTTAGTCTTCTGATAACACTAATATTCTTTTGGGACAGTTTATTTAAGAAATGAAATTCTTTACTGCTGCAGTTTGCAGACAGTGTTGCACTGGTCAGTGTACCATTTAACATCCTGTTGTTTTCTTTTGTTATTTAACTTATCTAAAGCAATTAGTTATGCATGTCAGCATATTTGAATGCTGCGGGCCTGAATAAGCTGTATATAAATAAGTAAATAGATAAATAAATAAACTGTGTATAGAGAACGGCGACCCAGAAACCGATAAAAGCGGTTGAAGATGAATGAAATGTATATAGAGAAACTAGAGTTGTTCTGACACATCTTCAACATAAGGGATCTGAATCCGATATAAATGTGTAATTGATGAAATTGTGCTAATGGGTAATATAGCTGGTGATTTTAATGATAAATGGCAATAAGAAACAACACAAAGTACAAATGCTAATGCTCATGCAGTCGTGAACAATAACAAGAAACCCCAGAGCACAGAATGAATTGTGGGTAATTTTTTGTCTCATTGTTCTATATATTTTTCATAAAACAGTTTGTACATTTTTCTGGTCTGGAAGCCTCAAAGCGTCTTATTAAAAATGCAAAGTTGAGCAGGAAGTAATTTCCATCAGTGCATCAGGATCCCTACAAGAATCAGCGTGTTTGTTGTCGCAGCTGCCTTCAGCTTCCTCTGAAACAACAATGATGAATGGAGCCTTAAACCGGCAACTCCCTTTCTATTGTCCCTCACACCAGCAGCACATAATCATCTCTCTTTTCAACTCCCTTTCTCTCTGTATTTGTTAATCAATCTTTCATTCCCTCTTTCATCTTTTTTGGCATTCACACTCCCTCATATCATACGTTATGAATAGGCTGATATTGATTTCATGCTACATGGCGTCAGACTCATATGAGAATAGACCCCAATATTTAGACACCAGCTTTAGAGGCAACTATGCTTTTATTAAGCTTAACAACAGCTTCTCTGATCTTCAGGCGACTCAGGTTGCAACTTCTTTGTCTAAGTGGAAACCCTAAATGGGCTGAATAAAACAAACAAGATTAAAGAGAGAAAGGGACCGTGGAGGATTGTGCAACATGGATTGTACAAGTAATAATTGCAGCAATGAATCAGAAGGGACTGAGCTGTATGCTGCGTGACCCCAGAACATCCAGATCAGAAACACAATTAGCTGAATATGAGGGAAGAAAATACTACCAGACTGTGTTTTACAGATTTAGTCTTTGTGTTTTATGCACTAAAAATATGGGCAGTATCAGTCATAATATCAGCTCACTTGGGGTGGTTGCAGGGATCAGTGGACAGTGACACAGATGAGTCACAGCATCACAGGTTCAAATTCAGTGCCCTGAGCTGATTATCCAGTCTCTTTCCATTCTGCAGCACCACCACACAAATTAAACAAGCAAGACAAAATACGCAGCTGGCTCAGAGGCCAGCAACATCAATGATACGCCCACACAGCTGTGGTTACATATTTAACCAAGAAGACTTCGTCTCAGGACCATGTGCGCCTGATTGACAGCTGCCTCACACTGTGAACCTGCATGCAGTTGGGATGGCAGGGCAGGTGTGTGAGGTGGTGTGAGGTTCAATTATCTGACCAATCGATCTGACTGTTTACATCATGTTTTCTTTTTTAATCACCTACCATGTGTTATATATATATATATATTGTTCTTTTTGTTTCTCTGTTTGTGTCCTGGGTTATTATTTTGGCTTTCTTCCTGCACCAGTTGGGATTTAGCACTGGCTGTGTGTCTGCTGCTTCTGAAGCTCTGCCTTTCTACGTTGACTTTACAGGATACCTGAATATCTCCTTGTTTTATATTTAAAAACTTTTAAAACTTCCGCTTCTATTTTGGCAGAAAATGTCTCTAAAATACCGTTGTCTCCACACGCAGCTGTTAAAATTGTAAAAAATTTGTCACATCAGTCAGATTAAGTCTAAACACATAAGCGAAAGTGAAAGACGTCAGCCATAGGAAAGGTATTAGTAAGCCAAGAAGATCACAGCACAACTATTGCAGTGAGGTGCAGAGTAGCTTGCTGGTTAACGTGTGTTCCCAATGGATTACACAATGGATTTTATGAAAGGCACCCAATTCACACAAACAGGATACTTAAATGTAGGAAGACTTTGCTTCTATACATAAGGACAGGAGTGGAACACTGTTAAATAATTGTCGTGGAATACAGTGATAGCATGTATATATGTTGATATTGGGAAAAGACTTAAAAAATACTACCAATAAAAAAAACCCTGAAGTCAATGTCTCATTCTGAAAAACAATCCCATACAAAAATGTCCATGGATCTGTCAATTGCATAAAAAAAAGAAAATGTTTGTGAAAATGTGATTTAATTTCGCAGTTTTATTGTGAGGAAACATTTTAAAAAGTAACCTATTATAACATTTTTATCTCATTAGTTTACATGGCACATAATGGCACACCTCATGAAAGATGAAAAGTGAAAGTGAAGTGTTAGTGATGAAAGTGTTACACCCTCACCTGAAACAGGTTACTTCAAACGCTCAGTTTTATGTTAATGTAGTGTTAAACAAATTCCCAGAATATATATTTTAGACTTATTTATTGGCATTTTATATTTCATACCGCTTGTGTATACTTGCAGTGCATTTGCACTTGTATACATTTCCATTGCGTTCGTGTTACTGTGTCTGTTTCCAGCCTTGCTCTGTCTGCCATGTTTGATTTCTTCTGATGAGAGGTCTGATGAGCTGACAGGCAAAAAACAGATGTGCAATTTACAGCCAATTAATTTCTCACTCGCTTTTTGTCTCTATCCGCCACACAACCACACACATACATATCAGTGCACGCCCACACTTCATTGTCAGTTGCTGGTCTGTAAAGCACTGCATTTCTGCTGTCATCCTGATAGAAAACTCTCTTATCGCATCCTCAGTAGATAAACATGCCCCGCTGAATCTTTCTGACTTCTTCTTCTCACCAACTGTCTGCTGAGGACAAGCAGAAAAGATTTCCATTATTCTCACAACTAAACAACAAATCGGGTTCAATCTCTTCCCTTCCCTGTAGGCTGTTCAGCCCCCAAACTCCTGAAAAGCTGCCTTTGGCTTGTGTGATTTTTTTTTTTTTTTTCACTCCTTGAGGAAATTACAAGGCCCTAAAATCTAAGATTTCCCAAGAAAAGCAAAAAAAGCGGGGGGGTGGTGGTGGGGGGGCAGAGTTGTCAGGACTGGAATAATGAGAGAGATAGTGAGGTTATATACCTCACTAATTAGCTGAGGTCCTCACAAGTTCAAGGACAGTTTCAATTTAGATAAAGATGAGAGAATGAGGAAGAGATCTTAATTATCCCAGTAGTTTTTGGCGAGTGGTGTCATGGGGGAGTGTGCATGCCAGGGCAGGATGACCAGGGGCCAACGAGAGTAGTTGGAGAGCTTCCATGGAAAGCCCAGTTGCCTTATTATGGGTTGAGTGCAGCTGGGTGCGGCCCAGAGCTTCACGGGGTCAGCACTTTCCCTTTCAATTACTCCAACACTCGCATAAAGCTTCCCAGCCTGGGAGGATCATGGGTAACACTGGGGTTAAACACACATGCATGTCTTCATTCATATGCATCCATATTGACTCTTGTCCATACTGGTAATAATCAGTGCTTTATGCTGTTAGGGGCTGAAATGTTTTGTGGTCATGATTCCTGAGAACAAGCTGAGGTGAATAATAATTTTCACTTCCCATCACAGCTTCACTTGTAATCAGACTTCCACATGTGAAATTGTCAATTCAATGTAAATTATGTTGAAATTATGAGGTGGAACATAATTTAAAAAAAAAAAAAAAAGAGTAATGCAGCTAAACTGCAAACTTATACAATACAAACTAGTGCCAATAATAATTGGTAATTTATTACCATTAAAGACATTGACAAGTATAAAACACACTTTCCGAGTTGTTATGGAGTATTTTTGGGTTAATTGCTCGAGTATGCTTTGCAATATGGCCCCAGAAATGATTTTTGACATTTTACCTTTCTGTCACTGTAACACATTTAAATATTTTTGATGAGTCATCGTTTACTTTGTACTTTTTACCATATACAGGAAACTGATTGAATAAAATAGGCCTGATCAGTCTTTTGGTTGTAAATTGTCAAGGGCCAGCCAGTTTCCTGCTCAGACATTGGGAAGTTGCCAGGTTTGGATCTGATCTTGCATCAACTGATGCAAAACAAAAATTCCACAGAAAGCATCATAGAAATAAGGTCACTCCACTTTAAATAAATATTGTTTATCTTTATTTAACTCATGTTCTATAGTTTGTTGTTAGTCTTTTAGTGCTTTAGTGCTTTGGTTTATGACACATGCAAATTCACTGCTTTAATAAAAAAGCTGCAAAACAAAAATTACACATTGTAAAGTATAGTCACTTACTGGTGTCAAAATAACTATTAAAAATGTTTCACTTGCTTTCTAGATTTTCCTGTCCCCAGTAACCTGGACCAATTATGTAATCGGATCGAAACCAACCATTGGGGCTATATTTTAATCTGGATTGTGGATGACCCTTTTTTTTTTGTTTTTTTCAATTTGCATTGTGCAGCTTTATTATTTGTCTTGTGGGTTTTGCAGCGCAATGAGCTTTCTCAGCCACCGTAGTGGGCAACTTTTAATACAACAGTAAAATAAACATGACCTTGTTTTCCTCCTGACATGAAAATGGACCAAATAACTGTCCAACTACATTTACTGACTAAGAATGACAGTAGTGATGAGACGATGTAAGTGTTTCCATAAAACATTATATAAACAACAGCGATCAGAAAAGGAAACTATCAGCTGTTTGTGTTTACACCTAAGATTATCGCAAATTTGTCAGGCAATTAGTGCTAAACTGAAATATTGGTGGAGGAGGAAAAGTTAGGGGGCTTGTGATTGACAGACATACCTCACAATAGATTACAAAATAGGTCCGAGCCACCTCTCACTCCTGGATTTGCCTCGCTAAAAATAAAAAACAAGATGGGGACAGCCAAATTACAAACCTACAACCAAGCTCAAGGTTCAAATTTAGTCTATTTGTTTGTTTCATGCGTGAAGTGTGACTGGGAAAATAAATCATTCTCAATCACCTTGTCCTGCACTGCAAGTATTTCTGTGTTAAATACCTGCTGATGCATTCAAATAAATTTGAATTTTTTATTTAATCGTTAAGCACGTCCCACTGCATAAAAATCTGAGAATGTTCTGGTCATGTGTGGATAGAGGTTTTTTGTGGGAGCAGCTTACCTTCCCATAAAATTCACTGAGGTGGAGAAGAACAGGCTGTTACTGTGATTTCTCCTGTTGCCAAATGCGATTGGTGCAGAGGTACAACGCACATTAACACATTTAGAAAGACCAACACATTTCATTCATCAGTCCTCCTTGTAATTCTATTATTTCCCACCAGCAGCATTAAATAAACAATGTAAACCTAATCATATGCATGAGGGGTGTCTCATTACAGGGAAATGGGTCCCATTGGAGTTCCAACATGCCAAAATATAGAACACATGATTACATGTGTTAACCACTGCTCACAGGAAAACTGAAGTGGAACACATCATCATATTAAAACCGACAGTGATTCCAGTTGTTTTAATAGTTTTGATAGAGATTTTTTTTTTTTTTAACATTAGAAAGCGAGCACGAAGGTGGATATTTAGCCTCATTAAGTAAAAGCTGTCTCTAGTCTTTTTCCAAGCCATACAGACAATGACGTTTGGAAAACCATAGAGTTGGTCTTCTGAGAAATTCAAATATAGTTCACCATCCACCTACCTCATCAACATGAGTCCCGCCTCTCTGGCCGCATTCACTTGTTTCATTTGAAGTCAAAACCAATAATCTTCCAATGTGGTTAGGGGAGACGCCAAGGCACTGACAATCATGTGGGAAATATAAGACAGAAGCTGAATGATTTGCTGCATATGAATCTGAAAAACGTGGAGAAGAAAAAGTGTGAACATGCAACTGACCCTCTCTCTCCGTCTCTCCCTGCACAGTGGGATGCCATTAATGAGATGGACGAGTACTTCAGCCCCATCCACACTTACCAGGTTGGTAATCTTCTCAGTGTGCAGTGGGGTTGAATGTTTTATTAGAATCAATTATTAGATGAACTTCAGTGCAATCACTTTGGTCCCATGAAACATTAGATCCTACACAATATAATTAAGCAGCTAACCGCTTAATTATATTGGCTATATTGTTGGTGGAACGATGAGTTGATTAATCAACGAGTGAGGCAACGACTGAATTGTTGACCTAATAATTTATTATTTGAGACCACATTTTTACCAGAAATGTCACAAATTCAGATGATCCAGTGCCTCATTTTTTATTTTTATTTTTTTTACTGTAAATTCATCTTTACCATTGGTTGGATATTAGTAAGCTCTAGTAAACTGTTTTTCTATTTTCAGACATTTTATGTTGTGTTATGAAAAAGCACATAAAAAATAAAAAAAGACATAAAAATAAATTAAGACATTCAGGTCAGCTATAAAAAGCTATGCATTTTTGCATCTTGTAAAATGGAAAAAGGAAACATACGTACAGCATCCAACACTGATAATCAGAGTAGTAATAGTAACTCATTCAAACAACCATAATAATAGCAACAATGATCATACTAGTAATAAATTATATTTAATAATAAATAAATACCTTTTTAAAACCAGCAAACAAGTAATCTGTAACTGTAATGTCTATTTGCATTGATTTCTCTGCATTAGGTCTGTAATGTGATGAGTCCCAGCCAGAACAACTGGCTGAGGACAGGCTGGATCCCCCGAGAGGGGGCCAGGAGGATCTACATTGAAGTCAAGTTCACCCTGAGGGACTGCAACAGCATGCCTGGAGTACTGGGCACCTGCAAGGTAATACTGGGGGGTGAGAAGAGAAATGTGTAGGACAATCCAATTTGAGTATAATATTCCATTAGCACAAACATTTAAAAGTCACAGTCTCAAAAAGAACTTCTAAATTTGGGGAGATGTACATAACAAATGACAAAGTGAGAATATGAGAAGCTGCAGCAGGTCAACAGTTGTTTTACTGACTAGATATAAAGTTCACAGATCTTTGGAAGTTACATTTGTTTCTGCGCAAAATGGGTCTGCCATCACACACATATGTACCAATTGTATTGTCTATAGTGATGTCGGTGAAACTGGAAAAAATTAATCTAGATTGATGCATTTGCATGTCTTTTGGAGGTTCTGACCACCTCTGCATACCGCTGATGCGAGCTGTATTAAACACGCCAATGCTGGGCGAGTGTGTACATGTTCGGCAGTTGATAGCTGGTTTGATACTGCCAGTGTGTCATCATGTGAACACAAACAGGCTAAAAACGGGGACTTCAATTCAGCTGACAGTACAATGGCTTGATGAGGTGTCACAGGAGCAGGCCTGTACTGTACATCCATATCAACATGTTTCTAGACTGGTAAATCATTTTTCATTTCGTTCACTTTTATACTGAGTGCTGCATGCAGAGAAAAAAAATTAAGATCCGTATTAAAGAATTTTCCTCGAGATGGGCTAAATCAATAAAAATCAGCAAGTAAACACTGCTGTGATTATTACTAAAGTGGGGGTGAAAGAATTTCCCAACTATACACGCCAAGCGGGATTAAAATCACTGACCAGCACAGGCAATTTTTTAAATAACCTCATCACCCCTGGAGAAATAAATCCTTTCTGAATGAGACTTTTTTAATGAACCCACACACAGGACTCAAAGTGCCCCTGTTTGTTTCAGGAAACTTTCAACCTTTACTACTACGAGTCTGATAGAGCGGTGGGCTCAGCCATACGGGAGAACCAGTTCATTAAGATTGACACCATTGCTGCTGATGAGAGCTTCACGGGAGTAGACCTGGGAGTCCGGAGACTGAAGCTCAACACTGAGGTTTGTACCACAACATTAAACAACAAAAAGGATGCCGACATTACAAGGAAAACAGAGAGAATTCACACTTTGGATAATGAACTAATGTGAATTCTTAGCACGGAGGAGTTTGAGACGAACTGGAAACATCCACAACCCTGGAGAGCTTCTGCCAGTCTCATCACTGAAGCCGTTCTGCGCTTGTGTCTCCAAATCAGTGAAATAAAACAAACAGCAAGGCTCAGATCAGTACCATTGGAAATACTTTGATATTGAAACCAGTTTTGAATTAGAGGCTTTATAGTGAAACAATGCTTTTTTGAGGCCTTATCTTCTTAAAAAATGCTGAACAAAAAATATAAAAGACTATAATTCACCAATGTTGTTCACCATTAACTGTAATTCTATTAGTGCACCCATCTTTGCATCGATCAATCTATCTGTCTATCTAGAAGAACATTCATGATGATTCTGATCACACAGCATATGTTAAAAGCCTGTAGTTTACCTGAAATAGCAGCAAAAACATCCGTGCAGCAGCTAAGAAAGATCTGCTGGACTCATAATTAGCTCTCTAATTAGCATGCAGTGTTGATACATATATCAGCAGCTTTGTGAGTTGGTGCAAGTTGACAGTGAAAAATCTCTCCAATCCATCTTCTCAGTTTGTAAACAGAGCTGCTAATTAGGCACTAGTAATCATCTTTCAGCATGTAGGTATTGTGTTTCCTGTACGTCGGTGTACCTGCAGCAGAAAACTCCATCCTGTGAAGAGTTAAAACAGTGGATGTTGGATATAGTCACTTGATGTTAACTGCTCTACAAAAGAACAGTGGTCGCATTAGTGACCATACTAAACTAGTTAACTCTTGGTTTATTACTTATTAATATTTATTATTTTTAATATTAATATTTATTTATTAGATTAGACAGCTTTATTTTCCATCATCAGAAACTTTTTTTCCCATCAAAATTGTGTGCAAATGGGAACATTACGTCAGGAACGCTAAGAAAATTCAGGGTTGGTACAAGTGCTATCTTTTCTGATTGACTGGCCATAGTTAAGCAGACTAGTGAGCTGCCTGTTAACGTGCTAGACCAGCTGGCTAGTGAGCAGTTCGTCTTTTACAGCATTCACAGCAGTTCATCACATACAGTGATACATACATACATACATACATCACATACATCACATACAGTGCAAATTTAAGATACAATCAAGACATACAAATTTTATTTTAATCTCAGGACATGATTAGTACTACCCTATTGATGTTTGCAGGTCTTGGCACCAAAACTTTGCCCTGTCCCTACATCTTCAGAAAGTTTCACAAAGACGTTGAATCAGTTGATGGGGGTTAAAAAAATCAGTTGTGATATGATATTGGACAAAAAAAAAAAAAAAAAACACTGAATATAACATTATGTTCCCAGGTTGCTCGAGGTGTAGCAGTTGCTCAATGACTGCTGACAAAAAATAACACCAAACACCGTCCCGGTGATTACATTAAGGCTGTGTTCACAGTTCTCCACCTGTTCTGTTAAGCAACCACTTCGGCAGCAACTGTGACAGAACTCTGAAAACTCTGGGAAGCTGTCTTATATCAAGTTTTATAAACATGCAATATGTGCTCTATGTTCTTTATATTTTTCAGAAGAATAGATGTTTACTGCACATAAAAAAATCTGAACAAAAAAAATCCAGTAAAGTACTGCAGCTTGACTGTTGTTATGTCCCATGGCAGCAGTTTTGCTTTTTGCTTTATAGTCCCTCAAAATGGATGTCTTGTGTTTATGAGTTCTGATGTCTGTTCAACAGGTTGTGCAACATTTAAAAACGCAGAGTTTAGTGAGGTTAGTTCAAAAATAAAAAGCTGTATTTTGTGGATAAGAAACCAGTTTTCTCACTGGAAAAAGGGGACGCTACTTCTCCATCAACCATCGACCATCTTTTAAACCAGAGCAGGTTTTAAGTCCTGATGCCCTGATATCCATCAATTATACTGATAGGGTTGCTTGTGGGGAGGCTTTGGCCAATCTCAGCTGATTAGGTTTTGGCAGATGGACACTCCATTTATCAGAGGGTTTGCATACAGAGACGATCAACCCCCTGCATTCACACTTAGGACCTGTTAAGAGTCACCGGTCACCCTGTTGCATCCTTGGTGGAGCTGGACAACTTTGAGGGAATGCAAACAGGAAGGGGGAGAAGAAGCAAACCACTCAAACAGGTCCAGGATTCTAACCTGCAACTTTCTTGCTATTAGGCACCATGGTGCGGCCAACTTGATGAAGTAGATTAGTTAAATTTGTAGCAGCTGCATAAGCGCTACTTGTGATGTGCAAGAAAAGCCACAGAGGTGGTTTTCCTAATCTTGCCGCCACCATTTAATGTCACGTGCGTTAAAATACCCAAAGGAGAGTGCGCCAGATTTTACATGTCAAAGTCTGTTTCCAGGTCTCAAGGAGCATAACTCCTTATGTGCTGAAACGTTTTGTGTCTCCAGAGTGAGCTGTGCGAAGTGTGGTAAATTGCTTCAAGTGATATTACTTGAGTCAGCCTTGGTTGGCACTGAAGACTTCAAGTTTGAACATGTAAAGAATATGGGAATGTGGAAAAAGAAGTGAGCTTACCAGAGCCCTGTAGGTTAACACCTTTAAGCTACAATAGCCATCGCTATTTTTGTACTGTTAGTATATGTGTTGCATAGTACTACAAGTTTTCATGAGGAGAGGAATATGGGTGATGAAGACAATAGCTCTGTGATAACGCCCATCATGGGTCTGACTATTATTGGAGAGTGCTGAGAAAACTGCAGTCAGACCAAAGCCAGTACTGAAATCACACCTCATCATTTATGCTGCATAAAGGGGGCATCTTTTGGCTGCTCAGCCCAGCTTTGTCACAAGACTTTTTTCCTTGTTTAGCTTCAGGCTTCACTTTGTTATCACATCCATCTGGATCCTGCTACGATGCCCCCCTCTAAACAAGGAGCAGCATCAGTATGAACTCAGTGTGTTCAATGAAGTTGCTCTCTCCCCTCACAGGTGCGTGGTGTTGGCCCTTTGAACAGACGAGGTTTCTACCTGGCCTTCCAGGACATCGGTGCCTGCATCGCCCTCACCTCTGTGCGTGTCTACTACAAACGCTGCGTGGGTGTCAGTCGGAACCTGGCTGTTTTCACCGACGTGGTGACAGGTGCTGACTCGTCCTCTTTGGTGGAGGTCAGGGGACAGTGTGTGGATCATGCTGAGGAGAGGGACACCCCTAAGATGTACTGCAGTGCCGAGGGCGAGTGGCTAGTGCCTATTGGACGGTGTGTGTGCTCTGCTGGATTCGAGGAACACAGAGACTCCTGCATAGGTAAGGTTACTGAGGATACCTTCATACCTAATTTGTTGGACCTGTGGTGCCAGTCCAGGTGGCTTTACTGTGAAAAACCTGTTTCATTCACACAGAGATCTAGCACAGTTTGTTTGTGTGACCTCTGATTTCTGTGACTCTACATATAACTTGTTTGTATTCCAAAGCTCCACAAAAGCGCCACAATCATGTGACAGAACACAATGTGTACACTCTCAGAGAGGGAGCGAGCAGGAGGGTGAAGTGTACTATTGTTCTGTCCTTAAACAAAATGCAGTGGATTAGAAAATGGATGTGGATTTTGCTTGTACATGTGATATAATTGCGAATCATGTTTACAAGAATCGTTACAGTCTACAGTCTACATATGTTGTTCACATAGATTGCTTTTGGAGTTTCCCTAACAAATGATTAACTGAGGATAATATGAGAGTTTGGCAAATTGATCCTCAGCTTCCTTTAACTTTCCTGTCACTATCTCATCACACTGAAACTGCTGAGTCAGTCATGGCAAAGTAGCCAATGGCAATTGAACAAATGGGAAGACATTTTGGAAATCATATTGTTAACTCTATTCTGCAGTGAACACACCACACCTATTTTATGAAACCAACTGGATATGATCAAAGTCGAAAGTCCACTGTATTTTGTGTTGGAAATTTGTTATACGCAAGCCAGATCTTCCAAGAGTGAAACATGAAGACAAGACAGAAGTGACAAAAACTACAGTGATTATTCATGCCTTGCGTTATGGTAAATATTCCTCTAAATAGGGTCATTTGAAAAATGAAAATCATGTTTTGTTGAAGAAGACTAAGACCATAAAATCATCAGGAAAACGTTTACTGAGCTAATAAATCAAGTGCGAAGTACAGTCAATTTCCCATAGACTTCAATGCAATTAGACTTGTTTTTACAATAAGTGGAGCAGTCCCCTGATGGTAATTAGCTCGAATGAAGGTGAAATGAAATGTGATGTGACGAAATGAAGGGGCTTTCCAAAGCGTGTCACAGGGTGAATGTTTCACCTTTTGGTTAATCGAAAACAGAGTAAATGAAGCAGCTCTCAAAAGTGTTCTTGAGAAACCTTCAGGTGATGTCAGAGACTCTGCAAGTAATTTTTTACAGTCAGAGGACAGAACCAGACTAGCCTGATGTCTGGTGGCTTTGCAACTGTGTTATTTCAACTTTCAACTTGACACTACAATTAGCAGTTTGAAGGCTCCAGATTTATCAATGTAGCATTATGTCTTTATGACTGTAAAACAATTAAAAAGTGAAATGAAAATGACATAGGTTGGATACATTTTTTATATTTTATTTATTTCACTTCATGGGCTGCTCGTTAAGGTTCCTCTTGTTGATGTAAATGTGGCAGTGATGAAGGTGTCATGGAAACAAACACAGTTCAGAGATGCCCCCCACCCCAAAACAAAAGGCTTTCCAAGGTTTCCTATACACCATGACCACAACAAACTGTCCCAAAACATCACAAAGATGGGTAGAGCTCATTTCAATGTCAGAAGATTCTGATCAGCAGATGCTTGTGCTGGTCACTGCACCTAAAGGAAATTAGTATTTAAATTTTTTCTGTTTTGTTTTGTTTTGTTTAGTTTTTTTTCCTGCTGTCCTCAGAAAAAAAACAAACAAAAAAAAAAAAAACTTCGATATCAGTATCATAGATCCCAATTTTTAGAATTTGAAAGTTTCTTCTGAGCTTGGCGCATCAGCTGAAATGTCTCCTTGATGTATAAAGCTTTTTGAAATAAAATAAATTCATAAAAGCATGAACCTCATTGAAAAAAGCGAAGACGTTCAAGGTCTGGCAAAAATGTTCTGTTTAGGTCTCAGAAATTTTTCCCCAGACAGTAAATAGTGAGAAAACAGCTGTGTATGGGCACGATCCACCCTTGATGAATAATAAGTGAGACATTTGAGATACTAAGTCTTGATCCTGCCAACTTTTTAACCACATTCTGTTTGTTTTGGTCTTCTGTAATTTCTTCATGGGGTTTTGATAGCGTGACCTCATTCGGAACCTGTGCATATTACAGGTTGCTATGGGTTACTGTAATTAAAACCAATTAATCACAGAGCCATGCATAATTAAACGTTAAAAGCAGTTTGTCAGCTAAATGAGACACGCAACATTGGTTCGTTTGCACCCCACACCCACTCTCTCTCCTCTCTTCCACCTTCTCCTCTGAAAACCTAAACACACACACATTACATACAAATTGCTCGCAGTGTTTCCCATCTGAGGCAAGCAGCAAACACCCTCTTGCTTGAACAGTAAGCGCCTCTTTGTCAAAACATGTTTAAATGTGTTTGAAATGGAGTGTGTGTGAGCGTTATCTGTTTTTGTGTGTGTCCAGTTCAGAAGGCCACTTACAGACTTTCTATAATTAGCTGAAGGCAATTAGCATCAGTACAGAAATGCAAAACAGAGAAGGGAAGGTAGGGGGTGGAGGGAAAAATCACCTTGCCTCACATTTTGCCTATAAAACAGATTTTATCCTTGTTTTAGGACAGATTTAAAAATAACACACTGATAGAAGTTATCTGAGGTTACAGAGATATGACCCACCTAGTGTTCCGTCTGATAGTTCTCAGCAAGTTATGTTTATAACCCCCACTATTGCATCACTGCAGCCTCACCAAACAAATTTGCAATGGTAGGAAAGAAAGCGCTCTTCAATATACGCCCTCTCCCTCTGCTGACTGCTGACGGTCTTTTCTGGCAACAAACTGGGTCGTTGTGCTAATTCACCCTCACCGAAGCCAGCCACAGTCACGCACACACGAGACAAGACAAGACCCAGAGAGGAGGGGTGAAGGATGGGCACGAGATGGTGGAAGGAAGACGGCTTAAGTTATGAGGACTTGTGCGTGTGCAGAGGTTGAAAAAAAAAAAAATCAGACATGAATGTGCGTGAATATGTGTATATGAGTGTGCTTAAGTGCTTCTCCCCTGGCAAAGGTTCAGCGCTTTGGCTGAGATCACGGCATAGTCTGTGTGCGTGTGTGTGTATGAGACCGAGTGTGTATGCATTTGTATGTGAGCACAGGGTTGCGTGACATGCCATTAAAAGTGTCACTGGGAGCAAAGCAATGGAAGACGAAAGGAAAAAGAAAGGGGGATAGAGAAAGAAAGAAGTAGTGAAATGGTTGACTGGACCCGTCGTCCAATTGAGTTTACGTCAAAACAATGAGTCTGTGTGTGTGTATAGCTGTCCATACATGCGTGCAGGTGTGTGTGTGTGTGTGCATGCATGCCTCTCAGTGCCAGTGAAGAATGGACTAAAGTGCCCCATACAGTGAGAGCGATCGAGGACACACTGATATAAGACACACACACTTAGTCTGGTCACATCTCCTCAGCTCATCTGCTCATCCAAGCTTGATACGTACCCACACATTCACACACATAGAGGTTGGGACGTACATGTGGCTTCGATTGCTCCTCTGCTCACCCAGTGGACCACAGCCTCTCCTCCCCTGCTGTAAACTGAATTGTGCAAATATATATATATATACTCTACACACTCTGGATCTCTATATATCGTTGGTTGTACTGGAAATTTGTACAAACAAATGCCATTGAGTTGAAAGAGAAAATGCAGCTGTATGCAGCAGCAGAGAATTCATTAAATAAAGGCCTTCCCTCTAATATTAGCCTTCCTTCTAATAAAGGCCCAGTGCAATCTGCAGTTGTGTAAATAAAAGCCCCCAGCCACTATTAGAGGCAATCCGCTACTCAAACTTCATTCCAATGTATTCAGACTTTCAGTGCATGTATTCCATAAACGTCATAATATGAATATATATATCTAATGGCATGCTTTAATTTAGTCTACTTTTCTCAGATTGCTTGCAGTATATTTGGCAGTTCCGCATTTTTAGCGTCATAGCTTATTGCAGCCTTCAGATTTATTTCCTATTTCCTTTTATGGAGATAAAATCATGACCAGAGCAAATGATGAGATTTAGGAAATTGCCATGTCAGTCAGAACCAATTGTACAAGAGAAAGGTTGTTTGTAGTGTCTGATATCATTTGAATCTGAAAGGATTATGCTCCATTGTGTTGTGCAGGGAGTATTAATTATATATTTAAAATGTGACAACTTTGAATAGTAATTATACAACTGTTGTACTTAATTGCAAATATGCTTATCACTACTTTATATGTGTGCCAAACATTTTATCTTATTATTAATTTTAATATTTGACTGCTGATAAGGATTGGAGTGATAAGGCCATAACAAATTATTTGAAATTGTAATCATAACTTTGTGATCATGAGCGGTAACCCACCGTCAAATTTTCATAATTTGCAAACAGTTTTTAGATGTTTAAATTTAGCTTAATGTACTTCATCCAAATACATTAATACATGAGTAACAGCAATCTAAAGTCTTATCTGGGCATTTTCAACTTAGAGTCAGGGTTTTTAATTTAACTTTACAAAAATGATATTGTTAAATCTTTTCTCCTGAATTTGCAACATTTCGGATTTGACTGTTTAAATTGGAAAATCATTTTACAGTGTCAATAGATTTTTGCCTTTTTTATTCCATGTTTAGGTCAGATCAGGTCATGTCATGTTAGATTTAATTACTGTGCTATTGTCTATGGTAAGCCTCCAACAAATTAATATCATGGCCTGTGAAACACACACTCTCCCTCTTTCTCAGTGTGATCTGGGTAGGTCTTTATTTGTTGCTGCTCTTTCAACAGAGCTGACGAGCTTCTGCTCCTCTAGTCACTAAGGGATTGCATGAGAGTCAGGCAATTCTTTGACTCTGCTGTCAGCAAACTCTCCTCCATGTCAGTCACACGCTGAGTGGAGCAGGCACAGAGAAAGACAAAGCAAAAGTGAAGTAAAACAAGAGAGTCAAAATGACTGAACAACTTAAATGAATGGTAAAAGAAAATACAAGGCATGTGAGTCTTTATGAGAGAGTGATGTGTGTCTGCCTCATAATGTGAGTTATCTTTCAATTTGGCCCCATCGAGAAATATCATAGTGAGATAGCAGCAGGTGAAAAGGAGGATTTGATATTTCTCTTTTGTATATTTATTCATTTCATCTCTCTCTCTCTCTCTCTCTCTCTCACACACACACACACACAAAAGATGGACCTGGTGGCTTTGTCCTCTCTCTGACCTGTCAGCATCTCCCTCTTTTCTGCTGTCACTCCTCCTCCTCTTGGTATTTTCCACATTGAACATATGATACATGTATGCAAAGGAACACACAAACCCACATACACACATAGGTCACTGAATCTCCAGAGACAGACTTGTGTACAATAGTTCATGATAGTGTGAAGCTGTAGCATTGTCCCTGGGTCCCTGAGAGCCAGGCAGGTGACAATAGACACTCAGATGTAGAAAAGAGGTTAGACCTGTGTAACAAGTTCTTATTTGATCAATATTATGCGTTGTATGGAGCATAATTTAAAAGCCATTGTTGTGTCAGCCTTTCAATAGTTGTAGCTACAAACACTCTATAACACTTTATATTTTAATTCTTTCTTTGTTCAATCTTTTAATTTTTCTGTGTGAATTATAATACATATTATATTCTACATTAAACAGCTAATATATCAAAAGATACACGCTGTTGAAATGTTAATTAATTTTGAATCAAGTGCAAATTAATTTTATTCTCTGGCGAAATAAAATGGATTCACGTAGATTTTCCAGTCAAACAAGGCTGGATATTGAGTTGGGTGTATCACCTGTTTTATTGGTTAAACCCTATAAACTGATTATAATGTCTTCTAATGTTAATAAAATTCAAGTTAAGCGATTTAGGGCAGCGATCCCCAACCTTTTGCGCCACGGACCGGTTTAATGTCAGACAATATTTCCCTGGAGGTGTGGCGGATAAATGCAACAAAATAAAATGATACGATCGGCATTAAAACTGTGCTATTTTAACATAAACAAACTAAACATAGTTCAGACTGAGATAATAAATAAAACATAAATAATGTAAGTTATTTATTCTTTCTGTGTGGCCTGGTTGCGGACAGCTGATTTAGTGAACAAATGATTTAGCCAGAACTTAATTATTTCAGTATTATGTATATTATATATATTCATAATTGCTGTCAGAATGAACTTGTGATTGACCGCTATTGAGAATGTGTCCACAGTGTCCAGAGCTCGAACTGACATTTTCTTCAGCGAACGCATCACGGGAGACTGTGAGTGATCAAATTAGTGATATACTACTAGCAGGTTGAAAACAGCTTCTGATCAACAACCTTGATAATTCTGGTGGCAAAACGAGAGGGGACTAAAAGTCCAAAAATATCAGTATCAACCAAAAATATATGTTGAAATACAAAAAAATCAGTCATATAAGAATTTCAAGCCAATTTGCAAACTACTTTGAACATGATTGTCTGTCTGAGCTGTGTTTTTCATTTTTCATTTTACAGCAAGCATATACATCAAAACGCAGCTAGAAATTGATTTTGGTTTTAGCTAAGTCTAGCCTTGCATACCCAACCCTGAACATTGCAGCTGGGAGGTCAGTGGTGTGTTGTGTAGTTAAGTGGATTTTAAAGGTGGACGAGACACAAGTGGAAACGAGTTAAGGGAAGGCTTTGGGATCAACCTGAAATTTTGTAAACAAAAAAGATACTTGCTAGTTTTCCATTTATTTCAGCTGGAATTCCGTTTGATAAATATGTAAAAAAATAAAACTATTGCAAATAATTTTTGCAATTTAAAAGATGAAGGAGAGTATCAGATGAATACATCAAACAAACTTTTGTGTCCTGGTGCATCAAACACTGGGACAAAAAAGTTGCTAGCAGAAATGTGTAAATATGTGTCAACAAATGCGACTAAACAAAAATGTTACAAAACTACAAAACAAAAGTTATTAAAGCTACTGTGGCTACATACTGTGCACTGGGAATGGGCAGCATGTGTTTGAGTGTGTGTGTGTTTTGCTCAGATGTACTTGTGTCCAAATGTTTGACTGTCTCCTAAAATGTGTAAGCAGTTTAAATCTGTTTGTTAGAGTCTGTGAGCATCAGTGCTAGGGGATTTGTTGTTGCAAGACTAATTAGTGTTTTTGTATAAGTCTTTATTGTCGTTGTTGTTCGAAGACCAAAGATTGTGATTGGGCAGTCTGGAGGGAAGGACAGAGGAAGAGAGCTGAAGGGTGTAAGGAACAGAAAAAGAGAGACAGAAAGGACACAAAGACAGAAGAGAGAAAGGAGGAGCTGAGAGGAGAAACGGAGGAGGAAAAAATGGAAATTATGAATGGAAAGAAGAAGAAGAAAATAAGAGGAGAATAAGAAAAGCAATAGGAGTCAGAATGAGGAGAGATGGTGTTAATAAACATTTAAATGTTGATAAACCATAAAGACCATGTGTGAGTGTTAAGTGAAAGAGAGAGTGAGAGAGGGAGAGAGCGATAACAGAATGAATCATATCTCAACCAGACACAGCACTGTTGTGACACTCAAACTTCCCTCCAATCTTTGTTGTGATTGGCCAGAGCCCTATCGCCACAGCAGGTGCAGAGGGCTACACATGAGTACACAAAGCAACTTTGCTCACACACACACACACTCACACACACACACACACACACACACACACACACACGCGCACACACACTTGTATACCCATGCTACCAGCTTTACAAAGGCACACTCACACATAAATCCTGTTATGTGCAGTCCATATGAACGCTTAATTCAGGGCAGAAAACACAAGTGCAAAAGGCTGAGAGCTGCTGGGTAAATTATTGATTGAGTTTTGCGCCACCCTTGGTCTACAGTAGCCACCCATGTCCCAGTCCAGTGTCTAAGAGGTATTAGTGCTGACAGTAAAGAGACAGGCAACATGATAGCAGATCACTGAAAAGCTGGCAGCCTCCGTCTGAAGGGACTGCGGGACTTCTTCAAATGATTTTCTGCCCTGACTTCTTGTTGAGTTAAACTGATGTGCACACAGGGTGCTGTCATTTACTTCTGCTTCTTCCAGTCCTCCACTGAGGGGATGCAGCGTTTGTATGGATGTGGATGGTTGAATGTATGTGTGCGCATGTGGTATATGATGTGAATGGTAATAATATTAGCTTTAAAAAACAGGGGAATAGTTGCTATAGTGATGTCAGACCAAGTCAGTTCCTTGTTTGCATAAATATATTTGTGACTATTGAAATATGTTAGTTTACGATATGGAAACATTTCTTATTGTAAACCAGAAGATAGAAGCTAATAAATTCTGGTCCTCATTTCAAAGCCAACTAACACATCATAACTTTCATATTGAACCATTTGATTTAACCTGTTTCTGCTAATTTGCATTGGTCTAAATTAGATCTGACAAAAAGCCAACAGAGTATTAGTAATACTCATGCTGTGCTTCTGTATTGATTGTAATTGATTTTGCTCTTTGATGTACATTTTGACTTAGATGTATAGTACTTACTTCAGCTTACTAATGCTGAAGAAACAGTATTTAAGTTTCTTTAACTTAAGTTAAGTTTAAGTAACCAGAAAGTTAGAATATGAAACTCATTTGTTCAGTGGGAACTCAAAGCCATCAAAGGTTAATCAGAACATCGGAACATTGCTGAAGCATCACTGTACTCTCAGTTTTTTTCCCTTCATCACTTTATGTCGTCTGGCTGATGAGAATACTCTCTTCACAGGAGGAATTTTTACTATTGTGAGGAATTATTATTTCAACATACCTCACAACACACGCGTTTAATCTCAAAACACTTTCATTCCAGAGTTCACCTGTTTATATTTTCTGATCGTGGCGCAGCCTCCCCCTTTGCTATGTAAGCCGCTTGGCGAATCCAAGAAGAAGGAGAAGACTTGCTTGCTTTGAATGTCAAGTACATGAACTTTTATTTCTTTTTTGATCACTGGAACACAGATATTGTGACTGGAGTATCCTGGCAGACTGGCTGTGACCATATTAGCACAGTGTGACGCCTGTCTCAGTTCAGCTCTCTTCCCATCACACATTGTCCTTTTCAAGTATATAAATAATGAAAAACAGTTGATTGATTAATTTCCCGCCTCATGCACTGCAACACTTACTAATGTCTGGAAAAATGTGAAAAGTTTAGCCCCCCCTGCCCCTCCCCAGGCCTTGTACTTTTTTGCAACACACACATTTCACACTCTCTGATCTTCTCAGTCTGTTGCTAATATGCCCATCTTTTTTTGTGAGCTCTTCCCCACCCTCTCCTCCTCCTCCTCTCACTCCTTCCATCAGGCACAGTTTAATGGTGACAGCCATTCAATCGGATAATTAACATCCGTCTAACGCTCATTAACTGGGATGTATTTGTCTCGTTTGATTTGTAATTACCAGGCCTTTTTCACAGGAAAACACTGTGATAATGTTCCCTTTGTGATGGCTTCATTGATGGAATTGATTTGAACCCAGGAGGGGAGGCCAAGAGAGAGGCGGGCATGTATATGGTTCTGGCAGGTGACAGGAATGGTCTGTTCTAGAGGAATTAATCATGCCATGAACACAGTTTGCAAACAGTGACTTGGATCTGTGAAAAAAACAAAAAAAACAAAACCAAAACACAAAACTTACCTCTACAGATAAAGTGGAGCATTCGTAAATGTCAAAGTGGTTTTACATTGCTGAAACATTGCTTGTGAGCTCTTTGACAAAGTTATTCACACAGTGATGAAGCCCCCTTCTTCCTACCTTTTAGTAGGCCATAGCCATAGTAAGCTGGGATCAGCTCCAGCACCACCCATGACCCAGAAATGGACAAGCGGCAGAAGATGAAAGAATACCAGAAGAAGATTTTTAACTGTCAGGCATTGTCTAGTCTTCTTTGGTCCCCACAGAGCAGGAACCACAGGGGACATTAGTGTGGAGCCTCTGATTCCGACAATGGCGCTTACCAGAGGCAAAAGTAATCATGCTGTCGATACAAGCTGATGGGCTTCTCTCTTTATTAACCGCTAAAATTAGCTATTCCAATGGCAGCTGAAGAAAAATCACACTGAACATCAGATTAACTCTGAGATGTCAAACACGTAATGAAATGTAAAGAAGAATTTAAAGACATCACTTCTTCGTATCATCACTTGCTTCACATAAACCAAGATTGTGATCTTATGTTGTTTGTGCCCTCACTGCCCCGAGGCTTCCAGGGGTCTTGAGCCTCTGAACTGCTTAGTTGCTCCAATGGTAAATACTAGCCCCGAAAAGCTCTGTGGTTATTTCTCTGTAAGTGTGTGATTGTCCTGCAGAATGCTTTTTCTATTGCATTTACATTCTGCATTCTGCATTCGCAGTCAGCCATACATCAACCATGACCATGTTTGATAGATGAAGTGAGTGAGTTTGGGTCATCCGCTGTTGGAGGTTGATTGTTTTGACCTCTCTGTTGCAGGGCTTAACCAGTTTTGTATGTTGTGCTGAATCTGCTGAGGTTCTGAAGTCTTCTGTTGATCGCTGGCAGGGAAGGAAATATATCTGCCTGATATTCCCTAAAAGATCCTAGAAGCCCCTGGGTTGACTAGCTTGCTCCATTATTACATCATCATAATCTTCTTCACTTGTCACTTCTTCACTCCTTTTTATGGCAGGCAACTCCATTTAATCTAAATGGCAACTCGGAATAAAACCTGAGTCATATATGCAAGAAGTAACATTGATATGCCATCAGGAACATTCACAAGGTGCATGCCCAATTACATTTGACCTCTCACTATCCAGGCCCTAAGTTAGAAGGACTACATCTCCAACACAGTTCTTTTTAACAATGGGACAAACCAATGCAAAGTAAAGCTGGTAAAATGAAATTTCTTGTTGTATTGCAATTGTTACAACATTTTCTTTAAACTATAAACAGACTTTTCCTTGCTTTTATTTCAATGCAAACGTCATAAAAGAGTTCACACTACATTAATTTTAAAGCCGTGGTTCTGATTGACATAGAGTTGTGTGATGTATTCAATTGTCAGTTTGTCAGTTGAAGCAAATTCGTGTCAGCGTCTTCCCAGATGTGTTGCTGTAGAAGGAGCTGTCTGTAAAGCCATTTAAGCCACTTACAAATTACATTGCAAACTTTATTTTGGATATCTTCATGTTTTTATCTTGTTCTCAGGCAGCTTCTTACTTTACCACATAGGCATCATCGTGGCTAGCTGGAATGCACAATCTGTCAAACAGCCCCATGACAAATTAATAGTCAAACCTGAATTATGACTTAAACTCAATCTGAGCACCAGCCTTGAAATGTCTCAAACTTCTTATTTGCAACAATGATCCCTTTTTCCTTAATTATAGCAGTGACCCTAAAAGCAAAGGCAACCCACCTTTCCATAAGGATTGTTTACTAACTCCATTCATTCTATCCCCAAGGTCAATTTGGTGAATTTGAAGGAGGCCTTCATTTAGTGTGTTGTACCAAAGCGACAATTGAGCAGTTAATATCTGGACTAACAATTTAACAGTGTGGATGGTGGTCCCATTTCGAAAGCTGATCTCACCAACACATTAATCCATCACTCCGACAGCTTCAGAAGCTCCTTAGTGGCTTCACGTGCTCCCTGGGGAACCAGCTAAGTAGACTTTGGCTAACTTTGTCTCTTGATTTGGAGGGCAATCACTTCCTCTACAAGGGCAATTCTGTGTGAGGTCTAGGACATGAGAGCGAGAGCTAGAGAGAGTTGATGTATAACTTTACCAGCTACTTTTTTTTTCTATCAATAAATATCTCTTTCTACTCTGTGTTGCTGATTAATGCAGAAGTAGATTCTTTAGTTCCTAAAATAAGTATACTGGTGAACGTCCAACAATAAATTTACGATAAGTTGTGTGAAGTGGTTAAATAACATCACAAAACAGCAAAACTATCCTATATTCTCAGTATTGTGTGACAAGCAAGGCTGTTATGACATTGTCTGTAACTTGGCCAGCGGTCTCACCGTTGTCTTATTCATTTTTGTTTTTTTTTTCTTTTCTGCACAGCATAGTATGAATTATTTATCCGTTTGTCTTTTTTTTTTTTTTTTGCAAGTGACATTAATCATATAGAAAATATGAAGAGAGGGTTGCACCAGATTATAGTGAGTCATTAATTTCCATCTCTCACCCCACATATAAACATACAGAAACTATTCAGGACAAACACCCAATAATAGAGGTTGCATTAAAAAAGCATATAATACATTGAACATAAAAAAAAACCACAATATAAACATTTATCTAAATAAAAAATAATAATAATTATGAAACAAAATCCAACATTCTAATATCATGAAATAATAATGTTAAAAATAATGAAATATGCTGATGAGAAGAATCGTGATGTGTACTGACCACCTGATTGAACGTGTCAGATCCGAACATAGCTGCACTAAATTTTCAGAGGAGGGGCTGTATTATTGCTTGTCCTATGTACTGAACTGTATATGATTCCAATATTTCCCAAACACAAATCATGATTTTGTACAATCTTGCCATGTAACAGCCAAGAATCTAATATGAAACATAAATTCAAAGCTACAATTTCTAAGTTAGCTTTTTTTTCTTAAATGTATTTATTTATTGGAAGTCTGTAAAGTACAGATCAAGTATCATTTCCAAATATATGTTCCAGTAGTTTTATATTTTTAGTGCAGAATATTTCTAATGTGTTTTCACAATAAACAACAAAAATAAGAAAATTTGTATTCATTTCAATTGCTCTCAATTCTTTTCCAATTGCTTTCAAGCATAACTATTCCGAAACACAAAATAACCTCAATCAGTTTGGGCTGTTTAGTGTTCAGCACCGCTGGTCACCACAACAACATTTGAAACTATGATTTTCTTGGCAATTTACAAAGATTAAAACATGTCAGAACTGCACTGAGACAAAAACTCACATGTTGAGATTTTTATTTTTAGAAAGCCAACCTTCAGGTAAACAGAAGAAAATGGAGGAGAAACCTCTCAGGACCTCTTCTGGCATTATGAAGCAAAAAAACAGCAGACCACAGTTATTTGGAAAGCGTACGAGCTATCTGAAGATGGCTACCCATTTTGGCGAGCAGGCTTGATTATGGTTTCTATTTTTTAGCACCATGAGCCTACATTACTGCGTTGCGCCATTTTACGGCCCTTTTAATCAACCAAAATTTCTAGACTTTTCTTAACACTCCCACCAAAGTCCTCATTTTTGTTTGGGCTGAATAAATAGATTTATTGTTTTCATTTTGTAGTAGTATACTGGACTTAACAAAATGGATGCCTGAAACAGTGAGGGTAAAAGCCAGCAGTAAAAGTTGAATGTTGAATGAAACGTTGTCACTATCCCCTGCTCCTCAGTCTCCTCATGCATTGGACGATTATGTGTTTTCTCCAGCTTACGCTCCTTTTTTCCAGTGTATTTATTTATCCATTTATACAGGGAATAAATCAAAGTCAGCACATGACGTTGCACATGGCTATTAAGATTCATTGTAATGCAAATTCTCATGTACCAAGTTCACCCCATTGACAGGTACTGACACACCCGGCAACACACAACTCACATGCACACTGTGGGTACACACATACTGTGGTCCATCACGGTGTTCAATCGTGGGCCTGGAGCCTTCCTGTGTAGAGTTTTCATAATCTCCCTGTGCCTGTATGAGACCATTTTGGCGACTGGGACCTCCATCCACGGTCAAATACACAGATGAAAAATCTTCTCTTGCCTATTCTTATTTATTTTCCCTAAAATGATGAATTTTATAAGGATCACATTGATCTGTGAACATTGACATTGAACTGAAAATAAGATGTGAATATTAACATTTTTTGACAGCAGTATTTCTAATTAGTAAAAATAAAGCCGACTTTGATTCCACAGAATGGGTAGCCACGAAACAGCATTTTTTGCAGACACGATGTAATGCAAGATAGAAATAAAAAAAAAAAAAGACAATCACTATTCACAACGCAAACCAAAGATCTACTACATCACATCAGGTGCATGGTAAGGTAAACCAGGGAGTATTTTTTTGTCCATCACAGGTCCAACACACAAAGACAAACAGAGATGAACAACCACTCACACTTGCATTCAAACTATTTAGAGTCACCAGTTAACCCAAACATGATGTATTTGGATGGTAGGAGGAAACCGGAGCACCCAGAGATAACCCCCGCAGACACAAGGAGAACATGTAAACTCCGCACAGAAAGGCCCCAGGCCGGGAACCAGGATATGTGCTAATCCATTACGGTAGCCTGTTGAATGATGCCACAGCTGAAGGAACAAAGTGCACCCTTTCTCCATATTTAGGTTCTCTAATAGTGATCAGACAACGGTAGTGTAAAATGTTGATCCAGAGGGTGTTCAGGACCATTGGTGAAACCACTGGTAAAATGTGTAACAGCTTTTTGACAGATTTCTACTCTTCACATCTGAACGTCATATTTTGAACACCACAAAGGTGGTTTGCTAACAAATTTTGTTTGTGAAATGGTTGCAGTAAAAAAGCTGTTATGTGCCGATTACATCTTGTAAAAACAGTTTATTGGTCTCTTTGGTGTAGCGCGAGGCCAGCTCACGGTTATACAAGTATCTAAGTATCCCACTCATACATTGGAATCCATGCTAAACTTCTCATGAGCATGCCCTGAGAGGCAGGGTTACACAATGGCTCCCTGTATGGTAGAGAAGGACAAATGGCCCAGCAACTTTCCCACCTCACACCTTTTAAAACAGGTATGGTCATGTAAGATGCATATGGGTGGGCCTTTACGTGTGTATGAGTGTATGAACGAACGTGTAAGCGTGTGGGGACAGGGGCTGGTGGTGTGTAGAGTGCCTGAATTGGCATGCATTTTCATGTGCAGCTACAAAGTCGCCCGTAGAATTACTACTTCTACTACTGTGCAATAAATAAAATATTGTAAAGAACTCAGTATCAGAAGATTAAGTACTTAGAAGAATGGTTGCCAGCCGGTCACAAACAACTATTCACACTCACAGGCAATTGTGCATGTATGTGTAAGTGTGTGTGTGGGACGCAGCATTGAGTCATAGATCACGTGGTGTGTGTGGGGGAGCCCGTGCGTTAGGTCATAAATAATCACTTTTCACACGCACGCGCAAAGCTGCCTGTGTAATACTACTCATCTATAATATTCTATATTTATTGTAGTATATTGTAGGAGGCACAAATTAAAACTTGTGAGGAATACTGAACAGTTGTGAATTTACAATTATAACCTGCTTCAGAGAGTTAAAGCGAAAAATCGGCAGTTTAGTTTCTCTTCAGCAAAGTTGAGAAATTCAGAAGCGATGTGATTAAAACAAAGAATGGTGGAAAAAGAGGCAGCAGAGGCTGCAATATCTGACTTTTAGCTCGACGGATGAGTCGCTCTCAATAACAATGGATCACCTGCCATAACACAAATTTAGGACATATTTTGCAAGAGACTTTTTAAGAAAATGGTCCATCCTTAATATGAACAAAAGACTGTGCCAGCAAAACTGATGTCTAAAACATATGTTTCAATATGTGGTAAAAATGTATGACACTTTAAATTGAAACTAATGACTGCTATGATGAGTCTTGTGCCAACCATAGTTCACCCTGCTCATAATAAAGAACCATGACTTCCCAAACTGAAGACTGTTTTGTGCTTCAAAGCAGTCTGACAGGTTTCTTGGTTGCAGAAAAACTGAAAATGTCAAAGACCTTTTGGAGATTCCTGATCTTTTCATCAATGATAGGATTTTGCTGGTCTTTCGAGCAGAATGCGATTGCTTGATATTAAAATACCAAAGATGCTACTAAGTAGATAGTTATTGTGCCAATTTTTTTCAGTTCAAATATACATTATTTCAAGCAGAAGCTAAAAGCTTTCATTCATTGTCACATAGCTGTAAGTCTTTTCATCTTCCTCTGATGATGGAGATGTTATTATGCCCATTTACATCTTAATTTTTCCAGAGTACCAAATGAGCTGCAGATGAGAAGTGAAGTGAAAGGTTATCACAGCTGGCATTGACACAGACTCCCTCCTCTTTCCCTTTGCATATTCACCTTTGCGTTGATGAATTTATGTTGCATGTGACTACTGTAGCTGCAGAAGACACCCTGCATGTATGCTTAGTATTACCATAACCTGTGTGTGTGTGTGTGTGTGTGAAGGAATCTGTCAGGGACTTCAAAGCGCCTGCTGCCTCTCCCCTTGATGAACGAGCTGTTCCGATGTTTGTCTTGACCTGCTTTTCAACTCAGTGCTTCACAAAAAACATCAAGGAATGGAGGGATTAACTGGATAAAAAGGAAGAGTCTGAGATAAATGTTGTAAATAGAAATACTTTCTGGCTACTCAGGGAGCAATAGGACAGTTAAAAAGAAGAACACCTCTTCTGTTCATGAATGGTAATACACATGCTGTATTGTGTGTCTGCATGTATGTATGTGTATACAGACACACACATGAAGTTTGAACACTAAATTTCCTTCAGACTTTCATTCCATGTATTCCATGAACTTCAATATACACTGAGCAGGCGTGACATTATGACCTACTGACTTATATTGTGTTGGTCCCCCTTTTGCTGCCAACACACCCCGACCCTTTGAGGCATGGACTTCATTACACACCTGAAGGTGGTACCAAGATGTTAGCAGCAGATGTTGTGAGTTGTGAGTTGGGGCCTCCATGGATCAGACTTATTTGTCCCGCATATTCCACAGATGCTCAGTTGGATTGAAATCGGGGGAATTTGGAGGCAAAGTCAACACCTCAAACTTGTTATTCTGTTCCTCAAACCATTCCTGGACCATTTTTGCTTTGTGGCACGGCGCTTTATCTTTATGAAAGAGGCCACAGATATCAGAGAATACCATGTCCATGAAAGGGTGTACACGGATATATGTTACCACACGGATGAAGGACCTGAGGTTTCCCATTAGAACATTGCCCAAAGCATCACACTGCCTCCGCTGGCATGTCTTCTTCCCATAGCGCATCCTGGTATCATGTCTTCCCCAGGTAAGTGACACACGCACACACATACACACACACGCCTGGCCATCCACAGCAAAAGAAAAATTAATCAGACAAGTCCGCCCAGTTCCATTGCTCCATGGTCAAGTTCTGATGCTCACGTCCCCATTGTTGGCTCTTTCAGCTAACCAGTCAGCAATTTCATTAAATGTATTTTTTTTTCATGAATGTCTACTTATAACAAAAACATTTTTTAATTATGTTTATATGTCAGACTTTGTTTAAATTACCTCCAATTCCCAGTTAATTACCAAAAAAATAAATAAATAAATTTGGAATGTTTCCAAAATTTCCCATCTTAACTTTTTGAGGAAAGTTTCTGGAAATGTACTAAAAAATTCTGGAAATCTTCTGCCTGCTGACCATTTGCAACCCTCTCCAGAACCAATGGACCATGGTTACAATGTACACTACAATTACTGCAGTCCTCCAAATTTGAAGCTGTGGCTGAATCAAATCCAGACATTGTTGCCCCAGTGCACGCTTCCTTGGTAAACACTGGAAGGAAACTGAGCCGATAAATGTTTTTCGGCAATCCATCCCCACCTGCTGGTCATCTTACACCAACTGTCTCACATCCCAAGCTGCAACTACTGCTTTTAAAGCTTTGAGCACATTGCCAAGTCGCCATGTGTCACCCACTGTAAAAGATATCTCATGTTTCCCTCATTGTCACGTCGACCACATCACTCCTGTTCTCATCTCACTCCTCTGGCTCCCTGTACAATGCCGAATTCATAACAGGAATCTCCTTCTCACCTACAAAGCTCTCCACAATCTGGCCCCCACTGACCTCCTCCAGGAATACACTCCCTCCCGCACCCTCCACTGGACTCCTCACCCCAACCCCACGCCTCAGCACCATGGGCGCCTGAGCCTTTAGCTGCTCAGCACCCAGACTCTGGAACACCCTCCCCCTACAAGTACGGCAGTCAGACTCCATCTCACTATTCAAATCACAACTCAAAACTCGGCTTTTGCCTTGTACTACCCCCCACACAAAACAAAATAATTTTCTCTACCTCATTGTTTTGAATATATTTTATTATGTCCCAATTGTTTGTTGATTGCTTATTTGTTTACTGTTTATCTGTCTTAACAGTGTCCTAATAATGGTCCAACCCAATCGGTCGAGGCAGATGGCTGCCCCCCCCCCGAACCTGGTTCTGCCCGAGGTTTCTGACTCTTAAAGGAAGTTTTTCCTTGCCATTGTCACCAAGAGCTTGCTCATGGGGGGGATCTGTTGGGTCTCTTTGGATAGTTTTGTGGGGAGTTTGGTCCAGACCTGCTCTGTGTGTGGGGTTCCTTGATGTGACTCTAACTCTCTGCCTCTAACTGAACAAGTGGCAAAGCATCATGGTCTTTATGTGTCTCTCCTGGTTACGACTCGTGCATGGAACTTTGTGACTTTTACTAAAAACTGGTTAAAGGTCCTTTTCAGCAAAGGTGCTATACGGAATGTGTTGCATCAAATGGTGAATGATGATGTTTTAGACTAAGACATGTACGCTGGACTAGATCCTCAACCCTCTATTATGTCATTGTCAAGGCTAATACATGCACACCCGTGTTAGTTAAATTTCAATTTGTTTCTTGAAACTGAAGACTACTTTCGAAAGATAAGGCTAAGCAAAAGCAGTGAAGCAGCTGCTTCAGTACAATCAAATGTTTTGCTTGCACACATTATATTACATCCACTCTCAAGTTCTTCTTGCCATTCAAAGGTTAGATATGCAGCAATAACAGTTTTGTTTAATCCGACACAGCAAGTATATTTCTCCTTTCAAAACCAGAAAAGTCCTTTGCCAAAAACTGTTTTCTATTGCAGGATAAAGTAATTGCTGCTGTACTGCTGCCTCTCTTAGCTAGTTTGTTAGCTGTTATTTTGTAGTATTTAAACTGAAGTAAAGGATCTGAATATTTCTTTCACTAAGCCACAAACCATATAAGATGACTCAAAACAAGACCTGGACAATTATATGGTTGTGTAAATAGACACTGAATGGTGTGTTGTGTACAGTCAGGTTTGGAGAGTAGAACTGAACACTGCAGTTTAAATATGATCATGATAACATAGATAACATAGATAACATAGACGTGATCTTTCACAGGCTTTTAAAACTGGCGATATCTCAGCCTGCTGGCGTGCTCTGTCAGCGCTGTGTTGGCCTGTTGTTTTCATTTCATTTTAATTTTCCTACAAAACTTTCTTATGCAGATGTGGACTGGTTTCCCACAGTTGGAGAAATCAGGCTGTCGTCTGTCAGCTGTGTGTGTGTGTAGGGGAGGGGTTAGTTATTTAACCTTTTTCACACCAAATCAATGCCTTTTTTGTGTTTACATGTTTCCATTCCTTTTTCTTTTCTTATGAAGTTTCCATTTTTTAGAATTTTACAAAGTGTTCTATGAATTCTGGATCAGAATAACTCAGCTAATTATAAATCACTCAATGCTGAATCATTCCACTGTTATAGGAAATAGTAGCTCATAATTGTTTTATGAAATGTTTTCGTTTCATAGATAAAATCACAACCATAACCATAAACAACAAACTCTGGGTTGGTTTCTATTTTTATCAGATTATGAATTCTGCAGTTTTTTTGAGCAAGAGTCATGAAAAAACTTCAATTGTTCTCAATATTTCATTGTCTCTTCGTTTATGTTGTCACTACCATGATCCCGGACAGTAGTCTCACCATGAGATCAGACAAATACAGGACTGATCCCATTTCTTCTGGCTATATAAGCAGCTGAAAGCTTGGCCTGCGAACAAGATACTGATTAACTGTGACATCATCCACTGGAGCCAATAGGAGTGCTGAATCTAGAGACATAACTTACGACATCACCAGCAAAAAACTGTCTTTCAGTTATATTTTCCTGATAAAGATCCCATATTTTATACCTGTCAGGTCTCTGTGTTTATATTCTTGGACTTCCTGTTTTATTTTGTAATCTTGTTGTTTGTTCCTTCCATGGCTCATCACTTCCTCACTTCAAGTTGCTTTGTTCTGTTTCCCACCAAAAATCTCCACTCCTATTACTGCCAGTCCATTTTGTCTTACTGTTTTTTTTTTGTGGAATTCTGCCTTGCCCTCTTTGGATTTGCTTGCCAGATTTTTCGGAGTGGTTTCTTATGTATGACCCTGCCTGCTCTTCAGTAAAGTTTTTGGATCTTGGACTACTCTGTGTTTTGGGTGTTTATTCTGCAACTCGGTAACCATAGGCCTTGTCAATACCAGTCAAATTATTTATCATAATGTGTTGATATTCAGTAGAACCAGTAACGGCGCCAGAAATTATTAATTGGGGGGGGGTTTAACTGTCTGTCGGTCACACATAGACACACGCACACAGCCACTCTGCACTGTTGCGAGAGGGTTGTGGGAGCAGTTGATTGTGGATGCTGTTTACAGTATGTTTATTTTTGCCTGGGGGGGGGGGGGGGCTAAGACTTTTTAAGACCCTTAAGCCCCCCCTGCCCCACCGTCAGTGATTGGAACACATTAATGGTTATATTGTATATAGCAAAATCCTCTCAGTGCAGTTTTATATTTCTCGTCTAAGGCTGTTTAATACCCAGAAAAATCAAATCATGCATGCATGGTTGGATGTTCGGTCTGTGTGACAGAGGTCAAAGACTGTTGTGACATCACAGAGTGCCAGAGGTCCCAATGCTGTTTTTTTCAGTTTTTGAATAAAGGCTTTGATGATTTTTCTGTGGAGAAAATTCTTTGATACTTTCACTGTATTAATATTGAACCAGTTAACAGCCAAAGATCACATGGAGGTCTACTGTAGACTATATGGACCCTATGATCCACTGATACAGCTTGTTCCATTGAACACTAACTGCAAAAAAATCTCTGAAAAAATATCATCTTTTAGTACATCACTATATCTAGTGAAATGCAAGATATGTGTGTATTCCTGTGCAGCCACAATGAATATGACAGCTTGTTTACTTTTCGGATACAAACATGGGGATATTTTACACCTTTTCGAATGTATAAAAAAATTCCTTAGCCATTAATCCAGAATATTTTCTCTGTTATAATTTCATTCATGTTGGTTATCCAATTTCATGGTTCTTTTAGTACCTTTGAAGTCTGAGCACCTGAAATGGTCTCCATAAACGAGGAAAGGTTAGGAAAACACTGCATCTGTAAAGAAACACAGCAATTCATGGGAGCACAAATGAATTACCCTGTGAGGAAGAGCAAACATGAGGAAGCTGGTGTCTGCTCCTGCTTTGCAAGTATATGCGTGGTTTACCCCTGCCCCATTTACCATAGCAGAAACCTATTAAGCGCCTGGAAAGAGAATATATTTATCAGAGCTCCCTCTATTATTAATCAGTGCAGAGTTAAAAGTGAATATGTATCAGAGGAGCTGAATAAGGTTGAAACACGGTCTGGATTTTGATGGTCTCACTGGGAGTATCAACAGTGCAGAGCTTTTTCAGCCCAAATCTGAGCAGAAAAAAAATATGACTTTCATCTCCCCTGCTCCACAGTCTCTACGGTTACAAGGCCTGTAATTATACATAGATTTGGTGGAAGGGGGGAATAACGAGCTATGTCCTAAAATTAATTCTTTGGAGGAGAGGTTTTTAAAAAGTTGGAGCAGCGTTGATATGCACAGCTTGCTATAGGAGGGCGATTCAGTCTTTTCTTGTTGCACTCACAATTTTATCATGGATTGGAGTGATTATGGGAGTGCACAGCCTTTCCCCGCAAGCTCTCTATTAACTCTACTTATTTTCTCTCCCTCTGCAGCCTGTGAGGTAGGTTTCTACAAGCCAGTGGCAGGCGATGGCCTGTGTGGTAAATGTCCTCAACACAGCCACTCAGAGACCAGGGCTGCCCTCTCTTGCCCCTGTGACTCCAACTACTATCGGGCAGCAGATGACCCAGCGGCGGCTTCATGCTCCCGTGAGTGCAAACATACAAAATTTACCAGTGCCGGAGAAACACAGTTTACTTTGCTAGATATTTGTCAAACCTGTGAATGAACTGCAACCTCTATCTTTCTTTTCCCCAGGCCCTCCATCTGCTCCAGTGAATGTTATTTCTTCAGTCAATGGGACATCTGTGAACTTAGAGTGGGATCGCCCTCTGGATACTGGAGGTCGCACTGATCTGCAGTACAGTGTGTTGTGTCAGAAATGCTTAGCGGAAGGAGGGACCTGTGAGGATTGCACATCCTCCCCAGGAGGCATTGGCACTGGAGGGAAGACAAGTGGAGTGGCAAGCATAGGCATTGGGGGAGGAGGGATGGTCGAGCGTTTGGGTTCCGCAGCAGTTCGATTTGTTCCTCGCCAGACAGGGTTGACCGAGCCCTGGGTGACAGTGCTCAACCTGGTGGCACACACCAACTACAGCTTCCGGATCCTGGCTATGAACGCGGTGACACACCTAAGCAATGAGCCCTCACTATACGCCCAGGTCAACATCACAACAAACCAGGCAGGTAGGGTTAAGAACAATGACATGGTTTGCTCATCATGTTGGCTTTTACACTAACTTCACAGCATGTATGGTAACTTCTTATCACATCTACTGTTCCTGCTTTTTCAATAATTAATTTGGAGCTGAGAAAGCGTGAGCGGTAGATCTGACCTGCTCAATCCGCTAAACTGACTGCATGGTACAGGTTGTCAGTCAGATAGAAACTCCATGGTATGTATCCTAATGCATACCCATTTTTATGTTCTATTTTCTTCAAAATGGAACCATCCGTTTAAAAAGGGAAGTTGATTGAAGAATGTTTGCTGAGCTAATAAATCAGGTGATAAGTAAAGAAATATTCAATAGACTCAATTTGCTCAATGCAATTTGCCTTCATTTCACAAATAGTGGCATCACCTCCCCAATGGTCATTCAATTGAATGAAAGTTTAAGGCTCTTCAGCAATGGTTCCATTTTACAGACCCTTGAAGTCTTGGTCAATCTCAACATTAGTTTATACTGTAAACATATTTATTTCTGCTGTAAAGCTGGCATGCTAGGGAACTGACTCACTATCATGTCATGCGATTCCTGACTTAACTGCAGGGTAATCACATCTTGAACTGACAAAACAGTAATCTCTCCTATTTCTCATGCAGCTCCTTCTGAAGTTTTAGCCATCCGCCAGGAGAACACTAGTCAGAACAGTGTAACTCTGCTGTGGCACGAGCCCGACCAGCCCAATGGAGTAATTCTGGAGTATGACATTAAGTACTACGAAAAGGTATTCAACCAACTGGTACACCTGCACCATCAGCTCTTACAACTTTAGGTTTATCCTGCATATTTTACAAAAAGTGAACATGAAATGAAAAATTAAAAAAAATGTCATGAAGTCATTATTACGTGAAGATCATTTGCTCATTGTCTTCAAGGAGCTGTGACTGAGCTGAGCCAAGATATTGTGAAGGCAGAGGAATGGTGGTGGGATAGACTCTGGATAACTTAATCCAGAAAAAAGATCCTGCCAGCAGTTCAACTAATTGAAAAAAAAGGGGGGTCAAGAGAGGGAGCGCAAGAAAGAGGATGAGACAGTGTTGATGGCAACTTAGTGGAAGTGACAGTGACAGCAAGCGGCGCATAAGCCTTGTGACGACCTAATTGTGGCAAGTGTGTGCATTTGTGTGACTACGTGCATGGATGTTTATTTGAGGAGAGGATGTACTTGCGTGTGTATTTGTAAAGTCTGCATGATGAGAACTGGAGGAAGTGTTATCCTCCTTAACAATGTTGTACAATATTTAGGCTTGGACTAGGGTTTGTAATGTAATAGAGTGTCAGAGGAGGCAGTGATCTGAGCTACAAGACAAAAAAAATAAAAAAAAAATAAAAAATGTTTTATGTAAATACGTTCAAAGTTCACTTTTACTGAAAATCATGTAATCCAACATAGCAACTGCCCTGTGGTGGCACAATTTGCAAAATAGATGAGTAAATTTACTCTTATCATAAAATTTAGGTCAGCATTTCTCTCTTTTAAGCCTTTTTCTCTATCTCACTTCCAAGCTACAGCCTTTTGAATTCTTGATATCGCAATTTAAAAGGGTTAATTGCTTCCACAGAAGAGTAACATGTAGCATTACTGGCTATAAGTTATACAGCACACTTCACAAATATAGGTGCAAAGTACTTCCAGCTTTTCCCACTGTGAGATTGCGTGTGTGTGTGTGTACCTGTTTTATGTGGACCATACTTACTGTTGGGGTCAAGGTTAGCATGTGGTATTCAGTTGTGATGGTGTCAGTTAGGATAAGGGACAAAAGAGTACATAATGGCAGGTTCCCCAAAAAATGTCGGAAGACAAGGGTGTGTATGTATGTGTGAGCTGATAGAAATCAGCTAATTTCAGCAGGAGCATCCAGGGAGCAGGCAGTCTCATAGCCACACAAGCAGGATGTTGAGGGGGTAGCTGAAGGATTAGTTCGCTTCTTGCTCTGGTGTCTTAATCTGGCCTCAGTCAGGGGGTGAGATGCCTGTGGGGGATTTCAAGTGGGCCAGTCAGCAATGTTGTTTCTTAAGGTTTCTATAGTACTTTACGAAACAACAATGAGTCACAGCAAGGGTGGCAACCGCTACTGCAGCATTCTAGCTGAGGACGATAATGAAGACAAAAAAAGGCTCTTATTTCTTCACCTAGCACTTCTTCATAATTAGGCTCTTATCCTTTCCAAGGACACATGAATGATTCACTTATTGTGGTGTTTAGATGCGACTTAAACCTCCTTTTGTTGAACTTATTTTTCTTAAAAAGTATTAGAAGCTGCTGCAGGAGGCAGAAAAAAACAAAGTGAGGATAGTCATGGTGGTCATGATGATGATAATGATGAAGTTTATTATTAATTGAGAGTTCCACAAAGAAAAAACAACACAATCCAGTGAATGCATAATATTCTTTCATGAATATGAGCATAAAAAAGCCAAATTTAACATTATTATAGTGCGTAGGTGTAACACACTTGCAAGTTAAAAAATTATGTATCAAGAATGACATGATCATTTCATATGAAAGATGTAAATAAGACAAACACTTTTCAAAGTCCCGCTCTGTGTTATTTCAGCAAAGGATGTTTGAGGTATTTGCCTGGCATTTACACCTGACAAGCAGATGAGTTTGAAGAAAAATTTGAACATCAGCATTTTTATTAGCTAGCTTTGGTTTGGTTATGTTTGGTTCACTTTGGTTCAGTTGAATTCAAATCAGTTCATCAGTACAGATTATCTTAGTTTAGGTTTTTAGGTCTGTTTTCATATTAATTATGGGTGCCATCAACATTATCTCGATACTAAACTAAATAATAGCTTGGTTCACTTCGAATGTAAGCTACAAGCTACTATATGCTGCCACATATTGCAGTTTTCTATTGGGTTCATTTCATTTGGGTCAAAAAAAGGAAATGAAGTAACATTAAACAATATGCGATGAATGTACTACTACATGGTTTCTCTGATTTCTTTGGTTTGTAATGTCTTTAAAAACCAAATTGACAAAGCCAATATCTGAATATAAGCTGAATATAAGCTGCAGCCGCTAAATTTAAAGAGAAAAACAGCTTTGTACATATATAGGCCACAGTTGTTTATAAGCTGCAGGTGTCTGAAATATGGGATGAAATGGCATATGGCAGGAATTATGTTACACAGAAAGATTTTGCCTTTTCGCCAGATCGATCAACTTTCAAGCTAAAGTGCATGCATGAAGCAAAATAAATGAATGATCTGAAGAATTTAGCGTGGGTGCGTTTAATTTAATTTGAACAATTTCATTGGTCCACTGTGACCTGTTGGGTAATTTCATTGGTCTGATGTGATGCTAAATGTATTGGCGGCATGAAGCTCGTTACCCGTAAAAATCCATAAATTAGCTGCATAGTTGTTTAAGCCGCAGGGTCCAAAGTGTAAAAAAAATAATAAAATTGTGGTTTATATTCCTGAAATTACGGTAATTTACAAACGTGGTTGTGTTGTCTTCCAGGACAATGATGAGCAGAGTTACTCCACTCTGAAGTCTAAAAATACCAGTGCCCGAGTGTCAGGGCTGAAGCCGGGCACCAAGTACATCTTCCAGGTTCGAGCTAGAACATCAGCAGGCTGTGGACGCTTCAGCCAGAATGTGGAGATTCAGACTGGAAAAGCAGGTGTGTGGTGTTTTAAGTGATGGCCTATAAAAGACAGACAAACAAACAAGATATTATGTATCACTAAATGTTTGTCTCCAGCTCTGAAACACAGGAAGCCTTCCGCAGGTTTGTACTGTTAAGTACAGTGGAAAAACTCCAGTAAGGACACAGTTTGTACTGTTAAAAGTTTCTCAAAGCCAGGCCAAGCTGCACAGCATGGTACACCATTGAGGGGCTGGGGTGAGAGCGAGCCAGATAACCACCTCACTCTGTCCCTCTGTTGCATTGATCTGTACTTTGTTAGAGGGTCACTGCTGTCAGCAGAACTGCTTCAAACAACTGTACACAGTGCAGGGGTGGGGAAGCAGTCCTCATGAGTTTTTCCACCAGAGGAAAGTTCAAACCAGAAAGTCAGGCATTACTACAAAAAAGAAGCTTTTATGAGAGTATCTTTCTTTTCTAATAGGAATTTTGGCAGATAACGTGTAGAGCAGACTCTACATGTTGCAAAGCTCAACCACCCGCTTCGTTGGAATCCCATTGCTGTTCCACTGACTAATAGTCTCCCTTCATTCCGCTGCTCACTCGACCCCAACTCTCCTGCTCTTGATGCTGATTCATTTTCAACTCTGAAAACAAGAGGACTCCATGCTGAGTAATCAATATGCCCCAAAGTTTATGAAAAACTGACACCAGCACAGTTGTGTCTGGTGTTCTTCTGCAAACAGTTCTGTAGTTTCTTGTTACCGAGTCGTGTCCAGGTTTGTGTAGCTCAACAATAACAACCAAAGAAAAAAAAAAAAAAAAAAGCAGATTTGGCGGCAAAATGAAAATTCTAACCGGAACGTCATTTTGTTTTCACATCTATATTCAGTCAGAAAAAGACAGTGTGTTCGGGGTTTTCTCTCTAGGAGGGTTGTTTTGCTAATCAGCCAGTATTGACTGTTATGCTTGGGCTGTCAACAGCTGCGTCAGTCTGTCTGCAAAGATTTCTTAAGCTTCTCAATTTTCCCATTTTTTGAGAAATAGAAAACTGGAAATGTATTTACTGACAAGTATATAGAGGAATTCAACTTATATGAGCCAAAGGGAAGAGATGTGGTTATGTAGTTTTTGGAAAGATATAAGACTGGGGTGGATGGATGGGTCAACAAAATACCGGAGCCTGACACAGGAGAGCTGTGTGAACATAGCAGTTTATGCGGATTCAATTATTCAAGACCATTATTTTTACTAGATGGTTCCAATGAGTGGAGAGCCAAGAGAAATGTTTTGATTCAGGCATTTCACTTCAACAAAATCTTAGCGATTTAAGTCAACTAAATCCACCATAGATTTCGTCAGACTAAAATCATTATTTCATTGACTAAAACTTGACAAAATTGTACCATTTCAGATGACTAAAATGTGACTAAAACCAAATAGCATTTTCATTACATCAAAAGATGTAAATTGCCCGTCAAAATTAACATTAAGTCAAAGCTGTCACATTCACGTGGTCAGATACATGTCTTATCTTTCACTGTCACTTCAATGTTATGATTAATTTTTTATGAAAATATTTTATGTAGGCAACTGTTGCTGATTTTCAGAATCCAACAAAGGTTCATGCTGAAAACGATTCACTTAAATTGTACATAAGATGCAAGAATTAAGGTTAACTGCATCTGCAATCATCTTTATAAATAATTAAAAAATGATCACTTAGCCTAATGGCCTGAACACAATACAATAAAAATTATTTTTATGTGACTAATCAATGAAAGCCTGAAAGGCCAACTTATTCAGACTCCCATAACCTGACTAGTAAACATTCCAAAAACTCCATCACTCACTCGCTTCCCACACACCAGCAGTGGCACCAGCAGCAACCAGAGGTGGCAAGAGTACTCATATTCTGTACTTAAGTAGAAGTACAGATACATGTGTAAAAAATTACTCTGGTAAAAGTAGAAGTACTGATTCAACTCCTTTACTCAAGTAAAAGTAAGAAAGTACAGGCTCTGAAATGTACTTTCAAAGTAAAAGTAAAAATAAATTTTAATGAAACACAATGAATCCTTTGATCATTTCGCACTATAAGGCACGCTTAAAATTCTTAAATTTTCTCAAATATCGGGAGTGCGCCTCATGTATGAATTCTTGTTGTGCTCACTGACCTCGAACCAATTTTATGCGGTACACTGTGCTCAAAAATCTGTCGAAATGTCTTAGTGCGACTTTGGTAAGCCGCGAAGCCTCTCCGCTTGATGGATAGTCGGAGCATTCCCAGCTGACACAGGGACGTTGTGTTAACATTGGTCCTCGGTTGGATATGGGTTGCAACGTCAGACAGCGTTAGATAACTAATTATGTAGTGCTGACAAGCAACCACCATCCAACATTTAGTCAATGTTACCTTACTATCGTCAAGCCAACGTTAGGTTTTTAACGTAAACCCAATGTTCAAATCCATATCATACCATCAACCAATTTGATGGATTTGTGGAATGATTTAAAATGTGAGTGTATTTTTCTGCATTTGTCAAAACTGAAAAATATTCTGAGTTATTGTGAATGGGTTGAATAAAGTTCGACTTACCTGACTGTTTCGTTTCGCTTTCTATCTATTTTGTCATAATGCGCCTTATGACCCAGTGCGCCTTGTGTATGAAAATAGACCCGCTCATTGATATTGCACTTTATAATACGGTGCGTCTTATGGCCCTAACCCTAACCCATCATCTGTGGAGGTTTTAAGAAAAAGTAACGAGCCTGTTTTTACAATGTAAGGAGTAGAAAGTACATATTTTTGTGTATAAATGTAGGAGGTAAAAGTAAAAAGTCGTCAGAGAAACAAATACTCAAGTAAAGTACAAATACCTGGAAAATCTACTTAAGTACAGTAAATTAAGTATTTGTACTGCGTTACTTGTCACTTTTAACAGCAACTGAGTTAATTCCATGGCCTGACCCAGGTGGAGATCTCCAGAAAGGTCTTTGGTGCACGCCTTCTCTGAAATGTTGGCTACATATTGCTTATTCCATAAATAGTTGAGGTACACTTTCTCGTTTTTGTTCATTGAATATTGTTAACTGAATGCCCTTAAAATACAAACCATAATAAATCCTAACCCTGTTTTCACAGTTACCACATGATAGAAATTACATTGTTATATTCAGTTGTGATGGGCCTATGTGATTAAGCTAAAGACAGTTTTTGTTTGTGTCTCATTTGCTTTTGTCCATGGAAGTAGTGTTTACAATCGTGCACTTCTTGTATTTACCAGTGTGTCCTTGCCAACTGGAAACTCTCAGCTGCTGCAACCAGTGCCTTTAAAATCAAATTGAATCAAATTTTATTTGAATAGTACCAAGTCAAAACAAAGTTACTTCTAATTAGTTTACAAAAAGAGCAGGTCTAAAAAAAACTGCAGGATTCATTAAAATATGTTGCAAAGAGCAGGGAGCGTGTATTAGTTTTAGGTTTTGCCAAATTCGTTTTCAGAGCCAAACATCTATTACCCAATACCATGTCTTGTTTTCCATAAGAAATTGAAAAATAACAGCAATAGTGACTTAAATATGTTTCATTGTTAATGAAAATTGAATTAATGTTCTGGAACAGTTGGAATTCACAAAATAACTATTTCTAACCATTACAACCATTAAATGCCGCCCTCACTGCTACAGTACATCATAAAAGTCAACATTAATTAAAAATAAACACAACATCAAAAAGAAAGAAAGAAAAAAAAATAGGTATCTAGACTCTCAGTCTTTCAAACTAGTCTCTGCATTCAAAGCAGTGGTAGGAAACTTGCACACACACACACACACACACTTTCCCAACATCTGCAGCAGGTTGTCCCTGTTTTGCAGTCCTTTTTTGCAGGGCAGAAGTTGCATAGCTTTCTTTTCTGTCCCCTTGTGTTGGCTTCTTGTGGGACTTGAGCAGGGCTAGGCTCAGATTGCTGCACAGCCCTTACCAGTGCTGCTGAAGCTGCTGTGCAAGGAAGGTGCTGTCGCTTTTCAATGCAAGGAGTAACAAGGGCCCTTCCAAGTTCCTCCAAAAAGAATATCCTCCTGTTCCTCCTGCTTGCCCTCCAGGTAGTGTTCGGCTCAGTCCATACAACAAAGGCATTGTAGGCTGATATGTCAAATATATATATATGAATAGCACCAGAGACCAGCAGAATGTCCTCCTCTTTCAGCTGTATTTGCCTTTGTCCAGGTTATCCACCCCTTCTTTGTAAACATTCAAGTCAAGTATGGTGGCTAGTTTTCTGTCCTCCCAAGCATTCACCTCTGTAGCCTTATTTAATGTGCTCACGAGGACGACATTCTTGTTCTTCTTTTGCAAATAAGAGACAGTTGTGGTGTCTCAGTGAAAGCAAAGAAAAGACCTCTCTCCCCCTTGTTGCAATCAGAGCGGGTGGCAGCTCTGGTTTGTTCCGCCTCACAGTGCCAAGGTGACAGGCGACAGTTTCAGGGCCGCCCTTGAACTTTGTAACCTCTGTCCCATTGAAAACACACACAGACATGAGTTTCACAGTTTCAAGATTCCCTAAAACCACCATTTATCTTGATTTGACACACACTGGTGGAGCTTAGTTAATCAAATTTCAGGCTAAAATAATGATTTTTAGGCTATTTTTCCCGCTGTCAAATGTCAAAACGGGTCAAATTTGACCTGTATGGTCTGTAAGGGTTAAGAGGACTGACTGGTTGGATTCAGAGAGGGCAAGACAGAAGGGAGAGACAGACAAGGAGAGATAAATAGAAAGGGAGGGATAAAGAGAGAACGAAAACAGGAGGAATGAGAACACAATTACAATCCAAGCTAAACATACAGATGTACAAAGAATTAATGCCTAATACACTACAACAGTGTATATCAACAGTAAGTAAAAATAACAAGAGTTGATAGTAGTAGTGATTTATGATAAAGCAGCTAATGATGACTAGCAGCAGGTGTTGAAATTGAACATGGAGAAGTGATAATTCAGCACCTGCTGGATGAGGACAGGAAGAGAAGTCAGTGACATATATGCATAGGTTGAGGACGGAGAGAGAGGGAGAGAGAGTCGCTTGGTGCATCCTCCAGCAATCTTGGCCGATAGCAGTGCAGCTAAATCGTAGTCAAGTTTTTCAGGCTTTCGTCAACGAAGAGCATTTTTGGCAGAAGCAGTTCCACAGAAGACGAGCCTAATAGCTGAAAGATCAACCCTTTGATTAACTCTTGGAGACTCTAGGAGTCACACCTTTGTGTGTTTGTGTTTGCAGCTCCTCTACGCTACAACACCATGACCATCATATGGATCTGCATTGCCCTGGTGACCGGCCTGGTGACCTTTATGGCCATCATCATCTGCAGGAAACGGCAAGGCTACACTTTACCACACTACCCATCGCTGCTGTGTGTGGAACACTTTCTTACACTTCTCTACGGTGTCTCTCTTGTGTAATGTTGATTGTGTTGAAACTATGTTTGCACTGTATTTCATATTTGCATTTGCTACATGTAGTATTTGCTGAAAGTAAAATGAGAGTAACATTGTAACATCTCTTAGAATACACCTGGGCAGAGATATGATTTAAGCCTGTTTGGGGAGATTAACTTCCTGTAGTCCAGCTTGTCATGTTTAAAGGTCCAAAATGTTGCAATTTACAAAAATGTCTTCATGCTTTGATATCAGTAATGAGGACAACAAGGAAAACAAAGCAAAATTTGAAAACAAATGCCTCAATCCTTCCCCACCCTGTCTTCTCACTGCCTTACTTAGCTAATTTTCCACCTCATGTTGGATTTAATTATATTGATTCGTGTCCAGTAGCTTGTAAGCCAAATCTTCGCACATACCCAATCAGTCCCCCCTTTTTCCACTTCCCCCATCCCACATACCACCTTCTTCTCCTCTTCCCTTTTGATGTCTTCAAATTACAACTTTTGTAGAACTACGCCAAATGATTCATTTTAATTGTACTTAATACATTCATATTTAAATGCTTATTAAGTTTTTCATTCCCATTTTGTTGGGGAGGGGGAGGTGTTGTAAAGATTTAAACATTTTATCCAGGAAAAAAATCATGATGTTGACTGTAGACTCCAAATGAATGATATTTGTGATGCGCAGAATTGTCATTATCCTTTCTGAGGAGTCCTCAGAAAGCCTCTGGCTAACCTCTTATTACTGATGGGAAAATACCTGCAGGGACAGATTTACTGGTATACAGAATAATAATAATACAGAATCCCCTAAATGGGGAGAGAGAAAAATGAGATATTAATCTTTTATTGTAGGATGTTAAAACAGAGCCCTGCTATCATTGAAGGTAGCTCATGCTACGCTAGCATTCTGTAGACATAGAGATGATCTGAATGTGTTCATCACATTATTTATGAGGACACTTTAACCCATAATTAGCTTCTCTGTCAACCGCTATTTGTTTTTTACTCAATCTGTAGCCGATGTGACACAAACAGTGGTGAAATGGCAGGTTGTGACTTCAGTAAATGTGTTGTCGTCAGCTTCCAAGACAGGAAAAATGCCAGCAGCGAAGAGAGGTGCGCCATAGAAACTGAAGCACAGAGATCGCTGTTAGTTCACTTGCATTTGAACCATGGGCAATGATTTAAAATGACATCGGTGTGTTTAGCTTGTAGAATATACAACAACCTCCAGTGAAGGTGTGGTGTCATCCAATCATCCACTGACCATACTGCTTATTTGTGCATGGTCATAAGTTGGTTGGGGTCAATTCCGGCCGACATCGGGCAATTACAGGGTTCACCCTGGACAGGTCCCTAGTCCATCACACCGCTGACGTCCTCACACATACCATTTAGAGACACCAATCACCTAACATGCATGTTTTTGGGCTTTTGGAAATTTCATATGCAAGCCTAGATGTTTATTCTCTGCTAACCAATGCAGGTGTGGTCTCAGTAAAGCTTAATCAAATCACAGACGCAGGTGCAGTTTCTAGATTTTCAGGAAGCTCTGTGTGTGTATGTGTGTGTTGCGTTGAGCACAAGTATGCCGTCCACATGCTATTTCTTCAGTCAGTTGTATTCTGGCGTTGTACTATGTAGTAACTTGCCGCTTTTTTTTTTTTTTTTTTTGGCATTTATAGATTCACAGTTGTATTGAAACACTTGGGCTGGGAAGCTGGGAAGTCTTTGAGCTCTCTATCTGTGTTGGAGCAGTTAAACAACTCTGTGCTTCTGGTTCTGCTGGTGTTAAAATGGCTCTCATCTGGTTATTGCTTACAGTGTGCCAGGTGACAAAGACTAGGCCCAGCGCCAGGGGTCATTCACAACAAAGTAGTAGCCTGTCGCTGTCAGGTTCTGAGTCCCTATTCTAATGCTGGTGCACAGTGCCACATACGTCGCTGCACCAGAAACTGGTATTTTTCTGCAGTGCACTGAAATCATTTACAGTGAGTTACTGGGTGAGTCTTTGCAATCAACTCAGTTTTATTCCCCTTTAGATGTGCAGACAGAAATGTTGCATAATATTAATCCCAGGCTGACGGATGGATATTACCTCTCTAATTTACAACAGCTACTAGGCAGTTTCTGCTACGGGGCTTTCTGTACTCTGCAGGTGATCTGCTGAGACATCCTCTTGTCAAAATCAACCCTACATTACACCTCTACAAAAATCTTATTAAAGGAGTCAGGCAATGTAGTATATTGTAACAATGATGAAGTTCCTATAACCTTAAGTGGAATTTTTGAAATCCCAAACCACCATCTGAACTGTTCAACACCACTGTTCCAATGAATACTGTAAGTCACTGCACAACTGGCTGTCCTTTACCTTATTTTTAAAGTCTGGCCAATAAAACACCTAGACTAGGAACATTTTTATTGCCATATAGGTAGACATGTTCTTGCAGTGACCTTTATTTGAAATATCAAAATTTCTTGGGGCTCCCAAGAAGAATGCATTTTTACCCAGATGAGGCAGGAAACTGTATAAATTACCACGTTATCGGAGATCATTATCAATGTCAAATAAACAAATCTAGACTTAGCAACAGAAAAATACAGAAACCTCAAATACATTTCTAATTTAAGTGTCACTCTGCCAGTGGCACTACAGCAAAACAATAAAGTATTACACTCAGACAATATGATAATAATCAAATCACTGTGTGTCAAGTGTCTAAAGTGAATTCTTGAAACTCCATATATTCAAGACAAGGAGGATTTTCCTCTGAGAAAAACTCTTCACATGATACACAATGACATGGAGAGTTATTATTAGAATCTGGAGCACATATATTATTATATACTAATTTTAACCCCTTTTTCCAAGTGCACTGCAGGAAAATAAAGAGTTCTCAGGACACCTCTGGCACACAAATTTCATCTATCCCAACACTTTCCATTCTGAACAATGCTAACCAATAACATGAGTGGAGTGAGTGCCTTATTTCAAACTTGCCAAAAAACTACAGATCCGTTAGAGGAATGAAACAGGCCACAAGACATGTGCTGATTCTTCTTTTTTTATTTTTACTGTCTCTTTATGTTCATTTAAGAGGGTAAAGGAGAACTATATTCATATTTTGACCAGCCAGTCTTTGCAAATAAATATTCCTCACTCAGTGATGGAAAGCCCTGATAAAGTGAATGATAGATCATTAACTATTACAAATGAATTAATGATGAGTGATTAATTAATTAATGAAGAGTTTGATGGTACAATTGTTTTCCAATTGTCCTGTATTCATCCAGCTGTATCTTTATGTGTGTGCATGTGTGTGTATGTGTGTGTGTGTGTGTGTGTGTGTGTGTGTGTATGTGTGTGTGTGTGTGTGTGTGTGTGTGTGTGTGTGTGTGTGTGATTTGTATAGACACTGTGGCTACAGCAAAGCCTTCCAGGACTCTGATGAGGAGAAGATGCATTACCAGAACGGCCACGGTATGTTTGACCCATCCCTCAATTACCAATGATAGATTAAATCACCTTCCCTTGGGAGTTCATATTTTCATCCCTTGTGTAATAAAGTTCGTCCTCAGAGCAAACAATTTTCATTTCGCTCCAAGTGATTACAAACACACACAGGCCTTATTTGCTGCACGTTGTTTATTCTCTCCCTGCCTCTGTCTGCTCCATTCCCTGAGTCATTTCTTCCCTTTCATCATCTGTCTCTCCACACACCAGTGACAGAGGCTCAGATGGAATGTTGCTCCCATTCTCTGATATTTGACCACATGGTAATGTTGTTTATCTTAGTGTCATTCCCTGACGCAAGGTTCTATATCGACCCACATACATATGAGGACCCCTGTCAAGCGGTCCATGAGTTTGCCCGGGAAATTGAAGCTTCCAGAATCAAAATAGAAAAAATCATTGGTTCAGGTAAGACCATGAACTTGTGCACGCACTCACACACATGCACACAAAGAGTGAGAATCAGTGGCTAAGCTAACTTGAAATTATTGGCTGGCATTAAGGCTGTGGTGTGCAGCAGAGAGGAGGATGACAGAGTGAAATCAGAGTGTTGCATGAGGCTGTCAATCAAAGCTCCTTAGACAGGCAGGGAATACTAACTTGTGTCAGCCCCACAATGCACTGTGCTGCATCTAACTCCTGCAGACACAAAGAGAAGTTTAAAGTTCAGACCAAATAACAAATGTGCACTGATAAGGAAATGAATAAATATTCACAAGAAAGAGACTGATGTACTGTATGTATGTTTAGCTTACTTCAGGTTGCATACAGATATATGGACAAACCACCTAACTCTAGGTTGCTATGTTCTTGTGTTTAGGGGAATTTGGCGAGGTATGTTACGGCCGTATGAGGCTCCCGGGGAAAAGAGACATCCCGGTGGCTCTAAAGACCCTCAAGGCTGGATACACAGAAAAGCAGAAGAGGGACTTCCTGGCTGAGGCATCCATCATGGCTCAGTTTGATCACCCCAATGTCATTCACCTGGAGGGCGTGGTAACCCACAGTACGCTGCCGTTAAAACTATAGATCAGTATGTAATGCCATAACAGATATAACACTGAAATGCCTAATGATCGACGTTAAAAACACCAGTTACATACGTGTCACAGAAGGGTAAAAAGTTAAACATTTAAATTCATACAACATTCTAAAACTGATAGTTTTGTAACATAAAAGTCTGCATTGTAAAGAGAAACTCTATTTGGAAAGGGTGGAGCTGAGGAAGAGTGAGGGCTGAATCTGTCCTGCTCTGTGCTCTATTCTGTCAGACTTGTAGCTTGTAGTCAACTCACATTAGTAACGTTTACAGAGCTGATAGATCAAGTGAAAAGTAGGTTCATTTTCCCAGAGACTTCAACACAAATTGACTTGTTCATTAGATAGATCACTCTACCAGCTGACTAGTGATCATACAGGTGAAAAGACGAAAATAAAAATGAATTAGTTCTTACCATACCAGATCTGTTTTCTACAGCAGGTAGTCTGCAGTCAGTCCGAGAACGTTTGCTTTACAGGTATATGAAGGCAGGAACTGTATGTTCCATTTGCTCTGCTGCTGTTTGTGGGATTCACTCAAACCACAATTGTCATGCTCATGGTAACACAAAAATACAAAAATCTGCTCATTAAGCCTCTGGGGAACAAACTGTTCAATAATTGTTAAGATCTCAGTCTGGATCAAACTAAACAAAAGACCAACTTGCCCACCAACAGTTAAAAGGAATCAGTTGCAACACCTCCCCAGTTACCCACATTCATCAGTTTTCTCCCAAAGTGAACAAGTTCAATGGGAGGTCTATGGGTTGTCCAGTCATTTATTGTATGGATAATAATTTTAAACAATCACCCTCATATAAACAGGAAGAAAAGCAAATCCATTAATCAAAACCCAGCTCCTGAGCCATGGTTATATTATTGTTGTGGAATAAAACAATACATTTGTGCAATATTTTTTAATACTGTACTCTTATATTTTTGCACAATTTTAATTCTTAAGTTAATTAAGACCTTTTGCATGCTCTGTTTTATTATCTAATACTTCCCTGTTGGTTAAAACCTGCTCCAATTTTTACCAGAGCAACGTAATTTCGATCAGCTCAACATTGCAATTAATGAAAATCTTGAATGACAAATGAAGGAAGTCTAAGTCTAAATCTCTGGTGGTTCCGTGTTCAACCTACAAGTGTGTTTTAGGAAGTGCTGTAGGTCCATAGTTATGAAGCCCTTTGAGGAACTGGTAAGAGTGTGAAAGTGCAGTATCAGAACAGTCTACTTTCACACATCTCACAACTACTTGCAACACAGATACTCCATAGCAGGACAGGATTAATCCTATATGTTTCTGTTCCTCCAGGCAAACCGGTGATGATCATCACAGAGTACATGGAAAATGGCTCCCTGGACGCCTTCCTCAGGGTTGGTGTTAATGCTTCAAGTGCAAGAGCCTCTTCTTTTAATTTCTTATGATAATTCTTTAAATTTGTGTCAGTATTTGGTGCCAGCATACATTTTGCTGCATTCCTCTGAATCCAGTCATCCATCAAACCTTTGTGAATATGTGAATCACTTAATGTTGAAATGCCCCTTGTGTATCACCAAGACATAAGCTCAGCCTGTCAGCAACATTTGAATCATTCGTTCATCTTCAACCGCTTTATCCGCTTCCAGGTTGCAGGTGTTGCTGGAGCCAATCCCAGCTCACGCTGGGCGAGGGTGGGGTGCACCCTGGACAAGTCAACAGTCCATCACAGGGCCAACACACAGAGACAGACAGAGACCAACACACTCACATTCACACCCCAGACTGGGAACCAAAACCCCCAACCTTCTTGTTGTGAGGCAACAGCACTAACCACTATGCTGCCGTGCTGCCCACATTTGGATCAACTTCAGAGAGAAATTTTTCACTCAAGAGCTGATCAGTTGTGGTTGTGGTATTTTTGGATGGGATTAAGGTTTTGGCGAAGTGATCACTTCCTGCATGTTAGTGAGTTATTGCCAGGAGAAGTGATCGGATACCAGTGGGCCAAAGTTGGAGCAGGTTAAAATTTTCTTTAATAAGATACACTGTAGGTTGATTGAACATTTCATTACATCCACAGTATCAGACATACCCGGGATTTTCTTATTTGAAAATACTGCAGATTATATCCCTATCATTTATTCTCTTATCTTTACTCTGTTCTTTGTCTTGATTAAAATCTTTCATGTTATCACTCATCATCTTTTGGTGCAATAACATCACTTTTTTTCATCTGTCTTTTTTTTTTTTTCCTGATCGGATTTTGTTTCTTCTTCTCTGCCTTCCTCTAGAGACACGATGGCCAATTCACCATCATCCAGCTTGTAGGGCTCCTGCGCGGGATCGCAGCCGGTATGACCTACCTGTCCGACCTGGGCTACATCCACAGGGACCTGGCTGCACGCAACATCCTGGTCAACAGCAACCTGGTGTGTAAGGTGTCTGACTTTGGCCTTTCCCGGGTGCTGGAGGATGACCCAGATGCTGCATACACCACCAGTGTGAGTTTTCACATTGAGGCAAGGATTAATGCAGCAACACACACACATTTAGACATGCACAGATCTTAAATAACACACTTAAAATTTAAAGTATGCTCAAATATTGATCTCAACTTTAGTTTTAGTAGCTAAAGCCTTGTGTTTACTTAGATGATCATAATAGGTTCTAAGCAGTGAGAAAGCTATAGACTGATTTGAAATACTCCAGTGACTTTGTAATGCACTTTTATAATGGACATGTTTGGGGACACACAAGAGACAGAAGAAAAACTGACAAAAAACAGAAGCAGCAGAGGCTTAAATATCCTGACTTCCATTTTCAGGGAGCATGAAAGAGAACTTCCGAACTATCACACAGGTTTTATATCGCACAGGTTTAGGTGAATGCATGAATTTCCATGATGCACTTCTTACATTTCAGCATAATTCTTTTTAAGTGTTTTCGGTGTGGGCCTACAGTATACTCATCAAATGGGCGCATTTTGGGACAAGGACTCCTCTGAAGAAATGTTATTACAATGAGTGTCACGATTTTCCAAATCCTCAATTTGATTTAGTTGTCGATTTCAAGGTCAGGATTCGCATTCTTTTTCCTTTTTTTTCCCATCATTTTAGCAGAGATGTCTTTGCTATTTTTAGACTAGTGCAGTTTGATCTAGTGTCATTGGTTTTATGCCATAATAACTCAATTAAATTTTATCTATTTTCATAGTCTGTATGGTGCAATATAAGATGCAACCTGCTTGGCATATAATAGCGAGGTTCCAGTACGCTAATTACATGCTTATATCTGTAAAGGGTTTTCCAACACTAGATAAGGTCACATGTCTGATGCTACAAATCCCCCTATCACAAGTTATGGCTTTAGCATAAGTAGAATTTTGTGGGAGCTTAACTCTAAATGAAGATGGAAGAGTTGGCTGTGTTAACGGTGTTGTTTCATTGTTACGTCTACTTCTTAATATCCTGCAATATATTTCGTGTTGCCTGTTGAGTACGCTACATACACATAATAAAGCTCACAAAGTGATTTTTTTTTTGTTGACAATGTGGACATTCTTGGCACGACTCAGGCAGCAAGATATATATTTTCACACCAGTGATTTCAGGAGGGAGTTAAGCTCAGTTAATCTGCCTCCTATATCGGCAGGTGTCATGGTGTCTTTAACTGGCTGCAGATTCACGTTACTGGAGGTAGTGTTGACTCGCCCCACTTAAACATACAGTATGTGTGCTTTTTCACACCTGTGACACATCTGCTTTATAATCCAGATTGTGACATCCCTAATTAGTACAACAACAGATCATGGACTACGTTTGCCGTCGGCCATGCAACCACACAGCCATGCTATTTTAGTATGAGCTCCATTGTCTGCTATGTCAGTGTTATGTATGGAGGAGTGACACTGCCACAATTAAAAATATACATGAATAAAGAGATGAGACAATAAATAAATGAATATGCATAAATTGCAGCAGAAATGCTCAAAAAAAATTTAGGCATCAATGCCCTCATGCATTCTTTGTGCATTTGCATTCCTTCATACCTTTTAATGCTTTTCACATACATACATTTCTTAATATTTGCAGAAATGCGCAAAGAAATGTAATGCCAATGACGGGGCTGCCCAGGTGTGTCATTTTGCCTTTTGGTTGATCGACACCAGACTCTATGGATTGACAATACACGCCTTGCTCCACACTGCCAGCATAGACAAGTGTTTAAGATGTAATTGCCACAGAGGTAACCAATGCTACCTTCAGGCATGAGATTACCTGAGAGCTGAAGCACTGAAGCACACTGCTCATCTGCTGATAATAATACTGTCAGTAGAGGGAATTTTAGTTGGGACTGGCATAGTGCTTCAGTAAGGATCACAGATGAGAACAAACATAGGACGTCCAACTGTCCAAGTCAATACGTTTATGTGCACTGGAGAAAACCAGATTATTGCATTAATCTGACTATAATCGGATTTTAAATGAATGTAAACTTGTTATTTTTGACTGAAGTCGGATAAAATTGTATTTCCACTGTGTCTCAAAACAAAGGGCCTTCCTCAATATGAACTACGCCAAGTTTTGCAGTTCAGGCTGAGGAAGTTTGACCTGGGAGTTTAAACCCCGTGGGATGGGAGGAAGTCGGTCAACCTGCAGTTGGAAAATCCACTTCTCATCTCCTCAATTCATCTGTTCCTTTATTAAAATATTACTTAAAAGTTTGCGCACAAAAAATGGCGCTATAATAAGTAAAATTGAGTAAAATATAAAGTTTTGCCTTGAGCAAAACCAATTTGCCTGGGAACAAATAGTAGATTTAAATAACAAAGGACTATCCAATAGACATTTTCCAAAACAAATTATACCTCACGTTTAACCACAACAGAAATATTAGAGCCAAACGCAAATTTTAAAGAGACCTGTCGAGACAGGTGCAAAGACTTTTGACTGCCCAGTTTCAAATTTATGAATTCTACAATGGCCATACCACAAGCCAAGATGTTTTAGTCTAAAGACAGAGTTTTGAACCCTTTACATTTGCTTCTGTTGCTCATGAGTTCCACAACTTCAATTAAATGAAATTCTGAATCGATGAACTACCCCTTTAATCATATTAAACTTCATTTGTCTTAGCCTTAGTTAATTTTTTTCACTTTCTGTGCTTGATGACATGTCGTAATATTAGGGCTGCATCCATGCTGATCCATATTCATTTTAAAACAAAACTGGTTGCTAGTCAGTTTTCGATGAGCAGATTGCCTTCACTGCAGTTGGCTAGTTGCAGAAATCTTTATGAAACCTTTACACCCAAGTGCATTGTAGCTATGAGGGAGTTTTCTCCTTTCTACCTGATGAGTAAGTGACTCAAGGTAAGACGTCACTGTGGGGTCGAGGTCTCCATGCTACAGATAATGCACTAAATCTAACAGGCCTTGAGAACTCAGGTAACTCCTCGGAACAGAGCAGTGGTTTTCTGCTGATACCACTGGAGCCAGGGCTGATAAAAGCAGACCTTCAACAGTCAGCAACAAGTGGCTCCAAGCTCTCAGAATCAGCACTTTGGTGGACATAATCATCCTAATCCATAATCCTTGTTTATGGTTGATGAACCAGTAAAACACTTATCCCTCTCTTCGCCCTCTTCTTGGGGTATTTGACTAATTTTGGAGGGTACGCTATCTAGAGTTATTTCTCCAGAGTATATAACAGCACTCCCAGGGGTGCTTTAAGGCGACATCGGGTATGAACACTGTGTTGATGAATCCTCCTTTCTCCTTGATAAATCATGGTTAATAAAACATCCTGATCTTAAGACATCCTAGACTCCAATTTCTTCAGGACAGATACAAAACAGTAATATTAAAATGCATAACATAACTGTTGTTACCAAATGTTACAAAGACAACCAAGCCAGTGAGGTAAACACTGTAATTCATTCTTCATGAGTTCTGCATGCTAAACTTGAATCCATAGTATGAAACCTTTCAACACTGTAATGTCTACAGACTAGACTCTGTTTAGTTATGTCGTTATTGTTAACCAAAGTGTTTCAGGCAAATAAAAATGGGTTATGAAATACATAATTAATTACATACTTTGATGTGATAATAATCATTAGATAATTTTTGGGGTAAAGAGAAGTCTTCTTGGTATTTAAATAGACAAGTTTAAATGTAGTTAGTAGTCAAAGTATTCCTATTCTCAAACTGTTATGTTAATGCTCAGTTCCCGCTGGCGAAGAGACAAACACAACAGCAAGATTAAAAAAAAAAAAAAATATATATATATACAATAAAAATTGGATGTGGTAAAGTAAAATCATCTTTGAAAGTGCTTCAGATGAGAGTAGATAAATACTACACCTGCAACATCATGGGAACAAACATATTAAGTCTTAACTAAACCTGGCCGAAGTAGCTCTTTCCACTGTCTGATGCTATCAGCTGGCAGCTCACAGATGCAAATGAGCATTTAGTAATATTAGTCTGTCACAGTCTGTTTAAAAGCAGTTATCGGATTACAGAAAGAAAGGTGATTACATGCAGCATCAGGGACACTATGAAGGGAATATGGACCTCAGAATGTGACATTATACACAATACAGCGTCAGTACAACATATCTCGGATGAATGCTTGGTAGTGGCCGATTAACACACTTCACTTTAGTCAGCGAATTTGTATAAAGTGATTGAGGCTGCTTATAGTGTGGCATCAAAATGACAGCAAAGTCACTTTAAAGAACCTGCAAGTAAATTCCACTGGGTCATGTTGCTGGTTTTAATATTTAGCACAACGTCAGGTGTTTCCAATGGACTATGTTTGAGTATGAGTAACTGCCGATGTTTAAAATAGCCCAATGGGAGCACTTTGTTTGTTTAAGAAGTGATGTGTCCATTTGTCAGCCTAATTAAGTGTCAACTCTGAATCAAAATAATGTAAGAGGTATGCATACTTGCTAAGATTTGCAAGTTTATTCTTGTCCTTATTACATCCATATTGGCTCTCTTTAGAATGTAATACGTCATAGAACTTTATGCTCACATGAACATTCGCTCATTGCTATATTTACTGAAGTGCTGAAGTTAAATGCCAATCTTAGATTTGATACTTTTTCTATTTTATGCTGCTTTTTACTTAGATTTCACTATATTTTAAAAGTCAATTATTTGTCTTTTACTTCTATTTATGATTTATTTACAATGATGTTCCATTTGAATGTCCAAGACAGTGATAGTATACAAAATGCCCTTAATTTTTTTTTAATTGCTCAGCAAACAATCAGCCAATCAAAAGAGAGGATCATATCCTCTCTTCTAACAGATGTGTTGTTAGAGTATAGATTATAGTATTTACATTATTTACAAGTTGGGGTGTAGTAATACAACAATTTCATTCTGCACATATTAACACAACATAATAAAATGTCCACCTGGTAGTTGGATGACTTCTGAGTTGACAGCAGAAAAACTGTCTATATCAGTGCGATTGAGTGGTAAATTTGATTCTGTCAGCTCACAGTGTTTTCTCAATATTTCTCAGAAAATCTGTAACATCTTGCCAAACCTCATCATCATGTTGCCAACAGGGTGGGAAGATCCCGATTCGCTGGACAGCCCCGGAGGCCATCTCTTACAGGAAATTCTCCTCCTCCAGTGATGTATGGAGCTACGGCGTTGTCATGTGGGAGGTGATGTCATATGGAGAACGACCATACTGGAACCTCACCAACAGAGATGTGAGCACTTGGTCCATAGCTAATAATGTATTTGTTGTCATCCTTGACAAAGTAGTCCCATCTATATTTTGCTATACATGTGCAGGTGATCAAATCTGTGGAAGAGGGCTACAGGCTGCCTGCTCCTATGGGGTGCCCCGCGGCTCTACACACACTGATGCTGGACTGCTGGCAGAAGGATCGCAATGAGAGGCCACGCTTTTGCCAGATTGTCACCATTCTTGACAAGCTAATCCGTAACCCAGAGAACCTGAAGTCTATGGACACGCTCTGCAGGTGGGGTGCCTACTGATTAGATCTGCGTTACCTACAAAGCTATATGTTGTACATTGTGTCATACGCAGAACAGTTTTTTTTATTTAATTTGGCCAGACTGTTGATCAAAATTAATTCAAATATTGGTTCATGGAATTAGCGGATTAAGCTGCAAATCAGTCAAGACACTGCCTAAATGAGGCTGAGAAGATGATCTCTTAGACAATTCATGGTGACAGACAGTTAGGCTGCTAAGTAACTGTCCTCGTGTGGAAGGCAGAGTAAATCCAATTTCATCCCGCCTCTATCAAACATGAGCGAGGTGAGATAAAGTTGTGGTGAAAAGTTTCCCTCAAGGTTCTCTGGCAGAATGAAGCAAGTGGTTGTGCTCGTTTTCCAATAAGCTCATCTCCAACAGGAGTGCTGTGCGTTAAGTAAAAGCCCGACTGTGATATTGACATTGATCAATGGTGAATGTGGAAACGGGTTTGAGAGGACAGCTGGGCTGAAGCTGGACTTGAGTAAATTGCTCAGTTCAGATCCCAGATCGCATGGAGTCAGTGGTGCATGGCATTGGGATTCTGCGTTACACGTGTGTGTCTAAGGTGAGGGAAAGTGTAGGTGGAGGAGGAAGCAGATGAGAAGGAGGTCTGTTAAGTATTTCTCCCTTTATTAATCTACCCAAAGCAGCCATTCTCCCACCATAGCTGCCACCTCTTCTCTATCATTTTAACTGGTATTGATTTTCTGCCTTGGTTAGCAATGCATTTCAAAGCTGCCTTTCCCCAGTCGTTGTCTCTCTTGCTCACTACTTTTCTTGTTCTCGGGCTCTCTCCAACTAATCTTTTTGTCTTCCCGTTCACCCCCTGCCCTCCATCCTATTTCTATCTGTCTTGGCCACAGTTTAAATAGTCCTCCACTGATGGAGAGATCTATCCCTGACTTCAGTAGCTGTAACTCAGTAGATGATTGGCTGGACACTATAAAGATGGGCCGCTACAAGGAGCACTTTGCAGCTGGGGGGTACCACACTCTGGGACATGTCATTTGCATGAACCAAGGGTAAGTACTGACTGTGATGGAGAGTTCAAAGGTCATGATAGATCATTTATTTTGTTAGGAGTAGGCTCAACCAGCTGATATACTGTATGCCTCTTAAAGGCCCTGCGGGTGAGAAACCATTGCACACAGAGCTTGAACTGTGACTGAAGTTAGTTTTAGCTTCGACACACTTCCAGTACACGTCAGCGAATACAGATAAAAATCATTTTGACCCGCTGACATGCAAAGTGCCCACGTCATACTCACAAATGCTAATTTGATCTGTATTAAGCTGTGGTTCCTGCAACTCCTTATATATGTAGCTTCATCAGGGATGACTTAGATAATGCCCCTGCACCCCTAGGCTTTTATTTAGACTATCTGGAGTATATACTATACTATACTATACTATACTGGAGTCATAGTACAGTAGTTAAGAGTTAATGGTTAGTATACAGTTTCAATGCAACATTCCCAATTCAGTTATGAATGAATTGTTGCTCCTATTTTCTCTCATTCTAAGGTAAGGAAACTGCAGATTTAGATAATTCTCTGTTGCAGCCACTGATGGTGCCTCAGTGTAATTAAAATAATCTCTGAAAGGATGACGAGCAGGCTGTGTTGTCATAGTGACTGAACCAATATTGTGACAATGTACACAATCAGTCATTTATGAAGGCAACACTTAAACATTTTGTTGGCATGAAAAAAAATTACAGCAAATCAAACATAGAGTTTATTATGGAAAAGTCTATTTAAAAACCATCAAATTCAGGCAATTTATTGGCTCACCTGGTAGACTGTGTATGATCAGGGCTCAGTCTTAACCACAAGGACCCTGATTTGATTCTGACCAGTAGCAGTGCTCCCCTTGCTTATAATAGACACTCATTAATCTTAAAGAAATGTACGTTTGAGGTTTCGTAAATTAAATCTTATACTCTCAGTTTTTTTCAGTCTGCTGCAGTCTGAAAATTGTCTGATGTGAACATTCATCCCATCCAAGCATCCGTTATCTATGCCACTTTTCTGTCCATGTTGAAGGGGGTTATGGTCAATCCTAACTGACTTCAGGATTGACACTGATGGCCAGTTTAGGGTTACCAATGAACCTATATGTCTTTGCACTGTTAGAGGAAGCTGGAGAACCTCTTGGAAACACACACGTAAATTCCACACTGAAAGAGCTCAGGTCCCTGAGACTTCTGACTCAGACGCTAACGCTAACTACAGCACTGCCACCAAACATTTGGACAGTTTCATATAAAAGAATCCCATGATGTATGTTTTATATATTTTGGTTTTTTTTTCCCCTAAACATGTGACCTAAACAGTATTTAAGGTGTGATATAGCATTGTGTTTATTTTTTTCAGGGACATCCAGAGGCTTGGGGTGACTCTGATGGGCCACCAGAAGAAGATTATGACCAGTGTCCAGCTGATGAGGGCGCAGGTCCTCAACAAAAGTGTGCCATCAGTGCACGTATAACTCCAACAGTGAGGTTTCTGCTCTGCTCAAAAACGAAAACCCAGGCTTCTATAAGGTCTTGAAAGACTCCATGGAATACAAGATGATCAAATAAAGGAGAGAAGAAGACTTTTGGGAACCTTACAAGACTTTTCCCTGAGAGATCGAAGAACAAAACAAGAAAGATTTTATCTAAGGAGCAATTAAACATGAGTTCTTAGGGACAAGTTTGACCTTTCAGTTTTTTCCTATCTGATTACATTTTCTGGTTTTAATTGTCTTATTTATAAAAGACTGCCTTAAATACCACATATTATGTTAATTTTATTGTCTACAAAGAGAAGATAATTTATCAATCATGAATTTATCAGAGTCTTATGATTTAATGAACTGGGAAAGTAGCAAAGAGTACATGGAGTGATGTAGAGGACAGGGAAGGGGACAAGGGGGTATTCAGTTGTTCTGGTGACCCCCGCTGAGTCCCCGCTCCTACTGTAACAGCTTTGAGGAGGATGAGGCCTAGAATGAAGCTGGCGTAAGAAAAAAAAAAAGTGGAGGAACATGAGATAGGGCTCAACCGAGTTGCCAGATCATCTCCACAGTGGAGAAGACCTACTTCACCCCAGGCTATTAATACCAAGAAATGGCAGGTCCAACCTTGATGAATGACATCAAGAGAGCCCTAGAGCCCTCTGCCCAGTTTGAAGCTGCACAGCGCACAACTACTGTTTTTGCAAGATGAGTATGATTCAGTTACAGTGCACTTTATTCTACAATCTCTGTGTTGTTTTGGCTTTGTTGTGTCACAAATCTCGTCACAACCACCAACTGGGACCACGTGTTGGTTTGTTAAAGAATTATTTGAAAATATTACATAAATAACAACTAACTATTCATTCTAAAAACCCAAGAAGGAAAAGAGACATCTAAAATTCAATAGCATTGCAAGTAGTTCATTCTTGGCATTTCTTTTCAAATATTCTTCCCTCTATAACAGTAATCTGAAAAGAAAATACATTTCAAATACAGTATGTGTTTAATGATTCACATAAAATCATTTTAGCGATGTCATGTATCATCAGAAATAATTCAGCGGATGTTTGGGCTTTCATGTTTATTCCACTGCTGTTCAAAATGCATTTAAGATCAGGTTCAAATGTAGAGCAAATATATTTTTTCCAGAGGAATGAAGTACAATGGTCAAGCAGATTCACTTCTTTTTTGTTTTCAATTGTTGTAAATCGCGAGATGAAATGTGTGTTTTACAGGCTCACCTCAAGGAATTAGATTGTCATCAAAAGGTTTATTCATTCTAACTCAATTCAAAAACGGAAACTCATATTTTAGAAATTCATTAAACACAGACTGATATATTTGAAGTGTTTTTCTTTTAATTTCAATTAAAACTTAGAGCTAACAAAATTCTGTATTTCAGAAAATTTGAATATCATGAAAAAGTTAAATGAATATTGCTTTCCTATGGCCCCACAATCTAATCAGCTCGTTAACTCAAAACACACACACACAAATATGCCAATACACAAGGAAATATATTTTCAAGGCTATTAGCACTCTGTTTGCCAAAAAGTAGCTTCATTGTATCTAATAGCCATGTGCGATAGCCAGCAGTAAAGTTTCTATAGCATAGCAGCTGCTATTGCAGCAATATTACCTAACAGTTCAAAGCTACCTCCAGCCTCTGCTACATTGCTTAAACTACTTTAAGCCAGTCCCAATTAGCAAATTAGCAACATTGATTTGTTAGCCAAAAGGTATTTCAATAAAAAAAACAATATTTTGGTTGTGGTAAAATATAAATGAGGCACACAGTTTAAACATCACCTGTTTGTGGGAATCATGAATGCCTCCTGCCGAGCACTAAATCCAGTCTCCATGGTTGAATGTCACTAAAAAAACAATCAAAAGATAAATACATAAAGAAACAGTTGTCAAAAAATGTAATGTGTTACATTCATTTATATTAAAAATGACCTTAAAACCGCAAAAATTTTGTCAAAGCAGTTTTGCATATTCTCCATAATCCCTTAAATGTTAATTTTTAAAATACCTTAAATATGAACCCAATACTGATATAGTGTATGTCTTTTTAGCCTTCTGCCAAAGTTAGACAAATATTAGTGTACTGTCCATTGTCTCCAATTTGGTGTTTCCACATTTGCTTAGTATTTTCCTGGGAGGAGCGTGTTGCACATGGACACGTTTTCATTTCTCTGCATCAATAAACAAAATGGTACAAAAGGTTGTTTATTATTTTGAAGTTTCTTTTGGGATCGACATCAGCACTAGTGCTATTCAATACAATAGTTCTGTGCTGGAAAATAGTACACATAAGCTACGCAGACTGTATAATAAAGTGTAACTTTTGATTATATGTGATTACACTGTTGCCTCAGTGATGAAAAGGTGAAATGAACATGTAAGTAGAATGTTTATATCTAAAGTACATAAATAGCCCAAATTTCAACCCCCCTGTGCGATCAAGAGAATTTATTTTCTTGTGCACTTCGGTAGGTTTTCCTCTAGATGGTTGATGTCAGTTTTTATTAGAGAAGAACCTCATGATATTTGACTGTATTATAGTGGCATTTCACAATTGATTTCTTCTTTTGGATGATTTTGAAGACATTGGACTTCAACTGAAAACCCATATTTTATAAAGTTAGGACACGTTTTTTGCTAGATGAATTGATTTATAATGTATACAGAAAGTTCAGTCACTGGAAGGAAGAAGAAAAAAAAAAAAAAACTACAGCTACCGGGTTTGTTCACTTTTCATTATTTATTCATGCCCATTTGTTTTCCAAATAATACAACTCTGAGAGTTTTTATTACAGTTGATGAATCATAAATGTGCAAACTGTTCATAAATACACAATAAAGGAACGTTTGTCTGTGTGTGACTGCAACAGTTATTCGCTGCCTATTTATAACACAACACAGAGCCAACTGCCCGTCACTTGCAATGTTTTGACCACATTGGAGCTGGAGCTGCTGCATAGAGACAAAATTATCCTTGTTATATAAAACAAAGATAACACAAGTTTTGCTACTGATTATATTTCTAATAATATTATCGAATGTCACCACACCATTACATATCACTAACTTTGTTTCTTTCCCATAGTTTGTCTATCTCCTTCTCGTCCTGTCTCTCCCTGTTCTCATCCTATGGATGGTGAATTATGTCTGCTCCATCTTCCTGATGAATACCTACTGCTGCAATAACTATTTGTAATCATTAAGCATTTCCTATTGTTACTTCTCTTGCTTAAAACCCCTATTTTCACTTACTGCTAAGATTTCCTAATGCTCATTTAGTGTCACCAGGCATTACTCACTCCATACATCTGTATGCCTTTGCTTACATTTTTATCGCATTTGCTCTCCTCCTGCTTTCACTTTCTGTCTCCCAAAACACTCCAAAATTCATCCTGCTGCTTTTGTCAGCAGTCACATCATCAATAAATATAAGGAAACCAGTTCTATTGGCAGCTGTGGAAGTCCGCGCCATTACACTGTCACCACCACGCTTCACTGATGAGGTGCAATGCTTTTTATTTGGATCTTTTTCCTCCTCTGTCCATAGACTGTTGTTCCAAAACTGCACAGGCTCATTTAGATGTTTTCTGGCAAACTCTAATCTGTTTTTGAGGCTCACCAATGGTTTACACCTTGTACTGAACCCTTCGTATCCACCCAGGTAAAGTCTTCTCTGAAGTCTTGACACAGAGTGTACCCAACTTTTTTTCCACAATCTTCTGGGTCTTTTGACATTGCTGAGCTAACTTCTATGTTCTTTCTTTTTAAGAATGTACCAAATACTTGCTTTGGCCACACCTAATGTTTTTGCTATTTCTCTGATGGGTTTGGTTTGATTTCATTCTTCAGTCTAATGAGGACATGCTTCACTGATAGTGAAAGCTGTACTTCTTATTGAGAGTTAACCTCAAACACATACACCACAAATAGAATGAACTCTAGAGAAATAACTAAGTAACACAGGCTGGCCAAGCTGAGCAGTCAATTGTCCAATTACCTTTGGTCCTGCACAAAGGTGCAGGACACATTTAACATATATTGTAATGGCTACAGAGTTCAACTTATTCAGGTGTAAATTTCACTCAAATTAAAGCTAAAAGTCTGAACTTAAAGCACAACCTGACTGTTTCATTTCAAATCCATTGTGGTGGTGTACAGAGCAGAAATGCTGAGAATTGTGTCAGTGTCCAAATATTTATGGACCTGACTGAATACCGAATCCTGATCATTAGTCAGTTTGAACTTTGCAGCCCAGTATATGCTCATCTGGCTCAGGCTGAAAACGATTGATTTTGAAATCTTTAATGCTCATTACAGTGTGTTTTTTTTTTTTTTTTTATTAATTGTTTTGTTTGTTTGTCTGTTTGTTTGTATGTGTGTCTGCGAATGAGGCCTGACCCAACTCTGAAACATCATTTTGAGCTCAGCTTGAATGGTGAATGAGGCTGATCAATCTGTGTCTGTGTAATTGTCCTTTCTTTCACCTTAGGAATGCTGTTAGGAGATAATCCTCTCCTTGGTGAAACAAGACCTAACACAACATCATTAATCTCATTACCAAGGCCATGTTGCTTTGTTGCCACGGAGTCCCATGCCCAATTATCAGCCTCAGCTTTGTCCCCATGATGACACATAATTCCATCCATCTACCAACAACCATCTACACTGTCCCCTGTCTGACTTCTCTGAGAGGAGCAGTGATCGTAATTGGTATCTACAGTCAGGAGCTCTCCAAGCCCTAGCTGCATCTGTGTCCTCGTGTCACCCAGATGTCCCATGGTTGACTACAAGTGAAGCACAAAGCCAGTCTTCACGAGTGGTTTACAGTGGTTTCTTATTGCCTCACAGAAAGGTCTACATTTGAGGCAAAACTTAAAATCTGTGTAAATCTCTGCACACTCAATAATGAGGGCTTTGTGAACAACCTTGGGAACAATGCATGTGAAGAGCTTTTAGTATTATATATTTCATCAAATAAACAATCCATTAGAGCAGAGCAAGAAGTCATTGGGGGGAAATGCATGATTTGAAAAGATCACACATTTAACAACCCATTGTCACTTGAGGAGGAAAGAAATCTGCTGGGGCCAGCAAAGACGTGTCTATACACACATACTCAACATTTTTAATGATTTTATCAGAGCTGCTGGATTTGGAAGGAACACAGTTGGTTATTAATTATGAAATGGGCACAAATCCTAAATTGTGAATCAAGAAGTGATTCATGATTATTACTAGAATGTATAATACAAATTAATAATACAGGGCACCACAAGGAGACAGGGGACTATAACCAACTATATTGCAGATCTCTGAAGAGTTATGTCCTTCTCAAACAAGTCACAGGGTTTGGGTTAGGGTTAGCCTACCATGCACAATTGTAACATGATACTTTCTGTTTAACTACAAGGATGTTTATTAAATCTCCGCAATAGTAAGGCATGTTAATCACAGTTTTGATGAATCACACCAACTAACTGATATGGAACAACAAAACATTACACACTGTGTGTGTGTGTGTGTAATGCGATTGGGTTGTCTGGGAGACAAATATGGGAGATATAATCTTCAGAGATGACCTAGAAGATGATCTAGATCAAACTAGATCTAAGATAGTGGAGAATGCTGGGCAGACCTGATTGTGCCTTGTCTGGGCAACAATAAACTAGTGCTGACTGGTCATCTGGGCTTCTGAGTTCCCCCATGTATTTTTGTATGCGCATGTGTATGTGATACATGCCTAAAATGTGATCACATTTAGGTAAAAAGAATGTAGACAACCGTGTTTGGTTTAAAGTAATGGAACATATTTTAGCCACAAAGTTGCTTTTCCCCTCGTAGAGGAAAAAGTACTGCTGGGTTGCACACTTCCACGAACCACAGTAGCAAGCAAATACAAAGCCACACAAATCTTTAGTCTTCACATTTCTATTTTTAAACAGATTGGTAACTTCTGTAAATACAAAAGTGGCCAAAAACATTTTTATTTTCAGTTAAAATTACTTTTCATGATATTAGGTGCAGAATTAACAGATAGCTTGTATTTGTGTAAGCCAGTGCTAAAGTAGTGGCAGTAGTTTCTCCACGCCAAGTCGAAAAGAAAAACACACTTTGTTTTGTCTGCATTTGTCCTCATCGTTTAGCACAACAGGGTGTCAACTTCTTATGAGATTGATGCAGTTATAGTCTTGAAACTTATAATTTCAGTGCATGTGTGTGACCATCAGCAGCCCTCCCTGGAAGCTAGTGTGTTGATCTTTATTCAGTGGAATGACCTTTGTGTGGCAGGGAGGGCAATGCTACACCTCAGTGAATCAAGCCCAGAGAGCCACCACAGCTACGTGGCATGTCGCAGTCCCCAGCATTCCAGGCGGGCAACGGTGAGCAGAGCAGGATCGCCCCATGCCCCCCAACACCACCCAGCTGTCCCCATTCGCCACCGGATCCACCAGATCTCACGCACTGAACCCCATTCCCCACTCACCAGACAAGCCCTAGGGATCCCACAACCGGAGAGACCTATCCGGAAGCCCCAGTAAAGCCCCCCCCTGCAAGCCACCAAAGCAAAGCACCAGAAGGGGGAAAGGCTGCAGGGACGGGGTGCCAAAGTGCCGGGCATACACCCCCAACATACATGGACCAAGAAGACCGCTGGAGGAGGAGACACACGGAGGAGTGCAAAGAAGCCCTTAAACCCCCACAGGAGGGAAAGAGGAAGAGGCAAACAATCACACACTGGCCAGCGTCAGACCAACAGAGGCTACCAGGGAGCCACCATGGACCCGGCACCACACAGCACCAGGAGACAAAGCCCAGCCAAAAGGACACAGAAGAGCCCGGGTACCTGACCAAATCGTCTGCCGTAGGGCCCCCAGGCCGCCGGTCCCATGTGCCACCAAATTGCGGAGGACCAGGCCCCCTGAGCCATGCCATGACCAATGAAAAGTTAAAGTGTTATTTTTCCTCTGCTTCTTCAGTCCCTGTCAAGGAAGCATTGCCCTACGCCGTGACCTTGTGACCCTGGACACAATGTGATGCATTAACATTGGGGGAAAGGAGAGGAGGGTGGAAGGAAGTCAGAGAACTGCAGCACACCTCTGTCCTGCAGCCTACCTCTATTGAGCGCCCACTGAACCCATCAGGGTCCGTCCCCCAAGGTGTGGTGCATTAAAATCTTGTGTAGAGCGTATGTGGTGTGGCTAACTGTGGATGTGAGACGAGAAGAAGAAAAACACACTTTATGGTGCGTGTGTACTCAGAGGAATCTCTTGGTTGTGTTTTCACCTGTCCGAGGTCTATTCCACCCAATGTGAGCTGGGATTGGCTCCAGCAACCTCCGAGACCTGGAAACAGATAAGTGGTAGAAGATGGATGAATGAATGAATCAATGTTTTCAAGTGAAGAAAATTTGTTTTGATGTTTTCAAAAACAGAAAAGAAATATGCTCACAGTATAAACTATATTGTTTAAAAGGTTTATTATTTTCATGTCGGTTAAGTGCTGGATGCACTAAACCCACTTGTAGCCTATAGTGATGTAATACTTTTCCTCGCTAGTTGTAAACCACATTTGTCAGACGCTACGCTACTCAGTACCAACAACAAGCACTGTGTATGTTAATGTGTGCGTACTGATGATGCAAAAGAACACAGCAGAGATTGCAACTACCTAATGTTTTATTTATTTTCAAGTTGAAGTTGTGGATATCATACAGATCTGAGATTGAGTGTATCCCCTTGAGTCTATAATCCGCAGTTACATTGAATTTAAATCTTTAAATGAGTATGGCTTAGGGTTGGGCTTTTGAAAACTCTTACTTGGAACTCCAAGAGATCGAATGGATGTGAATGTCCGTTGTTGTCCAACACTAGTCCTCTAGTGCAGTGCCAAACCGCATTGCTGCAGTAATTCATGCAAAAGGAGACCCAACCAAGTATGGAGTACTGTACATATTAAAACTCCTGTAATTGGTCTTAAGTAATATTCTAATTATCTGAATTATCTGAGTTTTCATTAGCTGCAAGTTATAATCATTTAAAATTAAAGTAAATAAACACTTCAAATACATCAGTCTGTGTGTAATGAATCCACATAATATGAGTTTCACTTTTTTAGTTAAATTACTGAAATAAATCAAGTTTTTGATGATATTCTAATTTATTGAGATGCACCTGCAGGCACAAGAGAGGCCAGATGTCCAGGCTCAGCTGAGCACATGGGTGAGCACTCTGGTGGCAGTGACATCTCACTTGAACTTACCTGTCATTAGAGCCTGTCTCATGGGAGCAGCGAAGTTTAATTGGTTTCCTTGTAGTGCATCTTCCAGGTGGTGCGAATCCTTCCTGAGTGGAGAAACCTTTACAGTTAAAAGAAAGGAATGAAAGGGTACAATAGAAGGTCCATGTCGTTATTCAGTATTTTAGAAAGCCCTTAAATCTCTCCAGTGAAGGCCTCCAATTTTGAGGAGGCTGAAGAATCCTCGGGCTGGCTGACATTGTTTCAGTTTGTTTTGGATCTCCTCCAAATCAGCTTGGGATTCCGTAGGAGGATGTCTGGGTGACACCTTGACTACAGAAGCTGCTCAACCCATCCAGCCTGGCTATCGTATATAGTGTCATTTTTAATACTTTTATTTTAACACATTCAATAACTTATTTTACTTGAGTCACTACAGTGGATACGGCAAATGTGAGTTGTCACATGTCAATTTAACATGATTATCTTCCTCCTTAATTCCAATCCAAATATGACCGAGCTGAGCAGAGACCCAGCTCTGTCACAATCAAACTCTGTAGGTCCACCACAATTGCTGAGAAGAACACTGATATCTGAAGAGTCTGAAAAACCTCTGATTGTGCCAGGATTGGGCACACTTGACAGTTCTCCACCACTCCACCAAATTATGAAGGGCATTACTTCAGCTAATAGCAATCTCTTCTACTTGACACAGTTAGTAAAACAATTCAATCCATAATCTATCTGTGTTAATTTAGCTCTATTGACATTTGCCAAACTAATTACAACCTGCTACGCCCACAGACTCACTGCTATCTATTATTTTAAAGATGATGGCTATAAAAACAGATTAAAATAATCAGACTAACATTAGATTGGCTCCTTTATATTACTTCAGGCACAAATAAAATACAAATAGAGATACACACAGATAAAGAAAAAGAAAATTTGTGTTGCAAACCAATTTTTCATTCGCAGAAGATTTGTTTCATATGATTGTTATTCCTCGTGAGGGATAACAGCTTGACAGAGACTGTAAAACAGGACTGCACAATGATGAATTCTAAAGTCACCAATGCTCAGCTATGGCTTAAAATTCTTTGTCAAATAAAGGAGGACTCTGCCAACATCACACAGCCACTCAGCTTTAGTGAACAGGCTTTTTTTTTTTTGTTGTTGTATCAGATTTAGACTGCACTCTTCAATATTATTTACAAAATCCAAACATTTCCCCATCGGCTGGTGAGTGGGGGGCAGTGAGTTCCCATGACACTGGTTATAAGCTTTACCAAAGTCCACAAAACACATGTAGATTGTATCAGGATCTTTGGTGACTCTTTCTGTATCAATGTAACAAGAAGAACAAAGTGAATGTGGGAGCAGCTTGTTACAGCCGACCAGGGTATTTTCCCATCGGCAGCAGTTACAGTTTTTCTGGATCATATTTGTCTTTATGTGCAAGGGGTGTATTATTTTCCTCAACTTGTATTCCAAAGTACAAAACACTCACATCAAGGTAGCATTTCATGTAAAGGCTCCTGAGCCTCACTTTCAGACAGCAAAGTGTGGGCTGTCCATGGACAAAACTGACTAAATTTGTTTTCTCGTGAAATAATGAGACTCCACCAGCAGAAAAACGTGTGTTTAAAAGATATTAACCTCTATCCGTCCAATACATTCGTTTCATGACATCAAAGAGATCTGATAGCTAAGCAGAAATTATGAATATAATTCATTATGAATTATTCAGTTGATAATGAGCAGCACTCTGTGGCCACTCACTGTGCAAATCAAATAATACAACAAATCGGGAGAAAAAAAAGCTCCCTTTCCAAATATGATTACAGTACTTTGATAGCCCTGGTCTGTTTTGTTTTTCACGACAGTGTGCAGATAAATAGGCAGCAACTGCTCCAGTCACACATGATAATAATATCAGCTAGCTAGTCAAAAGCTGGATTTGTTCCAAATAAAAACCCCATTCATTTAGCTTCATAGTCTGATTGCTTAAACTTCCGATATTCCATGACCCAGTTCCCAGGCAGGTTTTTCAGAACCAGAATCAAATGAAGCCGTTCACAGGATAATCATGTGGGGTTAGCAGAAACATCAATGATTCACGTCAACATGCTCCACATCAAACACAACATACATATCAGCAGTAAACCAGACAATGGTGGGAAATCAATTGTGTGTACTGTGTACTTTCCGTATATGTATACAGTTTGGAGTAAAATCAGTGCCTGAAAATAGATTCACAGAGTAGAATGTTTTCTAACCCCGTCTGTCCTCTTCCCTGCAGCCAGGACAGCTCATCAGTTCATTACACCACCGGCTGTTTCTGCACAATAACAAGAATATTATTAACATATATGGAAAAACTGTGTGAAAGCAAGAAGCTGCATGCCCGCCGTATGCACCCTTGTCTGTATGTGTGTGTGTGTGTCTGTGTGTGTGTGTGTGTGTGTGTGTCTGTACGTGATTGCCTGAGTGTGTTTTTGAAAGCTTGCCCGCTGTGTGCACTCAGATTTTTTGTTCAGAGGGAATTGCTCGCTTTGATGTTCTTCGATGCAGTCAACTGCTGACACTCCGATTAGCTTGTACAGAGCTGATGCAAGCTACGCTAGTGCCATTCCCCAAAAACCGGTTAATTTCAATGAGAAATGGAGCAAGATGGAAAGAAGCTACGTTCAGTCGCAGCCTGAGGATGTCAGCACGAAGAGACAAAACCACACACTTTAAGATATGACTCTGGGAATTAACATAGTGATAATGATGATGATAAACTAATCTTCATGCGACACAGCCGAAGGGGTAGCAGTGAATCAGAGAGAGGGAAAGAAACAAACATGGTTGGAGGTGAGGAGATAGACGCTATATCACGGAAAAAAGACAAAGCATAAGAAAGTTCAGGAGAGGTAAAAGCAAGCAGGGAGGATGACAGAAGGATGGCAGGGAGAGGTGGGAGCTGGGATGGAAGAGACTGAATTGAGAGGAGTTTTGGAGAGTGGTTGGTGATAAGATCTGTGTATTTTATTTCTTGAGGACATCAGGCCTTCACCTGTACACGGACTGAAACTTCTCTCCACTCAACTAGCACAACCAGTTTCTTCTTCTGCCCTCTCATGGCCTAAAAGTTTCCCAATACGTCTGGGCTCACGTCTCAGTAAGCGGGCTGACAGATCATTTGCAAAACAGTATGGCTCGGATGAAAAAAATAAAATATAAGTAGAAAAAAATTGATATAAATATCTATCTATATAAAATATAGATAGATATAAAATAAATATGTTTCTAAATAGATATGTTTTCCATAAAAAAAATCAAATAAATCTATGTATTTTCCGTCACTAATATGGTCCCAGTGAGCTATCGGGTCTACCCCAAGGTCTGCTCCCAGTTGGACACAGAAGGGTCTTTAACTATTTTATGTAAACATTGGGGGTGACATTGGGGGTATTCTCGCCTTATTTGGACAGGATTTATTACCATTTATGTGATGAGATGGAAAGCCCTGAGCCCTGTAAAAAATATATATAACCACAACTAAGCAAAAAAGTAAATACATATTTTTTATTTATTTTTTTTATATTTATTTACATTTCCAACTTGACAAATCAAACTATTTCTAGGTTCAGATTTGGATTTGCTATTCATTTTAAGGAGATGGACGCACATGATTAATTGGCCAAGCAATCAGAAATGTGGCTGAACATTATATTATTTTTAAGTTGACTTGAAACTAGACAATGAGACCGTAAAGTTATTAGGAAAACATTTAATGAGTCTTTTACTCACACTGTAATTTCAAAATGTGGGTGGGTTTGCTTTGTTGTGCTATACCGTTCATACATTTGATTCTTCACATTCCTTCATTCACCGTGTGAGAAAGCTACACAGAGAGGAGAAGCAGAGGAAATTGTTTTGCTTGTGTGTGCTTCTGAAAAGAAGATAACTAAGCTGTTCTTGAAATTGTTCATGTTGTATAATCCTTGAATCTTTATTGAAATTGAAACTGAAATTGGAGGCCAAAAGTAGCAAATTTCAGTACTGTTATGGCCCTTCCAGTGTTGTATTGTAAAGAAGTAATAATACTTCATTACATACTTCATTACACCAACTACCTATCAGACAGGATCAAGTGTGTCCAGGCCTCTGGATCTACTTCTTAATTTTTTTTTGTTTTAAAGGGTGGACCACAAGGTTCCATATTAGGAACCTTATGGTCCTAACCTTTGTGATAACTTTACCAATACTGTGTCCCATTTTTATGCTGACGTTGCGGTTATTTATTGTTCATCTCTTTCAGTATTACAATGTATTGAACACTTGCAGTCTGCTTTTGATGTCGTTCAGTCTCGCCTGACTGAACTCAAATTAGTATTAAATGCTGATAAGTCAAAGGTCATGCTATTTTCAAATGGCAAGCAGCTCCCATCAAACATTCCCAGGTTGTCAACTGCCCACGGAGCTGAAATTGAATTGGTTGCCTCCTATAAATATTTAGGCATACTGATTGATAACAACCTGACTTTTAAACTCCATATTGATAATTTAGTTGCAAAGTTAAAACTTAAATTAGGTTTCTACTTCAGAAATAAACATTGTCTTTCATTCCAGGTCAGGAAACGATTAATTCTGATGACTTTTCTGCCATTATTGGATTGAATGAATGCACCTGATCAGGCTTTAAAGAAATTGGATACAGTTTATCATTGTACCCTGCGTTTCATAATGGGATGTGTTCATCATTGTTTTTTGTTTGCTGCTGCGGGATTCCCCTCTTTATTCGTTCATTTGTCCTCCCACTGGCTGACCTTTGTATACAAACCTTTGCTCGGGTTCCTCCCCCCATATTTGTGCCAACATATGTGTAGAACCCACAGCCATTAGTGGCCCCCGCAACTCATTAGCCTGGAGGACTTCAGATCGATTTTAAAGAATCAAGAAAGGAGATCCATCCGTACTTGGGATTGTAAGAATTTGTAAATTGTGATTTTTGTTTGTAGACTTTGTGCACTGCCAGGTCACTCTTGTAAAAGAAGTTTGAAAATCTCAATGAGTTTCACCTGATTAAATAAAGGAAAAAACAAAAAAACAAAAATAGTACTTTAGTAGTTTTTGGGAGTATCTGCACTTTACTTGAGGTCATTTATTTCTGACAACTCTGACTTTTACTTTGCTACATTTCTGAAATAAAACCCATACTTTAACTGTACTGCATTTCTCATAATCATCTTCATTACTCTCACTCACTTGCTTTCCACCACTTATCCACCATGGTCACAGCGGGTGCTGGAGTCAGTCCCAACCAACGTTCCAGGCGAGGGTGGGGTACCACGGCCACAGGTCGTGAGTCCATCGCAGGGCCAACACACAGAGACTGACAGAGATGAACAATTACTCATACTCATTCAGACCTGCAGGCAATTTAGAGTCAAAAATCAGCAAACATGCATGTCTCCGTTGATCATTACTGCAAAAACAAATCAGGCGTAATGAATCATGGTGGTCTGGTCATGGTACATGCCACTTTGGATAGATACCCTCTTTCTTGTCATTGCAAATCCCTGTACAAAGCAATTTTTTTTCATGGCAACATGTAAATAGGACCAAGTACAATGCGTAGCAACATAAAAATACTGCAGTGCAAAATAAATATTGAAACATGAAAAAAAAAGTGAGAATTTCCATGAATTGTAATGTAAAGCACAAGTATGTGCCAGTCCAGCTGTCCTCACAGCCCCGAGGAAGAAGCTGTTTCTCAGTCTTTCTGTCCGTGCCCAAGAGCCTGCAAGGAGGGTGTTAAAAACATATTGTACAATCAGAGCTGATGTTTTCAGCTCTGTTCCTCAGCCTGGCAGCGTGTATATGTTCCAGAGATGGGAGAGGGGCACTATGATATCTTGTGAACCGCTGCAGGTCTTTCTTCTCCTCTGAGGCGGAGCTGGAGAACCAGACCGTGCATCCATAGCTTGTGAGGAGGTTCTGTGGGAGCCTGTTTTTCCCGAGGATCCGCAGGAAGAAAAGTCTCAGCTGGGTCTTCTCCACCAACTCCTCGATGTTCACTTCCTGTGAGAGATAGATATCAAGGTACTTTAACCTATCCAATTACCATCAGACTGGTATGTGCTGTATCTTTCCTGAAGTTTCCATCACTCGTCCATGACAAGCTCCTTGGAAGTGGCACACCCCTCTTGCTAGGGCTGCTGTCACATGTTATGTGCAAACATACTCTGACAGCTCAGCTAAAAAAAAAAAAAAAAAAAAAGAAAGATGCATGTGTTCAGCCTGCCAGATCAGCTATGGGCCCTGTGCGTACAGGAGACTTTATGCATTATCTTGCGACCTTTTGCAATCTGGCACCTTCTGGCACCGGCTGTTCATTGCACTCCACAGAGGTAAAGGCGCCGTTCTGTAAAAAGTGCGTCTTCTTTTTTTCAACCATTCTTTTAGATTATTGGGCAGCCCAGTGGCATAGTGCTTAGCATTGTTGATTCCTGGGCCTGGGGCCTTTCTGTGTGGAGTTTGCAGAGGTCTACTGTGGGGAATCCAGTTTCCTTCCACAGTCCGTAGACATGAATGCATAGGTTGATTGGTGATTCTATAATTGCCTGTGAACGTGAATGGCTGCATGTCTCTTTGCAATTGACTGGCAACCCGTCCAGCGCATACCCTGCCCTGCCCAGAGCATTGACTGGGATTGGCTCCAGCACCCCCTGTGACCTGGAAATGGATAAGCAATAGAGAATGAGTGAGTGTTAGATTTTCTAAAGGTAAGTATGTGTTATAGGCTATAGTATACATGAATCATGATAAGAACAGGATTCTCCTAAGCCATGTCAGTGATAATTTTCCTGAAAAAATAATCATTTTAAGACCTTGCCATTGCATTGTTGCCTCCACGCTTATCTGACTTCTGCTGTATTGTTGTGCTGTATAGATTTAATTGCAAACAGCAACTTTTAATGAAGTTAAAAATCTGTTGCTGTTTACATCTTAAAATATTTTGAGAAGATATTTAAAAAGTCTTAAAAAGGTATTCAAACCAACTTCAGGATTCCTGCATTTACCCTGGATGAGTGGGATGAATGTGTTTGTATGTGCTGAGGGCAAACTGGCTCCGACTGCACAGTATGGTCCTACATACTCTGTCCTGCAGGCACGAGCCCCAAACAAAGCGTTGCCTTGTGTTTTTCAGCTGTAACTGCACCCACCTGTTTTGGTTGTTGTTTCGTTTTTATTGGTTGTTTAAAAGTATAAATTGTTAATAAAGAAGCTTTTTAAAAACGTCTTTGAAATGTCTTTGACAACATTTACATGCTAAAAAATACATAATATTTTTCACACAAAGTACATTTAATATCAAATTCATTTTGATCGTGACGTACAGTAAATATTAGATGCTTTAAGACTTTCACCAAGTAGCATTCTAAACAGGCGACTTTCACTTTCACTTGAGTCATTTACCAGTAAGGTAACTGTACTTTTACTCAAGTATGGCCTTTGGGTATTCTATACAAGGCTGGGTCCTGATCAGTTGTCTCCATAGCTGCCACATTTGAAGACATGCAGCAGCTTTTACAAAGTTGATGGTGTACATATGAGGGCTTTGTCACTGCAGTGTCACCCCTAATGCACTCAAAATAGTAAGAAAGCTGGTTTCATCTATCTGGTTTCTACTTTAACAGATATGTTATTAATTAAATAGATAGATAAAACAGTGTACAAAGAATGAAAATTGGCTGCCCTAGTTCAGGTGAGTGGAGATTTAAGGTTGGCTTAAAATCTAAACTATCCAACTAGATATATAAAAGATACATAAAAAATATTCATTAATAAAGTATAAAAAAAATGATAAAAAGCTACGCACAGAGGCGTATTGCAGAACAGAAGTCCAAAGTCCAGGATAGGAGACCAGTGGGGAAGGCAGTCCGGTGACTAATAATAATCTGCACAGTCCTCACCACTCTCTGAGGAGCCTTCCCGTCTGGGGCTTTACAGCCTGCAGAGCAGACAGATATGCAGCTGGTCAGCATGCTCTCCATAGGTCCTCTGCAGAATGTGCTGAGGATGTGTGGGAAATGGGTGCTTCTCAGCCAGCATAAGAAGTGCAGACGCTGTTGTCCTCCCTTCACCAGGGCCTTGATGCTGCTGATTGTCTCTGTGATGGTGTTGTTAATGAGGAGTGGTGTGTGTTGCTGTTTGGTCCTTCTCAATTATCAACAATCATCTCATTTGTTTTGTTGACATCGAGGACCAGGTTGTTGGAACTACACCACTCGACCAAATGCTTCACCTCTTCCCTGTTGTTCTCCTCATTTCCATCCCTGTTGAGGCCCACCATAGTTGTGTCATATGTGTGCTTCAGGTTGTGATTGTTTCCAAACCTGATGTATCAGTCGTTGGTGAAGAGGAGTGGGCTCAGTACACAGCCTTGAGGCCAGGGCTGAAAATTATGACGTCGTCGAGGTTGTTCCCCACTCGCAGTCGTTGGCATCTGCCGGTGAGGAAAGTGAGGCTTCTATGTGCTCGCAGCCTGTCCTCCTCTCGTTATTAAGGTGGCTCATACTAGCGTGGTTGCAAGTAGATGCTGGTAACTAGTCTCCCTCTTTCTTGTGTGTGCATGTGTGTCAGCTGCTGCACCAGGTATGTAGCTTTTCTGAAGCTCAGTAAAGGAAATTTTAGCTTCATTTGATGCTTCTGGCGATGTCATGATCAGATTTTTTAGAAGCCTTCTGCTTTTGTTGGCTCTGTACACACGCTGCTGTCAGGACATAATGTCGTCTTGTCTTCTGGTCACTACAGTCCTCTGTTGTAACCCTGCTTTGACCACCGTCCTGGTGCTGCTTGTGGTGCTGTGGCCTTGTCCTGCCTGTTATGCTGCACACCATGGGCTGCAGCCAACTTTAGCCTGGGTTTAAATCCTATTCATCCCCGAAGGGAAATTCAACCGTCCAGCAGCTCATGAAAACCTAAAAACAACAAACAGTCTTACACTCAGACACAGACAACAGTAGATATTAAAATAGCCTAGAAATTATATAAATACAATAATATCAATGAGTTAAGAATTAAAAATAATATTAGAGTTGAAATTAAAATGAAAATTGCACATTCCAATTAGCTTTGACTGTGGCAGTCAGGATATGTCTGTGTGAGTGTAGCCGAATTCTGGGGGAGTTGAAAAGTCTAATGGCTGTGGGGACAAAGGGTCTCGTGAATCGCTCTGTTCTACAGCACAGTGAGAGCAGCCGACAACTGTAACTGCTCCTTTGTTGCTCCAAGAGGCTGTACAGGCATGATTGCCATTGTCCATTTTGGCTTTCAGCTTTCGGACTGTGCACCTGTCCACCACCGTCTCTTTTGTTTTGGCTGTGTTCTCATTAATTACTTGATTTAGTCATTGTATCTTATCGTACGTAATTTGGACAAATATCCTTTCTGTAAATTTGTTTCAGGCAGTTAGCTTGCTGTTTTCTGTTTTTGTTTGCATCTGGCAGATTATAACTTGCACAATGCAATTATATTCTTATCCCTTAGCTTAATTGTTTTGTTTTTTTTTTTGTAATTTTATAATTTGTTTCACCACTTTTCAGTTGTTAGAAGCAGTTGGTAGTGTCTTTTTTGGGTGTGCTGTGCTCCCCTGGGACTTGGGCTACTTCACTACATTTGTTTTTATTTTCAAGATCATCCTTTCCTTTTCACTAGCTCCTGTCCTCAAACCAATGGGCCTCACCTTTCCTCTTCCTTTGTGGAGGGTGCATTTTTATTATTATGCTGAATAAACTGTTATACATACGACTCCAGAAAGATTAATTCAAACACTGTCTTGTCTCACAAAATCTTAAATTTGTTAAACTGGCCCCTGTTTGTGTTTTTGCATTTCCTTCCCAGTCATTCTACTTCTCCCCACAGTCAAGCTACCCTAGGTCCTACTGTCGGTCTTCTTTCCCTGTTGCTGTCCTTTAGATGATGACACACGTATAGCATTAAGCTGAAACAGAAGAATTTTCTCTCAGGAGAAATAATCAGATGAGTGTAATGGCCAGGGGAAAATAAATGGATAAACTTTGAACTTGCAACTCAGCAAGGTTTATTTGTGAGGCGTGAGCTTAGAGTGCGTTTCCTGTAATGAAAAATACCCACAAGTGAACTAAATGAGCCATTTCAACTTGACAGCATGCTTAGTGTGATGAAAAGTTCAAAAGGTAAAAAGAAAATAAGAGACAAAAAGGCAAGAGGCGAATTAAAGTGGCAGGAATTCCTGGCGAATTATGACTCTTAAGTGAGATGGAGAATAATTAATAGCCGTAGAGCTGGACTGATGTAACCCTTCTTCTGAATTTAGGGTAAAGGTTAGTGGGGTTTGTGCAAAGCACACATGCAGCAGTGAGCGCCTTCAAAAACTTGAAGAGTTTCCATAACCTTGCAAGAAGATTAAGCTGCAACAGACATCGATGTAATAAACTGGGATTTTAATATAGCGATGAAAAGCTGGGAGATGGATGGAAAAGACTGAAGACAACTTGTTCTTGTCTGTCGTTTCACAATGTATTGTGGGCAACTGCCAGTGCTAGGAGTTATTTTAGCTCTGCAGAGATTTAAAAGGCTGGACGTGGAGGAACTGATAACAGCATTTATCAGTTTGAACTGCCAGAGGGTGAAATGTTAAATCTGAACACCAGCACCTTCTGTGTTGAGATAAAAAGCTACTTTCCCTGATTGTAGTCTTTAAATGATTTTGATTCAGCATTATTACGAGGGATAATGATGCAGGACACGTGTGTGTTGTGTTCAGGGAAAGACACCTTTTTTCATTTTGTTGAGGTCATTTTTTCCAGAATGAAGGGTCAGGAGAGGACAGAGGAAAAGACAAATGCAAACGCAAGATCACACCAAGAAAATGCTATGTAAATGTAATAAATACAAGGACATCAGAAATGTAATGAATGACATATTTCATGTTGAGGATGGGAGGACAAGCTGATTTGTAATTTTCTGTGTGAGTGTGTGTGTGTGTGTGTGTGTGATATGCAAGGCAATCGGTTACTGGGATTCCCTCTGTCTTCTGAAGACTTCAATTTGATACATGTTGCAAGCTTTGAGTCACCGGTGGGACCCGAACCCACTGCAAACACTATGGTATGGTCTATTTTCTTCTAAATGGAGCTATTATTCAAAGACAGAACATCATGATGTAAAAAAGACTAGAGATGAGACCATATCTGGTCCATATCTGAGCTAATAAATCACTTGATTTATTTGTTCAGTAAACAAAGTAAGGACATTTTCACATAGACTTCAACTGAATCTGACTTTTTGCAACATGTAGCGTTGATGGTTGTTTCCTTTTGTTAAACTTGTGACAACTTTTTGTTGTTGTTGTGGTTGTTTTTCGCTGTCATTAACTATTGTCCTGAGTGTCGACTGATGGGGGCAAAAAATTATTAAAACTAATTCTAGTCTTCATTCGTGTTTTGATTTTTTTCTGTTTCTTTATTTTACCCATGCAAAAATATTTATCTTAACTTCAAACGTATTTTGAAACGATATGAACTGAATGATACAGACAGCAAAAGCTTCAAATCTCATACACATTCAATATGACGTGAATTCAGATAACACTTGCATGTCATGTACTTTATCATACAGACAACTGAATTTTGCATAAAAATAATAAGCATCAAAAAGGAAAGCATGCAGACTGGCAGAGTGTGACTGTGTCACCATATTACATGTCGTGTGCAAGTTTGCTATTGCATGAACATATCAGCATGTATCTAAAATGTGTGTTTGTGTTGATGGTGTTTTTGGTGTTTGTGTGCGGTTTGAGAGGCCAGTTGGTGTTCGCAGTTAGTGACAGCAGCTCTGCTGCAGGGAACATGTAGGGTGTCTCACACACACAGAGCATGGGCATGGAGAGCATGCAGTAAATCGATAACCCTGCATCACACTTTGGGATTCACTGGAAATAACAAAAATATAGTATGAACTGTATTATCATAACATGGAAACGGCTAAAGAAGCGGCTTCACTTACTTTAATGTATTCAACTAGATTAATTTTCTTTTAGACGCACTGACTCCATTTAAATAGGGACAAACAGTGTAGATTTAAATGTTCAATTTTCCCTCTGTTGAGGGTTTATTTATTAACTTTTTATTAAGTCAGGGTATGGTGATCATCTTTTGTGTTTCTTACAACACATCAGTGAGTTATTTTTCCATGGCAGCCAAGCAGGAAATTTCTAATATCATCTGACAATCAGAGAGAAACTCAACATTAATTTGAACCAGAATTAAATGTTATGAATAAAAAAAAAAAATTCCCAGTGTTAAATAACAGTCAAAAATACAATCAGCTCATAATCACAAGATAATAATTATTCTTTTAATAGCAAGTCAAAATTATTAGAGGAAATCAAAATTTAATTTTGTTAATTTTGTTTGTAAATCAGTGAGACACAATGGTCCATGATCTCTGTTGAATAAAGAAAGGCTTTGGGGGAGAAGCAAGGGAGCTACGTAGAGCAAGACCACAGAATTTTAACACAGTAAATGCAGAGCCATTCATGTTTCATGAATGTGTTTCCCCAACTGATAAATCACTTCACAGATAAAACCACAGCCATTCTCATTAGCTACATCTATATCTGTTTTAGTTTCAAACTGGCAGGTATTTACATTTACACTGACTACCACATAGAAACTGAATCTTTTTAATGGACTATGTAATTTTTCCAGTCAACTGACAATTGCGCTGTGAAGAAAAAACTAGAATACAATGGAAAAAGGCCTCAGCTGGATTTAAAACAAGAACAATCTTTGCCCTTCTTTAAGATTATAAAATTGTCCTGCAATTTTTCCAAGGTTTGTGTGCTTACAAATATTTACCAAGACAGACAAAGAAGATGTAATTAACTGGAAGTACTACAGTAATCTAATGTCTGCCATTTTACAACAAAACATGAGTCCGCAATACAACCCAAGGTGCTTGAAATGCCCTCCACTTTCAACCTTCAGCTTTGATATTCCCTTAAATCTAATTAATCTAAGTTTAGATAAATAATAATTATTACAACTCTTACTATTGCAGCACAGCCAATGTTTGCATTCGCAGTTTTTCACTTGCCCCTCTAGAAGACACATTGCGAGGTCACCATTCTGAAATGAATGCCATTGATTCAGTCATTGTTAAACTAACACAAGCAGACGCAAGTGTACTTTTAAAGACATTTCATCCATTGCAGTTTTTAAGAAGTCTTTACATATGTTACATATGTAAAAAACGTGCTGTGCTGTTTTGCATTATGTAAATAGAATAGGCTGGAACACAAATCCAAAGCAATGTGCACAACAAAAGGTCCACGCTTTCACACTTTTCTGAACTTATGCCCCAACGTTTCCCACTTCATCTTAAGTATCAGGTAACAAACTGTATCGGGCTATCAAGTCATATACTGATCGCATGATCGGTTTGATCATGTGTGTTTTTTAACCTTTTCTTCTCCACTGAGCCTCAGGAGATCAATAAGAAAGACTTTAAAGCTTTGCTTTTCTGAGATTGCAGACCTTGTTGACCCATTCCTTTCATATCCTCAAGTCAATTTGGAATTCAAATCAACTGTTAAAAAATAAAAAAGGCTTCATGCATATAATTCATACATTAAACCCAAGCACAACACTATTGTTGAGGTGTTGTATTTTTCGAACAGCCTCAAGCTAGAGAAGGGAAATTATTCCTCTCCAGATGTATTGCATATGGATGAATGAACAAGTGCCAGAAAGATCAGGCACTACCAATATGCAAATGTCAAGACTAATCGCACCCCCCTCCAAAAAAAGGCCTAACATCAGCAGGATTCTTGCCTCCCTTGAACAACACAGCTGAACATGGGAGCTTAACCAACATGAGCATGTGAAGGCCAATGGCATTAATTTAGCTATGAAAATGCTCGTATGTCAATGCCCTGTGCTTGTCTTCTACAGTATGACTCTAAAATCTACTTTGCCTTGTACAAAATCCTGCACAGTTGCCCAAAGTCAAGGAGGTAGTCACAGAAACAGTTCAAGCTCCAGCTCTGAGTATTCTCATGTCACATAAAGTTCATAAAGTTGTAATATGTTTATGTTGTGTTTACAGCTCATTCCGCTGACCTGCTGTGCCAAGATCAAATGCTAATTTCAACAGTAACTCAACAATGTGTTGTAGCTTGGACACCTTCAAAAGTTCAAAAAAACAAAAACAAAAACAGGCCACTTATAACAAAGCCGTCAAAGCGTTGCTTAGTGCAGTGTTCTAGCAAGCTAAAATTAACAAAGCATCACTTGGTCTTGCTGGAAGATTTCATTATACTGTCCAGTACTTTGTCTTCTCCACAAAAAGTGCGCCAAGCATTTGCAAAGAGTTAGCCAGGCTAATTCGAAATGGTTGTTGACAAGTGAGGTTTCTTAGCTTTTTGTTTCCTAAAATGTGTGGTTTTCATTTCATTTTCCAAAATGTCTATTTGTGAACTCTGTAGTTATACCTGTGAAACAACTTTTACTTTTGTGAGGCATATGAAAATTCATAAGAATGTGCAAAACTTAACCTTCAAATGTGCTCTGCCTGACTATTCCGAACAATAAGTGTGTAGTGTACAGAGCTCATACAGCTAAAGGCCGAAGGGCATCAGATGAAGGTGGTGTTGCAGACCAGTGCACTGTTAATGACACACTGTCTTGTCATGTGGATTTTTGAAATATTGTCTCACTTCAAGGGACACGTTAGGCAGGGCAGGACAGTCCATTTAGAAACTGTGACAAAAGGTTTCTTGTGGTGTCTACATTTTCATCCCATTTATCAAGAACTCACAAAAAATGTTCTGTGAGAGATATTTCAAGCTCTTTGACCTCAGACAGTGGAGCAGTTTTGCAGGCAGCGTTTGGTTGAATAAGCAGAGAACATGGGTACGCAAGAGAATGTTCTGGATTATGTTGACGAAGAGGAAGAGGAATCAGACATTTCTTTCCTGAGCGTGCTGATGAATCCTTTTTTCCAGTTTGGCTTTCTTTTACCTTAAATTGCAGGCAAAACTTTTACTCCCATCATCAGTAATCCAGGTCATTATTGAGGATTTGCAGGACATGTATGATGTCAGCCAGCCTCATCTATTTCATAAGCTCAAAGAGAGGTTGGTGTTATATCTCCCTCAGATAAATCTGAGGGAGATTTAAATAATATCGTGGAGGTCCTAAAATCAGAGCATCTTTTCCTGGCATGCAACACTGGTCCATTAAAAACTGCTAAAAGAAGAAAGTCACTTTTCAAAATTCAGTTTAGATACATTGAACCAGTTCCAATATATCTTGGACAGAATGAGTCAGGAAAGGAATGCTTTGCCCAGTATGTACCCATTACAGAGACACTTGGGTCACTCTTTCAGTGTGAATTAGTCAGGCAACAAGTGTATGCCCATAAGCAGCAGGTGTTTTCTCCAACTCAATCACCAGGCACACTGGTAGATATATGTTGATGGCAGCACAGAAACTGCATTGTTTCAATATGATCCGAAGTCCTTGGGCCGAATCTTGTATCAGGATGCTTTTGAAGTTGTTAATCCTCTGGGATCAGGCAAGAGGGATCATAAAGTCCTTGGTGTGTACTTTTCACTGGCAGATATCACACCTCATAATAGGTTAAGAGTGGATCAACTAGCTTTATTATGTCGAGAGCAGGATTATAAATACTTTGGCAACGACAAAGTCTTTAGCTCTCTTACAAGAGAGACCTAGAAGAAAACGCTTTGGTCATGTCTGACGGAGAGGTGAACAGAGGCACGCTGTGTGCCATCGCTAGTGACAACTTGGGATCACACAATATTGGTGGTTTCAGTGAGAACTTTATTTAGCAAGGATGCTGATTCTGTCGTATTGACCATCCCCTACTTTGGCAAAAGCCTTAGTGAAGACAGCTGAATGGTACAATGGCCACATGCAACAGTTGGTTACAGCAGGGTTAACGTTATCTGCAGGCATCAAATTTCATTCAAAATTCAATGACCTCACTTTCTAGATAGATAGATATAACTTTATATTATAACTATATAACTATTTATAACTATATTTATTTATTACAAAGCAAAAGGAGTTCAGTTAGGTAGAGCTTAACAGACGTAGAAATCACTTTTGTTACCTTGGCAGCGATGCTACCTACAAACCAAATGATGTAAATCCTGGAGGTGAGAAACTAAGTGGGCATGCTGCGCAGAACTGGTGTCTGCTGAGAGTTCTGCCAGTCTTGATTGGGGACAAGATTCGCAACCCAGTGGACAGTGATGTCTGGCAGCTGGTGTTGCAACTCAGTTGCAGGATTATTTTGTGTTCACTTTACTGTAATACACTCTGCTAGACTGCTGCTAGTTTGATGTATCTTTCTCACAAAAACAGCATTGTCAAAGGGATTACCAAATATTGTGTGCATTCTTATTTAAATTAAAATCTTTTGAAAGAATGAAAGAAAGAAAAGAAAACACTCAGGTTTCAGAATTTAGGTTTATTCAGGTCCGGTTCTGTTTTATTTCAATAAATATTTGAAAGAGGAACTGGAAATTGTCCTTTTTCCAATTTTTACCCCAAAAAATTATAATGACATTTGCAGTGCAGTAATATGCTTTATCATTAACTACATACTGTAAATTAAATACATATTGTATATTCAAATACAGTAAAAGAACTGCACATTTATTTCTAGTAATAGACTGTAAAAAATACAGTGCTTTGCAGGTGAAACTGCTGACATAGTGAAAAGTTTTACAGTGTACCCGACATATAATTATAATATTTAATGCATTAATATTTGCCAGCTGATTGCATCAATTAGGCTGATAACATAGGCTCAACAGCTTGTGGCAAAACACACAACACAATATCTGTATGAGCAAATACAAACACCCACATCTTTCAGTCTCATGTGGTATTGAAGATCCTTAGATGCTTATAAACCTTTCCATGAGATGTCTCCAAGGTTAAGTGTATCAAGTCCAGCTGAGCTGGAATAAACAGAGTGAAATTCATTATATAATGTTGAAACTTTTTTTTTTGTCTCTTTGACACTGAATGTATTTGGTGCCAGAAAAGCGTTCTGGCACCAGTTCGTGTGAAAAGAGTTTCAGCCATTCTTGCTGGCCTCCAGACGGTGCATTTCTGTTTTGAGAGCTATTGGAAATAATGAAAAAGTTAAGCAGGAGTGAAACTAGTTGGGTAATGTCCTTACCTCAATTGAAGAAAAAAAGTAATGAAATAGAAGCAAACCAAGAGATAGCTTCGGCACTGCTGAATAGGGGTTGTGACAAATAAATCAATTAGGTTTGATAGCAAACTGTTTATGTGAATATATATATTCATCTAAAAGCAAATCTTTTGGGAAGCAAAAATTTGCAAAAGCTTGAATAGTTTGACAGCTTAACTGTGCAGGCATAAACACTGGTTAAAGAAGAAGTTAAAACTAGTTCAAACAAAGATTTCAACAAAAACTGATTTCCAAATATAAATACATTTAAAATAAACATCAACTTTATTTCTGGCCTTGGCCATCAAAATCATAATCAAATCACTGTGGTAGACTTCAAGCTCCTATAACTAAACGCGACTGCACCAATTTCCACTGGGATAGTCTAATTTTCCTACAAATAGAAACATATTTCCAAAAACTATTAGAATGATTCGATAAATGTTTGAAGCACAGAAAGAATTTTAAATGCCTCTGACAAGGACTAAGTAGAATAATCAGGATAATATAACTGAACATACTCAGAGTGAATATGTGTCTGCTATTTTTTAAGACATACTGTTTCCAAATCCAGGGTGTTTTCAAAGTTGTGGTGGGGAGTGCTTCATCACCCTTCCAAATATTTCTTTGATGTTCACTTGCTTAGATGTGTTGAGATGCGTTGCCGTCTTTACTGGTATGGAAGTGCTTGTGTTTAGTTTCTGCAGTCCTCCATCAGGTTCTTCTACTTTTGTTAGATGTCTATAAACTATATATTTTCTGCTTCTTAAAAATCCCTTTTTTGTATTTCCATCTGTGTGATTTTGTGTGAGTGTGAGTTGGTGCAAGTATGTGTCTAGTGTTTCTGCTCTCAGACACAACTGAAAGATTAATATGGGTTGATGTTGGGTTAGAGAGTGCTGCACGCAAGCACTTGCCCACTTGTGTCTGTGTGTCTTTTTTTTTTTCACGCAATCTGTTTATTGATATTTCAAAAGTAACAGAACAGATAAACATTGCATTGGTCGATAGAGTGGTGACAAAGCAAAGGTGCAAGTAACAGGCAAGTTAAAAACAGTAGGCAAAAAAAAAAGGACAAATACTACAGACCAAGGAATAAAACCCAAGACAAAGAAGGCAAAAAATAACTTCATAACAAAAAATTGTGAAGAAGTATATGAATCAACACAAATTAATGCTAATGTATAAAATAACAGTTACTGGTCAGTTCAGAATCTGTCATATCACAACTTAATGTAGTCCTGGAGCATGGAGGGCTGCATGCTGCCACAACCTCATCCTTTACTACAAAGCTCTGGCCTTCCATGTGTTAAATTAAATTAAAGTGTGCACCTAAGTGTGCAACAGCGACAGTGCGATCTCACACACTCTTGCTTAAGTTAAGAAGTCCAAAAAAAAATGTTCTTTATTCTAATATTTTGTCAAACTTGAAAACAAGCAACCAAAACCATGAACATCGGGGCACGGGTGGTGTAGTGGGTGGAGCATGCACCCCAGAAAGCGAGGTCCTCGTCTGTGCCGCTGGTTTGGTTCCAACTGGTGTAACTTGCCACATAAAGCCAAAAAAAAAAAAGAGAGAGAGAAAAAATGGGAAATTACAGCCTCAACAAGAAATTTTGGTTTATTATCATGTTACATTGCATTACAGGAAGATTTTTTGTTTTTCAAGCAACTTTTTCAACTGGTCTTGACTCCAGAGGTGCCTTATTCACTAATTTAACCAATGAAATGACATACTCACATTACAACATCACCCAACAGTGGGAGGCTGACAAGTCATCAGAGGAAACAACATGGGACAGAAAGCTGAAAAATCACAGCAGGTAAAAGGTTCCTACATAAAGTGTTTGTTTAACCCAAGATCCTTGTCACAGTTTTGCTTGCATACAGTGAAATGTCAGAATTCAGATTTTAGATTATCACCTGTCTTAACTGTCTGATCACTGTCCTTTCCTTCAGATTGCTGTAGAGTTATGACCATACAATACTAATTGATAAAAAAATATTGATAGGATTGATAGGATAAAAAGAAATCTAGGGCCAGCTGGTGAAAAAAAATAATAATAATAATAATTACATTCATAAATATATTCATTCTCAAATGCATTCACATCATTAATTCTTTATCATTAATTTACATCATAATTACAAAATGAATTAGTAAACTTTGCATCAAGACTGTGAAGTACAACTGCATACACAAAAATTGCTGGCTATCTGGTTGATCGAGGCAGTAGAATGTCATGTTTCACATTCAAAATACTTAAAAACAACGGGTTGTGTACTACAGTGTTTAAAATGTGTTTTTTGTTATTCACCTTTTTCCGTTGAAACCTTTGTTTCTCTGCATTTGTTAGCAGTATTTCAGATCTACGTGATAAAACATAGACTTCTCTAGTTTCAAGACACATTTTCCAACACACTCTTTAGAGCTTGGCTATCTTTCAGTAAGCACTGACAAACAACTGAGGATTTCATTCAGCGGATTTGACAAACACAAGCACTAGGCCAGATCCTGATTTTCAATAGAGGAGTAAAGTTAAAAGCTTTTTCTTTTTCTGAGTCGCGGGGCAGAGTATATCCTGCACAGGTCACCCTGTCGATCACAGGGCCAACACACAAAGACAAACAACCACTCACGCTTGCATTCACACCTACGGACAATTAAGAGTCACCAGTTAACCCAAACATGATGTCTTTGGACGGTGAGAGGAAACCCATGCAGGCACAGGGAGAACATGCAAACTCAGCACAGAAAGGATCCAGGCCAGAAACCAAACCCACAACCTGCTTATTGTGGGGCGACAGTGCTAACCACTACACCACTGTGCTGCCCGTGGGAAAAATCATATTTATTTTTTTTTATATAATTCAGTTAAATACAACAAAAGCACTGTTGCCTCAAAACAAGAAGGTTGTTGGTTTGATTCCTGGCCTTTCTGTGTAGAGTTTGCATCTTCTCCCCAAGCATCTGTGGATTTCCTCCGGGCACTCCGGTTTCCTCCTGCAGTCCAAACACATGCATGTCTAGGTTGATTTGTAGGTCTGAGTGCGAGTGTGAGTGGTTGTCGGTCTCTGTCTGTCTCTGTGTGTTGGCCCTGCGATGGACTGGGGACCTGTCCAGGGTGCACCCCGCCCTCACCCAGTGTGAGCTGGGATTGGCTCTAGCAGTAGAAAATGAAGGAATGAAAAACTTAAAAGAGGAGAAGCATGCATCCACATCTTGAGGAACATTTCAAAATGCACAATCACTATCATTACTATCATCTTATGAATCTTTCCTGTCAATCTGATCATGGTCACAACGAACAAATCAGAAAACTGAGACCAATCCAATGTCTCCCTCACCTTGTGGTCCAATAAGATGAAAACCTTTAACCATTCCACTTTATTTATATAACAAACAATTGCAGCCATTATGCTTTAGCGGGAGTATAATTAGATGCCTGGTGGCAGCCATTTAACAGCAAAGACCTGAGGTCTTGAAGCTTTAAGGGGGAGAGCAGAGGTGGTGCTTAGGCTCATAGTGGTTCATGGCAGGTCATAACAGGTATTGGTTTGATGCTAATTGGGGCAGCATTGCAGTGGGCAAATAAGGGAGCACTAATTGGCGGTCAGGGACACATTTCAAGGACACCTCAAACAGAGGCATCTGCCACACTCTTGAGCAACTGCAAACAAACAGGCACACACACATATATACATGCACAGTCTCGGGACAAACAGTGGCATCTGTGCTTCTCAGTGGCAGTCCGGGACTGAGCTGAATGCCTGGCTGTTTTCAGAAAAGAGCTACACTATCTCTCTGAAAGGATTACACATACACCACAACTTTATCTGTTCAGAAGGTGATTTCATATGGGTGTCTAGGTCCAGACTTGTGTTAGCATCGCTTCAATCCCGCACGCCACAGCTGAGTCACTGTCAGTGAAAGGGAAAGTTCCAGACATGAGAAGGGCAAACTCATGAAGCCCATAACCCAACAAAATATAAAAACACAAAAGCTTCCATCTCCTGCAGACTGCTAAGAACAGGATTAGGCCTTCTTACCGTGGAACAATAGGTGGACTGTTGTGTTGATAACATAATGTTAATCAGTAATGCTTTTTCTCCCCAAGTCTGTTGGCATGGGTTTGATGCTTGCTGTTAACTGTTTGAGAAAGACGGGCATTGTCCATGCTGTTATCCCATGATGTGATATACTAACAGATGGTGAGGCTGGGAGGCTTCACAGGGCTGTCAATTTCTTTCTGTCTTCGATGAAAAGCCCAGAAACTGAAGGGTTGAAATGGTGTTGCCTGATGTTTGCATTGATGGGCATGGAGCAGTTTTCAATCATTTTCACCTCTTGGTCTTAAAGTTTCTTATGGTGTTGTATTGTTCAAGGGGATTATTGACTCCAAAGTGGCATGGTGTCCGGTCCTGGTGTGGGAACATATTTATAGCGCACCAGATGATTTCATTGTAAGCTGTTAATGTACAGCCCATAAAGTTTTAGCATGAGGCATGCTGTATTTTGTTGCCACTTACACAATGTTCCGAACCACGGGAAATCTGTCACTTTGCTGGACTGGCATTCATGGAGAATGATGAAGGGGATTATGTTGTCATGGTAAAACATTGACTTCAGAGCTGTCCTGAAGTCTCAAATATACCATCTATGAGATCCCCAGCAAATCCTCAACCCTAAACTCTGGGTGAACCAGTTGTGCCTACTGGTGACTGGGTGTGGTCTGGTTGTTGGCCCAATTTCGGTCCAATTGAATTTCTCCCTTTAGCTTCAGGGCATAGCAAGGACGGTGTTTGGATTTTAACTACGCCTTTCATTCACCCAAGTTTGGACTTGTATATGGACTTGTATATAAAACAAAGATAAATGGATCGTTTTTATAAGTACAGTTTTCTCTGCTTGTTGTGGTTACTTCGTTGGACATGGTTTTATCTGATTCACTGTACAACACAATTAAATGGTTATTAAATAATCACAACATCACAGAGCACACAAACAAATGAACTAAGAAAAGAACATTTTCATGCATATGTTGACTGGCTGTGGAAAATCAGAAATGTATGACTAGTGTTTTTTTTTTTTTTTAACAAAACAGTTATAGGCAACATCCTAGCACATAGATTACGCTGCTCAGGCAATATGCCATCGGTTCCAGTGGTTTGTCATTCGGGTGGCGCTGTTGTTACATAATGGGAATAGTTCATTGACAGGTGTAAATTCTATCTCAGCCAAACTATCTCGTAGAAAAATGATTCGAACAGCTGTGAAGTCCTCTTCTCGTGGGGGAATCAGTTCGGCATGTTTGCAGTCTCTTATTTAATCGAAATATTCGATTTCTTTGTATATCAATTTGTGTCCATGTTGTCCTGGATGCATTCCAGAGCGGTCATTTGCATTCGTTGCCTGATAATGTTATCAGGTCAACCTGAGTGGAGGGTCAGAGAAGAGGTACCTCTCTGCGGGGTTAGGCAGGTTTACGCTGATTTGTGGCACGGACTGCAATTTATTGTTTGATAAAGGTCCAGGATGGCACTTAGCAGAGATCTGGGAAACAGTCTCTTTAAAGTCTGAGGGGTGTCGGAATCAAAACTGAAAGACAGGACAACATTTAGCTCATAGCAGCTCATGAAAGACCAGATTGATCCAAATTCTCACCAAGGGAAGTGGAGGAAGCGTGGCTCTGTTGTTATTGTCAGTTATCATTAACTGCCATTATTAATCATTTCAGTTATCACTTCTGGGCAGCATGACGGCATAATGGTTAGTGCTAGTCCCCCCACAATAAGAAGGTTCAGATCCTTTCTGTGCAGAGTTTGCATCTTCTCCCTTTGTCTGTGTGGGTTTCCTCCAGTTTCCTCCCACCCTCCAAAGACATAATATACGGGTTAATTGGTGACTCTAAATTGTCACTAGGACTGAGTGGGTCTGTTGGCCCTGTGATGGACTGGCAACCAGTCCAGGGTGCACCCTGCCCTCACCTGGAGCATTGGCCGGAAATTGACTCCAGCACCCCCACAACCCAGAAACAGATAAGTGGTAGAAGATGAGTGTTTGTGTGTGAGCTGTGCTGAGGTTATGAAACATCGCGTACTGACATTGATCAAGGTGTAAGTGTCCCAACCTAGTAGCTGCAGCAAGTAGAGAAAAAGCAAAAATAACAGTTCTGCTAGGGAAAACGGGGTGCGTATCCATTTAAGGGCTTTGTCATCTGAGAGTGAACACACTCAGATGTGCTTTTGTGAAATGACATACCAAGCTGATGTTGTTATACTTTGAATTAGAGTCTCTTACATGCCTGTTTAGCCAAAAAAGTTCTATACAACAATCATCGCACCATCAAGGCCTATAAAGTCACGGCAATTGTATCACTGGAGCACTCCTGTTCCATTTTCTTAGATAACTGGGGTATGAGTATGACCTGTAGTGGAACTCTACTCCAGGCGATTATATATGGAGAAAACTATACATTAGCAGTCCATTGACATCAGTGGTCTGGCAGTTGAACTTTTTCTCTGTGTGGCGGTTGCAGGTCAGAAAGGCAGCACTGCGTGTCTGAATCGGACCATTGCATGACTGATTTTCCACTCTGAAAAAGTGTGTGTTGTGCTCACCAACTGGTCAACTTCCTCCAGTCTCCTCTCTCCTCTTTGACTGCACGCCTCAGTGGCCTAACACTGTCTGGAGCTCCTCCTGTGTGTGTGTGTGTGTGTGCGGTGAGAGTGTGTGTATCTGTGTGTTATAGAGAGACAGAGAGAAAGACAGCCAACCCCTGGGAAGTAGGATGGTGTGATAACACTCAGAAATGATAGTTTAGCCCTGGAGAGCACTTGACACGCAATATCTCCTTTTTCAGATCGACACACATACAGCTGTCACAGTGAAGGGTAAACAAGCAGTGGCAAGGGCTTTGAGAGCAGGCAGGAAAGGCGACTTGGCCTCATCTGTAATGCGTGAGTGCTAGCATCAGTGTGTGGGAGTGGTGTCTGTGTGTACATCCGTGTGAAACCTAAGTAAAATGGACCAAATTGAGTATATTGCCAATTAAACAATCGACAATATAAGAGCATAGACAAAAAAGGATATAGCCAACTTGGACATGCAGCCTTAAGATCTCATCTCATCTCCTGTCTGAGTTTTCCCAATTCCCTTCCCACCTTTTACCAACAGACAGTATGATGGAACGCAAAAATGTCAGCTGTGGAGGCACTCAGATGGTACGTGTTCCCTGCATATCGGCTGAAACTGTTCTCCGATTTTTTCTAAATTGTGAGTGTTAAACCTGGTCCTTAAATGCCAACAGGTTGCTGTGCACAGATTTGGTGGACATTAATTGCATAAATCAAACCAATCCTTGGACTCTGTGTATTTGACAAAACCAGTCAGCTCAAACTCACTAACCTTTGGAAATAAGGTGTGAAAAATGCTTAAATGATAGTTGGAACCAAGATTACATTTGCATGAAGGCAGTGAAGGTAAAGTGAAGTTCAAAGCGCTGAAAGGTGAGAGGCAGGAGTCAGTGTACCAAAGGAACCTGAATTATTTCAGGTTCCGGTGCAGACAGAAAAATGTCAGCTAGAAATGAAAAATCATGGCCTACAGGGTATTTTAAAGCTCTCACTCTTCACATTTGCCAAAAGCCAAAACTATGCAAGAAAGTTAGCAGCCTGGGGGCAGAATAGGTGCTTCATGAGTACCAATACACAAGATGTTAGAGATTTTATGGAAGCTCATTAAAGAAGATGATGAGATGGCAACAATCCTATGCTTAAATGAGGGCACTGCATAAAATGACAAGTCCTGCAAATGATGAAAGTGCTAGAGAAATTCAGATCATCTTTAAATCATTTAACCAACTGACTGAAAATGGAAAACAATTGGGTCAACATGTCTGACAGCCCCTCCAGAATGGGATCAGATGGAAGGAGTGCATCTTCCCTGTACAGTATATGGCAAAACGCAGACATCACATTGATATTAAAAAGACATAAGATTGAGAATGAATATCTGTACCTGGAAAACACATTTGGTTCAATCCAATGGCCCGCAATTGCATTTCCAAAGTGTAAAAAAAAAATCTCGTTAAAGTTTATTTCTAAAACATTCAGATATGCTTCACAGCGATGTAATTCACCACAGCTTGGCAGCACCTGGAAATTGGTACCCTGGTAGGGTCCACAGCTCCCTTCTAGCATTCAATATTTCAACTGAAGAAATCACCAGGGCATCAAAATAGGTTGTGGATGGAAAAGGGCAGCTGGCAAGGAAGGTATGTATGGTATGTTTATATAAAAGGACAACATCACTAATATATACAGTATATATATAATTAAACGCATGTTTTAGATGTTTTAGTGCATGTTTAGAATTCTATTCTTCTGCATTTCAATACAGCTTTAAGTCAATATTAAAAATATGAAGCAATGGGAATCAAATGAAGGCAAGGAAAATTGCTGGACAAACATGCCTTTTAGATTTATTTCAAATCAAAAGAAGCGTAATGGTCCTTAAGTAACACAATGTCTATTTTAAAAATGTAGCTTTCCTTAAACCGAAAAGGATTTCTAGAACAACAGTGAGGTCTTGAGGTAATAACAACTCCAAAAATGCTTATTCGATGAAATACATTTTTCACAAAGATAACATCATTCCACATTGATGACCATTCCGAAGTGCTTACACAAAATGTACGGCACATTATCGTGGCTACATGCATAAGAAAGAAAAAATACTATATAGTGTTTTGGAGTTTTGTTGTTGTTTTTTTTTTTAAGTGAAATTAATCAGTCAGAGGGGCAACATTGTTGTATGTAGCATTTTGAAGCAGGAAGCTACTGATAGCGAGATGATGAGTCAGCCATAGTCACAAGACAGAGAAGTCTTAGGGAGAGAGGAGATGACAAGTGGGAAAAGGCCATGGGTCAGATTTGACCGTGGGCTGCTGCAGTTAGTAGACTCTACCAAAGTAAACACTGTAGAATTGCTGTACTTAGCCTTTGCCATAGTAATGGACAAAAACCCAGATTTCCTGAGTCATTAAACCATGCTTAAGTGGATATATGTATAAATATAAATATATATGCATTGATTATTGATTATTAAAATGAACATGTGGGCTATTTAGCCAACTACCAAGGGAATTTTTTTACTTCACAAGATGACACCTGCATTAATTTAGAGGAATTTTCCATTGACGACTACAAAGAAATGTTAGTTAGAAATATAAGTTACAGTAATTGTGTGCTTTTTTTTCTTACAGCTATAATAAATATATATATTATTTATTATTTATATTATTTATATATTTTTTCAGTCCCCTCTGCAACTTGCATGATTGATTTGGCTGCACCCTCCTGCTGCAACCTTCCCATTTATCCGGGCTGGGGACCGGCCTCTGGTTGTTGCGGCCCCGAGGTGTTGCGCATACTTTCTCCCACTGAGCTATGTCCCTGGGCTGAAGCTATAATATATGTGAAGTTTAGAAAGTGCAGGTTCCCTCATCTCCACTAACTACTGACTGGTTTGGTTTCCCTCCAGACTTCCATCCACAGAAAAATTCCATAATTCAAAAGTACAGTATTCAAAAATACAGGGGAAATATTGGAGCTAATACAACAGAAAATACACATATTGTAGTGTTAAACAGGCATGTGATTATACATTTTTACCTTTAAAAAAATGACACGTTTAAAAATACTTCAACCGCGCATTAACAGGAAAAGCCATTTTCATTAGCCGTTTACCCAGAGCTGGTGATAATGCCGAAACCCTGGGGACACAAATACAGGTTTAATGTAGGCCTTACCCAAGACACTTCCACAACAGTGCACAGAAGGACCCCGACTCTACCACTGGGAGTGAGTTGATCTCCTCTCTCCTTCATATGGACGCCAGTGTGAGCAGATGGTCTATTGTGAACGGTGAACAGTGAACATTATGAACTTTTTTCAGTCCACAAGATGACAGAAGTCAGCAGTTCGGACATCACAGTGGAGAAAGGAAACTGCTCTGGTGTTGACACACAATAACCACCATTGCCCACTGATAATGCCATTCAACTGCTTATTAAAAGGAAAGGGGACTTTTGCTACCGCACTCTCTCTCTGGTTCCTGTCTGAGCTATGTTGCAGGGCTAAATAGAGAACGTTTTTCAAATGCTGGTTGCCATCATCGTGTCATACAGCTCTTCATGGTGATCAGATTGAATTTGAATTTTTTCTTAAATGTAAGCACTTAACTCCATAATTATGAGAAGCTCTGACTGTGTGCGATAGACTGTGCCTATAATTGTTTGTGTACGGGAAGAGGGGGCATGTTTTCTGTAACATCAAAAGGGGAGGTGCTTTTGCTGAATGCAGCCCCTCTAGCAGCTGACTACCACAGCTGCAGCTTTATAAAAGATACACTGACACACACACATTATCATAAACACACACATACGGTGTTAAATCTAAGAGGGCCTCATGGGGATGATACCTTCCTCCTCGTGTTTCCATGATACAGGCAATGGTAATTAGACTAATTCAAAATCTCCTCAAAGGAAGGGACACAGATGAGGCAAAAGCAGGCAGATGTGCGCACAGGGTTGAAAGGGAGTTCACCAACCTAACTGCTGTGTTGTAGCAGAATATTACTGCACCTTGTTGCAGACAAAACTAGTGAGTAACCAGAATCTAAGAGGGGATTGCGTGGGTACTCCTTGGGTGGGTAACTACTTCATTACGACCAGGGAAAACGATTGATAGAGGATAAACAACTGACCAAAACTGGCTGCAGCTCTGTAGTGGCAACTGTGATGACAGTTTCTGACACTCAAAGCTGACAGAGTTCTTCCACATAGAGGTGGATAATATATTTTGTACTTTTTCCTACTAAAAGCTGAAAACTCTTGTGAATCAGTGACTTTTAAAGTGTCCAAAAATGATTGGGAAAGTAACTGAACAATGATTAAAAGCAAAAGTCAGAACCTCTCATGACCTCCTCATATCTGTTCAGACTTCCCTCACTGCTTGTGTTCATGAACTGTTTGCTACATTGCTTTCAGTGATCTGTCACCTCTTACATCCAGCAATTATCAGTCACTCAAAGCAGAGTTGGAGATGTATGAGACCACAACACTCAGCCTCAGCCTCAAGCCTCAGGCTGTAGCTGCATTTCGATTTTAGTTTTAAAGGGCTGATGTCCAATACTCTTGAGTCTCCAAGCCCCAAAAACAGACTCTTGGAAATACAGCTGACCCCAGCACAGGGGCTGCCTTAATTTGCTGTTAAATTTCTGTTAAACTTCTGCAAACATGCCTCCCTTGCTGATTCTCTAGCTTGGCAACACACTTGCCAACTGCATTACTGGACTGCTGTGGCATGGACGCTATGGCATGCTGGATTGCTACTACTGTCTGTGTTACATGCAGTCAGCCTAGACACAGAGACTATGATATAAAATGTCAGTTCAGTTAAATTTTGCTAAACATCACTTTTCCAAACATTTCTTGAAGAAGACATGCCAATAAAACAGATGAAATGCAGAATCCCAAGATGGCTAAGCAGTCACAAGGTGTGAGATGCGTCAGGTGTCAGACAGGAAGGGTGTCTTTATAGGCTTTATATAAAAGTGGATATAGACTCGGGGTCTATGAAGTTCAATCTATTGACCAGCAGAGAGCTACTTCAATGAGTTTATTATCCCACAGTCAAAGGAAAAGGAAATATTGAGACTCTTACTGAGGGTTCAAACTTTTGGAAATGCTGTTGGCCCCTTTAGTTCAAGAACAGGCCACAGCCACCAGATAGGGGTATATACAATATGGATTCCGACCAAAGGTAATACCACCAATTAGTTCATTGTCTTGGACATATCACATTGGCGAATATAAAAATGCCTCAGCACCAAAGTAATCGTTTATTTGAATATTATCCATTAAACGGCTTAGTGACTGAAGAGCACGGGGGGGTAGAACCAGAGGAGGATCATAAAATCAGGTAAGGCTGAAAGAGTATTTAGACCCAAATTAATGTTTTTCTAGTTAAGCTCTCACATGGAAGTACTGCATTTACATACTGTATTTATTCAATGCTATTCAATTCAATTATTCAATTATTCAATATGAAATGGCTGTTATTTGAAATGTGTCACTTTTCACAGTGACAAACCACCAAGAATTGTTACTAATTCTGAAGATCCCCTCAGCCTGAGGAAATGTTTGAACCTGTGGTTTATTGTTTAGGTTTTATGGCCTGAAAATGTTCTGTTTGGTTCATCACTCATCACTCATCAACTGTATTTTTCGATCAGTGGCAAGCAGCTGTTTTTAAGCAAAAAGTCTGATAAACCCTTGTTTGCATATGGGACAAGTAGTCATGCTTATTTTGCTATGTTCTCCTCAGGAAGCAGAAGCACAGCCATCTTTTGCAGCACTCAAATTCATAAAACGGCTTCTATGAAAAAGAAGGCAAAGCTGATCCCTGCAGTCAGTTGTTTCTTGGCTCAGCACAGTGTTGCTTTTGCAAGCTGCTAGAACCTGAAGAACAAAAAAAAAAAAAAAAACACATCAGTCAGTAAGTTAAATATCATGATCCAGTATAGAGTCCAAACAGAAAAGTAATGTGCAAACACAGCTGCCAGCAAGGATGAAAAAGGATTTTGTGTCTGCGTCCAAGATGCATCCCAGAGCATGCAATGGGTGTTTTACGACTGAGGCATTCTCCGTAGGAAAATTCTTCCCATTTTGTAGTGCCTTGTAACAGGTGTTTTGACACCTTGATCTGACTATACTGTGAGAAGAATGATGGGTAGGTTTTGTAATTACATCCAGAGGAAGTATTTGCTTGCAGGTCACATTTTTGATATTTAGAAGCTAAAAGTGCAGAAATTGATTTGATGACTAATTCAGAGTCATCTCTTGACGTGTTTGTGCTTTTCAATACTAAAACCACCTGAACTTCGTAATATGAAATCTAAAACTGCCGTGAGCGGTCATATCTAATTTCAAAAAGTTGAAAATTCCCTGAACATTTTTTTATGACAGTTTGACCATTAATTTATCTATTCTGCAACAGGCATTGATAGCACTGAGTGTATGTGTGTGTGTGTGTATGTGTCGAGGGGGTACACATGCACACGATGTGCAAGAACCTCACTGGTTTCCATTTACTTTCAATAAACATAAACACGTGGAACAAATCTGATAACGTATTGCCGACACAGCCCTCTGACCAAAGCACTGAGTGAACAGACTGATTAATAATATTGTAAAAGCGTGGGGGTCCAAACTAATCATTTTAAAAGGTCCTACCCTCTATTATGATAGGTAAGCCCATGAATTCAGTGATAGGGTGGTCTGATAAGTACCGTGGAGCAAGAGCATGGAGAGTTTTGTTGGAGGCAGTGTCTGCCAAGACAAATTGGTCAAAGTGCAGTTCAAGAAGTCTGAAGGCAAAGAAAAACAGGAACTAGACCACCGAGCCTGGAGGGCTGCTGGGGCCCTGCCCTGGAGCCAGGCCTTGGGAAGAGGCCTGACAGCCTGTGTCTACCCAGATGAAGCCCAGCTGGGTTTAACCTGAAAAGAAGTCATTGGCTTGTCCATCCATGGGAGGAATCGTGGTGGCCTCGTGCATTGTCGATTGGGCGGCAGATCTGGAGAAGGTTTACAACCATGTTCCTCAGGATATCCTGTGGGGACTGCTCAAGTATGGAGTACATGGCCTGCTGGTATGGGCCATTCAATCCCTGTACGCTTGGCATCAGAGTCTGGTCCATCTTGGCACCAGTAAATCAGACCCAATCCCAGTTAGAGTTAGAATTTATAACCTACTGCTGTGCATGCCTGTCACACATCTGGTCTGCTGCAGTGTTGTAACTGTTGCATTTAGATGAATTGTGTCATATTAATTTTTGATTTTTCAGCCAAAATTATTAATTATTTCATCTTCCTCTGCTTCTTTTACCTTTTTGGATTTTTTAACTTCTTGACATGATGGCCTTCAATCATGATGATGGTGTTTTGCTGCAGCTCCTATTTTGTTAGACCTTGTTCTTTTGAGCTTTATGTGAAGCATATATATATATATATATATATGACCTTAAGTATTGGAAAGAAAACAAATTCAAGAATATTCTATCCCATAATATGAATAGGGGCGTGTTAATAGGATTTTAGATGCCCGGGTCTGGCTGCATGGGGTACTGAGAAAGTTCTAAAGAGCAATAATAAAAGAATCCATGCTGTACCAAATTCATTTGTCTCGTCAGACACCTGGTCACAACATAATTACAGAAACTAAAAAAGACTAAGACTTGCTGTGGTGAGGGAGAAACCTCCATCAGATGACACAGGATGGCGTCCGAATGTGAACATTGCTCCAATCTGCCGGCATCATCTTCTTTGCTGTAATCAAAGACAGACCTGTGACATGATTACCTCTATTCCTCTGAATTCAGGGACTCAAAAGTAATACATGCTCTGAATTTCTCCACTAACTGCGATGGACTGGCCGCCTGTCCAGGGTGACCCTGCCCTCGCCCAATGTGAGCTTGGATTGGCTCCAGCAACCTTTGCGACCCAGAAACAGATAAGCAGCAGAAGATAAACGAATGAATTAATTAATTTCTCCTCGGTAATGCAACTGGCAAAACCATGATAAATTTAAGTCAACTGAAAAAAGGAAAACTCAAACTGTGGTAACCAAAAATAAATGCAAATCATCAGAAAGTCTTTATTTTGTAATCATATACTATTTTTTCTACTGGGTAAAAGTATTGATTCTAAAGAAACAGTGTGTTGGAAATTTGCTTGCTCGTGAGAGTGATGTAATCTCACATGTTCAGTAGGGAGCTGTGCTTTGAAAATTTTGCCTTGCTAATAGGCTGATGAGCATAAAAACTGCAAGCAGAAAGAACCTGCTAATCTGTTGGCTTCTGCACTGCACTGAGCTAACCTGTCCTGGCTCCAAGTGTGTATTTCAGTTCTTCGTGTCAATCAATTTTTCACCTATTATTGAATTAGCTCTGAACATGAAAAAAAAGAAGATGAATTCAAAATATAAAAATTCCTGGGAACAAAAGGCCGCAAACTCTCCCAGACGTCTTACCTTAATGGTAGACCATCGCATCCTCCTTTTTGTCATGACTATGGCAGTATGGTCGGCACCGGGCCTGGTCATCATTCATAAGTATAAGGTACGAGTAGAGGGCTTGTCTTTCACCGTGGCAGCAGCGAGTGTTTAGGCTATCAATACCCATAAACAAAACAATCTACAATTAACTCCCCTCTTCTTGCGATCAGTCCAGCCAAGGCCATGGATTACCGCAGAAAACCAATTTGGAGGTATATGAGCATCCATCCCAGTCGCGGTGGATATGAGAGGTGATCTCTTTGTTCTCTCTGATATTTATGTATCCGAGGCTGAGCAGTAGAGGGGTTGTCGCTCCAAACAGAGGTCTCCCAGGGCAACGGCCTGGCATTAAGCTGATCTATGCATGCATCCCAGGGAAATAACAGCACGCATCACAGATCAGCTCTGCAAAACAATATTAGTAAAAGTGGCACCCAGATATGGAAGAGGTGGTAAGATGCTGAGAGAGATCTCTGCCAAACACATCCCCTCTTAATCAGGAATGTAGCCGAGGGAAAATCCATCTAAACTCAGTTCTGTCAGAATTTGCAGACGTGAGATGATATAAAATAATATGAAAAAATTTAAAATATCAGAGAATGGAAAGCATTAAAGGAATAACAAGTCAGAGCCTACGTGATGTGTTTTTTAAATGATAATAATTAATTGAATTAATGTTATCCATCTTAACCTCCAGTACATCAATGCTCTTAATACAATTAGACTCAAAAATTAATTGCAATTGCGACTTTTTTATTCTGAAACAGTTCCTGTGAGGTCTCCCGTGTGGTTAAAATATAAGTCCCCACTGCATTTTAGTTTTCATCTGAAAAACTATTGTGCTCAACTGAACTTGAGAAACAATTTTTTCAAAGACTTTTGAGATGTGACTGGATGAAAGCTTACAATAGCCCGTGTGACGCAGATTGCCCTAGCTGCCTGTAAGTCTGGTAAGACTGCAGTCCCAGTCTTACTGGCATCAACACAGAGAGGGAGCACGTCAACAGCAAGGTGAAAAAGTAGCAATTACGTAAAAGAGTGAAGCTCTCCTTGCTTCTCCTATTCTCTGCCTCCCTGCCTCCTCTGGGTTAAACTGCAAGATCAATCCACATCTGTGAAGTAGGGAGGGCACCTTGAAAACGCTGCTATTTATTTGTTTGAAATATTCTTTTCCTTTCTAGTCCTCTTAAGGCCACTGGGGACACTGGCATTGATTTCCACTTCAATAACTTAACCTCTGACCTACGAAAGGGACATGACGTCCCTTGACTGGTTACTCACAGCCAGGTGTGGTGAGGAAAATCTCCAAGCCTCTGCTGCTTGGTCTCAGTCATTTACATGATTTCAAAAAAGGAGGGTTTTTATTTTTTTTACTTAGGCTAATTGCAGTTTCTATTTGGGACCACAACAAGTGAGCAATGAGCAGTCGCAGACTCACAGCTGTTTCATATTTTTCCAAAAGTCCAAAAGGCCAGTGGCCTCCATTTCAGCTGTGAACTCTGAATCAGAGAGAGAGAAAATTGGAACATTTACATGCATCTTGTAGAAAGAGATAATCTTTGAGCAGTCGCATATCTTCTCTAACATGCATCATGCTTTGGTTTACAGTCTCATCTCAGCATACACATGCTATGTGTGTTGGCTGTATGAGGAAAATTGTGCTGTTTGCAGATGGACTGCCTGTCTGTAATGAAGTCAGGATGCTGACAGGCGGCTGTCAGCCAGCACAGAGTCAGCTGCAGGATTGTACCAGCTCTGCAGTCTTTAAGAACTGTGGTGGAGGATCACAGCACATTACAGGAAATGCAAGGTATAACACATTAATCGGTATTGTCCTTATGCAGGACAGCTGGAGCTCTGCTGCCATGAACTCATACACTCAATGCAATGCAATAGTTTGCACAAGTTCTTGTGTGATCATCAGGGACCTATGACAACAGATTTTAATATCACAGCGATGATTTTCTTCATATGGTGCTATAAACAAAAGTGCCTCACAGTCAAAACATACAAAGGAAATGATAAGCAGCATTAGCAATGTGGTGCAAAAGTTATTTCTCTGGGGTTAACGAAGGGATGATGTGACACTAATGTGTTACATGCGATGAGTGCTCAGTAGCTCAGAGGGGTTCAGAGGTTATGCTTCCATTCCAGCTGAAGAGAAATGAGTCCTGCTTCTGATATGCATTACATTAGAAAAGATTCTAAAGACAACTAAGTGGACCCAGGTAGACAACGCAACAAGCAAACACTCCAAACTTTAACAATGATGCATTACAAAAAAAAGTGGTCATGAGTTTGATCTTTATTTAATTACTGTATCTCCATGAAATGGTTGTTTTTCATAGCCTCCTATGCATCTAAAACCACACACAATTAAAAGGAGCACGAGAATGTAAAATAAAAAATCTGAATCCATACAAAAGAATCATAAGCAACTAATGACTCAAAATATTTTGAAACCAGGCGAAAGCCTATCTTTTACTGTTGTTGGCTTCTAATTTCTATTTCCTATGTCCAATATAAAATTAAGATATAAAGTATAGTATCTTTTACTTTTTTTCACACTCATCATTCATGTAGTGTGCTAAGCCAGAGGATGGCAGATGGATGCAACACAGGTGTCATAACGCCCAACTGAAACTGGACCACACCCTGTGTTGTCTGTCCGCATCCCTCCAGAATAATAAAAACTTTAATGCAATCATGTGATAATGGAAACTAAAAGTAGACTAAAAGCGTTGACAGTACTCTTGTGAACACAGCATGGTTTCGTAGCATCAATCTGGTTATTTTGCTAATGCTATAATAAGTAGCTCAATTTGTAGTTACAGAGAATCGGCAGTAGCATCATCGCCAACTTCTCATTTTCTGCTGTGACTGAGGATGTCAGACACAATGAACCTGTCCAGTAGAGACCAAAAGTCACTCCACCCACTTTCATAATGTATTCCTGTACAATTAAAGTATTATAAAATATTGTTGAAATGACTTATAGAGATGCCTATTTTATTGTATTTGTTTGTTTATTTAACAGGGACAGTGCACATTAATAAACATTGCTGTAAATGTGCCAGAGTTAGCCAAGAGGTATTTTTCATCTGTAGTCCATGGACAGATGTTACAGAGTCACCCTAAAAACATAATAGAATTATATAGTATTAATAAAAAACAATCGTTTAGGACATCCTTAAAACATGCAACACAGAGACTTGTGATACAAGTTATGCAAGACAATAAATACATGAAGATATTAATGCTAATCGAAAAGTAGATTGACCACATTGAGCTGCTTTGTTAGGCAACAACTAGAACATGCAAAGCATGCACAGTATGTAAGATATGACACATTAAAAGCAAAACCACAGTAAGACATGCATGCAGGTACATGAAGGCAGACTGGCAGTAGCGACTGGTGACAGAAGACAGCAAGGGAAGTTCAGCACGGACAGACTGAGGACAGCAAAGTGCGACTAGACTTAGTTGCTGGGATGGAGTTCCATAGTGCAGCTTTAACAGAGAATGCAGACTGACTGAAAGTACTTTTTCTGAGTGGGATGATGCAATCCCCTCTTGCTGCACCTCTTGTGAACCCATATGGCTTGTCCATTTTCCCTGCTTCTAACAATTGAGTTCAAAATGCTTGCTTGCTGCCTCAAATATCACACTCGCTAACAGGTGGCACAATGAAGAGCTAATCAGTGTTGCTCACTTCACCTGTCAGTAGTCACAATGTTATGCCTGATCAGTGTGTATATTCCAAATGATAGATACATGAATTTTGTAGGAATGCAAAACAGAGGATTTAACCTCTTGATTCACGGACCTCAGAGGATGAACAGTGGGAGTTCAGTTTTCACTTGAAATGCAAACTCTCCAAAAGAGTGAATGGTTTATAGGTTCTACAGAAATGATTTGTTCACAAATGGTGACTTACTGTCTTTGCTAATTAACTCAATGGAATGTTGGAATACAGCAATATCTATCCATTAAATGCATCGATGCAGGATCGCAGGGTGCTGGATCCAATACAAAATGGCATCCTATACAGGTTGCTAGTCGCCTGCAGCTTTTGCAATGAGAACCAAAAACCCAAAACCTTGCTGTGAATGTACAGCACTTACCAGTTTCCTCAATAGCCACCTAGAAAGGACCTGTTGATGATGTCATATTGACGATGCCAGCAACATCACATTTAATTGACGATTTAACTTGGTTTGACATAACCAAATGCCTTCAAAACTGATGGCATTCCCATCAGCCTAAATTTCACTTTTTTTGCATAGTTTTTCATGAGTACAATCTCACAGAGCTGCTAGCAAAGATTTGGCCAGTGTCCAGAAGGTCAGATGAGACAATGTCCCTCTATAAGTGACACTACACCCCTGGCTCATTAATTTCTAATTATTAGCAAACAAAGTAGCTACACAAAACTAGGTGTAATTGGGCAGGCAAGAGGAGTGGGGGTCTGTTATTTCAGCCCACAGTCATACAGAAGACACCTGCATTTCCCTGAGGAATACACTGGCTCTATCCCATCTGGCATCAACCTGGGAGTAGTTTACTGAGCAGGAAAATTGTAGAAAAAATAAAATCCCATCTCTTCTAGACCTAGAGAACATAGGCTGTCATTTCCCCTCCAGCACACCAGTCCACATACGACCAGAACGTTCGACCCCATCTAAAGCTACCGTGACCTAGATCCAGTATGGCAGCTATGACTACATTTCATTTCTCATCAACCCATGTTGTAATTTAACAACCTTAGACCTGGTTGCAAACATTGCTCCATACCTGATAGATAACACCAAATCTCAATCATGTATACTCAATACAACGCCTGGGCTAATTATTCACAATTGGGACTTTCAAGTGTCTCACCAGCCAGAGAAATCATCTGGCGAGACTTAATTTCCTTGATATGATCTGTGTCCTGAAGATGAACATTTACCTGGGCAAGTAATAATTTTTTTAAATCACCCAAGACATTGGGGTTGGGAATAAATGACACATCTGTAACCAGGGCTGATGCAAAGGATAGAGAGTATGATACAGGGATGAAGTTCAAGTTAATATTCAATATGATTATAGAACAGGATCCACCAAGAGAAAAATGACATTTGTAACCTCCACAATTGTTTCTGTGGCACACCAGGGGAGTAAAATTCCGCTGGCTCACAGAATGGATAGTTTAATCGCCAAATGAAAATCACTTAACTTGCCCCTCTATGTCTGTCCTAATACGATTGGAAAGCAGAAGTGAGGAAACCTGCCACTTCATTGTACCAACCACGCCTTCAGCCTCCGCTCCATCCACCTGCAGTCTAACCACTTGAATGCCATCTGCTTGTTGGCTCAGAGCTCAGGTCAGAGCTGGGGCATGTGAGCAGCCAATTTCAGCACTTTAAAATCCTTCCAAGTACCAGCACTCTTTCTCAGGTACATCTCAAACACACACTCACATGCACAGATGCCAACTGTCAGTGTAACAGAAAACTGCTAATCACCATAGCAGGGTGCTCACTTTAAGAGGTGGCAGATTATGTCAGTTGGGCAAGCATGGACCAGGTCTCGAAGTCAAGAGAAAATGAGATGACGGGTCAGCTCGTGTGGGTTTTTTTTTTTTCCCTTCTCCACTGTTAACATTGGCGAGGTTTGAAGGGTCAGTCAGTCATCGGCCATCATCCAGCCGCTTCTCTTACATTCTGATGTGCTGTTTGAAACATGAACAAAGACAGTGTTGAGCACATCAAAGTTTCTGCCATCTCCATCTTTCTTCTCTCCATATCTCTCTCGCATCATTTTGCTCTGGGTCTGTGATGTGTGCATGAATGAGTATGTGAATGTTGAGTGAGTGTGTGTGTGTGTGTGTGTGAAACAGCCAACGGTGTGTTGCCCCCGGGGCTCGGACCTGATCAAAGCAAAGTCTGTCAGTTTGCAGGTACACAAACAGCCTGTACACACACTGCAGAACAGAAAGGGAGAGGGAATGGCAGGGAGACACTGAGTCAGAGTGGGAGCAGGTGGTTCAGGTAGAGCTGCAGCGATCAGAAAGCATCATTCTACTTTAAATATGGGTTATGTGGAGGTCACAGAACCTCAGCAAGCACTACTCCTCACTCAATTCTGTACAAAAAAGCAAATAAGAGGGAAGGCAGTCAAAGTTAAAGGTTGGGCTCCTCCAACAGGGAGAAAATGATGACAACAACCTGTTTCTTTATTTGAAAGACTCCAAGACCTTGCTGTATTTGCGCTAAGAATTAGAGTAAAGCTTACAGGCGACCTGTCCTGTTGGCAGGGTTTTGTGGATCACTGCTGGGATGCTGATGTTTCAGATTTCAAGGTTACAGTATTTTTGTGGTCTAGGCGCTGTTATTCTGAATAATGGAACATAATATTAAAATAGCAGCATGGAGGCATAGTGGTTAGCACTGCTGCTTCACAACAAGAAGGTCGCTGGTTCGGTTCCCGGGTCTGGGGCCTTTCTATGTGGATTTTTCTTGTTCTCCTAGTAGCTTTCTTCCCACCTTCTAAGGGCATCATGTTTGGGTTAACTGGTGACTCTAAATTGTCCGTAGGTCTGAGTGTGAGTGTGAGTGGTTGTTGGTCTCTGTCTGTCTCTGTGACCTGTCTGGCCCTCATCCAGTGTAAACTGGGATTTGCTGCGCACCCCTGACGACCCGGAAGCAGACAAGTGGTAGAAGGTTAAGGAATGCATTCATGAATATGAAAATAATCCAGTCTTGATCCAGGACCGGATGATTTCCATTACATACTGACACTCCCTCCTCTAATAAGATAATGCTAAAAATAATGGTGGTCAAGTTTGAAGTAACAACAGTCATGATACTTATGGCAGAGAAACGGACCTCCATGAAATGTGTGTATATATATATATATATATATATATGTATATATATATATATATATATATATATATATATATATATATATATATATATATATTAAATTCAACATTAAATACTAAGCCTAAATGAAAATATTTAGTATGCATTTTTAATCTGTATCTCAAATGAAATGATAAATGGAAATGAATCAAAACGCTTTCCATTAAAAAGTTGTCAGGTGTATTTTCTTGTGTGTTAAAGAGGCAGTTTTTGCAAGTAAACGAGAGACTGAAAGTAATTTATCATTTCAAATTGATGTAAGTTGTATTACTGCTTACTTACTGTAGTCAACACAAGTGAAGAATGAGGGTGGATTGTTGAGCAGCTTGTAATAATTCCTAATTCCCTGTAAGGGAAGCTTTCACAGATATAATGACTCAGTAAAAGTAAAATCCAGTAAAAAAATGTTTCAAGTTATCTTCAACACATGGTGATAATTATTGTGATGAAAAGGTATGTTTAATAGGTGTTGAGCTCTCTTTCTGTTCATCACAGCACAGGTCTGCCAATGAAAATACCATTTTAACGTTGCACTGTTCATTTTTGTGTTAGCAAAGAACAGAACTGCACAATAGAGTCACACATATTTGACCACTTGAAAATTTAGATAATCGTTCTTCTTAAAATTCTGCTTTGGCTTCCACCAATGCCTGAGATATCAAATTAAATGCCTCCTGAAGTTTATAAGTCAGCCCCTTATTTGTATCTTAGTTATTTAGTGCTATGCATACTAATATGTATAGGGTTTTGCTTTGGCCAAATCATAAATGAGAATAAAATGTAAAATTGAAAACAGAAAAATTGCAAGCTATAAAACATCATCTAAAATTTTTCTCTTCTCCGACAGAAAATTGCTGGAAGCTCACGTTTGAAAATACAAAATAAGCCATTCAGGGTTGTGGTGATACATAGTGTGATGAGTTTTGATCAGAGTTGGAAAAATTTCTAATAAAAATGACTTATCCTTAATCAGCCCTCTGGCTAGTACTACATTCTGACACACTGCATACGCACTTGATATCGCTCTTGGCCTTTTCCTTTTTGTCTGCACCTGGCCATAGTCAAAGCAAAGACACAAAGAAACAACAAACCACCCCAGCATCATTGCAGACATGTTATTAGAAACAAGGTTTGTAGGTCAATACTGAAGTGACACACACATACAACTTTCTCAAATTTAACATTATGTGGGTGTGGCTGAAAGATTGTTTAGATTAAGGCATCAAGCATTCCCGACAGCTGAGGACTGTGTATCTCAGAAAGACAAGGAGTTAGGGAAAAAATAAGTTAGGAACCAGAGGGGCAAAAATAGAGCACATCAATTGGCCAGGAAAATGAGAAAGTTTGTCCCTGACGCCCCTGACATAATGAACAATTAAGATATCTAATATGATGTTTAAAGCTGTGGGGCAGGCAAACCGATTAAAGGCTCGATATGGCCTCTCTCCTCACTCATCCTTACACGTTAATTAGCTGCTTGCTTCTTTTTTTGGACGTGGGTGGAACTGTAGGTTTATCTATTTAAAAGGCTTTGAAGGAAGAAGAGGCACCGGCATCAATCATAATTATTTTACTCATGCTAAAATTAGCTGAAGAGAGGAGGAACACAGTCTCCTTTGGGAACCAACACAGGAAGAAAAAAAACCGCCCGGTGTGAATGAAAGAAAGAGTCTGTTGGAGAGCAAGAGAAAGAGGGATGAAGTGAATCGATAAATATCTCTTTGGTTGATTGGACCTAATTAGAGACGTAGAGAAGCATTCTGGACAAGACTGGCTGGAATTGAGTTCCAAGTTGTCTGAGCCGTTTAGGCCGTGGCATTATTGCAGCAGAGAGAAAAGACACAGATTAGATTAAGTTTTACGCCTTTGTGTGTGTTTGTGTGTGTGCATATCAAAATGATGATGCTTCCAGTGAAAACATGGCTAGGTGAGTGGAGCTGTTCTCCTGTGGTGTGATAAACTGTGATACAACAACAATGATAATCACTCGCAGCTTATCATGCACACATGGGCACATATCCCACACTGTGACGCACACTCTGAATCACACAGAACTCCCAGCTGTCAGCTGCTGGGTGTGCAGCTGTGATGGTCTTGCAAACACACTTTTAAATAAATCTCCAACTTATCCCGGGTTCAACTGGCTTTGTATTTCTGTGTGCATTCATCCGTGCATGAATACGTGCCAACATTTGATTCTGGTGATTGCGGCAGAAAGTAATCACTTGTGTGCAGTTAATGTAATGATGGAGTCCTCAGACTCTGCATTACAACGAATGTGAAGGAAGGAACAAAAAACAGTTTGGAGTTCAGCAAGCTTCACTCCAAAAGCATCGCTGAGAGTTTGGCAGCAGACGATATTTGCTTTAGATGCAACAGCGAGACACCTATTCTGTGGTCCAGCTTGACAACTGTAGGCTTATTTAGATAATTATTCACAAATCCTTGGGCTGTTTTGGATTGTACAGGTGCAGTTTAGCGTGCCAGGCACAGCCCTGCCTTCGGCCCTCTCTTTTGAAAAAACCGTTATATCTCCGAAAAGTTTCAAAACAGAAACAAGAGTGTGATAAGAAAAAGGAAGCATGAATTTTCATTACAGTTGTCTCTCAGTGGAAAGACCTCAACATGAGCAATACAACAGAACAGATGCAGAGATGGCTTAATTTGTGATGCTGCCCAAGGCATCAAAGCCGCAAGCAGCAACAGATAACTGTTTGCATGGCGAAAGTTTAGAGGACTTCATAACTTTACAGTCTGAAACGACTGCTTCTCAGTGGTTGATGTGAGTGGAGATGGCCAAAAACTGCTTCAAGCCTTCATGCCAGGGTGGCAATTTCTTCTTCGTATTAATGTTTACCTGACTCATAAATGAACTAACTAGAGTACAGTCACAGGGTCAAGGCCTCAGTGCCCTGATAAGACATGTTTTTAACTTGTAAGCTTCTCATCTTGGTGACTCTAAATTGTCCGTAGGTCTGAGTGTGAGTGTGAGTGGCTGTTGGTCTCTGTCTGTCTCTTATCCTCCATATTTGGAGGGTAAGGTGGAGCTAAGGAGGAGTGAGAGGTGGATCTGACCTGCTCTGTACTTTATTCTAGCTGTGTGACACAGTCTGTCAAATGGCCACTCCACTGTAATCCTTACCATTATCTTTATTGTCTACAGTAATCGAAGTAGAAACAGGATTGGCTAAAGTGATTCATCAGGGTAATGCATGTTTTTTCGATATTTTTATACACTCTTAAACACAAATAAAGATGCTGAGCGATTTACCAGACGTATGCATAGGAAGCAAACTGAGTGGCGTGGGATGATGAAAGCTCGGATGCTGGGAACTGAGGCTGCAGCCACTAAGCCAATCAGAGCCCAGGAAGACTAAGCCAAATTTTGAATGGTTGCATAAACCCGCAATGTACTGAGGAACCGGAATATTAATTTACATTGAATATCTTTAAAAATTCACAATGCACTGAGACCATGAAAGGTGAACCGCGATATAGCAAGGAATTACTGTATATCTATCTAAATGTATTGAAATAGACTTGGAACTAGAAACTCAGACAAGCAAAAACTCAGTCAGTTTCCCATAGGCATAATCTAATAAATTATGAAGTGATGACATTTTAAATCTAGATGGTCAAAGTTTTACTTCTCATCATTATATATAACAGTGAAATTAAGGGGACGTTGTTTCCTGCAAATGGGCTGGTTAGCAGTGAATCATGTAAAGTTAGTTTAGCCCATATAGAGAAGCTTTTCAATTCTGTAGCTCCACAACAGTTGTAATTATTGGGGCTGTGAAGAAATTTTATGTCTTCATGTACTGTCCAAAAGTGAAATCAGATGAACACAAAATTGATGAATAAAAAGAAATTCGATAGTGAGCTGTTTGGCTGTAGACTTGACAACTCATTCATCACAAACAATGACAGCAATATCTGTTCTTTCTAAAGATATTAAAGATTTACACATTCATTTTAAGTGATCTACTCAACAGGGGACACATTTACTATACCAAATGTACTCCCATCTGCAGTCAATTATAGTTTGACCCGATGATGACTAAAAGATAAGAGATGTTTCTTGAAATCTACAACGTACAAAATCAGTCGATTTATGTATCAAGGTGATTTCTGAGATGGGATACATTACTGACCGTACAAAGTATCAAAGCCAAGGGGAAGACAGAGGGGGTACAGCAGGGTTCAGCTCCCTGCCTTCAGTTTAGGCCAGTCACTGTGATGATGATGATGATGAATCAGTATGTGATTGTAAGGTTTCGGGCCACATTGTTAGGAGATGAAGTATGAAAAGAAGATGGAGATGGAGCAAGACATGAAAATAGAATGTGGACACAGCCTCAGCCATGACGCGACCAACATGTCATATGTATGCACGGAAAAGACAGGTGGCACACAGTCATATGCAAAGACTGCAAATATTAACAAGAGCAGAATTGAACCCATATATGCACACGCACAAACAAATGACACAACCTGTCACTGTTCAACTCTTTACTGGCCCATTAGATACTCTCACAACCATTGCCTTCTTTTTTTCATACAGCACATTTATTTATAAGACCTTAACTAATCTTCGTCAATTCCTCTTTTTTTCTTACTTTTAATTATTGTGAACCCTATTAATACCTTATATTAATATGCAGAGAGTTTTCTGGATTCAGTATACATCACTGAAAGCAATTATGGAAGAGCATTTTTCTCTTCTTTTCTTTTCTTTTTTTCACCTCACAGCTCAAATTGTTTCAGGGAGGTTTGTTGCGGTCAAAAGACAAACACTGCCCTCTTGAGCCTGTTGGCATCAGCTCAGAGTCAGCTGACACTGAGTTCACCTGCTTTTTGTTCCTCGATAGGAACACGTTCAGGTGGGTTATTCTTTTGTCTGTGATGCATTTGAATGTTTGTTTTTTGTCATCACAGCACAGCTATCTCAGTGCCACCAGAAATGGGACTGAGACATTTGGCACTGTAGGAAATTCAAGTTTTTTTTTTTTTGCTTTGGTATCTGAGGAGAAAGGTTTTGTTTTTTTGTTGAGACACAGATGACACCTCCCAAAAGATAACCTGAAAGGAGTAAAAAGAAGCCATAATGTAGTAATAAGGTCATGTGTGGCTAATCTGTTTGATTCTGAATTTCAGACCTTTGCCAAAATGTGTTTACACGGTCTTACACCACTTAATTTAGGTTGGATGAAGGGCAAAGCCACTCGTGTACACAAATGCTGAAGCTTTTGCACAAAATTTCTGACACTCCTCTTTTTGGGAAATGAGATGGACCTCTGTGAGAGTCCATCCTTTAAAATTAGACATTTTTTTCAGCAGTGTTTTCTCTTAGTAGCTTCACAGCCCTGTTCATTACCCTTATGGTAGATCCAACATTACTGCTTTGATTTTTTTTCACCAGAAATTAAAACAAGGCTGTTTCACAACAGTAAAAGATAACTTCAACTCCTGAAGAAATTCTGCTCCTCAAAAGATAATGTAACGCCTTTGAAAATACACATTTTTGTGTCCATCTTGAAGTTTTAGAAGTTGTCCAAGAGTTATCTTTTCAAAAACCAAATTTAAGTTTGAGCAGGCCTGTATAGTTTCATGCCCTGTTATTCATCTGACTATAATTTATCTTATCTCTTCCGGTATTTATCCATCTATATTCAGGTAAATTATTCTTATATTTTATTTGATTCATTGTTTTTATCTTCACAGACATGTTTATTACTTTCTCCTTCTATTTTGCTATTTTTACTCACCCTCATTAATCTGACAAATATAGCTATTACTTACTACTTTACGTGACAATTTTACTTTAAAAACACTTGATATGACAGCTACAGCTTATTCATTTGTTTAGGTTATTGGATGTAGGCTTACTAAATGTAACCACAATGACATCAGCTCATAAAAGAGCCACCAGTGTCAGTTTGTACTCGCAAATCACAGTTTACTGAAACCCACAAATATTTCAGTCCAGTTAGGGCTGGTTTTCTGCAGAATGAATGTTCTTACTTCAGTACATTTTTCAGTAATAGCTTTGCTCCTTTACAATCACAAGTTTTCTTATGAGGAGCTTTCCTGTGGGTTTTTGCAGTGATGTGTTACTTATCATTGAGTAAATAATCTTTATACTGTGGTGCCATGAGGGTACAGGTCATTGACTCCATTTAAAAGTCATTATTTTGCAAATGCTTCCAGCTCCATCTGAGAGAATCCTGACACATTAGCCAATGACACACAGGAACCAGCTGCACTTGTTTAGCATTTGCAGTGTCGCTTTTTATGGAGTTTTTTTTTTTTTTTTTACATGAAATTTGTACAATATTCTGACAGCTGACCAGAAGACGGGGTGTGCAGAGGGCAGACTGAGGTTGTGTGGTACCTGCTGCTAATTGCTGCTGCTGGAAAGGGCTGTTGGAGGGGAGGAACATGTGTCTGACCTCATTCATGCACATATCCTGCTATGCAGAGGGGATGTACTGCCACCACTAGGCTGCACTACTGTGTAGTGTATCAGTGATACACTGGTGGGTCACCACAGTGTACACACCACTCATATAATGTGTGTAACTGGAGAAAGATTTATTCTTGTTTTTGTGTTTCCCAACAGTCCTCCTTTAGCAGTGACTATACAGTGTGTTTCAGTGGGTCTTAAGCATTTGTTCATTTGTATGGTGAAGTATTAAGGCCACATTGAGGAAAAAAAAAAAATTGATTTTGAGAATAAAGTCATCATTTCATGTGAAAAAAGTTGTTATTTACAAGAATAAGGTCTTAATTTGTAAAACTTGAGGTAAAACTTGAAATATGAGAATAAAGTTGTAATTTTAGTGGTTTATTTTAGAAGAGACATCAGATGAGCAGTCCCCGCTATAAAATGAGGGTGATGTGATAACTTTGTCTCTTTACTTTTTTTTTTTTTTTGTAAAATTAAGACTTAAGTGGTCATGAAACACATTTGGACCTTTCCACCAAATATGGAAAAATACAAGATCTTGGTCATTTTAAGCACATTTCGAGCACATAATGAATATTTCTTTGATGTAGAAATATCTCACTCACTCACTAATCTTTACCACTTTATCCATTTCTGGGTCACAGGGGGCGCTGGAGCCAACTCCAGCTAACTTTGGGTTGAGGGGCGAGGTCACCCTGGACAGGTCACCAGTCCCTCACAGGGCCAACACACAGAGATAAACAGAGACCAACAACCACTCACACCCACACTCAGACCTACAGACAATATAGAGTCACCAATTAATTAATGGTGGGAGGAAACCCACACAAGCACAAGGAGAACATGCAAACTCGGAAAAAAAACACACAGGAAAAACATACAGAAAGGCCCCAGGTCCGGGAACCAAACCCACAACCTTCTTATTGTGGGGCAACAGCACGAATGCTGACATGCAGAAATATAATTTATTAAAATAATAAATTAAATTGTTGCTGCCTCCCATTTATACTGTTGTAGTTTCAATCTGTTTAGGCTGTTTGATTTTAATTCAAATGTGTAACTTATGTCCATGCAGTCCATGAGGCCTGTTAGGCCACATATCAACATATCATCAGAGTGGCTCTCTGGAAGTGTGGAAGTTTTACACTGGTATTGCTGTATGAATAAAAACGATGAAAGCTGAATGAAACCATATGGTCATTCATGGAAACACAGCTGATCCTTCTCAGGATATTTTATATTGTTATGTAGGCAACACGGCGGCATAGTGTTTAGTGGTGTCGCCCCACAACAAGAAGGTTGTGGATTCAGTTCCCAGCCTGGTTCCTTTCTTAGTTTGCTTGTTCTCCCCGTGCTTGCGTGGGTTTCCTTCAGGCACTCTGGTTTCCTCCCACCATCCAAAGACTTCATGTTTAGGTTGATTGGTGACTCTAAATCGCCTGTAGGTATGAGTGTGAGTGAATAAATGTTGTTTAGTAAGAAAGTCAACACATGGATTTCCTGCACAGACAGTCCTCACTCAGGTGCTACCAGAAATAAACACCAGACTTGGAAAGACTGGTGTTTATTTCTTGTGTTTCTTACCACAGCTGATTTGTCGGCAATGAGAGTTGAGTCAGTGGGGATTTTTGTGCTGTCTGTGCCTTCAATCCTCATTATGAGCCTGAGCCTGAGGTGTTCAACACTGTTTCCAGCTTTGTTTGTGTGGAGGTTGGCACTGCTGTCAATTACACTCAACTTTTTCAATTTTTTTCCTTCCTCTTTCTGCTTTTCCCTGTTCTGGGTCGCCACAGCAAGCCAGCTTCCTGAAACTTGCATGATTGATTTGGCTGCAGTTTTACACCGGATGCCCATTCTCATGCAACCCATTTATCTGGGCTTGGGATCGGCACAAGAGCGCCACTAGTGAGCACCTTGTGGCTGGGGTTCATCGTTGGGGAATGAAACTCCAGTCTTCTGCATGCCAAGCGGGTATACTCACCACTATACTCACAGCCTGTGCATCACGCTCAATAGCAGGCTTAATCATTTTCAGCCACAAGCGGTTTGTTTGGTTTATGGTTTTGGCTCAGTGGATGACTATTTTAGATTCATATCATTCTTACATTCAATCACACATTTTCACACAGTTAAGCATGTTGTCTCTCACACTTTTTCATTTCTGTATCTGCGATTTGTTTGAGAGTGTGTGTGTGTGTGTGTGTGTGGGTGTCTTTCAAGTGTTTTCAAGTTTGTAGTGCAGTGGGCCTGGTGTGTTACAGGGTGAACACAGATACAGACAGAAGGTAAATGTCATTATCCAACACAACAGCATATGTCATATGTGCCATTTCAATTTATATCCCTCCTGTGGCCAGAGGACAACTCATTCATAACCTGTGTCTCATTTATATATCCAAACTTCCTGCGTCGTGAGCTCATATTTATTCCATATTTCTTTACAGCAGCTACAGTCTTTGTTGAGGATCTCTAATAGCTTTTTTTAAAACATCTTTACAGCACTGATATTTCTAATTGTGTGTGTATTGTTGACAAATTAAATCCCAGTTCCTTTTGGTTCCAACAGGCTTGTGGTTAATATTCTAATTCGCATCAACACTTTATTAATTTTGAATGTAACTATGTTTCAGAAGAACTCTCCAGACTGTGAATTTGTGCTCTTAGCTTCATTCAAAGTGCAAATCATTGCTTATGCTGGCATAACAAAAAAAATTTGACTCAATATTGTATCATAAAATCTGCATTAATGTGCTATAACATCCCTCTCCCACCTCTCCCCGGGTTTGGTTCCCGGCCTGGGGCCTTTCTGTATGCAGTTTGCATGATCCCCCCATGCCTGCGTGGGTTTCCTCCTGGTACTCAATTTTCCTCCCACCGTCCAAAGACACCATGTTTGGGTTAACTAAATTGTCTGTAGGTCTGAGCATGAGTGTTTGTTGGTCTCTATCTGTCTCTGTGTGTTGGCCCTGTGATGGACTGGTGGCCTGTCCAGGGTGACCCTGCCCTTGCCCAATCTGAGCTAGGATTGGCTCCAGCACCCACTGAGACTCAGAAACTGTGGCTGAATTTAATGAAGATATTTTGCACATTTGCATGAGACGTCAGCTGCTTCATGTCTATGTGTATATGTAATAATTCATATAATCACAAATACCATTATCGCATACTTTATTCAAACTTAAGCACATCCTGCACAGAAAATGTTATCAATGCAAAACAAAAATATAACACATACATTCTGACCAGCGTTGTTACAATCTGCACTGCTATTTTTCACTGACAAACTCTTTTCTTGTGTGGCTTCTGATCTTCGAGCAGATGACATCCTCTTTCTTTATAATTTACACCACAATTACACCGATCAGGCATAACATTCTGACCACTGACAGATGAAGTGAATAACACTGATTATCTCTTCATCATGGCACCTATTAGTGAGTGCGATATTTCAGGCAGCAAGCGAACACTTTGTGAGAAGCAGGGGAAAATGGGCCAGCTTAAGGATTTGCATGAATTTGACAAGGGCCAAACTGTGATGGCTATACGAGTGGGTGAGAGCATGTCCAAAGCTGCGGCTCTTGTAGGGTGTTTCAGGTCTGCAGTGGTCAGCATCCATCAAAGTGGTTCAAAGAAGGAACAGAGGTGAACCGGTGACAGGCTCATGATACTGATACATTTGGGGAAGGAAGGCTGGTCCATGTGGTCTGAGCCAACACGAGCTACTGTTGCTCAGATAGCTGAAGAAGTAAGTGGTGGTTCTGATAGAAAGGTGTCAGAACACACAGGGCTTCACAGTTAGTCCAGTATGAGGCTGCATAGCCACAGAGGAGTCAGGGTGCCCATGCTGAACCCTGTGCACGGAGCAATGGAAGAAGGTGGCCTGGTCTGGTAAATTTTCTGTCACATCACCTTGATGGCCAGCTGCATGTGCTCGGCTAAGATGGGGAGCAAATGGCACCAGAATGCACAATGGGAAGAAGGGTTAGGGTTAGGGTTAGCAGTGTGATAGGGAGAGAATGAGAGCAGCAGAGGGGGATATTCAAAACAGGTCAAGGCAGGAACATGATGCTGCCTGAAGTTCATGAAGATGATGCTCTATGGAATTCATGTATATATGAGAGCAGCAGGCGTTGTAGGAACATGGGGTGGAGATGAGTCACCACCTGCAGGATGAGGACAGGAAGAGAGAGGAGGAGCTGGGAGAGACAGAGACTTCAGGAAAACATGGTTAGTGAATGCAGTACACACGAGAGCTGGGAGAAATTGTGATTTCTGAGAAGCATGGTTATTGTCAGCGCATGCGGGGCGGTAGGAAGCAAAATGAACAGCACATTGGCTGCCAAAATAAAACAGGAAATTAACATATAAGATTCTGCCACCTACATAAGCATTGTTGCAGACCATGTACACCCTTTCTCTGACGTCTGTGGCCTCTTTCAGCAGGAAAAAATGGTCCAGGCATGGTTTGAGGAGCAAAACAACAATTTGATGTGTTGACTTGGCCTCCAAATTCCCCCAATTTCAATCCAACTGAGCATCTGTGGAATATGCTGGACAAATAACCCTAACCCTAATGCTGATCCATGGAGGCCCCAACTCACAACTTCCAGGATCTGCTGCTAACATCTTGGTACCAGACACCAGAGCACACCTTCAGGGGTGGAGTGGAGTCCATTCCTCGATTACAGGGCTATTTTGGCAACAAAGGGGGGACTAACTCAGTGCTGGACAGGTGGTCATACTGTTATGTCTGTCGCTGTGTGCATGTGAACATGGCATGATGCATATTCAATGTAATATGCAGGCTTAACCATTAGGTGTCACCACCACAAAGAAACCAAGTCACACTTGCAAAAATATTATTTACAAAATTGTTATGAGGCAAATAATAAACAACAAAGACATTCAGACCTCTTGGACGATAGATAAAAGCTTTTCTGCGACAGCAACAGTAAACAAATTACTTTAAAGCTGCTCTATATTTATGAGCAATGCCAGTGGTGTCACTCATCATGATGAATTAGCTGACCCTGCAGTTCCCCTCAGTTCCCCACAGTTAGCATCCAGAGCTCTTTGTTTTGTTTTTTATGGCCTTCAAATTAAATGTCTACTGGCACTCTCGCTCATCAGACTTGTTTATAACTGTTTACAACGATGAACCTCTGCTCACTGCTTAGTGCCGCTTTGAGTTACAGTGCCCAAAAGAGATCAAGATACCGCAACTTCAGATGAAAACAGACAAAACACAAGAAGATTAAGAGGCGTTTTATTTAATCTAAGAACAGATGTGCTGCCGAAATCTTCAACACAATCAAATGCTCCAACACCCAACACATCAAACATTGCAAATAACAGAAGTCAACAGTTTGCAGTTGACGAACCCAGCTGAGACACTTGTTCAATGCTTCATGACTTTTAAAATGAAAAGCTTTGAAAAGGAAGCACATTTTTGCATTTAACTGTGTTGTGTATTTCCCGTGTTTTCCGATTGAAGGAGATGTTTTCTGAATTTTCTTTCATTGTGTCTATTTTTATACAGTCCTTGAATGAAGAGCCTCTGTATTTAGCGGTTGAACGGAGAGATTTGGTGTAAACCAAAACAGAGCTAAAAAATAGTCTGACATGGCTCTGTGCGCCTGCTGAAGGTGGAAATAGTTTGCAAACTTTGCTATCAACTTTAGATGGTTACTAATGTGTTTGCAGTTTATTTAATGGCCTATTAACTATCCAAACAAATCATTTTACACACACAAGAATTTGAAATACAACATAAAGCTGAATAGAGGTTCTTTTCCTAAAATAATCCATTTCTCAGCCCGGTTGATTCAGATGTGGTTGAGTCACAGAGGTTTTGCTGGCAGACACAGAATAGAGCTAAGTGACAATCCTGCTAAATGGAGTTAGAATACATTAAAAAAGCTAGAGGCCAGTTAGCAACACTAACAAGTGTAGCCAGCAGGCACAAGGATTCACAGAGCGGCCTTAGAGTGGAAGTGGTTATGAGACTGTGGCACAGATTCAATGATGTTCACAAGAGGTTTAAAGACAGGACACACACAGGACTCTTCGCAGTCAGCCAGCATAGATCAACAACATCATGTCACTAAAATGACAAGAGTTACATTTAATGCTTCAAAAGGCAAAATCGGTATCACATCGACAACATCTTTGCGATGTAAACAATCATTTGAGTTGTTGTTGAAAACACTGTTCCTGTTCCATATTTGCCTAATGATTTCTTCCTCTTGATATGACTGACCAGCCACACCATAATATAGTTTATAGTTGTAATTGTGCGTACAATTCAGCAGCGATGGAGAGCAGTCTCAGATTCCTGATATACCACAATGTGCAAGTTCCATTGAACCACATACAAACCATCCATCAATCACAAATGGGGAAAACACATTCCTGAGTTTACTATGATGATTCTGTTTGTGCTGCAAGCTTGGGTTCATCAGGTTCATCAAGCCAATAACATCCGCTCTTTCTATCAGCATGTATTAAAAGTGTGTTCAAGCAGTTTGAACATTTCATATCAATAAAAAATGTTTGTTTTTCTTTAAGATTAACAAGAACATTTTCAGCTTGATCTTAGCAGGTAAACATAAGTGGCAGATGCTAATGATGCTAACTTGGATGCTAGTTATGTAGTAAAAGTTAAGTATGTATTGTGGACAAGACCGTACAGTCATGTAGTGCCGGGGCATCTGCACATGTCAGCTATATGTGAGATTTCACGTCCATACTCTGTTCCCGCCACCGATGCCGTCAGTGTATGTTTTTCTCAAAATGCTTTCTTTTAATGCACGTGTGCAGACTAGTATACAGTCTGTCTCTGTTCTCCATCAGTAAAGCTGTTTTTAGAACCTGCTTGGGCTCATTTACACTACTTTAAAGGATTTAAATTATCAACATTTTCACTGTTTAATGCTTCCGATTACCTTGAAGAAAATGTTTCAGGTCTTTACTGTCATAATATCCATATGTCCATTGAATCTGAAATCAATGGTCTCTACAATCACTTCTGCTCTCTATATCTCTATATTGTGAAGCAAGCTTTTCCTCTGTCACCCACCTGTTTACACATCATGCCCAAAAACCTCAATCATCCTTGTATATAATTACTTGCTAATCGGGCAGGGAAGGAGTACAGGACAGTAGACAGGACAGAGAAGGTTAATTATTTCTCTGATAAAATCTCCATTGACATAGACAGATTACTGACAGAGGTCTTTTGTCTTAAAGTTCCTTAAAGTCTCGAGGAAATGTCAATGTGTTCTTTGCTTTAAAATCAGTTTGTTGTGGCCTGGTGAGCTAGAGGACCCAAAAAGCGGGTGACCCCACTGGAAGATTCCACAACAGATTTACTCTTGCCAAAAAAAAAAAAAAAAAACCTGAAAAAGGACAAAGAAATGCTGGCTTGGTTCTGCAGGTGGGGAGTGGCAGGAGGCTGGGAGACTCAGAGGTGGAAAAAAACAAAAATTAATGATAGAGAACACTTGCAGAGAAAAAAAAAAAGACAGGAAACAATGGCATGAGGTTCTGAGAAGGACCGTGAACTGGCTCTGCTGAATGAAACTCATGTATTTGGCACCAGAGTGAAGTCTGAGGTGGCTTATTCAGGTGATTAAAACCAGGTGTGCCTACTGCACCTCAGAGCAAAATTGATTATTATCATATTTTTGCTTCTTTTGGATATCAAAACTTGAAATGAAGCAGGGGAAGCACAGCAACATAGTGCTAAGCACAATAACAAGGTCGCGGGTTCAGGTCCTAGGCCTGGGGCCTTTCTGTACAGAGTTTGCATGTTCCATCTGTGCCTGCGCGGGTTTCCTCCCACCGTCCAAAGACATCATGTTTGGGTTAACAGGTGACTCTAAACTTACCTTAGGTCTGAGTGGCTGTTTGTCTCTGTTTGTTTCTGTGTGTTGGCCGTGTGATGGACTGGTGACCTGTCCAGGGTGACCCCGCTTTCGCCCAATGTGAGCTGGGATTGGCTCCAGCACATCCGTGACCTGCAAACTGATAAGTGCTTGAAGATGAATGAATGAATGCATGAAAAATAAAGCAGGAGCAGCAGGTTTACGTCTCCTCCTTGCTTACATTATCTTGCTCTGTACCTGGTATTGATTAGCCAATCACCACGAGGGGTTCCATCCGTGAATGGAGGAAGTGACCACCTCACACTCCTCCTCCTCTTTGGCTTCGGCTCCCTTCCGCTTCCTGGTCTTCTGGTGGTGCCCTCGGACTGTCATCAGCAGGTATGTAGTGTAGCTGTTCTGTATGTGTAGTGTTTTGCTGTAACCAACAAAGAATGAATAATAAAGGATATTGCTTCTCTGTCCATCTGACTGGCCCCAGTTTGAGTTCCTGGTGCAGGGACTACCTACTGTAAGCTGTCCTCTCCCTTGCAGGTGTGCCAGCACACTGTATCATGGGAATGTGAGCTAGAGAGGGGCTTTTTGGGGCTGTTTTGTCTCTCTCATGTTTTGCAGCTGCTTGGTTTTACCTTTAGCCAGCTTTGCTTCTGCTCTGCTCTGCATTGCCTTGCTTTGCCTTCACTTCTGCCCAATTCATCAGACTGCTGCTTGGCCTGGTACTTCTTGCTTCACCATCATGGCTGCATGGTCTAAAATTCTGCTATACTGCTGGCTATGCATGGATTCTGGAGCGGAGTGTTGATTCCTTAACGGAGGCCAATTTCTAATATGTGTGTGTGAGTGAAATCTAAAGTTACATTCCCCTAAGTTTTTGAATTCCATTTGCCTTCTTCCCTGAGGTCATTCATTTGGCTGATTTTTTTTAACTGTTTTTTTTCTGGCTTTTTTCTTCAGAATGATTTTGGAGATTTGTTGTTGTTCCTTTTCTCTTCCCAGACTTTTGTAGTTTATGGCACCAGATATTCAGTTTATTTTGATAATTTGTACAATTTTGGCTGCTACAATCTGTTCCCTTTTTTATTGGTTGCGCATTGGTTGTTAATTAAATGTTGTCCCATTATTATGATTTCCTTCTGCCCTGAGGGCAGCTGAAGGGTGGCGCTGGTTTCCTAGGTGATGGTCTTACTGTTTGGTGTGTGTTTTGCATCCCCTTGGTCGTGATCTCTTTCACCTCTATTTGTGTGTGGTTGTCACAAATGACTTGGATGATTTTCTTTTGTTGGAATCAGCCATTCTTCGACCCCTCTCATCACCATTAAGCCTCAGCCACTGAATGGCCCTACCTTTCCTTGATAAATGCATGTGAGAAGGAGACTTTACTACTGCTGTTTTACTGTTAAAGAATTTGGTAATAAAGGTTATGGATTGCTTTAAATCTGACATCTGGCATCTTTCATGCCTCACGAGTATATTGGCTATTCTGTTTGCTGTTTGGCTATTCTGATTATAATTTCCAAACTCTTAATAAACATGTGCTTGCATTGTTCCTCACGCCACACAGGGAAAGTGTAAAACAATGGGCCCTTTAATGTGAAGCCATAGGGAATGGCTTGTGCGTTTCTTTTTCATGAAACAAAATAATTAGCTCATTCAAATGTCTCCAGATTGTTGTAATTTCTTTTTCAAGGGATAACAAAGGGCAAATGATTTACAGAGGAGTTGTTGGACCAAACAAAATGTGGCGCTGTTTCATTTGAGCTGAATGTTAAAATAAACTTGAGTTTCTGTGATCAAGCCTTGTTGTGAGCTGTAGCTGTGTGAGTTCATATCGCCAGTCCACCTCTGAGAGTGTGCCACAGTCCAGTGGAGCAGAAGTGGAATTCCACATCTGCAATTATTGAACAACAGGGTGCAAAAGAAATATTTGAGCTGGAGAGGAGGAATGAGCAGATGAAGTAAAAAGTCAGAACACAACTGATAAAAGCATTGACTCACAGCCAAAAACATGCTTATGTCACTGTTTACTTTATTCTAAAAGAAACAGGGGTATAATGTGAATGAGATGATATACAACATGGAGGAAGTAAATATTAGATAAAAGGAATGGTAAATACATGCAGGCATCAGAGGGGCATTTGAACACCCAGTAAACTGGAGTTCTTTAGTACATGAGACAGCACACAGTACAGTACATCCTTAGAGTCAAAAATACAACGACTCTATCATTCACACAAAATCATATTGGCACTTAACAGAATAAAATGAATGTACTCCGTATATCCTCAATCCAGGCTACTTCGAAACAGGCACACCGCCTCTTATAAACAGTGCATAAGGCATTACTCTGAAGATGTATAATATGTATGTCGCTGTTGTTTCTTAAGGGATACTGTAGCGTAGCTTCACATTCATTTTCAGAGATCCAACAATAGAAAAAGTAAACAGAACTGCTGGCAGAGGAACTATAGACACACGTCCCTCAGATTGGATGTGAGACTATGAAGAGTTGAAAAACAAACGTGTTATAAGGCACTGCAGGAAAATATTATATATGTAGTAAAAAAAAGAAGAAGAAAAAGAAAAGAGCAGGTGGTATATACACCCGGGCATTTTAACATGTTATAGAAAACATACCCTGAATGACTGTCTCTCCCAAAGCCAGCAAAACAGACAAAACATTATTTAATCTTTTTATATACCCACAAAACAACTATTTCTTTTAATCCTCCAAAAACACTTTCAACAAAGACCCTAATTTATGTCGCCATGATGTACTTGAATGGTTGCGGTTTGTAATTTCTTTCTCTAGCGGTGTCTGTCTGTTTTGAGTTCCTCAGTGAGAGGGTTTTGTCTGTTGACAGAATCTAAACCATGGTAAGGCCAGAAGACTCTCCCAAACTACAAGTACTGCTCCCTTTTCTCTGGTGGGGTACTTTTAACATTTGGTCTGAAATTCAAAAGGGAAAAAAGACACGTTTCAGTCAAAGTACAGTTATAGAGGACACAAAATAAAACCAAAGAGACACATTTACGAAAGCACCCAGAGGTCACAGGATATAACTGAAGTCATCAATAAGCCCAACAAAACCACAAAGTGTTTCAACTCATTGTTAACTTTCAGCTAATAGTTTGGCAGAGGGGGCTGGGGGCATGGAAGATGGAATAGAGTTGTATACAGGCTGAAATAGAGGAGGTCACCTCATTTCTAAAAAGAAAGATCTGATCAGAGTCCATATTTACAGAGAGGCTCAAAAGGTAAGGGGGAAATGGGAGAAGACAGTGCATCTTACTGCCCATTATAATTGATGAGGTGCAGCTGTAGTACCGCGGAAAAGGAAAATGTTCTGCTACAAGAGGTCCAAATTTGGGTCTAAGAGGTAATGGGAGAAAAAAGGGGAAGACAGTGGTTGGACAGGTGGATAGTCCTCGATAAAGAGGCGAGGGCTGATCAGTCTGGGAAACTAGTTTCACTCAACAACTCTGCCCTGAATTAGAAAAGAGAAGAAGACAGTCAGAAAAGACCAGGATTAGAGGACAGGAGGAGAAATAAGAGACACATCAAGACCTTGTAAATGTTTACAACAGCTATGAAGTGTTAAAGATAGTGAGATGCAAAGCAAAATGAGTGAAAGTGAAACTACATGTCACCTGGTTTCTAAATGAAAGAATAAAGTCATTACATGTGACCAGTATGTGTTAGTAATAATGTGCTTATTGATAAGAGGTGAAACACAACATATCAAATCGTTTTTTTATGAGTGAACTCAAGTGAGCTGTTAGTTCATCTGCTTTTTTTCCTATTTTTTTAATTCTGAGAAATACAATTATTGCCTTCACTTTCTTAGATAAAAAGTTAACTTTAGCTTATCATATGGAATGTAGCAGGGAAAAATCTAGTTCAGTGCTGTCCAAAAAAAAAAAAAAAGCAACACACCTTCTATCTGTCAAAAGCCAGTTTTGTTTTTTCCTGTGTTCATCTAAGCCAAAGTCACCAGGTTGTTAACCCAAGTTACTTTTCTGCATTCCCATATCTTTTCTTTGGACATAGCTTTATAGACAGTTCTATCAGACTTGTTTTTGAGCAATCCCCATTCAAAACACACCTGCTACTCACTGACATGTGACCTCCCCCTTCATTTAAAGGAAACAAGGAATTTCCTGTAGGAACCCCCCTCCTGTGGACCCCCCTCCAATCTGACAATAAAAAGAGCACTCCACGAACAAGTGTCTACCAAGAAGTGAGTCCTTGTGGATGGGAAATGGGGTGACTGGGACCTATCTTAAGAAAAGTTAATGGCTTTATTATCTGGAACAGTGATGGGCCAGCTCTTTCAATGAATTCCAAATGAGAACAAAGTGAAGTGGAAGCATCAAGGGGGAATTCAAAACCCAATTTAGACCTGTTGTCCAGATTTACAGTCTCTAATGTGGAACAGATTTTGAAATTGCTATAGCTGCTGTAAGTTATCCATGTGGAGGCCTTATATGAAATAAATTACATAATGTTGACGGCACTGATGTTAAATACAGCATAAATAAGTTATTTCTTTGTTTTAAGTATCATGTCAGCTCATGGTCCACTGTGATCTGTCATACTGTGCTAACATCTTATTTTATTTAGAAGTCAGATTATACTTTTGAGAACTACACTGAACTCTTATTTAAATATTGGATAGGATATAAACGAGATTATTTAATGGAAGGTATGAAAGTGTGTGTGTGTGCGTATTAGTAAATGGGTTAGGATGTGATGTGTCAAAGAGAACCTCCACTTTCTCTCAGTGTTGAATAAAAGAGTGAAATGATAATCAACAGCATTCATACTCAGCAGACACCTTTTTCTGACAGTTTGTCTCCACTGTTGCAGTTCAGATGTGTCTTATCAGATGATTGTTGTGTAAAACAGGACTGCATGAGAGAGACCTTCTTCTAATGATGGGGAGTCGCTCAGCTGTTGTAAAATGGCCGCCAGAGTCTTTCCTTTCAAAGAGCACTTAACACACCCGCTTTATTTTCAGTTATTTTTGGTCTCTCACATTTAAGATGACTTTGTTAGGATCACAACCTGTGTGCTTATTCCCAACAGCAATCATTCAGATTCTCTCTGGTCACAACCTGCTTTCCTGGGGAGATTGTTCAAGGCAACATTTGTGTCTGCCAGGAAGAGCTGCTCAGTAACTCTTTGGTTTTGGGCTCCCTCTTTACACAACCCAACCTGCAGCAGTGGAGTGTGAATACACAACACAGTAAGGGGGCAAAACTCAGATGCAGCTCCAACCAGGAAGCATAGGACTTGGTAATAAACGTTCATTGTGTTTTATAGTTTCTAACTCCATATCAATTCTCTCTAGGTATCTGCCGGGACCTTTCATTTCATTTTGTCTATGACTAACTTGAAATGTAATTTTGCTGTTGTAAGAATCATTTCTTTAATTGGTTTTAATTTTTTCTTTTAGAAAGTGGATGACTCAGTGTTTCGTGGGTCAGATTTAATCAGGTACACTAATTTCAATTAGTGACATTTAGTGGCATTAAAGCACGTGAGAGGGTTCCATTTATAATGCAAACTCAATCAATTATGTCAGTGAACTGGATTTATGTAAAATATCTGTGTTCATATTTAAGTTTGTAGGGCATCTTTTGTGTGTTTAAAGTGTGATACTATGTGCGGTATATATGAGTCCATGTGTGTCATCCCAGTGTGTGACTTTTACATGGCTGCATGCATGATAGTCTTCTGGTTTCATTTTAGCAGACATAATTTGAGTAAAAGGGGATGGTGCCAAGTGTGTCCTCTGCTCTCTGTTTGGTTGGCTGCTGGGAGGGGTTGGGGTTTACACGTACTCCCTGGCTGTGGACGGCTGTGATTGGCGGTAATATTGCTGTCCTCGCATGTCATCTTTGGAACAGGAGCAGCACAGCAAGGACCCGCCCAGTACTGTCAAACTGGCTGCTGCCCAGCCCACGAACAGAGCGGAGCCAAACTCATACCTGCCAGGAAGCAAGGAAAAAAAGATTTAAAAGCAGGCAAAGAGGTAAACATGCTTTGTTTCAGAGGCTTTGTATTTCTGTTACTGTTGTTGTTATTATGAACTCCAAATTTAACCTGGAAAAAGAAGAGAACCACTGTCTCTACAGACTGAAACTTCAGCATGATTTACACTTCACTAAGCCCATCATTAGAGAATAGAAAAATGCATCTCCAAATAAAAGACATCCATATTGAGAATGACTTAAACAAAAACAAGTTCATCTTACGCTTAGTTACAGAATTCATAGCCTCCTAAAAATGATAAGCTGCCAATATTCAGTTATTCTACAATTCTAATAAATGCAGCAATATCAGCTTTGCTCCCAGGCCAGAGCAGTTAGGATATAATGATCGATGTTTACCAGCCATTCGCTGGCTAATTTGATGTCATGACTTATTTGACCTAAATTGACCATCATTCGACTGTCTTTGGGTAAGATCTGAACATCAGCCCATGTGACAGTATCACAAGTGTTGCAGCTACAAGGTTCCTTTAACAGGAAAAAGCAAGCTCTCTCTGGTTTCAATATTTCTGAATATGCAGTCTCTGACTTGTATAATGCATTTATGAATTTTGCTAATGATTATGTTGTGTGTGTTGTTTTGTTTTTTCAACGGTCCATTAAGGTTTGGTACTGAGAACTAGTTCTAAATTATACCCTGTTCCAAACTTTCGATTGCAAAGGGATTGAGATCAAGAAATTTTCATTTCAATTCTGTTAATTGATTGCTAAAAAAATGTCCCTTGCTGCTCCTGCAACTTTCAGTTTCCATACAATTGTGTAGCTGAACCTCACCTGAGTTGAATGCATGTAGGGTTTTTGACAGAACAGTGCACTGGCTTGTCGGGGACTGCACAACTGTAATACTGTCTTTTGTTAGGCTCTTTGTTTTTTGGCGGAAATATATAAGGAGCAAGCACACTACTGATAACATGGAAGCATCGGATGCTCTGAAGTGCGTGGTCATTTTGTTAAGTGAGATGATTTGTCAGACTTGGTACAGTGTAACACATCATCCCAAATGATCTGCTTTTCAGATCAAAGCCATGTTGTAGTTTTAAAAGTGATCAATATTACTATTCAGAGCAGTGAACAAAAAGGTGAGCAGAATATATGTGAAGCATATCATTTAGAAACAGAAACCAAATCGGCTTTTAACTTCTACAGGTCTCATATACCATATTGGATCAGTTGGGGAATGTGAATGTAGGAAAGGTCAGTGTAAAAAAAATAGTTTAAAAAATAAGCATCATTTTGGCCCCACCTGTTGGAAAATTTGAATCAAGAACCATTAAGAACTGGAAGTAAAAAGCAGAATCTTAATCAGAATCAATACCCAACTCTACAGTAGGTTCTATTGCTTATTGGTTTTGAATACACGTACAAACTTGCTGTAGTGCTCATATGAACCAGAACATGAAAGAACCGAGGTGGGGACAGAAAAAGGGAGAGGTGTAATGGAGAGAACTCTTGGGGTGGAGTCGATAATATCAACAGAATTTAAAACCTCTGCGAGACTGACCTATGTTCTCATTACAGCTGTAAAAACCAACGTACAGTGTTACCAAACTAAATCTTTTCACACTTTAGTTCGCGTTGCATTACTTTTAGAAAAAAATAAGTAATACTCTACTTTTGAATTAAGAAATTAATCCTGCTCAAGAATTGTATTGTTGCACACCACTAATAGAAATGAAACAGTATTGATAGTGCACACTATGTTCAGAAAAATTTAGACTTGAGAGGGAGTAGAAGCAGCAGATGTTCACTCTGTCTTGCATGTCTGTCAGTTTCTATTTCCCACAGTTGATGATTTTCTTTTGAAGATCATAAAAGAGGTGTCCTCATCTCAAGGAAAAATCCTACAGGGATGTTTGATCAAGGCAGTAATATTTTGCCTGAAACTACAGCAATACACAGAAGAGTGTGTGCAAGAAAAAACAATGATTTTCAGTCAGAATTCATTAATCGCCAGAAAAAATGGCCCGTCTCTTTACAGTTCAAATATTGATTACCATATTTTTTCATAGCATCACAGCAGCTAACTCCTGCAAGCAAAAAGGGAGAAGGGAATGGTATGAACCTAAACTTCTGATCTGTCTTATGGGTATTTGCACTGTAGTCACAAATACTGATACATGATGCATACCTGGCATTGAGCGGTGTATTTGGGTTGAAGAACTGATAGGACACCTGAGTGGCATACCAGGACACAGAGACCAGTGTACATAAACCTGTGGAGGGACAAAAAATGAATACAGCAGAGAAGACTGCAAACACTCACTGCAGCACACTGATGAGCTGGGGAATAGGTTAGATGATATCGTCCCCTGAGATTATGGTTTATGTCTAAAATCAGCAACTAATGCCTCTAAAATGACAACTTCCTGTTTACAGAAGCGTCTCTAATTGCCCAGAAGACTCCTGGAGATAGATTTGGGCCAGAAAAATGCCAAAGCACTCTCACTAAAGGCACAAATTGCAGGACATACTGCGGTGTAATTTCAGTTACAAACCAAACAAGACATTTACGGAATCAGGCAGAAGTCACACCTGCAAGCAGGAAGAGAGCTCCTCCGGTCACAGCGATCCGAGTCTTGGTGGCCGGGTTGTTATCTCCCACTTTAGTGCACTTCATGCCCACCACGCTAATGATGATCCCCATAAAGCCCAACAGCACTGACACCACCATAAGGGCCCGACATGTCTGGATGTGGACTATAGAGAACAAGACAAGAGGAGGCAGGGATCAGAGGGAGGCATGGAGAAAGGAATGACAGCAATACAATAGAGGATGTGAAAGTAAGAGTGGAATATAAAGGCCAGGAAGAGAAAGAAAATGTTGAGAAGATGAAAACTACAGATAGAGTTTCAGTCCATCATTTGGAATAAAATTGCATTTCTCTGAACATAAAAGTGATCGTTATATGGGAAGGAAGCAACACAGGCCACAAAGGACTGATGAGAGACCACATGCATTCACAAAGAGAGTCCATCGCTGTTTTGTTTCCCAGAGCAGAGTAATGCCAGAGTTTATGGGCCCAGGGGTGACTTTGATGGCCACAACTCAGGACCTTGAATAATCCTCCAGATCTTCAGTGGTTTTGCCTTCTCAAAAATCTAATGTGTTGCCCACACAGGCCTCAGCACACACATAACTTAGTGGGAGGAACATATTTACACATATTTACACACACATATGTGCAAGTACACAATATCTGCACAGATGAAACACAACTCTCTCTCTCTCTCGCTCTCTCTCTCTCTCTCTCTCTCAACAGCTGTAGGAGGGTCTGCTTTACGTGGTTCACACAGTGGGATTAGTGTGGCTTTGTCACAAAGCAAGATTGTTTTTCATGGGGCTGTCGCCACAGCGATCAGACATAACTGACTCAAACTCAGCCACACATTAACAACTTTCAAAAGTGCAATAGTAATGCTAAACACTTAATGATACTGTCAAAACACTGATGTAGTGTGTCTTGTTTACAATAAGCAAGGGAATTGTTGAAATACTGGCAGCAGGAGAAAATATGCAAATTTCAGCATCCTGATTCTGATGTCCAACAGAGCTGACAAGTATGGTAATTAAAGTAAACATGACAGAGGTGTCCAAGTAGGTTTAACAGCCAAGGTCACGGACGTTAGCTTCAAATAACAATAACTTGGAGTGTAAGCCATTGTTTATAGACTAGAAGAGAGGAACAGCAATCGAATAGTGTTAAAGCCACAAACAAAGCATCAATAAATATGGCAAACAGGAGAGCACCTGAATATTAATACCAACTTTACTTTGTTGTTGGAGTTGTTTTGTTTTTGTTTGTTTGTTGTTGTTGTTGTTTTTTGTCCTCTCACCCATTTGTTCTGGTTTTCAAGGTCAACAATGAACTCACTGACACTGAAATAAATCAGACTAGAAAAGGCCAGAAAAGTTCATAGGTAATCCTAACTGAAATGACAAATTACAAATTTCTCTAGTTTATAATTTAGAGTTGTATAAAGTAGAACATTTATATGTTGCTGTTATAATGAAAAAATAAAACGACTCTGGATTCAGCAACAGTCTGAGTAGGAACCTCAAGTCTTCATTTGTCATTCTGAAACATATGCCATCATTCAGGCAAAGCAGCGATGCTGGATTTCAGAGGCTGACCTGAGGGGACTTATGGTGGCAGAAAGAGGATGGAACAACCTTTGAAGTCAGATTTACGGCTTCAGAGCTCCTTTTCATGTATCTGAATGCTCTTCAACAGAGGACAGCTTGATTTTTTAAAATTCTTTCTTCTATTCTAAGCATTCCTTCTTTTCTTGTGAAGGTTTCGAGGTTTTGGCCCCACATGCTAAATGACAATACTCAGCAGTTTCAGGCAGTGACAAACCAGAGGGACATTTGGGGGCCGTTGAGGTGAATTAGAGGCTAAAGGGGAGAGCTAAAGAAGGACGTGGGCTGGCTCACCCAGTGGGCCCTCTCTTTCCAGTGCCAAAGTTGGTAGTGCCAGCCACAAGCTTTCAATGAGTGTGTGTGCGTGGGCTCTGTAAGGTCCCTTTGTGAGGTCACTTGTGACTCTTTCATACATAACATCTGTTTGCATACTGGCTACTGAGGTGTAAAACCAAATAATAAACATCATCAGCCCTTCCCCCATCCAGCTACAGCACAGACCGATTAGCATGGTAATCCCTATTGTGTTATCGCATCTCAATTGGCTAAAATCACATTTTCCTTCAATTTTAAGTATAAAAAAGGCCAGGTCCTAATAACCTTGACTCATAATTATCAAACAGTCAGATTAAAAAAAGAAAAGAACAAAGAATTTTATGTGGGTATAAATTCCTATTTCAGAAGAGACTGTGAATATGACTATGTGAGTCCCAAACCAGTCTTCAAGGGTAAGTCTCGTGATATATATATATAATCTGGGTCAGTCATCCAGCACACACCATCCTGCTGCCAGAAGTAATCCTCACTGAACGTGTGGCTGACAACAGCCCAACAGTTAACCTAAAACTGGAATATATATATATATATATATATATATATATATATATATAAAGGAATTATGTTTTTGCTATATTTAAAAATGCATATCTTCAATACAAACAATAAGATTAAGGATTTAAGGTAGGAAGAGAAAGCATATTGTGGATTTTATAGGAGCTGATGCACTGAGGTTTGTTGAAACACAAAGCCATGCCAGCAATGCAATATGGTTAAATTAACTGTGAAAATGTAATTTAAATTAATTTGGTGCTGTGTCCTCATCTGTTGAATCTCAATCTTCTTTCAGCAAATACTCAATTCAGTAATAAAGGTATCGGAACAGCATAGGTTACAGTAACATACGTCTTTAGCACTAGGACATGGTAAGATATGTGTTTATCGCTGAAGTATGAAATTAACATGTGGTGTGACAGAGCTGATGGATCAATGTGAGTATGATCATGCTTAGATCTTCTCAAGAGCTGTCCTTTCAGCACTACTGTCCTCAGTCCACGGCCAATCCTCCAAACAGTACTTCATCCTCACTATAATCTTCATCTCCTTTTTCAGCTCAGCAAACCTGCAGTAGTTTCCACTACAGCTGCTTGGCAACACCAGCTGAGTGGAGCACAGTCTGGTGAACAATTATATCCACTATCACATGGTGCTCCCGCTGTGATTCCAGCCAGAGAGAATAGTTTGCTCAACTCAAACCTGTGATAGTACCAGATCAAACTGACACCATAGGGGTATTTAATTAGGATTCAGTGCCTTCTTGGACCCCAGACACATGATCTGCTGTATTTCATAATCTGTTAGTGGAAATGCCTGAATAAACCTGTGAATGAACAGGAATGCTCGGTCACAGCTTTTCGCTTCAGTGTGGATTTAGACGAACATGTAGTTAACCCTTTTTCTTCAGTCTGAATCCACACTCACTGGGTGTGTTAATGGACAAACAGAACAATGTGCGTGTGTGGGGAAGACCGAGCACATTCTGGGAATATCTCTGGTGTTTGGCTCAACACTGCCCTTTTATTCTCTTCACAGCCCCTATTCATCTGCCAGGACAATACACTGTTCTTATCACTGCAGCGAACCAAAGGAGACTGGAGATCAGCTTGGGCACCGTTGCCACACAGAACACCACAGAACGTGTTTTGATATAATGACTCACCAAGACACCAAAATGTTTGCAAAGTGCCTCATTTCTTAGTCCAAGGAGAGTGCGCCGCAGCAAGACGCAGCACTTCAGCCCCAAACCACAGAGAAAAACACAGTAAGTGGTGTGTTCATTTGTTGAGTGAAAACGGCTTCTGACTGAGCCCACCCCCGTAGCCTTTCATTAGAATTTCTAATGACAGAATAAAAGGATGATTTAAGCAGGCAGTAGATAGATTCATTCAATCAAAGGATTCATTTAATCAAATATGAGTCGGTCCTGCTTACAGAACTAATTTATGTTCGAACACAACATTCCTGACCCCTCCCTCACACATTACGCTCAATGTTTAGACTTCCAAAGCATAAATCCACTTTATTACAGTTGTTAAAAGTGACATTTGAAGTGAGACACACAGCTTCCAAATCATCAAATGAATGAGCCAGCTATAGTAACTGTTGATGTGATTTGGGGCACAACAACTATTTTTGAGAGAGATTGGAAAGACTAAGTAAAAGTGGTTAATGAAAACTCACACACTAGTGTATAATCAAAAATACTATTATTTAAGAAATTTAAAGGAAGGAAACGAAAAAGATAATGTGTGAAAAAAAGACTAGAGGAAGCTTTTCTGGTGATTCATTAATAGAGGATTATTGACTGACTTGAATTTGAACTGTGCTTTTTCAGCATCATTTTTGTCAGCTAGCCAACAAATATCACTTAATCACAGTTGTAGTTGCTGCACAGCTTCCCCAAAAGGTATTCAACCCACAAAAAATGTTGCATATTCTTAGTCTCGCTTAAATAAGATAATGATCATCAATACACAAAATCCTTAGATTTTTATATGAAACACAATAGTCTTTATAGCTGCATATGTGCCAAAGAGTTGAAAAATGGGAGATGAATGTGAGTAGAGGAAGAACAAGTTATAACAAGGGAGAGTCAGGGTTTGTTAAACCTAACTCAAATATTGTACTCACTGTCCAGCGAGAGCATGGAGTCAAAGATCTTGCACTGCACCTGTCCAGTACTCTGCGAGGCACAGCTCATCCACAGCCCCTCGTACAGACCCACAGCTGTGATGATGGCATCGCCAGCATACGATGACTGCTTCCACTGGGGTAAAGCTGTGGTGGAGATGATGCCGATCCAGCCGCCCAATGCCAGGAAATAACCCAACAACTGGAGACCTGAGTTGGCCATCCTTGTCTAGTTTCTGTTGCTCTGCTTCTGTCTGACTTGGCTATTTGTCTCCTGTGTCTACTGACAACTGCTTTTGTTAAGGGAGACTGTGCTCTGGCCCTCTCTTTGTGAACACACCTGTAGTAATCCTGTTTCACTTTCTCCTTCACTGTCTGGTCCCTCTGAGCCTCTCCTTCTCCCCCTTTGCTTTAACTCTCATTTGTGGAAGTCCCCTCTTTCTCCTTGTCTGCTCTTTTTTTCTCTCCACGTCCTGCGCTTCTTTAGCTCCAAGAGCGAGATGATCAGTTGATGTCTTCCTTCAGAGCTGTCCTTTCAGATTTCTTAATGCCTCTGTGCCTCACTTCAAATTGGAAGAAACTCTTTCTGTAACTCAGTGGTTCAGTTCATCAAGCATTGTCGCTGGCCAGCCTCACTCTGCATGGCTTCTTCCACTTCACTCCCTCTCTCTGCTGCTTTCCCCTCACTACAATCTTTCCATCTGCTCCAGGCTCAAGTGGCCCAATGAGGGATGGAAGAAAAAAAGTAAGAGGAAAAAAATGCTGTACACAAAAAGTCCTTAACAGGCTGACCACATAGAGATGGGGAAAGAGATTGGCCTGTGGTTGGACTCCTCTGTGTTGTGGAAACACCCACTAGGAGGGAAGAGAGATGGCCTGGTTGGAAAATAAGCCCAGTTTCAAGCAGCGAAAAAGAGGCAAGAGAAAAAGAGAAAAAGCTAAATCTGCAGCTTAGAGGGGGAAAAAAACGTATGTGAGGTCTTAATAATGAGTTTATAGATGAAAAACAATCATTTCTTGGAAAAAAAAAAAAAGTACCATATCTTCATTCAATCATTCAACCAAAACAATCAACAAAACTTTGGAAATCAGCTTTTTTCAGGTGTCTGCTGTATTGATCCTTTAAAACTTTGCTGCCCAGCTGGAGGTGTGGGGAAGGTGGTGTTAAAGTGCAACAAACATACATAAATCAGAATCAAACAATGGCTGCCTGAAAGGCAAGTGTCACATCCAGACAAGCTCTCCAGAAATTATGGGCCGCTGAGGCAAGCCTCCCCCAATCACCATGACAACCCCAGCAATTGAAGAGAGAGTGAGCAAGAGTTCAACCAACTGTACATCCTTGCAAGCTGTAACCACAGACACACTCCAGGCGTTTGCTGTTGTAGAGGATGCAAAAACTTGCGTTCCCACAGTTGCACGTCTCTCTCATTCAGCCTAGCTCAGTAATTACCTCGACTTCAAACTCAATAATTCTATTCTGCCAATTAGACTGTCAACACACTCACTCTTAGAGACGTTGCCATTTTCTCACATCTGTAAGAGACATCTCTCACCCCCACCTTGCACACACACACTCAGTCACACAGCCTGTCCTTACTCTAAGCATGTTCTTCTCTAAAGTCTTGAAGTTGTCTTCAACAGACTTTGGATGTTTAAAAAAAAAGGTAGTTGTCATAATAATAGGTCACAAGTTACTTGTGGTTTACTGATTTGTTTGTATTAACTCAACAACCATTTTTCTTCCTCTGTGGTTTTTCTCACTCATCTCTGTTTTTTCAGTTTGTCCTTTTGTTTCTACTCCCGGGCCTCCTAACAATTTAGCCTTGAACTTGAACCTCAACCTGATCCACCCTTAACATCAAGAAAAAATCAAGACATGTGAACATGCATGTGACCCCACTTACCCAGCAACAAGCATCTCTCCCACACACACACACACACACACACACACAGATTTGCACACATTGATGGATAGAAAGAAACATACAAGGAGGTTTTACCATAGTTTAAATCAGCTCTGTCTTTCTGAAATCCTTCCAGCTTTTCAGGGCCATACGCTACATGCAGCCTTGAATATTCAGAGTGTATGTATGTGCAAAAGTTTAATGAGCGCATGGAGCGAGTTGTGATCAGAGCACAGAGGTCAGCTAAGCCTGGGAGGTGATAAGAGATAAAAGAGGGCCAAAACAAGTGCTCAGGTCTAAGTGGAGTGAAGAGGTGAAAGTTTCAACCGGGCCTCTGGCTGTCCTTCTGATTTGAAATCATAACAACCTGCTGTAGGTGGACTTAAACTGAAAAAGTTCAAATAAAAAACTCAACTGTGTAAAGCTTTGAGTGTCACACTCACTGACGGTTGGTTTTGAGCAACATATCCTCATATTTAAAGATAAAGCAGGCTGAATGGAAACAGGTTGTCTTAAACTTTTAACACTTTTTTACAGGAATTACTGGTGCATTTGATCACATGGATGACATGCCTATTTAGTCAATTTAAAACTGATATGATCAAAGCTAACATTCATTTCTATGAAAGTTAGTCACTTGTTGCATAGTGTGGAAAATGACCGGGGCTCCTCATTGCCTGAGTTTTTGGGTCCATAGAGCATATGGATGAACCCCTCTAAACTCAATCCAAGTTGTGTGAATCCGTGCTTGCCAGCAAAGCCAGAGACTTCCTTTGAGGTGCTTAAAATGCAATGATTATTTTCTGAATGTTGTTAGACTGGGGACTTGTTGTTGACCTTTGAGGGGAAGCTAAAGAGGTCAAAGTTGAGTTAGCTGATGTAATTTATTAACTGTTGCATCATTTTCAGTAATTCAGCCTCCTCTGTGTGTGTATTAAGAGAACAATAATTGGCAGGCAGTTAATGGTACATGTCGTTTTATTTTATTTCATCATTGTTCTATTAGTGAGTAAATTAAATTTTGAGGAGTTTTTTTCAAATGAAAAAAAAAAAGCTCCATTGTCCATCCTCAGAAACTTTTTATCCACAAGCACAGCAATGAACACAGAGAGAATATGCACGTACCACTCAATATTTAGTTTACCACCAGTCCAATCTCTGCAAGTCACAGTCATGATGTCGACATGGTTTTAGAGCTAATATTGCTGATGATCAAAAATACCTTCCCCAAGGATATGAGGTGCAGAAGGGAAAATGTTCCTTTTCTTTTTTTTTTTTTGTAGACCAGCTGAAACATTTGCATTATCTTGGTTGCCTTGTCTTTGCATTAGCACTTGAATTATTGCAAAAAATAACAGTTTGTGACAGTTATGGGTTGACTTACAAGAATACTACTGCTACATCACAGTAACATGACTTCACTAGCACCAGTGCAAGACATTATAATTTCTCTTTTAAAAAAAAAAAAAGTTTTCAATGGTCTCTCACCAACGTGCTAATAAACATTCACCCAGGCTATAAAGGTGGGCTGTAATCCCATTTAGACACTTGTAACAGTCTTTAACCAATAAATCTCAAAAATATCACAATATCAAAAGGTATCAACTCTACTGTTTCTGAACACAAAATTAACCTATACGCTGACGATATATTGCTCCACTTACAAGAACCCAAAACATCATTACAGGTAACATATAACCTCAACACACCTCAAGCGACTCAGCTGGTCCAAACAATATTACTAATAATATAGAGTGCATGGAATTGTCCACACCAAATGTTTGTTTCCCCACAGGTAACAGGCAGATTTAATGGTGATCAGGCAGAGGAGATGGGTCAGGAACAGGTGAGGTCAGCAGCAGGAACCGCATTATGCAGAGGAACAATTTGACAACAAGAGACTCGAGTAAGGGGGTTATGTACTGGGTTGAATGCAGATTAGAGACAGTTGAGTGGATCAGGGAAGAGGGAGAGTGGCTACAGGCCAGTGGCAGAGAAACCAGGGCAGTGGAAAACTCCTGAGAGTGACAATAGCATATTCTCCGTGATTCCATTCGAACCTACAGCAAACGTGGAACCAGAAATGGTTCCAAAAGTTAGACTCTGTAATTATAAGATTTCACTCAAAGAATGAAAAAAACAAAGATCAGAACAGCCTATCAATCCTGGTGCAATTTGGTGCATCAAATTTCATGAACAATTACTTAGCAAGTTGATTGTGATATATCACAAAATGGATACATCCAAATTACGATTTCAACTGCAACAACATCAGAATTTCTTGCCTCCTCTGCATCACTATGATCCTCATGCACAATAAATGTTCCATAAACCCAGTGACTACCTCCACCCTCTGTGCTTGGTAGAAAACTCTGGAGACCACAGATTCCCAACTGTATACCAGTATGTTCTCTCCAATCTGGCACAACCCAAATTTAGTAAATAACAAAGTCAGTCTTTATTTTACGGATGAGAGATAAAAGGAATCACCCATCTCCATCACCTTCCAAGACTGTATACTTATGACACACACAAACCTATTCAAAACTTTTGAAATTAGAAATGGAAATTTTTTTCCAGGGGCAGCATGTTTGCCCCACAATAGGATGGCTGCCGGTTCGGTTCCCAGCCAGGGGCCTTTCGATGTGGAGTTTGCATGTTCTCCCTGTGCCTGTCTGGGTTTCCTCCCATCGTCCAAAGACATCATGTTTGGGTTAATTGACCGTAGGTCTGAGTGTGTGAGTGGTTGTTGGTCTCTGTCTGTCTCTGTGTGTTGGCCCTGTGATGGACTGGTGACCTGTCCAGGGTGACCCCGCCCTCACCCAGAGTGAGCTGGGAATGGCTCCAGGACCCCTGCGACCCAGAAACGGATAAGCGGTTGAAGATGAATGAATGAATGAATGAATGTTAGCATTTCAGTCCTTTTAAATAGCATAAGAGATTTTCGGATCTAATTTACTTCCCTCACCCAGACACAATAGAGGTTAAACTGATTTTGTGTGTGTTGAATGCAACAGTAATTATTCAGTCACTTTCCATGAAAGTCTTATCTTTGATAAGTATATTTATTTATAAACCAGTATCTTAAATGGCATTAATGTTTCACTGAAACTAAAACTTAACACTCAGTTGAACATGCCTCTGTCATTATGCTAGTTTTTTTTTTGTTTTGTTTTGTTTTTTTTTTTTGGGGTGAAATGTCAAGCTTCTTTCACAAACAACAACAAAGAAGAAAAATGTTGTTGTATTTTGAAAAGTCAAACACCATGTGTGAGATCCCTGACGTGTCAGCAGGGACTCTGCCACCATTATCAGTGTGGATCCACCCTTTCACTACTTTCAGCTCTTATCTTTGATATGACTCTCCCTTGACAGGAAACAAGCAAATGCAGTTAGCACAGCCTCACACACACACACACACACACACATGCACAATGAAGATATCAGATGAGCTGGTGTTGTCAGGGTTACCATGGGACACATGGACACTCCCCCAATACTGTTTCGGGAACAGTATAACAGGCAGGTTGTGGATCAGCTTTTTGAAAAAACAACAAAAAAACACGTCTTGATTACTCAGTGAGACAGCATCACTTTAATGTCACATGAAGTACAGCTGAATGCAGTCCAGGGGTGACTATATAATTGATATCACTTGGGATTCCAGCATATACACGAATTAGCAGTATTCCCACAGACCTTGTTGTGTTCCCAAGCAACTGTAATTACCGTATGTTGGAGCTTTAATGTTGATTGTTTCACCCGTAGAATCCACATGAGAATATCGCATCAAACTGAATGCTAAGCACAGGAATTAATAATGTATGGCTGCACCCTGAGGAGAGCTCAAGTGCTCAAGCTCAAGTGCCGCTGAAGTGACCGTTGGCTCTGGTCATTATGGACTTGAACAGGGCGTCTTTTCTCCAAAGTGGATGCACAAAAAACAACAAGGAGAGCTTAGAGGAGAAAAACAGTTGGGGAGTTAAATGTTTGGTGAAGCTGTTGTTATTGGCCGATGTCCTAATTGCTCTGATTATGTCATTTTGGTGATTTGGAGAGGTTGATGGGAGGACTTTGGGTGAATTTCTTGAACATTTAGTGGCACACAGAGGCAGCACTTTCCATGAACTCTTATCATCCACTGTTTCCTAAACTGACTATGGCTGACCTTGCTTTTATGTGACTTTGGTTCAGCTGCTGGGTCATCACCTTCTGCTGATGGGGATCTTGAAGCATGCAATTGTCTGGGCAGGGTTGAAAGGAGACTCTTCCTCTCCACACCTTTTCACCCAGTATCTCTTCAACCTTTTGGTCCTTGCATCGCTTTCCCACCTTTCCTTCCTCATTTTCCTTCCAGTTACCCCCAAGAGGGTACATGGTTCAGTGGGTGACATCAGTTACTCCCTCACTCCATCATCTCTCACCTCTCTCCCTCTGCCTCTATTTTCCCGACCCCTGTTGCACTAAGCTGAGCTTAAGAGTCAGCTGAGCTGATCAAAGACCGTAGCCATGCAGTGGCTAACAAGAGGCGAGAGTTCCCAAAGACAGAGGACCTCCCAGGGGTTTCCATCGCCATAAACCTACTGTAACTAGAGCCGACGTGGAGGGGCGGAAGCAGATTATACACAATTTTTGCGTGACTGCATGTGAAGTTGTGTGATAGATGTACATTGATGGCAACTTGTATTCCTGTGAAAATATATTTATTGTTGCAGAAGCTGATCTCAGATCCATGGGATATATACTGATTTTGAGTCTCCAGAGGGTGCCACTTTCCATCATGCAGCATCCCTACACTGTGAAGATGACCCAGGTCCAGTTCCAACCAAGGTCACCCTACCTTCTTCTCTTTTAGTCACTCTCCTTGTCATGTTAACCCCTTCCACTTGCTTCTAAATGCGGTGGCACCCTGTTATCACTCTAATTAGTCATAGCAGTCTTTCATCTTCTCCTTCCTACTATTCATCATCCGTTCAACCTAAAATAAGTTCTTCAAACCAGAAAGGTGAGGAATCTTTTAAGATAGTGCACCAGATAGCTGAGTCATGGATCAGGCTACCGTTTTGCTAGTTAGTCACCAAAGGCTGTGATTATACCCATTGCCTGATGAAGACAATATTATTTGTCTAAAAGTTCTGAGAAAAAAAAGCATTCCTTAATGTAATCTTTTTTCATCAAAATTAGATTTTGATTTTGAAGATTTTTTTGTTATAAAATGTTTTTATAACAATATGCAGTGTTGCACATCATGAGTATGCTCAAAAATGCTCTTTTTACTTACTATAATTTAATCATTATCATGCAGATTGGGTGTGATGCAGGAAAATTATCATGAAACTTATCATTTAAAAACAGATTATTTTTTTACCAATGGTATGAACAGCAGTAAAATGAAGTTAACTGACTCTCAGTGATATATATTCGCTAGTTCTTCTGCACTTCTTTCTCTACATTAAAGAAATATAAACTGCGTGGCCTTTTGCTTCCTCAAGCCCTTCATTCCCTCCTTGCCCTCCACCTCTTGGCACTTCGTAACCTGCCTTCTCCCCTTCAAACCAAATGTTCTACACCTGCATGACCAGGCTGGATCCGGTTCTCGGAATTCCTCAAAGCATTGTGTTGATCTGACTGATGAAGGCAATTGGCAATTGAGGAAGAGTGGAAAAGGGGGGTTATCTGGATCTGGAAGGATGCTTGAGCGTGGATCTCTGGAAAATAACTGCTTTCAACAGAGGCCTCTCTGGAGTGCCCACCCATCCCCATCCCCCAGAACTCTGCCCCTTTGTATGAGTGCTCTCTAATGCGGGAATTGGCCCAGCTGGAAATGTAAAGTTTAAGTGATTTGTGAAAAGATGTTGGATTTTGGCAAACACATTTTGTGATGTATTAAACCAACGAGAATGGTAACTAATGTTTTCTTGGAATGCAGAAATTTTACCTTAAATGGATAAATAATCTGATGTATATTACTGCATAAAAGTGTCCAAAGTATAAATGTTTAATTAGAATATGAATCTTATTCTGCTGTGTAATTTTAGATTAGCATTAAATATTACAAAGTAATTGTGGAGACATTGTGGCATTGCCACAACAAAGAACTTCAAACAAGCTGCAAGGTGATTCAACTGGTTTGAAATAACCAGGTCTAAGATGAACCTGTTAATTGGGTGTTAAACATACAGAGTTAAATGTAACAAATGAACTGCTGGTTCAGTAGCTCTGACACTAAGGGACATTGGCATGTGGCTAGTATGGCTAACTTTCTCATGCAGCAAATTTCTTTTGTACAAAAAGTCAGAAATCTTGGTGTATGTTTTGTTGTGCTGACTGTCAGTCACAAGCAGTTACTATGGTGTGTGTGTGTGTATGTGTGTGTGTGTGTTGTGTGTCTGTATGCCAGCCCAACATCAACAAGCAGGCAATGGGAGGTAAAGGGGTAGAGGCCTGAGGGTGAACAGCTGAGGATAACTATAGACAGATTAAAAAGGGAATGTGGGACTTAATCCACTGTTATATTGCAGTTTTCTGAGTCTCCAATCACTGAGATAGGAAAAAGAAAAGACGAGCATTCCTCCCAGCCTTCAGCGCACAGCTCACAGACCAGAGTCTAACCCTAACCCATTCTCCTGCCATCTGGCCTTAACCAAACACAGCCCCCAACCCCTGATCAGCAGCAGTCTTCCACCTTAAACTGCTCCCTCTGTCACACAATCTCCATCCTAATCCTGACCCTTTGGTGCCTCATCCTGAGCTGCTGCTTTACAGTTATGGTACAAGCACAGCATTATTCCAATAAGGCGACAATTTGTTTCTTGATAATTAGTGCAGTACATAAATAATAGAAATTGTTATGTTCCACATGCTTCTGGCAGCAGATACCTGGTAGATGAAAGAGAGCTGTGCGCAGCAGCTGCCTGCACAAATCTCCACAAAAGAAAACTGCTCAAATGGGAAAATTTTGGGTTGACTAGTGTTAAATTGTTGTGTGCTAACGACTAGTCTTAACTCAAGTTCTATGTAGCTAAATTGTTCCTCTCTAAGTTTACTCACTGAGCTGGCATAACTTTCATTTTGAGTCATTTTCTCTATCATCAGGGTGCTAGTTCCAGTTCAATGCCTTTGTTTTCATGATATACACAATTCAATGAAATCACAAACATTGTATACATAACATTAACGCTGTAGTTAAAAACATAAAAAAATATCAGGAGACTATTTTACTGCAGCACCTTGAAATTATATTGCACATCTAGTGCAATGCAGGCACAAGGACAATATGGAAACTCTACACAGAAAGGCTGCAGGCCCAGGAACAGAAGACAGAACCTTCTTGCTGTGTGGCAGTAACACTAGCCACCAGTACACTGTGTCAACCAGGCTCAATGGTTGCTCATGGCAAATCACTGACCTAATACTTTAAATCATACAAAATTTTCAAATGTTCCCATTAATGCTGTGTAAAGCTGTACCTCTGTCTGTATTTCCAGAATATATTTCTTTTAGGCTTCTTAGATTCACAAGGGAAATGAAAATGTTGCTTCATGTTCAAAAGTTAAATTCGAGATGGACTAAATGGCCTATGGTCTATATGGTCATTATTGGATTATTATTACAAATTATTACAAAGCATGAATAAGTTGAGACTGGAGCTCATCAAAATGAATACAAATGTAATATGAATAGTAATATATACTGTAGAGCATTTTCATCAGAAACAATGCATCATATTATATATGATCACGTTTGTATGCAATTTTAATTGCTGGTATTGCTGATGTTGGAAATGAAATGACATTGCAGTAGCTTACAGATAGTGTCGTATTGTAATTAAGCCACACTTTTACTATTAAGTAGTTAATATTACAGACTTTTTTTGGGGCCATGAAAAAATGTTATTATTTTCTTCTTTTACTTTACGCTTGTCTCTCTGCTTTGCACTTCAAAGCGGGCCAATCAACTCCATGAGTTTTTTGTATCATATCTTGCTACAAGAATGTAATATATATATAAGAATGTAATATTGTCTTTTGTTCATGGGTTTCATGGGTTTTGTTGTTGTTGTTTGTTTGTTTGTTTGTTTTTTTACAAAGCTGTCTCCTTTGATTTAGTTACTTTTTCTAAGTAACCACCTGAAATGTGGAGTGAGATAACATAGAATAAAAGTATTAAAGTACATGTCATGAAAAATGTTACATAGGTAGGCTTGTATAACAGTACTTAGCTGCTTTTTGCCAAGCTTTAAATTCCTACTCTATTCCTACCATTTTTGAAGTCATAAATTGCTCATCTCTCTCTGGACTTCCACGTTTCTTCTTTTCACATCACAGAGAAGTAGGTCAAGTGCTCAAATTCAAATATGTGCCACCTGCTTGAAACCAGCACGTTTTTCTCCCTCCACCAATCCTTGTTCAGGAGCTTTGTGTTATGTAGTGGATGTAAAGGCCAAAGGGTTAACACTTTAGCAGAGTAGAGCTTCCAGAGAGCTCTCTCAATGTTAACATGGCCAAAATAAAATCTAGTTCCCTATCTACTTTGTTAGTTTACATAAAAATCCTGCAACAAAATGTCAATTTCATTTAATAAAACAAAAAACAGAGCATATTGAGCTGCAAGGAATTATAGAAAATGTATCTCCAGGGATAGGAATTTAATATAGGGATCTCCAGATGGAATTTAAAAAAATACAACCAATACATCAAATTTGGTTTGAATCAACTATTACTGGACAATCATCGTTTAGCATGGTCTAAATAATTAGCAAAAGCAAATGGGAAAAAACATAAATGCCCACCAAAGTTGAAAAATAAAGAAAGATTCATAAAAAAGGAAAATTTGCCAATGGAACCGGCTCATTAATGTGAAGCAACTCAAACGTGCAAGTAAGAAGGTGTTAACGCCGCCTGGAGGCAGTTAGCAAAGCATTTAGCTATATACTTGTGTCTACAAAACCTTTCTCACACTCTTTAGCACCTTTTTATTCAATGCTATTCCAAAAATGTGTCATGTACCTGCTGTCTTGTGAAGAAGAATCTTCCTCTCTGTCTCATTCATTTCCCCTTTTTGCTGACTTTCCCACAACTCGTACACCTTATTGTCACATGTAAAAAGCTGTCTTCCTTCAGTGTGTTTTTCTGTCATCAGTGCCCATGCATCTTTTCCTACATTACTTTCATCTACCCAGATTTTCTTCTTTCTTTCCTCCCTCTGAGTTTATTCCCCCTGTCTGTCTCCCTGTAAGCAGGTGGCAGTGAGCCAAGCATCTGAAGACCTGCCTTCACCATAACAACCAGCAGAGAGGTCTTCTTTTGACAGCAAAAAAGGGCCTCCGAGAGTCACGTCCATCCCCCCAGGAACTCATTGCCAGAGACTGAGTTTTCGGTTTATGTTCACGTCCTGTTTTATTTTGAAAATCTTGTTCTTGTTCTGTTTCCCTCATGTTGATTGCCTTCCATGCCCTAATGTGGTCATTTCGGCATTTGTTGATGTTGTTGTCTGCCTCACCTTGTTCCATGTCCACAGCCACAGTGACGTTTTCTAGTTTTCTTGGTTTTGCATTAAAAACCTTTAATTTTTCCACCTTCACCCCTCTCTGCATCTCTGCATCTGAGTCCTCACCCCCACACCTTGACACTCATGGGTTCTGACCAGTTGAAATATGCAGAGAAAGGTAGAGGTAAAAATAGGTGAAATATTTCAGAAGCAATAGCTATACATGCACACATTATACACAATTATACAGTGAGGTCCATAAATACTTGGACACTGACACAATTTTTAGCATTTCACCACCATATTGGATTTGAAATAAAACAATTTGAAGATATTAGCATCCAAATCAGGTGAATGGTGGTTAGGAATTACAAGACATGTTATATGTGCCCTGCACCTTTTTTATGGGACCAAACATAATTTGATAAATGTGGTAATTCTTTAAAGTTACAATTGGCCACGCAGCTGTTCTTTGGCCAGCCTGTGTTATTCGGCTAAGTTCCAGAGTTCATTCGATTTGTGGTATGTGTGTTTGTAATCTGGTGAGATCAACTCTCAATAAGAAGTACATATAGCTTTTACTATCAGTGAAGCAAGTCCAAAATCAAATCAAACCAAACCCATCAGAGAGATAGCAAAAACATTAGGTGTGGCCAAATGAAGTGTTTGGTACATTCTTAAAATGAAAGAACGCAGTGGTTAGTTCAGCAATGCCAAAAGACCCAGAAGATTGTCAAAAAAAAGTTGGGTAGATGGCAAAAGACAACAGCTGGCCAGATCAAGAATACTCTGTGTCAACACTTCAGAGAAGACTTTACCTGGGTGGATACGGAGGGTTCAGTACAAGGTGTAAACCATTGGTGAGCCTCAAAAACAGATTAGAGTTTGCCAGAAAACATCTAAATGAGCCTGTGCAGTTTTGGAACAACAGTCTATGGACAGAGGAAAATGCCCCAAGAACAAGCAGGAACTGAAGACAGCAGCACACACAGCACCAAACACGTGTGTTTTCTGTGTGTGTGCCTTCTTTCGTTCATCCCACTAAGACACATATGAACCCTTGACGCACTGACCTCTGCTTTCCATCACAGTTAAACTAGGCATCAGTGCGATAATGTGGAGTGCATGGAATTCATAAAGAATCATTACCTCTACATCCTGTTTAATGAGGTTCAATAAAAATGGAATTTTGGTTTTTAGTGCCATGGCATATTCAGGTCCATTAACTCCTCCAATGAATGCTAAACAAACATTCAGACAAGTCCCCTGCCAGAAACATAACAGTGACCAGATCCTCACCTGCAATGTTAAACTCACTATCAGTGATCCAAATGTAAACCATGGAACTGCCCCGTATTAAATCACAGGATAGGAGCTTGCTACATGACCAGATAACAAGACAGCCCAACTCTGCAACTAAATCTGCAATCGAAGTGAAGACAGCATAAAAACTGGCATATATGTTGAACTCAAAACAGCTGAAAAAGATATTTAAAAGTATCTCTTTCTTGAATTTCTTAAAGAAAGTAAACATGCAATTTATATGTTCAAAATGATTCTGTTTGAGTCTTCAGCCTTATATGCCCACAGAAGTCAAGAGGTATATGAAGTGGTAATCATGCAGAAAAGTCTGTACTGGATGTGAAGAACTGGCTGATGTGCTTTTAATGGTTCTGATGGACATATCTTGACAATGGGAGGATCCAGTGGCACTGCAGCAGTGTGGGGGTAATTTTTCCTTGTGTAATTGAGGATGATTTGATCCCTTGTTGAGTGATGCGTGGCGCTTTTCTGTCTGGATTTTGCATGGTCTCACTGGGTCTGCAGGGGCTTGCCATAGAGGTAATGTTTAGTTCACTGGTGATCTAATTTTCCTGTAGGAAATAGTGACAGTGGGAAAATATGCATCTGTACATCTATACACACATGCCATTATAGATATACTGTTGTTATACAGTATAAAGCCACATGACTTTTAAATAATGAGTGGTCAGGGCGCAAAGCAGACAAGTCTCTGGTTTGATTCCCAACTGGTCAGACTCATTTGATTTCATTTCATTTGAGTCATGCATCCTCTGTTGATCCTCCCATTTCCTGTCTATTTAGTCTATACTGTCCTACCCAATAAAAGTGGAAAATAGCTAAAATAATAATAATAATAATCACAATAAAACCAAATGATAATTGCTGCAGGAATAATTAAAAAAAGCACAACTAACTTTGTAGAAGGCATCACGTTTTAGCACAGAAGAATCTAAATTCTCAAGCTTTCCTGAAACAGTGATGCATCACAGCAAAATCATTTTTATTTCATTTATCAGTTTTTGTCAATGATATGTTATAATTTTAGGTCAAATACAAGCAGACACTGTAGTTGAAATTAAGGGGGCCAAATGATATGAAGAAAATTTTTGTTATCCCAGACATGTTAAAATTACCAGTGAAGAATGATAGAGGTTTTCCAGTGCTACGTTCCAGTTCTTTCAGACAAATTGGTTAAGTATTAAAGGTCAAAGAGTGGTTAAATACATATAATTGTTGATATGTGGCTTTACTGCCTCACAGGCAGGAACTCACAGCCTAGAATTATTTGGAAAATAACGAACACATTTCTGTCTAAGAAAATCAATTTAAACAAACAAAACCTTATCTACAGACACCATCTATACTGAAAAGCTGCCTTCCGCCACAGACATGCATGCTCAACGTCTTACTGGACCTTTGCTTTCCTCTCAGCTGTGGTCCCATGCCCAGACCGGCACGGCTGTGATCCTAGTCTTATAGCAGAATAAGGAGGCAGTTCATGCTGAAGCTGAAGTCATCGGCCAGGCATCCGTCAGAACAGCCACCACAACAATAATCTCCTCTGTCCTTCTAACACAAGGTTGGTTTTGGACAAGAGGCCAAAGAGCACTGAGATGGACCAGCAGCAATGGAACTGACAGATACAGTTCGATCCTGTCTTGTACAGTAACATCCCAAAGATATAATATTACAGGTGCATGTGGGCTGTGTCTAAAGGTCTATTCATCAAACATCCCATTGAAACTGTATTATTCTGGTGTGACATAGTAATTAGTGCTGTTGCCTCACAAAAAGAGGCTTGCGGGTTCAGTTCCCAGCCTGGGGCCTTTCTGTGTGGAGTTTACAAGTTCTCCCTGTGCCTGCATGGGTACTCCAGTTGCCTCCCACCATCCAAAGACATCATGTTTGGGGGTTAGGTGACTGTGACTGGTGACTCCAAATTGTCCGTAGGTCTCAGTGTGAGTGGTTGTTAGTCTCTGTCTGTCTCCAGGTGTTGGCCCTGGTGACCTGTCCAGGGTGACCCTACCCTCACTTAGTGTGAGGTTCCAGCACCCCCCACGACCTGGAAACCAATGAGCAGTGGATGATGAATGAATGATTGAATTAAATCCAATTCCTTCTCAAAACCCATCTGTAACACACAGAAATGAACACACATTCACATGTTACCGAGCATTGATGAAGGTTTTACAGAGGTAAGAGGGAGCCTGATCCTGAAAGTTACAGGCAAAACCCTGAACAAAGAAGATTTTCCTTTGTATGTGCTGCCAGCACCCACAGGAGCAGAGAGACTTGAGGTCACATCAGTTCCTGATAGCCTGCTGCTTTTTTCTCCTTGCCCCAGAGTCACAGTCACATTTAATCTCAGCTCTGTGCCAACCTGCCGCCTCCATCTCCATGGCAACAACAACCAACCATATTGCCCATGTGTTCTGTTCTCTGCTGTGAAGTGCATGCAAAATCACCTGTTGGACATCTCAGGTGATTCAGACATGGCTGTAAATTGATCTTTGTTATATTCGAATTTTACATTGAATATTGGAATGAATGCTTCTTAGACCAGTATGTGCAGCTGTGCTACTGCTCAAACATTAGCAGCTAATGCTAACATTAGCCAAGCGCAATCAATCCAATGTAAAACTAATGATTAGTGCTGAACTTTCAGTGATTTGAATTTATTAGACATTAATTATCTTTTCTTCTTTTTCAGACTTTTTTGATTCAAATTTATTGTCATTGTGCAGACTACAGGTATAGAGCGAATGACAAACCCTAACCCCTGAATCTAAAAAATTTGAATTGTCAGAGTACACTAGAAAACAGAGGTCTAGTCAGTGATTGGTACAACCGTCTCTGACTGTTCTGCCTACAGATCCCCGTTCTCTCTCTCCCACTCTCTTTCGGAGAAACAATGGTCAAATCCATAGGCCACAAATACACAGAAAAACAAAGTGGCCTGTGTATCTTTCAATTGAACAAGAGTAAGAAGATACAAAGAAAGCACTGAGGATACGCCACACAGACACACGTAAACATACGCATGCACACACATACACAACATTTGTTCGTGTTTTCTGTGCATTAAGAGGTCAAGATTTATTTATTTAGTATGACAACTGAGTCCATCACCCTTTATTATTAATGACCCTAACTCAATCAAACAAAAATTAAGCATTTTTTTAGGCTAAATTGGCACGGGAATTGATCCTTTGACATGATTTCTGCTCGTTACTGTGTGTGCACGTAAGTGTGTGTTGATGTAATGTGTGTAGGTGGTTGGATGGGTGTTGCGTATAGTTTTGCATTACAGGCATGTGTTTCAGAGGAAAGTCTTCTGTGGCAGCACTGACTACAGTGTTTGTACAGAGATTAAGGAATGTTTTAGTAAACATTTCACACACACACATGCACAATGACTCACTAGCTGTATAGTGACTTCATAACAAATGGAGCATAGCATTAGTTCAGGCAGACCACAAAGTCAAGCTACGCTCAGCTCGAACTGACAGCCAGCCCACCTAACTTGGTCTGCCCACGTCAGCTGATCGGCCACATCAGTCAGGCTCTACATCAGCTGACCATACCCTTCATACATTTATTTTGCCACCCTTGGCTACTGCCTCTGTATGTTCCCTTTCAACCACATTTCACCCAAGTCTTCCTTCAAATGATCAGGATTTGAATGTTTGCCCATGGAAGGGCAGGAAACTGTGCCCCCCATGCCTCATGCTTTCTATGCATGTGTATGGAAAGGGATAGTTACATTTTATTTTCTCCATTCATTTTGAACGGAGACGTTTATGTTAGAATTTGTGTGGGGATTTTTTTCCTCTAATAAAAACAGGGAGTGTAAGAGGCTCATTGATCTAGGGAAGGGATGTCAAACTAATTTTCACCCTGGGCCACATTATACAGATCCAGAAATCTTTATTCATCCCCAGAGGACAATTCAGTTTCCACAGAGTGCCCCGGGAAATGCACACTTTAATGCTGCACAGTCATCAATGACAGAGGGAACACGGTAAAATGGCATTCAGGGATGGTGGAATATAGTAGAATTGAAAAGTAAAAGACAGAACACCAACTCCCAGGAAAAACATACTTGAAATAAATAACCAACATTAAAAAAGGAAAAACAGAAAGTAAATAAATCGAGTTGGGTAAATTAAGAATACGTATCATATGGCAATAACCCCAAACTTTTCATTCAGTCACCCAAAATAGCTACACTACATTCAGCATTTTAATGGGAGGGGATTTTTGAATGACATATGGTAGTGATTTGTCTTTTGGGGGATGGCACATAGCGCTTTCCAGAAGGCATCGGTGAAAATTCACTAGACAGGATGTGATTGTGATGACTAATAATATTTTTGGCTTTCTGAAAAACTCTTTTCTCCCAGAGAGAGTCTAAGTAGCTCTGCTAGGCTCCAATGATTTTGGAGAAAACGTTAACAATATTGTTGAGGCTATTCCTGTCTTTCACAGACAAACTGTTAAACCAACACATAAATGAAAAGGTTAGCTAGCTCTCAATATAAAGGTAGATAGACACAACACAGGACAGATATGCAAACACCAAAGGAGTTCATTCTCTGCAGAAAATTGATTCTCACTTAAGTATTGCTTCAGTGTTTATACAAAATTTGAGATGAGAGTTCAAGTTTGATGTAAAAATTGAGGCAATTGCAAAGCATTATGGTCGGCCTCAAAGTGACTATATAGTACAGTTGTAAGTAACAAGGGAAAAAAAGATGTGAACACACACTATTGTATCAAAACCTATGCTGACAGATTAGTTAAAGGGGGGGGGGGCATAGTTCCACAGTAGGAATTTAGGTTCAGGACTAACCTTGGTTAAATTAAATAAATAAATAATTGTGCGTGTGCTCCTTATGAATGAGAAATGTGAACGCTAACCCTAACCCTGCTATGTCTGTGTGTTTGTCTGGTGATCTGTATGTGCAATGGTTCTAGACTATAACTGAAATGCCATTAAAATATTTGATAAACTGCACTCATATCAGAGGAGTCCGTCATTAAGTCACTGCATGCACCTATGGTTGTTCCCTGAAGTTCAGTGGTTGCCATCATGACCTCTGAGATTACCATGACAACGGCCCCATAGGCAGAGAGAGGAAAAGAAACCAATTTTTTGGCTCACCTGAGTCCTTAAACTATTCTTGACAAAACAGAATAAAAGGTCCTGGATAGGATAGGATCGATTAAATTCCTGAAGTAGTGCATGGTTTGTGGTGTTTCTAGATCCTAATATGTGGGCAAGAGACTCATGTAAAAAACAAGAGAGTTATCCTTTTCTCCTAAGAAATAGTATTTAATGGAACAGGAGACGCGGATGGTGCACATGTCCTTGTGCCCAGGTCAGGTGAAAAGGGTGAGAGCAAGTCTGCAGTCTACCGTTCTGCACCCATCCTGGTCAGAAAGCCCCCTGAGCTCACTGCAGTTTGTCCCCCAAGGTGTGGTGCATTAAAATCACATCAATGATTATTTGTCTAAAGGTGCCAGCGAGAAAATATGGACAGCACAGTGTATGGTGTGTATAAGGCAATTCAGCAGTTCAGTACTCTAATGCCTTCCCCAGCTTCGGGATGATGAACAGGAGGGGGCATGAAGGCACCACTTTGTTTGAATCTTTGAATCTGACATCCTTCAGCATCATTGACATATCTTCACATTCCACCAAAAATCAGAGCAGAACATAACTAGATTTGAACAAGATTGATGTCATTATGTGCAAGAATCTGACTATTCGGGCTACGAGGGATTGCAGCGGAAGGAGGGAAAAATGATACACCAGTGGAAGCGGGGAAGGCACTACTGAACAACCACCCCCGGACTCCAGTGTTCAGTGCACAGGTGTTGGTCCAGCGGCAGAAGTTGAAGCCAGGGCCAATCATGAGCGAAGCTGATCAGCTGATGGGGGCAGCAGAGGCAGAGCATACTATTAGGCAAGCCAGGCATTCCCCTGGAGCCCCGGGCCCCATACAAGGCCTTTTGGGGCCCCCAAATCACTGTTTGCCTGGAGCCCCCAAGTGGCTAAGTTTGCCACTGGTGGGCAGGTTGAGTAAGGTGGGGCTGCCCATGAATCTGAGATGAGCAGAGTTTGACTATGTGGCCTGCCTGAACTAATGCTAAAGTCATGATTTGGCTTATATTCCCTTCTGATTAGGTAGGTAATGCTACTCTATGGGAGTAGTCCTGTTGTCCTCCTCTCTCCTGTGTGGTGCATTTCTCGCTGCGCTAACAAGTGACAAAGGTAGCTTAGCTTAGCTTAATTTAGCTAGCAGGTGAAAGAGTCTGTCGAAGTTAAGAGTTTCCACTTTCAACAAATAGCTCACAAAACAGCCATTTCAGTGAAAAAATAACAGGTAATAATGTTTGTAAAACCAATTTCAACAAATTTACTCTGTTCTCACTAAGAGCTCCCAAATCCACAAGCGAAATGTTACAGAACCATAACTTTTCCGTTTCCTGGCTACTATCACAGTGGTCATGGATAACTTAACAATTTTAATCAATTTAACTTAAAGTTAATTACTCTTTAGACTCACTACAGAATAATTTGTAGAATATACTTACATTTGGTAGTAATGCCATTTTATTTAATAATTTACTAATTAATTTAATTGTTAAATTACATATGAAGATTACCGTGGACAGCCAGCTTGGATTTGGGCCAGTTGGGCCAGTAAAGGTTTCCCTTTACTTTATGTAAAAAACAATTCTTCTTTCCTGAAGTTCTCTCCTTGTTTCATGCCCACCTGCTTAAAAAATAGTTGGAACTGGTGGGATCAAGGCCCTGCACGCGGTGGAAAATTGAGGGGTTTTGTGACTTTGGTCTATATGTAATCCATTTCCAGAACCTTGATTGTCAAAGCTTTCAGGAAAATGCAATTAGTTGCTTAGGGATGTTTAACGGTTTTTGCAATTTCTCCTCAATAAATCCTACATAGCCAGTCACCATCAGTAGCTAGCCCCACTAACTCTTCCCAGGGTTATTTCATTTTACTGATAGACTTCTCCAGCACATTGGCTAGAAATGCTGCCAGTATTGTCAGAGCTTTCATAGGCAGCTAATGAAAACGCCAGATAATCTTGTGCCACTTCAGCCAGCTGCGTCGTCAGTGTGTAATAGTGTTTCTTGACAAGCTGCCATAATTAGTGTGTTGCTGGTCAGGGCTGGTCAGGGCACACCTGCCCACAAACCTTCAGTGTGCACATAGACGCTCAAGCGATTTCTTTAACCATAATACAGCTGGCTTTTACCGCTGCATCCCTTTTCGTTGTAACCTGTGCAAGCTATTTCTGCTGAAATTCCAAGCTGCTTTTGAAACCTTGGAACTTTCGTTGTTTTTAATGGTGGTTAAGTTGGAATAATTCTGCGTTTGGTATCAAAACCGTGATGCGAATTGTATTCCTTGAAGGACCAACATGGATTAATTTTTTTTTTTTTTTTCTTTTCACTCACCACACACATAGCCCTATATAATTTCTAACAGGCTCATTTAGACACACTATATTCCTTAAAAAATAAGACTTTAATGCACCACACCCTGGGGGACAGACTGGGGTGGGTTCAGGGACACTCTGGGCAGGCTGCAGCCTTCTGACTTGCCGGAAGCCTCAGCGGAAGGCTCTCCTGTCCTTTTCCTACATGTTCTTACTTGGACGGTTCAGTGGTGCTGGCAGTTTCGCTGGATTTATGGGGGCTGTGGTGGCCCCTGCACACAGAGCGGTGGACATGGGCAGCCTTGGCCCCTGAGCTGACTCTGGGCCCTGGTCATGGTCTCACTCTCCAGAGATCTACACAGAAACCCTCTGGACTCTCCTAATCCTGAGTGAGGTGGCAGGAAAAGCTCAGCATCCTTCACTCCACCAGTTCCTACCTCTTCCCTTCCCCTGTCCATCCTTCCACACCTTCTCTGTCCTTTATTCCCCCCTGTATTCACTGAGGTGAGGCACTGCCCTCCCTGCCACACAAAGGTCATTCCACTCAATAAAGATCAACACACTAGCTTCCAGGGAGGGCTGCTGATGGTCACACAAATGCACTGAAATAATAAGCTTCAAGACTATGACTGCATCAATCTCATAAGAAGTTGACACACCCTGTGTTGTTAAAATATTTCATAGAATAAAATGTGAAATTGCTTTTTGCTTGTGTTAGTCACAGATATTGTGGTGTTAAACTCTGAGGACAAAAAAGGAAAAACAAAGAAAATATGGATTAGTTTTCCAATCTGTCTTGAAACTGGCATCCTTCTCTATCAAAATTTCTTTCCTTTTTTTAAGCCTTTCTTGGTAATGGCTGATATTGAAACAGTGCCATCCAGTGACCGGATACCATCAGTGCATCGATAGCAAAAGTGAGAAGCATTATGGAAGATGTAGTATTCGGTCACTGTACTGCCCTACATTTGGATTGGAAGAAAATCATATTCTCTTTGAGCTCTCTCAGGCCCCACAAAATGACATGGCAGGCCTAAATCTGCTTTGATTTTGAAACATGAGGTCCAGGGGTATTATTCTTACTTTAGATGAGAAAGGTCCAAGGTTCAACTCCTAAACTATGTTCAGTTATATGGCCATTCATAGATTCTAACTGTGATTCTAACTGCTTACACAGCCGAGGGCCCCAGAACCTCTTTATTGACGTTTGCGGTTAAACAATGCTGTAGTTAAGCTTAGACATTGCACACATCAGTGACTCTCTGCTTTGCTTTATGAGGTTTGGGGCCTCAGCACTCTAGGGACAGGGGTTGCAAATTAGCTGTGACTAAAAATCTGTATGTATGGCATCTACTTTGTATATTTTTATAAAGAGCTGTTCTCATGTATTTGTCCCTGACATATAAACAACTAAATAAATACTGGTTGTCATTATCACCAAGAACCAGGGAGACAGACTGTGGGTTAAACTTGATCGCACTCTATTTATTCAAAAAGGGCCAAAAGCCAGTGAGCAGTCAAGATCATACAGAGGTACTGAAACTCAAGACTCAAGGCAAACAACAAGGAACACAATCGGATAATACATTAGAAACCCACACTAAGGAATGCTGGAATGCCGACATAAGGAATAAGAGGATGGCACAATAGGAATCAAATCAAATTTATTTATATTGTACCGAATCATAACAAAATTACATCAAGGTGCTTTACATATTGAGTAGGTCTAGAAGAAGCTGAGCAAGCCCTTGGTGACAGTGGCAAGTCAAAACATCCTTTAAAAGGCAGAACCAGGTTCAGGGTGGGTGGCCATCTGCCTTGACTGGTTGGGTTGAGAGAGGGAGAGATGGAAGGGGGGTGAGAGAGAAGCAGAGGCAGAGAGAGAAAGAGAGACTGAGCGTGAAGGAGAGGAGGGAACACTGTGGAAAATACAAACAAACAAACACTGATACAACCTGGTAGTTTTAAATGTGAACTTGTAAATATTAGCAGCAGGGGAGAAGAAGGTTACAATGGGAAGTGAGTAGTAGTGTGTAATGATAACTACAGGTAACTCTTTCAGCAGCAGGTACTGAGCAGGAACATAGAGCAGCAATGATTCAGCACCTGTAGGATGAGGACAGGAGGGACAAAACACAGACTACAGGAAGAGAGGTTGCTCAGTGCATCCCTCTGCAGTTTAGGCCTTTAGCCTAAACTAGAGGAAAAACAATACCTAACTAAAACTGTCTGGTCTTGAGACTGGTGCAGACATATGGTAGTGCTAGCTGTCACAAAGTTTTACATGGTATTATGGGTTGCTATTGGTTCCATTAATTGTTTTGAAGGCTCACATAGTAATTCTTTTGACAACTTCAAATGCAATCAACAACTTATTTTACTTTCAGGAATCAGGCTGGACTGATGTGGTCACACTTTTCAAATGAAATGAAATGAAATCAGATTTATTCATATAGCGCCAAATCATTACAAAGTTATATCAACTTTACATATAGAGCAGGTCTAGACCAAACTCTTTATAAAATGATTGAAAGACACCCAACAGATCCCCCGATGAGCAAGCACTTGGAGACAGTGGCAAGGAAAAACTTCCTTTAAGAGGCAGGAAGCTCGGGCAGAACCAGGCTCGGGGGGGGCAGCCATCTGCCTCGACCGGTTGGGTTGGGAGTGGGAGAGAGAGAGAGCGAGACAGAGAGGCATGGGGGGGTGTAGTGTAGGGAGATTTGATTTTTACACCAACTTTGTCATTTCAACAACAAAACAAGAGTATTCTTAACAGTTTATCAACCATGACTATAAATAAATAAGTATATACACACATACATACAGGTCTCCATAGACGAGCTGCCGTTCTGTCACAGAGCAGAGCATCTCTCCAACACACCACACTTGCTGGAACCTGTTCACATCATCCGTTGTCTTGTAAAAATTAAAAACCACCACCAACCTTGATTTTATCATACACTTAAAAGCAGGAAGCACATCAACGTTCAGCCCCTCGTCAACTTTTCTCCTTCGACTCACGTACACCGCCATCTTGGCCTGTCCTAACAGAAAGTTTAAAAGTTGACATTTATCTTTCTGTTGACACGTGTATTTAAAACCAAAGCTAAAAAACTTTCTTGTAAAAACTTCTCTATATTTACTAAAAAACTTCCCCAGCAGTCCGAACAGAAGTCTAAGTTGTGCACATTCATATAAACAGTGCAAGACGGTCACTCTGTGGCTGCAGAAGGGACAGCTCTCCTGCACCAACCTGTTGATTACAGATATAAAAGAGTTCACGGCTAAAATCCCATGGAGGATCCTTCACTGCAGGTCCCAACTCTCTTTGTCAGAGGAGGTCTGTAGAAAGACCTCTAGGCCGGCCTCACACTGGGACCCAGGTCCATGTAAGTCCTCCAGGGGGTGTCGCTGCACCCATTCAGTGTCCTCTGGTTCAAAGTCTTTACCATCATGTGGTAGAAGGACTTTCCTGAGGCGGCCTCCATAGAAACACTTCCAGAGTCAGCATCTCCCAGTAGAGGTCCAGAGCAGCCTTTTAAAATCCAGGAGCAGTTTGAGGGCAGGAAAAGGGTCAGAGCCGTCAGTGTACCATTATGGAAGTCAGTCAGAAGAGAGCACTGATGTCCGGTCAGCTGTGACTTCCAGTGCCACAACAGCTGACCAACGACCCGCACAGACCTCAGTCCCAGCTGAGCAGCCCCAGTGTGGAGTCTCCTGCAGTGTTAAGCCTCCTGGATAGGGTGAGGCCTCCCCGGGCAGGATAGTCCAGAAAATCTGCTGAACCTGTGACAGGAGAGAGGCCGGAGGATTGACACAGGACAGCCGGTGCCACAGGGCAGAGGACACAAGATTATTTATGAGGACACAACCTCTAAAAGATAGTTTAGGTAAAATCCACTTAGTTTGTTAGCCGACCTTTGACCCTCTCTAACACACCGTCTCAGTTTTTCTTTAAAAAAAGTTTCATTACCTAAAAACACAGGTATTTCAGCCCCCCAGTTTTCCACACTAACCCTCTAGGTAGCTTGAGCCGATCCCTCAGCCTGTCCCCCACCATGACAGCCTCGCTCTTCTCCCGGTTAACTCTGGCTGAGGAGATAAAACCAAAAAATGTTTATATTATTTACAAGAACATCAATATCAGTCTGGGAGTTAACAAGAACAATGACATCATCCGCGTAAGCTGACAGTTCGAAAGGGACATTACAACCAGCAAACTGCACTCCACTCAGGTCGGCTCTCAGCTTTTGCAGCAGGGGCTCGATGGCCAGTGAGTATAGCATGCCAGACAGGGGGCAGCCCTGTCTGACCCCCCTCTGGACACTAAACAGAGCACTCAGACCAGCGTTGATTTTTAAAACAATCGCAATGTCAATGTACAGAACCTGGATCTTGGCCATGAACCCCTGGTTGAACCCAAAACCAGCTAACGTCTGCCAGAGGTACTGGCGTTCAACCCGGTCAAAAGCCTTTTCCTGATCGATTGAAATCAGACCAGTGTCTACAGCCAATGAACTGGAGAGGTCCAAAACGTCACGAATTAGAGTGACATTGTCACTAATGAGCCTGCTGGGCACACAGTAAGTCTGGTCAGGGTGCACTATGGACGCCATCATCTCCCTCAGTCTCGTGGCCAGGGCTTTGGACAGGATCTTGTAGTCTGTGCAGATCAGCCTCCAACAATGAATGTTTTTCTGCTTGAACTTGGGGAAGCCCGGTGAGGAAGCTGCTGCGCACATCCAGATGGTAGTTCCACTCGCTCCTGGACAGATTTCTGTAGTACTCAGCAGCAAACTTCCTGATGTCCGACTCTCCACTGGAGCGCAGGGAGTGGATGATCTTCCTCTGTTCTTTTTTCTGCTCCAGCCCCAAGAAGAAACGTGAGGGGGCGTCCATCTGCGAGATGTTCAGGAAACGTGGCCTGACCAGAGCTCCCTGTTTTGTGATGCCCAGCAGGTTGGACATGGCCGACTTTTTAGACTTGAGGGTATTTAAAATCCCCCAATCTCCTGTAGAATCTGCATTTACAGGAGAGTCTCCAGATACCTCAAAGATCAGGTTGTGTCTCTTTTGGCATTGCGAGTCAGTGAGCAAAGCTGTTTAATGTTGGCTTTGCAAATATCTCACGTGGAGGCAAACTCAGGTTTGCTCTCTTTGTGAAGGCCCCAAATGAACATTTTAAAGGCCCATCCTGTCCACCCCACTGGTCGGTGCATAGACGTTTAAGAATACTACTTTCATGTTTTCATATAAAGCTCTGACCCTCAGTAAAGCCCCTGGTATGATCTCCTCTACCTCGTTGGATAAAGGTAAAAAACACCTCCCGAATAAAAGGCCCACTCCCCTGCTGCAGCTGGATTTGTGACTTAAAATGACAACCCCATTAAAAGCCCTCCTCCAGTCGCTCTCGTTGTCTGCACTGCTGTCTGTCTCCTGTACCAACAAAACGCTCAACCTTTTAATCTCCATCATCTTAAAAACAAGAGCTCTTTTTTTGTTCAGCCATTCAAGTTTAGGCTGCCGAGTTTAAAATCACCCATGAAGATTAAAAAGGAAACTGCAGTAATAACAGCTCTTACAACCAGTTTCCTCAGCCTGCAGATCTCGTGATCTGTTAGCACCTCTTCCAAACTTCCTGACTTACAGGTCAGGGGCCTGGCTGACTGAACGAAGATGTCCAGATCAGGGAAATGCTCCTGAAACATTGGGATTCTGGCCCCTTTTGTTTTTTCAAAAAAACGATTCCATTTCATTTGAAGAGTAAAAGCTGCACTACTCCTCCTGAGTCAGACACACGTTAGTCTGGGACTCTGTAAAAGTTTTTGTCTCTTTTATTAACTTTTTGGTTTTTGTGTTTTTCTGCGAAGAGTCTGGACTCTTTCTTTTCTGGGCTATCTTTAAAAGTTGATCATCAGACATGTCATCATCATCATCATCATCATCATCAATGAATTCCTCCATCACTGCCTCAGGGGACGACTTTTCACCGCTCTGTTTCTGGACCTCAACGTTTTCATCATATCCTTAACTAACTCTACCGGGACTGGAGCCCTGACCTCCGGTTGCCCCACCCCCAGCCTCTCCGGGCAGGAGCGGACCAGGTGTCCCTCCAGACCGCAGCCGAAGCACTTAATGGTTTCCGACGTGGAAGACCATGTCGCTGATATCTCCCACCCATAAGAAGAACGGCAGGTTCAGGGGACTTGCAGCCCAAAGACACTATTTGACCGTACCGAGGCAGTTCTTTAGACAAAGCCATTTCTGATGAACGGAGGAGCGTTGGATATCGTCACCCTGGTGGCCGGGCGAACGAGGGGCAGGACGGGAGTGAAGGTGTCGTGGATCTCTACACCGTTCTCCACCCCTCGCTAACCTTAGCCGTGCTATCCAGGAACATCCTGGAGGCCGATTTGACGCTGCCATATCCCACCACCTTTCCCACCGCTTAGCCGGCTTCCTCCCCGGAGCAGGGGACCGCCGACAGCAGCTTCTCCAGCTCCTCCACCACCTCCACCACGGGCATCGTGCCGAAGCAGTTACCCACAAAAACACACATTTCACGCACACTCAGAGACAAAAAACGACAAAAACAAGTACACACACCGAAAAAAATATAAAATGTAAAAAAAAAAAAAAAAAAAAAAAAAAAAAAAAATTAAAAAAAAAAAAAAAACGTTCAAACCGCAAACTTTCGTTCAGCTACGCTCTCAACGCTCACGCCGCCATTCACCCAGAGACCCAGATAGCACCTGACGCCGGGGCGGATCGGCCTTACAGTCGCATTTGTTTCGGGGATGCGCACCGGATACAGCTCGGATGCAGGCAGTGCGCTGTGAAACGGCGGACTCAGTACGGACACCAGGCGGATTCGCAAAGCGGATGCGACTAATTTTACAGTTCAAAACTTACACCGTCACTATTACAGACGACCGTCAGCACACGGTAGAGTCGCTGCCGGTTGTCTCTGCAGGGAAACTAACGCCGTCAGAAGGCGGACTCATGAAGGAGCCTGAGCGGATCCGCGGTACGTACGCGCGTTTTCTCCACCCATTGACGCGGGGTCAAGACTGAAGAAGCGAAACACTGTAAGTAGACTATATACTCAAAAATATATGTAATATGTATTTTTTTCCCTTACTGTTAAAATAATACCCGCCAAAGATACGGCCAATTGTTTCGTTTTTGCTGTTTTTATTTCTGAAATTTGCAATTACGGCAAGTCAGGCTAGCTAACGCACATTAGCATTGACGTTAGCTTAACTCAGTGATTGCCAAACTTCTTAAGTTAACTAGTTATCTAAAGTTAACTTTAAAATTTGGGTGATATTTTTTATTTCTGGGAGGTGGGGCGAAATTAGTTACCTGCCGTGCTTTGGGATTTTAATCCTGTCCTAAGAAGGACGATTATTGAGTTAAATGCTCCCCCATCTCTTTGCATTACTGTGGAGGTGGCTTCTGTTAAACGTCTGTGTTAAATTTTCTGATGGGTATGTGAAAATCCCATCTAGATAGATACAATATATTCTCCAACTCCGCCTGTAATGTTGACTCAGCAGCTTGGGGTTTAAAAAGGGTAACCCGAAAATTAAAATTCACTCAATATCTACTTACTGCAGGATGGGTGAAGATCTTCAGTTCACATCTTCAGTTTTGTGAACTGGAGATTTTCACCCATCCTCCCATCAGCACAGGGGCGAATTTTCATTTTTGTGTGAACTTTTGCTTGAAGATCTGTGGTGGAAGAGCTATTCAGATGCCTTACCTAACTAAATATACTAATTCCGCAAAGTACTGCATCACATGTAAAAGTAGATAATATCAGCACAATGCAGGCCAGTATCAAAAGTACTAGTGATTTTGCAATGAAATGTTCCCTCATGATGCTATTACTGCTGTGTTCATGTTTAATTTTACAGGGATAGTGTAATTGTTTGTGGTTTGTGGTCCTAACTAGGTCCCAGAGGTCTGTCAGTTTTTGTTTGTCCTCCACTCTGAGTAAGGTAAGATAAAATGCTGTTTTAAACTTGATTTGGCTGACTGACTTTTAAAATGGGTTAAGAGTTTTTACAGTGCCCAAATAATTTCAATTTCATGACTGCATTTAGTTTTCATTATGTGAGTGAAAATTATAGTGACAAAGTGATATATAGGATTAAATTGAAAGCAACGCCTCTGAAGACGTTTGGCCTCTCATCCAAGAAGCCTATATATATATATATACTTTTGAAGAAGTCCAGTTGCTTTCAATGTAATCCTTCCTGAGATTACAATGACCTGGACGAATGACAACATTCACATATATTAACAGTTATTATTGGTTATTAAGTTATTAACAGTGAAAAGGCAAAAATATAAAGTGTTGATTAGTTGGCTGTCGGGATGTAGTTATATGGACTTTTTTAGATTTTGCTAAAGCCATATAAACTGTTTACACATGTTTCCAGTATTTACACTAAGTTAAACTAACAAATATCTGGCTATAGCTTTAAATTCACTGTTCAGACATGACATTTGCTGAGTTGTGTCAACAATGCAAATAAGGACACTTAAATATCAGTGGTCTTTTTTAAATCAATGTATGTGTAAAAAACGACTCAAAAAATGCAGCCATAGCAAAGCTGTATATTGTGCTGCATCACAGGAAAATTTAACCAGAGACTCTAGAAAGAGCTATTATATATATATATATATATATAATAGCTTTTTCTAGTTCCTGTTAATGGTCATGCAGCAGCGTTCTGAATCAACTGAAGGCCTTTCAGAGATTTGTTTGGACATCCAGATAGTAATGAGTTACAGTAGTCCAGCCTAGAAGTTACAAATGCATGGACTAGTTTTTCTGCATCATCCTGAGAGAGGATGTTTCTGATTATCCTAATGTTTCTCAGGTGGAAGAAAGCTGCCCTACTGACTTGTTTTATGTGAGGGAGGGACAAAGGACATGTCCTGGTCAAAGGTTACTCCAAGGTTTCTAACAGTGGAGCTGGAAGCCAAAGTAATGCCATCCAGACTGATTAGATGATCAGATAGTGTTTCTCCAAGTACCAAACCCTGTGGGACTCCATAACTGACTACAGTGCATGACAAGGAGGAGCTGTTGTTAGCATGAACAAACTAATGTCTATCTGACAAGTAGGATTTGAACCATCTTAGTACAGTTCCTTTCATCCAAATTTCATGTTCCAGTCTCCGTAGTAAAATATTATCATCTATGGTGTCGAATGCAGCACGAAGATCTAAAAGGAGAAGTATGGAGGCTGATCTATTGTCTGAAGCCATTAGAATATCATTGGAGACTTTAGCCAGCGCTGTTTCTGTGCTATGATGGGCTCTAAATACTGACGCACACTCTTCAAGCAAACCATTCCCATCCAGGTGGCTTTTAAGAGCTTAACAGCAAGATTTTCTCAAAAAGATTACAATGAAGAGTTCCTCCTCTGCAAATAATTTGCGCTGCAATTTTTGGCAATCTCTAAACAAATAAAGAAACAGCACACCAAGGAGAAAAGTCAACTTTTGATGAGCACTAAACTTTATGCAAAGAGAAGTTAAACTTGCATTAGTGAAAACCAAGCTAACCGTAAACATGATAACATACAAGAAGGGGCGTTTCTATAGCATCACTCAATGAAGTTACTTCAGCTGGAAAGGACAAATTGAACATTGATGAAATGGAGGACTCACCACTGTGTGCACCAACCAAGGGCTTGCATTTTAGTAAATGGGCAAAAGCTAATGTGGAAGCCTCAGTCTAGTCCTTTCTGTCTGAAGTGAAAGCTTTGTGCTACAGATGACTATATATATATATATATATATATATATATATATATATATATATATATATATATATATATATATGGATATAAATCTGGATGACATCACTGCTAAAATTAAGGAGAACATGGCCAGTGATTAGCAGCTTAGCTACAACACTGGAATTCAATGCAGCAGAAATCAAATAATCCAAAATTTCACTTGATGTTTTCTTTATAATCTGAGACTTATTTTTTAAATTGTTAAATGATACCAGTTTTAGAGATAAGATAATCCTTTTTAGTCCCTCTGTGACAAATTGTGCTCATTGCAGCAGCATCAGAAATAAAAAGAGAGAATAGAAGCACACAGTAATAACTAGGGGGTTAGGTTGGGTTTGATTCCCCTGGGGCTTTTCAAGGTGGACCTTTTCCCCATGTGCTTACGCAGGTTTTTCCTGGGTACTCTGTTTTCCTCCCACAGTCTAAAGACTGTCTAGGCTAATTGGTGACTCTAAATTGCTTGTCGGCGAGTAGAGCCTCATCAGCCCCGTGAGACCATCTACTCAGTATGTAGGATACAGTGGGTTGCCTGTTCACCAGAGGTTTGTACACAGGATGGAAGTGAATCAGGTTGTGCTCAGATGTTCCCTAGGGGGTTAGGGGAGAAGTGAATGCTTCCTTGCTGTTGGGAGAAAATTATTTCCATATTGTATTGTCTCTGGTGTAGCATGTGATGTACTGGGTGAAAGAGGACAGAGTGGCGGACAGATAGGCATGATTGAAGCCCCCAGAGATAAGGAGGAGGCCCTGTGGTTGCTGTGTCTGCAGCCTGATTGTGATGGAGTAGAGGACATCACATGTGCTTCAGTATTAGCAGAACAGGGAATATAGGTGGCTATCACAATAACAAAGCAACTGATATTTAAGGACAATTAAAAATCCAAGGGAACATTTTGGCTTTGGAAAGGACTCAATGCATAATGCATACATATGTAATTTAATGTGAAGATTAAGTTTTGTTGGGGAAAGACATGGAGAGATATGATGCCTTTTTTTATGGTAGGAACTGACTGGGGGGTCAATAACAGACATATACAGACATACACACAGCAAAAGACAGATGCATAGACAAAAATATATTCAAGATTCAAAGTGTTTATTGTCATATGTACAGTAAAGAAGCACATTTCCCTGTACAATGAAATTCTTTTTGCTGCCCACAATGAATGCAAGTATACATAGAAATAGATAAATAGAATAAAAACAGGACAATCTGAATAAAATATATACACACACGCACACACACACACACACACACACACACACATTGAGTGGCATCCACAAACAAGAGTTAAAGTCAATGTTAAAGTCACTTTGTTCATACATGACTGGGGGACAGAGGTGACACACACACAGACACACTGAGACTTACAATAACATAAACACAGACAGACATACCATAAAAGAAAGATACACATACGCACACATTTATTCTCACACACACACACATACACACACACACACACAGACACTGATGCACATTCAACAAGGAGATACAGACACAGAATCATAGAAAACACTAGAAAATTCCAGGGAAATTTTGAAGTGCCACAGGGCCTTTTGCCCGTCTGAGTACCAAAGTCACCCCTATCACACTTTGCTTCGGAAAACTGATTGGGTTCTGGGATCTGGATGCATGAATACGCACAGAATGATATTGAAGACATGAGTCTGCTGAACGTACTAGTATGTTCAGTTGGGCCTTCCCAGCCCATATATTTGGGACAGACGTGTAACAATCAGTGTTTGCAGCACCTCAGTAAGGAAGGTCAATCAATCAATGAATTTGCATAATTTTATTTATGTTTTTTTGTCATGCTTCTCTCATGTTCCAGCTCCACTCTGGATTTGACAACTCCTTTGAGCCCTCATAGTTTCACGTTATATGTCTCTGTCTCAATTTTCACAACAGGCTCATATATACGACAGACTATTGTACTGTAAGTCTGTGGACAGCATTTACAAAACATTTTGGTCAACATTCAGTTTTACCTACAAGATGTATGCCTCATTAACATGACAGTGCATCAGGCCATGCCAGAAAAACTGAAGTGATTACTTTTTCTGCTACAACATCTAAATGCAATGTGTAAATAATGCATTCATCATATGAAACACCATGTTGATACCAGTTCATTTTGCACATAATTTTTATTAAACATGAAATTTTAGAAAAAGCAAAGTGGAGACTTCAGATTCAAAACTTTTCACACATCCCGTAGTAATACTTTTCATCCTGCTCAGACAAAAAGAAAATGGAAGAATATTGTAAATAATGACAATTCAAATGGTATCAGAGCATACAACATCATTGTGCAAAAATGAAACTCCTTCATATCATCAATTCATCAGAAAAAACGGGAATTTCTCAAACTTACTCTTCACAAAATGAAGAATCAAACAGACTGTGTACATATGAACACATTCAATCTTAAATATTGAATATAATTGAACACAATCGAACAAATAAATCCAAAAAGACAAAATTAAATTTTCTATCAAACATTGTCATCACTTACCTCTGTGTCTGCATTGTCTTCAATGTCAGGTGGGATCTAGGTAAATGCAACATTACAGGTGTGTATGTGTGTGAGGTGGGGCGGGATAAGGGGGTGGAATGTGTAGTGGGGGTTGGGAGGGTGCTATTTACCCATAGCTGGGACAGTGGTTGACGAGCACCAGGGCATGTCCACACGGCGGTGGGCCTGTATGCTGCGTCTCTGGGGCCCACTGCTGCTCCGAGATCCCCTGCAGTTCAGCCTGGGACCGTGAGGTACCCAGTTTCCGTGTGTGGCCGCGAGGAGGCACTGCAGGAGTCTTGGTAGTGGAGAGGCTATATACTGGCAGGTGGAAACTAACATAGTCAGCTCCTCTTTTCACCCTCCATTAGAAAGGCTAGCCAGCGGCAGTAGATGTAAGCAAAGAATAGCACACAGAGCACCAGTAGCACCAGCAATACCAGCACCAGCAGTAGCAACATACACTAACTCTAAGCACTACACTACAGCACTTAACGCTTCACACGTACCCTGTGTTAGCACACAATGCGGTGTGTACAAACACACACACACACAGACAAAGACACACACTCGCACACGCAGAGAAAAACACATCCATGCACACGACATAGACACACATAAAGAGAAACAGAGAGAGAGAACACAGTACAAACCACACTACGAATGGAGCAGGCTCTGATGGAGACCATACCACAACACAGGGAAAAAGGGTTGCAAAAGAAGGAGAACATGCTCCAAGATTGGCCACGTTGCCGAAGAAATGAAAACGGCGAATGAGAATACCTAGCGCTAATGTGGCCCGGTCCTATCTGCTGAAAAGCGTTGAAAGCGATGAAACATCTACGCTCTATACTTACCAAGAACCATTTTCTACCTAACAGTTGCCAAATGCAACTAAAACGAATGAAGAAACCTGATGGAATAGCCATCCAGACACGATTCCACGCCTGTGGAAAGAAGAACAAAAGAGGCAGCATTGTAAACAATGCTGAAATCAAGAGTGATGAAGTGAGAACACAGTATACCGCACTGTGATAGCTATAATAAGTTTGCAGCACACCTGATTGAATGCAAGATTCCGGTCGCGATTGATTGTGATCAATCAGTGTCTGCTTTTCTGTTGTCGCAGCGGAGACAAGCTGGCTATAGCCTCTGGACTCAAACAAATCACGGATGGCTTTTTTTCCTTTGGAGAACAGGTCTTCATTGAAGTCTCCGCAGACCACAACAGGCTGGCAATCCATCATCTCCAAGGAGTTCAAGAGGCTTTGAATGTTGGGAAGAAATGTTTCAAGGGAGAGATTTGGTGGTCTGTACACAGTGGCTATCACCGCTCTGACAGGGGCCTCAACTTTGACAACAGCAAACTCAAGATCCGGCACATGTTGAAAGTGTCGCCGGGGCTCCGCTTGAAGATTGCTCTTGTAGTAAATGGCAACTCCACCGCCCTCTTTCGTAGCCATGTCTACTCTGTTTGCGTATGAAACGTGTCTGTTGCGCGCAAACAGGTCGTATCCGTCCAAGTGAAACTTTGGAGGAACGAAGGATCCAGTCAAGTGAGTTTCTGTAATACATAAGACGTCGGCAAGCCTGAACTCGTGATGACATTTTACATCGTCAAAGTGCGACGGAAGTCCTTCCGCGTTGTGATGGACGATTGCCAAAGTGGAGCCAGTGTGGTCTGCTTTTTTCACAAAGTGCAACAGTGGTCTCGTAATGTGGAATGAAGCGTGGTTCATGTTTTCCATTGCCGTCGTTATGTTTTGATCAGCATAAATTTTCTTCTCCTCAAACTCAACGATCTTCAGTCCTTGAAGCGAGTTTGTACGGCTAAGAGCGACGTAGGCCATTCCAGGTTCGAACACACGCTTCAGACACACCACTGCAGACTTCATAGTCATGCCTTGCACTTTGTGAGCCGTACAACCAAATGCCAGTTTAATTGGGAACTGGCGTCGAACCACTCCTCTGACGCTCGTGTTTTCCTCCGATCTTTCGACGTACACCAAGTCGTCCGTCGGTCCTCGAATCCTTTTGCGGAATTTTTTACCCGATGTCGGATTATCCAATTCGAGCCCGATCAGCGTCACCTTCGTCGATTGGCCTTTTTCACTTTTTTGGACAATGTTCCTGATTGTGGCGAACGTTCCGTTAACAATCCCGTCCTCGATATCCAGGTTGCGAATCACCATTACCCGTGCTCCACACGCAGCTTGAATATTGTCTGGCAAATCCCTTTTTTTGCCCTTGACGCAAACATGCGTCATGAACATTCGTCCTGTCCGTGGGTCTTTCTTGTAGTCCTCCGCCGGAATGTCTTGAATTTTTAAGTTGAGCCCAGTCAAAGTAGCAGAATTGTGGGCATCAACTTCTTTGTTGGTCGCGAAGATATGCAGGGCATCGGCCGGACAATCTTTGGCTTCAATGATGGCCCCCGTGAGCAGAGCTCCGTCGTCGACGCTGAGAGGATCCGTCTTCTTCTTGGTTCTGATCCTGTTCAAGAGTTCGGCAAAATCGCGGCCGTCTTTTTGCCGCATGATCTCTGTGAGGTTAACTATCTGGAAATCTCTCCAGAGATCAAGAACGTCTTCCTGAAAGACGCAGAGGGGTTTGGCTCTACCAAGAGGTGGCAGCTGGTAAAAGTCTCCAACTGCAAGGACAGACATTCCTCCAAATGGTTTCTTGTTGCCTTTGATTTGCTGAAATCTCCAATGGACGTAGGCAAACAGCTCCTTAGAAACCATGGATATCTCGTCTATGATCAGAATCTCCGCATTGCAAAGCACCGCTCTGAGATCGTCCAGAGCGTTTCCAAGACCTTGATACGGTGTCTTCAAAGTTCTTGGCAGCTTCAAGATGGAATGCAAGGTTTTCCCAGAAATGTTGAAAGCTGCCGTGCCTGTAAATGCAGTAAGAAGCACCGCAGGCTGGGACATGTCCGCAACGTTGCGAAACCTGGGAAGTTGGCGGAGAATCTTGGTGGCCTCTTGATACACGCACTTGATGACGTGGGATTTCCCACAGCCGGCTCCCCCAGAGATGAAATAAAAGAAGGGTTCAGGATTTTGACCCCAGACACATTTCATACACCACTCGCGCACGGTGTAGAAAATGGACGCTTGCGTTTCGTTGAGGCTTCGATACATACTTCTCACAAAGTCCGGGCTGAGTTTCAGTGCCTCGATGGCCGGTAGCGCTCCGCCGCAATCAGCCTGGATTTGGAAATCCGGAACCTGGTCGTCTTCTCCGCCATCGTCGGGATTTACATCTTCCAGCTCAGCCATGCACTCCAAACGATCCATTTCGACCTCTGGTGCAAAAGTGGCCCTTCCTCTTGAAGTTTTTGCAGCGCTTTCTCCATTTTTTTCCCTTGTCCTTCATAGCGCTTCCTATTGAAGTCTACAATGCCTTTTACTGCCATTGAGCCTTTGCGGCCGCATTTGTAGAACTCCTGATATGTGGGATGACTTTCGGACGTGAGCTCATCATCTTTTCTGTGCGGTAAGTAGAGCTTCAGCAGGCGTCTGTAAAACTTTTCGGGTTGTTTCTCCTCCGAGTACCGAGTAAATCGGATGATGGCAGTTTTTCCCGACGTCCTCTTCTGAATAAATCCTTTGTCGTTCTGGAGGGGAATGGCATTGGGTCCGAGAGCTTGCAGGCCATAGAGAACTCTGTACTGCGACACAAATTCAGCGAAACACATGAATTGAAATTCACGCGCTGCGGGTCTGTGTGCGTACTTCTCAGGAAATCCAGACATCCACACGTCCTCATCGTCTGGATTCATGTTCATCAACGTACTCATCGGGAGACTCATTTTCATACCATCCTCGTCCGTCTGTATGAAAATGACCGAGCGGGTGCACTTTTTAAGTGGCAGGCTGCATACTCGCGCCACTGCTTCCGGAGCGCTGACCTCCCTGTGCTTAGCGTAAGCCTGCATGATCTGCTTCATTTCGTCCCGTTCGTTGACCTTGGATTTCTTCACTTGGCGAATTACCGTGTCGAGGTACTGCGTCATCTCGTGCTCCGGCTTCGATACGTACAACATCATGTACATGATGCAACTGTAGTCGTCGAGTACGTACTGTATATCCATGTTGGCATTCCAGGCTCGCAGTAGATCGGGGTTGTATCCGTTTACCCAGCTGTCCTTGGGCTCACGCTTCATCATGACGACTATTCCGCAGGTGAGGTCATCTACATATCTTTCATATTCTTCTTGGGTCATCTTACATTCTTCACTTGGCGAATTACCGTGTCGAGGTACTGCGTCATCTCGTGCTCCGGTTTCGATACGTACGACATCATGTACATGATGCAACTGTAGTCGTCGAGTACGTACTGTATATCCATGTTGGCATTCCAGGCTCGCAGTAGATCGGGGTTGTATCCGTTTACCCAGCTGTCCTTGGGCTCACGCTTCATCATGACGACCATTCCGCAGGTGAGGTCATCTACATATCTTTCATATTCTTCTTGGGTCATCTTACATTTCTCCAACAATTCGGACAAATCCTGGAACGATTCTTTTGGATCCATCAGAAGGTCTCTCAGCGCTTTTAACTTTTCCTTAGCCTCCATTTGTTTCTTTCCAACAAATTTCTTGTTGGACTTGAATTTGGAATTTTCCCTACTTTTCTTTTTCTGGACATCATCCGCTTGTTTTTTCTGCTGCTCATCATCTTCAAGCACGGGGTCCTCCCAGGGCGGGATTGGGATTCTGGTCTTCTCCATGGGGAGCTTGGGGAAACCAAATCTGCAGGCCACGTTCCCTCTCCTGCACGTTTTCGAGTGGTTTCGGCTGTGGACTTGAACCTCCGACACTATTTTGTGGAGCTCAGGATCAGCTTTCTCGTCGGGCATCTGGCAGGTGATGTAGCGGTCAATGAAGTTGACGAGATTGGCCATTTCGACGTCATCCTCGAGATCGAGCTCCGGTGCATCTTTGATCCAAACCAGCATGTGAATGTGTGGACTTCCTCGCGCTTGAAACTCCACCCGATAGAAGTAATCCTCCACCGGACCAATGGGCTGAGCTGGTGACAGGATCAGATCTGTAAGCAGCGCATCCACCCTCTTCTCAAACATGCGCATGACAGTGACTGGGTTGCTCTGAAGAATGTCGCATTTTTCGCTCCAGTCCAGGTTTGAAAAGTCCACTTCTTCACCTTGCTGTGCTTTTATGACCTCAATAACTTCAGGCCATCTCATTTCAGCAGCAGAAAAGGTGACAAAAAAGGTCGGCCTGCCCAACTGTCTGACCATAGCGTGTAGATCTCTAAGTGTCTTCTCCCAGTACGCTGGAGTTCCTCTAAGGGGTTGCATGAACCGCGTTACTTCCCTGTTTTGGATGAGTTTTTCCAATTCTTCTTTATCCTGAAGCATCTGGTTGCAAATTTTCCTCCCGTCCTTGGTTTTCTTCTTTCCCTTCCTCGTTTGGATAGACATGCTGTTGGTCGCCATGTGAGTTTCCGTCACAAACTGCGCAAAGAAGAGGTACGTTTGGTCCTTCACAAACCGGCTGTCCACACATAAGAGCCTCGCATTGAAATATTTACTTGGGGACAATTTGATTTCCCTGGTCTGGTCCAATGTGTTTTGTCCAGTTGGGAACTGGACAGGGAAAGCCATCGCTTCAAGTTTCGGTACCTTGAAGAAGCTGACGGGTTTGTTTCCTTGGGCGGGAGCGACGCTGAATATCCCATCTCCGTAGGATAGAACTTCCTGTGCTATGTCCAGAGGCTGCATGCAAGTGTCCAAGGCCAGACCTGGTCTGAGATCTTCCTTCTCTTGGTCCATGTTGTTGGGCTGCTGTTCGTCAGGCTGTGCAGCGTCTGCGTTGACCTGTCCTTCATCGACTGGCTGATCATCCTCTACGTTGTCAAATGTAACGTTTTCGTCGACTGTTACATCGCGGTATTCCGAATGTTTCTCCTTCAGAGTCCTTAGTCCTGCTAGCACATTCTTCATGTTCACAGTGTAGAAGTGCTGATGCCCCTTGTACTGAATCTTTCGTTTCAGCTTGACCTGCAGCAGCTGGGCTTCGGGGCTGGGCCTCGGCAGAGTGTTCACCGTGGCTTCCATTTCTGATGGTACACACACAACTGCACCATGTACTGCCCGTTGTCGTCCTTTCGGCAGTGATACGATTTTCACAAACTGCAAGACTTTTGCGATCAGCTGCCTTTCGAGTACATTTAACTCTTCTAGCTCCGGTGGAATGGGTGCTAGCGCCAAGTTATTGGCAACCGCGATGGATGACATATCTCCTCTGGTGAGGTGGCTGTCACAGGTGTGGCAGATCCACTCCTGCATCCTCTCCTGCGGTACGGTGCAAGGGGCTGAGCATTGACCTTCACATTTGTGGATATACTTACCTGTCAAGCATTCAGCCACAATGTGAAGGTTTTTGACATACTTGTCTCTCTTGCAATACTTTACCTGATCTGGGAAGAGAGCTCTGTGGCACACTGTGCAAACATATGTGGGCCCATGTCGAATCCTTTCTTGAAATGAAGCGATAGCAGCTTGCATGGAAGGGTTAACCACAGGCAGTGGAGTTTCCGGGCGACGGCTTGCGACTTCTCTGTATTTCCTCTTGATTCTCAGTGCACAGTGCGACTTGTGACGAATACGAAGAAGAGTGTCTATAGCCAGTCTATCCTTTTTGCTCTTAGTACAACGTCGAATATGATGCAGCCTGAATTCTGGTATGTGCTGATACTTTGTACGCTGGTACATTTTGTGCCTGCTCTGAAAAGCAGGATCGGTGCTGTACCTCTCCCTCAGGTACATTTTGTGCCTGCTCTGAAAAGCAGGATCGGTGCTGTACCTCTCCCTCAGGTACATTTTGTGCCTGCTCTGAAGAGCAGGATCGGTGCTGTACCTCTCCCTCAGGTACTTTTTCTGCCTGCTCTGAAGAGCAGGATCGGTGCTGTACCTCTCCCTCAGGTACTTTTTCTGCCTGCTCTTGAAAGCTGGTTCAGTGTTGTATCGTCTGGTGATGTATTCTTTCTTTTGTTTTTGATGATGAAAGTCTTGGGCATATTTGGTTTTACCGGCCTGCATTTTTTTCAGCCGAATTTCACTGTTTCCTGTGCTTTCATCTCCAGGTGGTACACATCCTTTGCGCATCGCTTTCCTTCGCCTTTTCTTGCTCAGTTTGGACAAATCTTGAATTGCTGTTGCAGCATCATGGGTGATGTTGACTGGCTGATTGGCGTGCAATTTCTCTGGATGTCTGACATTTCTTCTAGGGATATCTGAAGCCACACTCCTCTGCTCTTTCACTGATTGCCCAGGGGTCTGTCTGGAAACATGTTGACTTTCAAAGGAAACAGGCATCAATTCATAGCTTGCATGTGGACCGCGTTCTTTGAAAAGTTCATGCAAGTGCTCGGCCATGTCACTCAGGTCACTGAAAGTCAGCATAATGGCAGTTCCTCTGGGCTGTGGCAAACCCGTCTCTGATCTAGAGTGGGAATCAAAAAATCCATAGCGTCCAGATCTTTCTCTGAAAACTGCAAAGCACTCTGGCGCTACTATGAGGACAGCATGGCGGACGTCTTGTGAAAGGCACTCCAGGCTCTTGGCAAGAGACAACAGACCACTGTCTTCTTCAACTCTCAGGCCACCTACCATCAGATCTGACGCATTCATGTTTACAGTGTAAACATTACTCTCGGTGAATACCTGCTTAGGCATCTCTTCCAAGGTTAAATGGTCGCTTTGGAATTTGTTGTCGAACAAAAGCTGCCGTTTAACACCTACATAGAGTGCATTTCCCTGTTCAAGCACTCTGTCAAGAGACATCATGTCGAAATGCAACCCTTCGTTGTGGTAGGCCAGAAAGGTGAGAGCCATACAAGTGCATTGACTGTTACGAGAAAAATCTCCATACCTGTTGTCTGCCTGGGAATGACTTGCCCTCACACATCGAATGCCCTGGCCTGGTCCCATGAAGGAATCCTGAAATTATTTTATGAAGGAATTCGCCAGAGTTGGTCTTTTTTTTTTTTTTTTTTTTTTTTTTTGGTCATATTGTTTTTATAACTGTCAGTTTCTTCATTACTACCATCATTTATCATAACAATTGTTATTATAATAATTTAAAATGTTTAATTCTGTTACACATGCGTCACCTGTTTGTAACGCTTGTAAGCAGACATGGCTAAGCAATATCTTTTAATTATCCTTCAATTATCCTTCTTTTCACACTCAGTTGTTTCATTTTTCAGAGGAAATTTTTATGCTTCTACAGTGTGCATGCACGTAACCTGGCTAGTACACTCCATGACACTCATTGTTGACTTTACCTGTATAAAAATAATTGCTTGAAAAACATTTGCTAAATATAACAATTTGGACAGTGTTAAAATTATTACCCATTATGAATGTTGTAACTATTCTTAAAATACATGCTAAATAGAGAGAGAAAAAAAAAAAAAAAAAACACATCAAGTATTCTACTGATATGTGACGTAACATGGCCTTTATTAATGTGGGAATACTTTGTTAGTTCATGTGAATTAACTTGTTATGGTATTTTTATTTTCCAAATTTGTTCAAGATTATTTAAAAATGTTTTTGAATGGAGGTAACACAGACACGAAAGTTCACTTTATTCAACCCTTTAGACAATTCCTCGATGCCTATGGAAAGATCTTGTAGAATAATCTTGATAACCCCTTAATAACTGAGTCTTACCTTCATAGCACTGATTTTTCAAGTTAAAAAAAAAAAAAAAATCATCATCACCGTCAGAAACCAGCACTCAGGAAAAATTTGTTCCATCACCATTATTAATGTCAGAATTTGTGAGATTATTTGAAATTACATTTGCTAAAAAAAATCCCATGGATGAATGAAGCTGTTTTGTTTTATATTTTGCAGTTCTAAAATGGCCATTCTCTTTTTATGTTTTTTAGTTGAGGTAAACCAACCATGAAGCAAGTTTGTTTTTGACACAGCTGACTGTACTGTAAATATTCAGGCAATTGTGGAGACTCAAAAGTACCTTATCAGGTGAAGCAGAATGGCGAGCTGTGTCCTTAATGGTCCCGAATTGTCCAGCTGGTGAAGACATCAGACTTCTGACCATCTGAATACATAAAGCAGCAACATTTTAGTAAGAGGAAGACTTAAAGTGAGGAGATGCATGTTACTGAATGGGACTAAAACTTACTTTTGCTGGTGGAGAACAGTCTACACAACTTAACAGAGTGAGCTGCAAATCCAATCCAAATATAAAGTGTGAACATACCTTGTTCACTGAAGAACGGACTTTGCGATGACGTGCTCCCCTGGCTGGGGGCTTGGACGCAACCTGTGACATCAAATGAAATCATAACACGTCAAGTACCATCATTGTAACTAAACATATATATGCATTGCAATTATACTTATGGATTGCATGAGATAAAGTTTCGCACTGACCTTCTTGGGCTTGGGAGATGGCTTAAAGTCCGCCAGGCAAGATAAGTGAGAGGGAGAAACTTCCTCCATAGCACATAGGATGGTGCTGCTGAACCAGACGGGGTTCAGCGGAAGGAAGCACTCCTCCTGTACAACACGAAACAGGAGGTCTTGTGATTACAATCTCTTTCCAAATAAAACGACCCAAAAGGATAACAAATAAAACCTAATGTAATATTTGAAAATCCATAAACGAATCACAAACCTGCGTTTGAGCCATCCTAGGCTGAGGTGAACCTCTGGACCTGCAAGGTTCCCCAGGCGGGCTCTTCTGGAATTACAAAAAGCATCACATCGTATGAAACAAATCTGTCATTGCAACCTACATGAAAATATTCAGAAAAATAGCACATTTAACATAGTATAATCACATCACATCATACTATCACATTTTAAGTCACAAGCACACCTTATAAGCAGCATCAATTACCTTGCCGACCAACAGTCCTCCATTCAAAGGGGTCAGGTGCAGGTGGAGCAGGGGAGCTGTCCCTCACAACCAATTTAGGAAGGACTTTCCTAACTGGAGGTGATGGCCTGGGAGAGACCCGGGGGGCTGGGGGTGGTGTTCATACATGACTGGGGGACAGAGGTGACACACACACAGGCACACTGAGACTTACAATAACATAAACACAGACAGACATACCATAAAAGAAAGATACACATACGTACACATTTATTCTCACACACACACACACACACACACACACACACACACACAGACACTGATGCACATTCAACAAGCAGATACAGACACAGAATCATAGAAAACATTAAAGTCCATCTTGTTGACTTTGTTCATACATGACTGTGGGACAGAGACACACACAGACACACCTGCCCCACCGGGCGGGGGGAGGGGCACCGTTAAGAGCCAGTTTGAAGAACTCTCAAAATTTCTCTGGAAATTTTCTAATATCAATTTGTTATTCATCTTTGATCTGAAGACAATTCCATATCAACAAACTGGTTTCCAATAGCAACAAGAGATAAAAGGCATAGAATTCCTGATGATGTCATCACAGAGTCATTGTCACTTTGTGGTCAAACCTTGTGTATGCTGAAGAAACTGTGAAACTGCCAGATAGTCAGTGAACACGTGAGAGAGCGACACACGAAGTTGGAGCTATCAGAGATGGAAAACGTTGAAGAGAAAGTAGATTTCTACCTCAGCTCCCTCGAAGAAGAGGTGAGATCTGAGCTTCAGGACGACAAAGCCAGACTCACACAGAGCAACAACGACGGCATGGTCCTTCTTGAAATCCAAGAGGACACACTAACCAACTTCCTGGAAATGGTCCGAGATGTCAAAGATGGCAGCATCAACATCTGGAGCCAAGAGAAGAAGCAGATGGAGACTGAGATCTGTGGCCTGAAAGCCCTGCTGGACAAGGCTCAGGCCAAACATGTCTCATCTTTAGAAGCTGATACTGAAGCTCTGCAGGCCAACCTGAAAAAAACCAAGAAGATCCTGCAGAGGTTTAAAATGGACCTCGAGCATCAGACCATCCAAAACAGGGACCTTCAAATTAGATTGGAGGCCGTCCAAAAAGAGAAGGAGGCCTTTCAGCAAGAGATGGAGGCAAAGAAGCTGGAGGTTCATATTGTCAAACAGCTGCGCAACATGGCTGACAAAGAGGTGGAGAAGGCAACTCGTTTGCTGGAGGACCAGCGCCTTCATCAAGACTCACAAACAAAAGAGCTGAAGAATGACCTTGTGTCTGAGAGGACTCAAACTGACAACCTGAAGGAAGAGTTGGACAAGCTGAAGGCCACACTTCAGAAAGAGAAGGAGGATGCAAAAACAATTCTGGAGAAATTCCAGGCGTCCCATCAAGTCCAGCTGGAGGAAGCCAGAATAGAGTCCAGCGAAGTCCGAGCCGCCCTCGAAAAGGCACAAGATCAGCTGAAGACAGAGCTCCACTTCCTACAAAAGAAAACCTTACTGGAGAAAGAGAACAACCTGATCAAATCAGCTCTGAGCAAGAAGGAGGAAGACCTTCACCGTCATCATCTGCAGTTTCAGCTGGACAAAACCTCCCTGCAAAAAGAGAACACCTCCCTCAAAACAGCTCTGAACAAGACGGAGGAAGAACTTCAAAGTCGTCGTCTTCAGTTTCAGCTGGAGAAAACCTGCATGCAAGAAGAGAACACCTCCCTCAAAACAGCTTTATACAAGAAGGAGGAAGAACTTCATCAGCATCGTCTCCAGTTTCAACAGGAGAAAATTTCCCTGCAAGAAGAGAATACCTCCCTCAAAACAAGTTTACACAAGAAGGAGGAAGAACTTCATCAGGATTGTCTCCAGATCAGGGACAACCTGATGCAGAGTCTGCAGGAAAAAGAGCAAAGGAGGAAGAAGATGGAGGCCTCCATGAAGATCCGGCTGGAAGAACTGGAGCGTAGAATGACCAAAAAGAAAGAGAAGTGGTACCAAAAACTCTTCTGAGCCCAGCTCCAGAACTCCACCATCACCATCCAGAAGAACAACAAAAACTTCCCATGATCCTTCTTTGGGGGAGATGGGGAGTTTTCCCTTTTCTCTCCTCTTCTCTTTGAACTTAAAAAAAAAAAAAAAAAAAAAAAAAAAACAATAAAAAAAAGAAATAAAAAGAAGCCGTGTTTGGTTTGTTGTAGTTGAGGGTGTTAAGTTGGACCACAAAAACATGAAATGCTTAGTTTAATTTATAAATCAATTACATTATAGTTATAGATAAATTACATTGTTATCTTGCTGTAAAATCTAGGACAAAAACTACAATCTCCCACAATAAGAAGGTAAGAAAAATCCAAAAAAGTTGACTGTGTTATGGAGCACCAACAGCCAATTCCTTCTGTGAAAAATAGGGCCATGGCTGTACACTGATTCCTCCAACATGGTCACAAAAAGTGAAAAAACAAATGTCAAAAAGAGACCCAAAGTGTCAACTTTCGTTTCCATAAGTGCACAAAAGAGTTAGAGTTAAAAAATTGTGTATAGAAAAAAAGGAAATGATAGGATATACACTTCAAAGACAGAAAAAGCTCAGTAGTGAGCAAGAGCTGGTGTAACAGGCTGCTACTGGTGCGGCACCATCTGATATTTAAGGACAATTAAAAATCCAAGGGAACATTTTGGCTTTGGAAGGACTCAATGCATAATGCATACATATGTAATTTAATGTGAAGATTAAGTTTTGTTGGGGAAAGACATGGAGAGATATGATGCCTTTTTTTATGGTAGGAACTGACTGGGGGGTCAATAACAGACATATACAGACATACACACAGCAAAAGACAGATGCATAGACAAAAAGATATTCAAGATTCAAAGTGTTTATTGTCATATGTACAGTAAAGAAGCACATTTCCCTGTACAATGAAATTCTTTTTGCTGCCCACAATGAATGCAAGCATACATAGAAATAGATAAATAGAATAAAAACAGGACAATCTGAATAAAATATATACACACACGCACACACACACACACACACACACACATTGAGTGGCATCCACAAACAAGAGTTAAAGTCAATGTTAAAGTCAGTTTGTTCATACATGACTGGGGGACAGAGGTGACACACACACAGACACACTGAGACTTACAATAACATAAACACAGACAGACATACCATAAAAGAAAGATACACATACGCACACATTTATTCTCACACACACACACACACACACACACAGACACTGATGCACATTCAACAAGGAGATACAGACACAGAATCATAGAAAACATTAAAGTCCATCTTGTTGACTTTGTTCATACATGACTGTGGGACAGAGACACACACAGACACACCTGCCCCACCGGGCGGGGGGAGGGGCACCGTTAAGAGCCAGTTTGAAGAACTCTCAAAATTTCTCTGGAAATTTTCTAATATCAATTTGTTATTCATCTTTGATCTGAAGACAATTCCATATCAACAAACTGGTTTCCAATAGCAACAAGAGATAAAAGGCATAGAATTCCTGATGATGTCATCACAGAGTCATTGTCACTTTGTGGTCAAACCTTGTGTATGCTGAAGAAACTGTGAAACTGCCAGATAGTCAGTGAACACGTGAGAGAGCGACACACGAAGTTGGAGCTATCAGAGATGGAAAACGTTGAAGAGAAAGTAGATTTCTACCTCAGCTCCCTCGAAGAAGAGGTGAGATCTGAGCTTCAGGACGACAAAGCCAGACTCACACAGAGCAACAACGACGGCATGGTCCTTCTTGAAATCCAAGAGGACACACTAACCAACTTCCTGGAAATGGTCCGAGATGTCAAAGATGGCAGCATCAACATCTGGAGCCAAGAGAAGAAGCAGATGGAGACTGAGATCTGTGGCCTGAAAGCCCTGCTGGACAAGGCTCAGGCCAAACATGTCTCATCTTTAGAAGCTGATACTGAAGCTCTGCAGGCCAACCTGAAAAAAACCAAGAAGATCCTGCAGAGGTTTAAAATGGACCTCGAGCATCAGACCATCCAAAACAGGGACCTTCAAATTAAACTGGAGGCCGTCCAAAAAGAGAAGGAGGCCTTTCAGCAAGAGACGGAGGCAAAGAAGCTGGAGGTTCATATTGTCAAACAGCTGCGCAACATGGCTGACAAAGAGGTGGAGAAGGCAACTCGTTTGCTGGAGGACCAGCGCCTTCATCAAGACTCACAAACAAAAGAGCTGAAGAATGACCTTGTGTCTGAGAGGACTCAAACTGACAACCTGAAGGAAGAGTTGGACAAGCTGAAGGCCACACTTCAGAAAGAGAAGGAGGATGCAAAAACAATTCTGGAGAAATTCCAGGCGTCCCATCAAGTCCAGCTGGAGGAAGCCAGAATAGAGTCCAGCGAAGTCCGAGCCGCCCTCGAAAAGGCACAAGATCAGCTGAAGACAGAGCTCCACTTCCTACAAAAGAAAACCTTACTGGAGAAAGAGAACAACCTGATCAAATCAGCTCTGAGCAAGAAGGAGGAAGACCTTCACCGTCATCATCTGCAGTTTCAGCTGGACAAAACCTCCCTGCAAAAAGAGAACAGCTCCCTCAAAACAGCTCTGAACAAGAAGGAGGAAGAACTTCAAAGTCGTCGTCTTCAGTTTCAGCTGGAGAAAACCTGCATGCAAGAAGAGAACACCTCCCTCAAAACAGCTTTATACAAGAAGGAGGAAGAACTTCATCAGCATCGTCTCCAGTTTCAACAGGAGAAAATTTCCCTGCAAGAAGAGAATACCTCCCTCAAAACAAGTTTACACAAGAAGGAGGAAGAACTTCATCAGGATTGTCTCCAGATCAGGGACAACCTGATGCAGAGTCTGCAGGAAAAAGAGCAAAGGAGGAAGAAGATGGAAGCCTCCATGAAGATCCGGCTGGAAGAACTGGAGCGTAGAATGAACAAAAAGAAAGAGAAGTGGTACCAAAAACTCTTCTGAGCCCAGCTCCAGAACTCCACCATCACCATCCAGAAGAACAACAAAAACTTCCCATGATCCTTCTTTGGGGGAGATGGGGAGTTTTCCCTTTTCTCTCCTCTTCTCTTTGAACTTAAAAAAAAAAAAAAAAAAAAAAAACAATAATAAAAAAAAGAAATAAAAAGAAGCCGTGTTTGGTTTGTTGTAGTTGAGGGTGTTAAGTTGGACCACAAAAAAATGAAATGCTTAGTTTAATTTATAAATCAATTACATTATAGTTATAGATAAATTACATTGTTATCTTGCTGTAAAATCTAGGACAAAAACTACAATCTCCCACAATAAGAAGGTAAGAAAAATCCAAAAAAGGTGACTGTGTTATGGAGCACCAACAGCCAATTCCTTCTGTGAAAAATAGGGCCATGGCTGTACACTGATTCCTCCAACATGGTCACAAAAAGTGAAAAAACAAATGTCAAAAAGAGACCCAAAGTGGCAACTTTCGTTTCCATAAGTGCACAAAAGAGTTAGAGTTAAAAATAGTGGATAGAAAAAAAGGAAATGATAGGATATACACTTCAAAGACAGAAAAAGCTCAGTAGTGAGCAAGAGCTGGTGTAACAGGCTGCTACTGGTGCGGCACCATCTGATATTTAAGGACAATTAAAAATCCAAGGGAACATTTTGGCTTTGGAAGGACTCAATGCATAATGCATACATATGTAATTTAATGTGAAGATTAAGTTTTGTTGGGGAAAGACATGGAGAGATATGATGCCTTTTTTTATGGTAGGAACTGACTGGGGGGTCAATAACAGACATATACAGACATACACACAGCAAAAGACAGATGCATAGACAAAAAGATATTCAAGATTCAAAGTGTTTATTGTCATATGTACAGTAAAGAAGCACATTTCCCTGTACAATGAAATTCTTTTTGCTGCCCACAATGAATGCAAGCATACATAGAAATAGATAAATAGAATAAAAACAGGACAATCTGAATAAAATATATACACACATGCACACACACACACACACACACACACACATTGAGTGGCATCCACAAACAAGAGTTAAAGTCAATGTTAAAGTCACTTTGTTCATACATGACTGGGGGACAGAGGTGACACACACACAGACACACTGAGACTTACAATAACATAAACACAGACAGACATACCATAAAAGAAAGATACACATACGCACACATTTATTCTCACACACACACACACACACACACACACAGACACTGATGCACATTCAACAAGGAGATACAGACACAGAATCATAGAAAACATTAAAGTCCATCTTGTTGACTTTGTTCATACATGACTGTGGGACAGAGACACACACAGACACACCTGCCCCACCGGGCGGGGGGAGGGGCACCGTTAAGAGCCAGTTTGAAGAACTCTCAAAATTTCTGTGGAAATTTTCTAATATCAATTTGTTATTCATCTTTGATCTGAAGACAATTCCATATCAACAAACTGGTTTCCAATAGCAACGAGATAAAAGGCATAGAATTCCTGATGATGTCATCACAGAGTCATTGTCACTTTGTGGTCAAACCTTGTGTATGCTGAAGAAACTGTGAAACTGCCAGATAGTCAGTGAACACGTGAGAGAGCGACACACGAAGTTGGAGCTATCAGAGATGGAAAACGTTGAAGAGAAAGTAGATTTCTACCTCAGCTCCCTCGAAGAAGAGGTGAGATCTGAGCTTCAGGACGACAAAGCCAGACTCACACAGAGCAACAACGACGGCATGGTCCTTCTTGAAATCCAAGAGGACACACTAACCAACTTCCTGGAAATGGTCCGAGATGTCAAAGATGGCAGCATCAACATCTGGAGCCATAAGAAGAAGCAGATGGAGACTGAGATCTGTGGCCTGAAAGCCCTGCTGGACAAGGCTCAGGCCAAACATGTCTCATCTCCAGAAGCTGATACTGAAGCTCTGCAGGCCAACCTGAAAAAAACCAAGAAGATCCTGCAGAGGTTTAAAATGGACCTCGAGCATCAGACCATCCAAAACAGGGACCTTCAAATTAAACTGGAGGCCGTCCAAAAAGAGAAGGAGGCCTTTCAGCAAGAGACGGAGGCAAAGAAGCTGGAGGTTCATATTGTCAAACAGCTGCGCAACATGGCTGACAAAGAGGTGGAGAAGGCAACTCGTTTGCTGGAGGACCAGCGCCTTCATCAAGACTCACAAACAAAAGAGCTGAAGAATGACCTTGTGTCTGAGAGGACTCAAACTGACAACCTGAAGGAAGAGTTGGACAAGCTGAAGGCCACACTTCAGAAAGAGAAGGAGGATGCAAAAACAATTCTGGAGAAATTCCAGGCGTCCCATCAAGTCCAGCTGGAGGAAGCCAGAATAGAGTCCAGCGAAGTCCGAGCCGCCCTCGAAAAGGCACAAGATCAGCTGAAGACAGAGCTCCACTTCCTACAAAAGAAAACCTTACTGGAGAAAGAGAACAACCTGATCAAATCAGCTCTGAGCAAGAAGGAGGAAGACCTTCACCGTCATCATCTGCAGTTTCAGCTGGACAAAACCTCCCTGCAAAAAGAGAACAGCTCCCTCAAAACAGCTCTGAACAAGAAGGAGGAAGAACTTCAAAGTCGTCGTCTTCAGTTTCAGCTGGAGAAAACCTGCATGCAAGAAGAGAACACCTCCCTCAAAACAGCTTTATACAAGAAGGAGGAAGAACTTCATCAGCATCGTCTCCAGTTTCAACAGGAGAAAATTTCCCTGCAAGAAGAGAATACCTCCCTCAAAACAAGTTTACACAAGAAGGAGGAAGAACTTCATCAGGATTGTCTCCAGATCAGGGACAACCTGATGCAGAGTCTGCAGGAAAAAGAGCAAAGGAGGAAGAAGATGGAGGCCTCCATGAAGATCCGGCTGGAAGAACTGGAGCGTAGAATGACCAAAAAGAAAGAGAAGTGGTACCAAAAACTCTTCTGAGCCCAGCTCCAGAACTCCACCATCACCATCCAGAAGAACAACAAAAACTTCCCATGATCCTTCTTTGGGGGAGATGGGGAGTTTTCCCTTTTCTCTCCTCTTCTCTTTGAACTTAAAAAAAAAAAAAAAAAAAAAAAAAAAACAATAAAAAAAAGAAATAAAAAGAAGCCGTGTTTGGTTTGTTGTAGTTGAGGGTGTTAAGTTGGACCACAAAAACATGAAATGCTTAGTTTAATTTATAAATCAATTACATTATAGTTATAGATAAATTACATTGTTATCTTGCTGTAAAATCTAGGACAAAAACTACAATCTCCCACAATAAGAAGGTAAGAAAAATCCAAAAAAGTTGACTGTGTTATGGAGCACCAACAGCCAATTCCTTCTGTGAAAAATAGGGCCATGGCTGTACACTGATTCCTCCAACATGGTCACAAAAAGTGAAAAAACAAATGTCAAAAAGAGACCCAAAGTGGCAACTTTCGTTTCCATAAGTGCACAAAAGAGTTAGAGTTAAAAAATTGTGTATAGAAAAAAAGGAAATGATAGGATATACACTTCAAAGACAGAAAAAGCTCAGTAGTGAGCAAGAGCTGGTGTAACAGGCTGCTACTGGTGCGGCACCATCTGATATTTAAGGACAATTAAAAATCCAAGGGAACATTTTGGCTTTGGAAAGGACTCAATGCATAATGCATACATATGTAATTTAATGTGAAGATTAAGTTTTGTTGGGGAAAGACATGGAGAGATATGATGCCTTTTTTTATGGTAGGAACTGACTGGGGGGTCAATAACAGACATATACAGACATACACACAGCAAAAGACAGATGCATAGACAAAAAGATATTCAAGATTCAAAGTGTTTATTGTCATATGTACAGTAAAGAAGCACATTTCCCTGTACAATGAAATTCTTTTTGCTGCCCACAATGAATGCAAGTATACATAGAAATAGATAAATAGAATAAAAACAGGACAATCTGAATAAAATATATACACACACGCACACACACACACACACACACACACATTGAGTGGCATCCACAAACAAGAGTTAAAGTCAATGTTAAAGTCAGTTTGTTCATACATGACTGGGGGACAGAGGTGACACACACACAGACACACTGAGACTTACAATAACATAAACACAGACAGACATACCATAAAAGAAAGATACACATACGCACACATTTATTCTCACACACACACACACACACACACACACACACACAGACACTGATGCACATTCAACAAGGAGATACAGACACAGAATCATAGAAAACATTAAAGTCCATCTTGTTGACTTTGTTCATACATGACTGTGGGACAGAGACACACACAGACACACCTGCCCCACCGGGCGGGGGGAGGGGCACCGTTAAGAGCCAGTTTGAAGAACTCTCAAAATTTCTGTGGAAATTTTCTAATATCAATTTGTTATTCATCTTTGATCTGAAGACAATTCCATATCAACAAACTGGTTTCCAATAGCAACGAGATAAAAGGCATAGAATTCCTGATGATGTCATCACAGAGTCATTGTCACTTTGTGGTCAAACCTTGTGTATGCTGAAGAAACTGTGAAACTGCCAGATAGTCAGTGAACACGTGAGAGAGCGACACACGAAGTTGGAGCTATCAGAGATGGAAAACGTTGAAGAGAAAGTAGATTTCTACCTCAGCTCCCTCGAAGAAGAGGTGAGATCTGAGCTTCAGGACGACAAAGCCAGACTCACACAGAGCAACAACGACGGCATGGTCCTTCTTGAAATCCAAGAGGACACACTAACCAACTTCCTGGAAATGGTCCGAGATGTCAAAGATGGCAGCATCAACATCTGGAGCCATAAGAAGAAGCAGATGGAGACTGAGATCTGTGGCCTGAAAGCCCTGCTGGACAAGGCTCAGGCCAAACATGTCTCATCTCCAGAAGCTGATACTGAAGCTCTGCAGGCCAACCTGAAAAAAACCAAGAAGATCCTGCAGAGGTTTAAAATGGACCTCGAGCATCAGACCATCCAAAACAGGGACCTTCAAATTAAACTGGAGGCCGTCCAAAAAGAGAAGGAGGCCTTTCAGCAAGAGACGGAGGCAAAGAAGCTGGAGGTTCATATTGTCAAACAGCTGCGCAACATGGCTGACAAAGAGGTGGAGAAGGCAACTCGTTTGCTGGAGGACCAGCGCCTTCATCAAGACTCACAAACAAAAGAGCTGAAGAATGACCTTGTGTCTGAGAGGACTCAAACTGACAACCTGAAGGAAGAGTTGGACAAGCTGAAGGCCACACTTCAGAAAGAGAAGGAGGATGCAAAAACAATTCTGGAGAAATTCCAGGCGTCCCATCAAGTCCAGCTGGAGGAAGCCAGAATAGAGTCCAGCGAAGTCCGAGCCGCCCTCGAAAAGGCACAAGATCAGCTGAAGACAGAGCTCCACTTCCTACAAAAGAAAACCTTACTGGAGAAAGAGAACAACCTGATCAAATTCAGCTCTGAGCAAGAAGGAGGAAGACCTTCACCGTCATCATCTGCAGTTTCAGCTGGACAAAACCTCCCTGCAAAAAGAGAACAGCTCCCTCAAAACAGCTCTGAACAAGAAGGAGGAAGAACTTCAAAGTCGTCGTCTTCAGTTTCAGCTGGAGAAAACCTGCATGCAAGAAGAGAACACCTCCCTCAAAACAGCTTTATACAAGAAGGAGGAAGAACTTCATCAGCATCGTCTCCAGTTTCAACAGGAGAAAATTTCCCTGCAAGAAGAGAATACCTCCCTCAAAACAAGTTTACACAAGAAGGAGGAAGAACTTCATCAGGATTGTCTCCAGATCAGGGACAACCTGATGCAGAGTCTGCAGGAAAAAGAGCAAAGGAGGAAGAAGATGGAGGCCTCCATGAAGATCCGGCTGGAAGAACTGGAGCGTAGAATGACCAAAAAGAAAGAGAAGTGGTACCAAAAACTCTTCTGAGCCCAGCTCCAGAACTCCACCATCACCATCCAGAAGAACAACAAAAACTTCCCATGATCCTTCTTTGGGGGAGATGGGGAGTTTTCCCTTTTCTCTCCTCTTCTCTTTGAACTTAAAAAAAAAAAAAAAAAAAAAAAAAAACAATAAAAAAAAAAAAAATAAAAAGAAGCCGTGTTTGGTTTGTTGTAGTTGAGGGTGTTAAGTTGGACCACAAAAAAATGAAATGCTTAGTTTAATTTATAAATCAATTACATTATAGTTATAGATAAATTACATTGTTATCTTGCTGTAAAATCTAGGACAAAAACTACAATCTCCCACAATAAGAAGGTAAGAAAAATCCAAAAAAGGTGACTGTGTTATGGAGCACCAACAGCCAATTCCTTCTGTGAAAAATAGGGCCATGGCTGTACACTGATTCCTCCAACATGGTCACAAAAAGTGAAAAAACAAATGTCAAAAAGAGACCCAAAGTGGCAACTTTCGTTTCCATAAGTGCACAAAAGAGTTAGAGTTAAAAAATTGTGTATAGAAAAAAAGGAAATGATAGGATATACACTTCAAAGACAGAAAAAGCTCAGTAGTGAGCAAGAGCTGGTGTAACAGGCTGCTACTGGTGCGGCACCATCTGATATTTAAGGACAATTAAAAATCCAAGGGAACATTTTGGCTTTGGAAAGGACTCAATGCATAATGCATACATATGTAATTTAATGTGAAGATTAAGTTTTGTTGGGGAAAGACATGGAGAGATATGATGCCTTTTTTTATGGTAGGAACTGACTGGGGGGTCAATAACAGACATATACAGACATACACACAGCAAAAGACAGATGCATAGACAAAAAGATATTCAAGATTCAAAGTGTTTATTGTCATATGTACAGTAAAGAAGCACATTTCCCTGTACAATGAAATTCTTTTTGCTGCCCACAATGAATGCAAGTATACATAGAAATAGATAAATAGAATAAAAACAGGACAATCTGAATAAAATATATACACACACGCACACACACACACACACACACACACATTGAGTGGCATCCACAAACAAGAGTTAAAGTCAATGTTAAAGTCAGTTTGTTCATACATGACTGGGGGACAGAGGTGACACACACACAGACACACTGAGACTTACAATAACATAAACACAGACAGACATACCATAAAAGAAAGATACACATACGCACACATTTATTCTCACACACACACACACACACACACACACACACACACAGACACTGATGCACATTCAACAAGGAGATACAGACACAGAATCATAGAAAACATTAAAGTCCATCTTGTTGACTTTGTTCATACATGACTGTGGGACAGAGACACACACAGACACACCTGCCCCACCGGGCGGGGGGAGGGGCACCGTTAAGAGCCAGTTTGAAGAACTCTCAAAATTTCTGTGGAAATTTTCTAATATCAATTTGTTATTCATCTTTGATCTGAAGACAATTCCATATCAACAAACTGGTTTCCAATAGCAACGAGATAAAAGGCATAGAATTCCTGATGATGTCATCACAGAGTCATTGTCACTTTGTGGTCAAACCTTGTGTATGCTGAAGAAACTGTGAAACTGCCAGATAGTCAGTGAACACGTGAGAGAGCGACACACGAAGTTGGAGCTATCAGAGATGGAAAACGTTGAAGAGAAAGTAGATTTCTACCTCAGCTCCCTCGAAGAAGAGGTGAGATCTGAGCTTCAGGACGACAAAGCCAGACTCACACAGAGCAACAACGACGGCATGGTCCTTCTTGAAATCCAAGAGGACACACTAACCAACTTCCTGGAAATGGTCCGAGATGTCAAAGATGGCAGCATCAACATCTGGAGCCAAGAGAAGAAGCAGATGGAGACTGAGATCTGTGGCCTGAAAGCCCTGCTGGACAAGGCTCAGGCCAAACATGTCTCATCTCCAGAAGCTGATACTGAAGCTCTGCAGGCCAACCTGAAAAAAACCAAGAAGATCCTGCAGAGGTTTAAAATGGACCTCGAGCATCAGACCATCCAAAACAGGGACCTTCAAATTAGATTGGAGGCCGTCCAAAAAGAGAAGGAGGCCTTTCAGCAAGAGATGGAGGCAAAGAAGCTGGAGGTTCATATTGTCAAACAGCTGCGCAACATGGCTGACAAAGAGGTGGAGAAGGCAACTCGTTTGCTGGAGGACCAGCGCCTTCATCAAGACTCACAAACAAAAGAGCTGAAGAATGACCTTGTGTCTGAGAGGACTCAAACTGACAACCTGAAGGAAGAGTTGGACAAGCTGAAGGCCACACTTCAGAAAGAGAAGGAGGATGCAAAAACAATTCTGGAGAAATTCCAGGCGTCCCATCAAGTCCAGCTGGAGGAAGCCAGAATAGAGTCCAGCGAAGTCCGAGCCGCCCTCGAAAAGGCACAAGATCAGCTGAAGACAGAGCTCCACTTCCTACAAAAGAAAACCTTACTGGAGAAAGAGAACAACCTGATCAAATCAGCTCTGAGCAAGAAGGAGGAAGACCTTCACCGTCATCATCTGCAGTTTCAGCTGGACAAAACCTCCCTGCAAAAAGAGAACACCTCCCTCAAAACAGCTCTGAACAAGAAGGAGGAAGAACTTCAAAGTCGTCGTCTTCAGTTTCAGCTGGAGAAAACCTGCATGCAAGAAGAGAACACCTCCCTCAAAACAGCTTTATACAAGAAGGAGGAAGAACTTCATCAGCATCGTCTCCAGTTTCAACAGGAGAAAATTTCCCTGCAAGAAGAGAATACCTCCCTCAAAACAAGTTTACACAAGAAGGAGGAAGAACTTCATCAGGATTGTCTCCAGATCAGGGACAACCTGATGCAGAGTCTGCAGGAAAAAGAGCAAAGGAGGAAGAAGATGGAGGCCTCCATGAAGATCCGGCTGGAAGAACTGGAGCGTAGAATGACCAAAAAGAAAGAGAAGTGGTACCAAAAACTCTTCTGAGCCCAGCTCCAGAACTCCACCATCACCATCCAGAAGAACAACAAAAACTTCCCATGATCCTTCTTTGGGGGAGATGGGGAGTTTTCCCTTTTCTCTCCTCTTCTCTTTGAACTTAAAAAAAAAAAAAAAAAACAATAATAAAAAAAAGAAATAAAAAGAAGCCGTGTTTGGTTTGTTGTAGTTGAGGGTGTTAAGTTGGACCACAAAAACATGAAATGCTTAGTTTAATTTATAAATCAATTACATTATAGTTATAGATAAATTACATTGTTATCTTGCTGTAAAATCTAGGACAAAAACTACAATCTCCCACAATAAGAAGGTAAGAAAAATCCAAAAAAGGTGACTGTGTTATGGAGCACCAACAGCCAATTCCTTCTGTGAAAAATAGGGCCATGGCTGTACACTGATTCCTCCAACATGGTCACAAAAAGTGAAAAAACAAATGTCAAAAAGAGACCCAAAGTGGCAACTTTCGTTTCCATAAGTGCACAAAAGAGTTAGAGTTAAAAAATTGTGTATAGAAAAAAAGGAAATGATAGGATATACACTTCAAAGACAGAAAAAGCTCAGTAGTGAGCAAGAGCTGGTGTAACAGGCTGCTACTGGTGCGGCACCATCTGATATTTAAGGACAATTAAAAATCCAAGGGAACATTTTGGCTTTGGAAAGGACTCAATGCATAATGCATACATATGTAATTTAATGTGAAGATTAAGTTTTGTTGGGGAAAGACATGGAGAGATATGATGCCTTTTTTTATGGTAGGAACTGACTGGGGGGTCAATAACAGACATATACAGACATACACACAGCAAAAGACAGATGCATAGACAAAAAGATATTCAAGATTCAAAGTGTTTATTGTCATATGTACAGTAAAGAAGCACATTTCCCTGTACAATGAAATTCTTTTTGCTGCCCACAATGAATGCAAGTATACATAGAAATAGATAAATAGAATAAAAACAGGACAATCTGAATAAAATATATACACACACGCACACACACACACACACACACATTGAGTGGCATCCACAAACAAGAGTTAAAGTCAATGTTAAAGTCAGTTTGTTCATACATGACTGGGGGACAGAGGTGACACACACACAGACACACTGAGACTTACAATAACATAAACACAGACAGACATACCATAAAAGAAAGATACACATACGCACACATTTATTCTCACACACACACACACACACACACACACACACACACAGACACTGATGCACATTCAACAAGGAGATACAGACACAGAATCATAGAAAACATTAAAGTCCATCTTGTTGACTTTGTTCATACATGACTGTGGGACAGAGACACACACAGACACACCTGCCCCACCGGGCGGGGGGAGGGGCACCGTTAAGAGCCAGTTTGAAGAACTCTCAAAATTTCTGTGGAAATTTTCTAATATCAATTTGTTATTCATCTTTGATCTGAAGACAATTCCATATCAACAAACTGGTTTCCAATAGCAACAAGAGATAAAAGGCATAGAATTCCTGATGATGTCATCACAGAGTCATTGTCACTTTGTGGTCAAACCTTGTGTATGCTGAAGAAACTGTGAAACTGCCAGATAGTCAGTGAACACGTGAGAGAGCGACACACGAAGTTGGAGCTATCAGAGATGGAAAACGTTGAAGAGAAAGTAGATTTCTACCTCAGCTCCCTCGAAGAAGAGGTGAGATCTGAGCTTCAGGACGACAAAGCCAGACTCACACAGAGCAACAACGACGGCATGGTCCTTCTTGAAATCCAAGAGGACACACTAACCAACTTCCTGGAAATGGTCCGAGATGTCAAAGATGGCAGCATCAACATCTGGAGCCAAGAGAAGAAGCAGATGGAGACTGAGATCTGTGGCCTGAAAGCCCTGCTGGACAAGGCTCAGGCCAAACATGTCTCATCTCCAGAAGCTGATACTGAAGCTCTGCAGGCCAACCTGAAAAAAACCAAGAAGATCCTGCAGAGGTTTAAAATGGACCTCGAGCATCAGACCATCCAAAACAGGGACCTTCAAATTAACTGGAGGCCGTCCAAAAAGAGAAGGAGGCCTTTCAGCAAGAGATGGAGGCAAAGAAGCTGGAGGTTCATATTGTCAAACAGCTGCGCAACATGGCTGACAAAGAGGTGGAGAAGGCAACTCGTTTGCTGGAGGACCAGCGCCTTCATCAAGACTCACAAACAAAAGAGCTGAAGAATGACCTTGTGTCTGAGAGGACTCAAACTGACAACCTGAAGGAAGAGTTGGACAAGCTGAAGGCCACACTTCAGAAAGAGAAGGAGGATGCAAAAACAATTCTGGAGAAATTCCAGGCGTCCCATCAAGTCCAGCTGGAGGAAGCCAGAATAGAGTCCAGCGAAGTCCGAGCCGCCCTCGAAAAGGCACAAGATCAGCTGAAGACAGAGCTCCACTTCCTACAAAAGAAAACCTTACTGGAGAAAGAGAACAACCTGATCAAATCAGCTCTGAGCAAGAAGGAGGAAGACCTTCACCGTCATCATCTGCAGTTTCAGCTGGACAAAACCTCCCTGCAAAAAGAGAACACCTCCCTCAAAACAGTTCTGAACAAGAAGGAGGAAGAACTTCAAAGTCGTCGTCTTCAGTTTCAGCTGGAGAAAACCTGCATGCAAGAAGAGAACACCTCCCTCAAAACAGCTTTATACAAGAAGGAGGAAGAACTTCATCAGCATCGTCTCCAGTTTCAACAGGAGAAAATTTCCCTGCAAGAAGAGAATTCCTCCCTCAAAACAAGTTTACACAAGAAGGAGGAAGAACTTCATCAGGATTGTCTCCAGATCAGGGACAACCTGATGCAGAGTCTGCAGGAAAAAGAGCAAAGGAGGAAGAAGATGGAAGCCTCCATGAAGATCCGGCTGGAAGAACTGGAGCGTAGAATGAACAAAAAGAAAGAGAAGTGGTACCAAAAACTCTTCTGAGCCCAGCTCCAGAACTCCACCATCACCATCCAGAAGAACAACAAAAACTTCCCATGATCCTTCTTTGGGGGAGATGGGGAGTTTTCCCTTTTCTCTCCTCTTCTCTTTGAACTTAAAAAAAAAAAAAAAAAAAAACAATAATAAAAAAAAGAAATAAAAAGAAGCCGTGTTTGGTTTGTTGTAGTTGAGGGTGTTAAGTTGGACCACAAAAAAATGAAATGCTTAGTTTAATTTATAAATCAATTACATTATAGTTATAGATAAATTACATTGTTATCTTGCTGTAAAATCTAGGACAAAAACTACAATCTCCCACAATAAGAAGGTAAGAAAAATCCAAAAAAGGTGACTGTGTTATGGAGCACCAACAGCCAATTCCTTCTGTGAAAAATAGGGCCATGGCTGTACACTGATTCCTCCAACATGGTCACAAAAAGTGAAAAAACAAATGTCAAAAAGAGACCCAAAGTGGCAACTTTCGTTTCCATAAGTGCACAAAAGAGTTAGAGTTAAAAAATTGTGTATAGAAAAAAAGGAAATGATAGGATATACACTTCAAAGACAGAAAAAGCTCAGTAGTGAGCAAGAGCTGGTGTAACAGGCTGCTACTGGTGCGGCACCATCTGATATTTAAGGACAATTAAAAATCCAAGGGAACATTTTGGCTTTGGAAAGGACTCAATGCATAATGCATACATATGTAATTTAATGTGAAGATTAAGTTTTGTTGGGGAAAGACATGGAGAGATATGATGCCTTTTTTTATGGTAGGAACTGACTGGGGGGTCAATAACAGACATATACAGACATACACACAGCAAAAGACAGATGCATAGACAAAAAGATATTCAAGATTCAAAGTGTTTATTGTCATATGTACAGTAAAGAAGCACATTTCCCTGTACAATGAAATTCTTTTTGCTGCCCACAATGAATGCAAGCATACATAGAAATAGATAAATAGAATAAAAACAGGACAATCTGAATAAAATATATACACACACGCACACACACACACACACACACACATTGAGTGGCATCCACAAACAAGAGTTAAAGTCAATGTTAAAGTCAGTTTGTTCATACATGACTGGGGGACAGAGGTGACACACACACAGACACACTGAGACTTACAATAACATAAACACAGACAGACATACCATAAAAGAAAGATACACATACGCACACATTTATTCTCACACACACACACACACACACACACACACACACACACACAGACACTGATGCACATTCAACAAGGAGATACAGACACAGAATCATAGAAAACATTAAAGTCCATCTTGTTGACTTTGTTCATACATGACTGTGGGACAGAGACACACACAGACACACCTGCCCCACCGGGCGGGGGGAGGGGCACCGTTAAGAGCCAGTTTGAAGAACTCTCAAAATTTCTGTGGAAATTTTCTAATATCAATTTGTTATTCATCTTTGATCTGAAGACAATTCCATATCAACAAACTGGTTTCCAATAGCAACGAGATAAAAGGCATAGAATTCCTGATGATGTCATCACAGAGTCATTGTCACTTTGTGGTCAAACCTTGTGTATGCTGAAGAAACTGTGAAACTGCCAGATAGTCAGTGAACACGTGAGAGAGCGACACACGAAGTTGGAGCTATCAGAGATGGAAAACGTTGAAGAGAAAGTAGATTTCTACCTCAGCTCCCTCGAAGAAGAGGTGAGATCTGAGCTTCAGGACGACAAAGCCAGACTCACACAGAGCAACAACGACGGCATGGTCCTTCTTGAAATCCAAGAGGACACACTAACCAACTTCCTGGAAATGGTCCGAGATGTCAAAGATGGCAGCATCAACATCTGGAGCCAAGAGAAGAAGCAGATGGAGACTGAGATCTGTGGCCTGAAAGCCCTGCTGGACAAGGCTCAGGCCAAACATGTCTCATCTCCAGAAGCTGATACTGAAGCTCTGCAGGCCAACCTGAAAAAAACCAAGAAGATCCTGCAGAGGTTTAAAATGGACCTCGAGCATCAGACCATCCAAAACAGGGACCTTCAAATTAAACTGGAGGCCGTCCAAAAAGAGAAGGAGGCCTTTCAGCAAGAGATGGAGGCAAAGAAGCTGGAGGTTCATATTGTCAAACAGCTGCGCAACATGGCTGACAAAGAGGTGGAGAAGGCAACTCGTTTGCTGGAGGACCAGCGCCTTCATCAAGACTCACAAACAAAAGAGCTGAAGAATGACCTTGTGTCTGAGAGGACTCAAACTGACAACCTGAAGGAAGAGTTGGACAAGCTGAAGGCCACACTTCAGAAAGAGAAGGAGGATGCAAAAACAATTCTGGAGAAATTCCAGGCGTCCCATCAAGTCCAGCTGGAGGAAGCCAGAATAGAGTCCAGCGAAGTCCGAGCCGCCCTCGAAAAGGCACAAGATCAGCTGAAGACAGAGCTCCACTTCCTACAAAAGAAAACCTTACTGGAGAAAGAGAACAACCTGATCAAATCAGCTCTGAGCAAGAAGGAGGAAGATCTTCACCGTCATCATCTGCAGTTTCAGCTGGACAAAACCTCCCTGCAAAAAGAGAACACCTCCCTCAAAACAGCTCTGAACAAGAAGGAGGAAGAACTTCAAAGTCGTCGTCTTCAGTTTCAGCTGGAGAAAACCTGCATGCAAGAAGAGAACACCTCCCTCAAAACAGCTTTATACAAGAAGGAGGAAGAACTTCATCAGCATCGTCTCCAGTTTCAACAGGAGAAAATTTCCCTGCAAGAAGAGAATTCCTCCCTCAAAACAAGTTTACACAAGAAGGAGGAAGAACTTCATCAGGATTGTCTCCAGATCAGGGACAACCTGATGCAGAGTCTGCAGGAAAAAGAGCAAAGGAGGAAGAAGATGGAGGCCTCCATGAAGATCCGGCTGGAAGAACTGGAGCGTAGAATGACCAAAAAGAAAGAGAAGTGGTACCAAAAACTCTTCTGAGCCCAGCTCCAGAACTCCACCATCACCATCCAGAAGAACAACAAAAACTTCCCATGATCCTTCTTTGGGGGAGATGGGGAGTTTTCCCTTTTCTCTCCTCTTCTCTTTGAACTTAAAAAAAAAAAAAAAACCATAATAAAAAAAAGAAATAAAAAGAAGCCGTGTTTGGTTTGTTGTAGTTGAGGGTGTTAAGTTGGACCACAAAAACATGAAATTCTTAGTTTAATTTATAAATCAAGTCATAGGGCAAAAACTCTGAGTTTGCATCAAAAATTATCGATTTTTAATTTGTGTCATCATAAATTACATTGTTATCTTGTTGTACAATTCAGGACAATAATTACAATCTCCCACAATACCAAAGAAAAAAAAATAAATCCAGTACAATGTTACACTAAATATATATTGGAATATATTTTGAATATCGAGGTGCTAATCAGGTTAGGTCTTTTATTTTGAAGTGTAAACATTATTTCAATCACGTCAAAATGACATTAACAGGAAGAAAACAAACCAAAAAATATCTGAAATCAGAGGAATAAAAACATGTTCACACCATCCAGTTTTTTTGAATTAATGAAGGAATCTTAAAATTTAAAAACCAAGTTTGACACAGACATGCAGACGTGCACACACAACAACGGCAACAGCCCCCCAAGACACTCAACATTTCTATGAAGAAATTTACATTAGTACCTCTTGTCATAGATGTAGGATGATGGTAGAAATGGGAGGCGAAGATTAATGAGTTAGAATCCCGGCTCCGCACTTTAGCTAGCCAATTTATGCTAGTGTAGTTAGACCCCCCCCCCTGTAGCCGGTGCGGACCAACCTAGGCAGCTCATACGGCAGCTAAGATAGTTTCCTCCCCCCCAGTGGCTCCCGAGCAGCCGGATCTAGTCAGGGCGGCTGGGTGACTGTCCGACAAGAGGCATAGTCGTAGGCAGCAGCCCCCGTTCCACATCGACCAGTTCACGTTTCCACAGGTTCTCCCCTCTCAGCGACACACCCCTGAAAAGCCGACTCTAGTGAAGGTGATTCTATTCTGAGGAACGTGAAGTTTAGCGACACCGGCGGCCATAGTGAAGTGTATCCCGGGGGCCAGAGCAGGCGACATCCAGTCTTATCTGAAACTGCTGGCTAAGGGTAAACGTAAATATGCTAATATGTAGTTCACGTCGGCAGTAACGACACCCGACTTCGCCAGTCGGAAGTCACAAAAATGAATGTGGAATCGGTGTACTTTTGCTAAAACGATGTCGGACACTGTAGTTTTCTCCGGCCCCCTCCCCAATCGGACCAGTGATGACATGTACAGCCGCATGTCGTCATTTAACCGCTGGCTGTCGAGGTGGTGTCCCGAAAACAACGTGGGCTACATAGATAACTGGAAGTCTTTCTGGGGAGACCTGGTCTAATTAGAGAGATGGTGTCCATCCCACCGTGGACGGGGCCGCTCTCATTTCTAGAAATATGGCCGATTTTATTAGAAATCCAAAACTCTGACAATCCCGGTCGAGACCCGAGGCAGAGCCGCAGTTTAACACGCTCCTCTGCCCTCAGTCAGAGCGTCATCTGCCGAGATAGAATAGAGTCTCTGTCTATTTTAGGTCTATAGAACCCGTGTCTGTCCCCCGACGACCTAAATTTAGAAAAGTTAATAAACTCAAATAAAACAAAAGAGGAGCTAAAAACAAAAACCTAACTGTAATTAAAACAGCCACAAACTTAGTCTCAAAACACTGCGATCAAATGTGGACTGTTGAACATTCGATCATTATCATCAAAATCTCTACTAGTAAATGATCTCATAGCTGATCACCATATTGATTTATTTGTATAACTGAAACGTGGCTGCAGCAGGATAGTAGTTAGCATTAATGAAGCTACACCCCAACTCATGTTAACTTTCATATCCCTCGTACCACAGGTCGAGGAGGTGGGTGGCTGCAATATTTCAGTCAAGCCTATTAATCAACCCCAGACCAAAATCTGGCTGCAGGTCTTTTGAAAGCCTCACTCTTATCTCTCCCACTCGGACTGGAAAGGTGAAAACCAGTTCTGTTAGTTACAGTATATACCGTCCACCTGGTCTGTACTCAGAATTCCTATCAGAGTTTTTCTGAGTTTATATCGAGTTAGTACTTAGTACAGATAAAATCATTATTCTGGGAGATTTTCAATATACATGTGATGTAGAAAGCGACAGCCTTAGTTCTGGGTTTCTTTCCCTACTAGACTCAATTCTTTTCCCAGCACGTGAATGAACCCACTCACTTTTACAATCATATCCTTGATCTTGTTCTAACTTATGGCATTGAAATTGACAAGCTAACAATTCTTCCCCAAATTCTCTCCTGTCTGACCATTACCTTATTACATTTGAGTTTACTTTAATGGGCTCCACAGCATTGAGGAATAAATTCAGCTATAGATGTTTATCTGAAGCTGCTGTGGCTAAATTTAAAGAAACATTTGGTCATCATTCCCAACAATGCCATATCTAAATCTAAATTTAAATGAGGATTTCTCCCATACGCAGTTGATGACCTTGTACTAGCACTATGGCCACACTGCGTTCGAATCTTGATAATGCTGCCCCCTCAAAAAGAAATATTCAATCTGAGGAGGATGGCTCCCTGGTTACCAAATCCGTACCTTGAAGCAGACATCAAGGAAATAGAAAGAAACTGGCGTTCCAGTAAGTCAGAAGAGTCTCACAGAGCCTGGAAAGACAGCCTAAAAATGTATAAAAAGCTCTCCGCAGTGCTAGAAGTTCATATTACTCAGCATAGAAGAAAACAAGAACAACCCGAGTTTCTCTTCAGCACTGTAGCCAGGCTGACAGAGAGCCATAGCTCAGTTGAACCAGTGATCCCCTTAGCTCTAAGCAGTATGATTTTATTATTTTTTTTTCAGACAAAATTCTCACGATCAGAGAAAGAATTTATCAGCTCTTGCCTACGTTAGATAAAAATCCCCTTCTGAAGACGGCAACTGCTGAATCAGCTGCGGCGCCTCTTTTACATCTGGAATCATTCTCACCTCTAAATCTCTCAGAGCTAGCTTCTATAGTTTTCATCACCAGACCGTCAACCTCTATTAGACCCCTACCACTAGCCTCTTTAAAGATCTTTTATGTAATTGAGCCGTTTATTCTAGATTTGGTAATCTGACTTATTTCTGGGTTATGTACCTCAGGCACTTAAGACTGCGGTCATCAAACCCAGCTTAAAAAGCCTAATCTTGATCCAGATGTTTTGGCAAACTATAGACCCATATCGAACCTTCCATTTATTTCTAAAATCATTGAGAAGCTGTAGCAAAACACTACACACGAGCATCTGGATGGAACAGTTTGTTTGAAGAGTTTCAGTCAGGATTTAGAGCCCATCATAGCACAGAAACAGCGCTGTTAAAGTCTCCAATGACATTCTAATGGCCTCAGACATGGATCAGCCTCCATACTTCTCCTTCTAGATCTTAGTGCTGCATTCGACACCATAGATCATAATATTTTACTACAGAGACTGGAACATGAAATTGGAATTAAAGGAACTGCAATAAAGGTGGTTCAATCCTACTTATCAGATAGACATCAGTTTGTTCATGTAAACAACAGCTCCTCCTCATGTACTGTAGTCAGTCATGGAGTCCCGCAGGGTTCGGTACTTGGACCATCCTCTTTACGCTTTACATTAGTAATTTAATTTAGTAATTTTTGTGACAGCGATGGACGGGCACCTGTCCAGGAGTGACCCCGCCTTCGCCCAATGTGAGCTTGGATTGGCACAAGCAGCCCCGTGACCCGGAAACTAAGTGGTAGAAGATGAATGAGTGAGTGAGATTATAAAAGTGGAAACATTGTCTTTCAGAAGTTATGTCCTGTGCTTCCACCTGTGAGTTACAGGTTATTTTGCATTCTTATGTCAAGCACCTGGTTCGGTTGAGCTCAGGCAGGCAAAACAGACACTGTTTACTGTATTCAGCTGCTGTATGTGTCTCTGACACGCTCCTGCCCAGGGAACCATTAGTCTGTCAGTAGTATGTGTAAAAGACTAAGATTAAAGCTATCATGTGGGTCTAGGATTGACTGATAAGATGAAGTGAAATATCAGTTACCCCTCCTCCTCAATCTATGTCATGAGGAATATGAATATGAATATGAATATGAATATGATTCGGGGGTGTTGATTCATTTAGACGAACACAATCATCCTGCTGCAGCACAGTTTGCCTGATGATACAGAATGGATCAATTAGATGATCATTTGGATTTAGATGATAGTGATCTAATAAGTGATTTAATAACTCACACTTAATTGTGTTATGTATTTTTTTGTTGTTGTTTGTTTGTTTGTTTGTTTGTTTTTCCTCCAAATAAATGTAGGTGGTTGGGAACAGAAAGTTTCTAGTTTTATAGGATTCTGGGCAAACAACCACTCCAACTGAGGTACAGTGAATCACGTCAGACTGCAACTCTGCCTCCTGTTGTCAAGTCTGGAACACTAATTCACTTCTCTACTGAATTCTTTCGGATTTTTAGATATGTAGATGCCTAAAGTCCCAAAAGGTGTTTTTTTTTTTTTTATCTTGTGCACACAAGTTAATATTTTGTGAGAACAAGATAACTATCTTGTGTGAACAAGTTATTGATCTTGTGTGCACAAAATAATGATCTTGTGGGAACAGGTTAAAAGTAGGCTAAAAGCGTGATAGGCCTATGCTTTGAAGACCACAGGGGTAAATTGCGTTTATAGCTTAGAATAATTTGTTGATTTCTCAGGTATATTTGAAACATGGCGGCGTTCATTGCTTTATCTGAATGGTCAATTTCTTAGGTGGGTGAGATGGTTGAAGATTATGAGCTTCGGAGCCCCTAAAGTCCCAAAATTTATTTATTTTATGCACACAAGTCCATGAAAGAAGTTATTATCTTGTGCAAACAAGATAATTATCTCCATGGAAAATATTAACTTGTGCGCACAAGATTAAAAAAAATACCACCTTTTGGAACTTTTGGGGCTCCGTAGATATGTGAGCAGCACCAACATGGTGGGATGAATCCAATCTCTCCTAATCAGACCAGGTCTCCCCCCGGAAAGTCCTCCAGTTGTCTATGTAGCCCACATTGTTTTCTGGACACCACTTCAACAAGCAGAAAACTAGACTCCAACATTGTCTTTGCGTAACACATCAACTCCATATTAATCTTTGGGACCTTTGACTGGTGTCATTACCGACAACATGAATTTCAATTCTGCTATATTGACACTTATCATTCGTTAGCAGGTTCAAATAAGATAAAGGATACACTAAATTATGGTGTTACTAGATTCATCTTTCTCAGAAAAGAACTACCTATCACCAGATTCTGTTTCTCCAGGAGTGTGTCAGGTGGTCAGGAGGGAATGCTGCCTACTATGACTCTTGGCGCAGAATGTCACCCAGCTGCCTGAATACATCCTGACTGCTCAAGAGTTTTTAGGGCACGATACTCTAGGTGCTATACTCTGAGCTACTCTGTTAACCTGCTCTGACTACAGGGGACTGGCTCCATTTGATGTACCTTTAGCATTAAAACAGGCAGAGAAATAACTGAACATGGACACACAGAGCAGGAAAGAGGGAGAGGGCATGGATAATCGCTCAGGTCTGTCTCAGAGATTATGGTTCTTCTGTTGGGAACACAAAGAAAGTGCCCTCACTGCCCTAAAGTCTGAGGACCATTTGAGTTAATAAATGCATTTAATAAGTTAAAGATAACAGCTAGTTCTATTCTGCAATATAGGCTTTTAGCTACTGTACTTTGGTAATTAAGCTGTTTCTCACATTGTACAGTGCTCACTTTGGCGTGGTTTAAATGTATGTGTATGCCATTTCTACGTGTGCATGGAAATTCTTGTGTACTGCTTTATGTTTTATTTCTGCAATGTACCAGCTTTACAAACAAATCAATAAAAGGGAACAAGTCTTATTACAGTACTTTTAAAAGTGGTATGAAAGGGAAGCAAGAAAAAGCTAAAGTTAGTTCATTAATGGACAGAAGAGTTTTATTTTGTTTTTCAAAAGAAAACTGCTTAGTGAGCTCTGTGTAATGAGAATGTTTTGTACCAGGCGTCAAATGTTAGTCAACTTTTTGAGACAAAGCATGAGAGGACTTTCAAAAACCAAAGAGACTGTTTCAGAGTCTTTTCAAATGTTTAGCAAGCTGCTCATATTCAGATGAGGGTCAGGATTAGACTATTTTATTTGTACTTCCCCTACCAAGCACGCTATGTTGTTTTCACAAATATGGGCATGAACGTCAAAGATGCTGTTTTACATTAAACAACATATTTTCAACTTTTCAGCACTGACACAGCAGGGCAGCAGTAAAATTCAACATATGCATAAATTCAGTACCTGAATGTTTCAATCTAAAGTGAATGTCTTCTATTAAATGAGCTGTTTGTCACAACTGACTGACTAGAACTTTTATGCTGCCACCCAGTGTCACCTTGGAGTGTTGCATAATAATAAAATCTGCTCATATTAACCCCCCTCCTTGTTACCCATTCAGGCTTTCTCATCACATTGCAAATAAAAGGACATTCAAAGAATTCAATCTGAGATGAAAATATGTCTAATCTATACAGATACACATCTTTGGATGCCAACAAAGGTGTTTACAGTGATTAAGCCACATTTGCAGTTTGTCTCCAAGAGTATACTTGGTTTTAAAGTACTCAAGTAGTAATTTGATTGACATCTGCAGTAAAACAGCAGTCCCTTGGTATCATTCACCACAACTGAGTTGTTTAAAGACAAAAAAAATTTTAGAGATGTGGATACCATTTCCATTCCATACCATTTCGATCAACGACAGAGAAAACCTTGGAGGAAAGATGAGAAAAACAGACAGCACATACATAATCACGGGTGCCATTTGATCACAGCTCATCTTTGCCATTGGGAGAGTCTGATGCTGACATGCTGTCAGCTTTTTTGGAGTCCTTCTTGGTAACAGTTTTTGCAGTCTCTGTCTTCTTTGAAGCTGGTTTTGTGTCCTTTTTGTTGACATGCTTAGTTTGTGTCTTACCTGTCTGTTTTCCATCTTTTTTTGCAGCAGGTTTGCCTTTGCCTACGGTCTTGTCCTTTCCCTTGTCACCAGCTTTGGCAGTTGCTTTGGGAGCAGCTTTGGCCTTGGCACCAGTGGCTGCCTTGCTACCTGGTTTTGTCTCTGTTTTGTCCCTTGATGAGTTAACTGATTCGTCATCTTGTGTGCCAGCTGCTGCATGTGTTTTCTGTGCAGCTGGTGTATCATCTTGTTTTCTATCTGTTGACTCCTGGTCAGCCTTTCCAGGAGGCTCTGGTGTCAATGGCTGGGTTTCTGAAGTGTCTCTGTCCTCCTCACTGAAGTCTTTATTCACAGGTGTAGAAAACATTTTCAGCATGTCCTCAGCTTGGATTCTCTCCTACAGAACCAATGGAACATTAATAAGAAACAGAATCCAATCAGGAATCAAACTACTGCAACCTGAGTCAAATGTGGAGAGTATTTTATATTTTATTTTTTCTGAAACGATGGTAGTCTGTCTAAAAGACCCACGGCTGTGCCTGTGGGTCTTCCACTGCATTCATTGGTATTTTGTTATATCATACTGTATAAACAGAGAATCTACCATCTAATTTTTGTATGCATTGTCTCTTATAGATAGTAATAAACCAAAAAGTGCACGTAGTATTTTACAATATCTTTGTGTATATTCTTATGTATTTTCCTTATGAGTGTGGCACATTATTACATCACATGAAAATTTCTATTGAACTAATTGCTTGTCATCCAAACCTTCTCCTCATGAGCAGGATCCAGCGTGAACCACAGCGCTATAGCACACCTCTGACCCTTAGTAACTGCTCGTACACCATGGGGGTTTTCTTTCCCTGAACCAAACCCAACCACTCTGCCACACTGTGGACGCACCTCAGCCTAGATAAAAGCAGAAAAATATAGAATACATTTAACAGTGGCTTGAATTTATAGATGCCTTTTATTTGGATTTATTACACAATACTACATACTGCTGAGGTCAGATTTTGCATTTACCGTGACTGTTTTGGCATCCAACTCAGTGAAGATGAAATCGCCTCCTTCAAAATCATCATTTAAGTAGAGAATTGCACTGCATGAGGGAAAATGTTGAGATGTCATATGGGTGCTTAGCATCAGATTTTATGATTGATAGAATAGACAAAGCATTTTCCTTGCATGTGCTCACCTGTAGTCTCTGTGTGTGTATGCAGGAGGCTCCTTTATACACTCGTTCATTTCAGAGACCAGCAAACAGTTGTCCACATGAACAGGGTGACTCAGGTCATTACGCTCCTCCTGCTTTGCTGATTAAAAAGAGTAAAGAGAGAAGCTGAATTTTAGGCCAGAACAAAATACATTTAATTCTGTCTTTTCCACACACACACAACGCCAGCAAAAAATTGTTCGACTTACCATCAATGGCAGAGCGACACACCAAGTGGGAATAGGAGAAGTAGAGCTTTGTGGCCAGATTAAAGTACGACTCTAACACTTTCCTCACTCTTTCACTCAGGTCAAAGAACAAGCGAGCACTCTTCAGCGGGACCTTCCCCTCCTGCCCGAGCTGTGAGAAATCGAAACATCTTTCAAAAACAGGTACAGGGAGGAAATGTGGTTCTTAAATGTGACTGCCCTCACTGGCATGCCAAAATTGTGACTGAGAACATCACCGGTTTGACCAAACACTGATGGTTAGTGCTTTAGATGCAGCAGAGCCACAGACCTTTACAGCCTTCAGGACTGTGACTCCCTGGAACGTCTCACTGGGGGAGTGGGGAGAAGTGCGCCCCCTGTAGCCATCTCCTTTCAGGGCCGCTGCCTGGAAAATTAGAAAAAACTTCAACTCTGACACACAATGGAAAAAACACAGGCACACAAAAGAACCACAGATCCAGTGACACAAGAAAAGGATCTTTGATTATTTTTGTAAATATAGGCATGTTTGTATTTTATTCTGACAAAATATCACATTAATGGCCTTGAATAAACAGGCTGCTCTTATATAGACCTCCTCTAGTCCTATTTTCCATTCTTTGCTGCACAATACAAGCCATAAGCTCACACATACATTCAAGCTCCTCTTACAGCAGTTTTTGCCACATATACAGTACAAACCAAAAGTTTGGACACACTTTCCTTTTCATTTGAATGAGAAGGTGTGTCCAGACTTTTGGCCTGTGCTGTACATCTGTTATATCACATAAAGATGACGAAATTTAGGTTTCAGTCTATTTTCCAAGTTTATCAAAATGAAATCAGATACAGAATCAACTAATCAAATAGCTCCAAGATTTTTTGATAATCTTACTATGGTAAACATTATATATTTAAAAAAAAAAAAAAAGGAAGGGCAGCACAGCAGTATGTTAGTTGCCGGGCACCAAGAAAGTTGTGGGTTCTTGCAGCTGCGTGGGTTTACTCCAGGTACAGTCCCAAGAGGTTAATTGTTAACTCTAAATTGCCTGTAGGCATGAGTGAGAGTGTGAATGTGAGTGGCTGTTTGTCTTTATATGACTTTATCTGTTGGCCCTGTCATAGACCTTTCGCCTGAGATCCCAGCTGGGATTTGCTCTAGCACCCACTACCCTGATGAGTAAGTGGTTTAAAATGAAATTAAGTTATGCAAGTCACAGTCAGATAACCTTTTCCTGGCTTGTAGTACTGAATTTGGGTGCAAGAAAACAAACAGAGTGCCAAGAGATGCTTGGATGCTTCATCCATCCATCCATCTTCTACCGCTTTTCGGTTTCCTGGCCACGGGTGTTGCTGGAGCCAATCCCAGCTAACTATGGGTGAGGGCAGGGTTACCATGGACAGGTCGCCAGTCCATCACAGGGCCAACACACAGAGACAGACAGAGACTAACAACCACTCTCTTACCAATTAAACTAAACATGATATGCTTGGAGTGGGGGCTAACCAATATGCCGCCGTGCTGCCCAAGATGCTTCATAGCACTCCAAAATAAGAAGAACCCCTTTGATATTATATATCTGATACAGAGTTAATAAAATATTGATTTGTGCAAATGTAGAAGTTTTGCCGTATAACCAGTGTGACATGCATGTGTTGCCAGACGGCATGATTTTGGATGTTAGCTGTGTCGATGCTACCTATGACAGAAGCTTTATCAGTTTTATCAGAAGTAAAGCTTTTTCTCTGAATCAGCTTCAAATTTCCTGACTTTGGATCAACTCACAAAGGTGCTGTGTTTTAAACGCCAGTAATCCACAAGAACACAATCATAGGAACTGTTGTCACACACTTTTAACTTTGATTGTTTTCAGTTACTTAATTGTGCATTGATTCCTTTATTTATTCATCTTTCAAGTTAGTCATCGTTGGAGGTCCCTACAAGGCCCTGATTTGAAGAGCTTCATTATTAAAATTCATTTATAAAACTAATTAATTTATAATTGCACGAGCCCTGATACAATACAATACACAATATCTGATACATATTGGTACTTTAACTTTAACTGTCTGGTCTGTAATTACATGTAGTATTTTGAACTATTTTAATATCTTTCTATACAATATTTAATTAGTCCACAGTTATATGTTAACCCGTCCGCTTGTTAATACACTACAAAAGACATTTTTGAATAGGTTGTATTGTGATGGTAGTAAACATGAATTTAACGAAATGTGAAGAGCTAGATCATACTGAAACTCACATTGGAGAGGCGGTGCAGCTCTCTGCACTCATCCTCACTTATCACCCCATCCAGCAACACGCGCTGAGAGCCATTAAGCTGCTTGGACACCATGGTTACTTTGATGTCATCGTACAACAAACTGCCGCCTAGAGGAGGGATGTCACCGTCACAATGAAGCATACTTTTGATTTATACATTTGAATACCATTTCAATTCTTTGGGTGACATGTTTACCTTCTTGAGGAACTATAATCTTGGCCATGTCCGAAGAGTCCTTCTTTTTCTCCTCAACCAGAGTCTCAATCTCCTTCATTAGGTTTCCTATTTCCTCTGTTATCCTCGCTGCAGTCTCCCTGTCAGCTCTAAGGAGAAAAGCAATGGCCATAACTTTACGTTCATACCTTCTTAGCACAAATGTGTTTGTGGCAGTGTGCTCATTCTTACTTCTGCTTGTCTCTCAGTTTCTTCGGCATGACGTCTTCAGGAGTCCATATGTCCTAAAATGGCAGTAACATGAAATGTCCAGTACCACCTTTTGTTTTTCAGCACTGCGTGAAATGTGCACAATCGATAATAAATGATTCATTCACTCACTGGATCTACAAAGGTGATTCCAAAAGCTTCATATCCAAAGTACAGGAGTTCTTTCTCTAGTATGGACTGCTGAATGTACTGTTTCACCACCTGAAGGTAAAGAAAATCCATCATATTTTGACTCCAAAGGTTTTATTCTATTTAAAGTCTATATTATAATTATGTAAAGCATACTCCATTTTTAGGCAGATGTTTTATGACTTCATTGCTATAGCCAATGGAAGGATGGCAGGAATCAAGGGGACAGGCACCCAACTATGCAAATCAGTGTGTCAGAGTGTTTTATTTCTGTAAAGCACTTTGTGTTTCACTATTGTGTGAAGGGCCTTGTACAAATAAATTGATTGATTGGTACAATTTTAATGTTACAGGTGTTACTATGACATCAAAAATGGTCCCATTGTAAACCATGTCAGTGTTCACACTGAAATACAGTACCACAACCTGGTACTGCAACCTGATGCATTCATTTATACTAAACTAGTGCTTTTTATGCAAAAATTTATTCGATTAAAAAAATGTCTCTGACAAAAATTACAGAAGTCTAATGAGCATTGATATTAATTTGCATTGGCCAAGATTTGCATTTCCAATTTCTAAATATTTACAGGCAACAACATTTAAATTGGCTAATGCTTGTTTTGGCTAAGAAATGATTTTTTGGCCCATTCACACCTACATCATTGTTTTTATTCTAAAACTGGCAATAGGAAGAAAGTGGGTTCAGCTGCGAATGATTGCATCTTAGCACCATGAGAGATAATCAGAGTGATAAGTATTGACCGGTGGTCCCATTGACCAAATATGAATACTCGATTATGTGACCATTTAAAGGCTGGGGCAGTAACAATCATATCTACTGCTTCTGCTCAAAGCAAAAGCCCCAATTCATGTGCTTCTTTAAAATGTCTCTTTTATGCCATAGATTATACTAGTGCTAAAGGAGGCAGTTTTTCTGCAAGCACATGTTGTGTGAATCAGACATGAATTGGAATAACACATATGAATATACATTATTAAATAAATAATAATTTCTTGGTATCTGTCTGTGTGACAACGTAACCTGAGACACACATTTCACTGTGCTGCACTGTGAATCCACAGTGACAAAAACTTGCATATATGAGGTGAAGATTGAGATTTGAGATTTTTTGTGTGATTTGAGCATAACATCCGGTCACGTCCAATCTGATAAATGCATTGTTTTGCATGGCAATGGATGTGCGATCAATGTACACCTCTTTTCTAGCATATGGTCTCTTAATAAATGAAGGCAATGGAATGGTGCTTTGGAGGAAATCTTGTACGCCATATGATGCTACAGTACCTGTCTGGCTGATATTTTTTCAGCTTTTTCTTCACCCAACACGACAGAATAATAGGCCAGGTTCTGGTTCATCACTTTGTCTTCAGGGTGGAACAAAAGGTAGGTTTTAGCACACTCTATGGCCTGCTCATACTTCTCACCTGAGGGAAGAGGACAAACACAAGAGGGAGATCATAAAGTATACAGTCTGAAGAGTTTTGCTAGTCAGAAAAAATGCAAGCAAATGTATCTATCCATCTAAATTTAAATTATATGAACATTAATGTATTTACTCTAGAGCATGCTGTGTTGTTTAAAGAGTTTTTCACTCTACTAATTTTACTCATCACACTGATCTTACCAGGGAGAGTATACTCAATCTGTATTAACAGTTTTAGTGAGTTCCAGTAGTTTGATGAAGTCTGGAAAACCCTAATGATGTAAACTATGAATCTTGGTGTTCACCTAACAATGAGTTTGCAAATGAGAAAAGATAGATTATTGGTAGTGTAGAATCAAGTGTTTATGGAGCTTGAGTAGGATTTGGACCCACAGCTGTAGCTCGGGCAGCTGTGGCTTTGGGGACACCCATTAATCAGAAACCCAACGCCATGATTAGTCTTCTCTAGAGGAGTGATCCAGTGTTTAAGGAATTACACCATCACACAGATGATTATCTTAATGGTCCTGTGTCAGTACCACAAATATATGGATCCATAGCTAGTGTTTAAGTTCTGCCAAAAGGGTTCAGTTTACTCTCATTCGATCAGAGAATCAAAAGAGTTATGTAAAATGTGCTCCCTTAAACAGGATCATTGACATGCTTGCCATTTGAGAAGCAAAACAATAAAGTGGGTTACGGTTAGTCTTGATACACTGATGAAAAGGCAAGTGGACCTACAATCCCATGCCTTCTCTGAGTACAGTGACGTCCCAGATTCCAAGATAATGATTAATCCATTAACAACAATGGGTGTCAACAAATATTTCTTCACTGAGCTAAGGCGCACAAAAACCCGGGCTAATGAACAAAATGCTATGAGACTCACTGTTGTAGTAGGAGAATTGCAGGTAGTTGAAGTGTGATGGGAGGAAATCTTCAAAGGGCTTGTCTTTACCGGCAGTAGAGGCCAGCTCCACAGAACAGTGCTGCTTACAGTTCAGTACCTGCATGTAGTGGTCTGACACAATCACATGGCGATCAGTCACCAAACTCTCAACATTTCAACTCAGAAACCAGCAAAGATGTACAGTCTCACCTGTCACGGTCTGGAACAGGTCAGCAGTGTACTCCATGTAGTTGTACCCATCATAGTTGTAGACTCCCTCACATAGAGCTCTGCACTCCTTATTGGCTATGAAGTAGTCATCTATGGCCAGTTCAAAGTGCTCAGATGCCAGACCAAATGAATCGTCGCTGTAGTAACTCTTTCCCAGGAGGAAATTGGCCTGGAGCAAATGAATATGTATTCTCAGTTGAGTTATAGATATAAACCAGTCCTTTTCTAAGGAATTGTCATAATTAGTCCAAGTTCATTTTCATTTTGCTAGTCAGATAGGCAGAGGTACATGCATGTCTACTCAGCTTTTATTTGACATTTTATTCACTCTAGTGATAACACATCCAGTATGTCAAGTTTTCTGAAGTAAATTTCTAAAAAAAATATAATGTGAGCCAAATATAATTGATATGTGAACAGACAAGAAGCTGATTCTTGGCTAAATGGACAAAAATGACATGTAAATCATTTGCACTCACCATATGTGGACTGGCCTCCAAATCTTTGAAGTCCTCTGCCTGTACTCCTGCCATCATTTTGTAGTAATCCAGGTTCTGTTTCATCTCCATGTGGCCGGGATTGGCCTGGAAGAAGGTGTTGGCTGCTGCCACTGCTTTGTCCAGTTTATTGATCTGAAATAATACGAGTTCATGTCATTCCTCTGAGTACTTTTGCTAATCAGCAAACTAGCTGGAAGGGAAACACAGACACTCCAATTTCCTGTTACATGACTGTTTACTATTGTCAATAAGATTTCTGTGTTATTCTGTGTAAATGAACATATTATTTGGTGGATTATGAGAAGCAAATCAAGCTATAACAGTTGACACAGTAGAGTAGGAACAACATTAGTATTTATTTGGAGTCCCTCTGACCAGGAAAATATAATATTCATCTATACTTAGCTCAGCCCTTAATGAAAATGTCTGGTTGATTTAGTAAATAGTACACCTCATTCAGTTCAGTAGGTAGCTGGGCAATTTCCAAGCCTTGTTGCTAGCAGCTGGCTAGATGAAAGGTGTAGTATATTTTAACTGATTTCTCTGGTTTTTAGTAATGGGCGGAAGTTGAAAGTCGTTCTCTACACACAGCCACTTTCATATGAATTATTGACTAGTATGGTTTCTATAGCCATATTGGGCAGCATATAATCTCACTGATTCTTCTTCTCTGTAGTACTGTATGACAAAACTGAGTATGTGTTCATTTGTTCACTCATTTAGTCAAACTTAAGATATTTACACAAAAACTCACAACACAGTGAAGTAGTCTCACATTTCATTTGAGAGACAACCGAGCTCACTTCAGGCTGGTTTTCAAACCTTGTTGATATCAAGCATCCTTACACTGACACACACTGTTAGCCTTTTATGTATTTTTTTGAAGTACAAAAAAGTACCCTAAAATGTAAAATAAGCCTACCATAACTAACCTTCACAGCAACTTAGTGTAATTTGCCTAATATTATGTGTATAATGCCATTATTTACGGTAACCCATTTTATTTTTTGAAATTGTGGTAATTTACTGTTTACACATTTGCATTTATATGTTATTGTGCTGTGAAAGGATTTGAAAGATCTCACAGGCTGTTTTTGTAGCCTATTGTTACTGAAATAAAAGAATTTCATTGCTACAAAGATCTAGTTTTAGATTACGCCATACTTCCTCCTAACATTTCATGGCTGGTTGAAAAAAAAAAAAACATTTATTCCAGTGGTTCAAGGTAAGAAAAGACTTATTTTTAGCCAGTGTGAGTTAATAGATAATAATCGTTCTCCCTGATAAAAGGGTCCATTCCTGTGAACTAAACTGGTTTTGTTTTTAAAAGAGCAATTTCAGAGAAAGGGTAAGCGGGTGGCTTACAAAAAATTGTAAGCGTTAAAGCAAACGCCACAGAAAATGGAAAGGAATGGGCGATCCAGTAATATAGACAAATGTTACTTAGTCTGGAAAGAAATCCTAAAAACATATAAAAAAGCTGGTCGCATTGCCAAAAGCTCCTACTATGCAGCATATGTAGAAAACAAGAACTATTCCAGGTTTTTCTTCAGTACTGTGATGGAAAATTTCTGACATTTAACTGTTCTGCTAGTTATTGTAATCTTCATCGTATGTTCATGTAAACATAAATTACTTGTGTAATCCAGCAATAGCATTGTCAGACACAGAGAAGTGATGAACTAAGTGCCCCTGAAGAGACCCCAAAAGTGTTGACTGACTGTTCATGCGGTCGTATGTGTGTGAGTCTGTTTACTGAATGCTATTAAACTCAAGAAAGACAGCTGAAGTGTGCAGACTTTTTCCAAAGGTCTTTGTCAACGTTTTGCTGCAACAGCACTGTAGCCAGGCTGACAGAGTCATAGCTCAGTCTTTAGCTCTTAGCAGCAAGGATTTTATGGGCTTTTTTTCTAATAAAATCAGAACAATCAGAGCCAAAATTCAACAGCTTTTACCTCCGATTGGCAGTAATCTACTATCAAATGTAGCAGCTTCTCAATCAGCTGTTACTGCTGCTTTTTATTTGGAATTTTTTTCACCTTTAAGTCTCTCTGAGAGTAGTTTCTATAGTCTCATCAACTAAACCACCCACTTGTCTTTTAAACCTGATACCTACCAGGCTATTTAAAAGATGTTTTTCAAATATTTAACATGTATATTCTCGATCTGATCAGTGTGAGTTTATCTTTCTGTGGTTATGCACCACAGTCTTTGAAGATTGCTGTTATTAAATCTCTCAAAAGACCTAATCTTGATCCAGATGTTTTGGCTAATTATAGACCCACATCTAACCTCCCTTTCATCTCAAAAATTCTTGAAAAGGCAGTTGCAAGCCATGTTCAGACCAATCCTTTTCCTCCTATCCTTCCCCGAGACAATATTATCCGGAAGCACAGCATCAATTTTCACTGCTATGCAAATGATACTTAGTTATGCTCGTCAATGAAGTCAAATGAAACTAATCAGCTAATCTGACTTCAGGCATGTCTTACAGACATAAAGACCCGGATAACCTGAAACTTTTTACTTCTGAACTCAGACAAACTGAAGTTATTGTACTCTGCCTTAAGCACCTCAGAGAAACTGTATCTGATCATCTAATTAGTCTGGATGGCATCACTTTGGCTTCAAGAAGATGCAGAAAAACTAGCCCATGCATGTGTTACCTCTAGACTGGACTGTTGTAATTCATTACTATCAGGATGTCCCAACAATCCTCTGAAAAGCCTTCAGATGATTCAGAACGCTGCTGCATGAATATTATCAGGAACTAAAAAGAGATCACATCTCTCTTGTGATAGCTTCTCTACATAGGCTGCTGGTAAAATTCAGAATGGAATTTAAATTCCTTCTCCTAATGTACAAAGCTCTTAATGACCAAACTCCATCATATCTCAGAGAGCTCAGTGCCTTATTGTTCCAGGAGGTCACTTCACTCTCTGGATGGAGGTTTTCTTTTTCCTCCTAAAGTCTCAGAGAGTAAATCAGGAGGCAGATCTTTCAGCTATTAGGCTCCTCTTCTATAGGACCAACTCCCAGTACTCCCTGCAGTGCACTCTGTCACAGCTTTCCAGATCTGAATAAAAACCTTCATTTATGACAAATTCTACAGTTAAACGTTTACAGTTTAATTTGTATTTTTCTTTGAGTTATATATAGTTCAAAGCTGCTGGAGGTTGCTTTCTCTCCCTCTCACTCTGGTGGACTGGCTTATGTTTTAGCATTTTTATTGTCGCAATAAAACAAAGCGTCATTGCACCTCCTCTGCAGCAGGTGGCAGTGGCGCTGCCATTAAACGGATGGACATGAAGAGAGACCCGTGTGTGTCTGTTGTGTCTGAAAACTCTGGCACCGCACAGCATGAAGCCAAATAAATTAAGGCGGCACAACCCGATCAGGCCGATAAACCACTTAAGTTTTGCCATTAATCCTATGAAAGATCTCATCGTTTTGACTAGAAATCAGCGACGTTTCTTCTTTTAATGTTAAGGTGTTTTATTTGCATCCGGCATAAAAAAAAAAAAAAAAAACTACTACCAAATGAATCAAGCAAATCACCTAGATGACTTTAGCAACACCGATCAGGAAAAAGCTGAGAGGGGAAAGAAAGAAAGAATTAATTAACGAATGAAAGAGAGAAAAAGTAAGAAAGCGTTTAAAATGTTTTATTTCTTGTGCTCCTGGGGTAATTATGCTGATAAATTGTACTTATTACTTCATAAGTTTATTTTGCACAACAAATGGTTCAAACAGTTGTTGTAAGTTTATGTTATAACTAATTTCCTGCAGATTGATGCAGCAGTCTCATTCATCTTGTTGGTTTAAAGTGTTTAAGGTTTAAAAAGATTTATCTTTGTCAAAATGAATGGAAATTGATGGACTTTTAGCCTTTTCTGAAATGCACTCAGACTGAAAAACAGGGTGAATAAAGTCGATCGTTTTGTAAGTGGCTTTTTATTTGTTAAGCTTTAATTATTTTTATTTTGAATTTTCTTTCATTTTAATAAGCATACAAGGGTATGCAGATGTGAAATTTAAGATTTTTTTTTTTTTTACAAATACAAGTCTATAATATTACTTGTATAGTAAGTAAGTAATACTACACTACAATGGAGTGGGGTGGGGGTGGGGTGCCGTAAAAGAAAACATTTGAGAACCACTGCATTAAAGGAACTGTTGGACCAAAGTGTGGCCCAACTTACTTGGTTTTTGTTCAACCAGATGCTTATGGATAAGCTTTGTAATGTAATTAAGCACACTAATGGCTTTTCTGACCATCAACTTTGAAATGCTTCCAATTTTACAATACCTACTGTTGCAGTTGCAGATTGAAATTCTGTACCAACTTTTTTCACTATTTTGGTGCTTTCAAGTTCTTTTCTGAAAGCTTGACCTCCCAAAACCAACAAAGAGAACCGTCCAAGAAGAATATGAATGAAATATTGAAAGCGACGTGATTGTGGAAGCTTACAAAAATGAAAGAAAACAGCTTCCCGTGATATTTTAACGCAAAAATCCCTAAAGTGAGGCACTGGAACCTTATTTCTTCTTTGACACGTATGAAGTTAAGAGTATCTTTAGAAAGTGGCGGTTTGGGCCTTTAAATCCAAAATCTCCATCCTCACGTCAGACCGCACAGATGCTGACTCCACCTTAAGACGTGGCACGGCTGTGTTAGGGGGCTAAGGAGTGGGAGTATCCACATCAGAGACACAGTTTCAAAAGAACTGTAACTAATATGAACTGAAGCTCTCTCCATTCTTGGCATAAATCAGAACAAACATTTGTTGCACTGGACTCTACGGAAGCACCAACACTTAGACTTGAAGCTCTCAAACCACTGAACTTAGTTAGATACCTTAAAATAAGCAACTTGGAGGTAGTTGTATGGGGTCCTCTTCTTGAACTCCAGCTCCACTTCTTCACTGACTAGATGCAGATTCGGCGAACCGAGTTTCTCAGCCTCACAGGATTTCACGCAATCCGCCCGTTTCAGTATTTTCTGAAAAAAGCCCAAGTCATCCAGGGACCCGGCTCCCGGTACGGGAACTCCCAGACCGGCCATAGGGTCAGCAAAAGCGGTGTGGTTGGCGCAGCTCAGCCGGCAATGAGCCTTCACATTGCGCACTGTAGCTTTGTTCCGGAGAGCCTTCTCCATGTTGAGGATCACCGACAACCAGTCCCCCTTATAGTAGGCTTCCACCGCCGTGTCGAAGAGGTAATCATACGGCTCCAGCACCAGGCGGCTGCTCTCACTGCTGTCTGCTGAACACGATCGCAAAGCGAGGCACAGCAGCACAAGCACATAACTGAGTTCCATGATGCCAAAATGTGAAGGCTCCGTACGAGAGCAGGGACAAGAGCCTGGTCCTGGGACAGGAACCGGCAGGGAGAAGGGGTACGAATCGCGTCTTCTTCCGACAATCACTTGGCTGGAGGTGGGGTTTGAAAAGTTGTGTCCCCCCCGGTAACACCTCCTCATCCAGCCATTCACATATACGTGTAGAGAAATCCCTATAATGGCATAGGAAGGTCCTACTGTGAGCCTGTGTGAGAAAAAATACGTACTATACTGAAATGTTATTTGGGATGACCCAAAAATCAAATCAAGCCAAACCATCGTCATTACTTCCCTCAGGGCCAAACAGCTCCTTTCACTTGTTTCCAGATGAATTGTCTAGTATAATAAAGTTACTGAAATTGTGGTGATGCCAAACATGGCAAATCTGTGAAACTGAACCTCCAACTGACACAAATATTTTAGTGACACCATAAAAATTTGGTTCAGAGCTGCTGTTTCATGCATTTCCTCAAATGTGGCTGTTTTTGTACAGCTAGGATATCAAATTCAAAATTAATGAAAAAACAACTTCCATTGGATTTCACATGGAAGTGAGACACCAGTGTGTGAGATCCTGCATAATAAGTGACTTCCATGGCCATGGACGTGTCCGCAGATGTAAGTTTAAATTGTTTATCAAGTCAGTCTTTATTTGTAATATGTCAAATCATAACTGAAATTATCTCCATATATTTTGATCAAACACAGCTGGTTTTCTCTAGGATATTATTAACAATGACACAATAGTTATCCCCGAGAGCTTTCTCTCTTTGTTTCTTTTTTCTTTCTTTTAAAATTTGTAGTTTTTGCCAGGTCTGAAGTTGGTGTTCGTATTTTTTGTTCCTGTTCTTGCCCACTTTGGCTTGCTTTGGAGGCAGTCTGTCCACTGAGGAATTTGACCTTGTGTTTCCCGTTTTCTCTCTCTCATTTAAGTACAAGAAAGACTTGAGACATCTACAGCTACACCAACTCATCTTATCAAAAACTGAAAAAAATGGGTGCCAATAAGTTAGGGTAAAGGACGTCAAACTGGTACAGACCATAAGCTTTGCTAAAGTTCAGCATATGATGATTAGTGTCGTACCTGTGATATTAAAGGACACTGGTCGAAGGAAGGAAGAAAAGGCAGTAGCAGAAACATTCATAACCCAGTCACTGTTAGAGAGGTGAGTCTCGACCACCATAAAATAAATACTAGAAAAGCATTTACCAGCACCAGCCGTACAAAAATGACCACAAAAAACTAGGTACTAGGCTATATATACCAGATAATCTAGTGAAGAAGGCCTGTAAAATATAATCCAAATTACATTGCCATGGGCACCGCTTTTACTAAAAATTAATACCAATGAATGAGCAAATACTCTTTGTGTGCATACAGACAAATGGCAGAGGTCATCATGGCATGAATAGACCAAAAAAAAAAATGCAAAATTATTGGCCTTAGAATGCATTGCTATGGGAATATAGACATTCTATGCCGGTGGAAAGACTACAGACGGGCCAATGGAAAGTATTATGTTGTGGATGTACCACAATCAAGCCAAAGAAGGCTAAGCTGCTAAAACACATCTAAAGAAAGTATACCCAGACTATTTTGATAAAATTGGTAACTTTAGAATGAATATGAATATGCCTTGACCCCCCAAAGCTAAACAAATAGCTTAAACATATAGCGACAGAAATTTTGAGCTGTGGGGGAACTCAACCCAAATTTTGCAAAACTATTTAGCAAATTTGAAGCAAGAGAAGGGTAGTCCTCAATGTATCTGGACCATGAGTCACAACATTTAATCACATTTTGAACTCCATTTGGCAGGTAGTGATGGAAACGCAAAAGCTCAATTTTCTTTGTCACCTATAGTTTGAAAAAAGTGAACTACAGGAGAAACACGAATGATAATGGTGAGGAAAAAAATGACAAACAAAACACATCAGTGCACGATGCATTAAGTAAGTTTATAATCAGTAGGGAAATAACACAGAAAAGAAGATAGTTCTGGCTTTTAACTGTAGTATTTTATAAGTCAGGGGTTTTGTCAGTGACAGCACAGCTGCCACATTAAACTATCACACCATTTTGCTATGGCACTTTATAGTGGCAGTTCCCTAACTTCTTCCAAATAGTAGTTTTCAGCAGTGACAAATCTTTTCAGTACTGAAAAGCTTCCAGGCTTATAGAATATGCCACACGTGGATTTTACAGTCAACCACATTATATTGGAATCAGAAATACTTTATTAATCCCTGGAAGGAATTCCATTGCTGGGTAGTTTATCTCCTAACAGTTAAGGATCTTTTAAGTCTCACGACAGTGACAATGAATGATTTTCTGTATCTTTCTATCCTGAATTGTAGATGGATTAACCATCTGCTGTGGTTTCTCTGACCCACCAGAGTTATGAAGTGGATGGTTGGATGGAACATGAATGTTGTAGGAAGGTTTCCGCCACTTTGTGCATTGCTTCACCAGAACCCCCAGTGAGTCTAATCTAGTTTCAATTTCAGAGCCACTTTTTTTCAACCTGCTGCCCTGAATCCTTTTGTTTTATGCTGCCTCCCCAGCAGACTGCAGCATAGAACAGTATACTTGCCACAAAAAAATTGTGAAACATCTGCAGCATCTTTCTGAATATTCTTAAAGATCTTAGCCTCCTTAAGTGAAAGAGGCAGCTCTGCCCCTTTAGGGTGCATCTATGTTAGGGGACCTGTCCAACTTACTGTCCAGGTGTACTAGATATTTATAGGTTGGCAACCCCTTGATGTCCACTTCCCCAGTGTTCACTGGCTGAAGAGGGAGCTTGGACGTTTTCTTTGGAGTGTTCCGTAGGAGGCAGTTTTTGTGGCTCCAGTCACTGAAAGCTTTTATCAGATCCCTGTATTCAGATTCTAGTCTATAGCATTAGCAGTAGCAGTTTCTGAATGTGGCTGTAATCTTATGGAGGACCAAAAGGGACAGAATGAAATATATAAATAAATCTTTAAATAATTACTTAAATGTGTCATGAATTAAAATGGGAAATAAACTGCTGCTGCAGTTTGACAAGCTGGTTTAGCAGAAAGAAGTCGGTGCTCCAGAACTGCAGTCAATTTGTTAAACACCAAACATCCTGGTCTTTGTGTGAGTTGTTGTGTCTGAAGCGGTGGAGTACTTCCTCTAAATTTGCTGTCATTATCTTGGTCGGAAAGTGCAGAAATAACGCCAACAACTTTAAGAAATTCCTCTGCTTTACACGCTACACGCTCTGAGTCAGCAGGTCCCACTTCCACATACTCTAAAATGTCTTTCACCAACTCCAGAGAAAGTTGAAGCGCATAGGTTTGAAAGACTTCCAGGCTTCTGACCAAAGCAAACAATTACACTTGATTTGTGTTAGCCCCGCCCACTGACTTTGATGGTTGAGTTTGACAGATAAAATTACTTCATGAAGCACTGCAACAGGGCCATGAAATAATTATATTTTTACATTAAATGAACTGGTAATTATCAGTTAATTAAAGACACATTTAAGTAATTATATAAAGATTTATTTATATATTTCATTCAGTCCCTTGTGGAGCACCCATGCTGATCATTACTGTCCCTGAGAAGTAGTTTACCAACCTGACAAACTCTGGCCTTTCTGTCATGTAATCTGTAATCCAGGAAACAAGTGAGGGGTTAACTCCCACTTCTTTAAGTTTGTCTCTCAGCAGGTGTTGTAGGAACATGGGATGGTGATGATTCACCTGCAGGATGGGGAGAGGGAGAGAGAGAGAGAGAGACTCTGTGCTTCCCCCAGCAGTCTAGGCCTATAGCAGCATAGCGAAAGAGTAAATGAACTTTCACTTTTTAACTATAAGCTCTGTCATACAGAAAAGTTTTAAGCCTGGTCTTGAATATTGCTGAAGAGTCCCCTCCCCAGACCGATAGTGAAAGTTGGTTCCATAGAAGAGGAGCCTGATAACTGAAAGATATGCCTCCTGATTTACTCTTGGAGACTCTAGGAACCACAAATAAACCTCCATCTAGAGAGCGGAGTGGCCTGCTAGGACAGTAAGGAACTATGAGCTCTCTGAGATATGATGGAGCTTGGCCATTAAGAGCTTTATATATTAAGGGAAGGATTTTAAATTCTATTCTGAAAGTGGAAAAACCATCCCTTAACAGGGGAGGGGGTTACACCACCTATCTCCTATTTACAATGTTGCCCTTTCATCTGCACCCAGGAGAATCAACAGCTTAACCTCAACGATCGTCGTTCACCAGGGGTACACCTGACCCTAACGACGGTCATTCACGTGACCACAACGATGGTCAAGTGAAACCAGTACTTTCACAGGTACTTTGGTGAACACACCCACAGATAAATATCTGGGTCTTTCTCCACTGTCTTGGTCAGACTAGTGCGGACTACTAGACCAGCAAGAATGAACTGATGAAGCCCTTTGGATAAGAGGCGAAACGTCTTCATAGATAAAAATACAAGTCCAGTTGCTACGAATCAAATTTGAGAGCGGGAACAATGACCTGGATGAATGAGAATATTCATAGAAAACTTTTGAACTATACATAAACTACAAATTATAAAACTAACTATATATACAAACTTACAACTAAAAGGTTCGGTCCGGTTCGATTTTTCATGTTTTTATACAGGCACCATTTCGGCCACCCGTTTCAAGCAGGATGGGGCCGAGCTTTGGGACCCAACCGGAAGCCACTGGTATTTTTGGTCCAGTATTAAATAGTTACATAAGCAGCTGACTTCGTCCCAGTGCGAATCGTAGTGATCGACACACAGAAGATTGTAGTGTGACGACAACATGGACCGGACGGTCAGCCTGCCCAGTCAGCCTGGCAAGGCCACCACAGGTATAATGCACACACTTAACAGATTCACATTCTCCAAACGTGCCAAACATCGCTGAATTAGCGATAACTTGACTGTATGAGCAGCTGTGGTCTAACGACTAAAGCTGTACACCACAGTTCAACGTTACAGAGAGTAATGAATTCATGTTTCTTTCTTGATAAACATTTATGTGACAGCTCAAACACTGTACAAGCTGAGCCCCGAAAAATGTTGAAATGATTATAAATCCAAAGTGGTGGCCATTTTCAGTCATTACTACGTTGTATTTATAAATGTGTGGTATTATGATTCAGCAGCAGTTGCTGTCATAACGTAGGTGTCTCTTAAATAAACGTGCTATATTCTGGGTGTTTCAGTTGCATGTGATGTAACCAACTATGTGTGCTTTAGTTACTCTGGTTGAGAGCACTAGCGCCCCCAGCGGGCTGGAATTGGTCAGCTCCTACCAGACGCACAGAGTGGGGGACCCCATGGACCTAGTGGCCCTGGCAGCTCAAGTACAGAAGGTGTGGACTGTGGTGGTGTGTTATTTACATTATCACGTGGGTCAGTGCAATAGTCCTGGTAATATATTTAAACTGCCTTTATCAGGGGGACGATTTCATAAAAGCCAACGCTAGCAACAAACTGACAGTCATCGCAGATCAGATCAGATACCTACAGGAACAAGCCAGAAAGGTAAGAGTATCACGTGAACCATCCTGCACTATAACATATTTGAAAAAGGCAATGGTAGTTAAAAAAAAAAATCCAATACAAAAATCTTTCTTCTGTTTTTAGGTTTTAGAAGAGGCCAAGAGAGATGCTGATCTTCACCACGCTGCCTGTAACATAGTGAAAAAACCAGGCAACATGTACTACCTCTACGAGCGGCCGTCTGGACAGAAATACTTCTCCATCATCTCTCCTAAGGTTGGACATAATACTGCTGAATAGATAATTGTTTGGCTGCCTTAAGTGTCATGTCACCCTGTATGTGCAGGAAGAGTTACAGAACACCAATGCAAAGCCAGTTATTTAACATGCCCTCAGGGAGAGTCCCTAGAAAAGCAATACACGTTGTGAAACACCTGAAAGCCTGGGCTTATACTGTGGGGAGCTGCATTCAAAGTTCATCTAACTCAAAAAACAAGCTGATAGTGACCAGGGCACCAAAACACAGTCTATGCTGCATCTCATGACATTTCCATATTTGTCCTCTCCTCTGAAGGAGTGGGGTCCAAGTTGTCCTCACCAATTTGTCGGTGCATTCAAACTCCAACACGACATGTCCTGGACACCCATTGAGGATGTGGAGAAGAGGGATGCAGAGATCGCTATCATGGACAAACTTCTCAGCAAGCAGACGGCCTTACCTCCTTATACAGAGCCTAATTTCAAGGGTCTTGCTGATTAAAGGACTGCTGTCACTGGACCTTTTTTAAAGGACATTTGGGGATTCATTTAGAAGAATCCACACATGTATTGTTGAATCACTGATAAGTTTCACTGTGTTTCAGTGACTTTCAGATAATGCCTTAACTAGTGCATTACTAGTTGTTGTTAGGAAACAGTCACAAGTCTTAAGGATGCTTCCAACAAGTAAGTTATTCTCAAAGGTCTGAGAGTTGGCACTTTGACAAGATAAATTCTTAAATACTTTGGAGAACAGCCAGTGTTCAAAGGCTTTAAGATTCAGTTGTTATCTCACAAACTTTCATCAAAAGGATTAGTAAAAGGTTTCCCTGTGGAGTTTTTACTTGCACAAATAAAGATCAGTTCACACCAGAACAAAGTGCTTGTATCCTTCAGAACAATATTGATGAAATGATATAATAAAAACTAATTTGGAAGTATTAGGTAGGTACATTTCCTTCCTATGGAGATATTAAATTTTTGACCATTTACATGTGGGTGTAATCTGACTCTTCATTATGGCATGGTGATCTACTTTCTTACTTTTCATTAAAATGTTCCACAATTAGAAGACAGCCCTTCCTCTGTGACCTAGTTCTTAAAGCAAATTTCGGTTTGTTGTCAAGAACCACTGTAGTCAGATCAAAACCAAGGTTATGAGGATTATGTACTTACAAAACCCTGTCCAAATACTCACCTAAGAGAATCAGAAGCTTGTGAATGATTGTTACAAAATATTTTAAAATAAGAGCGACGCATTGTGGCCAATAAGTAGCAGAGTAGCATCACCAGAGTGGGAACAGCCTGAAAAATAAGTGGATCAGCTTGACAGCTTTGGGAAAATGTGAAGGATTTGAGTGAATTAATAGAAACAAGGACACACTTGTGAAAACACAATCACCACCATTAGGTAAATACTCTGCCAGGCCCCTTTACCATTTTCTGCAGTTTACATGTGAAGGATTATAAATGTTTTTAGATTCTTGTGATCTAAAAGATCCACCTTCTATTGATTAAGGAGATTCTGTGCAAGTCAACGTAAATTCACATTAAGTCTTTTATTTACATGATGTAACCAATAAGATTTTGATAAATAAATTACAAAATATTAAATTTTAACTTCACAGATTAGTTTAATTCCAGGTTAAGAAAGTTAATGTACATTCACTTTATTTTAAATCAATTGTTCATTTGCAACATTTGCAAATTTGTGATTTCGTTAAAAGCCAGTATTTATCTGAATTTAAAAACATGTCACTAATATGCCTCACAGTTGTTGTGACAGCTGTGAGCATCTTCCTTCGAAGATATGAGGGTCTGCAGATAAGAGCTTAGGTAAGGCAGAAGCTGCCAGTTGTCTGTGGCAATGTCAAAGTGCACGGCATCTACCTCAGGCCTGATTTTCAGCAGCACATGTGACTGTGGAGGGAGGAAGAAAATCACTTTAAACTCCTCTTTATGTGACCAGTCTGAGATAAGGAATGGAAGGAAGTGTTTCTCCACCAAAGAAATCAGATCAGATTCCTTCAGCTTGCAACAGAACAGGGTGGTAGCACAGTCCTGACTTTCTGAGGAAAATTCATCCCATAATCTCTCAAACAGATTTAGTTTGCATTCTTGTCTCCAGGCTAGGGGAGCAGGTAGAGGTGTGAAGGCCTGCTGGAAAGCCACATGGATGTCAGGTAGGATGGTGTGCCAGGACAATCCATCCTGGTTTGTAAAGATGGCGCTGGCATGGAGGGTGGTGGGGAAGGGTTGCCTAGGCTTCAATCTCAGCTTCACCACTGGTGACGGCCTTTCTCTGAAGAGACAAGGGACGCTGATGTCTCTCAGTTCTTCATAATGCTCATCCGTGAGGGTGAAGTGCAGCCGGATGCTGAAGAGTTGATCAAAGCAGGAGTCGTAAGTCTCAGTGTGAACCAGCTGGTAGTTTAAGGTTATTTCTGACGGAACATCAGGGCTGCTCAACTGACATCTGTAGGCTTCCAGTGTTGTGTTCACCTCATCTGTACAGATGTTAGTCTCATTCTGGTTTAGGAGACTTTCTCTATATTCCTGTGTCTCTTGCTGTGGGTCAGAATCCACCTCAACCAAACTAAATATAGCTTTCTCTGTTTGGTGAATGGTCAGAAGGCTTGTCAGGCCCTCGCTGTCCCCCATAAGGCATGACAGCGAACGTTTCTTGACCCAGCGCCCTCCTTCAGTTGCACCCTGGGCCAACAACCCTGCCAGCTTCTCCTGGGACAGTGTGGTGAGGAGTGTGTAGTAAAGACGGGCGTGGTCCTGAATGTCGGTGTCACTGTAGTGACAGGCAAGATGCTGCAAGATGTCAGCCAAAGGGATAACCAGTGAGTCCAGGCTGGGGTGAACAAGCAGGCGGCGGCAAACTCTCAGCACACAGTTCCCAAGTGGCCAATCTCCACTTACGCACAATGAGGACGAGACTGGAGTGATGACACTATACAGGAAGCTGAGGGTGCTGTGCTGGGGAGCTTTTCCCTCCTCTGCCACACGTGCCAGCATTTTGAGGTGCCAGGGGAGGTTTTTCAAGGTGAGCTGGGCAAGAGGCACATTAGTGATGACTCTCTGCAGCTCTTTGAGAAGGTCCACAGCCCAGTTAGACTCAGCTAGTCGGTCCTGAGTCTGGTCGGCCAGGTTAATGAGTTGAGGGGCCAGGCGGGTGTGGTGGCGGTAGAGCTTACACAGCTTTTCTATCAGGCCATTAGAAAAGCACTCCATGTGGTAGAAGTATGAAAGGAAGAGGAAGACAGCCCTGAAAAAGGTCACAACAATCTCTCTGCCTCCTCCATTTTCCACTGTGTGCAGCAGTGAGATGATGTGTTCGTAGAGGTAGTCCAGGCCCCTACCCTCTTCCTCCCCCTCCTCCAGGTAGACCAGACACAGCAGGTTGAGTCGGGCCAACATGGTGGCACTGTCATTGAACACGGTAGGCACAAGTGTGGAGGCCAACTGAGGTGTAAGCAGCACAGGGAGGGACTCCTCACTGCCGCCACAGTTGATTGGACGGTTTTCAGGGAAGTGCAGGATACAGTCCATATAGAAAAGCTTTGTGGGTGTGGTCAGCAAAGGGTGCTGGGAGAGCACAACCAGTCGTTTGAGGATGAAAGCTTCATCTTCTGCACTGAACAGGCTGTCTGTGAACGCACACTTCAAGAGCAAAGTGGTATGAAGGAGACAAACCTGGAACAATAGAAACAAAGATATAGGTTGTTCAGATTTGCTATATGTTCATATTTATTGCATGGCACAGTCTAAACATACAAGTTACACACATTTTTCCTTTCCCGTGTATTTAACCTTTGTAAATACTGGGTGTAAAATCCACTTCAGACTATACCACAGTTGTTAATGGCATGGTGAACAAAGGCCAATAATAAACTGGATTTTTGTTAAAGCGATTGATATTCCCTAAAGAGATGCACTAGCAATTACAGGACAAATTATGATGAAATATGTGGTGTAATCTAGCCCTGCAATTAATTACATTTTAGCGCCTTATGTTTACAGAAAAGAGTATTTTCTGAAAGAAAGTCATAATTGCGTAAGACAATCTGAAACCCAGTAGAGATAAGTGTTTTTTTGTTTTGTTTTGTTTTTTTTTTTTTAAACACAACCACTACTCATAAACAGCAAAAAGCTATTTTTGACTGCATTCTATTTGACACAAACCTTGCTGGTGCCAAGCAGTCGCAGAAGCTGAGCTCTGAATATGGCTGGAGCGACACCAGGAACCATGGCAACCACCTCTGTCAATCTATAGAGTAGTGCAGCCTGAGACAAAGGAGTGAGGATGTAGGACTCTTCTAGGAGGGAGGACAGGACTGAACGTAACTCCTTACAATCAGGCCCAGTATGTAGGGTGGGCACTGTACTCATGGACCCCAGGATGACAGAAGACAGTATGGATGAGTCTTTGATATTCATCAGGCCTGAGTCCTGGTCGGCTTCCCATGCAACAGATGTATTCCCTCCCAGGACGGCTTTAAGTTGCTCAGCACCTGCTCCGGTTTCCTGTGTTAGCTGATACACTGCGTTTCTCAACACCAGAGAATGAAGTCCTGCATAGGCCTGGTGGAACCTGAAGGTGTCTTGTTGCCTGAGCCCACTGAAGAGCTCGACGTGCTGGGTGAGAAGACCAGGAAAACAGGCTTCCAGCTCTTGCAAACACTCACAAGCTGTGACGCGGACAGAATGAAGGATGCCATCGCTATGGAGGTCACTAATGTCCTGGGATAATTGAAGAAGCAGGTCCAAGAAATCTTGAGATGCACGAGAAAGGCTGCTCATACATGAAGTGCAGATGAGCACCGAGGTGAGGGCTACGAGGAGGTGACAACGGAAGTGTGCATATTTAGGAGGACACTGGGCAAACACTGACATGAGCTCAAGGGCCGTCTCCTCACCCACACAGTCTGAGGGGCACAGCAGAGCTGGGTGCTCACAAATTGGGGACAACAGAAGGACCTGAGGTGGGGGTAAAGCATAAGAACAAAACACTCATAAATAAATTGGAACCTATGGATTTTATTATATTTTCGCCTAAAATACACACATCCATCATTAAACAAACAATCTTTTGTCACATCTTAACACTACACCCTCCTGCCATTCAGGCCTATTTATATCCCCTAATAATCCCTTGTGATTGTGTTGAGCATACAGCGCACCAAACTCCATTTACGAATAAAGCATTTTAGTGATGATGGTTGTACATATATACATAAACTTAAACTTAAAATAATTCATTCAGCATTTGGTGCATTTCGGTAAAGAAGTAGCTCCTGTCCGCATATTTGCCCAATACTAATTAACAGGTACTGCATTTCCCACGGCGGTTATAATTAAAGACTGGAAACGGGCACAGAAGATTTGTCGGGTTCCGTTTTGTTTCTTCTTATTTTGATTTTTTACCTTGACGTTGTAGCTGGCCCTGTCATCTCGAAGCTCCCGGAGCAGCTCTGCCAGGAAAGTCTCCGCAGTTGTCGCGGAGAGGAAGCGAGATGGTTTGCTCTTGAAGGTGGAGACCCTCTCGGCCCACGCCGCCGCCATTGCCGGCAAAATGCAGCTTCACCCCAAAATCATAAAAGCATACAATAATATTTTACTGTAAAATGACACACACACACACACAAGAATCCGTCAAAGTTGATAAGCAAGCAAGTTCCGTGTTGTGTCACGTGCATATGTAACGCGGCAGTGCTATATCTGCGCCCTCTGCTGCTCTGGGGTGGTGTTGGGGGCGGGGGGTTCATTATGCCGGTATTATTCTCTTCACATTTTCACTCAAAACTGATCAGCTATGACACACTAAGCAATTAAATTGGTAAAAAAAAAAAAATTAGCCATCTTGGACTCTGTGTAATCTGTCTGACTGGCGCATTGATTTTTTTTTTTTTTTTTTGCTGCAAACGTCTTACATGCAGCTTTGATAGGACACATGGTTCGGCTTTTTTCAATATTCATAGTGGGTTTAACAGTAATAGAATATTCTGATGTATGATAGGTATTTTGCAAAACACACACACAAACACACACTAATATATGATAGAGAAGCAGATAGTGGCAATAAAGTCAGCTATTTTGATAAGTTGAAGAAACAATATATGAATACATTATATATCATTTGAATTAATTGAGGAAGTATTTATTTGTTGTGGAGATTTTAATGTTCATAGCATATTATGGGGTAGCTATAATGATGGGAATTGGGAGGTGATTGAAGAACTAAAAGAATTAGAAAATCTAGTGTGCTTGAATGATGGATATGGGACAAGAATCAATGTCAGAAATAATACAGAATCAGCTATTGATCTTACTTTAATGTCAGAGACAATGGCAGGTAACTGCAATTGGGAAATTATAATAGATACAACGATACAAAGTGACCACTATCCAATAATAAGTGAAGTAGGAGTGGATTTAGAAGAGAATGGAAATTATAGATTAGATAGATATAGATTAGATGGGCTTTCAGCAGTGCTGATTTAGAAAAAATTAAGCAAAGAACTTAATATAACAGCAATGAACATCAGTCCAACAGTTCCACTTTCAGTGGCACAATCTTGGATACTTCCTGAACTTAGACCTTAGACCTAACGCTGTTATACAGGAAACATAAACATAAGGGATCTTGTGGATAAAGGACTATATAGGACGTAACTACAATGGTCACATTCAAATATAAACAGATTCATCAAAAAGTTCAGACAGCTAAATATGTATTTCATTTATAATTCCAAAATGTAACATTAAAGGTTTCAATAGAATCAACAATGAATTATCAGCGTATACAGGAGAGATTATGGCATTGTTAGTGGCAGTCCAGTGGGTAGAACAGGTGAAACCTCGGAAAACGGTAGTGTTCTCTGACTCCAGCTCATCTTTGATGAGCATAAACTACACACAATCAAACTGCCGAAAATATATTGTAGTGAGACAACAGACAGTGAAGACTCTGAGGGGTCTTTGATAAGCTTTGGATGATTGGTACTCCCCCGCTTCCTGGCCGTTTATTTAGCTCCCTCTGTGTCCCATAGTGCCGTGATCCTGCACCCTACATTGTCTAATTTTAAAGAAATAAATACAGCTTATATTTTTATATTACTGTTATCTCCTGTGTGGGTTTGTTCCGGCCTCTTACATATTGTTGAATTTCAGGTGGTGGCAGCATCCATATGCCCTGTTTATAAGGTTGATTACAATATATTACTGGAAATCCAACAAACATTCTTCAGAACCCAAATGAGGGGACTGAACATTTAGTTTGGATACCAGCTGATATAGGAATAAGTGGGAATGAAACAGGTGACAGGTGGGCAAATCCAAGTTCCATTTACTGAAACCGAAATGAATACCAAAATTAAGCACAATTTAAAAGAAGGGTGGCGAAAGCAATGGGAAGAACAGACAGATGGTACTATGGAATTCAAAAGAGTTGGAGTCACGAGAAAGACAAGATCCCGCAGAGAGGAAACAGTAATGTCAAGCATGGGCATAGCGGACGCGGGGACATGTCCCCCGCACTTCCTGTATCTGTGCCCTCTGTCCCCCGCACTTATTACAACCATTACAACCACTTAATTCATTTTTAACACGGGGAATGGGTTTTTCCGAGTCGCCTTTAAACGCATCGTGACCAGGCAGTGCTAAGGCTGCGAACAAATACCGCTGTCGTGTGTGAGCTTTAGTGTGAGTCAGATCTCCACAGTGCTTCAGACATGTTCAGCAAGCCAGCCAAGAGGCAAAATAAACTTTAGACAGTTTTTTCAAACAAACTGTAAATTGAATTGTCTAAGTTTCCTTAGTTCGTACAAAACTCCACACCAGTAGGTGGCGGTAATTCACCATAACGTTTTTTGCCAACCGCCGTGAAATCCAACTAGAAGAAGAATCAGACACCCACTAAACAAGGAAGTCTTTTCAAGGCGCCAAATTTGTCTGGCCGTTGAAATCGGAGTTGCGGTGTTTTTGTTTTTCTTCTTGTTTGGCACCGAGAAAATGACTGAAAACACCTTCCCTGTTCATTCGGCCGAGGCGCTAGTGAACTTCTACCGGACAGAGGTTCTTACCGGACAAGAAGCGAAACACTTCACCAAGAGCGACTTGACCCCGACCCCGAAGGTAACGTCCGCTGGCCGCTGCTGCCGGACGTGAAGGGGCTTGACTTTAAGAAAGCCCTGTTCAAAAGTGTTGATGAATCAGGCATCGTTTTGTTCATCAACCAACTCATAGACTTGCAACATAATTTGCCGAGTTGTTTTCATGTTTCTAAGCCCAGAAGTCTGAGCTCTGAACGCGTATAACGACAGACGCAATAGAATAATACATCAGCCGTTAAGTTTGCCAGTGCATCACCACATCCTCTATGTTCATTCAAATTCATTTGTATTTCGAGGTACATTTCATTGAATAACCAATTTAAATATTACAGCTTGCACACAAGATAGGGACGAGAGATGGAAGTGAGAAAAGTAACTGTCTCTTCTTCGAAAAGCATTATTTACTCTATCTTGTCACCTTTGACGTAGATAATGTCTATAATCTATAGCATGGAACAGCCGCCTTAACTAACCCTAACCCTAACACCTATTATTTGATTTTTGATTTTATCACATATAGTTTAATCTTGCTGTTTTTACATGAGTTCTGGCATCCTGGTTATACTTGTCTTGTTGGGACATCCTTCTTCTGTTTTCCATGCAGTGGATCTCCTGAATAAGTGAAACCAAAATAAAACCTTGTCCCTGTGTTGAGGAGCCAGCACACTAAGCCATATAAATACATATCCAGGTTTCTGAACCATAAAGTGATATGAGACATAAAAATATACTTGGATGCAAACAATGAAAAATATGGATAATGATAGAATGATTTATTCGGGGCTATGAATAAGGAGGCTTCCTTCTGTCTCCTATATTATTTACAGAAATGCAACTAGGACCATATGTTGAATAGAACCAAATATTAGAAAATATAAGAAAATTAATACACAGTTTAACACACAATAAATACAGTATTGTAACTCTTAAAGTTTGCATTAGACCACAACCAACTCCAGAAAGAGAAAGTAAAGATTTGTTTAGTTTTTTCCATTATAAAAAATAACTCATTGTGATCATGTTCTCTGGTGTAGCTTAGAAAGTGACAACTGACAACACAATGGATTGGAATTTTTATTTTTGATCATTCAATAGTCCAAAACCCTAATATATTTAACTTACAATCAAAGTGGGAGTGAGTCCTCATTTCTTGAACATGAAAGATGTCCTATTTTGAACACTGGGTGGGACTTACGTGAGTCAAATATCTGAACTAAATGTGATAACAGGCTTGCTTTATTTTGCAGTCATTTGTTCCCTCTGGTGATATAAACTGGAGAGCATCAACTTAATACTTATTCTTTCTTACAGCCAGAGTCAGTTCAAACATTGTACATGAGAGTGTTGCATCTCCTGTATCGTTTCAGACCTGAGTGTCACTCCATGGTAAGTACTGTATTTTCCTTACCATTTTGCATTCAGACATATCTGCTACTACACACAAGAGCCGTTTGTTTCATGCTAAGATATATCCAGATTTGTCTGTTTTTGTGTCTGTGATATTATAAATGTAACTTTTAACACCTGTCTAGCGACATCGTAAATGTTGTTCATTTCAATTAAATGTTGTTTGTATACTGCAAAATCGCAATGTACATTATCTCAAGGCATTTCACAAGGTAGGGCTTACTTTGTATAGCGAGACAATATCATAGAGATTTAATCATGTTGTACATTGTTCTTTCTTTTGTTTGAGAGCTTTTTTGCTTATTGCTAACAGGTCCCACTTCTGGAGAATATTCAGTATCCAGTGTATCATGAGGGGACAACTGCAATCATGAGTGTCTACATGCGCATGTAAGCTTTCCTGCTCTCTGCTAGATAAGCAGGAAGCCAGTTCACAACAGTCGGTACTGAGTAGATGTACAAATGGATGCAAACATTTTTGTATCGAGACATATAGAGTTTGTCTTGTCTTTGAAAGCAGATCAAAGCTTTTGAATTTGTGGGTAACAAAAGCAGACATAGTGTTTTCTCCACATTTGCTGCATTTTACATGAGTACATGAGTCATGAAACACTATCAGGTTGGGGAGGCTTGAAAGATATGTTAAAGATTGCACTGTATGACAGTCTTTTTTCCCCTAAGATGTTTTTTTGTTTTTTTTTTTTTTCAGAAAGGTCAGTGGTCAGATGTCATTCATAGATGCTTGGTCTCAGTGACTTGGCCATGGAGATTTGTCATTTGTTGGTTGTTTTCTATTCAGTATAAAAGGGCTACAGCCCTGCAACCGTTTGTATTTACCACCATTGTTTATCATCTTTTTAGGCGGCAGTTTCTGCCAATGTGCTTGGTGTATGATTTCTCCTTGAATGACCTTCTAGCCCCAAGTAACTATGTTTTTTGACATCATCTATCCAAAGATTTCTTTAAAAATTCCCAAATTCTTGTCAGGCTAATGCATATTTGACAGTTTTTGCCTTTTGGTCTTGCTGTTCCTTTCCAGAAAAACAGAAGACCCTGACTATTCTCAGCGCAATTATGAACTTCCTTCATTTCCGGAAGCAGAGGATGGACATGATCTTGGAGAAACAGGCTAAATTTGTATGTTATAATGGGGAAACTAGGGATTTAAGACACCTGTAGTGTTAGTTTTTTTTTTTTTTTTTTTTTAAATCAGATGAGTTGTTTTTGCATTTGTGTGTCCCTGTTTTGTTTATCACGCATGCACACACAAAGGTGAAGTGATGAAATTCTGCTTTAAGTCCTACACTACTCTACTAATAAACAGCTAGAAGTTAGATCCAAGGATATAAAAAGGTCTATATATAATTCACTGTAGAACATGATTCATTACAAAGCTCATGGTAAGTGTGATTTATGAAATCAAATCTCATGCTGCTTAATATTATGTTTAAATTTTGGCCATTTTTATCTGACTGACTGGTTGCCAACCTTGTCCTGCTGTGCGTTGCATACTGAAACAGTTGATTCTCTGTTGGCAGAGGTCGGACATGGACAGGCTGCAGGCTTACAACAAACACAATATAGAAGCAGAGAAGAAGATTGAGATGCTGACGTAAGTTTTTGAGTTACTGTATATAAAGTCTTTTATTGTTGCCCATAGAGAGTATGTTACCAACAGTATCTAACAGTAACTAATGTTTAAAGGTATGATCATAATGTCCTGAACAGTCTCAAACTCAGAGACAGTTAATTATGACAGAGAGCAAAAAAATTCAAATAAAAAAACGATTAATTGAATTCACATTTATTTCATATGGTTGTAAAATAAAAATGATTACCACTATCATCGTTGCATTGTTTCTGTAAATAATATTATTTGGGGGGGTGGGGGGGCTGTAAAATCATGACATTTCGTATTGTCAGTTTCAGCTTGAAAAGAAAAATAAATTTCATGTTTAGAAAAAAATGCAGAGAAATTAATTGATAACTACACTAATACAACTACGCTAAAATTGAACATGTGACAGAAAAGATAAGAAAATATTTCACTGTGCTCAATCTGCTTGTTCAGGACCATCCCGCCGGAGCAGCAAGCTGAGGCAGACGAGCTGGCAGCTGCACTCTCCGAGCTGCACACCACCACTGTGCATGAATACCAGGAAGTGGTAGGTGATGATGAAACACAGTCAGAATACTCAAACCTGTTGGGGTGTGAGCCATAAGTCCAGGTGAAATTACTCTCTCCTTACAGAATGCAAAGAATGAATGCATCTCTGAGTGGAAAACTAAAATTGCAGAGAAGTCTCAGAAACTGGTATGTGACTATTACCCTAATACCATATTACTATTTGATATGATTTTGAGTCAAGAGTCAGGGGTTTTTGCTACAAAGATGGATATTGTTTGAATACATGTTTGTATATGTCACAGGCCCAGGTGAAGGTGGACATCAGCAACCTGAAGGAGGACATTACCAAATTAAAATCTCAGATCGTGGAGTCTCCAGAGGAACTGAAGAGTCAGATGGAGAAGATGAGGGACAATGTCAAAAACATCAAGAACTCCACTGTTAGTTGAGAGAAAAACGACAGAGCTTGTTGACATGGATGGCACATCAAGGAAAGGTTTGAGTTTTTGATGGCTCTGATTTCAGACATACACAGATGAGCGTGTAGTGGAACTCCAGAACATGGTGCAGAATGTGATTCACACTGAGGCAGAGATACAGCAGACATTCAACCTGCTGCAGGACCTGGAGAGCAGCATGAACAACGCCAAGCAGAGACAGGATATGGTAGGAAAAGTTTCATCTGGCTTTAGTTTAGTTTTTTTTTTTTTTTTTTTTTTTTCCCCCCCCTCTCTCTTTCTACTAATAGTAATATACACATGAGGGATAGACATATCTGTCAAATGGGTGATGAAGATATTGGGGTGTGTGTGTGTGTGTGGGAGTAGCACCAGGAGCTGACAGCTCAATACGAAAAGAAGCAGAAGGAGCTGAAGAATCTGTGCATTGAAGAAGGCCAGTTAAAGCGAGCTCAGGCCATGAAGCTGGACAAAGAGTCCAAGCAGAACATCCGCAGACAAATGAAGAAAGATATGAAGGAGCAGCACGTTCAAGACATTTTGGGGTATGTAAACTACGCTACCGGTCCCATGTTTATGTAAATCTCGAATTTAAACAAACTGTAACATAAGGATTTTTAATTCTAAACCTTTTTTCTAGACAGTGCAACCAAATCCACCAGAAGCGCGAGGAGATGGCTGACAAAATCCAAGAGATCTCCAGAGAGACGCAACAGCTGAAGGCCAAGATCAAGAGCCTGAGAGACGTGTGCAGCAAAGAGACAGAGAAAGCTCAGGTACAGTCCACACAGGGAGGATCCATCTCCTGCACATCCTATTCACTCTGCAGTGTTCCATTGTGGTTTTTGAGACTATGTTTCACCTCTCTATGTCCAGGCTATGTACAACACCCTGTCAGCTGCAATGGAAGATTTGCACAGCAGAATTGAAATGCACATCGTGGACCTGAAACAAGATGTTTTCAGAATGTCTGCAAATTTTTAAATTTGCAGTTTTTGTGGGTTATTACTTTGCCTACTCACCTGACATGTAATATTAGTGAATTAATCCAAACTTTAGGAAATAAAGTGTTAATATTGGTGTAAAGGCATTTAATCTCACTGTAAAAGAAGATGCATTCCCTCAGGAGAGGTTCAGGAAAATATAATGGAAATAAAAGGAAATAGAATCTCAAGCAACTAGAAATAACTACAAATAACTAATGTTAAATCATTTACCAAATATTTCTCAAGCAAAAGGAATTACTTTTGTTGGAATCATTTAATGGCAGATTAATACTTTATGGAGGCAGGAGAGCGTGATATCAAACTGTTGCAATATTTCCTCTGAATTGGAATATGAAAGTGAACTAATACAGGTAAAACAGTTAACATTGTCTCATGTCCTTAAAATAAATAGAATAAACAGTTCTCAGAATAACAATATTGAAATCAACCCAAAGAAAGACACTTAAATGAACAAACTCATTTAAGTAAAAAGGGAAGTACGAGTGACAACGAGCCTGTCAGCCTGGCAGCCCCAACCTGGTCTATACATTCCTCCATCCAAGGCAATGGAGAAGAATCTGGCTTTGTGACCTTGTTGACCTTTCTGAAATCTGAACGAAACCTTGGTGTCTTGTCACTTTTAGGCACCAACAAACACGGAAAAGCCCAGCTTGAAGAAGGCACTGCAATTTCATTGTGAACCATATACTTGACCTTAGCATCTAGAGATCAACACTTCTCAGGAGAAACTCTAGGCTGCCCATCACCCACATCAATATCATGCTCAGCCCAGTCAGTGCGGGAGGGCACAGCAAACAAACCTGGATCAAAATAGTTTTAAAAAATTCCAAAGCCTATGCTTCTGTCAAATGGCCAAGCAACCCTTTCAAGTTCTTAAGGGCCTCTGAATGTTCAACCAACCCACCCCCTTTGTGCACCACAGGTTCACAGCCAGGCTCCCCAGGCCGGATTTTATGAATGAGTGCATACTCATCTGCCAATCCTGCTGCCTCTGTAACAGTTGTAACCAGACGCTCATTCAGATATGTCAACCGAACTAGGCAGAGAGTTTTTAAACTGCTCCAAGATAACCAACTCACACAACTTTTCATAATCATCATTTGAAGCCATACACCAACGAGTGAAATGATTAATCAGCTCCCTTGCAAACTCCATATGAGACTGAGCAACCCTTTTCCCCCCACATCATAAAACAGTGATCTACCTCTGGGACCAACTCATATGCCTTCAATACAGAAGCCTTAACTGATTTATAAGTTAGATTACCACTGTTTAAAGATGCATAAGCCTCCTCTGCTTTCCCTTGCAATATGCATTGCAGCAGCAAAGTCTGCTCAGAGTTAGACCAGCTCCTTGCCTCTGCAATCCACTCAAAAAGAGATCAGAGATCAAAGTATGAACATGTACAGAATTCAACACTTGGTTGGGTCTCCTTTTGCCCAAGTTGCTCTGATGGCAGATTGCAGCTCTTCTGTGTTGTTGGATCTGGTGTCTCACATCTTCCTTTCCATGATAACCCATAGATTGTTGATGGGGTTTAAGTCAGGTGAGCAGGTGAGCTATACAGCACAGCATTGTGCTTTTAAAAACTTTTAAAATATATTCTCATAACGTTTGACCTCATCACCACTTCAAGCTGTAATTAGCAATACATCTTTAACGTACTTGACAATTGTAGTTTGTAATTAAGTCTATAGAGCACAACAACAGAACTAATAAATTGGGAAGCAACAATACTCAAAAGAAATAAACCAAAGGCAAGGTTTATTACAATATATCTTACTCACAGTAGTAACTCACACTCTGACTCAGGGACAGCTTGGTGTAAATTATACATACTGAAACTCATGACAATTGTTTCACTTAATTTGCTTTACATACATGCTTTACATGTGCATGTTGGACTTTACAGCGTTGATGCCCATCAAGACTGCTTACCATCAACCATAATATTTTATTACAAAGACTGGACCATAACATTGTGTCAGAGTTGTGATCAGGATTGCATGTATTGTTTGTCTTTAGTTATTGGTTACTCTTTTATACCAACAAAACTATGCCCAAAAAAAACCCTGAAAAAATCTAAAAAGTTCAGATGGCAGGCTTGAAGATGGGCATATGACTACATGTGGAGACATTCCCCCTCATTTTGGGTGCTCGTTTCCTGTGATGACATCATCCAGAGGACCACATATCATGGGACTGTAACAACAGGTGAAGCTGTTTGTCCTCAGTGCGATAAAGTGGTCTGCAAATGTGATGTCACTTATTGAAAAGACTGGTCATAGCTTTGATTTCATCAGTTGTCAGAGGCGACAGGTTGTAGCCCTGCAGCTCGGGTTTACCTGCAAACAAAAAGACACATCAGGGTCACCTTTAAGAGGACAGTGTGATGATGGGCCAGTTTTGACTTCAGCTCTTCTTAAATCCTAACAAATGTTCTGTGGCAGCAGCTAAATTGTTTCCAGGTTGGATTGCTTGTACATTTCCGTTTTTAACAGTTTCCCAACAGGAACTAATATTGAACAAAGGCCATCCCGATTTATTAGTCCTCTATCTGACCACATCGGGCTCAGTTTCCACTCCCTCTTCTAACTCTGAACCCCTGGCAGACATTCAGAGTATAATATAAAAAAAAAAAAAATGGAATTTACTGCACTTGACATTTTTCAGAAAACCTATTAATTTATGTAATTTCTTGAGAATTATTTTATGCCTTCAGGGGAGAGGAAAGATTCTGACTGCCTGGGAATTGACCACAGAGTCGATGTGAGTGCACTTTGCTATCAGGCCACCCAAAGAACTGTCTGCAGACCAGACATTCTCTCTATGGAAACAGCTGAGAGCTGCTTGATTTCACTGCAATTTTCATGGGACATTGGAGTATATGATCTGACTTGTTGACGTGTCAACCTCTGCAGCGTAAGACGTTTGCAGCATTTCCCTTAGCTGTCATTAAAGGCAGACAAACTGGGCTTCATACCTTGGATCTCATTCAGATGATTGACTTTAGCTTTCAGTCCTTTGCGGAGGTCATTGATCTCCTTCTCTAGTTGGTCCTGGTCTGTGGATGAAAAAAAGAGCAAAACACATCACATTTACTGACACGAGAAAGGTTTGCGTTGATTTTGAAAGGAAAATAATAAAAACCACACTTGCACCTGCCAGACATTAAAGTAAACCATTCTTTAAAGTCCCTCTCCAATATATTGTTTAACACTGTTTTCCACATGAAAAGTGATGAAAAAGGCAAACTGAAGTCCATCTACTTGTCTTCCTTATTGAGAATCCTGGATCAGGCCCAGAGCCCTGCCCACCACCCACCTGCTCCAGGCTGACACTGACAGAGCATAGAGTATGAAGGCACTCAGAAAAGGAAACATCAGAGGAACTCAACATATTTGAGCCTCAGACAGACACATACAAATGCCAACTCACAGTGCTGTCATATGTTAGCTTGTGAACTGAGGAGGGAGGGGATGATCTGACCTTTTCTGTCCTCTATCTTAATTGGTTGGCGCAGCCTGTCAATCACACACTAGCCACACCTTATTGCATAACCTACTTTGTGGTCAATCCACCCCTAAGAAGGGTCCATTACAAAAAATAAGGATCCTGCTGTACCGAAGAAGACTTGAAACTAGAAATTGTGATTGTGGGAAACATTTACTGTCTGAATCTGTTTTCATGATTGGCATTGGTTCACTGCAGTCCAATGTGGAAGCTGTCAGTCATCGTGACGACTCATTAATTAACTCACTTCATCACCTCAGAGATCAACACACAGAGTTTACCAGAGGTATATCAAACAAATGCTTATAACTTTTTAAGTATTGATACTCACCTGTAACTCTAGTGGCTATATTTGCATATTAACTGCTGGTGCTCACCTTTCTGAATCATCTCTCTTGTCTTTGACTTGGGGAATTTGATGAACATGTTTCCAAAACAAACCTTCACTTTCTCTGGAAATGACAGCAGATGTTAGCTTCATGTCATGTACAGCACATTTCCAACCAGCATTACAATATGCACCCAACACATTCAAGAAATTAAACTGTTAATGTCACTTAGGGCCCACTAACCACAAACCAGGATGCACTTGTATCTCAACACTACGTCTCCTGTGTCATCACCTCATGATGAGATGTCACTCACCTGAGTCTGATATTTCAGTTCTCAGCGCGTTCAGTGCTTCTCTGTTCCTGTTCCTCTTTGAGTCCAAGTCCACAATCTGGAACATCAATAGAGATCCATCCACATTACACCACAGGCTGTCAATTCTTTTTATTTGTATATAGCACCAGTTTGCAGCAGAAGTTACATCAAAGCCCTTTCCTAATAGAGCAGGGCTAGACCAAGCTGTGTTACAGCATCAGTTCTTTACTGCACTATGTGGAAATAAGAAAAAAATAACTAATTATAACCAAAATATAGTCACAGTCAATGTTTGACAGGTATAAAGCGGTTTTATTTTATAGTAGACCTATAGAGTTTCAATGGGATAGCCAATTAAATAATGCTAGATAGTATTATTCTAAATAATTGTTACTGTTGTACATCATGTTTTATACTTTGTAGCTGTCACAGTACAAACCTCCAATAAGTATAACCTCTATGCTCCTTCACATTGATAATTTATTGTGATTTGTGATTAAATAATATATTGTCCTATTTCCATTGCAGACATAATCACAATTGAAACACTAGTCAAAGTCTATGTCAGCTTTATTTTCAATACTATTATAAGCACAAGACTAAGGATCTAATTCATATTTCTCTCACATCCACAGTGCAGGAGAGTAAGACTAACATAGAATATATAAACATGAAATATATATCAGCAGAGAGATGTTTAAAAACCAGTATAAACAGTATCAACAGTATAAATTATAAAAACAATAATATATACACAATTAAGACAATGCAAACACTAAAAATATGATAGTGGTGATCAGGCTGCATCTGCAACCAGTTACAAATGACATCCTCTCATAAGTCTGACTTGAGTATAAACCACTATGAGACTTGATGTGGATTTGTTTTCTCGTTTTTAATACATGCCAAGGTTTGTATTCTAATCTCTTCACATCCTCCCTACAGGACCAATCTATTCTCTTGGATTAGTATTTTCTCTTCTTTTCACCATGACGTGAGAAATCAGAAAGCCTCAGAACTGACTTTCAGATGGGGAAAGATGGATTACAGAGTTTCTATGTGAATTACGCAAAAAATTGAGAAAATAAAAACTGCTATCCACTTCACACAAACACTGGCAAATACGACAATTGGTTAAATTCCGTTTTCTCCCGACAGCCCGTGCAGCCATTAGCCTAGCCGCTAACACAGACAGCTCTGTTAGCTGGCCTTCCCTCACTCGGCGTGATACACACAGCTTGTTGTGATCCGTATTCATCTACCTGGTGTTTGGTAGTGAGGACATCCTCCGCCGCATCCTCAACTTCTATCAGATACTCCAGAACACGCTGAGAAACGGTGTCCATGTCTGCGTCGACACAAAAACACGTCCGGCCTGAAACAACAACCGGACAAGCTGTAGGAAAGGTCCGACTTGGTGCCGCATATAAACACTTTCCCCACACAGACTCCCCACCATATTTCAACATTTCCTTTAATAGTGTCCAAGAAAGGCTCCATAGTTTTAAGTCACTGCAAACATTTGTAAATTTGTCTATTTTTTTTTTATTATTATTTGTACTTTGTCGATGTTTAAAGACAGTTTTTTCTTCTGCCAAATAGTGACACTGACACGGTCTCATAAAACACCCAGATTAATCTGTTGTGTTTACAAAGGTGTAAGCAAAGCATTTAGAAACTACATCAGTAATACAACTTCTTGTTTTGATTTGAGTTGTGTAGTTTATGCTGTAGATGCCAGATAACATAGAAACATACAGTATGTCAGTGATCTAGATCATATTGGGAAAATGCACATGTAAAAGTGTAACTGCATTTAATGAAATACATTCACATTTCCCATAGTGACGTAGGAGAAGGCATTTTACCGGCCGGCCCCAGATAAGCAGATGAAGATGGACGGAAATGTGAATTTCACATGGATTCTGTAGTGACTTGGTCCTTCTGAACTCTTGTATATTCAGAAATGTAAAAAATTACACTAGTCATATCTTTTAAGGAACCTTTAATAACTTCAGTAATTATTTGCCTTTTGCTGGAGTGATGGTTCCAACATTCACAATTATAGTAAAACTGATAAAATTGAAAAATGTTCCATAAAAACATATACATAATGAATTGAAAAAAGCTTAGTGCATTAAATCAACACTACCCAGTTAAAACTTAGAATAGAACCACATTTTTCCTTCTGCCCAGTATCTACAGGATACAGCTCTTCATCTATACTTCTCTCCCCCTCTTTCTGCTCCAATATGCACTATTTTATTACAGCTGAACTCCCAGTGAAGCTGTTCTTATTTACATGTTCCAGTTTTTGTTGTCAGACAACAGATCAAGTTTGAAATAGCGACTGAAACGTGGCTCATCAGGACATTTTAGCCAGAGGCAACCTAAAAGCTGGTGCTAGAAATCCTGATTTCATAACCAGAACATTGTTTGACAAAACCACCAAACACATCAGTTACAATACTGAGCTGTGATTTCAGATGAATCCTTCCTCGGAAAAGCCTAGAAGTTAATTCCCACAAGCTGCTGCGTGATCAGCACAAAGAGGTGTGTTTGTTGAGGAAAAGCTAGTATTGACAATTCTTTACAGACTTTTTATATAAACATCCACATGCACATAAAATTCATGTATGATATACAGTTCGTGTTAAAGCACACTGTAGAATTGGTCCCTACTATCATCTGCACGGTTCTGGATTAATAATGCAACATACGGTGAAACCAAATAAATATGGAAAGACATCATGTTCTCTGGAAACGCTTTGTCCATCTGTTCGAATAAAAATATATTTATGCGATAGTTCATAGTCAAATTTCAATAGCCAAAATTATAGCTGTAGTGTACACAAAATGCTTCCAGAAATCAAATTGCTATTATCAAACAAATTCAACCTGTTTTGGCCTGCTTGGCCTCTTATCAGAAGAACAGCTAGATCCATTTAAATTGTCCATTATTGCAGTGACAGCATCTGGTTTTATTTCTTTTTCCTTGAGCTCAGCTGTTCTCCTTCTCTCACTTCCTCCTCTTCTGCACTCAGAACCACTCCTCCTTTTGTCTGAACCATTTTGTTGTCTTTCTACCCCTCCTCTTCTCCTCTGCTCTGACCCACTCCTTTTCCGAAGCCCTCCTGTCCTCTTGTCCACGACACCCTCCCCTACTCTGAAAAAGTCTCTCTCAGCCCCAGTGCTGGAGTCGCTGGAAGAGGAGTGAGGTTTGCCGTTAACCCTTTGAACATGGTTGCGGATGTTGCCTGAGGCCTGCATCCTCCTCAGGTGGCTGATGGCCCTCACAGGGCTGCTTATTCTCTGAGCCTGGGAGACCATGCTCCTGTCTGAAGAGTGCACCCGGCTCTCACTGTAGCTCCTTCTGGGGAGTGATATGGGCCCCCTGCGCTCCAGCATGGGACTCAGTCTGGACTGACGGGTGTGGCTGAGGGTGGAGCGGCAGCATGAAGTGCTACAGGTTGAATAGCGGATGCGGTAAGAACTGCAGGCACAGGTGGAGAGCAGGTTAGAGTGGCTGGCCAGGGAGGATAGGAAGGTGAGAGGGAAGGCACGCTGACACTGCAGGATGCACTTTGGGGAGCTGAGGCGTGATGAGGCAGCAGCAGGTGATCTGTGGCAGCTGGGTGTAACATCTGACACAGCTGACGTCCCACTCTCCTCCTGGACAGTCTGGATCTGACGCCACTCCAGTTGCAGCAGCCTCTCCAGGTACCTTTCCAAAGTTCCCACTGGCCTGGGCCGAGGGGCCCCCAGGCCCTCCATGTTGTGAAAGACAGCCAGCTGACTGAGGCTCCAGGAGTTAAAAGGGGGAGGAAGGAAATCTGGGAAGTCAAAGCCACCAGAGATCTGTCTTCTGGGTCTATGGTGGCGAGTGGAGCAGTCTTCAGCCTTAATGACATCTGGCCTTAGCTCAAGCTGAGGGGGAACCAGACCAGAGGGCGACACAGGAAGTCTCTCTGACTCAGACAAGTCGCTGTCACTGTCTCCTTCTCCATGGCCGCTCATACTTTCTGCCTCCATTGTAGGTGACTGGCTCACCTGTGGATGAGGGCTCAAACCAGTCTGGCAGTGGTCAAGTAAGATTGGTGTGTGCCTGCTCCCTCTGAATCTTGCATGCTTCTGATCTCTGGAGTCAGAGCGCTGAGGAGCTTTGGTTCTATTCTTTGATTCCATCCTGTCCTCTGCAGGGGGCCGTGGATGGGAGTTTAACTCTGAAGTTCTCTGAGCACTAGAAGGAGAAAAGAAGGATGTCTTATGTCTTAATGCTCAAGCCACAAATATGATATTTGTATAAATAGCAGTCTTACCTGTGCTGAAAGGTACTGCGTTTAGTCGATGGGTTGTGAGACTTGTGCTTCCTTTTTTGCATCAAATTCTGTGATTTCATAAAGAAACTGTTATATATCTGTAAACATTTTCAACCATTTACTTCATAGCAATTTATTAAACAGTTAAAACTGAAATTTGATCTGGGCAAGAGATGAACTTAAAATCAGGTCAGGATTATCCTGTTCAAAATATTTATTGCCTCACATTTGGCAGAATTAACTATTTTTATTAAGGACACTGCCTATCAACCATAAGGTTCTCCTGTATATATAAATAAAAATAGCAACCCAGAGTGAGGACATCCTGAAGATTGAAATTCACCAACAACTTATTCTGAGTGTCTGTTCTCACAGTGTAAAATTGGATATCATCCCATCTCTAGTTGGAACTAATGATTGTTTCCTTGATACAGTTTTTGTCATTCATTCTACCCATGGCTGACTAAATCCAAGCTCCCTCAGAGTGACTCCTGGATCTGCAACATCTACTTGAACTCAATCATTCGGCTCTATGCTCTTTCGCTGCCTCTGTGTTCTTTAAAGGAAAGTGGTCTGGCATTATTATCCCTGCAAACAAGACCATCTCAGTCCAGACTGCATTGGTGTGTGGTTCTCTGATGGTAGAGCCAGCTACTAAATCCTAATCAGAGCAGAGGCTTCCCTCACGCTCTTCAAGAAGCACTTGAAAAAGAATTCTTACACAATCAAATAGCACTTTACTGATGTCCCTCTATTGTACAGCTCAGTCACCTGGGATCAAAGCTTCAGCCAAATAAGTAAATGTAAGATATCTCAAAGATCTAAAAACACTCATCACAGAAGCCAGCTCTAAATGTTGTGTTTTCATTTATTCCCCATTCAATAGTTTCGAGCTCCAAGTCAATCACCATTTCTGAAAAATCGTAGTCTCTATGTTTGGTATTTCATCTTGATGATGAATTATGTAGCTAGTTTCAATTTCTGAGGAAATGAACGAACCCGCTCATACAGTGTCAGTTCTCCCTCACACTTACTCTCTCGTTGTTGTTTTCCTCAGTCGGGAGCTGCCGCCTTCCCATCCTGCTGCTACACAAACACGGTCAGAGGAAGCACAACGGCAGACAGACACAAAGAGATTATTAAGGATGATTATGATGCACGAACAGAGAGCAGCCGTGTCTCCAGCAGGGGGGCAGTACCTGGACACGTTCGGCCTGTTCGTGCTGTTGGCCCTCCTTCTCCGCTCCCTGTCCCGGAGGAACAGCCTCTCCTGCAGCATGGAGCCCATCCCATCCCGGTCTGAAGCTCCCTGCCGGGACTGGGTGAAGGGGGACAACCCGCACCGCCCCTTTCAGATCCAGATATGTGGGTGTGATGGTGACCCAGATGATTGTAGGAAAGAGGTCGAGTGTGGCAACACACCAAAATCAACCAAAATGCGTCCCTAGGTGAATCTACAGGCGATCTATACACAAGCAGCTGCTCTGTGTGCTGGCGTGTTCCCGGCGGAACCGAAAAACAAAACCGTGGTTCAAGCAGTCTTTAAGGTTTCGCTGAATTTAGAAATATGCTGGCGACATGCTGGAGTCCTTGTTGTGATGCGTGTTGTTCATAGCAAAATATGAGTGTGTGAAGCTACTGTCAATTCAAACAACTGCGCATTCACGCTAAAAGCATTTAAGCTGTGCAACATGAACTGGCTTTTAGTTTGAAACGATTACAGGAAATGCGACGTATTCGCCAGTGACACCCCAAATGGCATTTTCAGCATTTTGGATCATTTTATAAAAGTCAGCATAAAAAAACCAAAAACAAGCCAGGATTTTTTTAAGAGCCAGAGAGAGAAGGGCACTACAGTGAGCTGCAGGGTCAAAACATAGAAAGAGAAGGAGCCTTAGTCCTTCATTCCATCTACTGGCCATCATGGGTCAACTCCACTAGTTGTGTAAAGTGGGCAGATTGTGTTGAAGCCTATGGGAAAATGTCCCATTTAGAGGAAAATAGACCGGAAAGCAGGGGATTAATTTGCTCCTCCAAATATGGTTTATACTTGGTTCAAAAACCATAGGTGGCCAACTACAATCTGGAGGCTTCAAACAAGCAGCTTAAAGACTGATGGTTGGCATCAAGGTGGGTTGACAGCTGTTGCACAACTCCTGCTTCTTAGTTGCAGGTATGTTGCTCCTGCCATGTGACCTGTATGATCAGGCATTTCGTTATTTTGGCACAGTGATGGAAAAAGGCCAATTGTTGCCTCACTGCTTCATTGAAACTTACATAAAAAAAATTCTTTTCAGGATTTCCCCTATTTGGAGTCACCGTAGCAAGTCAACTCTGTGACTTGCATCCTCCATCCAAATACAGCCACAACATAAAAAAAAAAAATATTGGGTATACATTGGAGAAATATATAAATGAGTCAATATCACTATGAAGTTCATTTGGTGTCCTCATCAGTCTCACTCAGCCATCGTAAAAATGTAGCAGAATAATGGAAGTCTGAGATCTTAAGTCTCTTGAAATGTGCTTCCTTCATTTTATACAAATTGTTTTCATTGGATGTACGTGATTTTAGCATGTCCCACACACTGCTCTGCTAAATACAGTGTGTGCAATAAGTGGTTAAATTATATTAAATCATTGTTTTTACATGGTTTCATTTTCCACAATAAGTTATTTGATAAAACAAGTCACTTTGAACATGTATATTCTATTTTCATTATCATATATGGGGTAACTGCCCCTATAAGAAACCCACTGATGTTTTCAGTGACATCACTACGAGCATTTTTCTTTCTTCAGTGGAGGCTGAAGCAGTGGCTAGTATTTACACTTATGTTTCGGAACTTTCATTATATTATGTGTGTAGTTGGATGTTGTCAAGCTTAACATGTCAACTCTGTCACAGTGAAATATCGATTGATAGAACAACCTATCAGAACTTTGAAATACATTTCTACAACAGTACACAGTCAGCTTGCTAACTACAGCATGTTGCTCAGTGAAAGTCCCCCATGTGCTCATTAAATGCCAACATTAGCCAAAAATGTCCACCCTGTCAGTAAGCCTTCCATGACAGAGTGAACATGGTTCATGACAGGGTGGACATGGTTCATGACAGGGTGGACATGGTTCATGACAGGAAGGACATGCGCACAGTTTAGGCCACATGCTGATAATGTTAAACATATTACAACAGCTATTACACACATTTTATGACAGCACATGCTATACATAGTAGGAATGGACAATATGGACAATTTTTTGGCGATATTGGTATCAGAAAGCCTAGTTTGATAAGGCAAGCCTAGTTTACAGTGACTGCCAATTAAAGTAAGAATTTACTTTTTCAAGGAATGAGATCAAAAGGAGCTGAGATAGCAAGGAGATATCGAGAACGTCATGATGCTGACCCCGACTGAAGAAGAAAGTACCTTGAGAATGAAAGGGGCAAATGGAAAAAAGATGGAGACTGGAAAGAAGAAGGGTGTCAATGAGCTCAGCGAGAGAGAGAAGAGGGCAAAATGAAAGAAATGGAGAGAGGCAAAAAGTCAAGCCAGAGCCAGAAACAGGGCCAGTGCTTTGCTACAGTCAGAGACACCACCCAACTCGCCTGCAGCTGCTGAAACTCCTGAAAATCAGCGTGATTAATGAAGCATAACACTCCGTTGTCATTAGTGAGAGGAGAACAGTTATGAGATGACATCACTCCACATGGAGATGTACATCTGTCTACTGACAGAGTCCACACACAAGTCACTGCATGCAGGTAGCTGATGTCCCCACTGCTGTCTGTCCTCCGTAATGTGGCTTAATACTCAATGGTCACTGCCTTTGTCTTCAGATATTCATTTAGAGCTTCTTGTCCTGTTGGAGAGACAGAGAGACTGTCAGTCAGTATTGAGACAGACTGCTGTCTTATTTCATTTCCAACAGGGGGAACACAGATACTGTTGTATTAACCAAAGTTACAGTATGTTAAACAAAACAGAATATTATATGCAATAATAAGCAAACTGTCCGGTGTCCACTCTATGCAGTCTATGATTGTGATGTTTATTACAGTTGCAAGAAAAAGTATGTGAACCCTCTGGGATTACTTAGATTTCTGCATAAATTGGTCATAAAATGTCATTCTGATCTTCATCTTGGTCAAAACAATAGACAAACACAATTTGCTTAAACTAACACTGCACAAAAAAAATATGTTTACATTTTTTTGTTGAAGACAACATGTAAACATTCACAGTGCAGGGGGAAAAAGTATGGGAACCTTTGGATTTAATAACTGGTTGACCCTCTTTTGGCAGCAATAACGTAAATCAAACGTTTCCTTAGCAGATAAGATGGTCAGGAGGAAAAACTGTTTCAGTGCAGCAATATTCTTGGGATGTCTGCTGTGAATATCTCTCTTGATGTCATGCCACAACATCTCAATCGGGTTGAAGTCAGGATTCTGACTGGGCCACTTCAGAAGCCGTATTTTCTTCTGTTGAAGCCATTCTGTTGTTGATTTACTTCTATTCTTTGAGCCATTGTCCTGTTTTATCACCTATCCTCTGTTGAGCTTCAGTTGTCGGACAGACGGTCGTAAGTTTTCCTGCAAAACGTCTTGATAAACCTGGGAATTCATTTTTCCATTGATGACAGCAATCCGTCCAGGCCCTGAGGCAGTAAACCATTATGCCCCTTCCACATTATTTCACAGTTGGAATGAGGTTTCGATGTTGGTGTGCTGCGCTCAATTTAGGTTTCATCTGTCCACAGAATATTTTGCCAGTAGTGCTGTGGAACATCCAAGTGCTCTTTTGCAAACTTCAAACATGCAGCAATGTTTTTTTTGGACAGCAGTGGCTTCCTCTGTGGCGGCCTCCCATGAACTCCATTCTTGTTTAATGTTTTACTTATTGTAGATTTGTCAACGAGAATCCTAGAGTCTTTAGCTGACACTCTAGGATTCTTTTTCACCTCATGGAGCGTTCTGCGCTGTGCTCTCACAGTCATCTTTACAGGACGACCATGCTTAGGGAGAATAGCAACAGTGCTGAACTTACCATGGACACATGAACATCAAGGCTTTTAGAGATACTTTTGTAACCCTTTGCTGTTTAATGCAAGTCAACAATTCTTGATCATAGGTCTTCGGAGACCTCTTTTGTGTCACATTGATTGGACTCCAGGTTGGCTGACTCCGGGCTCCAATTAACTCTTGGATAAATCATTAGCCTAGGGGTTCACAGACTTTTTCCACCCTGCATGTTGTGTTCAATAAAAACATGAAAACATAATTTTTTGTGTGGTATTAGTTTAAGCAGACTGTATTTGTCTATTGTTGTCACTTAGATGAAGATCAGAACAGATTTTATGACCAATTTATGCAGAAATCCAAGTTATCCCAAAGGGTTCACATACGTTTTCTTGCAACTGTACCTAAATCTGTGAGGGCTTATTCCACAAAACTTTAAAATCAACAGTGTGACTAAAACTATGACCTAAATGTGTTTATGGGTCCATTTGTGATACAAATCCTTGCAGCAGTTTTTCTTACCCAGGTCTTTGCCAAAACCAGACTGTTTGAAGCCTCCAAAAGGCGATGCCACATCTGTTTTGTTGTAGGTGTTGACAAAGACTGTGCCAGCATTTAGTCTTTCACTGACATACAGAGCTTTGCTGATGTCCCGTGTGAAAACACCTGACGCCAGGCCATACTCTGTTGCATTGGCTCTTCTCAGCACGTCGTCCACATCACTGAGATGGGGAAAAATTACAGTAGGACAATCAGAGCAGCCGAAAAGACTCCAGCAGGGTCACACAGATTCTGTGAGCCGACTCTTGAACAAGCCTTACCCGCCCTTGAACTTGGAAATGATCATGACAGGCCCAAACGACTCTTCTTTAGCGATGTACATATGGTCTTGTACATCAGTGAACACTGTGGGTTCAAAGAAGAAGCCTGGAGGGAAACACAAGACAGCAAGCTATGTAGAAAGAAACATAGACTCAAAGGACTTCATCAGAGATCAGCAACAGACCTGCAACTCTCTACAGCTTTACCTGGGCGCTGGATCTGCTTTCCACCATAGAGAAGGGTGGCACCCTCCTTAACACCGGTCTGACAATACTCCACCAGTTTGTCCAGGTGGGCTTTGTGGTTCTGAGGACCATGGTCAGTGGAGCGGTCCAGTGGATCACCAATCTTCATCTTCTTCACTTCATCAATCTGAGAGAAGAATTGAGAAACACAATCCAACAGGAATCACATTTTATTGATCCTTTCCCCTTTTTTTGTTTACATTAAAACTAAGGAAAAAGGTGTGTCAACATCAGAACTGCTCCTTTTCCTTTTTTCACAGCAGAAAGATTGTGACTAACCAAACTTACAAGCCATGGATGGGTGTGTTGTGACAAAAACACTGTAGAGGATCCACATTCCTACGCCGTGCAATCATCATGAGACATCTGAATGTACAATGTACTACATGAGTGGTGCCTTTTTAAAAACGGAACCATTATCTCTGCATCTCTGGTGGAGCACACTTTATGCAGTTTCATCTTCTCAGCTTTCTCATGACCCTGGCTAAACTTAGGCCTCAGATTGATGCCAACCTCTTTGGTCCACTGAGCCTTGACATGGAACTATATGTTAAAAGTTTTTCCCCATACTGCCTTTATCAGTTACCAAATATTTCCCCATCATTTGTACCATTCACTGATCTGAAATTTATTCATGCATTCATCCTATTACATATTACTAATGATTACTGAAATTCCCTGTGTGTGCACCTCTCCCCCGAATTTTTTTCTGTTCCCTACAATTTCTCAAAAGTCCAAAAATATATATCATAATTCAAAACTGCTGTTCCCTTATGAGCAAAGACACAGTCTGAGAGTCTCGGGTAGAACTCTGTGTCTGTCTCAAAGTCAAAGCCTTGGCAAAAAACAAAAGGTGTACTTTTATTATTGGAGCCCTCAGAGTTCAACCCATGTGGTCATATGATTGTCTTTGGGATTGCCAGACTTGCAGCATCATCTAAAATGGGACAAAGCCATGCGCACACACACACGTATACATATATTTTTGCCAGTCATTTGATTTGCTGGAGCTAATTATCAATCTAGCTTATTAATAACAAATCAAGCTGCTGGATGATGGGTAAAGCTCAACTGGGCTGTGTCTCAGAGCATTTATTAATTGTGTTGTCATCAGCAGCAAATTGTTGTTTAAGTGGGATATTCAATGAAATTCACATCAGAAGAGAATGACAGACCTCAGGGCTGGCAGATATCACTGGTGTGAAATCAGGACACATACCACTTTCTTCACAAACTGGTCATGAATGGTGTCTTCCACAAACAGTCTGCCGGCAGCGATGCAGTTCTCCCCCTTGTTGAAGAACACTGAGCTCATACCCTGGAAAACACATGAACAACACAGCAGCTAAAATCCGGAAATCAAGTTAAGGGTGCTTCGTCATTGTCTCAGCTAGTGGAGGAATCAGGAGCCAGAATGTAAGCCATAGCAACATATTCCAGCAGCTAATCTCAGTGTTAAACTTCCATTCAAGTGGAGTAGAGAGCAGAGAGTATTAACATCATCACTGGAGTCAGTTGTGACACATGCTGAATACATCTGATACGTATGACTACTATCAGAGGCCAAATGGCCACAATTTTATAACAGGGTCAACAGAAATGCATCCTGGGCCACATTCAGATTTGCTCACACCAGTGGCAACCTCTAACAGTGTAAATAAAACTTTATTTGACTGTTCAGCTCTCTGTGCCCAGATTGCTCTCTTTCTCTGTAAAGGCCCAAACTCGTATGAGGATCACAGTAACCATTGACAAGCACAACCAACAGGAAGGAACACAACTTCCAAACTCCTACAGAGACCTGTTTTCATCTATTTAACTGGAGCGAAGCCAGTGTTCGGGGCTTCAACCTGCAACCTATCTAATGTCCTTTGAGGGTGATGTCTATGGGAAAACAGTCCTAATTCTGAAGATATTTTTACCCATGGAATATTTTCTCTTGTTTCAACTCTCCTCCTCCAAATATGTTTTTCTCTGGTTTTGAAAAAATGACAAAGCTAATGTTTACTCTCACAAGAATTATAAAATGATCAAATGCTCTAGTTTTAAATATCTGCAATATGACAAAAACTCACCATCCGCACAGCTTTATCCATGTCACAGTCGCTGAAGATAATGAGGGGAGATTTTCCCCCGAGCTCCAGAGAGACTTTCTTCACGTTACTGACTGCACAGCTTCAGATGGATAATACAAATAGAGACATGAGCAGCAGTGTTGAATTCTGCTTTGATAAGCTTTTCTAAACACAGTTTATTCACCTCTTCATGATGTGTTTGCCGATTTCAGTGGAACCTGTGAAGCCCAGTTTACGGACGTCAGGATGGTCAGATAGACGCTGACCTACCAGAGCACCTGAAAGAAAAGGTGAGAGCTCATTTGGCTTCAACAGTCAGCGTCGGGGCCATGGCTGAAACAGACTGTCCGCCTACCTGACCCAGGCAGAATATTAATGACACCTTTAGGCAGTCCAGCCCTTGCTGCCAACTCAGCAAATTTCAGAGCCGTCAGTGGAGTCACCTGAAAACAGAAACATTCAGAGTCGTTTTAATCCACAGTATCTCTGCAGACCCTGCTGTCATTTTCATTCAGCCCGATGGAGGCTGACCTGAGCTGGTTTGAGGACTACAGTGTTCCCTGCTGCCAGGCAGGCTGCAGTCTTCCAGGCCAGCATCATCAGAGGGTAGTTCCAGGGAATCACAATGGCACACACTCTGAGAGGAAAAAATAAGAACAACAAAAATATTAATGACACAAATATCTTCTCTCTTCACTTTCAATTTAAGTTACATGGGAAAAAGACATTAGAGTGTGATATTTAAGGCATATTAAATATTTCAGTATTTTTGTTTCTAATCAACATCAGGGCATAAAACCTACATTTGTGATACTATGTACACTACACAGAATAATTATGAATGATCCAAATACAGGAATGAGGAGCATCCATTACCAATGATCTCAAACATGTAACGTAATTTTTTTCCCTCTGTGATTATTCATACAAACATTTAAGTGCTAAAACGCAGATTCTCACCCTATTGGTTCCTTCTTGGTAAAAGTCAGGTTACGATTGGGCCTGGCCTGATTGATGGGGATGGTGCTGCCCTGTGGACAGAGAAGATTGTTTATGTGTTCTTTCTAGTCTATTGTTGAGGAGCTATAGCAGTCTTTGTGATGTGATTTGGTTCTTTGTTTTATGGGTGGCTTACTTGGATTTTGTCACACCAGCCGGCAAAGTAGCGTAAAGTTTGGATGGACATGCCCACATGGGTCTTGAGGGCGAGTGTGTAAACAGCTCCCGAGTCGATGGCTTCGATGGTGGCCAGTTCCTCTTGGTGCTGTTCCATGAGGTCAGCCAACCTGTGCACAAATACTTAATTTAGTTTTTTCTTTTACTTTATTAGTTATTAGTCTTCCACACTGAATTTCCTGCCGTCTTTGTATTTTCTCTAGGCATTGTTAGCATTGTGTCTATATGAGTTCTTGTGGAAGCACATTGAAATACAAACTTAAGGAGAGACCCAGTCATGAACTGTCCCATGACACTGAAAAAACTAAACAGGACTGAATGAGCCAACATTTTAACCACAGTGCACAGCAGAGACTTATGAAGTCACAAGGCTGAAGTTGAAAAGAAAATGTCAGCAGATATTATTTATTTAGGAGATGAACTATTCCGTGTCCCCAGTCCATGTCTTTCAAAATGTTCAAAAAACTGTCCAGCTGTCATCAGATCCAAATGGAGCTTAATCTGGTGTTTCTAGGTACATAACATTGGTTATATTGCTTTTATCCCAACCTCAGCTCAGAATAAAGAATAGAGATAATGTTTATGCGAAGTCACTAAAATTGTTTTAACTTTGGCAGAAAACTGAGTTAGTGAAGGGATCCCATTACTCAAAGTCAGGGGTAGATTATCAGGTGCTTGAAAACTGCTGTTACTGACTTGTAGATGAGTCTGCCTCTGTCTCTTGGATTCATTTTGCCCCACTCTCCCTCCTCAAAGGCCTCTTTGGCAGCAGCCACCGCTTTGTCCACATCACTCATCTGGGCCAGAGACACGTCACAGATGTCCTGTAGGACAGACAGACATAGGAAATACAGGAGTGTTCAGAGCCAACCTGAGGAACAATTGTTCCTCTTCCTGCTGGCTCAGTTTGGTAAACAAAAAAACAAAATACTAGATGATGTTTTGAGTGATTCGGGTTCTTTCTAATGACAGCAATTCATTAATCTATACTGAGCCGCCGTAACATTATCACCACTGAACATGGCATTCGTCAATGGGTTGGATCTACCTGGTTACCGTGGATACCTGGCTGGGGTCTATCAGGCAGCAAGTGTACATTTAGTCCTGAAGTTGATTTAGAAACAGAAAAATGGTCCAGTGTGAAGATGAGAGATGCTTTGACAAGAATGAAACTGTGATAAGTAGAAAAGTCACAGCTTGTCCAGGGAAATGAACGCACTTTCAACAAACTGTTGCAGAAGCAGTTCAATGTGTTGACTTGGCTCAAAAGGCCCAAGATCTCAATCCAGTCCAGTATCTGTGGGATTAGCTAGACCGACAAGTCTGGAGGCTCCATCTCAAAACTTCCAGGACTTCAAGGATCTGCTGCTAATATTGGTCTAGATCCCATATCTCAATCTTGAATCTTGAGTCTTATGACTGATCAGCACAGTTGCGGCTTTAAATGCCTGTGACCCAAAAGCCTATCAGCAGCTACTACCACTGTCTCAGATATAACAGAATATTTTTATTTCAGCAACCCTGGAAATAGATGGCGTTTAATGAACAGCATTGTTCTCAACCTGATACTCATTTCGTCGTCACTCTCAGCTTTCCTTACTGTGCTGTCATTAGGGTTGATGGTCTTGTACGTCTTTTCTCCCTCTGCACTGACAAACTCTCCGTTGATAAACAGCTGATGAGGCATTTTTATTGTCATGTTGTTGATGTTCTTCTCCACCTGTTGAATTAAACAGCGTACATGACAATGATCACTATGCTGGTTAATCAGCGACAGTACCTAAATGCTGGATGAATTTAAATTTCACCTACATAATCAACAACCAGCTCGTTTTCATCATCCTCCCCGCGGAGCTTCCTGACACACATCTGGATGAAGTCCTGAAAGGTGGTGTTCATGTAGATGTCCTCGTTCTGCAGCTGACAGGTACTGGCCCGGAGCTTCACCTCCTCCACCAGCCTGACAAGCCACGGAGAGTGAGTGACGAAGAGGAGGAAGGGAGAGGAAAGGAAATGAGTGATGGTAAAAGTCAGAAAAAAATTATTTGGGAGTTTATAGGAAATTATAGTTTATTATTATGATTTCATATATTTATGTTGTTCATTGCTGACATCACACTGTATCACTCTCGCATAAAAAGCATATTTTTTTTAATCTTTTATTGGAACTCTATAACAACTCTATAACAAGGCCTTATATCATGTAACATGATATAAGGCCTGTTGTGAACTGGTGCAAAATAAATAAAGATTTAATTGACACTAAAACAGAGGTTAAAGAAAACAACCAATATATTAGTTTCATTGCATAGCATATCACCCTTAAACTGACAAACTAGTCAGCTCTCTCTATGAATAAAGCAATGAAGGCTTCCAAAGAATACAAAGGAATATGGAGAAATTAGTTCTTATGTAGGGGAAGTTTTTATTTATCAAATGTATTATTTTGTATTTCACACTTATTTTTCTACTGGGAAAACTCAACAAAGTCATTGAAATTCCCAAAATGAACCCCAATCTAGCTGCAGTTGTTTGTTCACACAATCTTTTGGTTTTATTTGAAATTTCAAAGTCCAAATTCTGGACTCTTTCAGGTGGTTTCAATAATGGTAATTTAGCAGTCCGAGAATGAAAATATATAGAAATGCAATTCTAGTTAAAAGGGTTAGGGTTAGCACAGTTGAATAGAATCTAACCTAAAATAACTGATGAACAAGAACAACAGTCATTTCTTACCTGACCACATCCATTGAAGCAGCACCAGACTTGAAGAAGTCTGTGGAGTCTTCAATGTGATCCACATTAGTCAGAATGCTCTGCCAAACTGCCTGTGAATAAATATTGTTCAAAGTCAACATGAGATAAATGCATATTTCACTGGCAACTTCTTATTTATATTAGTTTCCCACGTCTCTTAGGAAACTTACTCTCATTGTTTCAGCAAACGCTTTCTCCTCCTCAGTGAGCTCCACAGCAGCACTGCTCCCTGAGCTGAAGTACTGTGCTGCAGCAATCATCTTCCCATCCTCAAACTGCAGATTCTTCACCAGAAGCTGTAGAGAAAGACAGATAGAGTGATGGAAAAAAAGCAGCACACAAAGGGGGGATACAGGGCTAATTTCACTCCGTTCCTCTCAGGGTGTTCACATTTCAAGGTTTTCACAGCTTTCCTCTTACATGAGGTAGACAACATATCCAATTTTGGACTCTGTTTTCTTTCTGAAGGCTGAAAAAGGGCTTTAGTTTTTAACAGCAAAAAATACATAATGTAAGAAATACACAAAATCATCATAAATATAGTTCAGAACAAAGTCAGTATTCATGGTCATATTATTCCTTGCAAAGCCAGAGGATGACTTGATTAGTGTTTGTAGGCTTTATATTCATCATCACTGCCCAACCTCACACAGCTGAGGAGCTGAGGAATGATGCAGATACAGAAATTCAGCTTTATATTTTATCCAACTTGACCTCCTTGTTTATTTCAAAGATAGAGTTGGCAGGACAGGGCACTGTACAACTGCAAGTCCGGTACTCTTTATCCAGGACACGCATGACAGTTCACTTGCGTCATTATTATTATTTATTATTATCATTCATAATAATATTATTTTAGAGGCTTTTTATGCCTTTATTTAAACAGTAATTGGCAGAGATGCCAAAGGGAAACAAAGACCTGTTGCTCTCTGCTCTTTCAACATGGCAAGCATGCTAACCACTAGACCACCCAGTCTGCAATCTGGAACACATAACATTTGTCTCAACATCCTCTCGGCCACAACCAGGTCGTTTGCCAGGACGGTCTAATGTTAGTCACATGTGGCTTAAGCCATGTTCACGTCATATCAGGGTGTAAATCACATTCATGTCAACTTCCATCAGAATGACACACAGGAAATGCTGGCTTCTCTGGAAAGTCTGATAAATCTGACACACCGACAGACACTGATGGCAAGTCACTGCAATATCCAGTCTACAGGCCATCCGACTGGACTGGATGAGACTGAAATTATAGCTCCTGTGAAGTGGATACTGCATATGGCCATGTTAAGATTTCAATTATATTGCTTAACTGTGCAGCTATGTAAACGTTACACCAGTTCAAGGTGTTAAAGTTTTATGTTCACAATGCACACACACACTTGCTGCTGTGAATTTATATTTGGAGGAACATTACTAAGCTTCAGTCAAACACCACAATCTAACATGCAATTTAGAAAAATGCTTCAGAATTTGTGCAGTGATGACTTCTCGTGTTAAATATATTCATTTATATTGAGGCCAAATGCACCAACTTCTTACCATTAAATATCATTAAAAATTAAAGATTTAATAGGCTGGCTTACTGAGTTGTTGTCATTGCCAAACAGCACGAGGCCTGCCTTGGTTACAATTCCAGGCCGGCTGGCTCCAGGGATCTCCAGGGACTGACCGTTAGCTGTGGAGCCTTTACTCATCAGAGTGGAGCCATAGAAAGTCACTTTCTACAGGAACAGAGACAGATGGCATACACATGGTTTATTAAATAATGCATGATGCAAGACCACAACAGCAACAGGAGCATTCTAAAACGAGAAGGTCTTATGAAGTTTATCAGAGGATGTCATCGTCCCTATAAACCACATGAAGGTCTTTATGAAGAAACATCTGTGGTTAGTTTCATTAGTTTTTCAATTCAATTGCTGGTGCGCTGCTGAGTGATTGGTCTACATGAGGAATCATGACATTCCACTCATCCCTCCTCCCTGAGGAACACCCCCATGTGCTCAACACTCTCTTTCTTTTTTTGAGTTATTTGTTATATATTTAACTCAGAAATGCCATAAAAAAATGAAAGCCATTTTAACTACATCTTTACATCCTTAGTAAGCTCAACTGTTTTCAGGAAACCAAAAGCACGCTTTGTAATAGTATCAAAGTCAAACAGTTGTTCAAGCTGAGTATCCAAAGCTACAGTGTTACCTGCCCATCCACCTCAGCCCAGGCCCCGGGGACTTTGTCATTTCCTCTGATCCAATTATGGAGAGCTTCAGCAGTCTGATTCCAGTCGATCTGTCAACAAGCAGCAAAACCTCCATTATGCCATCTGTTTGTATTTCATCAACCAATACCAGCATAACCATCTGTCATATGTAGCACATAACACATTGATTGTAGTTTATTAAGATGCTATGTATCATTTTAAATACTATAGAGGATAATATTGTTACTAATAATTTTAGTAATAACTAGTAGCCAACGAACATGTAAAGGCAGGGTGGATTAAGTCACAGTGGGAACTGATCTGGCTCGTTTTGTTGTACCTTAGCATTTTCTTTCTTCTGGATACACTCATAAGTCGCTCCGTTCTGTGGCTGGATGATCCTCGGTGCTTCTCCTTGTGCAATCAACCTCACTGCATCCACCTGGAACCAGAACAATGTAGTTCAAGTCATTGCAGCAACATGTTCATGTTATCTCCATGGACCTTGCTGTGTTAGTGTTTCTTGTGTTTCACCATACTCACTGTGCCTTTGATTCCTTCTGGAAAAAGGAATCTCTTGTAGATTGTGTTGACAGTGTCGTTGGGTTCAACATCACACTCCCTCTGCAGCAGGATTGGTCCAGTGTCCAGTCCATCATCAGCCCAGAACACTGTGAACCCTCCCTTTTTGTCCCCATGTATCAGAGTCCTGTGTAGTCAGAGACATAAGCTGAAAGACTGGATGTGACGCCCTGCTCCACCCACCTCAAACAAATCTGATGACATCACTCACCAGTTGATGGCAGAGGCACCCCTGTGGCGGGGCAGCAGGGAGGGGTGGTAGATGATAGAGCCGTGTTTGGGGTGGTCAATGACCTCCATGGGGATGAACTGGGAGCAGAAGGGCAGGACGTTGAGCTCAGCACCTGTGGCCTTGTACTGAGCCACCACCTCTGGGATGGCCTGGCCCTTTACACGCCAGCGGGGTAACTTGAAAAGCGGGACACCATCCTTTTCAGCCTGTTCAGCTGTGGAAAAAAAGAATGATCAAACTCGTAGATATAAACTTATTAATACTTACTAATACAAACTCTATGAATAAAGGATTGATGGGATTCTCTACATCATTTAAAATTCAACATTTCAAACGATGATGCATGGTGTACTTTATTGCAATTTTGTAAAGATGGTAAAACTACACCTGTTGTATTTTTCTTTTTTTGCCATATCAATGAAAACAAGATCTGAGATTAGGCTATTAATCTGCTATTTATCTACTGGGCTAAAATTACAAAATAAGCCCATATTAATCAATCACAGTTGTTGCTTTATGCCCCCTTATGAAAGAAGCACACAGCTAAAGCAGAGATGGAGTATCAGCCCCTGTCGAAGTTTAATTGATCTGAGCGGAATACTAAATAGTCGGACTTGCTTGCTTTCTGGACTGTTTGAGGGCACCATTTAAAAATTAACATCATGTTGTATTAAGACTTGAAACTAGAGACTGAGACCATAGACTCATTAGGAACATTTTTACTGAGCCAATAAATGAAGGGAGGAGGAGGGACATTATCCCACAGACAACTAGAGATGGTCATTCCACCCTGTCAGTTCATTTGAGGGCTATGATTAAATATTGCTTGTACTCAACATGTCTTTAATGGCATTAATATTTAGTTTGGAGGTCCTGGTCAGTAAAGGTCTCACCTAGCGGGTCAGCCTTGCCATCCTTGTCAGGGATGGTGAAGACTCCGACTATGGTGTGGCCATCCTTCCTCAACTCCTTGTACACCTCCTGGCCGAACAGACTCTGACCAATCACGGCAATCTTCATCCTTAGACCTCACTGTGGAACAATAGCACACACCAGGAAAGTTAGCATAAGAGAGTGAACGTAGATTTTGCTATGTCATTAATGTAATTAATGACGATAAATAGACAATTTCACACATAAAGTGACATCTTCTGGGGGATTAGGTTGTTTTTTACACTTGTGAGTATTTGTATCTATGAAAGAAGTGAGCAGTATCAATCTGCTGCAGTCATTCTTTCACTGAAGTACACTTGAGCTGCTAGAAATCATTCAATTCCATGTATTTCATGATTAATCTCTGTGTGTCTGGGTTCAACCAGCCTTTAGAGCAAACTGAGCAGTCAGCACATTTTCTATTGAAGCAACACTTCAGCCCATTTGATTTTGGAGGATTTAGTCAGCCTGGATATAAACTCAGTTCAACAGGACAACAGCCTGCAGCCAGTCAAACAATAAGCATGGTGAGTCAACCTGCAGCAAACAGCTGTTTGATACTTTTTAGAGTTCCTGCATAACTAACACTAACCCTCAAATGGATTTTACATGCGGCTGCACAGGTCAGGTATGATCACAAAAACAAAAATGCAAACAGATAAACATATCCACAGCATGGCTCTTGTCGGACACACTTAGTGACTAACGGTTTGACACTGTGCACTAAAAGAGGCGGGGCCTGCCTCACTCTTTCACTGCGGTGTCTCTGCTGTTGGCCAATCACACAGCAGAGAAGTTAGTTAGACTGACCTGATGGCGAGTCAAGTTCAGATGTTTCTCTGCAGACTGACGCGTTTAACATCTCCACTTACCAGACTGTAGTAGATGTCCACATGTTGATGCAAACACCGTGAGTGTGTGTGCGTGCGTGTGTGTGTGTGTGTGTGTGTGTGTGTGTGTGTGTGTGTGTGTGTGTGTGTGTGTGTGTGTGTGTGTGTGTGTGCGTAGAGCAGCAGTTACACTCACATGACTGATTTCATGCAGCGTGCGGACAGACTGAGCTGAATTCTCTCTCTTCTCTGCTTGTGTGGAAAGAGACTGCAGGTTTTCATTAGCTCCGCTCGGACACACAATTATTATGTAACAGGGACACAAAACCTGCTGATTGGACAGGGCGGGGCGCATGCCTGCAGGGGTCGGCCAATCAGCGGGCACAGAGCCATGAAGGGCCCGTCACAGGGAAACGACCAACTTCAACAGTAAGAATTCACTGCGTTTCTGCACAATGCTGTTTTCATCCAACCTGTGTGTTAATGTATTACAGTAAGAATAAATCGTGTTTATACTATTTAAAACGTCAAAACAAATAAGAGAAAAGACAACCTTTCAAACTTTCAATTCAAAGATTCAACTACATCAAAACTTCCTGTTCCATCACTTTACCAAAGCTGTTTTATTGACCTCCTGAACATCCTGGCACAGAGTCCTTGTGAAATATTTGATGGCTGCAATGAGCTGTACACAAACACTTAAACACAGAGCAGAAATAGAAGTGTGACGACAAAAACTCATCATCCCCACAACTAATTCACAGAAGAAGCCAATAAGTAACTGTGGGGGTGATAAGGTTGTTCCTGTTCAATACTGCGGACAGTATAGAGGGAGGTCAGAGTACAGAAGTCACCGCCATGGAGCAGAACTAATTCTTAGCTTTGGCCTTTTTGTACAAATTGTTTTCCTTTGCTAAGCAGCATAAAAGTTTAGAAAGACAAAGCTATGCTAAACTGTGCATATGTATATTCTGAGCAGCCTGAGTATGAATTTTAGATGTAAGCACCAGTTTGTGTATATAACAACAATAACAATAACAATAACAACAATAATAACAATAGCACTTTTCTTAACAATTTACAAAGAGGAATTAAAAATAAGAAACGCCAGCACACCATAAAAAGAGCAAAGTAACAGTGAAACATGAACCTTGAATATGAGGATGATGAACCCCCCCAAATCCATTTATCAGTACCGGTTGGTTCTAGTCCTCAGTAATCCTACAAGTTAATGATCCACTCAGTTTACACTAACTGGACGATCAGACCAGAGGAGTGTACTACAAAGGAAGCTCAACAGAGTTGGGCTTTTTTTGGGTGAGCTGGCTCGACAAAGCCGAAAGCTCCAACCAGATTATGTGCCGCATATTTCAGCTAAGAGGAGCAGATTATGATAATAGGGAGCTATGAAGAATTCAGGCCGATAAGAACAGCTAAAAGCAACAATCTTTCTACAAACAAGGCAAGAGAGGAAGCCTGACAAAAATTTCATAAGTTAATATAAAAATATAATATATCATTTTATAACTTTAATTCCCTCCCTGACATTGTCTCACAATAAAGGATACATGGAAATCATTTAGTTTAGGGCCAAATGAAAGAGAAATTCATTTGATTTGTTTTATTTGTGATAAAGTCAAAGCAATTTTCTAACTGGTGTTCTATTAGTTGTAGTGCCAGCAGGGCAAAATGGTCTTGGCAGCAAATCTGGACCAAGCACAAGAATATCATCCAAAGTGGTATGCATTCATCACTCTTTTAGTATAATGTGGACCCTGTGTAACATATTACATGTTAATATTATCTGAAGCAAACAAGAAGAAAAATGAGAGGAGAAAGACTGGAGGGGCCCGCTCCAGCAGATTACGCAGCCTCACAGGAGCTGGATCATGGAGGGGATACAACGGGGTATTCAGTCAGACCCTGGAGCTGGCAGCTGCCAGCTATGCATAAGTGCTTTGGTGGTAAAATACTAAATGCATATTTATTGTTTCTCAGATGAGACAAGTCTTAGTCTAATTTATAGTTGAAGGAGACATTGTAGAGTTGCTCAGGGCACCAGCACACACCCTTGCTGACACCCACACAGAGTTAACTGCCAAAGAAAGTTGTCATCTTTGTTTTCTGTGTTGAATCCACTTTATTAATTTCTCTTAAACTATTCCACAGGGGGAGATCAATGATTAGGAGACATTTTCAGTTTATTCAGAGGCACATTTGGGGTAGATATTTTAATAATCTAAATACGAATTGAAATAGAATTTTAAATACATTTTAAATACATCTTTTAAAATTATAAATAATTAAGTTTTTTTGCTCATTAATGTCACAGGGAGGGGACATTGTGCAACCCTTCCCTCAGCCTGTGGCCTCCAATTCTAGGCCCACAGAAAAAAGAAGAGCTCAGGGTTTTATCATTTCAGTCCTATGTCTACTTTTTAAAGTAATCCTGACCAAGAACACACAAGTCAATGATCAACACAGTACACCAACATAAAAGTCTATCTCACTTATCTCTGTTGCTTGATGTCCTATTAATACATGTTGGAGCAGACAATATGAGGGCCCTTAATAAAAGGAATCTAGAGCTGGATAATCAGAAAAAGGAGCTGGAAATCAAGAAACCAATACTTGAGATCGGGCAACTGGAATAAGGGGAAAGGGTACTGCAGTAAATGGTACTTTAAAATATTTTATACTTATGTCTTTTGATTTTCCCAGGAAAGGCAGAACTTTAATAAATAATAAAACACATCCTGTGATTGGTGGTACATGGCTTCGTGTGGTCGCATTACTTCCACAAGGTTCAACAAGATTACATATTCAACTTATTCCCTCAAATGAGAATCTGTATGGCTCATAGAGAATATCATCGGAAAGCGCCAACAGATCACTCCGGTCTGGAAGAACTCTCTCCCTCCGAAGAGCACCTGTAATAATTCGGTCACCTAAATCTGGCACACCATGTTGGAGCAGGATGATCGGTGAAAGGGGACTTTAAGCCGAAAGTCGCAGCATAAGTTACCTGGTGATGTATATAGTATAGTATAAAATGGCTCGCTAAGGCACCCCTCAGTTCTCCAGACATGCTGATTGGATGTGTTCGTGTGTGCATTTGCGCGTGCATGTATGAGGACAATAAATATTACAATTCAAATCATCAGCTGGATGAATTCTGTCAAACCGTGTCTCATAGTGTTGTGTTGTTGTTCCGGTCTTCCTCCACAGGGGGGCGCACTCCGCCACAGAAAAAACTCATCCCCTTTACTGTTATGTGATAAATCATACAAATGTTCGGGTTTCGTTGGTAGCTTCTTCGGGGTGTCGTTGAACTGTATTGCAGATGCAGGTTTCTCTTATATCAACGATTTTAATGGGGCTGACAAAATAGTGGAGCACTTCTGAGCTGCAGCTCTGTCTGAGCTCAAAATGAACATTGTGAGTATCATGGAGGCTGAATTAGTGTAGATGCGTTTGTGTTCTTTCACTGCTAAATTGGGAATAATACTGAATCTGATTGTTTTGTTTCTCTTCTGTCTTGTTGCTGTTTGCTCAGATAAGACAAGACAGGGCGCCTTCATGTTGTCACTGATTAGAGCTCAGTCCAGGAGACAAGCAAAACTCAGCTGTTCATACTGTTTTTTATTCATGTGGTTGAATTATTAATTACTTTTGATTCCCATTATTGCTCAAACCTCCTCCAAAGGGTGTTCAGCTAAGTGTTCAGCTGTGAAGGAAATTTCTTCATCGGCTAACGTCAGAAAAACAATCCTCATCACATCTTTGAGTCAGGGTTGAAATGTATTTTGTGTCCTAATTGACATGCAGACACAGACCTGGTGTGTGATGAACAGATACAGCCAACAGGGACATCCAGTGGTGGAAGGTTTTAAAGCTCTGCTTTCCTGCTGACACAAAGCACAGCTGACGTCCTGATTCACTTTTCCACTTGTGATTGCTGAGGCTGTTTTATGGTGCAGTGTGAGTTCCCTTCACTCTTACTACAACAAACAAACAAAAAACAAAACAAAACACAGAAACACTGTAACACAAGTTTTCCTTGCATTGCAGTGAATCGATTCCTTTAAACTGGTTAAATATTTGCATCAAGAATAATAATACATATGTTTTATCTGCAGCCTCCGAGTTATTTTACACAACTGGTGATCTCTACAATATGTGAACTGTGAAACAGGTCATTGTAATAAAATGGAAACATATTCCTCTAAGTTACTATGCTCAGGGCAGCAGTGGGGGGGGGTTGTTCTGTCTGAAACATCTGCTATGTGTGAAAAATAATCATTAGTTGCAACTTTTTTCCAAACTGTTCTACTGCGCTTAAGTGCCAATAAATAAATCAGTGAGGACAAAATATGGCATAATAATCTTTAAAATGTAAAATGAATACTGAATATTTGTTGAACTTTTTGTTTTATTTGTATCAGTCCAGGGGGGAGGACCCTATCACAGCTTTCAAATCGAGACTGAAAACCTTCCTTTAAGACAAAGTCTATAGCTAAAACTTGAAAGTTTCATTTCTTTTTCTTTCAGTTGTACTGCTGTAGGCCTAGAGGCCACTGTCACCAAGTGCTTGCTCTTGGAGGGGAATGTTGGTCTCTTCATAAAGAGTTTGGTCTACAGTTGTTCTATGTGTAAAGGGCCTTGAAGTAACTTTGTTATGATTTTGCACTGTAAATATTTAATTTGATTTGCAACATCCGAACAATATCATACATCATGACAGAAGCTTAGATGTAAATCAGCCTTTATTCTTTTACGGTATTTTCACAATTTGCCAGCATACAAACGCAGAGCCATACAATTTATAAAAACAAACATCAGTTACAGACAAAAAGAGGCCAGCCTTGTTTGGAATTTTTGTCTTCCTTCATGTGAGTGTAAGAAAAGGTTTCTCTTTGGATTCAAACTGATTTGTTTAACTATAATGCTGTGGTATTAAGAAGCATAAATGAATGATTTTGGGTCATGAAGTCTTTGGCCAGTTTTTTTATATAAATCAGCTTTGATTCACATTCTCAAACACATTTCATAAACATTTTGTATCAAATACATTTTGGATTAGAAAACATAGCATTCATCAAGCAAAGAGAAAACAGTCAGTGCTTCATCTAAATACTGTGATTGTATCTGCAAGTCTGTCACAATTTTACCAACTCAAAAACACATCAAACATCTTGGTCATACATATTTGGCAGAAACTAAAATGGACGTCATGATTTACTCCACACATTCTTCATACTTTTTCTTAATATATTAAAGTATCTCAGATAGATAAGGCATCGAAAGGCATGACAGCAAATTACATCAGCTTACTACTACTTGCTGTGCACGGTTCAACCCTTGTCATCAATAATGACACAGAATGTAAATATAAATAACATATTGGATTCAATCTAATTAAAAGTCAAGGCAAGGCAGTTAATGTATATAGCGCATTTCATACACAAAGGCAATTCAATGTGTTTTACATATATAAAGAGAACATGCCGAGAAAAGTAAGAACAGTAATATGTAAGAAATCAGACTTAATTAATTATTAATTAATATTAATATTAATTAATTAAATTAAATTCATGAAAAGAATACGCAACAGTTTGGATATGTTAAAAGAAGTACAGTGCAGGTTTCATGTATAAGTGCATGACAAAAGAAATGTTTTCAACCTGGATTTAAAAGTGTCGACATTTGGTGCAGATTGAATCTCCACTACCAGTTTGTTGTTCTCTGTTCCAGCTAACTGCTGCTTCTCCATGTTTAGTCAGGACTCTGGTCTGGACTAGCTGAACTGAGTCCTGCTTGGTTTATATTCTCTAAACATATCAAAGCTGTATTCTGGTCCCAAACCATTCTGTGACTGACTGGGAGCCAGTGTGCAAAAGTGTAAACCTGGTTCTATGCGCTCTGATCTCTTTGTTCTGGTTAAAACTCCAGCAGCAACCCTAACTCTGGATGAGCTGCACCTGTTTAATGCTCCTTTTGGGGAGTCCAGTCAGAAGACAGTTACAGTAATCGAGTCCTGGAAATTAACGTGTGGACGAGCTTCTCCTGGTCTTTTGGGTGACAAAACTTTTAATTCTGTTGATGTTTTTAAGTTGGTAAAAGCTGTCTTGATGATTTTCTGACCTACGCTGTGCAGTCAGCACAGAGATTTAGTAAAACCAGCACTGATATGTGACCAAAATCAGTATTCTGCCTTATATCATTTAATACTTGAGTCCTCTTTTTTAAGAGTGGCTTAATGACCACCTTAAGAGATTTGGAAAAAATGCCTGATACCAGTTGTTAGAGATCAATTTCTACTGAGCTTAAAATTGTTTTGAAGAAGTGAGATGGAATTATGTCCAGGGTGCTGGTTGTTGATTTCAAAGGCCAAACTTTCTTTTAGGATTTTTAAATCAATCATATTAAAAAGGTTCAGGTTAAGGTTCATTAAATTGTGACATCAGAGTTGCAGTATTCCCAGGTTTTGGACAGATTAGTTTCTTTGTTTAACTGTGTGGCAATAATGCTTAGTCTAATGGTTTTGATTTTTTTAATTAAAAAATTGGCCAATTTATTGCATTTCTCCTTGGAGAGGAGTTTTGTGCTTATCTGTTTTGGAGGGTTTTCAAGTTGATCAACCATAGCAGGCAGAGTGCAAAGAGCTGTGAGATAAAAGTAGCTTTCTGGCCTTGCAGAGCTTGTTGGCATAGTTACACAGGCTCTGTTTGGACAGCTCATAGTGAATTTGAAGTTTAGTATTCCTCCACTTGTGCTCAGCTTTCCGGCATTCTCTTTTCAGGTTTGTTACCACAGTGGTGTTTCTCCACAGCGTTTTTTGTTTGCTTAAAGTGTTCTTGATTTTGACTGGTGCAACATCATCCATTACATGCAAGGCTTTTGAGTTGAAATTATCCAAGTCTCTCAATGGACTCTGCACTCATTGATTATGATGCAGCTATAGCCTCCACAATCTGAGCACTCGTTCTCTCCTTAATGTACATATTCTTAACAGAGAAAGACGTTTTATAACGTTCTTGGTGATCAGTAAATCAAACAAAACACAGACATTATCAGACAAAGCCAGATCAGTAACCACAACAGAGGAAATGTAAAAACCTTTTGAAATAACCAGGTACAGAATGTGGCTGAGAATGTGTGTAGACTCTTGAACATGTTGGACCAGACCATATGTGTCAAAGTAGTTAAATCTGTGGAGATAACTGACAGTAAATCAGCAAATTCATCAATACAATTTCCAAGTATCTTGGAGGTCTGTAAATTATAAATAATACAATTTTGGGAGCAGCCTTTAAAATAAAACTGAGCTATTCAAAAGAACTAAAATCAAGTGAAACCACTTTACAGTGGAATGTATCTTTAGATAAGGCCACTTCTCCCTCTTTCCTGTCATTTCTACAGTTGTTCATAAAACCAAAATTTGGGGGTGCTGCTTCATTAAGAACAGCAGCACTTGTGGCTTCTGTTAACCATATTTGTCAGAAAAAGAACATGTACATTTTGTGAAATTATTAAGTCATTAACTAGCAGTGATTTGTTGGAGTGAGATCTAATATCTAATATCTAAAGCCTCTGTGACATTCTGAGCTTTACGTGGTACAGTTAACAGATTGATTCACACCATGAGTTGAATGTATTCAATTCCTTCTTTTACTGACTAATACAGGAATCGTACTGGGTCCCAGCTTGTTCTCAGAACACCTGGTGACACCTGGTGACACTACTATCACCTTTAACACATCATGGCATGCAATCTTTGTTTTTAACTCTGCTGCTGCTCCCTGAACAACCTGTACATCCTCCTCTGCCCTGCGCTGCCAGGACAGATGACTGAGAACGAAGAACAGCAGAAACAATCAAAAAAGAACACGGAATGACTTATCTTTAAAGCGCCTTAGGGGCCTCAACAGATGAACAGCTGCTACTGAATCAACTGATATAAAATTAAACTACTAAAAATCACCTGCACCTGAAGCAGCTCTGAGGGCACCTGTGGAACACAACCTGTTCTTCACCAGACTCAAACCAGAAACAAAAATATCAAACTGCATGAATCCATTCTTACAGCAACAAGTAGGCAGGACAGACGCCAAATTGATGGAAAAGAAGAATAGAGTTGAGTCAGAAAGAGATGCTGATCAGCTGAAGTCTCGGTTGGTGAGAAGCATAGGGGCCACCAGGGTCCAGATGTACAGACTCAAACACACCCAGCTGGAAGTTATCTTCACCCACACTGCAGGCCACTTGCTTATTATGGTGTAGTCTGTGTTAGGGCTGTTAGGAAAATATAGCACAGATCTGTCCATCAGTGTAATGTTCATTCAGCCTATTTCACCTGGACCTACGGTTTAAAGATGCTTTGCCAGTCAGAGATCATGTGACTGTCACAAGAGGTCAAATATGAAAATAAACTGTGTGCTGCATCGAATTTTCATACACCAGGTGCTGTTCATCCCCATGACTGGAGTGTCATGGTATCAAATCAATTACACATACTGACAGTCATGTTGATGTCACACTTCCCACCTCTAATGCAGAAAATCCGGAATTACAAGGCTAAAATCTGAGGAAAAAAGATTGAAACAAAGGCTGGCAGGGGGGGATGAGGGCCTAATCCCCATGGTAATTGATGCTGAACCTCTGAAAGATTTGATCTGATCAAACCTGTAACCAACTAAATTAATTACAGGGGCAAAAGAGTGGATGTTTTGCTTCACTATCCTCTAACACTCTAAGGACGCTATAACTGATCAAAGTTCATCATCACACAAAAGAGAAACTTCATAATGAATCATCTTCTTCTTTACAGCTGGACATCAGTCTGACTTGAATCAGAATCATGATTTCTTTCCCTTCTACTTTGAGGAAAAACAATTCTACAGGCAGGGAGATGTACTGACCTATACCAGTTGGTGAGGGTCATCATGATGTAGAGTGAGGCCAGGAAGAGCATGAAGTGGAAGAAGGAGTAGCTGTACTGAACCATGTCCTGCTCATTGTCCGTCACCCGCCTGGGCCCCGTTGACTCCTCTGATAGGTCAGGGCTGCTGCCGCTCTCGGCCAGGATTACGGCATCTTTAGAGGCCATGGTCAGCTTGTTCACCTGACTGGTGCTGGATGAACGAATGCTGTGGACAAAACAGGGACACATGGACATGGGCAAAAAGACCACTGGCCACAGCTAAACTGTTTAAGTTCAATAAAAAAATCCAGTCTGCTCTATTTTTTCTAGTTTTCATGATGAACCTTTGATGTGATGTGAGTTTATGTAAAAGCTACCCTTCCACAGGGTAGTTATAATGCTATCAGATGTTAATCTGTTGCAGCAGGTTTTGGTTTCCTCTATTTATAAGTCAAGTAAACATTACTGAAAGCTAAATCGCATCAAGCTTGATTCCTTATTCTGTAGAGAGCAACGAAACAAACAGACAGATTTCAGAGATATGTGTGCAAGGATGTTTGTGAGGTGCAGAGACGTGGAGATTTTTCTGCAGATGCATGTGCATGGGCATGAGCAAAATGACAGAGAATAAAGAGCTGTATTTGTACAATATTCCATACCCAGAACTGATGGCTACACTGAACAACTGATAAGCTGGAGTGGGCAGCTGGACTTCTATGGCTACACTATAAGTTCAAAACTTGAAACTTCCTCACCTACAAGAGGGAAATTTAGTATTAAAGACATGAAGTGACAATGAAATGGTTGATTTGGAAGTGAGTAACACCTGCCTTTAGGCGTTTATAGACATAATCAGTGATTTTCCACTACATTCAAATGGATTGACATAAAATGCATGTAAAATGATCATAAAAACATCTGAAATACAGTTTTTTCCTAAATTTCCACTATTGTATGCTGTCAGGGCTATAACACTACCTGGAGTAGAGAATGCACAGGACAAATATGACAAGCCCCACAATGCTCTGGGCGTCCCGCCACTGCAGGTATGGGGATGTCAGGACAGGTTCTTCAGTGCCAATGATCACTACAGCTGTCTGGTTTTCTATCTGCAGAGGGGCCAATGTCGGGACTGCAATCTGTTGGAAGATGCTCAGCAGGCTGGGGTTACATTCTTGGTCTGAGGAGGGTAGGAAAAAACAGGCACAGAATATGAATCTACTGCAGTGAAACAAAGATTTCAGAAAATATAGTGTGAGCCATAATTAACACTGTCAGCAATAAACTCACTCAGTAAATATAATATGCAACTAGGTTAAATATGCAGACAAACTGCCCCCTCTTCAGTATCCACACTCGTAAATGACATGCAGTGATAACTTTTTATGTTTACAAAACAGATTTCAACTAAAGGGCATTTTGTTGTGAATAAATGTGAGCAAACAACACAAATAAACACTCATCACCTGATTTTCACATGCTTGCTGAGACAATCAGGGCATGAGATCCAAGAAGTAGCTTGAAAAAACCTTTTCAAATCAATGGCCATGGCCTGTTTGTGGGTACCTTATATGGAGGAATCAATTATCCACAGTGTGTGCAACATCGAGTCTGAGACCAGACTACAACAACAGAATTCAACTTGATTAAAATGAATGAAGGGTCTGTTACACCTTGTTTCGGTCAAATGGGTGATGTTGCTGCAATTCATGATATAAAGACATGTAAACTTGCACTGACTTCAGCTCCAGAAGGTCACAGGTCTGTTAAGTAAATCCAGCTGGTTACAGTTAGAGAAATGGTCCTTCTTGCAAGAACAACAAAGTGTTGAGGGATGCTAAAGTTAATCTACTCATAGTTTTATTTGAGTAGGTTCTACTTGCAGCACTGGGGGTTCGGGTCTCAGTAACCTAGTTTTTTTTTACAACTCAGGCACTGGAGTAAAGGATCAAGCTTTGATGAGCAGACAGACAATTACTACCTCCTTATAGATTTATACACCAATAAATAATTTTTTAATTCATTCATTCAATTCATAAAAACTATATGTATTCACTATATAATCCAGACTCTGTCCCAAGAGACATCCTCATGTCTTTCCCACTTATTTCACCTGATTATTACAATAACTACTATGCTAATTCCACCAATTGCCCATCATACAACTCTTAGCAACCCAGAGAGAAGGTAGTACACAGGTGGAATAAACCATAATGATGGCTTTTATGCACCAGGCTCCTCAAGCTGTAAAACCGCAGCTTCCAGTGTTGGCGGAGCATACTACTGCTGTACTTGGGGTGAGCCTTCATTTGTGTGCATAGATCACAAAGCCAGCCCTTTTTAAAGATGTTTTTGCACTTTGGGGCAAAGAAAGAGCGAGAGAGTGATAGGGAAGATAAGGGATGATGCAGCAAACACCCAGTGCTGGATCCTGAGGAGAAGACCGAGCATTATTAGGCAAACCTGGTTTTTACTTGAGGAAAGCGACTCTCACCAGGCTCATTGGTCATGGCTGACCAGGTCAGATACATTGTGTACAGGGTGATGATAGAGGACTGGAGAAGACCTGAACGTGGCTGAGACTCCTGCAGAGAAAGAGAAACAACAGTCAGAAGTCTCACATGTTAAAAAGGCAGTTCATATACATGTCATTTCAACAAGAGCCATCATATTAATTCTCTTCATCATACTCATAAAGGTTCATTCTGTCTACAGTAAATTTTAAATCCAATCTATGCTAAGTGAGCTTCATATGCTTCCAGTGTATCTGATGGTTTGATCTTTAGTTGTGCATTAGAGGAGCCCTACAGTGTGTATTCAGGGCCACATCTTGCTCTGGTCTACCTGGACTTTGTGCAGCACAGACACAACAGAGGCCACACAGCAGAACAGCATGTTGAAGCTGATGAAGAACTTGTTGATGAAGCATCCATCAGGTTTGGTGTAGAAGATGAAGAATAGCACCATAACAATAAATGAAAAGATGTAGTTGAGGATGGTCACAGCCAACAGAGCTAAAATCAAGAGGCAGGACAAGACACAATCAGAAACTAATCTACACCAAGTCCATCTGTCTGCATGTCACATTACGAGGTCACTCACCTGCATACCAGACCCTGGAGTTCCCCGTCTCCATCTTTTCTACCCAAGCCTCATTCCAGGAGTGGGCAAAGTCCACCAGCAGGACCAGTTGGATCAAGATGAAAAAGAAAGCTCCAGCAGAGCCCACCACGAACCACGCTGCAGCAACATCAACATACACAGTGGCTCAGGTGTCATATCAAAGCTATGTGTGGACTTGAGATGACAGTGTGAGGTTCTTACCATAGGTAAAATTCCCATCTGGGATGTAAAAGGCACCGACTGTGATAGCCACTAATGCAGCAAACTTAAAAAACCAAAACCTGAGAACACATTATCTGACAATTAGAACATATTAAGCTCTACACAGATATACATGTATACAGCATGCAAATATAGTCCCTGTTATTAGGTGTGTATAACAGCAAGTGTCTCCCATTTCAGGGGTATCATCCTTTCCTTCACATGCAGTTGAAAAATTTGTCATCCTTTTTCTGGGTTATGAAGGCTCAAACAGGATCCTTCATGGCCCAAAATACGGCAAGAATGAAAATAAGATGGCAGCAAAACTACCAACAGAGATCTTGAGGATTACACTTTCATATAAAAGCATTTTTTAAATTATGTTTCAACTAATAAAGCGAAGGACCTTAAACCCAAAGGTTTGTGTGAAGAAGAATTGAGGGTTGCCATGGTTTCTTGGTAAGAAGGCGTGCTCTGCAATGCAACAGTAAGGAATACGTATGCATTGCATCAAATACGTAAGTATTTGAAGCAATGTGAAAATCCTTTGTGGACCAGAGCATCTCATTTCAGCTCAGCTTTTGTGGTCTATCAGTATGACCATGTCCTCTGAAGGATGCAGCGCCTTGATTGGGACTCACTCAGCACTCAAAGACACCAAATGGTCCAGTGGTAAAGCGCACAGGAGTCATGGTCTGTCAGACTGAAGACACACAGGAACAAGATGGCTTTCGGACTGACAATTGAATTGTTACACACATCACACCAGCTAATTGACAGCTCATTTCAATTTTAAAAGCAAGGCAAATTTGTCAAACAATGGATTTCATGATAAACACAACCCATCTCAAAAAGCTGCATGATGCTATATTTCACTGCATGCATGTTTACAGACCTGCAATAACAGACGGTGCTGTGTAGTATCTGTGCACAGAGTTTACAGCTAGCTGTCAATAAACTGCCTCATTTCAGGGGAATGATGACAATGAGACTCAGAGATTATACTACTGATGGGGGAGGGGTGCGGGGTCGTATCTAAGATCCTCTTAAGCCTGTGCTGATATTATTAAGATCACCTGTACAGAATTAAAGGGATTTACATGACAGAAAAATAAAGGTCAGATAAGGAAGCTATTTTCATTGAGGAAGAGCTTTATGAAGTCTGTAAGAAAATACATAAAGATACATATACATACACACACACTAACACAACATGGGTGGATTGGAATAATAAAGTCAGCTGCAATAAACATAGTATAAACTCCAGCTGCTCAGCAATATGTCTTAAGAACAAGGCGCCTCTCAGTGAAAAAACTTTATACAGTGTGGTCAGTGCAGTGTGTTGCTGGTGTCTGTGCGGTGGAAAGTCTTAGTGTGCCTTTATTTTTAACATATTGTTTTTTTTATTGTAATGAGAACATTAATTTCATTTTCACTTCTATGTAGCTGATAAACTCCAGCTAAGCTCTTTACTGTGGTAGAGGGGAAGCTCTCTATCTGCATTCTTTTGCTGCATGTCAGGATTGAAAAACTTGAGGCTGCTTCTGCAGTGTGAAATTTACAATTGGATAGATACTTTAAAAGTTTTGTTAGCTACAGTTATAAAAAAAAAAAAAATCAATCAATTTTGCAACACAGTTATTTAAGTTTAGTTAAGTAGCTGATCTCACTTATTTTTTCTACTTGATTTTTTTCTCCTACCTTCCCTGAGCTTCTCTCGTCTGGGGCCTTGGTCTTGCTTAGTAAGTGCTGAATACATTTTCAAATGCTTTGCTTCATTATAAAGGGAAAAAGACAAATCAAAGTCCTCATTTTTTCAAGATTTTGACACCACTTACCCATTGTGAACAGCAGCACGGGGGTCCTTGCTGTTCTTGATGTTTATCATGAGGATAGACAATAACAGGAACCATGTGCTCATGCCGAAGCAGACCCGGTACACAGCCTTGTAGCCCACAAACATGTCACAGTTGACGTGAGCTTGCATGTCAGGGATAGCAGTTTCTGCCCCCTCTTTACAGAACCCTGGGACCTAAAGAAAAACACAAGAAGTCTCATTCTAAAGAGGTCACAGAGCCAAGGAGCCAGACTTCAGTTCATGGCAAGAGCAGGCCATAAAATGCAATATAACCAACATATTGATAATTTCTTAGCGAGTATAAACCGCCACCAGCATTACATAACATTTTCTCACTATGTCATTTCATTTACTGTCAACAGGAATATTTTTATACATTCAGACAGTTTGATTCCCATGATGCTCTCATACCCTCTTCAGCTGCTCGTCCACACCAGGTGACAGCATGATGCAGGCGACGATGGTCCCCAGTAGCAGGAGGGAGGCATAGATGATCCTGGTTATAGTGGAGTTCCTGCTACTTGGACAACAGCTGCACAACAGACATGTTGCACTGCTGCAAAGGCATGGCACCTGCAGGCGCACACACACACACACAGCGCATAACAATCAGAAACCTTAAGAAGAGACGTTGGCCGATATTTTCCATTTTTTTATATATTGGCATCACCCGATTATCTGCGTGAAGGAGGATTTGAAGTCAGGCACATCCATGGGCAGCCCCACATTATTGGTTCAGTGGAATGTGCCACACATGCATAATGCAAAAAGTTAGAATGCACTTTAGATATTCTGTGCCAAGTGTCATATATATTTTCATTAAATCAAACACAAATGTTCCTGGTTGCGAGTGTGTTTGCAGCACTACTATCATTTTTTTTCCTATGGAAGAATGTACATCTCATCAGAGCATGATATCACTCACATCTTCCATTAGGCAGAAGGATCAAGCAAACACCTTGTCTCCACATGCCAATATGGTAAATCAGATTGGACATGAGAGAAAACACATCATTAAACCACCATCTGACAACTATGTCCACAGTCAGCTGATGATGACTGAAATATGATATCCTGCCCTCCTTCTGGTAAAGAACTGAAAGAGAGAAAGCTTCATGATTGGTATACAGACACTGACCCCAGTGATGGGGGGGTAACACTTCTACCGTAGGGAAAGAAGAATAAAGCTTAGTTACCAATGATCTTATAAGTTAAACAGTTCAAGCTGAAGCAAACAAATAGTTCAACAACCATGTGATCTGATGGGATGAGATCAGCTCTCACTCAGACCAAGCTAACAGTCCCTTTCAGGAAATTTTTGATCAGATGGCGAATCTGATTTGCAGAATCTATACAAACGTAGACATGTGTAGATTCATGTTGTTGTCTTAATGCACTAATACTAGTTGCCTGAGGGCACAGGTGAAAATTATGCAGCTAGAACCCGTACAGGTAGTTCTGTTGATTATTGCCGTGGTTTGACATGTAACACACAAAAACAGATGTTCTTCCAGTCAACATCTCCTCTTGCCATTGAGGGGGGGTTGACACTTATTGTCTCATTACACCCACTTACACCCAGTCTCCACCGTACATACTGCCATTATTACTGTTGTGGGAATATGTGTTGCAAATTGTATTGCTTGTTAGTACTGTGCTGTATCTTCACACACAAAGGTATACTGGTAGATTCACAGAGGTTGCAACCCACAGCTGGAGCAGAGGTCTGCTGGTGATTTGGTAAGCACAGATAATTGGGGAGTACCACTCCTGATGATGATTGGTAAGGGGAGTACCAATAACTGATAAGGGCCAAGGACAACAAAAACAGGTGCAGAAGTTGCACAGTCATGGACAGCTACAAACCGGCTAAAACCGGAATTTTAAAAGAACGGGTTGTGGCCTCGGGTGAAGACAGGAGGGGTCTAGGGATGTATAAACAGGTATCCACTCAGCCCCCCAGGGTTCGATCCAGTCAGCTGTTTGTTCAAATATTTGCTAATAATATAAACCTCATCCACATCAGACTTTGAAGACTCTGAGACTTTAACATTACATTAACATTACTGCAGCACTGCTGCCTCTCCATTTCTGGCCCAAGGTCAGGCAGTGGTCCGCCTCCACATTTTCAATCTCTTTGCCCTCACACCTGCATTCACTCTCAGCCCTCGTCTTAGCGATTCCCTGCTTTGCCCTCTATCTTTCAGCTACAAGACTTCTCCATCCACCAGCTTCAGCTGAATTTACTCTGGTGACAGTAAATCACTTCACCTTTATTCGATCTTGTTTGCGTCTGCCATTGGGTTAAGAAATAATATAAGCACAACTGAAACACTGAATTTACACAAAGCAGACTCAGTCAGCAGCACGCATTGATGGGAAACCAGGGGAAGTGAGGGGTTTGACATTCTGTTTTTCAGAAATCCAGTTCAGACAAACACAGGATATAATGAAGACTTCAATTAAAAAAGTTTCCCTTTTCATTTATTTCTGTTACTCTCAACAAAGACCAGAACCAACTTTAACTGCCATAAATATTACTTTTGCTGTCATTTTATGTTTTGTATAATATTTTATTGAACTTAAGTTTGTTTTTGCGAGTGTTTGATTTTCTTTAACACCTAAGCCAAGAGGAAATTATTTCTGTTCGTTGTTGAGTGTTAGACTTTTCTTGATGTGACACTCAAAGTTTTTTTTGTGAGGTGGGCTCATTCCTTCAGGGGTGCAGCCAGCAAGGTATTTTAATTTTCTTATATTGTGTTTTATGTGTCTATGTGTGAAACATGTTTAATTGTGAGTTGAATGTTAACAGATCAACTGCGATGGTTGCAATAAAATCATCTGTAATGAAGAACTGTGGTCTACCTGACGGGAGTGATACCAACAACACCCTGAACTTTGTCCCTGTTGAGCTTTAATTTCTAAAAACAAGCAGCTCCAGTGATTTTGGAGTACTTTCAGCTACAGATTAAAAAACACTAGTTCTGTATTCAGTTGGGTGAGGAACAGTTCGTGTGGGACTAGCTTAAAATAAACTTTGCCTGAGCGTGTGTGTGTGTGTGTGGCATCTTTCAACAACAGCGTTCTTTCATTTCCAGGAAGCGCTGCAAATAGGGTTAGGGTTAACCCTAACCCTAATAAAACATGATTATGGATGTGTTCTGCATTGTTTGCGCCATAATTCTTGTCTTGCTACAAAGGTGCCTGGGCCAACAGATCATGCTCTACTAATGTAAAGGAACAAGACTCAAGAAAAATCTAATTATCATCATTTACAAAAATTTCTCAGTCAAAATACAAATTTCAACTGAAATCCTGAATCATCCCACAGTACAATTTATTTTCCTGTTGTTTGGCCAGAGTCACACACAGTGAAAAAAAAAGTAGAGTCTGAAGATAGCTCAACAGGATTATAATCCTGGAAACCTCAGTGGAGCCTGGTGTAAAGATGAATCCACCAGATTATTAGCATTTTCTGTCTCTACAGTGGGGTGCTAAATATGGGAATGCTGAGCGAAACTGCAGGAGTAAAAACTGACCCAAGAGAGTCTTACCTTTAAATAAATAAATAAAAAAAAAACCTAACCTATATCATAAAACTGATTCAGTGGGTAAGAAGACAATTAGCGGGTTCTATTCAGTCTATGTGATGACACAAGATAAACCACCATCCGCACTGCTTTAGAATGTGTCTTTCTTCTACCAACAACTGAGTAGAGTCAAGAGATAAGGCGAAAACAAGCTAATTCCTCTGCAAGCCAGACAAGGTCAGCTTAGTCTAACCAGTTACGAGACCATGTTGATGTGTGCAAGTGTGTCACACAACCGACCAGACCACGCTTTGGTTTGAACCAAAATGGACCCAGATGTGTGGAAGCATGGTTTCGTTTAGCAAGTAAAGAGCATCAGCTCCGACAGTGCTTCAGTCATGACACCGAACACCGAACACATGAATTATTTTATTCATATATTATGTTACATGTTATTATTTGATTCTTTCCATTATCTCTTAATGATTTTATTTTTCATTAAATATTAATTCTAAATATTTACTTGTGACACCTTAGAAATACTGCATGTTTTCACTGCTTCTTAAATCGATTTTAATTCAGTATGAGAATATATGCTTACTGGACCGTTATTGATCATCAATATTTATTATTAGGATGAATATTCTAGATGTTTGTGAAGCTGAAGCCTCTGACCCTGGGCATTGATGTCTACATGCTCCTACATCGTCCTTGTTGTTGATCATGAACAACAACAACACAACAAAGGAGTATTAATCCAATTAATCACGCGTAAGCAGATGACTGTGTTCTGATTAACCCTTTTTTCGCCCCGGTGATCAGGTGTGAAGCTAGTGGCTTTGCCCCAGGTTTCACTCTAAACTTTAATAATGAATCAGACAAGCGGCAATCGGCTCAAAACTTCTCTGTGAGGTACACATGTGGTCTATCTGAAGCCTCAGGTGAGCTGAAGCCATGTTCACTCTCCCGGTTCGCTGCCAACAGGAAATCAGTTTCATATTTAATCAGCTTCTGGGCGTTTGTAGTCGTTTATTGTTTTAACAGTTGAACGGATTAAAACGAATTGGTTAAAATAGGTTTTCCGTGCTTTCACGATCAATTGAAGCTGAATTTCATTAGTAATTGACACCGAGACATAGTTAACATACTCAACTCTTTACTCCTAAAAAAAATGGACTTGCTGTTCCGGGCTTGGCTGTGATGGACTGTACTGAACTGGACAGTTCTGGATTGTTCTGTAGGCTACTGACCTGGACTGACATGTTCTCTAACCGATTGTACCTGAAGTGGATGTGACTGGATGTGCTGTCTGGTCAGACCGATGCGTTACGAACTGATGAAGCCCTTTGGATAAGAGGCTAAACATCTTCTTTGACAAACCTAAATCCTAAATCCAGCTGCTTTCGATTCAATTGATGGCAGAACTGACAGGTTTGAACCGGACTGGACGCCACAGCAGGACTTCTTGCTTTATCCTTGCCGCCCTCCTTCATCTCTTCACAATCCAATAAAACATGGCGTCAGTCGGTAACACTTAATATTCTCCGGTTCAAACTTACCCAACTAGCGACGGACAAAGCCCCCAGAACGGCCCCCATGACTGCCCGCTGTCAGCCGGCCAACCCGCCTGTTCCTCCTCGGTTCTCGCTCTCGCGGGCGTCAGACAGGTCCCTCGGGATAATCCGCCTCTGGGTCGGTCCGGGTCTTAAGCTCTAGGTCTCCGCTGTCTGGTCTGAACAGCGGCGGGCTTTCCTCCCTCAGTCAGGCACGGAGCTCGTCACGTCAGATTACGTCAGCACGACGTTGACTGACCTACAGTGAACTGAACTGTACTGAACAAATAATAATAATAATAATTATAATAATGGATTAATTTGCGAACACATTGGAGCGTTTTTCTCCTAGACACCCTAGTTTATTCATTCATTTCTTAAAGGCAGAATTATTGCTTGACGCAGGGGCGTTGCCAGACGTAAAGCTCTCCCTGGGCATGCAGCCCTCCCCTTTTATTGTGTTTCTTTTTCTCTTCTTGAAAGTCTGTTGTGTGTTGCAACCGCACTTGCTATGCTTCGCTCATGGTTGCTGTCCCAAAGTCCGAATTAATGCGAAGACAAGTAAACCGGGTGAGGATAACCACTTCTTTATTCATGGATGTTGGAGAGCATTGAACAACAAAGAGAGGTCCCCGTCTTTTGTACCCCCTGGATCCCCCTATGCTCAGGTTTATTGTCCTATTATGGAGTTGTTTTTCTGTGTTCGAATGACAGTGAGTCTTTGCAGTTCTCGGGTCCCCCCCCCCTCCCTTCTTGTTCAGAACAGTTTTCTGAAGGCCATGATTACATAGGCTGTTCTGCTTTGCTCGAGCAGCTCCTCAAGGCCATGGTTGTGTAAGCTGTTCTGCTTTACTGTTACACTACCAGATTATGATTCAAACATATTATATGAATTCCCCACAGTTAGAAGTACGCAAAACAATGCACTAATGTTTCCCTCCACTGTTTTTTATCCTTGTTTTGCCCCTTGTCAGTTTTCTGCTGCGGATGTGCTCATCCCTCCTTCAGTTTCCTCTCCATGGCTCTCCTGACTTCCACCTCTTTTTCCCCTGTTCTCCTCCTCTCTTTCCCTTTGCCTTTCTTCTGATTCTTTATCGTCTTCGCTCCCCATCTCCTACCCCTTCATCTGTTCCTGCTTCTGTTTCTCTGCAGCTACATCCAAGAAATGTTAATAAACTGAGCAAATTCCCATTATCGCTCAGGATTTAATGGCTAATGGCCAGACCATTAGCCTAATAAGCTAATTCATTTCCACATTATCAGATATCAGATGAAGAACCATTAGGTTTCAAGAAAACCTCCATCAAGTGTAGGGAATTAATCAACCACCATTAAACAAGCTAAACTGAGACCTGCCTAAGCCCTGCACTGATTTGGGTTTGGGTTCAATTCCCGGGCCTGAGGTCTTTGTGTGGTGTTTGCATGTTCTCCTCGTGCTTGTGTGAGTTTCCTCCAGGTACTCTGGTTTCCTGCCACCGTCCAAAGATATCATGTTTAGCTTTATTGGTGTCACTAAATTCTAAGTCACTATGCTCAGGGCAGCCCAGCGGGGGGAGTGGTTCACTTCTATACAACCTTAAAGCAAGAAGGTCTTGGGTTCGATTCCTGGGCCTGGGGCTTTTCTGTGTGGAGTTTGGATGTTCTCCCTGTGCTTGCATGGGGTTTCTCCTTCCATAGCGAAGAAATGTATGTTTTGGTTAACTGGTGACTCTAAATTGTCTGTAGGTCTGAGTGTGAGTGAGTGGTTGTTTGTTTGTGTGTTTCTGTGTGTCGACCCTGCAATGGACTGTCGACCTGTCCGGGGTGTACTCACCCCTCCCTTACAGTGAGCTGGGATTGGCTCCAGCACCCTTCATGACCCGGAAACGGATAAGTGGTTGAAGATAAATGAATGGATTAGTAAACCAATTGTTGGATCATGGGAAAAGTCTTTATCGACCAAAGAATCAATATAACAACTGGGTGGAGACAAATCACTATCAAATAAATACACAGGATCTGCAACAATAGAAATAATTTTTAAACAAGATTCAGATCCCACATGACTGATGCTTCCATCCAGTGGACCATCCTGTATTATGGTGATGCATCACAAATAAATTGAGGCCTCAAGTGGATGCATGAAGGAAGGAAGCATATCACCCATAAACAGACACGTCGATTATTTGACAATTCAATAGAAGACACTGATTTTGATAGAGCTAAAGAGCAGCTGAAGCCAAGATGGCAGACAGGAACAGTGCCATGAGAAAAAATATCACATGAGGTGGTACACAGAGTGAATGATCAACATCATCAACTGTGAACAACAATCTGCTGTGGTGTCAAAGTAAAAAGCTTCATTCACTGAATAAAGAGTCATGTTCTAAACACAGTACAGAGCCCTCAGGTCATACTGTTCAGGCTTGAAGTCAGGGTTACAGATGACCATGTAACAATTGATCTCCACGTCTGTCTGAACTCCTGGCTCCATCATGCTGGCACCTGACCACATCACAAAACTCTCAACACCATGAAGGGGTTTGATACCATCTAAAAATATCACATTGATCAAATTTCACATAATTAGAAAAAAGTCTCTTTTTTCCCCCTCTTTCAGCTTTTCCTTGTTCAGGGTCACACAACAAGTCAGCTTCCTGAGACATGCATGATTGATTTGACTGCAGTTTAATGCCGGATGCCCATGCTGTGTGTGTCCATCACTTCCTCCCCTCCTGCAGTGCTGCACACCTGTAAGCAATCACAATTGAGCTGGGTATAAAGGCTGAGGTGGAAGGGCAAGATGAGGACACTCATAGGAGCAAAGGGCAATCGCCAGACAGCTCCTGGGCTTAATAGCCACACATGTGGCTAATAAACCTTGTTCTGGGCTTTATTCTGACAACCATGCTTGCTCCTGTTATTCTCCTTCCACCTGGCTGTTCCTGACTTTGTTGATCCCCTCCACCCTGGACTGCTTTGTGGACCTGACAAGCAGACCAGACATGATTTAATATGGACTGGGACACCAACTGACTCAATGTTCATGTCTTTGGACTGTGGGACTGAAATGGAGAACCTGGTGGGATCCCACACAGACACATGGAGCATGCAAACTCCACACACAAGAAAGGCCCCAGGCCAGGCCTTCAACACACAACTTTCTTGCTATATAAGTATTACCAATAAAGCAATGTGAAAGGTACATGTAGCAATGATAATGAACCAGTGCCAGTGGCACTTCCTTTTGAAGGAGCTGAAATGATATAAACACACTGACATTTACTGATAAGACACAAAGATGCTGTAGCTTGCTGCTCTCACGCCTGAACATTTGGTAACCATGGTAACGACAGAAATTCACCACCTGCTCCAAACTGAAAAATTATAGAGGAAACAGTTCAAAACAAAACAGAAAGTCACACAGAAGTAAAGCAAAGGATAACAGGTGGGTGCAATAATTTGACTGAACTACATTTTAGTTTTAAGTATCCAGCTGAATTTTGTTTTGAAACTTGGTTTGGCAAATCATTTCAGGTTTTCTAAGATTAACTTGATTTACAAAGATGTTGACTGACGGTGAGCTTGCTGGCTTCATGTTTTGGAAAGATAATTGATTAAATTAGTAACTGGCTGTTACAGTTACTGATAAATGAAAAATACAAACACACACATATCCATAAGAATATAATCAAAAAACTTCAGCGATGTCTAGAAAAAGGAACGTGTCAAATAACACAAAATCATAACAGAGTTACATCAAAGCACTTTACATATACAGCAAGTCTAGACCAAACTCTTTATGAAGTTCTTAAAGAGACCCAACAAATCCCATCATGAGAAAACACTTGGTGATAATTGAAAAGGCATTGATTCAGATTTATTCCCTAAAATGAGAACTAAATGAATAAATTTTCGTTTAGTAGTTCAGTAGTTTATTTTGGTTCATTGATTGATTAAACATAAATGCATCACAGGAAAACTGTAGGCAGAAGCAACATCTTATATAATGCTTTTTACATGACATCGCACCAAAACAAAAAAACAAATGGTGTTACAGAGATCAATTATCATAAAGTATGTGATGTAGGCTTAGTACATTTACAGAGGCTGCCAAAGGTAACTTAATATATGTAGTCATACTAGGACTTTATATTTATCAATTGCCCTAAGTAATTTTTTTTTTTTATTTACACATAGAACTACACAGTTTTAATTCATCACAGAGACTATTCCACAGGTTTACCCCAAAAATACATCTACGTCTTAAATTAGTCCTTACCTTTATTTTTTCAAAAACACAAGTTACCCAAAGTTCATACCTGCTTACGCTTGTAAAGAGAATTTTTGGGTTCAACTAGATATTCAAATTTTGAGGTATTTAAATTAATGAAGCTTTGATTCGTTGGGTCATAATATTTTGAGTGGTTTACAATTGGCTCTCTTTTTTAATCTAATTATTGGACCAGTGTTAGTTATAGTGTTTCCTCATACCTCCACACTGATTTAAAAGTTATTTTGTCTTCTATAGGATTGCAGTGGTTTTGGATAATTTAGATTTAAAATTGTTTATATCTGCTTTCCAAATGAGTTTATCATCAATTACTACACCCAAGAATTTCATTTCGCACACTTGTTCGATTTCAAAATCATTCATTTTGAGCTTAACTTGACAATCTACACTATAATATATATACTATTAATGTCAGTCTTCCTATAGTGCTGCAGAGAAACCCTGAGTTGTTTTTATTTTATTTTATTAATGCTGACTAATAGGAGCTTCTTAAATTAAGGGAGTTATCAGTATCAACATTTAAACATAGTAAAGCCATAGTGCAAGTCACCAGGTCATCAGTCAGTGCCGGAGAGAAGTCCTCTATTGAAATTAGACATGGCATTGTAGGAAATCATGTCTGAATATTCCCCTTAAATTTAGCCACAGCATTTTCAGATAAACGTGTGCTATAACTGAATTTATTCCTAAAGTCTGTGCAGCCAATTGTTATTAGGTAATGGTCAGAGAGGGTTAGGGTTAGGCCACCTCCAAAGAGGGCTTTGGAGGAATATTATTATTTGGTCAGTTTCAATGCCATATGGTTAAACAAAATCAAGGGCATGTGGTCGTCTTCTTGGCATTTAAACTGTGTATATGTGTATATGTATGTGTGCTGTTGTTAATAATGGAATGAAATGCTGTTTATCAGTGGATTAGATGTGACATGATGTGTTGTGACAGATGTGGTCCAGTGTACAGGTCACTGATTGCCTGCTTGTATTTGAACTTTGGTATGGTTTCTGTGAGCAACTTTGATGGCCTCATAGTTGACCTGACCTTTGGCTTCAAGTTATGTCATGTTTTCTCGTTAATAATTGAATACTTTGAACTAGCAATAGAAACAACTCAACCTGATATGATTCATGACATAACAATGCAATATCTTACCTTCTAAGGTACTTGCCATGAATGAAGACACATCTAGCTCAGAAGGATGTGGATCTCAGGAGGTGGTGGCTCAGTTGGATCCCCCCAAAAATATTCACAACCAAATCCTCCAACTACTTAGCACCAGACTCAGTGATGAAGCTCTCATGGTTTGTGGAAAACAATGCAGGACTGATCACAAGTCTTCTTGATTACAATCTATTATCACATGTTCTTGTATGATAAAATACATCCAGTGTGATTGAGGAATGTGGTCGAGTAGCCTGTAGCAAGGGGTGATAGAGATCATGAAGAGCTGGGATAAGAGCTGTGAGGGTGAAGATGGCAGAAAAGCTATGTGTTCCTGAATCATATGATGTGTTTCCCAGGTGATGCAACAGGACCTCCTGCTCATGCAGAGGGGCTCATACTACTTGGAAATCCAGTGTGAGGTTGTGCTAGACCTGTCTGATGACACTCTGTGGTCTATGATCGACCAACAGAGGCTGCATGCCGCTAAGGCCATGGCCAAAACTCAGGTGCAGCTCCTCCTTATTTACCTGGAAATGCTTTACCAAGAAATCTTGAAGGACTGCAGGGAGCTGCAGGCCTTTGTTGAGAAACACAGCCAGGGTTTGGTGGATGCTCATACAGCAGCCTCCATTCAGCAGAGGCTCCAGCAGACCCACCAGGACCTGAAGGACTTTGAGAGAAGACTGACCAAGAGTCTAGGCCCACTAAATCTTCAAAACCCACTCATTCGAGACGTAGGAAACATTCTCTACCCAGAGATCAGTGCGTTATTAGTCATAAAAATGCCAGTGATATTTGACAGATGCAGGTCGCATGCAAGTCTGACGTCGACCTCTGTGTACCTGTGTTGGGAGGTGGCTGGTCAGCACTTTATGGAACCAGATGAGCAGTTTGAGATCTGCATAAAGAGCCTTCGACCAAATGCTGACGACAACATGGACGTGATGAAATATGTATGTGAGTCACACTACATATATGTAAACCAACTAATCTCTGACAGGCATTATGAATTCTCTGTCAAGAGAATAGATACCACCAAACTGGTCTATGGAGTGTGGACGGACACCATCATCCTGAAAACCATGAACATTTCTAGTCACCAGGCACATGAATCTGAGGAGAGAGAGAGAGAAGAACTCACAGCCACAGTTTTTAATTTGAACTATTAAAAAAATGTTAACTTAAATGAAACTTTGTTAAAACTTTGAGTGTGAAACCTTTTTTCTCAACAACTTTATTTGTATTTGCAAAACAAATTGCTGCAGAAAACAGACTAAAATGAAACATTCAGGTTTTCAGTTTGTTAGAACACTTTGTTAGAAGAGAAGATAAAAAAAGAAGTGTCACAGTGAGATTCTACTCCAAAAGTTACATTTTCTATGCTTTTATTTTGATTGTCAAGGTAGGGACAGGAAATTGGTTAAAGAAACCAATGAGATGACATGCAGAAAAGGACTACTCAGAGAAAGTGCACCCATGTGAACGCTTTAATCACTGGGTCATTACTATAGTAATATTACTGTACAGACTTTACAACAGTATAAGACGAGAAAGGCAGCCAGTGAGGCTGAACACAAGGGGCATGAGGTAAAGTGAAGGCGCGCTTTTAATCAGTGTTGCAGTTTGAGTATCATGTATATTCAGCATAATTATTCTTCTATGCTGTCATGTTCAAACTCGAGATAGAAAGCGCTAGAATATTCACTAAATGGGGCTTTAATAGTTTTTCCAATTTCATAATCTATTTTTAATCTAACCAGGGTTCAAGTAATGATGAAATCACCTAGTTTTATTTTCATGTGAGGTCATGAGGAGCACTCAGTGATGTCAGAGCCATGTCTGAATGACACCAGAGTAATAATATCAGCGACGGTCTTGGAACTTGAACTTTGACATGTATACTCACGCATCATTGAGAAAAAGGTCTGACACTGGATTTCAGTCAAGAGGGAATTCAAATTTATGATGGATTATGTGTGCATCCAGGGTCACCAAAAATTAGTGTGCGACCAGCTGGCTGTTTGGTGGACATTGTGGTATTCTGTCACGTTTGATAAAGAGCTGTTCTTATCGCAAACAACAGAATCTAAGGAAATGGGCAAACCAATTAATACAACTATAAGGTGGATTACATCTTTTCTCTGGACCAAAGAGAGAGAGAGGAAATGGGAGGGAGAGAGGGAAAAAAGTATATGTGTGTAATTGTGTGAATGTTGACAATAACATTGTGTTATTGTCCTCTTCCACTTGACCATTTCCTTCATTTAGAGGAACAACTGACTGCCTACAAATCCTGGTTAACAATGGGAACATCACAGTCCAATATAACTCACTTCCTTTATTTATCAGACAGCCGCAGATACAGTAAATGACAAATGAAGCTGAGTCTGGAACTAATGATCCAGTTGTTTGAAGGTCACATACATGTGAACATGTTCCTTGGCTGGTTCTACGTTTTGTGCATTTTAAGTGCTTACATGCATTCTTTTGTGTTTCTCTTAACAGACTGTGTTTAGAGAATCAGAAAATGTCGGGGAAATCCGGAGATGTTAATATTTATCAGTAGAGACAACAGCGTTGTGTTCATATCATAGTCTGTATATAAAAAGTTTGGGATCTTGCTCACACCACAAAAGCACAGATGGGATGAGCTGAAGTCACTGTTGAACCAAAACATTCAGTGGCCTGACCCAGAGCATGCAAGCGAGCGCTCTTGAAACATCCATACAGTCGAATGGTTGAAACCATGTAAAGGTTTACGGGTTTACGGGAAACGCTCAGCCTGCATTCAGAAACTGGGCCTTTGTGATATCCCAATAAAGCAACCACCTCCCACAGCCGTGCACCGACATGCACTGCTAATTCAAAATCATTAAAGAAACACTTCATTCTGCCTCAGTTCATGCATTCCTGCAATTAAACAAATATTGTCACATCACACTAATGGTAAGGGCTCTGCTTGTCTTCTTTGTGCTAATGTAAGAAGTACTTCCTCAACCACTTAAGGCCTTTCTGAGTGCACCAATGGGGTAGAAAAATGTTGGCATACATTACCATGTTTGGATGCACTTTCCTATTCATTTGAAGGAGAATGTGTGTCCAAACCTTTGACTGGTTTTCTTATGAAATGGAGGGCAGAGCAGGTTGCAGATCTTATAATTGATTTAGTGAAATCTCCACAGTGCTTAGATTTCAAACAGGCCTTGGCACTGACTTCCTGCAACTGACCTGACTTCAGGACTCCTTCCTTCCTTAATTACCATTTCCACGAAATCATGAGCAACTGCTGATCTCACATCAGTTCTAGTAAATATGCAGGACTGTGATTTGATATTGATCTAAACGCAAGCGCTTGTGTAAAAGCTCCATAATTGTGGTTGTCACACCCTTTCCACTTAAGTGTCATCTAGTTGAACTTGCTACAAAATTTCCACATCTGAGAAACCTGTCATACTGTTCTCCGGAAGCATGCAGAATGCTTACAATGCCAAACAAGAGTGACTACATGTGTCATACTAAAACACAGCTGGGATCAAGCCTACGTATCAAACAGAGAGAGTCAGACAAAAGACCTGATTTAATCAACTCCTGTTACCGTCAGGATTTAAATAAACAGACTAACCAGGCTGTGAGCTGTTTGACACAATAAAGTAAGATTTGCCTCTGCCACCGTTAGTGATCATGCCAAAGGAAATCTTGTTCAAATCACAGCTCAGTCATTGTCGTTCACTTATCTGTTCTGTGATGTTACAAAACCAGGATTTTAGCAACAGCTTTAAGTGAAAGTGAAGAAAACATGTCAGTGGAACAGCTTCATTGTATCACAACAATGTTGTTTATTTACAGTTCTCATCAGGGTCCTCATCTTGACAAGACACAACTGAGCAGGTATGAGGGTTAGACCTGATCTTGTTTCACCACATATAACAAACAAAATACATAGTTCATATCAGTCAATGCTCATTTGCTTCTTGTAAGTTTGTAGCACTTCATACCTGTAATGTTTAAAAACTGGCAGTTTCAGATTTACGGCTGCTCATCAGCAGGTTCTCCACTGCTGCTGCTGCTGCTGTCCTGTGATAAGCACTCTATTGGCTTCTCATGGCAGGGCTGCAGCTAGTCAACAGGGTGGGGCAGCACAAAACACACTGGACTATAAACATACCCCAATCTGTCAGCATTTAGCAGAAAACATCTGCGTCTGCCCAGAAATGCTGCACAAACTCTGTCAGATACAATGAAAGTTGAGTCGCTCAGGACTGTTGTGCAGACTGTGCAGTCTGTAAGGTGCTGGAGATCCTTAGCAACAAAAGTCACTGAATATTTTCTCTTTCTTGCTGTAAACTCTAGAGACTTACATGGCAGGCACCAACAACAATGCCGCTTTCAAATTCCTTTTTGATGCTCAATTGGAACTTCAGCAGATTGTCTTGACCATGTCTACGTGCCTTAAATACATTGCATTGCTGCCATGTGATTGACCAGCAGTTGAACAGGTGTAACTAATAAAGTAGCACAGTGTGATCTAGTAAATGGACTAGTAAATTTGGATTTTTCCAAGAGAATTAATAAAGTTTCCATCTAATCTGATATCTGAGGGTAACACAGAGGAAAGCTCATGCAAATTTGCATCCATGGAACCTGCAGTCAATCCCAGCTGACAGTGGGTGAGAGCCAGTATCACCATGGACAGATGCGGTCTCTCACAGGGCCGACACATAGACATAATAGTGCTTAATACTTTTACTGAGCTCCAAAAGCTCCAATAAGACTTTTTTTACAGAAAAATCTGATAAGAATTTTTTTCCCCTGCATGCACAGCTTTTGTGCCTTTTCTCTAAACAGGCGTGAACTGAGCAGAGAGTTGCTCTGTAAGTAATGGTTGAAATAAGTGCCTCCGTTTAAAATTCTCAGTTACATATAAGATAAAAGTTCTGCAAAGTATATGAAAAGCTTCACCTAACAACGTGCTGCAGCAGTAAAGACAGAAGATTTGCACCATGACTGGTCCAGAACCATCTCAGTGCAGCTCAGGAGCTGCAACAGGTCTACTCCCGCCTCTAGATGACCTCCAACGACTCTGACAGTTTGCACATCACTTAAGTTTTTTTCCCAGAAACGTGGGAGTCCTGTTCATGGTGTGAACTTACGACAGAAAGGTCCTTTGTGAGTCTTATCTGTTCATCCGCTCAGAGCTGGTGTGCCTGTGAAGTGAAGTGAAGTGAATTCGGTCCCAGTTCGGTGGGTTTGCGATAAAACACCGCACCTCTCAGCCCGGCCAGAGACATTCGAGCTCGTTGACCTATCTGATGCAGCTTCAGCAAGAATTCATCGTTTCCCACGATGTAAATCAGCGGATTTAAGGCGCTGTTGAGACAGGCCAGGCCCCGGCCCACCTGGTGCGCTATGTAGATTTTCCGGAAACTGGACAGGCACACCCCGCTCTGCTTCAGGATCCTGGTTTTCAGGTTTAAGTTCCGAAATACGTGATAGGGGATGAAACAAACGGAGAAGAGTATGACTAGGATGACCACAAGCTTCAGACACCTCTGCTTCAGCAGTGGATTAACGGTGCGCTTCCTGGCTAGGACCACGACAATGTGGCCGTAACACAGGACGATGATGACCAGCGGCACGGCGAACCCGCTGACCGCCCAGCCGATGCTGTAGGGCAGGTAGCGGCCGATCAGCTCGTTGGAGGTGGTGTCGAAACACGAGTACGGCATGTTCAGGTCGTTTTTGTCAAAGAGCATGTCCGGGAGGATCTGGATGACCACCAAGTGCCAGACCAGGACGCTGATGGCCAGGGAGTGTCGGCTGGAGATTTTGCCCATCACCCTCATGGGGTGCACGATGCCCAGATACCTGTAGACGCTGATGCAGGTGAGGAAGCCGATGCTGCCGTACAGGTTGAGGTTAAAGCAGAAGCGGGTCACCTTGCAGAACGTCTGCCCGAAATACCAGCGGCTGTTCCATGCGTAATAGTGTACGAGGAATGGCAGTGTGGACAGGTAGAGCAAGTCGGCTACTCCCAGGTTCAGCATGAAGACGTTGATGTTGCCGATGTTGTTCCAGCAGCGGCACACGCTCCTCAGCCCCCATATGTTAGACGCCATCCCGACCAAAAAGACGGTGACGAACACGGAGGGCAGAAATCTGTGCGTAAAGTTCAGGTCGATGCTCTCACACGCGTCCGCCGTCAAGTTCCCGGACATGTTGGCCCTTTTCGTTCACATGGAGAGGAAGAACAGCAGCCGTCTATACACGGCAATAAAACAACACAACTAACACACACGATCGACAGAACCGAATATGAAACCAAGAAAATACCCCGCCCACTTCCAGTCCTCAGGATGGCTTGAAGACTGAGATGTTCCATAAACTCAATTTCCCTTGCAATCCGTGCCAAGTAAAATTGAAGTTAGTATTGGCGATAACGATCCAATACTATATCAATACTACTGACAAACTACACATTTTAATATGAGAATCGATTAACAAACATCAGGTGTCAGAGACACGAAGACACAACACACACAACAAATCAGGTCCTCCTGACAGAGCAGGAGAGTAGCACCGAAATCAGCTCAAAATCAAATTTCCAGTCAGCACACACACACACACACACACACACACTTATCAAACACAGAGTGACAATCTTTATAATGTGGGTAGATGGATCATGATGTGCCGCTGATCACGGTAATGAGCCTCATCCAAGACGGTGATGAGTCTGCCAACAGGCCCAAGGTGGACTGACTGGCTGTCTGGTGTGGTCAGAACCACCTGGAGCTAAATCCGCTGGAGACTGTGGCCCCACTGTACCCCCTCAACAGCCATTAACAGTACAGTTCCCAGTGTGGACTCATGTAAGCTGAAGTGGACCTCCCAGGTTGTAGTCTCTGTGTCAGCTGAGAAAGTTCAACATGCATCAGGAGCTGCTGGTCATCTTCGACACTGCCATCATCCAGTCTGTTCTCTGCACTTCCATCACTGTCTGATTTGGATCGGTCACCAAGCAGGACAGGAACAGACTACCACAGACTCAGACCATAAGGTCTGCAGAGAGGATCACTGGAGCCAACCTGCCCTCCATCCAGGACTTTACAGGCCCAGAGTCAGGAACCAGGCAGGTACCATCGCTACAGACCCCTCACACCCCAGACACAAACTGTTCAGACTGCTTCCCTTTGGAAGGCGCTACAGAGCTCTGTTTGCCAAAACCACCAAAACGAAAAACAAAAACTGTTTCTTCTTTACACGTTGCAGCTCTGTTGTAAATCACTGATTCTTGAGAGTCGGGATAAAACAAGTCCCACATAGAAAAGTCTTATTTATATCAAAAATAAAGAAATTAATGATTGACATACACATAAAGTCAGATCTAAAGGAATTGTGAATACTGATGTCATGTTTTAGCATAGATAATTCCTTTTTTGGGTTATCTGGTTAAATGTATGACCCGTGGTTAGACGCCCCATGTTATTTCTCTTGTCCTCAGCAAGCGGTCACAATATTCACCAGCCCCAAAAAACTTTAAAAACCTATACAGTTGTGAAAACATTTATATCAAAGTTGTGTCCTCTGTTTCCGTTGACTCTGTCAGATTTTTCATAAACCTCATTAAATCAGGCAATAGCATGGTCAGCTTTCCTGCATTCCTGAGGACCCCTTTTCATTCTCCTGGCTGTGGTGAATGCAGCAGCACCACACATGGTCAAGTAAGTTTGACATTTTGTTAATGTTTTAGATGAAAAATTAAGTGAAATATTTAGAGAGAGCTGAGAGCATCCTCCCAACACACTGAGGAATTAATCTTTGTTCCCCTATACATATGCTTCTTTGAGTTTCAACCTACTACCTATGCTTTTCCCTCGTCTCTAAGCTTCCTGTCTTCATTTGTATTTCTACCAATAGGAATTCCCCTTTTCTGACTTTGATGCCATCTCAGCATTTTATTAAGGCCTTACCTATCTTTGCGAGAGGGCTGCCACATCAGCTTTTAGGTCTGTTTCCGCTACCCCCATTTTCCTCCACCTCGGGTCTTCATACTTATGCCTTATCATCGTGCCTGTGTGTTGGCTCTTAACACATGCTCATGTGAATCTTTTATCTCTCTCATAAATCCTCTTTTGACACCTGTACCCTCACTGCTTCCTCTCTACTGTGAGTGTGTGTATGATCTCTTTGTTTCCTCAGCGCTAACACAGTACAACCAATTTCCATTTGCTTTTTGTGGTTAACATAGTAGCTTGTGCTGTTTTAGTAATTGAAATAGTAGTATTTGTGCTCTTTAATGTCTATTACAATATTATGTGTATTACATGTATTCTTTAGCATTCAGCCTATTATATTATGTACTACCTGTGTTCTTCAGTATTCAGCATAGCATTGCTCACAGTTCCTTCCCAAAATTTTCTTCAACAGCTGTGGTCTGCTTTTTGAATAATTTCCTTTTATTTGCTTATTACTGAATAACTTTCCAGCATGTGTTATATATAGCACTTGTCTACTTGATTGATTGATTGATGTAAAATCTAAAAGGTCCAGTGTGTAGTTTCCACTGTTGAAAATATACACACTGGCTTCTTATAGAAAGTAGAAGAATTTCAGTGTTGATTTTTCAAATCCAGTTTACTTGGACCATAAGACCAAAAGTGCACCTGTGGTAATTTTGTTTTGATCCATAGGCTATGTGTCCGGGATGTTGTGGCATTCTGGACACATAGCCTATGGATCCTTTCTGTTTGACTCGGACAGTGTGCAAAACCCGGCCAAGTGTGTGTGTAGATGTTTTCAACATCTGGTTGTAGAAGCAAACACTGGACCTTTAAGATTTTCCATCCATCCATGAATCAATCATGTTAAGTAAATGGACATCAGATTCGATAGTCATGTTAAAATGCATTTTTCATGAGTTGTGTATTAAAGGAAAGCATGGCTAGAGAGAAATTGTCAGTTGAGGAGTGAAGGAGAGGAAATAGAGAGTACCAACAAAAGAGAAGAGAAACAATAATAGTGACCCGGACAAGAAACACAAAGACAGAGGTGGAAGAGGAGAGTTCAACACAAAAAGTAATAGAGATCATGGGAGACAGGGCACAGAGGAATCGGAGAAAGGTGTTATTTCTTAATCTATTGTCACTTTCATCTGTTTAAAAAAGCATTTGTTCATTCGTCAACACCGTAAGATCTTTATCAGCGCGTCAGATGTATGGTTTTGGATTTTTTTGAGGAAAAATCTAATTCTTTCTTCAGTTTTTGTTTTTACGTAATAAAGGATCATCAGATCTATATCCTCTTGCGTCTTATTCACTTAAGGATTTTTTTCTGTGGTGGCAAAATAAAAGATAATGTTTGAAAATGCACATTTTTAGAAATCTGTCTATTCATAACAGTGTGAAATTAAGCCTTAAGTTTATATATTATATTTTATTGCATATCAGAGTAAATACTATTACAAATACATCAGAACTTAAGATTCGTGTTGGGCTATTATTATTATATAATTATATACTTTTAGTGTGTCCATCTGATGGAGTTGACACAAATAAAGTCTTTAAGGTAAGCATGTGAATTTGTTAAAAATGTTTTTTAACCTTCAGTCTGCACTTTTACTTGGTTAACTAGCACAGATCTTTATCTACATGAATATACAACCCTAATCTATAGAATGTAAATTAAAAAAAAAAAGTTTTTCTGAAAGTGTTTTGTCACTTTTGAAAGGTTTGGGTAAACATTCTCATTCAAATGAACAGGAAAGTGTGTCCAAACGTTTGACTGGTAGTGTATATTTCCTTTTAATTTAATTTTTTTTTTTTAATCTTTTATTTCTATCTTGTCTTTTTTTTTGGGGCAGGGTAGGCCATTATACAGTTTGATCATTTGAACCAAGAAATCTGTTGTGATCAGAGCTCTGCTGCAGGAGAAAATAAGATAAAATATAATTTAGCGAATGTAAACGTTGCCTTTCTGTTCAACACAACAGTGAGGGATATAGAGTAAAATAGGAGTATCTAACTGGACACTGAGCCTAAACTGTAAAAAAGCTGAAATGTGAAGCTAAAAGATAAGAGACACTGAGGAGCTGAGGGAAGATGCAAGATTGGTTGTCCTCTTTTAGTTTCTGAACTCTTGAACCAAACCGACCTACAGGAATGTAGAGATAAGTGTGAATACTGCTAGCATTAGCTTGTTTTTAAGTCTGCATATAGATCACTGCAGAAACCACAGCACTTACAACTGACCAAGGTCAACTTTCACATCCTGATTTAAAATCATTTTGAAATGTTGGCTCAGCTTCCTGCTGTGACACAATATTAACTGATCTGTGTCCATCTGGTCTTCTCTCTCCTCTGGGTTCCCACAGGTGGGACCTCTGTCCTGGAGCTGGACTTCCTCATAGCAGGGTTAGCCCTGCTATGCCCCCTAACCCTCTGGACAGGTGAGGGCACAGAACCTCGGGCGATAGGCTTTAGTGCTCCAGCAGTCCTGGTTTTCAAGCTGGATGGAACGAGGTGAGCTGTAGCTGCTCTTACATTATCCCAGCCCCTGAAAAACACACAGACAAAACATAAGTCAGTTAGAAGTTACTGCCATTGGCTTTCAGGTGATGTAAGGTCATTCCTTCAGCTCCAGTCTTTATGCTGTCAGCGTTGCACCAGAAACAATGATGTTGAACTGTGTTGTGACATGGAGGTAATGAATGAGCTGACGTTGTTCAAGTACTGTAGAAACCATATGAAGACATTTAAAATGAGTAAATTTTATTTTAGAAATCTTTCAGGCTGAGGATGAACCAGTGGCACTGGTTCCTCAGCGGTAGCAGTCTTTGATGGTGGGTCCAGTATAACCACTGTTGAGTATGATGGCTGAACTGAGTTGAGATAGTCTGTTCAGCCTTTTTGCTTCAACATCACCATCATCATCGCTACTGTTGTAAACCATTCACATTGGCTCCCTCATGATTTACCATGAAAGTAGCACTAGGTTCTCTTTATGACCATAAAGGGGCTTTAAACAAATAAGCTGTGGAATTGTTTCATATATAATTATGAATGTGGTGTGATGATGTTGTACTGTTGCCTATGTGTTATCACTTCCACCAGTGTTTTTCATGTCAGCTTTAAGTCAGTTTTTAAGTAATGAATGATAGTTATATAATAATCATAGAGGCTCTTCACCCTCATAGTTTGTATTTTATACATGTTGTGGAAAAGAACCTTGCTTCAAAATGCATGAACAAGTATTTGTCCACTGGGACTTCACATGCTGTTTATACACTTACCAGTTGCAGCCCTTGGAGGCCCTACAGCAGAGTCTGGCACAGCCTGATCTGGCACAGCCTGGTCTCGGCTTGCAGGAGACAGGCCCGCCACCTGTTGGTGGTGTGGATGGAGACCCCTGGGCCACAGCTGTGAGAGCAAGGGCTCCAGTCTGAGGTCCACTCAATGCCGTTGGGGATTGAGGCAGAGAGCAGACCAGACAAAGCACCCCATGGTCCTGACGTGTCTGCTCTGCTGGAAAGACACCAGAGCAAAAAGTATTTTCTGTGTGCACAGAGGTGAGCGCTGTTTGAAGAAGGAGGCTTTGATGAGACCTCATGCTTCAGGAAATCCTTCAAATGCACAGTGTGGCATGTCGTAAACTGCTGCTCAAATGAGGTTAACCTCCTTAGTTCTGAAATGAGTTTTCTTCAACACAAGCTTTTGTGTGAGCTGGCTGTAGCTCCTTGTTGACCTGAAGTTAAAGACAGCTTTGCAGAAATTAACAGAAAACCATATAAATGTTAAAAATCAAGGCTGAGGTGATGATGAGGTCTCAGCCTTGCAGTTTTTCTTTCTTTTTTACAAGTCATAAGTCCTAATAGCATCATCCTTTCTATGGTGAAATGTTTGCGATAATCTGTCCTTTGTCACCAGCCTAATTACCTGCTGATGGATTTGAAGAAATGCTGTCGTCTGTGCTGTCAAACACCCACTCTTTGCAGCAGTGGCCTGGGAGTCTCATCAGTCAGGAGTTGGTGCATTTATCAGCAGGTCCCTGCAAATCAGCAGTGCACAGGGGCATGCAGGACATTCCCCCTCCCAGGCAGCAACAGAGCTGGGCACAGGAAGGCTGAAATACCTGTCCTTCCTCCAGCCTCGTTCCGTTCAGCTCACATCCCAGCTCGTTCAGATCTGAGTTCAGCAGAGGACACGAGAAAGATCTTATGGGAGTGAGATAAGTGAACATGCACAGACAAATAAGCTGCTGGAACAAGGCCATCATTTGAAGAGCAAGAGCAGGCTGTGTAGCTGACATACATACTAAGCCTACAATACCAACCCTAACCTTTATATTTTCATTTCCGTGGACTGCTCATCGTCTGCTCTGCTGATTTATAAAGTATGTTTCTTCTGCTAATAATTGGTAAGTTTGCTTTTGCACAAAATAAAATCCAAACCAAAGGCAATGACAAACGATACAGAGTGGAGGGAGAGGCGGAAAACTCAGAAAAGCTTTTACAAACAAAGCTTTTACCTTTCTGATACCAACAGAGATAGCTTGGTACTGGTACTGCCTCTGAGTGGCAGTACCAGTAACACACAGTGATTGTGTAACAGCAGAAGTGGCTGTTGGCATGAGAACGGTATTTAAAGGTATGTGTAGTGGTTCATCGTAATAAAGTTGGGTAACTTTATTACAATGAGGACTTGTCTACAGCTCTGTGGAAATGGTTTGTCATCATGGGATCCAGGAAGTCCATGTTGCTACGTGACTGAAGGAAGTCAGAGGAAGGTGGAGAAGAACAATAGTGTGGAGGATGCTGTGGTGTGACCAGCAGACAGTGGTCATCTCATTGCTGTAATGGTAATTTCATAACCTGGTCAAGAAGCTTTTTTAATTGAGCATCAGACAAGAACAACTCCAGCATATTGTGAGTGTGTGGGTCAACAGAGAGTGAACAGTGTTGTCAAATGAGCTCCTGGAGCTGTTGAACAGGGCCAGTTATTAACACGGGTGCTTGCCGCTGTGACTTGAGTGTAATACAACTGAGACACAAATGCTTTAGCAGCAGATAGTTTGTCAGTTGTAATGGCATTGCAGATTGAGTGTGTTGTGTTCGCACCGACACATTGGCCGAATGCACAAGGAAAGCTGGTCACACTTCAGCCCTCTCTTGGCATCTCAAGTTGGCAGGTTGGTGCAGGCCTCGCCCTCCTGTCTGGGATAGAGCTGGCAGCAGCCACAGCTGTCTATCATCAGAGGAATGCCAAGAGGGCAGCGCGGCATTGTGGGAGAACATTGACATAGCCCACTGCACATCTGACACAACACCTGAAGTGAAAGGATGCTTACATAGTTAGACAGGTTTGAGTCAGGAGTGAACATGTTAAATAAAGATTGCATCGCTTCCTGTAAAGGTTGTGTATTCAGTCTCAAACATTCTGAAACAGAAACCTCTTATACACTCCAAAATATCATGAGCCCCACTCTATGCATTTTGCTTACAGTGCTGACTGTTGAACATTGTTTAACTTCACATATTTTAGCCCCTACAGTGTTCACAAACCAGCACAGGCCACAGACACACGTGCACATATGCATTGATTCCCAAAAAGGAGCAGTTTATGTTGTATCTTTAACCTGTTCCACATAATGTTGGACCATCTTGTGAAGTACTCATCTCTTCATCATCACCTTTTCTTAAATTGAACCAAAGCACAACTGTTATTATCGTAACCCCGGCAACGTCTGCTGCAGTGGGAGCATTATTATTTCATTGCATCAGAGGATATGTTAAAGCAATACCAAATGTCTTCTGGCAGTGTCATTAGTAATGGTGTAATGATACTTAAGTTATGCTTCATTAGTTCAGGTTATATATATTCATATACAATCATAAGTCTTTACATTCTGATAAACCCAGTAAACCACACTCCCTGTGGTGATTCCCCTCATGTAGATGATTCATTTCCAATCATCACCATTAGCATGTTGAGGGGGATTTCTGAACCAGCTATCAATTGCAGTCCCATCACATATGGGACCTTCCCCAGCAGGTCTTACCTGTGAAATGAGACACAACAGCAGGGAACAGGCCAGCTGGGGAGCTCTTCTCACCAGCTTCATCACCCTGTTTGTTCTTCTACCCCTCTGAATTCAAGAAAGCTACCGGCCTACATTTGTTTATACAGTCCGGGTTCTGATGTCACAGACAGTGGACTGCAAAGTAAATTGTTCCATGAGCACACTGAAAGCTTTCAGGTCTATCTCCACCTTCCTGGAGAACCTTTTCCACTGCTGCAGCTGGAAGTTGCTCAGGGAGCCAGCGTGTGTGAAGATGGCTGAGGAGAAGGAGCTTCTTTCAATGCTCATGTTACAGTACATTTCTCTGCCATCTCCTAACTCAACTATATACAATAGGTTGAAAGAAAAGAATAACTAAGGTCCTTGCCTCAAATTTCTCAGCTGTGTCTCTTTGTAATGTTCAGCTTCATCTCCTTTTGTGCCAGTAGTGTGATTCCAAAAAAACAGCAGTCTTTTATCTAATTAACAAGCCACAGATCACTAGGAACTGAAAAATCTACTCTTAAAAAGGCTGTGTTCAGAGGTGTGGAAATAATTGCTTATGCTGAGATCAGAAGAGATGTTCGGGCTGAAATAATTAAACCAAAACCTATATATAATAAAAAGGTAAAATCCAAATTTGATATCTGTGATATGTCTTGAATGGCATGAAAATTATGACAGGGATGCAAAATGTAACAATTAAGTCTTTTTAAATTATTTTACTTCTGATATTCAAATGAATGAAAAGTCTGTAATTGAGATTTCATTCCAATGATTTCAATGAACAAACAACATGCAAGAACTTGTTGAAGACACCTCTGGTGTTGAAGTTCAAGTTGATACTGTTACTAAGATTTCAAATAATAACGTTAATAACAATAACTTCATTTGTATAGCCCTTTGTGAAACAATGTTTCAATGTGCTTACCAGAAAAAAATATTCTTAATTATAATTATTATAAATTAAAAATTCATGGAAAGCTTTTATATAAAAGTGAGTTTTAAGAAGTGACATAAAAGCTAAAACCCACTGTGCTTTCCTAAGATGCATAGGGAGGGACTTCCAAAACTGAGGGGCCCATACCGAAAAGGCCCAGTCGCCTTTAGTAATGAGACCGGTGGGAGGGACAGCTTGATGAGCTTGGGTTGTGTATAGGGCTATAAGGAGTATATCCTTAATGTAGGTTGATGCCTTATCCTGTAATGTTTTAAAAGTTATCAATAAAATCATAAAATCAATCCTGAAACTCACAGGTAACCAATGGAGAGAAGCAAGTCGTGGTGAGGCATGTTCCCATCTCCTAGCCTAGCAGCAGCGTTGTGTATGAGTTAGAAACGGGAAATTGTCTTCAGATGGTTGGTGGAGTGGGAAGGACCAAATAAAAGGATCTCAGTTTTGGATTCATTTAGCTGGAGGAAATTCTGTGCCATCCAGGTTTTAATTTCTGTAAGACATGACAATATACATGTTGAGTTTACTGATTCACCGGCTTTGAAATATACAGCTGGGTATCATCTGCAGTGAAACAGTGAAAGTGGATGCCATGTTTGCGGAAAATGTGACCTAGGACAAGCATATGAATTGAAAATAATAATGGACCTAAGCTTTATGAGGGGGAAAGGGGGGCCAAGGAAGAGGATACATTTCCAATTTTTACCGTGAAGGTTCTACCTGAGAGGTATGAACAACACTACTCAGGAGCTAGGCCTTTGATCCCAACCCAATTTTTGAGGTGTTCGTTTAAAATTGCACGCTCAACTGTGCCATAAGCAGAGCTTAAATGTAAAAATAAGTTTGTTGAAGTTTCCAGAGTCAGTGGTTATTAAAAGGTCTTTAGTAACTTCAGTGAGTGCTGTTTCAGTAATGTGCCTGGCACAGAAACCAGACTGAAATTTTTGAAAAGTGCAATTGTGAGTCATAAAGGAAATTAGTTGCATAAAAACAAATTCTTTATAGAATTTTAAATAAAAAAGTCTTGAGATTGGCCAAAAATTATTTAAAACATATTATGGCATGTTTTAAACTTGTAGACAAAGGTCAGTAAGAGCCCAGGACCAGATAATAGCATTGGCTGCATGCTCAAGTCTTATGCTGCTAATTTAGTAAAACTTTTTCTCTCGCTCGCTCTCTCACATGGCTGGAGGACGTAACCCTAATCTTGTTAAATCTTTTAGTCAAAAGGCCCCTAAAACTCATGCCAGGCTCTTATTTGGTGAGTTCCCATCTAACACCATCCAGCCGTATCTCCTTCCATACAACTCCTGCCACCTTTTTGCTTATATATAAATATATATATATATATATATATTGTTGGCTGGTTAAAGGATTTTTGTACACATAGGTTTGAGTGTATTACAGTCAGTGATGTGCTAACTTCTAAGCTCTAATTGTATACACAACGCATATATCATATATCAAAAAAGACTTGAAGTCTGAAGTTCACAGACAACTCCATCAGTCTTTTGAATGGTGATTCATGATTTTCCTTATCTGTAAATGAGTCAAAGACTAAGGATATGATAATTGACTTTCGGAAAACCCAATCATGCTATCATTGAGAATGAGGAAGTTGACATTGTCCCTGAATATAAATATTTAGGAAGCATTATTGAAAACAAACTGAATTTCAATCCAACACTGAGAAAAAAGGCCTGACAGCATTTATTGTTTGTCAGAAGGCTTAGAAGGCACCAGTGGGCGTACCTAGGGCCTTTCTGCTTGGAGTTTGCATGTTTTCCCCATATGCCTGTGGGCTTCTTCCAGGTACTCTGGTTTACTCCCACAGTCCAAAGACATCATGTTTAGGTTAGTTGGTGACTCTGAATTGTTTGTAGGTCTGAGTGTGAGTGTGAGTGGTTGTTTTCTCTGTCTGTCTCTGTGTGTTGGCCCTGTGATTGACTGGCGACCTGTCCAGGGTGTACCCCACTTTTGCCCACTGTGAACTGGGATTGGCTTCAGCACCGCCTGTGACCTGGAAACGGATAAGCGGCAGAAGATGAATGAACGAATGAAAGTTAACATGTAGCAGAACAATAAACTAACTTTCACACAGGGGTAGGCAAGTACAGGCTATGATGTCACAAAATGGATTAGTCTGTGACACAAACCACAAAAGTTGTGTGTAACTTGATGAAAATTTTAAACTTGGGGTATTTAATTAGCATTTTGTTGGACTGATGGGGGGAGATGGGGCATGAAAATTCCCCCTTGTCCAAAATGGGGAACAACTGTCATCACTGTTCTAGGCAGTAAAAACAGATTAATAAAATTTGTTAAAGTGGCCAACAAGGTGGTTGAACTGCAGCAAATCCAGCTACATAACATTTATCGTCAGCATGTATATATTCTGCATAGTTCCTCATACAGAGACCTCTCTCCACCTGGATGCGTTTTAGGATACCACAAAGTTCATTGTGTTCCAGAGTCTCTATTACCCCTGTCGCTATTGAGAGGCTGAATCTTAATCTGTTAGGTTGGTCTTAGTCTTGCACATCCATCTGTTCACTTTTAGCCCAGATTTACACATTTTTACGTAGTTGTTTTTTTTTTTTTTTATAACTTAAATCTTGTATGATGATCATGTATGATATATTGATGTATTGTGTCATTTCCTGTTTTATTTTGAAATGCCTAACTCTCCTCTCGTTTCAGAACACTTGCCCTTCCTCATGTATCCTGTGTGCCCTCGTGATTACCGATTGTCTCCACCTGTTCCCTATTTCCCCCACAGCTCAAATAGTCTGTCTTCCCCTTGTCTTGTGCCAGTGTGTTGTGGTTTCTTGTCCCACACCAGCGTTACGTCCTTGCCTTAGCCCTCGATCCTTGTGTGTAAGACTTTGATCCTCGAAGGAGTGAATTTAAATTGTAATTTTCTTATCCTAGTTTAGCTCTTTCATAGCTTTAGCTTTTCCTCTGTATGAGTGATTATTATTTTTATTTTTTTTGTAGATAACTTTTGATAGATTAATGTTTATAGCCTTTGTGTTTTTCCTCCTTGCGAGTGATTTTTGAGTTCCCGTAACATTACATCGATTTACAATTGATCCTCCGCTTCGAAGCGTGAGCGTTTTTGTTTGGATTAGCCAGGGTTTTTTCTCCTTACGGAGTATTTTCTGTTTTCCCTGTATGGCCCATTTTAGTGTAGCGTTAATTTATTTTTTTATTTTATTTTTTTTGTTTGAATTTATAATCTAGTGACTTCACTGTTAATGTTTGATAGCATTGTTTGGTTCTTCACTCGGTTCTGAGATCATTGCCCACACGAATAAAGATCTGTACCTCGCTACCTCTGCATCTGAGTCCTTTCTGGGTCCCGGTCTGACAGTCTGTAGCAAAAAAGAGAAGTGAAGTTGTCCCATTCTGTCGATAAATCAACTAACACACCCAGCTTCAATATCAACCATAGGAGCATCTCCTGAAGTCCCCACCATATGCTGGCAGACCTGCTGGACATTCAATGCCAAGCCCTTATAGTTAAGGTAATGGCTCATTCATTACCCCCTCCTTGCTTGGAGTGTTTAACACTCTGCTGCCCCCATGTGTCTAAGGAAAACTTGACTGTGATTTCATTGGGTTTGTATCAATACCTCAGAGGAAAGGAGTAGGAAACACAGACCTTAAGGAGAGAATGCCATCCAATAATTTCTTCTCTCCACCCAGGTGGATGCAATCCTTTTCACTTCCATGTTGTGCTGGTTCATGCCTGATGTGACTGCCTGTGTATATGATGCTAACTGGAGCTGGTCACTTCTCTCTTGAGATAATTATTAGACAGGGGTTCCTCTATGGGGAGCTTTGGGAAAGAATCTATTAAATCCGGTATGTAGTCTCAAAGTCTGGCTGTCTGCAGAAAGAATGACACAAAGAAAGATAACCAGTCTCTCATTTCAGATCTCATCCATTTTAATTTCCACAAAATTGGCGCTCTCTTAATCATCAACAATTTTACATTTATTTAACAGAAAAAATAATTCTAACCTTTTGACCTCAGTCTTTGTTTGACTGTTTACTGAACTATACTGTCACTCTCCTGTTTAATGATGAGGATGTAGAGGTTTACACACTCAGGTCATATGACCTGTAGCTTCAAGGCACATTTCCCAAACTTTCTTTAGTAACGCAGAATAGTACAGCTCCAGACTGTATGTGCTTTCCATATTATACATTTTTAAACACAATTTACTGCAGCATATTGGTAATTGAGCTGAAGAAAGCATATTTTAAAAAACGTAATGACACAATTCATCCATCCACTTGTTATATTGTCGTATGTATTATTCCACTTGTTATATTCCACATATTATATACATTCAACTTGTTTATTCAGGTTGTGTAATTAGGACTTTTATTTTTTTGTTAAAGCCCACTCACAACATTAGATTGAAAGAATTACATGAACAGAGACACAGTATTAGAGACTGTGCGCAGCCTTTACCCATTCTGATATGTCACAAGTAAAACTGAGCTGTCAACAAAGGTCTTTTCGCTCTTCACGTGATGGTGGAAGCATTACTTATCAGGCTTGTCCACGGGACAGAATTTCAGTCACCACATGTCAGGAAACAAACTTCTGTCAAAAATCCCAAAAGTCCATGAAACAATAGTTACTCTGTCACTATTTATCTGAATCTTCTGTAGGGGATCATCACAGCCACAAGATGTCGCGCTAGACCACCACCATTTCAGGGCAGAACACAGTAACGAGTGACAGGCTAACATTATCGTGCTGCTGCAGTCATCGAAAACAGGCCTGTCACATTATGGGGCATCAAATAACTGACACATGAAGTCGTTGAAAATCAAAGGGCCTCTTAAGCTGGTGCCACATACTGCACTGTGTCAGCTCATTTGTGGCCGTTGTATTTAGATGTGGGGAAGGCCAACAGCTCAACAGGAGGGACTCAAAATCAAACTCATCACACCAGTTAATAAAACCGAAAGCAGACAGTCAGATCACAGCAGGGGTGTGACTGAGTTCTCATCGCCGCAGAATCACCTTCACGCTGTGCTCCTCCACCACGTGTGGAACAATGTCAGCGTGCTCCTTTTCTTGGAAATAAGGTTTGAGTTGGAACCCCTGTTGTTGGCACTGGGCAGCTGGGTCTTTTGGTCCCCGGGGGTGGGACAGCCTTTGTCATCAACTCTTTCACTCTTAGTGTCTCAGATATTACTCGCGAGGCTTGTTTCTAATCAGCTGACATGGACCAGGTGAAGAACAACACAATGCTGACAATCATTAGTTACAACCTGTGTAACAGCCGTATTTGCTGTAGTGACCTCGCTGGGTTTGATTGATTTGACCGAACAGACAGCTTATTCAGTGATGACTGATGAGATCAGTGCCTGACTATTTGACCTAAAAACCAGCTCCACCGCTGGATGAGTAACTCAGGATCTGTTTGAGCAACAGGAGGTACAGTGGGCCAGTGGTTAGCTCTGCCACCCCGCTGAGAGGGGCGTTCTCGGCTTTTCTGGGGAGTTTGGAAGTTCTCCCTGCAGGTATTCGGCCCATCGATTGTTCTGAATTAGCTGTAAATATGATTGATTGGTTTGTCTATCACATGAAATCCTGTCAGCGTGTCCAGAGTACCCCTCCTTCCCAAATTGAGCAACCAATCTCGCCAATGAATCAACCTGAACCATGTCGGTACAGAGAGCCAGGGTTAGCATTAGCACAGTCACCAACTATGTATCACCCGCTAAAAACGTCAACAAAGAAAAGATGCTGACGGCCCTGACCCGGTCATTGGACAAGTCAAAACAAGTAGAGAACATCTGGGGTGTGGGGAAAGAGCTCACCTCTCAGGGTTGATGCTTGATCGTTATCTTCTACCTGCTCCTTTCAGTTATTCCTATGTAATCACATGCAAACACACCCAGGTAACAGCTATGGAAACAATGTGCTAATAAATTCCACCAAAAACTCCAGTCGTTGTTACTCAAACGCCACACAGATGAAGTATGTTCAACTTTTATTGAAACAGAGCTCTGATATGTACAAAGTCGGCAACAGTAACAATAATAAAAAAAAGTTTTCATTCAAGCAAATGGCTTCATATTCATGAACAACCATGGACTGGAAATCCTGCTGAAACAAAAGGTAAAGTCAGATCCTTTCAAGGTGAGATGCAGAGGAATATCTTAAATTAAGCCCCACAGTCATCCAGGGAGGCAGCATTGCATAGAAGAGTGTTGCAAATGAGACCAGAAAGCGACTGTTCAGTTCAGACAGGGTGCTGCTGCTTCTCCATCTTCAGTACATTCCTCTTGATTACAGTCAGATAAAAGCAGTTCTTCATCGTACATAGCCGCTCACTCATCTCCACTTCAATAGGACAATTTATTCAAACACCAGTCAGACACGTGCAGGTGAGATGGGTTTAGTTGTAGCTAAACATCTGTAAACATGTGTATCAGTGTAAACCTAGTTCCAACAGCAGTACAACAGAAAGAAATAGTCAAGCTGTGTCACTTCTACAATTCAACACTTTTTAGACACATCTGCCAGCTCCCACCTCTTGAGTGAGGAATGTGCGTGTTGAGAGAGAAGGGGGAAAAAGCGGCTCAGTAAAGAACAGGAGAGGATGTGGAAACATGAGGTAGACCAATTAAAAAGACAGGAATTCTTTCAACAAACAGGTCCCATTTTAGTTTTCCCACTTTCTTACCTTTGGTTTCAGGAAAAAAAAAAAAACAACAGCAACAAAAAATAGCTTTAAACTAATTTTCTGATTACAGACATATCACTCAGGTCTGAACTCATTTGATCAACAATTATATAAAGAACAGATGATCAGAACTGTTCACTTCCCCTTGAAAACCTGCTATCACACAATAAAGCAATAAAAAGTTCATCTTTATGTCAAAGCTCCTATTCCAAATGTTATTTGGATGGGGGGAGGGTGGGTGTGGCTGATTAATTTATGAGGATCATTAACCACCTCAGGAATCAACAGAATAGCAGCTAGCCACATCTCCCCCGACTACCAGTCAGGGTAAAGGCACCACAGGTGTAAGGAGCTGGAAGTTAAGGTGCGACATGTCCATAAGTCAGATTTTAAAAACAGGTGTGCAAATGACCTCCATGTTGTTTCTCCTCAAAGAGAAAGTGTCCAGATGTTGATGTTCAGTCATCTGTGTGGTGTAGGAGGTGTTCATGCTTCTAACCTGTCCCATTACTGAATTCATACTTCTCATTGGAAAATGTTGAACACCAAAGTATGATGTTTTAGCCCTAATGTTCACATCAAACAGATGCTCACTTAAGGAGAAACTCATATAGGTCCAAGTCCAGGACCAGGACCAGCTCCACATGCTGGACTGTTTGGAGTGAACAGGTATTTAAGACGGCTGCATTAGCTGCTAAGGGCTGAATATTGGCAGGGGGAGGGGGGAGATGGGGTCTTCTATGGACAGACACACCACAACAGTAAGATCAGGAAACACCTGCAGTGATCGGGGGGCTGGCAGGGGCAGGGTCATAAGATCACTTATACATTGAAAATATGTCTGTACCTTCACACTGATCAGACTGTCATTCTGTCATTACAAGCTGTTTGAATCAGGATACTGCAGACAACGCTACATACAATATTAAATTTACAGAATTGATTAAATCTCTGAAAATTAATTTACATCATGACATACACAGCCATTGCATAAAAAACAAAACAAACAAACTACATATACCATGACAGAGGAATTCACCCAGATCAAACACTATTGTTGCAAACCAACAGATGTCTGGAGAAACTCGACCCACTGATAGGCAAACACCATTGACACACTTCCCGTTAAATCTTCCCAGTCCTGCTGGACACAGGAAACACACCAACACAAGGCCAGTGACTCATCCAACACTCACAGGAGGAAAAAAAAACAAAAAAAAAAACAAACAAAAAAAAACTCCCCATCTGCAGGTACTCAGCAGCAAAGTTTCTGACTGTTTTCATTGAATATTATCACGCACCATCAAACCTCTGTGTGGGGGGGTTTCTCCAGACCTCTGTACTGTGATGAGATGAGGCTACATCAGGACCATCAGCTTCCCACTAAGCAGCAGGCCACATGTTTCCAATAGGCAGGACAGTCTGTTAGATGACCTGGCTGTATACAACAGAAAACAAACATCCACACTGTAAGACTGCCTGCCATCTGTGCTTCTCCTTCAGTCCTCGGTGAGCAGGGAGAGCCTCTGTGATGTAGCAGCGCCAGGTAGAGACATGTCTGCAGAGATACAGAAGAAGAAGAATGTTAGAGTGAACAAGGACACTAGTCTGACAAGTGAACATCAATTAAAACAGGAATCAGTGGAAAATAGGGCTACAGGGATCACATCAGTGGCTCCAACAGTGACTAATTTCAATGATTCCTCCCTCTGCCTTTATGGAAAAGGCAGTGAACCCCTACACTCCTGGTACAGCTGGCTCAAGGCAGGAAAGTTAATGCGAATTATTAGTGACCAAAATGATCAGTTATCAGTGTTTTCTAAATGTACCAAGACTGGCTTTAAAATCTACTGCATGTCTACTCTGTAAACACCAGAATAGTTAATGTATGGCTGTGAAAATACCCGCCACCTGTCCTGCACAGTGATGTTACATCACACTGAGCTCCAAGGCACGGAGATCTAATGAGAGTTCTATTAACCACATTAATTACCCAATGCAACTGGGGCTGAGCAATATATAGATGTTATAGATTCATTTGAATTTGTAGTTTTTGATGATTTTTTTTTTTTCAAATGAAAAATCTTTCACTTTCATGCACCCCTTGACTACAATTTGCAAGAAACTTAATACTTTTAACTGCAAGGGGATAACCAAACAAAAGTAAAAATAGTTTTGAATCATTTGTCTTTTTTTTTTTTTTTTTAAAAAGGAGGAAAAAAAAAAACAGATTTTAATGTTTAAAGCCATATCGCCCAGCCCCAACTGTAACCAATCAGAGTTATAGTTAACTAAAAATCAAACTGTAATACTGACTACTGATCTACCATACCTAAGGGTAAAACCAGTTTCATGTCTAGTCTGAACAACAAACCCCAGCTCCAGGTCTCCACTACTCCTGAAGAGGAGCGTGAACAGAGATGTGCTGAGCCAGAGCAGTAAATGTAGCAACAGCAAACAGCAGTACCCACTGCAGAGTTCCCTGTCCGCTGCAACACACACAGACAGCAGTAAGCCGCAAGGTGAACCAGTCTTTCAGAAATTGGATTCCGCTCTGACGTCTGCGAACAACACAATCTTTAGTTCATAAAAAGGAGTTATGTTAAGCTTACAGCAAAAACGTTCGTCGCAAAAAAAATCCTGCCCATTCTTTATGGCGAGGCATTTTACACAGAACTAGCGTCTTCAGGGTGTAATAAGGTTTTGGTTCGCGAGAGGTGCCATGGTCGACACGTGATCGGACTACACCAATAGGGTAGCTGCATTTGGTAAACAGAAAACCAAGATGGCTGCCAGCCGAGTCTCATCTAGCAGTGCGGAAGAAAATGAAAACTCACCAGAAAGTGGTGTAAAAAAAAAAAAAAAAAAAAAAAAAAAGACTTCGGGACATAAATAGTGCTACATGCACAGCTTCTGTGACGCACGAAAGGTCAGGATTTCAAACTCGCAAAGCATTCCCGAGGACTCTGCCTTCCATCCCACATGCTACCGGAGGTTTATTGACAAGTGGACAAGTCTCTCGAGCGTGAGAGAGAGAGCGAGGGGAGATGATACGGACCGCTCAAGAAGCAAGACCATCCCATCAACATCGAGCAGGACCACTCTGAGTCCGACAAGTGTACAATCTGTTCATACTGTTGAAGACCTGCTGTGTGATCATGAAGAATGTGACACAACACATGTTTTTACACGCACAACATGCTGCACAGGAGCATACAACTGCCATCATTAAGAGCCCTGACACTGATGTGGGAGTCATTGCTGTAAGTCTGCAGACAAATTTACCATGCAGCTTATATATTTTCAAAGGGACGGGCAACAGGACACACATCATTGGCATTACCAAGGTGTCATCAGCTCTCGGAGCCAGTGTGTTCAGCCTTGATTGGGATACATACATTCTCTGGGTGTGACTTGACAAGTGCATTTTATGGTAAAGGCAAAAAGAAAAACATTTTCTGTGGCATGTGTGAAAGATAAGTACCTTAAGACTTTTAAAAATCTAGGTACTGACTTTAGCTTGGACCACTCAACATTTGCACTACTTTGCAAATATGTATGTCACCTGTATAGTCAGCCAGCTACTGAAAATGTCAATGAGGCAAGGTACAAGGCTTTTGCACAGACTTGTGCAGGTGTTGCAACTGTTCAAACACAAAGGAAATCGAGCAGAAGGAAGATGACAACTGCCCTGACACTGACAGTGAGGACTAGCATGTCGTGGTATTGCCTCAGAATTGGATTGCATTGGTCATTCATCTTCTTATGCTGTTTTATATATTGTATACATGTTTTTCATGCAGATTGCTTTTATGGTTGATCAGCATTGTATTGAATAATGAGCAAATAAATGAAAATCAACAAAAATAAATGAACGGTCCTTGTCATTGATAATTATTTCCTTTTATTGATCAAAATGACTGAACATAAAAAGTACACCTTATCGCGTATTTGCCTCATTGTTCTTCGTGGAGGTGGCTATGTATAAAGCACTGTTTATAATCCATTTGGCACACTTCAGAAGACTTTTGAGAGAATTCCTCTATATCGGTAACGTTGAATAAAGCCAGAGGCCACCATGTTGCTGGTCTGTTGTCATAAACTAGCTACTCTATTGGTCTAGCACAATCACGTGACGACTCATGCCACCACTCATGAACCAAAATCTTATTACGCCCTGAAGAAGCAAGTTCTGCATGAAATGCCTTGCCATAAAGTATGGGCAGGATTTTTTGCGACAAACTTTTTGTTGTAAGCTTAACATAACTAGATGTTCATGTTACGTAACTGATTGAAAGGCAGACCTCACCCCACAGGAACACAACAAAACAACTCAATACATTCAGCTGTTCAACTGAATGCGCTTTGTTTAAACGACCTTCCTGCTCACATGAGGAGTCATCTCTCCTGCAACTGTGATTAAACAGGTTACAAAAGAGGCTGCGTTTACCTAGCTCAGGTAAACAGGCACACAACTACTGGGCCAGTGTCTATGAAGGCCATGAAGAGCACACATGCATTTACAGTTAGCTGTCGGTCTGACAGGTAATGTTAATGTTTTCCAGCCTGTCTCCAGGATGAACCACCTGGACAGGCATTTACCTGGGAGTTGTGTAAATAGCATGTGACTACTGCAGAGTCATGTGACCTGGGAGTGACTTAAGGCAAAGCCAGATGGAGTTGGAGTGTAGAGGGAATCAGGAATCTGACGATGAATGTCTCCACTGAATATGAACACTACAGAACACAGTCCCTGATTAGTAGTTTGACTCTGATACCTGTAGTCCTAGATCTCTCAACTGCTGCTAAGCCAGTGAGAGCAGCAGTGACAACATATGTGGCTATCAGGTCAAAATGGTCATCAAGGAGCCAGTGTCCTTGCTGGTGTCCACAATCTTCCACAACAAATAACCAGAGTACAACTGACACAATGGGTGTCCTATTTACACTAGCTCACACATTCACAGTGACTTCAGGTGTTTGTGTTAAAGATACTGAGCTAAAGCACTTGTCATAATGGAGATGGTGTTCATTTTAAAATTACAGCATAGTGTGTAGGTAGCCTCAGATGACTGACTGCTGGGATGTCTGCAGCTTCCACCCCCACCCTGCTTGTGTGTGCTCATCACCCCCCAACAAACACACACACACACACACACACACACACACACACACACACACGAAAGAACAAAGAGTGGAAAAGGGAGTGATTAAACAGTGGCGTCACACATTAGAGGATGAGGGAGGGAGTGCTGCTGAGCAGAGTAGATTACCATCATATGAACCTTCCATGCAGAAAAGTACATTAGCTGTGTGGTGATTGGTGCTTTGGTTGCATAAGAGGTGTCCTGGTTAGCTCCAGCACAACAAGCACTACATTCAGCTAGGCAGGATGATTGATGTGTGCACACATGCATGAAGGCCAGCCGTTGCTGTTACTAAATATGTGCCCTAGGCAACACAGCAGCCAGACCCCACCCTCTCATACAGATAAACACACACACTATGGAGCAAGAACAGGTCACAACAGCTCACACAGATTGTCAGCCACCCAATGACTGAGGCTCTGACAGTCCTCAACAACCCAGAACATTACACTACTTTTCTTCATTCTCATCTGCACCTCCACAGGCACCCCATGCTTCTCAGACACCTGCATGTAAAAGGACAGTGTCACACTGACATCAGGGTCAGGGCTAGTCTCTGGCTTGTTGACACTTCTACATTTTCGTTTTAAACTCAACTTCTCTCCCTCCATCCACACAACTCTAAAATTTCTTGAACGTAAGACTCTCAGAAAAGCTGCTTGGGCTTGTGTTTTCATCTTGATAGACAACTGTGATCAGACCCAACTGCAACGGACCTCCTCAGTCGCAGTTGGGTATGATCAGCTTGGACTATCTGTGGAGAAACATTATGGAAGATTAATTTTGAATTTTTGTAGGAGCTGTTTGTTAAATTTGTTAAATTGTTTTTTTTGGTAGTACAACTGTAGAGGCAAATTTTATTGTTTACAGCACCAGGTGGCGGTCAGGTGCATGACTGTCATGTCTTATGCATTTTCAGATTTTTTTTGTGTGGACACCAGGCTAGAAAAACTAGCCTGAATGTTGTGTCACACAAGGCACAATAATTGCTGAAATAGTAGGAAAAGACGTTCAACAGTGTCTAACTCCTTTGTTCACATCAGCAACTTGTTGTAAAAGAACAATGCTAAAGAGCCTGCATCCTCCTTCACCAGTTATGAACCAAAGCGGGTGTGGTTAAGGTGGTTCAAAGGTCATAGAGGACCTCAATGAATTTGTGATAAGTCCTGAAACTGATCATTGTACAGTAAACAACGAGCTGAGTAACAATCTGGATGTGTTGAACTGTATTTGTAGTTCTGCTATAGATTCTCCAGGGTTAGGGTTACTGTGTATCCCTAAAACAAACTCATTACATCAGCCAACATGTGAACACTGTCACTAAACAAACAATCGTAACACATTAGAAACAAGGCAGACACAATACCTGTACGAGACTGTGGCCAGGTGTCACGACACACACATAACCTGGCCCATTCTGGCCTGCAGCTCGAAGGCATCAGGCCTGTCCTGAGGATTGACGGCGAGCATATCCTGAAGCAGTTTCCTCACGCCATCAGACATGCACGACCTGCGTTTCTGCGGGATGCTCAGCACCATCTTTGGATTCTCTAGCAGCGCCTCACCCACTGGCACAATGTCTGCTCCCTGTCTCACGTATGTTCCCAGCAGCTCCCGCTTAGACTCCGCGTCGATAAATGTGATTCTCTCCAGCATGGCCCAGATGATGATTCCCAAGGCAAATATGTCAGCCTTGGCAGTGTAGTGGCCCTCCCACACTTCAGGGGCCATATAGAAGTCAGAGCCACATGCTGATGACAACCAAAACTTGTTGACGTTGACATTTTTGTTTTTCTCTTCACTTTCTTTGCCCTCACTAGTGTTACCCAAACCAGCACAGACTTTACTCAGGCCAAAGTCGGCCACCTTTAGGACTGGTGCCCCCGACTTCTCTGAGATGAGGATGTTGTCTGGTTTCAGGTCTCTGTGCACAATGTTGTTTTCATGTAGGAAGGCAACAGCACTCGTCAGCTGAAGCATAAAGCTGCTGTTGGTCCGTGGGTCGGGCCGTCGAGACAGGATGAACTGGTTGAGGTCACCGCCTTCACAAAACTCCATGACAAACCAGAGGTAACATGGCTCCTCTGGAGGGCTGAGCACCCTCTCACCTGAAACAGACAAACAGTCACGTCACACCACTACACAATACCAGATTTTTTTTTTTTTTTTAGACAAAATAATTTGGATTTGGATTTGGGCATTTACATGAGGACACCAGTTACACCATACTATGTGTGGTCCTCTGGACACACATTCAGTTTGGTTCACTATGAGGGATGTCAGTGTTAAAAGATAATGAGAGCACAGAGACCCAAGTCCACAGTTTCTCCATCAGGCTTTCTCAGGGTGCAGACACCAACTACACTGCACACAGGCCAGGGTATTAGCAAAGGTGTACCTGCACCAGTCACAACTGACAGCAGAGAGCCATGTGGTCACAGTGGACCTAAGATTGGCTGATGCCATGATCATGTTCTTCTCTGCTGAGTGAGGAAGGAGGAAAAAAAGAATAAGGCAAATTTGGCTTTTTTTTTCTCCCCAAGGAATTGTTATCAGGGAAAAAGCTATGTCTCCCCACATTTAACCCCCAGGCCCGACATCTGATGTGGAGGTTACTGCTCAACTACCTTTGTGCCCTGTTCCCAGTTAGATCAGTGTTGGAAGGAAAATGCCGTTCCAAAGCAACACAATGGCAGTGAAACAATACTGAGTGAAACCCCCTAATTTAACATTACTGACCTGACCATCTTGACATTTGTAAGCCATCAGAAGCCAAAATGAATGGAAACCACAGTTAAAAATGCTTGTTATATTTTCCACTGTGTGCTGCAGGTTGTCAGATAAGTATGGTAGAGAAGTGCTATTGATATTTCTCGATGATGATATAGTGAATGCAGACTGAAATAGGAAGATTAAATTTTGGTACCATGACATTGGACATGAGAACATTACTTTGTTATTCATTCAGTCAGACTTTTTTTTATTTTATTTTATTTTTTTTAATACACAAGGGCCATAGACATCTGTCCTAAGGACACCCGTATCACCACGCAAACGCACAAGAGAAGAACCAACGACCCACAACAAAGTGGACGGAGTGGCAACAAGAACATCGAATGCAATGAACCGTTCCCCACGGGGCTCCTTGTTTTTGAAACAAGTTGGAGCACACTTGCTGACCAAATTGAATGCAGACGTTTAAGTGTGGAGGGCTTCGCAGACGAAGACAGACTTTAGTCACTGACTGCAGTGAAGTGAAGACAAACACAGTGGACTCCATTTTAGTCAGTGTGAGCCTCAGGAGCTCCCTCACAAACTGCCCATCCCCCAACGAGCCACTGTCATGGCGACAACACTTCAGACTACTGAGGACAAATCCATCAGACAAAGCTACTTACAGTGAACCTGACAGGCAGGCGTTAAGGTGCGGCTACGGCCTCAAAAACCGACATTCACCGGCATCCTCGGGTTTAACCGGGAGAAGCAGTGAGCGGCGACCTAGAAAACCGAAACTGATCGTAAACCAGCCCCGACGACTAATCATTACAAAGAGTCCGCCGCTGCCACTCAATAAGTCCAGGCATACCGTACTACTGCAGTTTACATGCAAAGCGTGGCCTGCTGTATCGGACAGAAAACCATAACTACATCGAAAAGACGCACTCATTTTGATTTCGTTGGATTACTGAAACAGAAACAACCGTGTACTCCATCACCGCCGCGTCTGGGGAGGTCAAGGCAAATTCTTTCAGTCAGAAGGGGAAGGGGGACTGACCTTTCAGAGAGGTCTCCACCAGCCGGAGGTACTGTTTGGACCTCTTGTTGCCGTGGCTCATCTTCTGGGCCATCCCGTTCCTCTGCAGGACACACTCTTCCAGCTGCACCACATTCTGGTGTCGTTTCTCCAGACTCGCCAGCGCCCAGAACTCCTGCAGGGCCAGCTCCACGTTTTCCGGCGCGTCGCATCGTAGCTTCTTCACGGCGACTTTAGCTCCGGACCTCCGGGCCACCGCTTCGTAGACCACGCCGTAGGTTCCCCGTCCCACCTCCCGGAGTAGGCTGTAGCGGGGCGCCATGACTTTTCGTTCCAGGCCGTCCTGCTTGAAGAGGCCGGTGTCCTCCTCCATGTCATGGTCCTCTTCCGTGTTTCCCACACTCAGACACCGCAACACAGCGGACTCGTCCGCTCGCTCTCTGGCTTGTTGTCTACGGCACGCTCGCGCGCTCCTCGTGCGATTCCGCCAGTTGTCGCCACCAACTTTCTCCATACGTCCGCGATCCCTCACGACTCCAATGTTACACAGAAAAATGTCCACATGCCGCACATGGCGGCGGCCCCCGTGCGGCCCGTCACGTCTCCGTCCGTCGCTGAAATCAGGGAGGAAAGTGGCTGGGAAATGTAGGTTAAAGAGGGGAGGAGTGACGGCGGAAGGGGTGAAGGCCCACACAATGCCCGGCGGCATGTTAGGACGGGACCTTCAAAATAAAACAAACCAGTTTAAATAATTAACAACGGGTTATTTATTAAAATAAAGCAAAACAGTTCAGGCGTTCGCCTTTCGAAGAAATGACTTAACAGCTGATGCCAAATCAGCACACCTTACTAGAAACACAAGGGCCCCGAACCTCCTATTTATCCTCTCTGGCAGGTAGTAATTGTTTCATATTGGGTTCAACTCACAAGACTCTCCAAGATTGAACACTAAGCGGGACGGACGTTTCTCGTCTCACTTCAGGAAGTGTTATATGATCATAACAAATGCCATGTGAAACTATTTCTTTTTTACTCAGAGATGTAGTAATTTCCTGTCTGTTTAGGCTCAGGCCAGTATCTAGACCGTACCATTGTGAGGGAGCTCGGGTTCCAGGGCCGTCCACTAAACTCCCGAGCTGTGTTAACAAACGTCTACCGTGAACGTCATCAGCGTCAGGCGGGAACAAGTTTTAATGAGGCTATACCGTATGTTTGCTAAGAGAGAGATTCTTCTTCTTCTTTTTCAGTGGTGAACCTTACCGTGACGTGCTGACCTGTCAGTGAGTTTGAGTCTGAGCCTCTGCTCAGTTCCTCCTCCACTCACTTTGAGAACTTATTTATTTCCATTTTCCCCCCCGCCAATTTTCTTCTGGTGGTTCCTTCCATCCAGTCTGATCCAGCGTGGTACTACACGTGCGCGCGTCCTCGAGACGCGAGGGCACGTGTGGCAGCACGCGTCCTACAGAGGTAAAGGCATGACGTCATGCTCGGGCACATTCACCCCATCCTTACCAGGGTCTACAACAATGCATTTCTTCAATTTCAGAATGTACAAAAAAAAAGCTATCAAGATGCTAAACCTTCTCACGCTTTACAAGATTGTTGTGTGAAGGTTTCAATTTTTTAAATGTAATTTTTCATCTAGAGATTTATATAGGCATGTTTCATATGTCTTATGTTATGTTTTTGCATACATTGCAAGTATTCATTTTGTAAACTATACCTATTTCTTGCAAAGCAAACTTATAATACACTGTAACGAATTGCTGTGGATTAACAACAGTATCCTACTGTATTTTATAATAATTGTAAAATACAATTAACAATAACAGTAGATAACTGTAATTTAACATCTTTAAACAGTATTTATAATGAATTGCCGTACATTTTCGATGGATTACAACAGTATTTTACTGTATTTTAAGAATTGGAAACTACTCTTAAATATTCATGTTTACATGTAAATTAATAGTTATTGCTTAATTAACAATGAGAAACTGTAATTTAACAGCATTATACAGTATTTTCTTACAAGCGGTGGAGACGTGCTATGGTCCCTTCTCAATTCCAGTCACTATTCATCAGCATCCTACTGATGATTGTGGTCCAATGTCCTCAAACTTCTCATTTTTGAATGACAAGATGTAGCCTAACTAGCCATTCCTGAACTTGACTTTGGGGAGCACAGCTTTGTCATCATTTCAGCCAGAGAAGTCCATGTGGAGTTCAACAAAGCAGGTAAAGTTATGCTTATCTCATGAAACTGGTAGTGTCCAGCGTTGTTTTGTCTGCATGATTATTGAAATGTTGACATTCCAGACTGTTCATTTGGTCTGTTTCATTAGTTCAGGTTGCTAAATAGGGCTAAGGCAAGCAAGCTATGTTACTAGCTTTAATGGAGGACAGAGGGTGGAGGTGATGGATCTCATGGAGACTACATACAGCCTTCAGCATACCCACATAAATCAAATGCCAGCATCCTCCATTGAGGATCTTAGGATGAAATGGACATACCTTTTTACTCAGAGGGGCATCTTTGCTCATTTTGAGCTGCTGACAGATATCAAAGTCCTGCAAGTTTTGGAGCTTTCCATGAAGGAATGTGGACAAGCAGTTGTAGCGTACATCAGGACCAAATCAAACCACCGTGATGTCGAAGCTATTGTTTCCCAGGGTTTGGATGGGATTTGACTCTCCAGGTAGTTCAGCTTCTTATGGCTCATTTTGATGAGAGCCCAGATGACTGATGAGTATTTATCAGTGATTGTTGAATGATTCTTATGATTATACATGTTGTTGTTATTATTATTATTATTATTATTATTATTATTATTATTATTATTATTATTATTATTATTATTAGCATTATTATTTTGTTGTACCTTCTCTTAACTTTTCAGGTGTCTGCCATTGCTGCTGACATTAAGAGAAGCTTCACTCTACCAGCCAGTTATCCGCTCATTTTGCTTGGTATGTATTTTGTATTTTGTATTTTGATGTACATTTTGAGAGAACTTTATTTTCTAATGAGTAGGAGGTAACTTTATGAAGTGCTTGTGCAGATTCCATGTCCATCAGTGTAATGGCATGTCATACTGAAAAACAGAACAATAATTGTACAGAGGTCGTATTCAAAATGAAGATAGAATTTGCTCAACTGAAACTGAAATTACTACAATAAAGTTTAAAAGTGTGGGGAGTCTCAATCAAAATGATGTCCTATGGCACTGGACAAGGTAAGTACTTTTGGAACTGGAGATTCGACCTAATTTCACTCTACATTTCATAGGTAATGAGCCCAGGAAACACAGCCAGTGGATGATCAGCATCACGGGGCACGTGGTCTGTGAGGGCATTCAGCCAACCTTTGTGTCCGGCTTGGCTGCACTTTTTGTTGTGTTCTACATTTTAAACCTCCAGTATCCAGATGTGGCCTCCCAAAAGCTGGAATCCATTCAAAGGTAGGTATTACTGCTGTAAGTGGCACAGGTAATATATTAAGCCCAGCGCTATTGTATGTGACACAAGTAGTGATGGTTAAGATAATTTAGATGCCTATTGGATGAGGATGAGGATATCCACTTGATATTGGCCAATATCAAGGCAACAATCACAATATCTGAAAGTGCTGCATACAAAACACACACACACACAACCTATCTACAATGAGACAGACAAAATCTGTTTTTATGTGTATTTTTTTTCTTCCCAATTTAGCACTTTAAGTGTTGCTATCGTTGCGTTGATATTGGCCAATATGGAGTGGGAGCTCCTCCTTCAGTCAATAGGCCTTGAAGTTATCTTAGCCACCTGTGTAACATACAATAGGCTGGGTTTGTTATTTCACCTGTATCACTCACTCTCTTATTTGCTTGCTTTAGCTCTAGTAAAACAGCATACTAAACACTCTCTTTGCTTATAAACTTAAAAAATTTGCAAAAGCAACATCCTAGAACATCACAGACTTGACAGGGTGACTGCACTTGTTTTAGTAGAGCAGAAAGAGCGGGTGCAAATCATTTAATCTGGTTTTATCATTGATCAAAGGAACGGTCTGATTTCAAATGAGCGCATTGTTTTGCCTGTTCTTTCAACTTTTTTTAAAAATACATGAAGTACTGCATCAGCTTGTTCAACTAATGCTTCAACTACATCAAGTACTGCTTAAAAAAAAAAAACATTTTCAAATTGGAAGAAACCACACAATAAATCTTCTGAAAATTTAGACGTTTCTAGTTTGTCCTTGACTTCATGCAACACAATGTGCTGCTCTACTGACTTATGAGCCCGCTTATGAGATAACCTCCCTCCCTAAACTATAACAACTAACTAACCACCCTCTCTCCTTTCTGTCGCTTGCTGTTCTCTCCTCTTTGCACTTGTCCTGTCTTTAACCATTTTCTCTCTCCCTTGAACAGTTTATTGCGCTGGCCCTTTTCTCTCCCCTCATTCTTATATTTCTTTCTCTCCCTCCATTAGTCTTTCATATGTTTATATTTTACCACAGATGTCTTTTTTTTTTTTTTTTTTTTTACAGGCTCTCGTCATCGTTGACTGATCGTGACTATTACAATGTTCTTGATGGCGTTTTAATGCAGTGTTACACTGTTCTTGACGCTATTTTAATTTAGCGTTTGAGGCTATGCTCATGAGTTCAGTAAAGCCTGTCACTAATGATTTTATTGAAAATGTGTTTCATTTTCTTTTATTTATATATATATGTAAAAAGTTGCAAGTATTGCTTTGCTCTTCAGTCCAGTGTTTGTTGGTGTCGTTCTGAAAAGTCACAGGCTTCTCTGTGTCCAGTGGAGATATCGTCCTCCAGAGATCACCTCATCTGTCTGCTGGGTGAGACAATGTCTAGGATCTTCAATAGTCTATTCCCACATGAATCTCATCTCCTTTCCAGCACTAAGAACAGCTCCTTCAGCTGTTTGTTAATGATGTAGCAAAGACAAGAATTTATCTGTTGTTTATTTCTGCACGTTACATATTTTTAGACATTTTAATATTTATTTATATATATTTAAATTGCTTTTCATTAATTTATTATTTACTATGACTGCAGCTGTGATGATTAGATAGACCCTCTCATTGACTATGATTAGAACACAGGAGCTTTGCCTTGCACACAAATAAACAAACAAATTAAATCAACAAATGTAGAAATACAAAAAGAACTTTACATCAACAATAAATTTTGATTTTGCAATTATCGTGAATTTCATTATTTATTCCTGCCATTTTTTTGGTGCTTTATTTTTCTGGAAAATGCATGGAACGTCTTATTTACTGCTGTTTACTCATAGGTACTACATGCCCTCTTGTGCTCTCCAGAAGAACTGCATCATCATTCAGTGTTCACTTTACTCAGTTAGTATTTTTTTGTTTGAAACAATTCTAGAGCTCTATCTCTGTGGATTCAACTGAATGATAGCAGTGACTTGATGTACATCATCATCAACTGAAATGGACAAACTGGAGTTATGCGAATATTGTTATTATGACAAAGGTTCCCTGGAAACTTGTGTACTTGTGGCTGCTTTCCAGACTAAGCAGCTACATAGATTGACAGAAAAAAATGCTTCCCCTTTATGGTGATAGAATTAGACAGCTGCTTTGCAGGTGTGGAATTTGAAATGCAATTCATTACAACCAATAGATAATGGTCTCTCCCTGCCATTCCAGCTTGCTCCAAGACAGCTTGCCTTTAGCTTAAATCCTGAACTCTGCCAGTTACACAACAATTAAACAATAACTATTCTTGTCTTATGTGTATATGGGGTGTTCTAAGTTAAATCATCTGTATTAATAGCACATCAGTTTCAGAATGATGAATCCAACCTGTTCAGGAGGAGCTGCACTTCAGAAGGTCTTATCATCAAAGTCTAAAGCTCTAAGTTGCTCCCTGTCCATCTGAGGCAGCGAATCATTCATGATGATTCAAAGGGAAAGAGGAATTTCAGCTTTGCTTCAAGTCCACCTGTCCATTAATCATATCGTATTAGACAAGTTAAAAGTTTGGGGTCATACTTTAATCAAAGTGGTGAGATACCCCAATAACCCGCCATAAAATCCCTGGAATTCAAAATAACTAGGCAGACAAAATTCAACAATTGTATTGCTTTTACTAAAATCGCTCAATGTAGAAAAGTGTTACAATTGGAACAAAGCAAAAATTAAATGAAATACAATAAAAACAAATCACGTTAAAAGACCCCATATATTAGTTACACATAACAAATGGAAAATGTTCTCAATGAAAGGTTGAAATGAAAGCGTTTAGCTCTGCTGCACCAAGGCCGTTTTCACACAGTGGTAACTGTACTTGTCAGCTAAACCTTCACATGACTTCAAAAACCCAAATGAAATCTGTCTTCACAGTATGCCAATCAGAATATATTAGTTACAATTTCTTCAACACAACATTGCTAATTTTTATCAAAAAAAAAAAAAAAAAAAAAAAAAAAAAGAAGATAAAATATATATGAATCTGAAAGCTTTAAAATTTAAACCCTGAGGGAATTAAGTACATTTAAAAAATAAAATATAAGTTGGGGTTTCTTATTTACAGGTTACACAAGTTATAGAGAAATCATCAGCAACAGCTGAGTCAGTACACTATCAAAAATTCAAAATCTTTTAAAAACAATACAAAATACAAAAGAAAAAAATATTTAAATAAAAATATGAAAGCCTGAAGATCTCATTAATCACTGCCTAAGTTTAGGAGCTCTGGTCTGCTGAGTGTCATCTCCGTTTTTTATGTGGCAACTTTAACTGAAATCTTGTCTGCATCAGTCACTGCATTGTGACGCATATAGTGGTTCAGGAGTTTTCTCCAAGTACTACTGCAGTTCAGCATCATTTTGTTCCCTTTGAGAGGAAAGACATAATCATTTGAGTTATGAAGCTGCATACAGCAGAGATTCCATCTGTTGAAAGTGTAGGTGGAAAAAGGAGGCTGCATCTCACCTATGATGCACAGTCCCTCTTTGGCCCTGGTGATGCCCACATTTATCTGGTTGGGATCACCCACAAAGCCCAGATGTTTGGACAGCCAAGCTCTCTTTGGTTCAGTCTCAATCTCTTCACTTGGGAGAGAGCAGACTGTGGATATGATGACATAACGCCATTCACTTCCTAGAAGACAAAATGTTCAGTGTCATCTGAGTCACACACATCGAGAACAATATATATCACCCCCCCTGAATCTGTACTGGCTATTCATATATCAGAATTTTACATTCATTGGACATTTAAACTGCAGAAGGCAGTTTGATTAAGCAACACAGCAACAAAACACTGGTTACATGTTCAGCCATGAAGTGTTCAGAATGAGTTACTTTACTCTAGATTATTTTTCCCTTGCGGACTGGCTACTTTCATTTCAGCAGATAATTTGTTGTCTGGTGGATGTGCTCACCTTGGCTTTTAGTGATTGTAGTAACCGTGATGCCATCCATTTTGTTCTTCTTTAGCTCGTCTCTTATTTCGGATACTTGTGCATTGTAGGGCGAGAGAATCACAATACTCTTTGGATTGATTTTGGCAGTCTCCACCAGCTTTTTAGCAATGTGAATCTGCAACAGACCCAAATGAAACTCTTGTGACTGGAAACATAATAAACATGCCTCAAGGAACATGGATTCACTCGGTCACCCAGTGCAGTACCACTTTCTTTCTCTCTTCTTCATTTGCTTTTGAGTTCTCGTTGCCCTTCGCTGTGTTGACAACCAGCCTGATGGTCTTTCCTTCGACGTGTCCAAAAACGATTGGCATTGTCCTCTGCTCAACAAGCAGGACGCTGCTTGGCTGTTCCACCCCAGTTTTCAGTTTTCCCTCATAAAATTCTTCAGAGGGAAATTGGCATATGTCTTTGTGCTATAAAGGTGCAGAAGATGTCAGTTAAATTTGAGTCATGTGGTAAAATGATATTGTGACTGTAAACAGGTATTCCACCATATACAGACAAAGCCACTGGTTCCACTATGATGTGAAATACATTAAAAAAATGGACAATATAAGTATATTGTCCATTTACCAACAGTATATCAATTACTGTCATGTATGCAAGATAGGAGAATCAGATAATATATATTGAATCATGTAATATCCCTAGGCTGAAATGATTTTCCTTAGGACTGAACAAATATTGGACTTAAAATAAAGTTAGAAATCAGATCAGAAACAAAAATATTTATTTATTTATTCAGTGGTCTCTCACCCAAAAAAAGAGAAGAGGAATCGACTAATTATTAGTTAGTTGACTAATGGTTATTATTGGTTCTCAGGTCAGGTCAGATCTGCTGGCAAATGGCAAACAGTATGACAATTCGAGTCTAAATGTTTGACTAGTACAGTGCTATAACACTCTATCACATTCTTATTACCATAAGCAGATCACAGTACCATCTGCATCTAACTTTATTATAGCATATTAGCAGGAATCCAGGAGTCAGACCATGAATATGACCAGCAAAGGCCCTAAAGTTGACTCCTGCGGTCCACTTTAGCCCAACATCACAAGCTCTGATTGACTCCATTGAATATTAATTAATTGAAAATACAATACATGCATATACAGTATAAATAGTATATTCTCACCATCCTGTACTGGGTGTCCAACATCACTGTCCTTTTTTTCTGATTTGATCCCACAGGAGATGTATAGTAGCGTTCAAACAGAGACTTTGCCATCCCCAGCTTCCTCACATGCTCATTCTTTACAATGGGCCGCAGCTGCTTGTGGTCACCAATCAGAATGATCTGAGAGTGAGATCGTAAAAATTAGAGTGAACATCTCTACTTATACAGGGATTCACATCAAATGATAAATGAGATTCAAAGTAATTATGAATCAGTGGCCCTAATTCCTGGCATTACCAGTGCACTGACTGCCTGCAATGGAGTGCCATGACTCTACTGGCATCATGAATCTGCTCAGCAATCTGAGTAATCAGAGAAAGATCTGATTGGGCCAATAGAGGATGTTATGAGACTTAGCCACTAGGTGGCAGTCAGGTTCTACAAACAGAGCTAGAGATGGCCCTCTAAAAAGAATGTTCAGAAACAGAAACCTGGATGAAAAGTCTCACATAGTATTAGAAGGTGTGTTTGTTTTTTGCAGACAATAAAGTAAAGACATCTTCATCACAGTAATCATATGGATATTGTTACTTTCACCAGATGACAGATCAGGAGCTCATCTGAAAAATTATTTTTTTGGTTGGATATTTCACATCATTTCATGTAACGTGAAATAAAAGGAAATGTTTGATGAGTAACAGTAACTTCACAAATCAAGGCAGAAAAAGCAGCATTCATGATAAGCATGAAAGGAATCATATTGAGACAGGATATCGGTAAATGTGAAGCAGACCTTTTCTGGCTTGTTGCAGACTAATGGAATCAGGGCCTGGGGTTCAGTGGCCATTGCACATTCATCAATGAGGATTTGACGTGCAATGACCGTCCTGGTCATGCTGGGGGTGGAAGATTGCGTGCAGGTGCACAATATGGTGTCATGCTTTTGTAGCTCGTGCTCCCGAGCTTCTATTAGAAGTTTTTTGTATCTGCAAGAAAAAAATTAGCACACAGATAATAACTCTTTAAATTTAAACCAAAGTAAACATTTTGTACTCAGTTTCTAGTCTAACTTGTTTGGGATTTGGATTCAAGTGTAAAAGATGAGTGAACTGGACATTTTTTCGTAAAAGTTCATTTGAACTTACTGTTCCACCTCCTCAGGGGTAAGCTCTTTTCCTTGTTTTTTAGAGGCAAGAGCAATACGTTGGTCAAAAGCTTTTATTTCAGATGATTTTGGATTTTGGCTCTCCCGCATGCGGTGATGCAGAGTGATACTCCTACAAACATAATAGTAAACAATTAAAAACAGGAAGTGTTCCCTAACTGTGTGCGGCTCACAGGTTTGATTATTATACCTGAGCTCTGGTTTTGATTTATCTTGACGGAGTGTCCTCTGGGAAAACTGAAGTGAGCAGCCCGGATAAGGGTAATCAAGCATCTCTACCTGTTGGCTGTAGACCCTGAGGGGCTTTAGTTTGTCCTTAAACCTCAGTAGGTATTCTGTGTCACAACAGTAAATAAAACACAATGTACAACATGGGTTATGGTTAAACAAAAAAGAAAGGAAAAAAAAAAAAGTTAACATTTCTAAATTTTCAGTCAGAAGTTACTTGCCAGCTACGACATCAACAGATTTGTTGGATGGACCACAGTAGAGAATGACTTGTTTCTTGTTTTTATCCTTTGGATCATTAAATGTCCTTGGGTTCCGAGAGTTCAGCTCAAACAAACAGTCCACTATGTACACACCAACCACTGTCTTTCCAGTTCCTAAGAGACCAATGAGAGAAATGGCTTAAAGGTGCAATGTGTAACATATGGTAAGAAGCATTAGTTAATATACTGAAAGATAACCTAACATAATCAAGAGAGTTTGAAAGAGCCACAGTGATGATGTCACATCCAAGACCTCCATGTATAGTATTCCAGAGCTATCTACAGGAAGGAGATATCTGCCTTGTTACACTAAGTGATAAGTGAGTCAGTTTAACGTTTGCTCTGCACTCAGTCCAAATTATGAGGATGAAGAAGAATAGCTTCCTCCAGCTCCAGACTAATATTGTCACACCCCTTTTTTCACTACCAGTTCAGTTTCCCTGTCTGCTCAGACTGGACACAGGTGCAGCCGCAGACACAGTGGAGCTGCTAACTGCTTAAAATGCTCCAGTTAAAGTGTTGGAGTCTCCATGTGATCAACGATTGCGTGTTTTTTCAACTTATGGTGCCTCTCTAGCTCACCAGCATTGACAGGTAACATGTCTGCAGTCTAAGAGATGTTACAGCAGAAGAAGGGGTGAACATTAGCCTTTAAACTTTTGCAGCAACATGAAGCATCAGAGTGAATGCACGTTGACGTTCTTACCAGGTGGTCCCTGAATAAGTGTGAAGCAGCTATTCAGTGCGTTATCCACAGCTTTAAACTGGCTTTCATTTAGGCTGGGCAGTTCATTGGACAGACGTTTCCTTACGATGTAAGGTCTGACTTGAACTGCAAAGTCAAACCGGTAAAATGAATAAACAGATTGTGACTATTTTTGCCAGACAAACAAGCTATTCAAATTCAAAGGCCACTATAGGAACATGTGATGCACGTTCTTAAAAAAAGTGTCACACACATGGACATAAATAGTTGAAATTGATATGACTGTTTAGTAAGATTGCTGAGTAAAGGACATACCCTCTTTTGTAATTTTTTGTCCAAGGGCTATTCTCTGAACAAGATCACATGCAGATTTAATGTTGACCACAGCATTTTCTTTGCGGCTAGAAAAAGAGCATGGACACACATCACAATATAAATACACAAAAGTGAAATCATAAACCTTATTGTTATTTTATAATGTCAAGGTGAGCTACATTTGAACTTACATGTCTGGCAGGAGTTTGGGGATTATTTCAACAGTGAAACATGTGTTTTTCTTCATCACACAGTCAGGTATATGCTCCATTGGCAGGTGATGGACATAGAACTCCACTGTACTTCCTTCCTTTTTAGAGCGTTTCCCCTCTTCTTTCCTTGTGATGCCATGGGCCACCCATGTGTACTCTTTGGGATCCACTGCAGCACAATTTTCTACGGATGAAGGCAATTCTAATCCTCTTTTCCGTATGCACAGGTAACACTTTGAAACATTGCATTCAATGGCCCATTCATCAATCCATTCCTGAGGAAGGAAGAAGCTGCCTGTTAGTGTGCCTTCCGTTTGACTAAAGTTTACCTCCAGATTCTCAATGACAATGCTGTCACTTTCATCCACAGCAGTGGTAGCAGATTCCATCTCACAGAGAGGTTTCCAGATCTGTATATACTCCTGGGTATCACTATAATGAATCCTGGATGGATACTCAGCAGATCTGGCGTAGCATGTGATAGGGCTGTGGACATGGTCCACACAGACCTCAAACTTCGGGTTGATATGCAGCAACTGGATAGCTGGCATTTGATAACCTCTTTTTAACTCTGACGTCATCTGGATCTGAATAGTGTCACCCAGCTGTAGCTGGAAGTTGATCTCCACTTCAGGCATTCTTTCGACCTCTGTGGCCTCCGTAGAAGTGCATGGAATGTCCATCCCAGTGTTTTTACGCTGCAGCTGGCTTGCAGTTGTTTCCATTATCAGGGACCTCGCAACCGACCATTCTTCTTTCTCAATTGCTTCAATAGTGGTTTTCCATCTTTTAAGTGGAACCTCAACGCAGCATTCAAAGCATCGCAGCATGCTCAGCTGTTTCTGAATTTGCATCCTGTCAGCACCATAGAGGCGCCTTCTCCATTTAAGATGAACGCAGTGATTTTTTTCATCATAAATTGGCTGGTCCTTTAACTGCAAGTCTTTGTACATAACTGACAAACTCTCAGAAAATATGTCATTGTCAAAAGGAAATGACACGGCAAAGCTTTCTGCATTGGGTTCTGCACTGACAACAAAGGCTAGCTTGGAAGCACTTTGTTTGTTCATGCTCTTTGCGTAAGACACCTGTTCAGCCTTTTGCTCATATTCCTTGGCTTTCTTGAGGATGACCTCAAAGTCATTACACAAAATGCTAATGTCTTTTCTAGAGTAATGTACTTTCTTGTCACATATGACAGCATGCAAAAGTCTCTGCAACACAATGTCCATATATCTCCGAATTGGTGATGATGCTTGTGTGTAAGAAGGTACATTCAGAGAATAATGGCCAATTTCCGCTGCAGGAGAGGACTTGGAACGGATCACGTAAGCTTTACTAGAGCACTTTCTGAACTGAGCAATGACTGGCTGGAGTTGGGGGTAGATGTCATCCGCAGCAACCAAGTCGATCATTTTATCTATGTCATTGGCTTTGGCAGCTGACTGGATATCTTTCCACACTGCTGTGAGGATGCGAAAGGTTTCACAGGTTGGACCTTCTTCACAATGGTCAACTTTATTCCGCACATGAAAGGCCAGAGGTATGAATTCACTCCATTTACTACTGAATTCTTCCAGTTTTTCAGGACTAGGCTTTTCCTGGCAGCGAAGAGGTGTGTAATACCTGGTTTTTTCTGAATCTATCAAAGTCTCAGCCACAAATTTGTTGAACAACACACTCAGCTCTTCAATCATCAGATGGGCTCTGCGTTTTCCGGGCAATCTTTGAGCATCAGGCTGAGAATAATGCCAATCCACAAGTCTGGTCTTCCTTTGAGCCTTTGCAAAAGAGTAAGCCACTACAACACAGTCTTCTACTGTGTTAAATTTTGGTCTCGCTCCATAATTTTCGGCGATTTCTTTTTCTGCTTGCTCATATGAAAACTGCCTGTCTGATCTGATTAGTGACAGTTGGAATTCAGGATTTCCAATAATCCTATTTGTTTCCTTGTTTACTTTGAGCATTAGTGAAACCACCCTGCGATCTTTGCCTGGCAGAAGACTGAAGAGTCCAGTGCTCAGGTCTTGGTGGAACATATGATTGGGTTTTTCCTGAGCACAGTAATATGTAGTCCCTTGTTGTTTCGCTCCTTCATCTAATTCACTACCTGGATGCACATAGCTTGCCACATCCGCAATATGGATTCCCAACTCAAATTGGTCTCCAATGTCCCTGATGCTGATGGCATCATCCAAGTCTTTTGCTCCTTTTGGATCAACAGTGAATGTGATTACCTCACATAAGTCCTGTCTGTGCATCTCGTCTTCATCTACCTTGTGTACCTCACCTGATTTACGTGATGTCACTCTGAACTCTTCATTCAGGATTCTTAGTTCATCCACAAACAAACCTCCCACTGGGAGAATATCTGTGACCCTTCCCATTGGAAGAACACAATTTTCCCTCCATCCAAGCACTTCAACCACAAATGCATTGTTTTGTCTCAGATTTTCATTCAGTCGTTCTTGTGCAACAACTGTCCATTCTCCCTCTATTTTCTGCCATATTGGAAGGAAGTTACGCCTCTTCTTGTTGATCAGTATGCGTACTTTGGGTTCAGATTTTTTGATGGGCATCATCACTCTTCTGACAAAGTTGTCATTCCAACTGGAGTTCCTAGGTTTGCTGTAATCCTCATCCTCAAGTAGACATACTAGTTCACGGGCTGATTTGTCTTCCTTGGTGACGCTGATGACTTTCGACGCTTGCAGTAGCACTTCATCTCCGGTAAAGGTCTTACCCAGGTTTTGCCTTCCCTTGATGGTTATACGTCTGGTGGGGTTATCAAATGGTATGACATAACCTCTGTCAGATGACTCCCTGATCAACTTTCCTAGCTTGTACTTCTCTGGTTGTTTTACACACAACTCTGAGAGGTCTTTGCCAAAATGAACTAAATTGTCCATTGACCTTGAAAGAGCCTCATCATCATCATCAGAACTGTATTCAGTTCTTGACTGCTCATATTCATCTTTCAGCTCTTGAAGAATTGTATCATTGAGAGTATTGCTCTCCTCCACATGCTGAAACTTTTGAAACCTTACAGTTTCGTTAACATCTTTTTCAAAGTAATCCTTGGTGAAATGCTGTGGTGCAGCACTGTTGTTGCAGATGCAGTGGTCTATGTAGCTCTTCCAAATTCCTGAGCATTTCCCAAAGCAACAGAGGGCGGCAGCATCTCCGACTACAACCACCTGGGACTGAGCCCTAGTCATTGCAGTGTTTAATACACGGGCATCATTGAAGAGCTCCAGACCAGGCAGGTGAGAAGTTTTCAGACTGTCACGTGTTTGCACAGCTGTCATTAGGACTGCCCTGAACTGTTTCCCTATTGAGACATGAGCATAACTTAATGATTTAAAGCCACACAATTTTATTATGCAGGGTAATATTTATGGAATGTTTACAGACTCTGATAAATCTGCAGTCTGAGTTAATCGGTCATAGCTAAATGGGATAATCATATAGGCCTACCTTGCACATTAGCAAGATTCTCAACATGGACTTTCGAGAGGCGTCGACTTGAAAGTGCTGTCCTTATTGTCCGAACCTATGAAACATGAAAAGTTTTGGTTAGGGAATTAAGGCAAAATTTGTCAACTAAAATAAATAGGCTATGATTATTTTTAATAGTGCCAACAGCAATGCATTCATGCAGAAATATTCACTGTATTGTTGATATAGTTTCTGGTTTACCTGAAACCCCTCTGATAGAACACAGATTGAGCTTTGGTCCTTGGGCCCCCAGGTCAATGGCCATTGATCTAGAATTTCTTTCACTGCTTCAGCCACCTTGGCAACCTCTTGATTGTTATACCAGGACATAGACGCAGTGTCCAACAAACACTCTCCCCTGACATGAAGAAACTTTAGGGCGTGACCATCACCAGGAGCTGGAACATTTCCACTGGCTTTGATGACATCATTCTTGCCAACGTAGAAATTGGTGGACACAAACTCCACTATTTCTTTGGTTGAGCGGTAGTTTTCGCTGAAAATGATTCTGCTGCTCTGTGCTGCGTCACACTTGTGGTCTTGATAGTAATGGAACAAGCGATTGAGCAGTGTGTGATCTGAACGGTGATGATCATCCACTGAAAAAAGCTTGGGTCCCATTTGCATGTGATCTCCAGCCAAAACTACTCTAGTGTTTGGCCCAGCAAGACAAAGGGGCATCAGGGCTTCACATTCCAGCATCTGGGAGGCTTCATCAATCAGGATGTGGGTGAAATATCCCTTGGGCAGATTCAGGTCTTGTAAATTTCTTGCCATTGTTGTGGTGATTATGATGATTTTGTGGCTATCCAGGACAGCTTTGGTGGGTGGTAGAAAACACTGTCTATCATTTGAAAGGAAACAGTATTTTAAAGTAATCTCGTCAGTGGCCAACAAAGCACTGCCATGTTTGTTTGCTTTTATTCGAATTGGCCTCATTCCATCATTTTTCCTGTCGATGAATGGATGGAGGTGATCTCTGACATACAGATCTGCAGAGCTTAAAGGAAGCAAAAGAGTCAGAGGTAAGCATACATATTGGTGTTGCGTTAAAATGACTTTACATTGAAAGAAATTACTATGTTGGAGATGTTAATGGTTTCTCATGAAAACTGCACATCTATTCTGATGCCGATTCTATTCAGTATTGATAGCAACTATAACATCCAGTGGTGGACAAGGTACTCAACCCTATTAAAGTCAAAGTACAGCTTCTCTTGGTCAAATTTTACTCCAATACAAGTAAAAGTTGCTCAATCAAAATTTTACATGAATACTGGATTACTGGCTTTTACTGCTGTTCATGCTGCTGTATTGTTTTTATGCTGCATTAACAGAACCTTGTAACTTTCTAAATAAACCCGGTGAATGCACTGACTCCCGTAGAACCAAACCCTCATACACAAAGCCAAATTTCAGCATTGAAACAAACCCAACTATATAAACAAAATTTAGTGGGCTAGCCCACTAACGTTAACTTACTTCGCCAGTGAGCTAGGGGCAGCAATCATCATCTACCTCATCCACTCACAGAAATAAAACCTATTTCAACCAGCAGATGTCGAATAATAAAAGCAGAATTATTTTTAGAGCCCTCCTGAGCAAGTAATTAAGAAAAAAGTTTTCCTGTTATCATTGTTTCTCCATTGATTCAGCAGATATACCGTATGTAATAGCATGTTTGCTCAGCTTTTATCTCGTTGCCTAAAACTCAGCGAAAGCACAACTCAACTTTAATGGTTTAACAGAATCTGGTCCACTTGTCACTGCAACTTTGAGTTTTAGGAGGGAAAAATATGCAGCTGACTTAGCCAAGCTTATCTTAAATTAAATAACAGTTTTTAAAAACTGCAGTGCAGTGAAAATCATAATTAAAAAAACAAAAAAAAAAAAAAAAACAAACTCAAGTACAAGACAGTTACTCAAAACAATTCACTGAAATGAATGCCCTTTGTTACCATGGCTAACCACCTTTGAGGAAAACAGAACACTATACAATACTGGGAGGGTTGGACTTTGGCCAATATGCCAATATGGGTCACGCTAACACACTGAGGCAGGTGGAAGATGTGATCCATAGTTTACAGGAGTTTATTACCAGCACTGAGTCATGGAGACCTAATCTGTGGTACCTAAACCTGGCTGGGGACAGTGCACCATAAAATCTTGATGTCAGCTGAGTCCCAAGAAAAAACACCACACAGTTTCAGTTTTGCAGTTTCAGGAAACAAGCTTTGCCTGGCTTCAAAAGCATCAAGCCCAACAGGTTTTGGGGAGCATACATCAAAATGAAGCAATCAAAGAGCATATCAAAACTTGCATTACCTGTTAGTGTGGGTGCAAATTAGAATTTTACTGTGAGGCTGCTTGGAGAGCTCTCTGGCTGCTGTACCCAGAGTGAATGTTTTCCCAGTTCCAAAAGGTCCATAGACGAGAAGTGGTGCAACAGCTTTCTCAGTGTTGGGTTTCCCTGTGATGAAGTTGATGGCTGACTTCTGCCTTGCATTCAGATTCTCATAGCTGTTGGTATTCACCGGAACAACGCAGTTTTTAAGCTGTGGTAGGACTATGTTGGTGTCAGAGAGGAGGTCTATGGACTTGTGCATGGTACAGAAGCTGTAGCGGTTCATCTGAAATTGGACCTCCATTGGATATAATTCGTTGCCTTTGAGCATAAGATCCATGCAGCATTTCTTTGACAGTTTCAAAAATATCTTGTTCTCACTTGTTTGCTCCTGCAAAATAGTGGCTTCATAGACCTTGGATTGTTGCTCCCTGGAAGATAAAGGGGCTATCAGAACTGACTGGATGCTTCGTCTCAGAACCAGTCCCTCAGGGGTGTCTGGTGTGAGAGTACAAGGAATGGAAACAGCACAGAACAGTTCTCCTTGAGGGACTATCATCATGCCCCACAGCGGACTGCTTAACACCTCCAGTGTTGCCACTTCTCCACAAACGTTTAACCTGAAGTAAAGAAGAAAACAGCTCAGGTGTCGTTTTACACAGACACAAAGGAATTGAACATGGTGTCAGATTTTCAGACCATAATGTCTTTGACAATAATTAACATATTACCTTGATACAACCTTGTCCTCTGCAAGCTCCTCATTGTACAGGAAGTGGTGCATTTGCTCTTTGTAGTTGACATTATTCAGAGGTGTTGGTTCGCTGTGGAAGGATTTATACTGAAAGCTGGGAGCCGTGTACTGCTTCAACAGCTCCTCTTCTTCCTCTCTCCTTGACAAACATGGGATGATAACCCTGTTGTCTCGATGCCAACGCTCAGCTTTTTTAAAGGTGGCTTCATGGTTCACAGTTGGTTGTTCAGTGTCATCCAATGACTGCTGGCTTACTCTTACTCTGAGTTTCCTAAGGAGCACTGGTCTGATGCCAAAGTCCAACACCAACCACTGCTCATACAGACCAGGGTTGATGGATGTAAAAGACACAGTGACATCATAGGTCATGTCCTCACTTCTAAGGTCATCACCTGAGGAGTAAAGGCAGGGCTCAGAGTTGATGTCTCTGAGGGTGAACAAAGCTCCTGGTTCTTGTTTCAGCAGAGCCACATGCACAAGCTGTCTCTGTATAGACACACACACACACACAAAAAAACCCCATAAACAATCAGGAACAATGGTGAGGCAGTGGTAAAGTGTTGCTCCACAATAAGAAGGCTGCAGGTTTGGTTCCTGGGTCTGAGGCCTTTCTGTGATTGAAAGTGATTGTGATTGTGATTGTGATTGAAATTTTAAAAATCTTACCTCTGTTTCAACTTGGAAGGTCCATTTCAGTGTTTTACCAATCTCTTCACACTCCACTGTTAAATCATCATCACAGGAGACACTGACATCGTCCACTTGCTCAGATAACTGTTCAACATTTGAAATAGTGATTACTGCCAAACATTCTATTTAACTAATCCACTTCCTGTGCAAGTAATTATAAAAACATGTTTATATCAATTCTGGGATTTTGCTCCCCAAATCAATTTACTTAACTTAATTTACTACTACTATTCCACTTTATGAAATGAAACAGAAAAAACTGAAGGAAAAAGCCTCATTTATTTTTACAGGGCAGATATATCATCTCTGGTAGGATGCGCTTCACACTTACAGTGTGCTCCTCATCACTGCTAGTTTTGTATTCCTCCAACAGCCTTTCATTATAGGACACAACACCCTCAGCCTCCATATTGTGTTTAATCTCATTCGCCTCGGCCGTGCGCATCATCCACTCCTGCAGTTCTGCTACGGAATGAGCTCTTGGGCATTTCATGCCATACTCACATGTCTGAGGCCTACAATGAAAGGGAAATGGTTACTTACTGTTTAACATTTGTTGTCTTTTAATATGTTAAAGTTTCATTATTTAATGCTTTATAGATCATTTCCTTGTTAGACATAGATAGTTTACCGAAATTGTCAACCTCAGATTGGTAACCATTAGTGTAATTTAGCATGAAACAGAGCAATGATAAAGTGCCCAAATCTTGTAAGACACTGTGCTTACCTTCGACACAACCAGAACTCATCTCGGCGGTTGTGTGGAGGCATTCGTCCTCTCCATTTGGTGGTGGTGTCCTCGCAGAGCAGCTGGGCATGCTCCAGAGAGGAGCAGTGTTTGTAGAAGCTTTCTGGGGAGGACAGGACCAGGAGGCAAACTTTGCAGTACATGGTGACCTGTCTGTGTTCTGTCTGCTCTGGGGGACTCAGCTGAAGGAGGTGAGGTCGAACAGACAGCCCACTGCCCTCAGCTTTCCACACTGCCATCTCCACCTCACTCTGGGCAGACAGGCAGTGTCCTGGTCCATGCCAGCAGGGTTTGCCTTGCCTGACATGACTGCAGAACTTAAACTGACAATTTTGAGGAAGAGGTCGTACGTGACTAAAGATCTGCTTCCTACTGCTGTCTGAGAAATGATGAACTAAGACTGGGTCCCAGCTGTGTGCCTCATCTGCTGAGCAAGTTGTATTCCACCTTTTGGTTGTTATCTTTGGTGGACGGGAAAGAAAGCAGGTTTTACAGAACTCCAGGAATTTACCAGGAAACTGCTGAAGTATGCTTTTAGCTGCACTTTCTGGTGTTGATGAAGCTGCTTCAGACTCAGTTACAAGTCTGATCAACTCAGCTTTACTAATTTTACTGTCTCTTACATAGTTCCACACAGTGGCCTCCTCATAGCTTCTGGCATAAGTGCATCCCTCTCCATGCGCTTGACACCCAGAACCCTCAGAAAAGTACATGCATACTTGATAAAAGACATTTCGACCAAAGTTTCCCAAAATGGGCCGCTCAGACACAGGTCTCCACTGGTCGGATGTCTTTGCTTTGACTAAAAGCAAATTTCTGCTGCACTGGTGACTAACAGACTTCACTGTGTATGTGATTTCATTGTCCCTGACTGAGCACAGATTACAGACAGCTTTCAAATCCAGTGATGTCAAAAGGTCACCCAAAGTTCCAGAGTGGTCAGTCTGATCAGGTCCTCCTTCAGACTGAGCCACAAGTTTATGGAGAAGTATGTGGTCTAGTCTGTAGTCCTTGACAAAGTTCCACACTGCAGCCTCCTCATCACTTCTGGCAAATGTGCACCGGTTCTTATGACGTGTACAGCCAAAATTATCCACAAAGTAACGACACACCTGATACTGAGCTGGTTTTGGAAATGTGGGCTTCTTACTAACAGGCCTCCACTTGCTGCAAGCTTTGGCTTTGCAGAGCAGTAGAGTGAGGGCACACTTGTGCTGGACTAACTTTAATTTATATGTAATTTCTGTAACCTTAACAGAGCACTGAGCACATGCAAGTTTGAGGTCATGTGTTGAGGAGAGAGGAGCCAGTGTGGACCCATCAGCTGACATTGTGATACACTCATAATGCTGAAGGCAGCCACTTGGATTCTAAAGGTTTAGTGACCCCACCCCCCAAGTCTGACAAAATATTGGGCAGATTAACCCGTTCAAGTTTCAGAAATGCCCAACTTTTCTTGGATGTGTCTGAAAGAAAGAACATCAGAGAAACAATGTGATGATTAGCCTGTTCAAGTTGAAAATACCATGGCTGCACTGAAAACTACATGTCATCTGCACCTGGATGATGGCAACCAGCTGTGCGTATATACATTCAGTGTCAAAAAGATTGAGGGACAGTGCTTAGGGACAGAAGGGGGCAGGGCATGAGCCCTTAAAGGCCTCAAGCCTATCAGATTTGATCCCAGGACCTGTGGTCCCAGCGGTATCACTGAACCACCCTCTGACTTTGACATCAAATGATCTGCTATTTTTTATTTTAAAAAGTTAGTGACTTTAGAAAAAGAGGAGGATGCAAAAATTAGATTTAGAATAAAAAAATATTCAGACATCATGTGAATGAGCCACAAAAATTATTAGAAAAGAAACCAGTTCTGGACAGGTGTGCATACTGAATCCTTCAGCATTACCATAAAACAAATATTGCCGTACTATATCATATAATCATTTGCAGGTCCACCCATATACTGATTTGCACTGTCGAAATAGATGACTATGTAATTATCATACTGTATTACATTTGCTCTGTATTAGTAAATTACAACTCCAGTAAGGGGGGGTTGACACAACTGCACCAGTAGACCCTCCAGATGACCCAACATAAGACACAACAGAAGACCCTCCAGATGACCCGACATAAGACACAACAGTAGACCCTACAGATGGCCCGACATAAGACACAACAGTAGACCCTCCAGATGACAGACATAAGACACAACAGAAGACCCATCAGATGGCCCGACATAAGACACAACAGTAGACCCTCCAGATGACACGACATAAGACACAACAGTAGACCCTCCAGATGACACGACATAAGACACAACAGAAGACCCTCTAGAAGACCACTGCGAAGCTGATCAGATAAGTGGATTATAGCAGATGAGGACCTCTACAGCCCAGAAGGGGGCGCAGTAGAGCCTTAACACACAACACAACCACAGTACAGACAGACGGTCATTAACCCGCTACACCAGGGGGGTTTACATCCGTAGACCGGAGGCAGGAAACTGCTCATCCCAGCCATCGTCAAAGATAAAGGTCATGTGTTCTGCACAGATACTTCTGTTCAGTGAAGCAGTCTTCTTCAAGTTAGACTCGGGTCAGACTTGTGTGGGACTCCAGTCAGACTCGGGTCAGACTTGTGTCAGACTTGTGTGGGACTACGGTCAGACTCGGGTCAGACTTGTGTCAGACTTGTGTGGGACTACGGTCAGACTCGGGTCAGACTCAGGTCATGGCTGACTCGAACTCTAGTGACCAGACTGGGATGTTGAACCCGAACTGGACTGAAGTTGAGATGTTGTGCAACGGATGCAGCTGTTTGACAGCTGGTGAGAGGAGAACCAGGAAGAGGAAGAGTGCCAAGAGCAACACCGGCACAATAACAGCCAATAACAATAACAACGATGCTAACAACAAAAACAACAACAATAGTGATGATGATAATAGCGGCGTTTACCGTCAGACTGCCGGTGTAGATGGAACTGATGTCGCGGAATAACTGAGCTCATCCGTGTTGCGGATTGATGTGAGTCTGCTCGGATCTCTGGTCTCGGTCTCCAGTCTCTGTGTATAACCCCTCCCTGAACCGGAATACAGCTTAAGCCTGTCAGATAACGTGGGACTACTCTGAACCAGCCACCCCTCCCTTCACCGTCTCTTAACTTTCGTTTTACCCATTTTACGTCAGCAGCAGGTTACAACGAGCGCTCCCTCAGTCACGTAGGCGAGCGAAATTCAAAGCAACCTTGAGGTATGCGCAGGTTCCCTGTCCTCTTCCTCTTCAGCAAGCTAATCATGCTCCTGCAGATGCTGCTTCTCATCTGTGATTGTGATTGATGTTCTCTCTCTATACACACACACATACATCTAAAGTAAGTTTCTTGGAGAAGTACTTTTACCCTGTGAATGGAGAGATGCACAAATTGATGCAATTTTCAAAAAAGGAAACAGATCACTAACAGGGCGTTTGTTACCTTAGTTGTTATATATGTACATATGATTTGCCAGATATGATGCATATCTTTTTGCTGATAACACAAAAATATTTAGAATAATTACCAGGGATACTCAGCCCAGCTCCATCTCCATAGCATGAATGGATTATGCAACCAGTGAATATTGGTTGAAAAAAATTATATCATTGCTAATTATTCACTTGGAGATCTTGTGGTTCAACAGGTGATGAAGGAAAAGTGTGTTGTAGTGTAATTCTATAGTGTTAATAATTAAAAGAACTTCTAAATTTAGTCAACTAAATATTTTTACAGCTCTATCAGACTGTGGTGGAGTCACATTGAATGTGTTAGCTCAGTCTGGTGTCAAATACATGGATCAGATTGAGAAGGACCAGAGAACTGGATTGAAAGAGACATTATATGAGGACAGCCTGAGAAAATGAAAGAGAAAGAGAAAACTCTCATACATAGAAGATTTAGAGGAGATAGGATGACGTTGATAAACGTTTTCATGGAATCTTTGATCCACTCTTGAAATAACAGATATGAGGGAATTCTTTTTTGTGTGTATTTATTTATTATTAATTTCAGACAGAGAGCGATTCGAATCTTGGATGCTGCAATTACATGGCAAGCACACTAACCACTTGACTACCCTTGCCGCCACAAGGGAATTCTTTGAAATATATCTACATCTGTTTTTATTATTATATTATTATTATTTGTATGTAATTTTTATTGATATTTGTTATTTGATATTGTTTCTTTGTTGAGTCTGGAATATAAGATTTTCTTATCTTGCATTGAAAACGTTTCAATTAATTTAAGCAAAAATTATCTTATCGTTATGGTGAAGCTGAACCTGAAAGTCTGTCTCTCTCTGCTGAGTCTTTAATCTGTCCTTTTTGACTCCATCTGATTTTGATGCAAAACAAAATGAATTTGAATGCTGATGCTTTATGTGTCAGCCATCATCAGAGCTGCTGTGGTTAAATTTATATTGCTATTTTCCCATAAAAACCTGACACAAACTCATTTGGACTAGACTTTATTTCAGCTGCTCGTCCAGATGTGGTTCTCCCAACATGACAGATGGGTGAAGGTGTTTGGTGCAGATTAACTCATGAAAGGTGCACTGTGGGAAGAGACGGTGAAGAGTTTGAAGATTATCAGAGGGAGAACCCAGAAGGTGGAGAGCCTCTTCAACCAGAGAGATCAGCTAGACGCTCTTTATTTCTGCGAACCTCAACAGCATGGACTTCCTGTAAGACACAGGACGCAGATGGCAGATACAAAAGAAAGAAAACAAAACCTAACAACTAAGGAGGTGGGGCTTCAGTGGAAAATAAAACTAAAATGAGACAAATCCAGAACTAGGGTCAAGGGTGGAGAAACACAAAGATGCAGAACAAACTTCAGACCAGCTCTTCTTTTAAGATTCAATCTTCTCCATGCTCATTGATCAGACATATAAATTTCAGCCTGTCTGATGTCTTGGTGATTTCATGTAGTCAATTTTTTATAACTGAGCCACATGCAAGACATTTTAAATAAGTTAATCACAGCACCTCTCATAGCAGTTTACAACCAGCATGGACAACATTTATGTAAAGTTTGATGAAAATGAATCTGGTCATGTCCAGATTAACATTCACAAGCACAGGCAACATCACTGCCTATTTATCTCTCCTCCATCTCACTGGAATCTCTAGGTTGTGTCAAATCACACATACTATTTTCAACATGGTAACTGACTGATATCTGTGGGCAATTTTAAACAAACAACTCTTTATTTGTTCTGACTGAGAAAACTGCTTTTAAAAGCAGGCCCTCATTGACATATCATCTCAGCAGGTGAACTTACTGTATATTGGTTGGTTGATTATTTCCTCTTCTCTCAACACATGAGAGAGAATAAATCAATAATTACAGAAACATAGATGAACATTCAAGAAAAACCAGGGGAGGATTTAATTCAGTGAAAATAGGGAAGTTTAAATATTAACGCTTTTTTTTTTTTCTTTCTGCAGAGAGAACTTGCTCTGTCATTTGAAACTGGAAACATAATCAGAATAGTGTTTGGTGTCAATCAGTGTGAATAGAAATCAAGAGAAGCAAGCCAGCCCTGTCTCATTATGCCACTCAGTGATGTGGAATAAATGTTGCTAAGAGGTACGGTGGCCCTGATAAACAAAGCAAGCAGGGAACTCCACTTTTTATGCTAACATGACAGTTTACTAATCAGTGGAAATGAAATAAACCCAGTACCAGTACCACCAGGATCATTTTGGCTGGTCTTAGCATGAAGATCGTTGAAGGGTGGTAAGATTTGTCTCTTGTCAAATTTGGGCACAGATGATATAAACATGTGTCTCCAGTGGCTGCTTGTGATTAGATCTCACTTCCCTGTTTTATATGCAAAAACAACAAGCATGAGTTCTTTACTGTTACAGGCAGGTCTGTGTGTAACAGAGCAGGGGGGAGGAGGACTATGAGTTTTTCACATAGATCTAAAGTGAAATAAAGTTTTATTCATTTGAAATTAATATTTTTTTCTGAGGAATGACAAACAATGAAAATAAAGACAAAGTGAAAAACTGTGTGTTTACACTGCCTTACAAAGAATGTGATGTAAATGAGCAGATCTCAGATATGGCCTTGATGCATCTCACATTCACACCTGGATATGGAACTGTCACCTTAAACACCTTAATTAGATCACCTGAAAGAGATGGACAGGTCTGAACAGTCCTGTGAAGCTTGAAGCACGTAAACTACTGTCATACCACCAGCAGCACCATCATCATCATCTTCACACACTCACCACACTGTTCAGCAACAGAAACCTAATCCAAACCAGCGGTGCATTGATGTTTCCGCCCCAGAGACGTGTTGGTAGGTCGAGGAATGAAATTACACCCTGAGCTCACAGACTGGTGAGTACACTGCTGTTTTATGTTATGTTGTTAGCAACTTATATAGCATTTAGCACCTTTAAGATTTCCCATATTTCAAACCCAGTTTGGCTTTAATAGTAGCAAGTCAATTAATCTACTAACTGACTCAATAAAATTGTTCCCAGTGTTTCCATCTTTAGTGTGCTAGATTCCAAAGCTCCTTCTGAGGAACAGACAGAGGCCACAGTGCTGAAGGCTTCTGCTCCCAGACTGCTGACACACCCTCCTGTCCTCACCATCAGTGACTACAAGTGTTGCTCAACATTAACTGAGATCTGAAATTAAAAGCCCAACATTTTGCTTGATGAGGGCTGTTCAACTTTGCCTTCATGGGAAAAGACCAAGAAATGTAGTTATTGAGTCTTAAGCATTGTAGGTTTGTGAAAGAATGACACCTAATTCAACCTAGTTGTCTTTTCTTTCACATATGACATTAAGTGGTGAGACAAAAGGGAAGACTTGCTTTCTCCCGCAGCCTCTGTTTGAGGGCACTCAGGTAGGCCTCTCGCTTTTCCTTGATGACCTCCATCTTCTGGATGAGTTTCTCCTCTGTCTTCTTGCTGAAATTGTTGTTCTCCTCATGGACCTTGTGGAGGACCTCTTGCTCGTGCTCCCTCTTCTCAGCCAGGTGCTTCAGCACTTGGGCCTCCTGGGACTACAATTGGGGATGAGGGTAATGGCATGATTATTGTAGAGGAAGAATGGCAGTCAGTGTGTCTTTAAAGGTGAAAAGTCATTATCTGTTGGGGTTAATGATTACTTGATTACTTCTGTTACTCTATGATTCATGCACTCACGTAATTAAAAAAACCCGAGAAGCTGGAATTTTTGCTCACTCTGTTTCGATAAGTAACTTCTCAATGAGTCACTTAATTACCAAGTTTTATTTGCAGTGGTGTGTCAATATACATAGAATAGCAGATGTTCTTGTTAGTGCCACCACCCTACACACCCTGCTAAACCTATCCCTATAATTATCCAAAACATTTCCTTTGTGCTTAGCTGGTGTACTAATTCTAACAGTCAGCATGAGTCAGCATCATGAAATATGGAGCTGGACTCTGGCTTACAACTGCTGCAAGACTTGAAGTAATATTATCTAAGAAGAAGCGGAATCATGTCAAAACACTGTAGAGTAACACAAACAGGTATCAGGGGTTTGGAAGGTTTCATATCAGAGTGTTGGCTGTGAAGCTGTTAGAGGATGTTTTACTTATATACTCTGATCAAATCTAAAAAGGTTCAAGTTCAATCTTTTTTTTTTTATTATTATTACCATAGATAATCATTCAATCACTGCCACAGTCCTCCATGAAGAGACCCTGCTCAGGTCCCTCAATATCTTCTCACCTTTCTCCTCTCCTCAGCTGCCTCCAGCCTCTTCTGCAGCCCCACCAGGGACACCTCCTTCCTTGGGGGACCACGCAATGATTGAAGCTGGGCTTTGTCCCCAAGCTGACCAGGATCCTTCAGGATCACCTCAAACGACTGTCCAGACAGTCGCTTGTTCAGGTCCTTTACCTCCAGGTCTGAGTCCCAGGGTCAAACACAACACAGATCAGAGAGACAGAGAGAAAGAGAGGCACCAAAGGGCAGAGAGAGAGACAGAGACAGGGACAGAAACAGAGAAAGGAACAGGGACAGGGACAGAGACAGAGAGAAGGACAGAGACAGGGACAGAGAGAAGGACAGAGACAGAGACAAAGAGAGGAACAGAGATAGAGAGGGATGAATAGAGGGACAGGGTCAGAGACAGAGACAGAGACAGGGACAGAGAGAGGAACAGGGATAGGGACAGAGACAGGGACAGGGACAGATAAAGGGACAGACAGACAGATACAGATAGACAGGCACAGACAGTTACAGACAGACAGGCACAGATGGACAGGAACAGACGGACAGGTACAGACAGACAGATACAGATAGACAGGCACAGACAGGTACAGACAGACAGGCACAGATGGACAGGTACAGACAGACAGGTACTGACAGACAGGTCCTGTGAGACAGGAACAGATGGACAGGTACTGACAGACAGGCACAGATGGACAGGCACAGACAGGTACAGACAGACAGGCACAGATGGACAGGCACAGACGGGCAGGTACAGATGGACAGGCACAGACAGGTACAGACAGACAGGCACAGATGGACAGGCACAGACAGGTACAGACAGACAGGCACAGATGGACAGGCACAGACGGGCAGGTACAGATGGACAGGCACAGATAGGTACAGACAGACAGGCACAGATGGACAGGCACAGACAGGTACAGACAGACTGACCTCTGTACTGATTCGTCTGTGAGTAGAGGCAGGAGCAGAGCAGAGACAGCATGTTCATCTCCTTCATCTTGTCTGTGTAGGCTGTTACACATAGATGGCAAAAAGTTAGTCCACCTGACACCTCCTGGACTCTGTCAACTGGAAGAATTAGGTGGAATATAATCCATGTGTTTTTGTTTGGTTGGTTTTGACCTGGTTAATAGTTTTATATTTCCCCATCCATCACACTTCACTCACTATTCTCCACTCATCCATCTACAGACATACTGATTCCACTGGCTGCATACCTCATAACTTAAGTAGGCTTTCATTGTTCCTTGGTATGTAAATAAACCTTTTCAGCTTTGTGTGTTAAGACTGGCTCATGCAACAACAAGATGGTGGACAAATAGTCAACAAATAGGGTTAACAGGTCTAACTAAGCAAGATTAAGTATAATTGTGCAGAGAACCTAAAATGTAAAATCATCATATGTATCATGAAGCATCCTGGATTTTGGTCATGTTTTATTTTTGTTTCCCTCATTCAGTTTGTTATTTCCTGTTTTAGTTTGGTGTCTAATGCTCCTCTCTATTCAGATCCACTTCCTGTCCTTACGTGTTGCCCCGCAACCTCCCCTGCTTTCCCCCACCTGTGCCTCATTACCCATACTCCCCTTGTGTATTTAGTCTCTATGATCCCTACCCTCTCTGCAGTTCGTCTTTGTATTTCTCTTGCAAGCGTACTCCTTTTGTACCTTTGCCTTCGCTGACTGCCTTCCCGTGTACCGAACCTGTTTATTAAACCTGACTTTTGGAAATCCCTCTCTTGGAGTTGTGCTCTTGGGTCCACCTTGATTTCCTGACCTCCCTGTCAATATGAGGATGACCTCTCTGAAGGTCTTATCTGTTTCTGGATCGCGGGAGTGCTGGAGCCAATCCCACCTCCCAGCTTGTGAAGAGGGGTACTCCCTGGACAGGTCACCAGTCCATCACAGGGCCAACACACAGAGACAGACAGAGACCAACAACCACTCACACTCAGACCTACAGACAGTTTAGAGTCACCAATTAACCCAAACGTGACGTTTTTGGACGGTGGGAGGAAACCGGAGTACCCACGCAGGCACAGGGAGAACATGCAAACTCTGCACAGAAAGGCCCCAGGAACCAGTGACCTTCCTGCTGTGGGGCTACAATGCTAACAACGCTAACCACTCTTCCACCGTATTGCCCAGTGGAGGTGCTGGTGCCAATCCCAGCTCAGATTGGGCAAAGGAAGGGAACACCCTGGACAGGTTGACAGTTCCATCACAGGGAGGATGCAGCATCTCAGATTAAATATTCCTTCACCCACTGTGAAGGAAACATTGCAGACAACTTTTGATATTTTATTGGAATTGAGCCTTATGAAAGGGTCAATTAGCCCTGAGGTTCAGAATCAAGTGAACAAAAGAAAGAGAAATAATCTCAGCCTACACAGTCAAGATGACCCACTCAGGGTCAAACCAGTATGTATGTAAATCCAAAGGCAATGACTGGACTGATGGCTCCGTCCTGCAGACAGCTGATAATGGAAGCTCCCATGCTTCCTACTGTGCATCATAACATCTCAGATCTTCACATCCTGAGGACCGCTGGTGTTCATTAATCTGGTTTTGTTCTGTCTGTGAAAGAACATTTGTTATTTAGACCTGTGTGTGATGAAATGGTTCATTCTGATGTTAGTCCAAAGTTCATCCTTATTTATCTGGTTTTATCGAGCACTGTAAACAGAGAGCGCAGTGGACATACTCCTGAAATCTGGCCCTGGATCTGGGACACAGGTCAATATAACTAATGACATGATTATTTTTTATGTATTCATGTTTAATTGTTAAATATAAATAGATTGAAAATCAAACACATTTTGTTTGATTGGACAAAATATGTTGAAGTCTGTATGACATAAACCCTGTGGTGAAAATATCAGTAAATTAAATAAAGGCTACTAATGCCTTTGCATTGTAACATACAGTACATAATAATACAATAATTCAATGAAACACATAATATAACACAATATTACAATATTCTTTATTTGTACATTGTATCATTGTACAGTAGAAAAAAAAAACAAACAAACAAACATTGGCCATCATAATATGCATATAGAGGTGCTGGGCTGAGGATAGTGACCCAAATGAGCCTAATGAATGGGGCTTTAACTCCTGGTGCAATTCACCTACCCTGGAAAGATAGCTTAAAAATGTATAAAAAAGCTCTCCGCAGTGCAAGAAGTTCATATTGCTCAGCACTAATAGAAGAAAACAAGAGTAACCCCAGGTTTCTCTTCAGCACTGTAGCCAGACTGACAGAGAATAATAGCTCAGTTCAGCATCAGCTCTCAGCTCTCAGCAGTGATGATTTTATGGGCTTTTTTACAGATCAAATTATAACAATCAGAGAAAGAATCTATCAGCTCTTATTTACATTAGACAATACTCTTTACTGAATACAGCAACTCCTGAATCAACTGTGACGCCTCTTTTACATCTGGAATCATTCTCACCTCTGAATCTGTCAGAGCTAGCTTCTATAGTTTCATCATCCAGACCGTCAACCTGTCTATTAGACCCAGTACCAACTAGCCTCTTTAAAGAAATTTTCTACCTAATTGAGCCGTGCATTCTGGATCTGATCAATCTGACTTTATCTTTGGGTTATGTAACCCAGAGCCAAGTTTCTGAAAGTGCAACAATCAAAAACTCATGATAAATAATGATAAAATTGATCAAAGATTTTTCGAAGACTACGCATATTAAAATTAAATGAGGAAAATATACCAGCATTCTTGGTTGATGTCTCAATCAGCCTGTGAAAATCATTTTCTTTGTAGCAGTTGCATGGATTAGACCCAATGCTTACCTTGTTGAAAAAGTGCACATCGGGATCATATAAATCACCATAATCTGACAATTTACAATCACCAACAGAGCATGGATTGAAAGTTTGAGTCATTGTAACAAGACTCAACTCAGTTCAACAATCACACAGACATGCACATAAACAAACACGCACGCACACAGACGCTACACTAACTGTCACTGATAATTGTCCAGTTTCTCCAGACTCCAGATGTAAGCAGCTTTGGCCTTATCTGTAAATTTATGTGGTAGTGTGCCTTTTTAAATATTTCAACATTTCTTTAGGTCAAGTGCTCACTGAGGTAGACCGAGTGCCTTGACGAGGCAGATTCATTTTGTGCTTTCTATTGGGAAACCTGAGGATGACAAGTTTCAGTGTTGTCACTGTTGATCAGTATCCCTTTGGAGTGCAGCAATGCCACTGCCTCCATCTCTGCTGAAATCCGATCCTCATCAGCCCTGGCAACAGCAGCATAAGATCTGGGTCTGGTGTCCAAACCCAAGACTATAACATCATTTCATTTGGAGTATTGCTCCATGCCATCTACTCGCTTTTCCAATGTGGTAACCCTTTTACTCAATTCAGAGTTCTGGGATTTTAGCTGACGGATTTCTTTCATCAGACCAGTAATGGCAACCTGTTACTTGGCGATGTTATCCACATTACTGGACAGCATATTTATCGAGTCCTACAATTCCTCCATTTCCTTCTGCAGTGACTTTAAAGACATGTTTGCTGGTGGCCTTTAGCAGATCTGCTTCATTCACTCTTTTAACGTGGCTGGCCTGATGCAAGACTTGATGCAACCCACTGGTCCTGTCATGCAGACAACTGAACCACAGGGGCAGGAGTAGAGACCAGCATCAAGACCTCGTCTTTGTTTTTTCACTACTTTAATTCACATTAACTGGTGAACATGTCCAGGAGCCGCTGTATGTTGGAGCTATTCCAGTAAACTGAATTTCCTGTTGGCTGACACCGATACATCGGAGCGATGCTTCCCATGTGCAGAGCTTGAAGCCCCGGGTTGGTTGTTGCTCCAGCCATGGTCACAGCTGAGCCAGCTCAGCACCACATCCAAGGCCAATCTCATTTATTTCTTGTTCCTACTTTGCTTCACTTAGGACCGGTGCTGCAGATGAAGCTGAAGATGGAGACATGGTCTTTAAGGCCAGACTGCTGGTACAGACTTCAGGCCCAGACTCGGGCCCTGGTTCAGACTTTGAGGTCCAGACTCCTCCAACTCCCGTCAGCCAGTGCGCCTCTGGTTTCCTTCATCCACACATATTCAGGTGTCTAGTGACAGGTTTTCTTATTTCTCAGTAATAAAAACTGTATATGGGACACTCTCTTGTATTAAGATTTTATTCCAAACACTGCTGTGTTTTTCTGAAAGAACTGGTGTGAGATTGTCTATCTCTACTTTCATCTGGAACATTGTGGGCAGGAGTTGATACAAGACAACAAGTCAAAGGTAACTGTGTCTCTGCCCAACAGCTGATCATCAGCTGACTAAGTTAAGTCACAGAAACCTTTTTACAACACAATTAGAACTATATAGTTCATGTACAACGAGGTGATAACTGCAGGAACACTGAGTCACAGAGACAGTAAAGCTCTTTTCAAGCCTGATGAGGTCTATGTGAAAGAAAGGCTGCATTGAGAGCAGGAGAGCTAATCATTTGAGTTGTAAACTAATCATCTTTTATTGATACAAAGCAGTAACATAAACCCATAGACTGTCTTTACAAATTGATATATAAACACTGTGTCTGCCTATTGAAGCTACTGTTGAAGATCTTTAAACCTGCAATCTACCTGACGGCCATGACAGCCTGACTCCAGTGGAAGAAATCATTTTGTCTTGAGGTCTATGGAAGGATGTCCCTCCTTCGAATTTGATATATTAGTTTCCTGATAAGTTTATGGTCTCAGTTTCAAGCCTTCAATCTAACATGATCATGTAGAGGAAAATTAACCAGAAAGCAGTCACATCCTACTGGGTGATTGACAGACTTTACCAACCTATCAGGAAAGAATACAGAGCAGGTCATATCAAGCTCTGGCTCCTCTTCAGCTCCATGAGATAGACACTCCAACCCAACACACACTGTACATACAGTCTCAGCCTCTCTGTCCATCATTTTAAGATCATTCAGGTGTTTAATGAAAGCTAAATGTGTTACGAATAAAGTGTAGTGTTCAAAGGTGTCTCAGCCTACAGATCATATTCTTCAGCCATACTGATGCATGACTGTTGGAATAGGGTTACCATTAATCTTTATCATTTTCTGCATACTACTTTGGGCAAAGTGAAAAAATTCACAATCATGGTGAATTTGACTTTTTTGTTTATCATTCAGCCCCAATTTAAACATAAAACAAAAAAACTTCACATCACAGTTTCCTCAAAGGCCCATATAGAACAGCTATTATAATGAAATAACTGTGTACTGATCCATGTCAGTACACAGCAGAACTAATAACACAACTAATAACTCTGGTGACCTGATTGGTGAGCAGTTAGACAGATCAATCTACAGGAATGACAGAATGGTCTTAATCAGGTGTTTCAAATCTTCCCCTACAGTATATTTCAGGCTCATTGTGTAAGGATGGAAATATCTTACAGCCATCTGTCCTGTAATAGAAATCAGAATCGCTTTGTTTTTCAAACATCATCCCTTCTACAGCTGAGGCTAGTCTCCCGAGATTCCCAGTGTGAAAATCATAGTGGACGTACAGAAACGGTCTCTCTCACTTCATTATCATTATCATTATCTGTTGTGTATGTGGTTTGTTTCACGGCTTTCGCCCTTTGTGGAACCCAACCTCGGACAATGTGAGGAAACGCACTTTAGCCACATGTGACTTCAGGACTTAAGTGTTAATTGAACAAAAGCACTCTCCAGACAATCTTGTTCTTCACACATTCACACATATCGGTTGTGTACACAATGGCAGGACCAGTAGCCCACACATATTCAGGTTGGGGGGACAAAGATACCTATGGAAGATGGTCACTGTATGCATTGCTTAGGGCATGGCAAGTCATTATTCAGCATCCTGTATGAAATTTTTTATTCAGATATTGCAGCTAGACTCTAGAATTTCCTCACAAGCATCAGTGCCTCTTGTTGGGCATCTGTATCAGACAAAGAAGTCAATAGCAGTGGTTTGGAATGACCAAGCGAGAGTGGCAGTCAATAATAGCCTGGCATTGGCGTCCCCTGTCGCAGCCCATCCCATGAGGAATGCTGTTCCCTTTAAAGCCTCCTCACGACGGTAAAGTGAGCATGATTAGCAATTACTGGTGTGCTCTGTTAGGGGCTTGCCACTGTATTTCTTCCAGTCTTGGTCAGCCAAAAAAGCTGTCTCCTTGGTTTGTGAATATATTCCAAGAAGCATATAGGACAGCGGTAAGGACAACCACAGCAGGGGTGCAGAGATATTGTAGATAGGGCCTTGCTACCTCATACGGATTATGGGATGGACTCCTTTATCTGGTATTCATGCAGAAGCCTTTTGGTTGACCTTTCAGTTGCCCATAGTGTTCAGATCACGAGTGTGAACTTTGACAGTGGTGACATCTCATTCAAAATCAACCCTCATCACCGTCTGTATTGGATATTGGAAGATAAGACATGTAACAAAGGTTTTATGCGTTGGACTGAGTCAGAAAGAGGCCAGACTTAGAAGATTCTGACAGAAGCATGTGAGGATAATCAGTGTGTGGCCACAACAATTGTTATGTCTTGGAGGGGATCCATGCCACTTGGCCCAGAGACCATCGAATCCCTTACATACTTTGTGAGTTGTGCCGTGTATTATTCATTTGATTGCAAAGTCAAACTTAAAACATTTAAAACATTCACCACCTCCAGAAGACCTAATGACCTCTGAGGATGCTGAACAAAGTATTGTAATCCATATGCTTTGGTCTATGGTCTGCAACGCAAGCGTGAAAGAGGGAACTATTGAGAATGCAAAACCCTCCACAGGGCAGGTTCTCATTTCAGTTCAGCCCTCGGCTGAAGAATGCAGACCCTGGAATGGGATGCAGCCACAAGTTGTGCTCTGCACCTGCTTTAATATGATGGTATGTTTCTGGCCACATGTTGCGAATGAGCCTGTATTACTGTGTTGGAGAGAAATTTCCACTCTCCCTGAACTAAACTGCTCTGTTTCATTCACATTCACATTGTATTTTTAGTCCTAATTAACAAAAGTTAGGATGCTGATGCTAAACTGTGATGCTAAACATTATAAACCGTGGCACATCTTCATGTTAACTGATATTAAATCTGTTGCCTTGCCCACAGATGCTCCAAACTGTTGTCTGAAATTAACTTGTAGCATGACTGTGTAAATCATGCTAGCACCTCTTGACCTCATCTGCTCTGTATTGTCATATCATGAGTCCCGTTGGCCATGAGGATCTGTTAAACCAGTGAAATATAATTTAATAACATGCCACATGGCTGGCCTCTATTGAGGTCTGAGATCAAACAAACATTTACACCCGTTTGCTGAATAGAAAATAAACAAAGCAGAATATGTAACTTTTTGTAATCTCACATTGAAATGATCAGTTTTTTAAGCCTCTCACACTGTGTGATTTTGTGTGATCAAATTATTCATTTAATTATATATTATATTAAATGGAGTTATTCATTCGTGCTTTACTTCCTAATATCTGTTCAGCACAACTTCCTGCAACTTCCTGTTGTGTTGAACCACATTGAGGATATTAATGTGTCTCTCCTTGTCATGACAACAGAGGCGGAAGTACAACAGTACATGTTATCAAGATACAGGTTAAGAAATAAAGATACGAAGATAAAGAAGAGGCTTGACGGAATGAGTGATTAAAACTGAGAAAATCTTTAAATAGGACTCAATGTGATCAGTATTGTATTCTATGGACTCAGCATGTCAGGCAACATGTCACCCTGCTTATCACTGACACCCACTAAATACTCATTATCCCTGAACTCCAATCATTAGTGCTGCTGCTCTCTGTTCTGTGGTTCCCTGCTGGTGGAACCAGGACCACAAGCGTATCAGTGCGGGGGGGTCCCTCTGTCTCTTCAAGAATCTGTGGAAGGCTCATCTCTTCAGAGAGAACATGGAAGAGTCTATGAACTTCAGTTCACCTCTTTACCTCATCTCCTTCTCTTAGTGATTAGATATAGAACTTAGTCCTGACACCACCTATTAATTTGAAGCTTCAGCGTCTCTGTGAATACAGAGTGTGATACGTGGGCAATTTTCTAAACAGAAAACTGATTAAATCAACAAAAGTAAAACCTCTCAGCTGTGTTGATATAAAACTTTGGTGGGGAGGCACTGATGAAATACTTGGATAACCTTGGATAATTGAAACCTCAGGATGAAGGTCTGAGCCTTGTGAAGCATTAATCTCACAGCTCTGAACACTGAATCTTGAGTCTTCCTGTCTCGTTGTGCTCGACCATCATCCTGAGCAGACAATGAAACTGTTCAATTGTGTGAGCAAGAATCGAGATGACAGGAAACAGGAACACAAACCCAGAACATCTGAGTTGCAACTGACAACAGCAGAGTATATGATGCAAGTTATTTCTATAGGCTGCTGCACCTGCAGAATGACTGTCCTCAGAAGCATCATCTTAAACAAACCTAGCCAATGAAACAGCAGCATTATTTACAGTTACAGAGAAAATGATATCTAACAGCTACAGGAAAGAAATCCAGTGTGAGCTTTGTGATGTCACAACAAAGCGGTAACTGCCCTCAGCACCCACACCTATTTTTACTGGATCTTAGGGCTCTTTTGATTGGCTCACTGATCTGCTCTTACTAAGCTCCACAGAGTAGCCTTGAGATAGAACACTGGCATAAAATATTGCCATTTAATCAGCTGGTAGAGCTGGTAGAGACCACACAGAGCTGAAAGAAGAGAGAATATTGGGCTTCAGGGACATGACTAGAAATGACTGCTATGACAGTAACGCCTGGCTGTTATCAGAGGTACACTGCTGAAGTATTAGAGAGAAATAGTTGGACGTTGTCGCACCAGGAAATCAAACAATGCTCCACCAAAGACATAGAATAAGAGACATATCAACAGAGGTAGCTGCAGCAGGAGCTCTGGTATGGTTAAAGGCTAGGAATATCAGTGGTCGTAGAGGTCAGTCAAACTTAAAGCTGCTGCTCCAGGCACAACTCAGTGGCTGAAACTTCAGCTGTGTGTGTGTGTTCAGAAGCTCTTGTTGCGTGACTGAAACTTGTTTTGCTATTTTTATGAGCATATCCTGGAAATCCCTTGCTGCCCCACTGCCTCCTGTGATATGTGTGTAGTGTTCACTGCTAGCTGTAGATGTGTGTGCACCTCCTAAGTGAGAGAACGTGGACATGGCTGCAGCTGCCTGAGGCATGCACACATCAGAGCTCACTTTCCCAGGGCAATGAAGAAAGTCAGTGATGGCTGCCCCACCTACAGTCTCGCACCATTGATCCATGATTTTGTGCAGTTGTGAGGCTGAGCTGAACACATCCACCTGCCCTGGAACACTAATGACCTCATCCACCCTTTATTTATCCCTCTGCAGTCAGGTGCATCATAGGCGGTAGAACAAGATTTTCATCTTTTGTGATTCTCTCCACCAGTTTTTCTGTACTGATAACTGGACAATATACATTGAAGGAAAGACAAGACATAAAGTAAAAATTGTTTCCAGGTAGAAATTTAAGCCAGATAATGAAATGAGTATGAGATCAAATGTTAAAAATAATGCAGACATTAAAAATTAATAATACCACTTATTTACGAGAGGTTCCGGGGATGTAGCTCAGTGGCAGAGTAGGTGCTTTACATGCAGAGGCCTCGGGTTCAAATCGCAGCCACAAGGCAAACCATTGGTAGGCTTGTACTGGTCCTAAGTCCAGATAAATGTGGAGGGTTGTGCCAGGAAGGGCATCTGCTGTAAAAACTGGAGCCAAATCAGCCATGAAATTCGCAGAGCTGACTTGCTGTGGCGAACACAAATGGGGAAAAGCCGATGGAGGGAAAAAAAAAACAAACAAACAAACAAACAAAAACCCAGTAGATGTTCTCTGTGTTCTGACTGCGGTTTATAGCCACATGTGAAGAACTCAAATGTCTGGCTGCATTGATGTGGGCCGATCGTTGTGTTATTCTACATGAGGTAGCTCAGGCCTTCCTGCTAAGGTGAAGAACTGGCTCCCGCATTTTTATGACTGACACATGAGGCCGCAGACCAGAACCAAGACCGCTGTCTCGAGCTGCAAACAGCTGTGGTTGCTTAACATTTCACTGGCAGGATTCATGTCTGGCTCATTCAAAATATAAGATTGTCTAGCCACAAAAGAAAAAAACTAAAGGTGGCTTTTCCCCTGTCTCTCTTCGTGTGGGCAGAGCTTTTACAGTAAATGACTACACAACCAGATGGTTGTGTAGTCTATCTGCAATAAAACCAGGAGCCAAACAAAATGATGTCATCACAGGTTTGTCAACTGAAACTCATTCAGGCCTTCTGAGCATCCACAGCATCAATTGGGTAAGACAGAAGGGTCAAGTTAATTTCAGACAGTTCGCCAGTGTATAATGTATACAACAGAGTAATGGAGCTTTTTTTATGCAGATATGAGGCATATCAGAGATTTGCAAAGGAAATGACAGAACTAGCCCAGGAAACAGCTTCACTCAGTGACTTGTTCATAAGGAAATCTGCAGTGAAAACTTTTGTACTTGAGCGACTACAACGACATGAAGGTCTTTAACACATTAGAACGCACCCAGACAGGCTACAGCCACCTTTAACTTATGTGTGTCTGTGTTGTAGTGCATACCTGAAGGTCTGAACTTTTTGTGTCCAAGTGTGCTACACAGTTTGGATTAACCAAAGTCTGATGAACACAGCTGGTTCACGAGAAGCTTTGTGTGTGTCATCTCATCATGAGCCTCATTAGAGCTGATCCCTGATTTGTCCACAGGAGGCCACTCCTTTTAGAAAATCAATTCAAATCTTCCTGCTTCAAGTCCTGTAACAATTTTATTGAACTTCTTTTAAAATGCACATTTTGACCCCTATTTGACCCGGTTTGTGTTTTGTTTATGTTTGTTTATATAAAAGCATAAATGTGTCCAAAGCGCAGGAGCACCCACCTTCTCTAGTTTGACAATGGAAGAGCAGAAAGATGGTCAGAGGAGAAAGATCAGAGACTCTGTCATGTTTGAACTAGAGACAGAATCAGAATGGAAACACCAAAATTACAGACTAGCAGGAAGTTCAAGCATAGCTAACAATTTTTTTTTTTTTTTTGGGTTGATGTTGTTTGTTAGCTAGTAACTGGGAGTGGCTGACACAGTGTTAGTGGTAATGCTGAATCTGGCTCTCTGTGCTGATGTTTCAGGATTATTTAGCCCCGCCTCCTATCCTCACAAATCGACCGGATTGGTTCCTCAGATTTGTTACTTGTGACTCCCAGATCATCAGAACCTGTTTTTATGAGACTGTCATTGCTTCACTGCAGATGAAAGTGGGAACAATCAGCCCTGGTGTTCACAGATTATGTTAACAGTGAAAACATTAACAGGTCTGGACACTGGATTTTCTTGGAGGGGCTTTAAAGCTCAGAATTATTCCATACATTTTACTCTTCAGGCTTCACAGACTGTCTTCTGGACTTACTGTCTCCTGATTTTATTCTCCAATTTGAAGGCTGTAAAATGTATAAAATAATGTGCTCTTTCTGGATAATACACTTGTCCTGAATGTGTCAGGACAGAGATCCAGGCCTAAGGCGAGGTGATTGAGGGAAATTGACAGAGATATACAGAGAAGAGTCATGTACAGTCTGTGTGATTTAGTAACACAATCAAGTCCTGAACTGAAATTTAGCTGATTTTTTTGCGAGTCAACATTTTTCCTGTTACATTAAATTACATGTACGAAACACAAGAAACACATCTTGCTTCTTGCTTTATTTTGAAACATTGCCCTCTATTGTTGCAACCTGTTTACAGTCAGCCGTTGCTGCTGTTTACATGTTCCTCCTTGTCCCTTGTTGTGTTTGTGTCTCCAGAGGCATGGACTTTAAAGCTGCCTCTGAGGTCACTGAAGTAATTTCAGGTTTAACTCAGGACAGGTTTTCACTTGTTACCATGGTATTTCACCATGGTAACTAACAGTGTCGACATCCAAACTGCTGACCAATCTGATTTCTAGAAAAACTGAATCATCATGGGAACACAACCACAGAAACGCCACACTTCACAAAAACAGGGAAATGTTTTTTGAGAGAGCCTTGAGTCTTGCAGTATGAAGACAGATTTAGTAAGATTCAAGAGAGGAGGGCAAGTTATGATGTGGGGCCTCACTTGCGTGACAAGAGTGGGGTGTGTGCATTCACCACAAGGTCATCTATTATTGAAGTGCTCAGCAGGATGGATGCGTTAGTCTCACTCAGTGTTCCAAACTTCTTATGTCAGTTCCCTTCCGAGGAAAAACAGCATCATGTAGGGGAACAGGACTTTTTTCTTCATAATGACTGCCTAAAGCAATAATGTCCACAGATCTGATGGCTCCAGCAGCCCGTGTATTTCCTGCCACAGCACAAAACATAGGCATTCATTTCCTGTTTGCTACATTAAACCTCAGCGGAGAGAGCAACCACAGTGACCTACAATCATAAAAGATGAGCAAACAGAAGAATGAAAAGGTTTATATGACCTGAGCCGTGCAGCAATAACCAACACTTACATAATTACATACACAACAGTTACAAATACTACATCATTACAGTCACAGAAACTTTACCCAGATTAAAGTGCCTCATAACGTATGTCGTTCCCCCTCCCCCCACGTACATCTGTTGCACGACAACATAACCATCCCTGCCCACGCACTTCCGTAAATGAGTTACACTGGCATGTTGAGCAACCTGTCCACTAGAGGGAAGCTCACACCAACAGATTGGTGTACCTTTGAAGGCTCCCTGAGGACAAACTAAGCCTCTGCATCTGATATTAAGAGCTGCTTCACATTCATTAATTTATTAGTTCAATTCGTCCAAACCCAAAATGATTATCGAAAGGTCACTTCCAGTAAAAGCTGCTGATAAATATTAAACTATTGCTGTTTTTTCAGATATTAGTGGGTTGCCCTCTTCAGCCATCACAAGCCCCCACCCGGTTTGCTCGTCCATTTGAGTGTTTACCATCAGGACTAAGTCGAAACAGCACTGTTGCTGGTTTGTCATCCTCCCTATCTCGTCCTTCCTAACTTGTCTGGCTTTTTTTGTGTAGCTGTCAGAATAAAGGAAAGAATAACGTCTTCTCACCAGAGTCAGCCTAAAATAGGACGAGGTAACTGTCGTATGAGCTCCTCTGTAGATTTCCCAGCACTGTCACTGCTTTCCTTCATTAGTTCTCAAAATGGCTGACCCCTGCACCAACTGTTAGTACTGCAATCAAATTTAATTTCAGATCTGATCAGTACTCATTTTCATACTTCATGCTGCGAGCTGTTTCTTCTCGTCATCAAGCTAATTTAGGGTTACTGCTTCAGACATACAAAGAAAATTAACCTGAGAGCCAACGTCTGAACTCACATGATTACATTTTCACTTGTTTCAAAATATTTACATACCTGTGAGTTAAATGTGAAGTCCCAGAGAGAAACCTGATGGTGTGAACGAATCAGAATCGAGAGATGAAGCACTCCACCCCCCCCCATCTGCAGTTAGCTCAGCTGAGTCAAGTGAGCCGCTCAAAATGCTTAGTTTCTCCAAATTAGACCAAATCTCACTTTTCCTCATATGATAAACTCTGTAATGATAAAAACTGCTCATTGCTCTGTTTTAGATCTGCATCAGAAATATGCTGTTCAATGAAAGCAACAGCAAATAATTGACCATGAGCCTCCTGCTCAGGATGAAGGGTACAGGTTTACACATATCCACATTAGAGACAGTGACTGTGATAATACCAGACACTGGCCCATGCCTTTGAACTAACTATTCGGATAAAATCCATACACAGGCACACACATCAGCTGGTGGGGAAAATGTTGTCTTACCTGACACTGTGCTGGTCATCATTGCTCACAGTGGATGAGGAGGAGGAGAGGATGCTGCTTGATGGAGAGGAGAGAATGTGAAAGAGAGAGGAGGAAAGTGGCAAGGAGGGAGCATGGAGAGAGTTAAGAGGTGGAGAGAGAGAGAGGAGATGGGCTGGGTGTGTGTCTGTGTCCTGACTGGTGCAGTGCACATGTCTACGTAAACAATGAGCAGGCACTGGGAATGGGAATGGGAATGGGTGTGGGTCTGTGTGTGTGGTAGGCAGGAGTGTGTTGTGAGAGCAGTCACAGGAACCAGTTAGATGACCCAGATATGATCACACATGAAATATATCAAAATATATTGACTCTTCTAAAAGCACACATTTGTTGTGTTGCGCAGTGCTTCCTGTCTCTGCCAGAGCATTGTCTCATATCCTGGTGTGCAGCCACCATTACACCGTTCCTTCAGCAGTGTAATTGTAATAACAGTCCAGTGTTATCGTCTTGGCTGACTAATCAGTAAAGAGTCGTCTGTTTACACAGGAAATCAACCAAAACATTCATCTTTAGTCATGTTTCTGATTTAGCCAGATGTCAGATTGTTTTAAAGCCATTGTGAATCTTCCTTCTGCCATGGTAGCTTTCCTCTTGGAACATGATCTATTCCTGACTGAAGCTACTCCCCTTCCATTCTGCCTCAAACTTGCTGTATGAACAGTAGAAGCTGAGTTCAGTACAGTTAGCCAAACATAATCGGTGTGTAGCTTGTCACCAGGAAAGAGTCAGGATTGTTCTAAATGATCAAACCTCTCTGAGGGAACAGCCTGCTGCTTTAAGAAACAGAAAGCTGTCCTGAGATCTGATAATGTTATACTCACTAACCAATGCCCGTCTGTGTAATTTTAAATCCTTTTCAGGATCCTTGCACATGTTGGGATTGGGCCTTGCGATCAAACATCAAAAAACAGGTGTTTCCCAGCTTGGTTCATCACCTTTTAGCATCCCCTAGAAACACTCCTGTTTCTTCTGTTGTGACTATTTACATGTGTGTAATTTGCAGAGTGTTGAGCTTTCAGGGCAACTGTACCAATAGGTCTGTGTGTTTCAGAGCTGCATGTCTCTTCTGAACCACAGGGCCCCACCATTTCAAAAAACCTTTACACATCAGAGAGGTGCTGACTCTCATGCTCCTTTACATTCATCAACAAACATCTTGTATTAGAATAATGTTAAAAACTACAGTGACTGAAATACATTAAGAAATAATTTCATTTATTTTTCGAAAGGAAAAACACAGTTTAAAGTAGGAACTAATAGACTTTGAACTGAAAGCCACCTAGGGAAACAAATCATGGTTGGTTTTGGTCTTTTCATTGGATTTCACTATAATAATAACAAAAAAAAAAAAACAAAAACAAAAAACCCCAAACAGCAAAATACTGAATCATCCTGTTTCTGTATTTTCCATATGTTCTATGAATAGCCACAATTGTTAGATTATACTTCCTGAAATGAAAACTCAAAGAGGAAAAGTCAAATTTCACTTTGACAAATAAGGCCAAATGCTGATGTGATGCTGTTAAAGTTGTGTATTCTCTGTCTGTGCTGTGGTCACATCCAGGCTGTCAGCTTCATACAGACACAGGCACAGCAGAGACTGCTGAGTCTGCTGCTCCACATGGAGCTGAGGATTCAAAGGTGGAACAGACTTAAAAACAGTCACTCTCTCTGTGATAAAGTCCTAATGGTAGAAATCCAAAGTGTTCACAGCCACAACAACACAAGGAGAGAGGAGAGCTAATCGGCTCCAGGTATACATGGAATGTCCCCAGGGAGAAATCACAATGAGAGTGAAAATGCTTAATGTCTTCTTATGTGATGTCCTTCTGTCTGGGGGGCCTATGAATATTCCTTACCACACATTTCACCATCCACTCAATACCCTCGTTGACACCGTCCCTGTAGAGGATAGGAGCTCAGTTAGTTACAAAACAAGATAATGCGGCCATAGCTGAGGAAAAATGAGAAATGAGATTCAACTGTCTGCATCATAGATCAGGGGTATTCAAGTAAAATTCAACGAGGTCCAGTACAATAAAACCAAAAGTTCAAACCTCAAAGTGCAGTGGTGATGCATGAGTGTTTCTTGTGCCATCAATTTTATAGATATGGGTTCCCTTGGGTATCAAATAAATTCCCTTTACTGTGTTATGATGTTGTGTATGCTTTCATTCCCTTCACTTGTATGATCAACAGCTTAGTTTTAAATAAAATGAAATACATTTTAGCAATATTTCAACAATATGTACTGTCTGTTTTAATATTTAACTGGAGGGATTTTAATTATTAACTCGGTTTTAAAAAGCACAATAATTTTTTTAAATTCAATCAAAACCAGAGAGACATCAAAAAATACTTCCACAAAAATGTGAATGTTTAAATAAAGTATCTAATTAGAGAAAAGTCAAATAAAAAGATTGATGATAGTGCAAGTAGGGATGTGACTCGAGGACCAATTCCAAACATGGTCTTCACTTATCACCAAAATTTTCATCAAGCTGCAAATTTTATAACAATGTGTCAAACTCCAGAAGCATCTACTGCAGCAAAGAAGGACGTTAGAGGAAGGAGTCATACAAAGTTTCATCACAGATAACCTGGTATTATCATCAGTGATGCTGAGAACTTGGGTAGGCCTAGACAAAGAAAACTGATCAGAAATAAGCTATGAATCAGACCAGTAAGCAGAATCAATACATTCCTTAATAAATTCTCATCCTCAGTGTGTAGAGTTGCAGTCTTACCCTGTGAGGGCAGTACAGGGCTGGACTAAGCAGTCTCTCTTGCCAATCTTGGGGGCACAGTCACTGAAGGCAGTTTTAATGTCGGGTACGGACAAACAGTCCTAAGGACAGAGGAGAGAGGCACACACCTGATTAAAAAAATATCAGTCTGAACCTCTGGGACAGATCTACAGATCAGTGAGTCCAGAGGAGTTCAGCATCTCATTGAAGCTAACAAAATCAATTGTTGTGTTTGAGATGATACAGCTCATCTAAGTATGTGAATATCTGAGAAATCTAAATGTATATTTGCTCTAAGAAAATAAAAATCTTGAAGACAACTCTTTTGTGGCAGAGAAGCATCATTTTCATTGTGAATTCACAGTATATGCAGCTGCAACAACTGAATGTTTTAGTTTCACTGACGTGAATCCAATGAGAGTCCCTTCCTTTGCCTTCTGTGTAAATACAATCACACACAAATATTTCATTGAATTTCCTGAAAATAATCTGCTCAATAATGCTGAATTGCTTAAGATTTCAACACAAACTTTTTGACGTTGTGTTTCCATTTCAAACAGGCAAAAACCTCCCAATTAGACTAATGTTTTTTCCAGAAGATATTAGGAGGTGTGGAAGCTTCTTTTTCCAAATGAAGGTTCAAACTGAACCGATTTATCTGTGCAGCAGCCATGATAAAATACTGAAGAAAGGAGGTTCAGTGCCTCCTATCTTAGCCCCTTTAGCACAGAAAACCTATATCAAACCTTTTATCAGGAGAGTGAAGAAGATATTGGCTCTTTCTGTGTGTATTATATTTCAATATTTCAGACAAATCTGCTTTATTTTTATAAATAAAGTTTGAAAAACAACAACAACAAAAAACAACTGTCCAAGTACAATTGTTGACATGCTTTTAGCTAATTAATTATTGACAATGACAATGAGGTCATTGTGGCTCATTGTGAGCCACAATGACCTTTGACCACAAAATTCAGATCAGTGGCCCTCTCCTGCAATGGTTCTAATGAAATTCATCTTCAGTCGTTACTGAAGATGAGACATCAGAGTAAATAAAGGGCCAGAACAGCCTGAAAATAGTCCTAGTAATCATAAGGATCTCACAGTACCGGGACATCCTGCTTGTTGGCCAGCACCAGGAGAGGAACTCCTTCTAAAGCTTCACTACTAATCATCTTCTCTGTAAGAGACAGTGAAATTAACAGAACAATGTAATGATCACACAATGACAACATAAACACTGACTATGAAAGGCTATAGTAAGATTAAAAGCTGCTGTTTCAAACGTTAAACATAAACCAGTGAAAAATGACATCATCATCATCATCATCATTAGGACATTACACCAATGAGCCATAACATTACAACCCCTTTGGTGGTCCAACTCCAAAACCTTCTACAGTGGACACGTGAGCCTCAGAACTGGACCACAGAGCACTGCAAGAAGGTGGTCTGCTCTGATGAATCAGGTTTTACAACATGGCACCAGGTTGCGTTATGGGAAGAAGACCAGCTGGTGGAGACAGTGTCATATTGATTTTGACAATGTCTTCTTGGAAAACTTTGGGTCCTTTATTAATGTGGATGCTACTTTGACTTTTAGCAGCAACCTAAACCTGATCCAGACCAAGTCTAGGTCTTCATGGAAACAGTATTCTCTAATGTCAGTTGACTTCATGAGTTCATGAGGTTTGAGGGGCAATAATTAGTTCAAAATGTTGCCTTGGGTCCAGATTCTCCAGATCTTAAACGAGTCCAGCACCTGTGGAATAAGCAGGACCAACAAATCCGATCCATGGAGGCTCCACCTCACAACTTGCAGGACTTAAAAGGATCTGCTGCTAATGTTGGTCGAGATCCCAGAGCTCAGTTTCAGAGGCCTGGAGGAGTCCAGACCTCAAGGGTCAGGACTGTTTTGTTTGCCAAAAAGGGGACCTACACAATATTTGGTATAATGTTATGGTTAATCAGTGTAATTCCCGACTGACTTCAGCTCTGTTAAACACAGAGAGACACACTGAAGGAGGGAGGGTAGAATGTTTCTCACCAAAGGCCTCCTTTGATTCTGACAGACGAGCTTCATCAGTAGAATCTATCACATAGATGACTCCGTGGGACTCAGCGTAGTACTACGGATAAACATGGGGAGACAAACAGAATATCAGACAGTAGTGACACTGTGATGTTTCCTGCAGAAAGACCTGATTAATGTCAGCACATTGTGAGACATAAAACCCAGTGGCACTGATAATGGCTGGAGTTGCTAGAAGACTGACAGTAGCATATTGTCCCATTAATATTTCAACACTGTGATGCTCAACTTCAATGTTTATGACTTAGTAAGACCTTCAGCCATTGTTGTCAGGCAGTGTAACATGCTATCTTACAAGAGTTAGCAGCAGTTGTCAAGTCTGTGGAAAGATGTTGGTGAGTAAAATAATGAAGTTTGGATCTGAACTCAGTGAATCTTACATGTGTCCCCTTTTAAATACGCCATTGACTGAACATTGCCCTATATGACCGGAGGTATTACATGCTTTCATCAGATTTTAACAAAATATGTTGACAATCACTCTGGTTACATGAAGCCACTGTGTATTAAATAACTTTGTCTAACAAACTTGACATTTGTGGCTGTTTTATTTCTAACTTACTTTGTCCCAAAGAGACTGGAGCTCATCCTGTCCTCCCAGATCCCAGAACATCAGACGAGCCTTTCCCACATCTATAGTTCCAACTATGACAGAGAGTGCGAACCACACAGGACATATCAGAGAAGAATGCTGGTTCGGTAGAGTCAGGAGATCATGGTAGTATTCTAAGTGCTAGAAATTAATTGATTAATCTGCAGATAATGATGGAAAATAACAGAGTTACAGTCAAGAAAGAATAAAGGACAGTCTTTTGGTGTAACAAAGCAGTGATTCATGCAGGGAAGACACTATTCGAAGTGACAGTTCATCCTTCTGCATGACTGGACACAGAGAGCAGCACTTACTGTTGAGGCCTACTGTAGTTGTGATCTTCGACAGGCTCATGCCCTTGTAGTTCTTACTGAATTTTGTTTTGGTCTGTTCCAGAAAGGTCTACAGAGAGAGGTAGAAGGGGACGGGCGGATGATGATGAATATCCAGGATTAAAACACAACTTTTCAGAAATTGATAGCTTGAAAAGGACAAACTTCACCAGGCTTGAGATCTTTTGCTTTACTGTTACAAACAAATATAAACATATGTAACTACTTTGAAGCAAAACTAATACATATTATGGCAGGGATACAACTAAAGGTTTAGCCATTTCACTCTTAACATGTGAATCCTACAGCTGAGGATTGGACTAAAATAATTTATATTATTAATTATTGGACTGCATGCACCATTTTGGCATCAAAAATGTCAAAATGCATAACTGTCATTCATCAGTCTCAGGTATGCAACAATAAAAAAACCCCTAGAATACACTGATTAAAGCTTTTTTTTAATAAGTCAGCTTTGCACTGGATTCTTGTTCGGAGAATAAAAAGTGAACGTCAAAAGCGCGTGTGATGCAGCACCATATAGAAACTCACACAAGAAACAACAGTCAGTGTGAGTTAAAACAGATTGACTTATGCAGATTTATTTTATTAATCCCAAACTGGGAAACTCTTCAAATTTCACACTATGATGTCAGCACATTACATCTCAATGACGTCTGAAGGAGACCATCAGTCGCATATGTTCCCTCCTGACACTTTGACTGAAAGTGTGCAAGTGGCATGTTCACCTCTGAAGGTACAAGAGAGTCAACTCTGAAACCAAAGACTGGACAACAGCAAAATACAAGAGCTTTACAAAGACACAAGCAAGCCGCTCCTGACTGACACACATTCATTTGTAAATACAAATGGGAAGTTCCCAAATAATATTATAGTCAATCATCATTTAAATGTCCTTGTGTGTCTGGGCTTCACAGGCGGTCCCTTCGTCCTACTCAGGGTGTCCAGGTGGACCAGCAGATCGGATCCACTTATTTAAAAAAAAAAAAATCTAAAAGCTTTAATGGGTTTAAAATGCGATGTACAGATAATGTGTTGAGGTTTTTTTTTTTTTTTGAAGGGTTACATCTAAAAAACATGTCCACCAGTACCGACATCACTCAGTGGTATTAAATTCAGATTGGAGTTGAATTTACCGTTTTACCAGCGTTGTCTAGTCCCAGGATCAGCACGCAGTACTCGTCCTTCTGGAACATGTACTTATACAAGCCCGATAACAACGTGTACATGTTGGGACACAAACGTCAACAACACGGGTGCTTGGTCTTGGTAATGTTAGCTCGTCAGCTTAGCCTAGCTTCCAAACACGGATAAACACAGCAATTGTGCGTCGCTGTGTCTTCATTATGAACCAAGAGAACTGCTGACTAACAACCGCAGACACACAACGGGAGTCGGTAAAAAAATCGAAGTCTTCAGATATTTTCGCTAAAACAAACACTTTCTACAGCAGCCCTGACTCTATGTGTACTGTAACAACGAAGGGGAAAGATGGGAGACATGTAGGATTCTGGGAAATGAAGTACACCGGCTAGTTGGATAAACTGTGGCTGCAAAACATAGTCATGAAAAAACTACATGTCCCAGAGACCACTGCGATAATAAAGTCACGTGACATAATCGAGTTAAAGAGGCAAAACTGTTGTAACTGTCATCATTGTAATCATCATCACCACCAATCAATAAATATCGCAGATATTTCAATACCAGCCAATTTAACACTTTGTCCCAGCAGCACAAGCCTCTACAACTCAACTCTCCCAAGAAATCAAATTAATACAACAATGACCTTTTTTTATTTGTTCGGCCTTTCTTGTTTGATTAGGTACAACATCTTGAAGAGTGACAGGAAATGGGAGAGAGAGAGAGAGAGTTGGGAATGACACGCAGCAAACGACCCCAGCTGGAACCAAACTGATATACTAGTGTGTTTGTATATGTACAGAGATTATTTTGTACTTCAGATCACAGTGTCCAAACCTCTGCCATTCCTACTGTCTGACAATCAGATGACGATCAGCCTTTAGGGGCACAATGTAAAACTGTTGTGTATTGATACAAAGACAAAAGGTCACAATGATGCTGCTGGATATATATATATATATATATATATATGTATATTTTTTATTTTTTATTTTTATAAGCACAGGGTGTGTTGAAAGCTTATTGCAATTACTATTGTCTTCAATAGTAAACAGAAGCTGCAGATGTCGGAAGACATTATAAACAATCAGCCGTAACTCCACAAACATGAAAAATGGAGCAGCGCGGTGGTTACAAGGCTGACCATAAGTATGATTGGAGGATTTGATGGGAGAATTTGGACTCCACCGCTCTGCTCTGTTACCAGACTGTGGCATCTGGTGACGTAAGTCTTGCTCCGCAGACATTTGTAGAGGACCTTTGGATCATTTGGTCTCACATACAGTCCATCGGCTCTGTATGTACAGAAGCGGCCGACAGGATACACAATTGTGATGTTGTGAGAGCAGCTAATGTCCAGTTGGGTTGAGGTGAAAAGCTCTTGTATGGTTTCAGATGGAGAAGTGTAGACTGTAGGGGAAGGTCCAGAGGGAGTTATCCAGTCTGAAAGAAAAGCTTTAAATTCTTACAATGAAATATATATATTTTTTTTTTACATTTAATTATTTTAATTTGATAATTTGGCAAACTTATTGGAAAGAGCCCAGCTGGCCTGGAGTCAAATCCCCAAAAGGTGAATAAACCTGGACCTTGAATTAAGAATCTGCGTTCTACCTAATAACTCCAACTCCACTGGCTGTAAAACAAACAAAAAAAAAAGATTGTATTGAAGTCTATGGGAAAAATGGCAGTAATCCCTTGATTGGCTTCATTAGCTGAATAAACATTTTCCAGTGAGTTTATGGTCTCAATCTCCAGTTTCTAGTCTTCAATCCAACATGATGTCAATTATTTAAATGATGATCCCATTTAAAGGCAAATAAGTTATAAATCATGGGTGGATTATGGAGCGGGGGGTACTGTGTAATTGAGTAAAATTACTCAAAATACTACAAGGACACATTTGAGATCCTGCCACTCACAACTGTCTTTCAGATTGAAACAATAGTTCCTTTGCCACAGTCTGATTTATCCCAACATAGTTTGATAAAAAAAGAGAATTTTCCCAGTTCCTCTGTGCTGCTCTGTCTCACCACTATCTTTCCCTCTGGCACACACTGATACAGCACAGTATGTATGAACAAACACATTGAAAATGGAATGTCTGTAAGAGAGATTTGATCACAAATGACAACTGGAGACGCGTGGGAACAAATTTTAAACCCAAATGCACTGAGAGCTGGCCTCTTGTGATCAGGCCTTTGTGTATTCATGATCTGAAGCAAACAGCATGATATACAGTGCAGTATCTTTACCTTTGCTGAGCAGCTGTCGTAGATGTGATATCATTGGATATTTGCCCTGTTGACAGAACTGTCCAGAGAAGTCATCCATGTCCAGGGTCCACACAGCCGCTCCCCCCAAATGCCAGCTCCTCAGATAGTCCACCTTCAGAACATGTCATCTCATGTTGTCTCATGGCTTCCTGTTTTATTTTGAAAATCCTTTCCTCTTATTTCAAGTAACATGCCCCTTTTCCTTGTGTATTCCTGTTGGTCTGATTGTCGTCCACACCCTGATTGTTTCCACCTGTTCCCCATTACTTTGTGTATATGTATTTTGCATGTTGTTGTGTTTGCTAACAGTTTGTCTTCTCTGAGTCAGAGAATTTTTGCAATCCAAGCAGGTTTGTTTTTTTTTTGTTTATAAAGACTGAAGTTCTTTGTTGTATTATTTTTTTTTACTTTGTTTAGATAATTTTAAGAGACTTGTCTTGTGTCATTTTGATATTTTTTTCAGTTGTAGAAGTTTTCCTTGACAAAGTTGTTGTTTGTTCCTCACTATTCGTAGTCACCTTTCCTCTGTAGAGCAATTTTATGTTGCATATTTGTCATTGATAGATTGTAGTATTTGTAATTTGTCTCCTGAGTCATGCATTTATGTCCTGGTACAGTTGTGACAGAGTAGTCACAGCGGATCCACTAACTGACACTGACAACACTGCAGTCATGTAGGCTTATAAAATATGATTATGGTGCAGTAGTATTTAAAGCCAGATTGAGACATTTTACTTTTAGATGTTAAACTTTTTATCATCTGTTTAAGAAGCAATCATTAAGTATTGTTAATGTAAGCCTGAAAATTACTGCCGATGCTTGAATAGATGATCACAACCCCAATCATGTTCTTTGTGTCCTCTTTAATTGAATGCCATCAGCACTTTCATTCAGTCTCCCTGTGTGTAAAACACATTATGTACGTTTGGATTTATTCAGAAGCCACAGTTGGGGAATCTACTCCGACATTGGTTGAACAGTAGATGAACAGTCATGTATTTGTTTGATTTTAACTGATCTTTGGGGCAAATATTAAGCATTCTTAACTGAGCTGAATAGACAGACTCATGAACCGTACCTTGGCATCATAACTGTGGTGGTTGTCGAAGCCAACCCACTGATTTCCTTTGACAGCAAAGGGAACTCTCTGACTGTCAATCCACTGCACTGAGCTGCCCCTCAGGAAAGAGCAGGTCTAGAGGAGAAATGCAAAACACACACAGCTGCGTGCCATTCTAATTGATGCTGCAAGACAAACCCAATACAATAATATAGTGACAGTTGGACCTGCTGTTCATGTGACACAGCATGTCACATCGCCACGCAAAGATCACATCAGCATTCCACACACTTCGCTACACTGAATATAACAGCTGATGTGCTGTGAATGAGCCTCTGTGAGGGATCATGTTACATCCAATGGAAACTCACTTTTTGTCTTCAACTGTTTCCGGATGTTGTCAGACAATGTCCTGTTCATAAAAGCAAGATTTTCAGCTGCAGCTTGAAGAGACTATGGATAAATTTGTCATCTTAATGCACCAATCAGAGTTTCAAACTTGTTGCATTTTAATGACAACAGAAAAAAAACATATAGAAGAGATTATTGTTCACACTATTTTCACACTATGAAATTGCATCATAGATGTGCCAATTAGCATATAATGTCACTGAGGGGTTTCTTGGAGCGTCTACTGACTGTGACTGGTTGTTGAGTGTAAAAGAGACTACAGAAAACTATAAAGTTTTGAAGTTTTTTTTTTATTTTAAACTCCATCAGGTTGGACGTGAACCGATCTCCTCTGCCTGGCTGTGTTTCTACTGTCTCTATCAGAGGAAAGGCTTCTGTGGAAGAAGTCTAGCTGATTCTAAATACAAGGTTCTGAATGCAGATTCTTATGTATTGTGATTGTGATGAGCAACACAAATTTTTGTTATTGTTGTGATTGCACAGTTTCCTGCAATATGTGGAAATATCTTTGTTACCTCATAGTATGACCAGAGGTCAATCTGCTGGGTGTAGGGCCCTGGGGTGGCTGGGCCACTGATTGGGCTTCCTAGGCCTGTCTTAGAAGTAGAAAGTGTAAAAGGACGAGAGTGGACAGGAAAGCCGAGTAACAGCTTCCCTGCAGGTGCCCCTCGCTCCATCCAGTACTTCATGACATGATCCTGGCAGACAAAGGAAGCATTCAGTGTTTAATGAGCTTCTGGGAATGAAGTCCTGAGATCTACTTCTCCTCGCAATGCTGACTTCAGCCCACGTTCTGATAATTTGCTTGATTTGATCTTAAAATTAAAGAAGAAAAGCAAGTACTTTAAAATGATAAGCAGTTCACTGTTCACTGCTGGTAAAACGAAGCTGTTTTAAAAACACAAGAGTAAAGTGTAATTACGATGTTGGCATTGTTGTCAGTGTAAAGTGGGCTGTGGTGAGCAGTCAACCCATCTTCAAAGCTGGAGAGGTCAAATGCTTTCACACTGATGAAGTCCAGGTACCTAAACACAGACATCACAGACAATGATATAAAAAAATACTTATATCAGAAAGGGGAGCTGACATAAAATGTAGTCTTACTTTGACATTTGACTGATTTCATATCCTTTGTCAACAACATCTGGGTGAACTGCCACAGCTGCTGACAGGATAAGCTGAGTGTTTCTGCCTCCTTTACTCTCAGCTACATAGGCTTCTGAAAGCTCCTGAAGATCAGGGGACACACAATTACACATTAGCTCAATTTGAGTGAGTGAGTCAGCGTGTGTGTGTGTGTGTGTGTAGATTTGGTGATACAGCAGAAGTCATATAATACAAAAGCACAATATCACTAAATCCCAGATCTGCAAGATTTTAGAACATGTAACATCTCTGTGCTGAGAACCTCAAATCAAGTTTTTGCAGCTGAAACATCAGTGGAAGAAAAGTTATAGAGAAAAGAGTTAACACTGGTGTTCCACCTCTAAACTAAGTTTGTCGATGAACTGATGACATGTAATCCAGTCTGCTGCTTAAACATCTGCTAATGCTAATGTTAACTATGTAGTAACAGCAAGCCTTACATACATAATGTGGAAGAATATGGACAAATGTCAGACATATCAACACAATTGTTTCCTCCTCCAGGACAGAAATGCATTGCAAACATCAAAAAATTAACCTGCATGTCCTCTATAAAACATAAAAATTACCACACAATAATAGTTCAATTATGTTATACATTCAGGTCTTGAACTTTCAACTTCATTCCAGCACATTACTAAGACTTTACTTTTTCACCACAAGAATGGGGTCTCAAGGGTGAGACCTGAAGGATCTCAAGGGAACGTTGTCTTTGTGCGAGGTTATTATTAAAGCATATCTTACACACCATATGTGTGAACAACATATCTTTTGTCTATTTGCACATGTTTTGATGTACCTATAAAATTGTAAGTCTGGCTCACTTTGGGGCTTACTCACTGACTGACTGTTCATGCGGTTATATGTGTGTGAGTCCATTCATTGAATGTTTATTAAACTCAAGAAACTCAAGAAAGACAGCTGATAGCAGAAGAGAGAGGAGAGAGAGGAGAGAGGAGAGACGGGGAGAGAGACGAGGAGAAGCACACTGTCTGAATACTCATGTTAGTGAAGAAACAGAAACATGAGGAGGTTTTGAGATGTTTTGTATACGGGAGAAAAGCAGCCAGATGTGAAAGGCTGACACCAACTGACACTCTACAGGATGTGCACATGATACAATGACATCACAGCAACACCACACAACGATATCCGGTGAGATTTACTTTGAGATTTACTCCATCAAACCCTCACAGCAAGAGTCAAGCAAGGAGTCAAAGGATCGGTTAGGGCAGGAGTAAAAGAAAGAAAAAAGCTCCAAACATAAAACCCAAGACCTGAACAGGGTCCACACAGTGTCTTCAGTCCCACCTTACAGAGCTGTGTGAACCTGTGTTTGTCCTCTTCAGGTCTTTCACCAGTACAAAGGAACTCCCAGTCCAGATCCAGGCCATCGAATCCATGAGTCCTGAGGAATTTGATGGTCGACTGGATGAATGTCTGACGGTTGGCTCGAGTGGATGTCATGATGGAGAACCTGCCAGAGACGATGAGACCACTTAATAAACTTATGGTAAGATTTCCAAACAGCAGTATATCTACTGTTCAGCTACACTTTCGTTAATTGTTCGTTAATTGTTTCTTAATTAATTCTTATTCGATGTTGTTTGATGTCTCGATGTCTCTATGTGTAATACTGCTGTTACACTTCAATTTCCCAGCCTGGGATAAATAAAGTATATATCTATCTATCATCTATCTATTTATCTACACAATGAACTAGACACAGTAAATATATTAGAACAACAGGTGGAGCAGTTTTGTCAACTCACTGAGCTGTTCCTTTCTTCTCTCTGAGCGACACTAAGGTCTTCAGTCTGGGATTTCTGTCGAGTTGCACACATAGAAACTCATAATGACAAAGAAATATATTAGTTCAGTTTAACTGACATCGTGTAAATGGAGCAGTTGTTACCGGCTTTTGAGCTTGGTGAATGATCTGTAGAGGCTTTTCTCATCCCACTCATACTCAGTGATCTCATTGTCCTGGGCAATGATGGCAGAAGTGTAAACCAGGTGAGTGCAAAGGAAGGGATCCACATTTTCAGGCAGGAATCGCCCCACACCAGTTCTGTACTGGGACCAGCTGGTAAAATAACAAACCAGTTTGGTTGCAGTTGCTGGATCAAAGGGACAAAGACAAAAATGTTAGCCGACCGTCCTGAAGTCTCACTAAAAACATGCTCACGTGCCTTTTGTAAAATGTGTGGCTCACCGATCTGCACGAAGAGCTGCAGAGCTGTTGAAAGAGACACGGTGGATGTGACTACAACTGGGCGAGTGGCTGCATATAGCATAGAGAAGAAAAGATAATGAGGGAATCATGACTACTCACCGGTCAAACCTCCTACCCCTGTGTTCATCTCTGCGTCATGGTGGAGCGCCTCACACTGCGCAGCCTAGACAGAGGAGCAGTGTAATAGTATAATACTACATTCTTACAGCTCATGTTACTATGAGTCACATGGTTTTGTTTCAAACATTAAATAACTTCACCTGAAGTGGAGCGTTTCTCATGCAGAGATATGTATGATGGTGATGATGATGGGTCAATTATACAGTGAGCTATAAAACACAAGAATCATGCTCAAGGATGACTTTTGACAAAGGCTGAGAATGATCAGTCTGTATCTGACAAGGGGGACTAGATCAGGACTGAACCAGGACTCTGATGTCCTCTCTGCTGTCAGACTGACCCACTTCCAAAATTTTCACCTGAGGGCTTTTTGATATGAAACCTTTCTTTGAAACTCAACTCTGAAATATCTCTTCGCCTTTTTACATACATCAGTGTAATGATGAGAAGTTTTTGCTGATGCAGTCTGGCATACAAAGACATGCGGCACAAAGGACACGTCAAAGTGAAATGATGAGCTCTGACATGGAGGCTGAAGCGGCTGGATGAGCTTGCAGAACTGCAGATCTGCTTTGTCCTTTGTTTTGACAGAGCTTATAGTTAAAAAGTCCTCTACTCTTTAGCTATGCTGCTATAGGCCTAGGCTGCTGGGGGAAGGACTGAGCTTCTCTCTCTCTCTCTCTGTCTCTCCCTGTCTCCCTCTCTCCCCCTCTCCCTCTTTCTCTCTCCCTCCGTCTCGCTCGTTCTCCTTTCCTCCCCCCTTGCATGCGTTGATAAGAACCATCCTTCTTAAAAAAAAAAACACAGTTTCACCCAGCATTTGTACTGCATTTACTAACCATGTTCTGCCAAAGTCTCTGTCTCTCCCAGTTCCTCTCCTTTCTCTCCCTGATCTCATCCTGCAGGTGGTGACTCATTGCCATCCCATGTTCCTGCAACACCTGCTTGTCCCATATCTTCATGAATTCTGTACTACAGCTCAACTCCATGAACTCCATGCAGAAACATGTTCCTGCCTACATCCCCACCCTCCAATGCCTCTCTCTCTCTCCCACTCTCAACCCAACCAGTCGAGGCAGATGGCCGCCCCCCCTGAGCCTGGTTCTGCTCGAGGTTTCTGCCTCTTAAAGGAAGTTTTTCCTTGCCACTGTTGCCAAGTGCTTGCTCATCAGGGGATCTGTTGGGTCTCTTTAAATAAATTTATAAAGAGTTTGGTCTAGACCTGCTCTATATGTAAAGTGCCTTGATGTAACTTTGTTATGATTTGGCGCTATACAAATAAATCTGATTTGATTTGATTTGATTTGTTTTGAATTTAAAAAACAGTTTGAGCCAGTCACCATATGATGTTGTCAACACAAAGCTGTCAGGCCGTCTGAGTGTTGCCTGAGATTAATTTGTCACCAAGTGAATCAGTGTGACAGCCTCTACTGTATTTATAAAAACTCTGGTGAACTCCCCTTATGTTGTTCACATGGAATGCTCTAAATTGGCCCCTCAGTCGACCTCTCTTGTAACTTTTTAATTACAAGTGTTCCGTCACAAATCTCCTGTAACAGTCCAGTATGATCGCGACTGAAATCAGAGATTCAAGCCAGTGAAATATTAAAATCCTGCCTCAAATTTTGTCCTGCACAAAACAAGCCTGCATGTGGTCTGTTATTATCAGGTTAGCATCAAGTAATCATAGTCATGGAGGAGCAAAAGGAAAAGAGAAGTCCTTGATAGTTCCACAAAGCCCGTGAGAGGACCAAGTTGGGATGAATGGATGGGTTAACAAAACACAGCGATATGACAGTGGAGAGGTATTCCAGGGGAAAGTAGCACTTTATGTTGTTTCAATTATTCATGACAATGACACCAAAGAGATTCCTAATTTTATTTCACCAAGACATCTTATATTGTAACCATGACGGGGAAGGTGCATTGGGAGTAACTGATTGGGTAGTTAGTTCAAGATGAAGGATTAACTGTTCATGTATAAGCCTCAGAGACACACAAACTGTTATCACTCAACGTGAGAAAAGAGACCACATCCCTTGCCTCTTAAGATCTCTGCATGGGCTACCAGTCCGGTCACTTGTTTTAAGACAGCTGTTCCAGTCCTCACAGAGAGCTCTGTCTCTGTTCACGAAAGCCACACACATATACACTCAGGCTGTCATAAAACACAGGTAGTATTTAGATGTCACAATGACAATCAATTTCAGTGACAAAGCACATGTTTGCGATGTCATCATTATGTGTGGACTGTTGCTGGTTTACTTGACAAGATCAGCTGAATCACTCTCACGCTCTAAAGGAGTCCTGCTCCCTCATGTCTCCTGGTTGATTTTTGTTCTCACTGTTGCATTTATTATGGTAGCATCATACTTGTTTTATGCACTAATTGATGTCCTCTTTGTTGGTTGAATATGTCGGTTGGTTTGTGAAATTGTCTCTTTGAGGAATTGCATTGCAAGCAGAAGCAGAGTGAGACAGTTCCTATCATGAGCCATAAACCCTGATCTTCGCTATAGTGTATTCAGTAGCAGACTAATTATCTTGTCTGAGGTCTCACCTGCACCTTTTATGCTTTATCGCACCCCAGCTTTGAGAAAACAAGTGATGAAACTTGTTATATTGTACAGACTTTGCCTCTGTACTCATTATTATATGACTGCAAAGCTAGGACTCATAAATATCATATTGTTGTACATTTATGTATGGTTGATTTTGTGTACAAAATACCAGTAATTTTTTGTCTTAAGATGTAAACAAAATGTGAACTTATATTGCAACGCAATATATCAATGAAGTACTAATACCAGTAATGGGTTTGTGGGTCAACACTTAGGAATTTTAACCAAAGTAATGCAATGCTTTTACAGTTTCTTATAACAATGTCTAATTTAAGTAAATTACTCTAAAGGCAACAGATTTAAGAGAACTTTTCCACTTTAATAACATTAGATGTGATATGAACGGTCTCCACTTGGGGCTCAGGGCCACACGCAGCACTTGCAGCTGTCATTAAAGATAGAGCCATTCCCGCAGTGCCTCACGTGGGTGATGCCTCCAGCACACATGTAGAAGCTGGTCTTGTCGTCTGGGTTAGCATACAGGCCGTCAGGTTTGCCATTGCAGAATCCAGATCCTGGGGCATGGGTGGTAGGGGTGGTGGTTCGAGTAGTAGTGGTTGCACCGGGTTTGGGGGTGGTGGTAGGGGGCAGTGGCGGCAACTCTGGGTGAGAGGACAATAAATGTTGGTTACTGAATGTGAATGAAGGCCATAGAAAATATGAATGGTGGCCAATTACCCTGGTTTAAAGAAAAAAAAATCCAGGCAACACTGCAGATTATTACCCAACTAAATTACAGAAGGGGTCGGCTCACAAACCCAAGATAACATAAGATGACTGCTTCATATCACAGAACATGCCAACAAACACTGTTTGAATACCGCTCTGATCAGTCTTGATGGAGAGAAAGTATTCAACCCGGTCAATTGGCTTTTTCTGTCTAAAGTGTTAGAGAGAATGGGATTTAATATTCAATGTATTAAGTGTTTACAGTCTCTGTATTGCGACCTGTTTGCCAGAATAAAGATCAATGGCCACCTTACGGACAGCTTTCAGCTGTCCAGAGACACTCGTCAGAAATGTTGTGCTAGCCCCACCCTCTTTGCAATTTTCATAGAGCCGCTTGCTCAAATCATTAGACAGGATGAAGAGCTGACAGGAAGCACTATATCAGGAGAGGAAAACAGGATAGGGCTTTTTGCGGCTTACATAATCACGTACCTCCAAAACCCAAATACAACATTTCCCTAACTTGTAAAAATCATGGGGAACTACGGACTAATGTCAGGCTATAAACTGAAGATCACAAAGACTCAGGTACTCTCCCTCAACTACAAACATTAACGAATAAAGCATTAAGGAAGCAGTACAAATTAAGATGGGATGCAAAGTCAATAAAATGTCTGGGAGTACTCATTACTCAGGAAGTTGATAAGATTTACAATACAAACTACAAGGTAATATGTAATGATGTTTGGATTTCTATGCAAAATATAAGTATGAGTTTTTTATACTTCGGTCCACATCCAAATAATAATTTGGAGTTGAACCTAGGATGCTGCAATCCTGTGACCACCTCTACCGCTCAGCAAGATTTATATGGTAAATGACCTGTGACATTACTTAAAATCACAATAGCCCTACCTGAAATACCTGATTTCACAACAAGCAGAGCTAAAATCAAATCAGAACAAAACCTCGAGGTGCGTCAGATATTGATAATGAGGATAACTGATAAGACATACTTGATCAACCTACCAATATTAAGAAGTTTGCGGAGATGAGATAAGAGAGGATGGTTGCCCTGCCCACAGAATTGACCAGCAAAGTCATCCAAATCCAGAGCCCACACAAATGCTCCGCCAAACCTCTGCTCCTGCAGGTATCGCACCTGTTTGGGCATAAAGAAATAGAAACAGATGTAATTAATTTGGAAACACCATGGGAGTAATAAAGACATGGAGCTGATCTTATACCTACCTTGATCTCATAGCTGTCCTTGTTGTCAAATCCAACCCACTCACTATTCTTGGTAGCATAGGGAACTTTCTGGTCTTGAATCCACTGAATAGTGGTGTCCTTCAAAAAACCACAAATCTACACCATAGAGAATTTGATAAACCATTAAAGCAATGTACATTATGTTGTGCTGAACACAATCAAGCAGAATCTTAGCAACATCTAAACTTCACCTCGTAGTAGGACCAGAATCCACCTTCACGTGTGAATGGTCCGGCAGATGCTGGCCCACTGGCTGGAGCTCCAACACCAGTGTTTGAAGATGTCAGACGGAAGGTACGACCATAGGCAGCAAATCCCATATTCAGCTTCTCCACTGGGGTGCCATTGTCTTTCCAATACCTCATAGCGTAGTCCTACAGATGTTAATGGAGGTGAAGTGAAACTCTTTTAAAAGCAGAGCAGACAGATGCTGGATTTTATGTCAATAGATTTTAGGAGTTAAATTGGTTGACTAATCTATTGGCCTCTCTTAGAAAGCTGCCCCTTAAGTTTTTCTTTAGTCTCCGTCTTACTGTGTTGAAGTAGATGAGGTCACCCTTGTCCTCTGAGCCTTGGAACAGTGGGCTGTTGTGTCCAGTGAACTGCTCCCAAGTTCCATGGAAGTCATAGGTCATCACATTGATGAAGTCCAGTTCTCTGGAGATAGGTTAAAGCAAATGTTTTTTGAAAATCTTTGCAGAACTCCCAGCTATCTTTTCAAAGTGGAGTTCAACTAACTCACACACTCACTTGGCAATCTCAGCAATCTCATATCCAGCATCGATGGTTCCTTTTCCAGCAGACACAGCTGCAGTCAGCATGAGCTGGGGCTTACCAGTGGACTTGGCTTCAGCTGCATAGGCAGCAACAAGTTCCTGCAATTACACCAATGAAGCCGAAAGAAAGATATACAGGATGAGGCGTCATAACAGAAGCTAGGAGGTGCAGGATGAAACTGAAGAGTACTGAACTCACCCTGCAGAGTAGAGTGAACCTCTGTTTGTCCTGTGGGGGACTTCCACGAGATCCAGGGTACTCCCAGTCCAGATCCAGACCATCAAATCCATGAGTCCTCAGGAATTTGATCGAAGACTGGATGAATGTCTGACGGTTGGCTGGAGTGGACACCATGATGGAGAACCTGTAGGGAACAATGATCACTGTTAAAGCCTTCAGGTAAAGTGAGCTAATTTGTCTTTAGTAGCTCTTGGCTTTATGCAAACAACTGATTATAGTGTTGAAGTAATAAAAATGTGTGGATTTTTTTTTTTTTTTTTATTGATCCATTTTAACGTCTTTATATGCAATACTATATCATCTAGAAAGAGGCATTTCACTCTTGTTCTGCACATCCAATAGAGCATGTAGAAATATTAAAAACATTTCAGTGCTAATCACATTGGATCCTCAGAGCATTTCAAAAAGTTGGCTCATAGTGATATAATTCTGACAAATAGTTTTGGCTAAAAATGTTGTTCCTGGTGGACCTCTTGTGGCAGAGAGAAAAGCTTTCAGCACCCCAACCAGATGTGAAAGTGGGCCAAGCTAACCCCAACCCTAAAGGGCGCAGTCGTATGGTGGTTAAGAGGTTTAATTTTTCTATCTGGTAAAATAACTCAGAGCACTGCAAGCAGGCATGTAGGCTGTTGGTAGTGTTTATGGTAAAATGTTACTCACTGTGTTGAACCAAAGTTCCAACCACCAACAGCAAGCAGAGTCTTCAGCTGAGGATTCCTGGAAACAGAAGAGAGTGTCATTGACATTTCCATCTCACTTTGACTGAAATCTTTACGCCCAGAACATCATCCTGCTAAAGGCTTCTACTAAAGGAACTAAATTCTCATAAGAAAAGGGCACCGTAGCTTGGCTTCTGAGCTTTAAGTCATGCACAGGCATCATCTTTGGCCACTTACTTGGACTTCAGACCATTGAAGGACTTGTAGAGGACTTCATCATTCCACTCGTAGGTAACCAGCTCGTTGTTAGAGTTGATGATGGAGAAGGCGTAGATCAGGGTGGTACAGAGGAAGGGGTCCACATTTTGTGGCATATACTTTCCTTGACCAGGTCTGTACTGGGACCAGTTGGTGAAGTAGCACACCATCTTGGTGGCACATGCTGTGTTGGAGAAAAGGAATGCTAAAGTGTTGCTGATTCCAATGATGATATATAGTGAAACATCAAATCATAGGATGAGTGCTACAACTTACCCAGCTGGAACATCACCAGACATAAGCCTGAAAAACATGCATATGAAATATGTTAATGAAGAATAATTTGTCTGTGCATGTATATACATGACTACACAAGTGAACAAACACCTGCGAGAATAGTGAGCCTGGTCATCTTGAATTCACTTCTTACAACTTCACTGGATTCCTACGAGAGAAAAAATGAACCAAAGTGTATGATTGAGGCAACACAACAAAGTTAGTGTTTTTAGGATTATCACAATTAAAAGGAAAACTTTGTGTTTCCTTGTGAACTCACCTTGGTGTCCAGATGAGAGACCCAAACTGTAGCAGCAACTTTTGTCCTTTTATACAGATGGAAGGGGGAGGTGCCGCAGCCTTTGACAATCAATGTTCAATAAAAATTATGATTATTAGAGTGTGATTTGATTAGATCTTGCAAAGTCAAAGCAGGTAGAATCAATTCAGTGCAGCACCCAGGCCTTGGCCTGGTTGTAATTTATATCATTGGCAATGTCATTCATTATCATATTACTAAGCAGCCTAAACAAACTCAAAGTCGAGCTGGACTCTGATCTTTTGATTTTATCAATGTGTTATTGTTATGTTTGTTATTCTTTTTTATGTCATGTTGTTATAGTAACTCAACTAGAGATAAAAATGTGACTTCAAAAATCTATTGAAATAAAAATCAACGGATAGTTTATTTGCAGTAGTATTCAAGTGTGCTGCAGCATTTTGTGCTAGAGACAATGGGTGGAAGTCTGGTTAAACTTATAGCTTCAACACTCAGAGAGCACAGACTTCAGAGATTAAAAATTCAAATGTATACTAGATGATCTAGATCTACCCCAACATTTGATGGGCTCAGCCAGCCTCCTTCCCCCCGAGTGTGAATCTGTTGTGGTGATATGAGCGTCCAGTGAGTATTGTTAAGTCACCATTATGTAATAAACGTGACACAAATTAAAAATATACCAAATAGTTTTTTTATTCCAAGTGTACATGTATAGTCACTCCAGTGGTTTTTACATAACTGTGCTTTCAAACACACAGACAGTGGTGAAAGCATAATCTCCACAGTGGAGGTGATTACTTTATCTGTCTTCTCTGTTGAACCCTGATCGTGACCATGGACCTGCTGGCCACTTGTCCACAATAATCTGTGGCTGACACTGAGATAAATCCTCTATAAACCACAAAGACCTTTCTTTCACAGTTAGCTGACTGTGCACAGTGTGCTCCTTATGTTTTGGCTGCTTATGCAGATATAGCATCATGCAATATTATACTTAAGTTGGACTGCAAATAAAACTTTTATCTTTAAATCTACACATGGGTTCATGAACTGTACATTTATTCTATAAAATCATTGAATAAAGTAATTAATTCTAACTGCATCAGATTTGAACCAAATCTTCTTTACAGGTCCCAGAGAGTCTAAAGGTTCCTTGATTATAAATCAGGTCTAGATTCTATATTAATACAGGGAAAGGTCTCATTCCAAAGAGAAATGATTTGAACAGGATTTTTAATCAAAGTGTTGAAAAGCTTGTGAGACTGATCCCTTCCACCGGTGGAAATCCGTTTGGCACTTTTTGCATAATCCTGGTACTGTTTTTGGAGGTTTTATTTGAATTCTGCATTCAATTATTTGCTCAGAAAACAGATTCTATTTGGCTTATGGATATTATTTAGTGCCACGGGCTTTGCACTCTGTGCAAAGCAGAGGCACTACTTCATCTTCTCCATACTTATTATTATTCCGTCAGATTTTCGGCAATTAATGCGGGTCGTACCGCTGGACGAAGCCCAACAATATATACATCAAAACGTGCGGCTCGATCGGGAATAGTGTGCTAAATTCTGGCGAGTAGATTTTCCGATTTTTCCCAAAGTTATTCACAAAAAAACCAGCCGAAATTTTCCAAAGGGAATGAATGGGAGCCGACGAAAAAGTCGCGTAGCTCTGTCATACTTCCACGTAGAAATGCCATTCAAACTTTAAAACGGAGGAAATCTTGTGCTGTTCCCAGAACATCAAACCGTTTTCTCCTAAACAGTATACTTTTCAAACTACGAGAGCTCAAAGGAGCAGTCCGAATCACTTTTCCCTCAAAGTTCGAGTGGAGCCGCTCATTAACTAGAGTGAGAGCAGAGTGAAAAAGTAACTGTCATTTTCATTTTTAACTCGAGCTCACGGCCAAACCGTACAAAGGAGTCAAACAATTTTTTGGCAAAACGTAGACAGAGGTCTTGGGATTCAGAAAATGTCATGTTCAGAGCTCAGCTCCTCACCAAATTTAAACGGGAGGGCTCAGAGCGGCAGCGACACCTGTTTTTGCCCCAATTGAACGTAATGCAAATCAAGGTTTTCCTCAAAAAAAAAAATCACTCTGTCTTCACACTGTCCGTACACGCTCATTTTAAGGAGTTTTCGATTCAAATAAAGACTGTCGGAATCTGCCGACTCTTCTGTCTCTCACGGTGTTTTCGCTTTTCAGACCGGAGCTACGGTTTGTTCGCAATTCGCAGTAGAGCGGGACGTGGTCAAAAGCCACTTTTCGGAGACTTTTGGGGAGAGTCTGAGCTCTGACCTGAGCGAATTCTCAAATCACCGTGGCAACCGCAGGTCCCTCAGCTCAGGTCTGTGTGCAGCTGTTGCTGTGGATCAAACCCACCTCACTTTGGAGCCTCACTGCTTCGTCGTACTTTGTCACAGAAACGCCGTTCAAAGTTTAAATGGGTCACAACACTTTGAACTCTGTTTGTGACAACAGGCTTCATGATAGCTCCTACGCTTACTACACAATCACAGAATGACAGTCATGCTGGTCTCATCTCACTCTGTCTGTGGGCTACGGCCATCACTTTGAATGATTTCTTCTCCAAAGACACACACAGAGATATACAGACGCACTCACACACGTACACAGACACACACAGACAGATATACAGACGCACTCATTGAATCAAGCTCAAGTTTCATCAGGAAGGCTTTCGAAAGCAGGACAGTATGTGGGTTGCTCGTCTGGGGCGACGGGCGACGGGCCCTTCAAAATTTCCCTGGAATTTTCTAGTTTTTAACTACTGTCCAGAAAGGGTTAACAACACTAAAGCTTGAAAATACAGTCTGCATTTTTTCTCTGGTAAATATGGTGTAAGTTAGTACATAAGGGATGGCGATTTTCCTTCATGAAATCTTACAACCTTTCAGGCAGAACTAAGAAATATATATGAAGATATAGAGATAGATTACGACTGTTAAGACCTCTGCCACTTAATATATTGCAGACTACAGACAGATGTTGGCAGGACTTAAGCCCCGAGGTTGGTCTGATGTCAATCTTTGCTTCTCACGTACATTTTTAGTGCCTGTTAGACATCTTGAGTATGAAGTTGGTAAGCTATTACATTAGCTTGGTGTTCATGATTACTGAAAGAGAGTTTTAGTCAGACCTGCTTGATAGTAGTGGCTGCAAATGGATGTTATTTTATTTTATTTTATTTTATTTCAGACCTGTTGAGTAAGATAGCTTTGGAAGAAACCTTTGATTCATCTAAAATGAGGTTACACTGACTAAAAACTGAGTCATAATTGGCTCTCTACATGATTGTAAATATTTTGCTTATTCATGGTTGTTGAGTTATTCTATATTAAATTGTTCATTGTGGACACTTTTTGCACTACACATTTTGTTTAAAAATACTTTCTTTGTTACCTATAAGAACCAAACTAAATAAATGGCAAGGTTCAAAGTCATGATCTGCTACCTCAATGTGTCCGGCATGCCATTCTGCATGACACGAGTGCAGCACACATCAGAAAACAATGTAGAGTCTGTGGATGCAGAGAGGCCATAGTACATGGGTTGGGTTTCATATACAGAGTTTGTGAACCTGTTTGCCTCATTTAACGATCATAAAATCATTATACTGGGAGATTTCAATATTCATGAAGACAGTGACAGCCTTAGTTTTGTGTTTCTTTCCTTACAAGACTCACTTGGCTTTTCCAAGCATGTGAATGAACCCACTCACTGCAATTTTTCAAATTTTCCTCAAAACTCTCTTTTAACTGACCATTTCCTTGTTACATTTTAGTTTACATTAATAGACTGCACAGCATCGAGGAAATTCAGCTATCGGAGATGTTTATCTGAAGTTGCTGTGGCTAAATTTAAACAGAATATTCAGTCATCACTTGCACCAATGCCATCTGTAAATTCAATTGAGGATCTCTCCTTTACACAGGTTGATAACCTTGTGAATAGGGAGAAGGGAGAAAGGGAGAAGCTCTCCAACCTCGTTGTACAACTGTGTAATGACAGTAAAGGGCATTCTATTCTATCAGCACTATGGCCACACTGTGTTCAAATCTTAATGATGCTGCCCGTCTCAAAAAGAAAGTAATAAAACAGAGGGAGGCTGGCTCCATGGTATAACTCTGAAATTCGTGCCTTAAAGCAGACGTCATGGAAATTAAAAAGAAAATATTGTTCCAGCAACTCAGAAGAGTTTCACCAAGTCTGGAAAGATAGCTTAAAGACATATAAAAAAGCTCTCCACAGTGCTAGAAGATCATATTACTCAGCACTAATAGAAGAAAACAAGAAGTTTAGTTTCATCATCCAGACCATCAACCTGCCAACCTGCCACCTTTAAAGAGATTTTTTACTTAATGGAGCCGTTTATTTTGGATCTGATCAAGCTGACCTTATTTTTGTCTTATGTACCTCAGACTCTTAGCCAGTGAGATAGTCAGACTGTAGACATGTCTTGAACATAGAAAAGTCTGGATGACCCCAAATTTTTTACTCCTTAATTCTGACAAAACTGAAGTTATTGTACTCGGCCCGAAGCACCTCAGAGAAACCCTATCTAATCATCGAATCAGTCTGGATGGCATTACTTTGGCTTCCAGCTCCACTGTTAGAAACCTTGGAGTAACTTTTGACCAGGACATGTCCTTTGTCCTTCCCTCACATAAAACAAGTCAGTAGGGCAGCTTTCTTTCACCTGAGAAACATCAGAATCATCCTGTCTCAAGTGGATAGAGAAAAACTAGTCCATGCATTTGTAACTTCTAGGCTGGACTACTGTAACTCATTATTATCTGGATGTCCAAACAAGTCTCTGAAAGGCCTTCAGTTGATTCAGAACGCTGCTGCACGAATATTAACAGGAACTAGGAAAAGAGATCACATCTCTCTCGTGTTAGCTGCTCTTCTTTGGCTGCTGGTAAAATACAGAGTAGAATCTTTCAGTTATCGGGCTCCTCTTCTGTGGAACTGACTTCCAGCATCAGTCCGGGGGGCGGACTCATTAGCAATTTTCAAGACCAGGCTTAAAACTTTCCTGTATGACAGAGCTTATAGTTAAAAAGTTAAAGTCCTCTACTCTTTAGCTATGCTGCTGTAGGCCTAGGCTGCTGGGGAAAGGACTGAGCATCACTCTCTCTCACTCCCTCTCTCCCTCCCTCCCCCCTGCATGTGCTGATAAAAACCATGCTTCTTCAAAATCCCTGTTTCTCCCAGTTCTAAGCATGTGTACTGCATTTACTCCTCTCCTCTCTCTCTGTCCTCATCCTGCAGGTGGTGACTCATCGCCATCCCATGTTCCTGCAACACCTGCCGGTCCCTTATCTTCATGAATTCTGTACCACTGCTCATCTCCATGAACTTCATGTAGCAACATGTTCCTGCCTACACAACCCCCATGCCTCTCTCACCCTCTCTCTCCCTCTCTCTCGCTCTCTCCCACTCTCAACCTGAATAGGAATAACTTGCTTGAAGAGTTTCCGTCAGGATTTAGCACAGAAACAGCGCTGGTTAAAGTCTCTAATGATATTGGTGATATTGATATTGATATAATGGCTTCAGACGATGGATCATTGGACCGTTCCTCTTTATCTGCTTCCTTTAGGCAACGTCATCAGGAAACAGAGCATCAATTTCCACTGTTATGCAGACGACACTCAGCTGTATTTATCAATGAAGCCAAATGAAGTCAGTCAGACAGATTGCAGACATGTCTTGAAGACCAAAGTCATGATTGAAAAAACTGAAGCTATTGTACTCGGCCCAAAGCACCTCAGAAAAACACTATCTAATCATCTAATTAGTCTGGGTGGCATTACTTTGGCTTCCAGCTCCAATGTAAGAAATCTCGGACTAACTTTTTACCAGGACATGCCTCTTGTCCCTCCCTCACATAAAACAAGTCAGTAGGGCAGCTTTCTTCCACCTGAGAAACATCAGAATCATCCTGTCTCAAGTGGATAGAGAAAAACTAGTCCATGCATTCGTAACTTTTAGGCTGGACAACTGTAACTCATTACTATGTGGATGTCCAAACAAATCTCTGAAAGGCCTTCAGTTGATTCAGAACACTGCTGCATGAATATTAACAGGAACTAGGAAAGCTGCTCTTCATTGGCTGCTGGTAAAATACAGAGTAGAATTTAAAATCCTTCTGTTAACACATAAACACATAAAGCTCTTAATGGCCAAGCTCCATCATATCTCAGAGAGCTCATAGTTCCTTACTACGGTCCTAGTAGGCCACTCCACTCTCTAGATGGAGGTTTACTTGTGGTTCCTAGAGTCTCCAAGAGTAAATCAGGAGGCAGATCTTTCAGTTATCAGGCTCCTCTTCTATGGAACCAACTTCTAGTATCGGTCCGGGGGGCGGACTCATTTGCAATTTTCAAGACCAGGCTTAAAACTTTTCTAAAGCTTATAGTTAAAAAGTGAAAGTTCATTTAGTCTTTAGCGATGCTGCTATAGGCCTAGACTGCTGGAGGAAGGACTGAGCATCTCTCTCTCTCTCGCTCTCTCCCTCTTCCTACCCCTTGCATGCACCAACATACTCCTAACCATGTTACCCAAAGTCTAAAGTCTCTCCCAGTTCCTCTCCTCTCTCTCCCTGTCCTCATCCTGCAGGTGGTGAATCATCACTACTCCATGTTCCTGCAACACCTGCTGCTCCCACATTTCTATGAACTTCATATAGTATCATATCCCTGTTTGCACCTTTATTGAATATCCCCTCCTCCTGCTCTCATTCTCTCCTTACTCTACCCAACTTTGCTGCCCCCCCCCCGCACCCCCAGTTCTCTCTATCTCTCTGCCCCCAACCAGTCGAGGCAGATGGCCGCCCCCCCTGAGCCTGGTTCTGCCCGAGGTTTCTGCCTCTTAAAGGAAGTTTTTCCTTGCCACTGTTGCCAAGTGCTTCCTCATCAGGGGATCTGTTGGGTCCCTTTAAATAATTTTAGAAAGAGTTTGGTCTAGACCTGCTCTATATGTAAAGTGCCTTGATGTAACTTGGTTATGATTTGATGCTATATAAATAAATCTGATTTGATTTAGTTCTATAAATGGCGATGAAATCATGAACCATAGATGAAAATAGATGAAGTCAGCCACAGGTTTCTGAAGGCCACAGTAAGCTGCTAAATGCAACATAAGTTGCATTCAGGGGCCCAGTTTGTTAATATTTTTAGCTGTATTTCTGGAGACATTTGTGGATTTGATATACATTTTCATATGTATGCAACATGTAAAAATGTAAATGTTATAAAAATGGAGGATGAGTTGAAAACATATTTTAGTTTTAAATGACTTCGGACAATTTTTTTTAATTTGCCATAGTACTTTTATCGTGACAGCACATACATGTTTCAAGTTAGACTTGTGATGTTAAGCTTACAAGCTGTTTTGCAAAATCCCTCTGTTACAGCTTATTATAGTCATAGAGTAAAACATGTTTCTCCAGATTCAGTTAGCTTATTTGGTCAAAACTGAGATGTCAGCGACAGTCATCCACACTCAAGGCCACACACAGCACTTGCAGCTGTCCTCGAAGACAGTGCCGTTTCCACACTTCCTCAGGTAGGTACGGCCACCTGCACACACGTAGAAGCTGGTCTTGTCTTCAGGGTGGGCATATGTGCCATCAGGCTTGTCTTTGCAGAAGCCTCGTCCTGGAATAGGGATTGTGGTCTTGGTGGAGGGAGCATTGGTGGTGGTGCCACTGGGTTTGCGAGTTGTTGTAGAGGCTGGTGCAGCAGTCGTAACAGGTTTAGGTGTTGTGGTACCGGATGGTGCTGTGGTAGTAACACTAGGTCTCTGGGTTGTGGTTCCTGGGACTGGAGGTGTGTCTGTAAGAGTTGAAAGAAACAGAATGACAGTCAGACAATGTTTCAACAAAGGGCATTAAGACAGTAATGTTACCTTACCTCAGTAATCAAGGGAACACAGGGTTTTACAAAAAAGATGAGGTGCAGGACTTACCACTGTCGATGAGTTTGCGAAGATATGACAGCAGAGGGTAATTTCCCTGTCCACAGAATTCTCCTTTAAAGTCATCCAGATCCAGGGCCCACACAAAGGCACCACCATACTTCATGTTCTTCATGTACTTGACCTGTGGATTGAAAAAGATCAGTAAAAATAAGCAAATTGAAGTCCATGTTTTGACCTTCAGTTGGTAATCAGTTGTATTGATGTTTCACCAACCTTGATCTCATAGCTGTCCTTGTTGTCAAATCCCACCCACTCGTTGTTCTTGCTGGCATAGGGAACTTTCTGGTCATCAATCCACCCGACGGTGGCACCCTTCAGAAAGGTGCAGACCTGATGGAACAGATTAAGGAAATGCCACTGGTTTGTCCCATGGCCAATTGATTATAGCCTTGTTAGTTTGTACTTTAATTTATTTATACTTCACCTCATAGTAGGACCAGAATCCAGCTTCTCGTGTAAATGGACCAGCCGATGCAGCACCACTAGCTGGGGCTCCAACATTGGTGTTTGAAGATGTCAGACGGAAGGTACGACCATAAGTAGCAAATCCCATCATCAGCTTCTCCACTGGAGTTCCTTTGTCTCTCCAGTACTTCATGGCATAGTCCTAAAATTGGAATAGAGGCATAAAGGATGGGGGCAAAATGCTTAGACTTTGTTTGTCAGGTATCAAACAGGCATTTTAGTAGTTTCCTTCCACCATCCAAAGACATCATGTTTAGGTTAATTGGTGACTCTAAATTGTCCGTAGGTCTGAGTGTGAGTGTGAGTGGTTGTTGGTCTCTGTCTGTCTCTGTGTGTTGGCCCTGTGATGGACCGGTGACCTGTCCAGGGTCGCCAGTCCATAAGCGGTTGAAGGTGAATGAATGTCGTTGCACATCAATAAAGTTAGGGATGTTGAGAGAGGTGAAGCAGCAGAGACTGAGATATGCTCGTCCAATTAATTTGTCAAGCTCCAAACAAGCTGTATCCTGAGTTTCCTATAAGCTATATTTTAGCTGTATTTTCATCATCTTGCTGGTAAATACCCAAACTTTCAACCTTCAAGAAGCACACTTTGTAAGACTGGCTACTGACCTGATGGGTCTGAAATGTGGAACCTTACGCAACTTTTCACACAATTTGCACTCCTTTGCAAGTTAATGTTTTGGATCTGAACAGTCTCCAAGCACACTATCACTATGCCATCACAGAAGACTTACTGTAATTGTAGTTAGTAGTTCTAACTAAGATTATACCTTTCTGCATCAAATCTCTGTGAAAACTGTGAAACTGGCCATGAAATATATAATAATAAATAAATCTTTTCCATAGAGTTCTTACAGTGTTGAAGTAGATGAGGTCACCCTTGTCCTGTGAGCCACGGTACAGAGGACTGTTATGTCCAGTGGCTCGTTCCCAAGCTCCATGGAAGTCATAAGTCATCACATTAATGAAGTCCAGGTGCCTGCAAATGAATAAAAGACCCAGCCAGTCAAACAGCCAGCCAATCAAAAATATATAGTAAAGAATTTTCAAAACAAAGAAAAGTACTTGGCAATCTCTGCGATCTCATATCCAGCATCGATGGTTCCTTTTCCAGCAGACACAGCAGCAGTCAGCATGAGCTGGGGCTTACCAGTGGACTTGGCTTCAGCTGCATAGGCAGCAACAAGTTCCTGCAGACAAAGGCAAGCGATAAGATTGATATAATGTACTGTATCTGTTCCTGAAGACTGTGGAGCTCAAAATCTACCTTGCAGAGCAGAGTGAACCTCTGTTTGTCCTGTGGGGGACTTCCACGAGATCCAGGGTACTCCCAGTCCAGATCCAGACCATCAAATCCATGAGTCCTCAGGAATTTGATCGAAGACTGGATGAATGTCTGACGGTTGGCTGGAGTGGACACCATGATGGAGAACCTGTAGGGACATTCGCTTGTTGTCAACTACTGTAGGACTAAGTGATTGGTATACTGTGAATTGTTGAATTGCACCTTTTATATTAGTGTGCTAGCTGTTATGTTTTCGTATGTAGTGTGACAAACAACAGATGCTTGTTTGAATTCTTAGTCACCTGTTTGTTTGATCAATTGCTCTGTTTTGCTTGACTGAGGTTGACTGTTGTGAAATATCTAAAGTTGTCACATCTTTACTCAATAGCTACGATAATATGTTCACATTAAGTTGAATCCCAGTTCTTTTTTTTGCAGTGTACCGAAAATATATTTTAAGTGAATTTAGCCTGTTGGGTTTTAATATGCGAGCTCTAATTCCACAGTCAATAGCTGAGGTTTTCAAAAAGAAGCTAAAATTCAATAAATGTAGCAGAAATACTCACTGAGTTGAGCCAAAATTCCATCCACCAACAGCCAGTAATGTCTTCAGGCCAGGGTTTCTATGAAGCAGAGATGTGGTGTTATATCGAGCTGAATGGTACACAATGTTAACAAAAGTTTGTTCATCACAAAGGGCCATGATCATTAGTGGATCAAAGCTTTTGCAGCCAAACATTTCTGTGATCTTACTTGCTCTTCAGGCCATTGAAGGACTTGTAGAGGACGTCATCGTTCCACTCATAGGTAACCAGTTCGTTTTTGTTGTTGATGATGGAGAAGGCGTAGATCAGATGAGTGCACATGAAGGGATCTACGTTTTGGGGTGTGTATTTCCCAGTCCCAGGTCTGTACTGGGACCAGTTGGTGAAGTAGCACACCATCTGGGACGCAGTTGCTGGAGACCAGTGAGAGAAAGTCTGTGGTCAGAGATGCCTTCAGTTTCTATTATTCCAAGGCAAAAAGTCAGTGTTAATACAAACTTTAATCAGGATTAACTCACCAAGGTGGCACATCACCAGGCAAAGACCTACAGAGAGCAATACAGACAGGTGAGAGAGTAAAACTCAGATATAACAGTAAAATTCATCATGCCAGTTAAACATCATGCTGATGTGAAACACACAAGCCTGGGGACTTTACCTGCTAGAACAGTGAGCTTGGTCATCTTGATTTCAAAGCTCAGAACCTCAACTTCAACTTTCTAAAGCAGAAAAACAACAATATATATATATATGTCACATATATATGATATAATCATATATTAATCAGGATTACTGTATAATTTGACGGAAACGACTGATCTCAGAGAGTCTGAACTAATTTTTCAATAATTTTCTTTTAAAATCCCCTCCTGACACTTAAGATCAAGAGTATATATATATATATATATATATATATATATATATAGTGCAACTTTAATAAAGGTTACATGAGTTCACTTTCTGTTGCATGAATCATTATTAAGATATTAAAGTATCTGACACCTAAAGAAACATCTTCAGGAACATTAATATTTTCCCTGTCGTAGCTAAAAAGCCTTTGGTTGCAGGTGTGATTACTAAATGACATCATGAGCTTGACCTTCACATTTCCATTGCAGCCCTAACCACAATGGTAAAGCTTCTCCAGCCACAAGAAAATGAAAGCATTCAATTCAATCTAGAGTCTCTACAGTCTACAGCAAGGCAGCTCCTTTAAACACAGGACGTAGGAAAAGAAGTGATGCTGAATTCCTTACCTTGGGATCTCCAAGGAACCAGTGGGTTCTGCAGGTTTTTATATACATTGCTTCTTGTGGGGGTGGGAGATAATGTATCAGTCCTCAGCGGGGAGGTGGTCACTAAGGAAACATAAAGTATATTGAGGTTAGAAAAGTGGATAAGATAAGTGATATCAGACCTAAACTGACAGCTGGTGATAAGCTATATAATATAGTAAAGCTTATTTCAGTTATGGGGCTCAGTGTAGGTCAGACTTTAGTTCTGTCCTCTCAGCAAGTTGAAAATCAGAAGGACACTTTCTTCTCACAGAAGGTGCCGGATTCTTCATCACTTAGGATGAGTTGGTCAAATTAATCTCACATCTGTGTGTCAACAGCTATCCTATCTATGGCAGTAGCTGTGTTTACTTCACATGAGTCAACATGAAAAATAATGGAAAACTGACTATTCTTGATAATGGGGAATTAAAAGGCTCATTAACTTGGCTCTACTGTGCCAAGTTAATGGCGCTGTGGAACTTCTATATGTCTGGAGCAAATCCTCCAGCATTAATGAGCCCTACGCTGGATTAGTGGAGCTCAACAAAGGCAGGTATGCCAGCTCTTCATCATCATGGTGACAACAGGGTTGTGGAAGAAAGGTGTTTGTGTTGATTTTGGTGAGTAAATGAGTGAAATATGATGCTGTTTTTTTAACTGCAAACACTAATGTTGGCCATGTAGCATTAGCAAAACTAACAAAAACCCCTTATAGATGATGGCTGCAGAAATAAGCACAAATTTCAGATTATGGAACAGTCATAATGCAGATAAATCAGGTTTCCTCTGTCTTGGTGAACCAGTAGTCCCCCTGAGCTTGTCTTATACTCTAAAATCTTCTCACACATGTAGTTCAGGTTCCTTATATGTGCCTTGCAGGCTCATCTACATATTTTCTTTATGCACACAGACAATCAATTCAAAATAGAGACATCCAAGAGGAAGAAGAGTTCTACTGTTCTAATTCTTCTTTCTACACAGCAGGGTAGTCTCTTCAGACTCACTGTCCATGTTTCTAGTTTCAGCTCATGCCACTGGAGTCACAATGCATGAGTAACTAATTGCTGGATACATCCACATCAGAGATAATTGTAAACCTTCCAATGATAAAATCAAATCAGATTTATTTATATGGCGCTAAATCATAACAAAATTACATCAAGACACTTTACATATAGAGCAAGTCTAGACCAAACTCAATATAAAATTACCCAACAGATCAAATTAACATCATAATCATAGTTGACCCCATGTGCTGGCAGATTGTATTGAATTGTGTTTACGGAAAGATGAGCTGGGACATCAAGAAAAGCATGTAGGTATAAAATGAATGCATCAAAGGACAACTCATTACTTCTGCTGCTAAGATGCACACTTCACATATTCATTTACGTATTGGAAAGAAGAGTGAGCTTTTGAGCTGCTAGCTGGCTTACATATTGTGAGCTCTTTCCCCTCACCTATGGTCTTCACACAGACATAATAACAACAACAACAACAACAACAACAACAACAACAACGATAATAATAATAGAATAAAACATTTTATTTTTAGTGATTTTGAAAATACTCAAAGACTAAACCTCACCAAAGTCAATAAGAAAATAAAAGCATACACAAACAATTAAATCACATCAATACAAGTGATCCAGAGAAAAAGAAAAAACAAAAATAGAAAAGACATTAAGACGCAATTGTGTTTATCATTAATTTTTCCTTGAATAGAGATTTCTGCTGGCGGCTGTCCAAAAATACGCAGGTTATTCGAGCAATGCTCAATGACTCTCCTTAAATGCCCCATGTATATCAATAATTTGTGCCTAAAATTATGTAAGTATAGGGTTTGGAGGTACATGTAGATTACTCAATATCTGTCTTTGAAAGTCAGAAGCTGGAGTATGAGATTAAAAATCTTTCATATTAGTAAATATTGCTACATGTCTGATAACACTAGAACACAGACAAATTATTAATCTCACTGTTGATAATGAGGCTGTAAAATTCGCATTTGCGTATGTTGGGTGTGACCATGTGGTCTATTTCACATAGTTTCGTATTTTTCAGACATGCTGCAGGAGCGGTTCCTGTCTCATAAACACTTATCTAAACTACAGCTACTCTCTGATATTTCAAAGCTGATGTGTGATAGAGTCACTACTAAAAACTACAATGGCCCTTTAATGCTTGGGCTGTCTTTGTCCCAAGAACTTGTCCTTGAGTGCCTCCATAGACTGCTGACAAGGCACTCTGCAACAGGGTACAGGATAAAGAAAGGAAGAGACAGATTAATAACAGGCCTCTCCCATTGCGCTTATATAAATTTTGTAGCTACTGTAAAATCACATGGTGAATAATTCACAAAATACAAAAAAGACACACAATCATTGCAAGATAAACTTAACATATAATATTAATATGAAACTGACAATGTCATGGGTGAAAGACATAACTAATACACCAGCAATAAATGACTATACACCAAGAACAGTGTTCTCTCCTCTCTTAAAAGTGTGCTGATGGAAACTTATGACACTCTTACTTTTGTGATAGGTGTCATCTGCTGTGGAGGGTTCTTCAGGTCAAAACACTCTTGCTGTCTCTCTCTACCTCTCATTTTCTGCAGCTTATCTGTAAGGGTCATGGGAGGTGTTGGAGCAATCCCAGCTCACACTGGGTGAGGGCAGGGGACAACTTGGACAGGTCCCCAGTCCATCACAGGGCCAACACACAGAGACAGACAGAGACCAACAACCACTCACACTCACACTCTGACCTACAGGAATTTTGCTGGCCCGGGAATTGAACCAATAACCATCTTGCTGTGAGGCAACGACATTAACCACTATGTAGCAGTACCACCTGTATCAAAAAATTAAAATAAAAATATAGAGTCAATTTCTATAAATTCATCAGTCACCATAATAAACAATACAAAGTCTTTAATAGCAAATCAAACTCATCCACACATTATACTGAAAATATACATACACATCTGAAAATGTGTATGTAAAACTAGGTCATGTTTCTAGTTTCCACCTCATCCAGGAGGCGTCAATACTCCTGACGCCTCCTGGATTAACTTTTGCATACAGTTTAGAAAGCTTTTCCTCAGCTTCTCTCGCCTCTTGCTTGATTACAATATCAGTTTATGAGAACATTTTACTGCTATTAGAGTTTTTTGGGGTTTGTTTTAGTTTGTTTTTCTTTTATACAGTATATGTGTATGCATGATAATTCCAGCTAATGTCCCTGGTGGATTTATACGGCTGACGTAAATCAACATGGTCATGCTGATCATAAACCATATGCTTATGTCCTGATGAAAGTCTTTAAATATCAAGAAGAGCAAAATATTAACATGGAGTTTGGACATATAACGTAACATTGTCTGCCCAGCACATATTATACTATAGTAAATATTTACACACTGAAATAGCAATGATGGCAGATTTGATTTGTCATTTCACCTTATATTTAAATTTGTTCTGTTTCAAGCTTGGCCTATGGTCCAAGTCATTCATTCACTCCTTCCTAATCACTATGAAGTCAGTAACACTGAAAGCAGTTTTAGACAAGACCTTGGGGGTTACCTCTGCACCATCTTTGTGCTTCACCACGAGTACAATCCATGATGCTTTGTGTTGTTTAGTTAGTGACCATCATTGTGCATGGTACCAACATGGCACATAACATGTCAAGGTGCGTCATGAGATTCAATGGCTCCACTTTATAGCGTGTGATCATCCTCACTGTATGTTCAGACAACACTGCAAAATGACAGACTTCCTCTATAGTGGACAAGTTGTTCCATTTATCTCTGGACCTTTTAACTGGAGAGAAACTGGAAATCAGAATTACTTTAAATTAAATTACTTTATTGCAGGCAATCGTCATCAGAGGAACTCAGGAAATGAAAAGGAGGTGGAGTAGATGGTGCAGACCCTGCAGTCACTCTGAAGCAAAGATTAATTCAGGGCCATCTGTTGTTGGTGGATGTCATGGGTATTTCACCTACTGCAGGTGAAGGGAAGTCTGTCAGAACAATAACCTGGACCAAGGGCTGGGTGAAGGACACAGAGCTGTTGGGTTCGGTCCCCAGCCTGGGGCCTTCTGCGTGGGACATGCATGTATAAGTTAATTGGGGACTCTAAATTGACTGTAGGTGTGACTGCGAGCGTGAGTGGATGTTTGTCCTTATGTGTTGGCTCTGCAATGGACTGGCGACCTGTCCAGGGTGTACCCTGTGAGGTGGGATCGGCTCCAGCAGCCCCGCGATACAGGTAAAGCGGTTGTAGATGAATAAATGAGGAGACTGATTGGTCTTTATGCTTTCGAAAACCCAGCAGAAGAAGGGGATGGAGATATTCTCCAATTGCTTACATCACACAGCTCTGCAGTGGAAATTGAGTGAGTGAATATTTGAGTGAATACATTTCCACAATGATAAAAAAAAAACTCTTCTAGCATTTCTGTTTCATAGTTGCCGGTCTTGGGTCTTTTTTTCTTACTGCTCCAATCTAAGTGACTGAAGAGAGGAACCTGGTTTAAAATGTGGACAGAGAGTTACGCCACCTAGTGACAGTGTGGTCACACACCTACACACACCTCTGGAATCCATGTGTTACTCTGGTGCAAGGCTTAAGTATGGTTGGAGTCTGACCAATGCTGGATCTGCAGCCAGCTGGTTTGATCAGAAATCATAAAAATCAGGAGCAAGTGGATGAGAGCTGTGTTGTATGTGGGTGACTGCAGATATTTAAGAAGAGTCAGAGAGCTGACATCTTTGTATTTTAATGCTGTCATCTACAGTATATTACGCATACACACCAGTACATCAAACCACTGAGCTCTTGTTACAGCAGGCCTGATCTACAGTGAGTGTTAACTCTATTTCAGGGATGTTCTTCGTACCTTTCAATTTCATCAAAGTTTATCTGCTGACACCTTGTCCTGTCTAGATCTGTCAAAGAACAACAGAGGGAAAAAAGGAAAAGGCAAGTTTTGACTCTCAACACTCATTAAGGTCTCAGACTGAAATTTGTTCTGAATTGTTGATAATCCTCATTGGGAAAGGTGATGTGAATTTGAAGGCTTTATAAACAGTCAGACTCCACAGAGAATCATTACAACAAGTAGCAGCAGCCACGAAAAACAGAAGTGACCGATGCCCACAAAGAGGGACAGGCCTGAGGAGACAGTGATGAGTTCTCAGGCCACCATTTTCTTGCTTTGTCATGAAGAAACGACAACAGAATTTGGTAAATATGGTGGATGTGCCGACAAGATTCACAACATTCACTTTTGTGCATCTACAACATAATAATGATCCTACTCACCATCTGAATGGTGGTACCTGAAGAGGTGCACCCTTCCCGACCTAACACCACAGTGGCCAGCAAGAGCTGACAACAGACTCTGTTTGTTCCCTGCAGTCAAATTATTGTTGGCTTATTTCATAATAAAATCATTAGAACAGCAGCTTCAACACGTATCACGATAGAGAAGAGGGAGCTGCTGCAGCATTTTACAGATTTCTCATCCATTCATGTTCTGTCCACTCCAGCTGTGTGGGCCAGTAGTTCATACACAGGCTACAGTTCACCCATTAGCCATCGTACTTACTCCTCTTTTCCCCCGCTGACAGATAGCAGACAGTTTCATGTGTATGACTAACATTGGACTTTCACATGCATGCAGCCCAAAACCAAGGTTGGAACAGGATTGATAGTCTAACGGCACTGTAGTGAAAATACAAACATTGGCGTCTGGATTTTATTCTGACAGAAGCAACGACAAGGTGAAATGGGGCCATAATGAGAAGTGTCGCAGCACCTGTGCTGCAGCAAAATCAATGAACAGGTTTCATAAATCACTAAAACACTAAATCTCATTTTACACATTTATTGAATTAATCTGATTTGTTAAAATTTTATAAATGCACTATATATACCCTGAATCTTATTACTTGAGGTGATCTGCACTGAACAGCTTTTTAAGATGTGTAACGGTCTTTGTCTTTTCGTGTCTTTGTGTTTGATCTGAAAAGTGTGTGATTCTGCACTCAGATGTTGATGAGGTGGCTGAGTCAGACCTTTGGTGAACATAGCTCGTTTTTACAGAAAATAATAATTTGAATGAAAATATGTTTTAGAGGTGGTAATTGGCTGTAATAGTCAGTTGACCACCACACAGATGGTGAGTGAGTCACTGGGGGTGAATGATGCAGCTGGTGCTACTCAGCTTTAGTGCGAACACTATAGTCCCTTAAAATAGTGCTGAGAGTTTCATTGTGAAGGTGACAAATCATGGAAACACACTAATAATCTTTGGTTGAATTAAGTGTTGAATGGGGGGACATTGAATTTATTTAATGACTGTAACATTTTAAAATATGTTGAACATGTGGACATGTTTTCATTTTTATAAATAGAAAATAAAAATAATTAAAGTCTGTCAGATGAGCTGATAAGCTTTTCTTTATTTGAAGCAGTTTAAAAGAAGAACGTTTAAGTAAGATAGCAACTTGTTTTGGTTCTGTTCCTGTTGTAGTTTTGCTCCATAAGGTGGTCTCTGCCACATTTTAATCAAACATACATTACATATGGACCCGGTGTATGTTGTGGTTCATGTTTGTGTGGCTCAGGGCCAGTTGCAGCATTTGCAGGAGTCCCAGTAGATGAGACTGGGCTGGCAGTGATGTAGGTAGGTGATTCCATGGAAGCATTGGAAGTAGGTGGTCCTATCAGCCAAGTTCTCGTACAGACCATCAGGACGGCCACGGCAGAAGTCGGCAATAGGGTTTCTGGTAGTGGTGGGAGCTTGGGTGGTGGTGGGCTTTGGGGAGAAGCCTGAAGAGTCAGATTTAAGGATGCAATCAGCAGAGAATAAACCAACAGGTGACTCAACAATGCACTAAAATGTAGGGAAGATGAAGAGGATCTTATGAAACTGTGCAGCAAGTCGTTTTTTCGTCATTTTCAGGGAATGATCAACAGATGAAATGAAGCATGTAAAAGGCATCAGAGCGTCACTGTTTACCCATAGACTTTCTGAGGTGGTTGATGAGAGGATATGGCCCACTTGAACAGAAGGCTCCACCAAAATCATCCATGTCCAGAGTCCACACATGAGCACCTCCCAGGTTGTTGGCTGTCATCCACTGGACCTGTAGGACGACCACAACAGTGACAAAGGTGAGAACACCTGCAGGCCTCAGCAATGAAAGGGTCCCAGAATGGCAACTGTTTACATTTCTTAATAAGCACAGGCCCTTCAAAAGACGGATAGACTGCAACAGACAGATTTAGTAAAAACTGAGTTTCTACCTTTGAAGAGAAGCTCTGCTCGTTGTCATAGCCCACCCATGCACTGCCGTCGGTGGCATATGGAACCTCCTGCTCTGAGATCCAGCCACCTGTAGCACTTGTGATAAATTCACAGATCTGGTGGCATGGAGACAAAGTGTTAGACTAGAATACTCAAGGCTTGGTAGGCGATTATTCTAGGTAGGTGTGCCGACTTCACTGATGTGATTTAGTGTTTTGGATCAGTCACTTGTTCAGGGGCGTATTTTAGATTTTTTTTATTTTTTTTTTTTATGAATAGCTGATCAAATGTAGATGTAATGCTGAAATACAGCAGAATAAAAACCACCTAAATGTTGAGGTATAGTGAACAGTCAGCACTGTGAGATTGTCAGTATTTGAAAGGCAGTGAACATTAAAAGATGCAGTACGAGTGACAAATGTTTCCTGGCTTTTTAATTGAGGGTGTTTGGTTTTTCTGACAACACTGGTTAACATCATGGAACACAGGTGCCTTCAACACTATTGACTTTCAGCGCAGACTTATTTGTAGGTACATGTACCTCATAGAAGGCCCAGAAGCCAGAAGTGCGTGTGTAGACTCCAGCATCTGCAGGTCCGTTAGTTGGCGCTCCCAGGCTGTTAGCAGAGGTGATCAGGCGGAAGGTTCGTCCATAGGTGGGGAAACCCAAGAGCAGCTTGACAGCTGGCGCTCCCAATGACAGCCAGTATGACACAGAGGAGTCCTAAAATAAAGGACATGGCTGTTGGTACGTGAAAGAAACTTTAATTCTTCAGTATCATATCGGAGCTCATTGTCTTTGGGGCAGTAGAAGCTACTGACTGCCCTAAATGTGATTACTACTGCTGTAAGTGTTGTTCATAGTGATTCAGTTCACAGAACAATGGCCAAGAGGGAAACTGGAACACTTGGGCAACAAGTAGTGGAACTTCAATCAGTCAGTCAGTGATATTCACATTCTCAGGGCATATCCTACAGCCAGAACGGTCCCAACCTAAACTTTTATTCTACAGCATTCGGGAAAATTTGACAATGAGTACACGGTAAAACGAACACATTGACTAATGTGAGAGAGTGTTTGTAGATTGTGCCTCTCTTACAATGTTGTGATTATTGTGTGAGCCAGAGTCCACGGAACTGCGGTACAGCGGGCTGTTGTGTCCAGTAACTGCCTCCCAGTGTCCATGGAAGTCATAGGTCATAACATTGATGAAGTCCAAATGACTGATGGTGTAGAAAGTGTTTTTTTAAGGTCCACAGTAAAAGAGAAGACATAACATATATTCTAACTCCTAACAGTAACAGACATTTGTTCAGTTCTCTTATTTATATCATACCAAGGACACCTTGGTAGGAAGTATGACTAACTGAATCCAGTGTAGTTCCACTTACAGTGAAATCTTGCTGACTTCGTAGGCCCTGTCAATGGTCGGCTGGAGACCTGCTACGTTGGCCGACAGCAGCAGTTGAGTCTTCCTGTTTTCTCTGGCATCCTCCTCAAAGGCAGTGGACAGTTCCTGGAAGCACAATGAACAAAACATGACCTCGGGTCTCACAATTTAGTCTGTCTTCTACAACCACACTGTGTAGGAGCTTTGTGCAATATCAACACTACATGCTTTTACATTAGTTTGTCATACAATATCAAAAAGAAACCTCAGGAGATTCATTGCACTTCTTTGAATAAGACTGATTCAATGGCTGAATCACGGGTTACAAATAGAATGAAGAACTGTTGATTTAGAAGATACAATGTGCATTCACTATCAAGCTTAATTATTTTACCACTAATAACCATTTTTATTTCCAACACTTTTTTCTTCTATTGAAGTTAGCATGTGGGCAGCCAACCTCAGTCCTTCCTGACTGAGTCACCAGAGTGTTCAGCTGTCTCTGAAGAAATAGCTCTTCTTGTCAAAACTGTTAAATAAGCAGCTATCAAAGTTAGTGTTGAATATGTGGAAGAGCAAAATTTTGAGTTAGCTTATTTGAGCAGAACTGTGTTCTCTGATGTCCGTGCTCGTGTTGGAATGCCTATATGTTGAAGTTAAAAGTTTTCCATGTTCACCAGCTTTGAATGTTTTGTGGAGGATTTCAATCTGTCCAATAATTTTGAGATTTTTGCTCAAAAAGGAAAACCTTCTGGTAGAGCCAGAGATGAGCTTAAAATAAACCAGAATCCCTCACTCATTTTCTACTGCTTATCTCTTTCTGAGTTGCCAGGGGTTCTGTAGCCAATCCCAGCCAATCGTCTGGTCAATGGTATATAACATGCCCATAGAAAGAGTATAGTCAAATAAATGCTATAAACACAAATCATATGGTTACTTTTAGCAAGTTGGCATGCATACCAACAACTGTTTGGTTCCACACATTCATATAGTCATGGGAGTGATGCTAACCACGACCAGCAGAGTGAACCTCTCCTTGTCCTCCTGTGGGCTGCCATTATGTCCTGGATATTCCCATGCCAGGTTTAATCCATCAAAGTTATGGGTGCGCAGGAAGCTGATGGCTGACCTGATGAAGGCTGCACGACTCTCAGGCCTGGCAACCATGGCGATGAATCTGGTGGGAGACATTAAAAGCTTTGGCGGCCTTCATTTTAAAAAGCAGCAGCTGCTTGTGGGAGATTGGCATAGTGTTTGGACTTACGGGCTCACACCATTGACTGTTCCTCCCACCGACAGCAGGGTCTTCAGTGCAGGATTGCTAAAAAAAAGAGCATTACAGTGTTTCTGATCAAACATACACTGATAACTATCTTACGCTTTCTGTCAATGTCAGCTTAACCTGATGATAAGAGTGACATTCTCCTGTCAACAGGTCATCCTTCCTCATAACTATAGAGGTCCAACCATCAAATATGACCCATAGGAGAATACCAGCATGAAGCTAACAGAACAGCTCATGGTAAGATCATGGTAAGAACAAAAAAGAAACAAAAAAGAAATGGTGAAATGTTGAGGGCAATTTGGTGAGACTTCGACCTACACTGAGTTGGACTAATTACAACGATCACAAAATCTGTCTAATTAAATTGCCGCTGGAGATTTGACCTCTTTGGACTTTTCACTACCCTGTGCGCTCAGGGAGTTGTGCCAGAAATTTTACTTCGCTTCTACAGCTATTACATTTTGACTATATTCATGTTATTTTGGCAGGGTACATCAATATTAGTTTTTTGTTTCTTTTGTAAATAACATCACTGGGTTATTCCCCCACCTGTTGGTTACATTAGTGAAACATTTCTGCAGCGTTTCTCAGCAGTTTGTTTTTGTATCTCTTTCTCAGCTCACCAGGTAACGTGTCTATAAATTACTTTATTAGCAGTTGATTAGGAGATTGCAGCTGACTCAGATGTGTGTGTGTAAGTGGTTATTAAAACTGTGTTGCTGTCTTGTCACTGTATACAAGGTTTTAAATTACCTCACTCCTCACTCCAGGGTTCATATCTGACATGCTTGTTAGGAGTGAACCTGTTACACCACTCAGATCAGTACGTGCTAGGCTCTGTAATAATGTGTTGTTCTACAAATGTGCCTCAATCCCTCCTTGAACTGCCAACTTATTGTGGTGGAGGAGTGGTTTGAGCACCCGAATGATGATGATGATGTATGAAACCTAAAACCCTCTGTAGGATTTCCAGAGGCAAAAAGGTCCTAGATAGAAGACCAAGAGCAGTTCCAAAACTCCTGGACAAAGAAGACCCTTTGGAGCCTCTAGGAGCCTTGTGGGCCTGCCTTCCTGTAGGCCCAAAACCTGTAGGAAGGAGCATAAAGGGCTGGTGCAGTAGAGGATTAGGTGGCAGTTATTGGTAGAGCTTTGGTGACCAAGACATGGAACGTTACCTCCCTTGGGGGGAAAGAGCCTGAGTGGTACCGGCTAGAGAAAGTCAGGTTCACTTCCATGAACAGCCTCTTGAACCCAACTCCTTGAGAGAAGATGGACTCTTTTCTACTCTGGAGTTGCCTACGGTGAGAGGCAGCAGGTCGTTTTGGTTCACAGGCTGAACGACAGTGCAAAGTACCCAGACTTCTTTGAGACCCTGGGAAGGATGATGGAAAGTACTCTGACTCGGGGCTCCATAGTTCTACTGGGGAGACTTCAACACCTATGTGGGTAGCGACAGTGACACCTGGAGTCTTGTGATTGGGGGGGATGGCTTCCACGATCTGAACTCAAGTGGTGTGTAGTTGTTGGTCTTCTGTATTGGACACAGTCTGTTCTTAATGAACACCATGTTCAAACATAAGCGTGCACATCAGCGCACATGGCATAAGAACACCCTCGATCTAGGTGTATGACGTGGTGGATAGCCCCAAACCTGGTAGCAGACACTGGAACTAAGGGATGCTGTCAGGCTGACGAAGGAGTCATGTTGAGCCTGGTTGGCTTCTTGGAGTCTTGAGGAAGTTGATTGGTACCAGCAGGCTAAGTCTGCTGCAGACCGGGCAGTTGCAGAGGCAAAGACTTGGTCTTGTGAGGAGTTCGGGGAAGTCATGGAGGAGGACTATTGGTCTGCCTCAAAGACATTCAAACTGTTCAGAAAGGGGAAGCGGTACCTTCACAACACTACTTACATTGGAGTCTGGGAGTTGTTGATGGTGGAAGGAATAATTAATTCAGTACAGGAGAGGAGAATTTAGCCAACAGTCGAGCCTGGATTCCAGAGAAACAATGTGGCTTTCATTCCGTTCATTGAACACTGGAGCAGTTCTATACTTTAAAATACAGGGTCCTTGAGGGTTCATGAGAGTTGGCCCAACCAATCCAAATTTGTTTTGTGGACTTGGATAAGGCATTCATTTCTGTGTCCCTAGTGGCATTCTATGGGAGGTGCTCTGAGAATATGGAGTCCGGGGCCCCTGGCAATGGCTGGTGGTGTTTTCCTGTTGGCTCCTTCGAGTCAGCTCCTTTAGCATGCACTGGGGTGGTTTGCAGCCAAGTGTGAAGTGGCTGGGATCCACTATTTGGCACTGTACTCAATGCCTGGCACTGGAAGTGCAGCTGATTTGTGCTTCTGCATACTTTTCATTCAGGTGTGTGATGAAGTTATGGCCTTGGAGGTGGCCTTCTCTGTCATGGCTGGGTGAAATTGTGTGGCCTGTCCACCTTAGCCACCAGACCCTGATTGCCGCTGCTGTTTGGCTCTATTTAACTGGACTCAGATCAGCTGGCAAGGCTGTTCGTCCTTGAAGGCTTGGTCAGCTACCGATGCTGTCGGGGGCGCACTGGTAGCTGACTGCTTGGTTAATCCTGTTTCCCACCCCTACCATGTGGACTGCCACTATTTTTAAAATGAATGTGTCTTAAACGGTTTTCTTGATTTTGTTAATCTTTTTTTTTATTAATTTAGTAGTAATTTCTGTAGTTTAATAGTTTTGTATTTCTTTATGTTTGGTTTCTTGTGTTACAATTTGTTTGTAAAATTGCATTTTCTTATTTGGGTTTATTTTGTTTATGTAAATATATTTTTAGTCCACACCAGGGACCAATTTCAGAAAGCAGGTTCAACAAACTAAGTCTAAACTTCAGCTCTGTGTTGACTAACACTGGGCTGTCAAACTCAGAGTTTTCTGTTTCAGAACAGATGATAACAATTAGTTCAATCAACTCTGAGTTGAAGTAACCCCAAGTGAAGCTCGTGCAAGTGGATATAAAAAGCCCTCAATGAAACACAGATAACGTGAATCACCATGGCATCAAGTGAAAAAAGCTACTTTCCCCCAGTGGAGTTGGAGGTAGTAATGACTGCAGAATAAGAGCATATATAAAAAAAAAAAAAAAGCAATACTATAGCAGGAGCAAAACAGGAGCTCACATGGCAGAAGATCACTGGCCAAGTCAATGTGTGAGTTTAATTGAAAAAATTGGCAAAAAAAAAAAGAAATATTTTGTCTTGAGTGATTTTCATTTACAATAGAAGGAAACTAATTTTTGATCATAGGACATAGATATGTACTGTATATGAACTCAGCACAGGCAAACCTAACACTTTACACAAAAATATTGAGTCGTGCACAGGCCCAGGCCACTTTGCCTCCACAGTGTTGATCATGTAGGCTACATCACATTTAATCAGGACAGCAATTAGCTGCATCAGTTGTATTTTGTTTCTTTTGGCCTAGCCTACCTGCACATTAATACTGTGGTAAGATCTATTCATATAATCTCCTGTGTGGGAAGCTGTGATGGGAATGTGATTGCCCGCTATGCAGCCAGTCACACCTGGAAACCCTAAAATATATAAAATTGATTAGTGCTTCAAGTCTCGAAGCTTTATACTACATAAATTAACTATTGCTTTAACTGATACCTGCCATTCTGTGGAACCCCCTTTGAGAAGTCTGGTGGATCTGTCAGTGGGGAACATATACAGTAAATGTTTGAGTGCCAGCCTGACAGATGGTTGCCTTTGACAGATGCCCCACATTGCTAGTGTCATACAAAAAAACTGCCGTTGGCAGAAAAATTAAGTGCAATGCAAAGAATTTCAGCTGAGAGCATGTCCACGATTTCTTATGCGAGCAATGTGGGGACTGAGAATATTGTTAAGATAAATTATAGATGGTGCAAAAAAGAACTGAAATGCTCAAAAAGGTACTAATCAGGAAATTCTAAAATATAAAATATGGGTAAAATAATCCTTTGAGTGTGACCCTGAACTGAGTCGATCTACCCTGAAATAGGAAACTCTGAGTTTTCGGTTCCAGAACAGTTAATTTCAGTTAGTTTTATTAACTCGGAGTAGTCTCACCTGGAGTTAAGTACATGCACCATAACTATAAAAAGACAGCATCAATGGAGCCCTGATTTGACAAGTCACTGTGGCAATGGGGAAGAGGAGGGCCACGTTTTTCACCCCGATAGAATTGGACATCTTAATGAGTTTGAACATGTTTTTAGAAAGAAGTGCAACACTGCTTCAGCTGCAAAAGAGAGGAAGACGGTGTGGGAGAACATCACTGCACGGGCCAATGCGTACATGTAAATGCAGTCCTTTGCAATCACAATAATATTACAGGTTAAAACTGCTTGAATGGCAGCCTATTAATTTATTTCATTTAGGTGCAATCCTGTGGCAGAGAGGCGCACTTGGCAGCAGCTTAATAGAAGTATAAAAACATTGCTCACACAGTCAAAACCTCAGAATAATCTCACGGGGTACCTCGTGTTGATCATGTTTTACATCATTAAGTAAATATTAAGTGGCTGTTTGACTGCGCAGTTGTTTTATCCCCAACATAATGCTTTTTGCACACACATAAATATCTTCTCATCTATATCATGTTCTGTTAAATAATTCACCACCACCACCTCTAATGGAGGCAGAGGAGCTGGCCATAAGCCAGAATTTAGGAAGGCCAGTGGTTTAGGGAATCCCCGGAGGGAGCTCATCCTTTGAGCCCACCCCCTAAAGACAGTGCGTTGATGAAATATAACTTGCAAGGACTATATATCTTTTTAAGCCCATTCATAAAAATATTTATTCCCCTTTCATGTCTTTTTTTTTTTTTTCCTTTTTTCTTTTGTCCCAACAGATTCTGATGGTGCTATCTGCCTGCTGGAGCCCTCTCTCGCCACAACAGACCTTGTAACTGTAAATAGGCAATACTCCAATGATTTTGACAATTGTTAGTTTAAGTATAATGAAACATATCACTCATCCTGGATGTCGAGCACGAGGAAACTGTGTGCCTTTACAGAGGGGACTCCAGAAAGGCCTATAGAGGTAACATCTTGATGTTACTGATAGCTCCCATTCACATTTCTTCACATTGTGTGACATTTAGCCTACACTGAAGTATTGCGCATTGTTTTTTAACAGGGCCTGGCTAGGCAGCAGCGGGATGGTCCCTCAACTTCCTCTGCACAGATTGACACAGTGAGATGGATGTTCAGTAAACACCAGAGGGCCATTCTGTGGAATTCATGTGCAACTGTATCATTTAATGTCCTCCTTATGTAGTCCCAGTTATCAGTAAAAGATTTACAAAACTCACCTGCTGAAAAAAAAAAAAAAAAAAAAAAAAAAAAAATCCAAAAACCCGACAAAGAATGGCTCTGACAGGTTTATGTCCAGGAAAATGACAAAGAGGGGCACACTTTTCTGACCGCCCTGCATACAGTTGCCTTACTAATGTGCTCTGCATCTCCAACATTATACAAATTTAGAGTAAACACAACAAACTTGTGCAAGAAAAAAATGGACCAGACTCAGTGTCGAACTCCCGAACAGCAAACTTTCACCCTGCCCTATGTGCCCTACAGACAATATTTAACTGGGCCAGTGAGCAGTGATAGCTAACATGTCTTTGGGGTCATCGGGTGGGAACCTCCTTTCATCGGTTTTTCGTCTAGTTAGGCCCACAACACCTCCAGGAGGCTAGATAGTGATCACTGGCGTCCCAGAGTCACCCCCCCTAATGCCAGCCATCACCACTCCTCACACAAAGACAACACTCTCAAAAAGCACTACCGTCAACTACTCTGACCTCTCACCAACTGCACCAGTGAAAGCAGGGTGGGGTACAGACCCTGGTTCGGGTAGGGGTGAGAAATAGAAGAGGTGGGGATAAAAGTCAAGATGGGATACAGACTCTGGTTTGGGTATGGGACATGAAATTATAGAGGGTGCAGGAGGTGGAGGACAAGCTACACTAGCAGATTCAGCAACTAAACAGTCCTACAATCAAACCAATACAGACCAACTCACATGGACTAACCGCCTGGTCTCAAACAGGCTCAAACAGGCCACACCCTCCACTTAAATATACTTTCTCTTCCTGGATTTCTTCCTCTGCTTCTCCCTAGAGTCTGTCTACCTTAAGCGCTCCCCCTGCTGGGCCCCCAGCTACTATTAGTTCTTCGAATCCAAATCCACTGACTGAATCTTACTGCCTCATCTGACATTTCCTTCACTGTTTTCCTCACACTCCTAATTCCCTCAACAAAGCAACAAAAGATCTGGCTACAAACCCTCTACATCCTACTTCCACTGGACAAATCCTAACCTTCCACCTCCCTGCTCAGCATCCTTACCTAGATCTGCATACTTGAGCTTTTTCCTTTCATATGCTTCTTCAACCGAATCCTCCCACGGCACAGTCAGCTCTATGAAATATACTCTCATTCTATTCCTAGACCACAAAATTATATCAGGCCTTAGCTTTGTACAGGCTATTTCCTGGGGAACAACAAGCTATCCTCCTAAATCTACCGGCATCTCCCAGTCACTAGCATCCTCTAAGCTGCCTTGCCTCCTTGTTATCTTATTAACTTTCCCTCCTTCTTGAACAAACTGAATTACAGCTCTTGGTTGGGTTTGGAACCACCTTACTAACTACCACATCTTTACTCCCAAATAACAGGAGCTCTGTCCTAACCTTAGTACATTTAAACTCCTCCACTAGACTAGATACTGGGAGCTGAAGTATGCCTTTCCCATAGAGTGCCACTTCCTAATGTAAAAGCTTACTAGTCTTTCCATTTTCTCTGCAGCAGATATTGGAATCTTATATATCGACAGTGGCCACATCAAACTGGGAAATAATCCAAACTGCAAATACCACAGCTTCAACTTTCCTGGAAGTCCTGATTTATCTATTCTATCCAGTCCCTCAGCAACATCCTTCCGAAACTGCGCTACCTGTTCTCCATCATGCAAAAAACTCCCATTTGCAAAGAAACGCAGTGCAACACACAATTTCTGCTGGGATGTGAGAGCGTGACTGCAATTGATAATGTTGCAAATGTAAAACTGGATTAGGTTGTGTATGTAGGTGATGGACTGTGACATGAAACAGTACCGCTAAAAAAGATAACTGTGATGGTGAAAACAGTCGCCTAATGGACGTCTAATATAGGTCTACTGAATAATTTTTTTGGGTGAGTTTTTTTTTTTTTTTTTTTTTTTATATGGGCGGTGTGTCAACCGATTCAGTTCCCTGTTGGAATTCCTGTCCCACTCCAAAAGCCATGTTAACTGACACCGCCCACAGGACCAACCCAGAACAACTGGATCTACGGAAAGCGAAGTGGTACAAAAGAATAGAAGATTTGTGTGAGATTGCAGTGAAAACAAGATTTCCCCATTGGTTTTATCATCTGTTATTTCATTTGGTATTGCCAGTCATTGTTTTTAATGGAAAAGAGTTAGTTGCATATTTGTGATTTCTTAGCTCAGAGTTCACGCCTGTTGATTTGTTTATAATTTTTAATGAGTAAATAAATACCATGCTTTGTTGCTGAATTGTTATTGTGTATATGCAGCAGTTTAACTTGTTGACCATCACAATGACAACTATGTAGGCCTATAGCCTATTTCATGGGCATGTCGTGCAAGAGATAACAGATAATGGGTAAGCTTTCAGGACAAAATATTTTAAGTGTTCAGTGAATGGATCATTGACTTTTGGATAAATTATGCACTTACTTGGAGCTAACCTAGGGTGTAACCCAGAGGTTGGCAACCTGTGGCTCCGGAGCCACATACGACTCTTTCAGCCCCCTGATGTGGCTCCGGAGGGTGAGTTCATTTTGAAAAAAAAAAAAAAAAAAAAATATATATATAATTAATTTATTTTATCTTATTTATTTAGGATTTTTTAAAATTGTATAGTTATTTCTTTGGAGATTCAGATGCTCTTGTGACTTTAAAATACATTTTGTTAATAGCTAATAGCTTGCTCAGAAGCACAAATGGAGCAACATTGAAAGCCTCCCCAAGTGAAAAAGTACGCATTTGGAGTCCTGTAGATCTTTGAATCCACATACCTGTGCAAGCAGATTTTTTCCACAATGAAATTTATAAAAAGCAAACATCACTCATGGCTCACAATTCATGCTTTACGATTCATGTAACATTACAGCGGTAATAACTTTAACTCATAATAAATGTAACCAAAATAAAAAACCGAATTGGTCACCATAATAAACCACAATGGCACAGGCGCAGTTGAAAAACTGTTTGCTTCCCCACTCAGCAGCACCTGTGCTTGGGCTTCCCTCGGTAAAAAAGGCCTACCTGGGCTGCACCGAGGTCGGCTGAGCCACACAATACATACATCCCCCTAGTTGCATGGAGCAAAATTGCATGGCATAATACAAAATGAATATGGCTGATACACCCTTATTAATATTATTATTTTACAATGAATCATACAGGCCTGCATTAATTGAAAAGTATAAATTCCAGTGTCTTTTGTTTCTTTCAGAAATTATAGTAATTTGATGTTTGGTGTTAATAAATGGAAAATAAAAAAAAAAACTTTTCTGTTCATACTTTATTTCATAAAGGTAACGCACTCTCATAAAGCATAGGTTTAAATAAACTATATGTAATTGCTTCAATTTAGTGGTCAGGTTTTGTGGCTCCGAGTGGGTTTTCATTTGGTGGGAATGGGCTCAAAGGGCTCTTTTAGTGCTAAAGGTTGCAGACCCCTGGCATAAACTAATTCCCAACCAAGTTTCCGTAGGGCACAATGTATGTTCATGTTGGCAAAATGGACAAACTTATGTTCAACGAGCCCTGAAATTATAAAAAATATGAACGCTATCCGGTGGGTATTTCCGAGGAGCAGAAATATGTCATTCACAGGCGCTCCGCTCGTTTCTAAATGAATGGTAAGCAATGGTAACATTATATGTCAAAAATAATGTAATCAATTCGTCAGTTGAGCACGCTAACCAGTAAGCCAGTAGACCATTTCGAATCGACAAACTAGTGTAAGTGATCCAGCAGTGAGGTTGACTTAACGTAGGCTACTCTCGCACAGCTGGGCTAGCTGGCATCCATTTACACAAAGATTGACCCTAACCCATTCTCCATTAATTGTTTAAATGTCATAAATATCACAGTAAATCAGCAGTAAATCAGCGTAAAGGGGAACCGGAACTTGGGGGGAACCAAATGCAGAACTATACTGTGCCAAAACTAGCCTGCTGACAGGATGAATGAGGAAATCAAATACCATGTGTCTCTGAAAGAGGGCGGAGTCAGAGAGAAACTTGAGGTTTCTTGAGAAGAACCTGGTCCTGACCAAGTTAGGCTCATTGTCTGTTGCTAAGGTAACTGACTGAGAGGTTACCTACAAACCCAAAAGAACAAAATATAAACACTATTAATAATACAATAATCCTGGAGGTATATATTGATGTTATAAATCAAATGAAACTGCAGAACCGGGGCTCCAAGGCGACCTAAACCAGGTTTACATGCTCAAACAAAACTCAAACAAACTCAATTTAAACGCACTCAATGAATAACCGAACACAAAAACATTACAAATCACCAAATCGAATAAATCTGCCTCTATCGCCATAATCCTTTTGTCTGGGAGAGTCCTAAGGCACCTACAATGGAAGCGGCACTCAGCCAAGTCATTACATATTCTACTTGGCGCCCTCCAGTGGACCCTCCGCAGGACACTGGCCCAACAACAACACAAAATGCTTAATATAGTTGTAAATTTTCTCTTACCTTAGCTGTTTCGCCATGGAGTGTTTATTTCACCGGTAAATCAACATTGGATTACGTTCAAGACTACCCTGGCGAATTTGGATAGCTTTAGCACCCGGCTAGCGGAGCTAAGGGGCAGAGTGTGCTGGACAAATCTCACAAGTATTCCCTTCACTATGACACTAAAATTATTCAAATAGATTAATAGAATTCAACTCAATTCAAATTCAGATAGAATTGTGGTTGTAGAGATATAACCTTTTTATTGAGAATAGGCAATTTTCCAGCAGAAACCTACAAAATAGGTTTAGGGCTAAAAGGTTACCTCTCTAAAAAGCTACCTCTCTCTGGGAAACAGGCTTGAGTTACCTCCTTTTGTGAAACGGAAAACTCAAGAGTTTCCACTAAACTTGCTTTCTGAAACGGAACCCAGGTGTTCAGGTGTCTCGGGCATGCTTTAACTTTTTGTTAACTTTTTTGTTACAGGTGCTGTGGGCTTACAGTGGCGGTTTAATCCCTGGTGGTGGTCTGCTCTTCATGCCCCCTCTTCTCTTTGGTTTTATGTGTATGTGAGTACAGTTTCACAGGTGATTTATTGTCCTGTCTTTATTTCCCATCCCCCTGCCGAAACGCCTATTTTATTTTGTTTGTGTCTTGTTGTGCAACTGCATCACAGGGCCAACGCACAGAGACAGACAGAGACCAACAACCATTCATACTCACACCTGCAGACAATTTACAGTCGTTACCCAAGAGTCTGTAATCCAAACATGATGCCTTTGGACGGAGGGAGGAAACCAGAGTACGGGGAGAACATGCACAGAAAGTCCCCAGGGAACCAAACCCACAACCTTTTTATTGTGGGGCAACAGCGGTAACATTGGCTCTGTACTCTGTGTGGTGTATATGTGAAGTAACTGTGTCATTGTCTGCATAGCCTGTTCTGTAAACTCACACATTCTTGAGGGAGTTGAGTCTTTGGTACTGCTGCTCGTCATTCCATTCGATGGGGCTGATCTGGTTGAAGCTGTTGATGGTGGCTAGAGCGTAGATGACGTGGGTACAGAGGAAGGGGTCGATATTGTCTGGGGTGAATTTAGCCAAGCTGGGCCTGTACTGGGCCCAGTTGGTCATATGGCACACCAGGTGATTGGATGAAGCTGAGGGAAGCAGGTAAAGCAGCAGTAAGACTCTGTTTCATTAGCTTTGAGCCTGATAAAGAGTCTACTCCCATTAGTGCAAGCAGATACTTACCCATGTGCAGAGCAAGCAGGATGCTCAGGGCTGAAAGGGGAGACACAGACACACACACACAAAACACATCACGTCCAAAAAAGAAAAAAATAGGATAACCATCACCTACTGATAGCTATGACCAATCAGAAAATAAAGCAACCTTGTCATTTATCAATCAAAAATATATTTGTTATTGTACAATTATGCATTTTTATGATGTAACAATAGCAATCAACTCAACTCAAGCTTTATTGATAAAGCACCTTTAAGACAGAATAGATAACTAAATAGATAAATAGATAACAATAAAGAAAGAGAACAAATAAATAAATAAATACAATTACTATAAACAATAAAAACTACAGTACTTAGAAATAGCATACTCTATACTTGAAATAGCATGTGGTCATTTCTGAAAGGCCATGGTAAACAAATGGGTTTTTAGGGAATATTTAAACTATTCCAGAGCCCAGGGACAGCCGCCGCAAAGGCCCTGTCACTTCTAGACAAAAGTCTAGTATTGGGAACCTCCAACCGCAGCTGTTCCAAGGACCTTAAGGCTCTGGTTGGGGTGTGCCAAAATATACAGGGGCCAGACCATTAAGGGCTTCAATAACAATTAAGAGAAGTTAAAAATCAATACAAAAGCGTACTGGGAAGCTAAAACTGGCGTGATGTGGCCATGCTTTTTCTTGCCAGAGAAAAGTCGTGCGGCAGCATTCTGAGTGAGCTGAAGACAGTTGAGAGAGGACTGGTCTAAGCCAACATACAGTGAGTTGCAATAATCCAATCTGGATGTTACAAAGGCATGGATAACATTTTCAAGGTCATTCTTGGAAATGTAGGACTTGGTCTTGGCTAAAAGATGGAGTTGGAAAAGGCTAGTTTTCACAACATCTTGAGTATATTCATCAATTATTATGATAACAATAGTATGGTATGTCAAATATATGCCTCAAATATATTATTACACTGAAACTGAGCATATTTAAAATGTGTGAATTCACGGATGAAGGATCCAATTATTTAATAATGAATTAATGAAATGAACCCGGCAACCCAACCATTCCCTTCTAGAGCTGGCACAGCTAATGTCCTTCCCTTCACATCATATCTTTATGTTGCATTTGCTATCATTCTCATGGTGCTCATCTCATGATGTATGCATGGTGTATGAATGTGAGTGGACATGGATGTACATATTCAAATGCTTGTCTATGTGTACATCGGATCTTGGTCTTCTCCTCTATCTTGTTTTATGGTACAAGCTTTGGATTTCTTAGCTTTTCAACCAGATAAAATAACTGATGATATCAGGGTACAGTTTATACAATAGAATTTGGACTGAATTTAACTGGACTGGACTAAAATAAGATGAGTGAGAGAGTGAATGAATGAATGGTATTTACCCGTGAGGAGTCTTGTCATCGTTGTTGCTGGAGATCAGTGAAAAGCAAAGAAAGGTGAGATGAAATGAAAAAAAAAAAAATAATAATAATAATAATATATATATTTATATATATATCCAACATTGGTCAGCCATTGAGCCTAGCAATTAAACAATTACTTACTTAACATAATTAACAGAAATTTTTTGGAATTTGCTTGAGATTGCTTTCTGTAAGTTTTCTCAAGTAAAATAAATAACTTTAAGACAATATAATTTAATGCATTTTGATGAAAACTTCTCCCTGATGAGTAATGTAACAAAAAACCCTTTCCACCCCAAAAGAATAAAACATTGTCCCATACAACAACCTGCAGCTAAAGGGTAATATGTAAAACCACCAAGTCATGATGATCTTATTACCTTCTTCAACTGGAACAGAAGCAGAGTCCAGAAGTCAGACAAGCTAGGTCAGATTTATATTTTACTCATCAATGACTAATAGCTGGTGGCAAAGTGCAGCTGATAAGAGCTCAGCGTGATTTCTGGATCACAGGAAATAATGATTGGCAATGCTGAAAGAGTGAAGTTGGGAAAATGCTGGCAGAAGAAAATTCACATCTCAGCTTCCTGCTTGGAAATTGACTTTGTCATCTGTTGAATGTCTACTCTGATTCCAGACCTCAGGTTTGATGAAAATCTGGACCTTTCCCAGCCCCTACATCCACAGCCTCACCTGACACGTTCAGGACCTCTGGGTTGATGAAGGTCTGGACCCCTGGTTGGAAGAGATCTCCTCATCCTTTTTCTAAGGCTGAACCCTGACATCTTGCAGTGCAGACTGAGAGGAGACTTTCTTGGTGAACATCTGATCACTGAGGCTAAGCCCGCTACATACTTTTCTTCCCAACTGGAAAGTGAAACTGTGATATTTCTCTCACACAGTTTACAGCTATTAGGTTAGCTTGGACTCTCAAGTGCCTGTCGGTGTGAATGTGAGTGTGGATGGTTGTTGTCTCTGTCAGCCCTTGACAGGCTGGAGAGTGTATTTTCCTGTGAAAGCGCTGAGAGATCTTTTTGGAGATTCACACATGCACCAGCATTTCTCCCCTGTAACTTGATATTAATCTATGTTACAGGGGAGCCTAGAACCCCCCAAAATAAGTGTCCCCTACATCCATCCAGCAGCTTAAGGGCCCGTGGTCCCTCTCCTCATGGGAAATCTACAGGGGAACATGTTTTTTTAGTGAAAGTGAAACCTTTAATCTCTTTAATCATCAGTAGATGACTGATCATCTCCAAGGTAGGCATTGTCCACAGGGGATTGACTTCTTAGGCCGATTTTTCTTCTTGTCCATATTATTCACTTGTGAACATGATTGTTTGTAGTAAAAGCATGTCTCTTTCCAATGTGTTTATTTTAAATCATATTTACATGTAGCGACCCCCCCACACAACTTTGAGAAGGCAACGTAGGCCACTATGCCTCAGCCTGAACACATGAAACGGACACTCGTTCCAAAAACCCTGAACTTTCCCCCAAAACAACACTTTGTACAGTGCACAGAAACACAAAAACCTGGACATCAATAGGTCTGATTAAGCTACACAGAGCTCCAGGGACAAACAGTGATCTACTGAACAATGAAATCCATTATGAAGTGGACCGAAAAACCGCAATCAGTCTTTAGAGCATTATTGGTCCAAGAGGTGGGCCGCAGAAATCTGGACTAGGACTCAAAACATCTGCACACTGAAAATGTCACTAATTAAGAACACGTGGGGAATAATAATACAAACAACGATCACACACAGTGAAGTTCAAGATGAACATCTTTGTTTCCTGTGCAAACAGAAGATTTTTGTCTAATACACAGTTTTTACATTAATATATAAATTAAGTCATTAACAAACAACATTTCTGTGTAAAATCTGAAGCAGGTGGTGAAAATTTAGAAAATAAAGCACATCGTACAATCAGGCGGTCATCCAACCACTCACAAAATGAAGCATTAATACTGAGATACAAGGTTTTGGTTCATTAACATATTAAAATACTGTACAACAAAGTAAAAAAATCAGAATAAGAAGAGAGAAGAACATTTTCTGTGGCTCCTGTCCTGAGTTAACTTTCACATATAAGGTTCTCAGTTTTTTTCTTTGAAACATGGTCTCTTTTGCTTGGGCAGCCTTTGATACTGTGGACTCAGACTCCAATGAGAAGCCGGTGAGTCGGATTCATGTGGGTTTACCAGCATGATGGTAACAATGTGTTTGAGTTTGTTTTCTTGGTGTAATAGAAACATCATCATCACAGGCTTTTTCAGGACATTATTCATGTGAGAGCTTTAAGGATCCATACAGTGTAAAGGTGGACCTCCATGTGTCTTTTGCTTATATAGTGAGTCTAGGTCCATTAATAATACTGTGAAATGCTCAAAACCTGTACTCAGAAGCTGGCCCTTACAACATGCCATTAGGACCTCTGGAACTTGTGATGTCACAGTTTGCCACAGCCACACCCAAAACCTGGACCTAACAACTAACTTTAAACCAACCTTAAATATGGACCGTTAATAATATGGTAAAACAGTTTTCAATAGAAATCAATGCTACATATTGTGGTTTCAACAAACAGTGTACATGATATGGAGGCATTGCTATTCTGGCTTACTTTTTTTAAGCCATTTCACTGACAACCCAAAAAAATGTTAACTAAGGTCCACCTACCAGCTCCTTCCAACCATGTTCTTTTCTGTGAATAGTTAGCTAAAGCTTTACACTTTATTTCACATGCTGACAACAGATCTATCTAAATGAAAGCTGCTCTATCTCCATGACAACAATTCTATCTCCTGATGGAAAATGATGAAAGATTTCGTAAAGAGCCAAGTGTGATGGGGACTAAATTATGGTCAGAGTTAAGAAAGGTCACACAATAAATAAGGTTTAAGGAGATGGATCTGAACCGTGCGCCTGAAACAAATTTATCACAGTCTTACTGTGTTGCCTCCAGAGCAGGTTCGGTGTTGATTTTTGGCAGCAGATTTAGACCAGAGTTTTGGACAAGAATCTGAACCCACAGTGTCAGTTTCCCATCAACCCTCTGACTGTTCATCTGTAAAGTAGTAAATAGTAAAACTATTTATGCAGGTCTGAGCAAATCAACCAAACAAGAAGCAAAAACAACACAAATTAAAGCACTTGATGTCTCCTCTGAACAGATGTAGAGCTGGATCTGGACAGGATACCTGCTGTTGGAGGTCCCATCCTTCCTCTAAACTGCAGTTTACCACATGTCTTACATCAGAGTTGTGGCTGAGCAGAGGATGACAGATTTATATGGAGGACGATATATAACATTGTTCACTGTGCTCTGACAACTCAGGCAGCAACAGTCACACTGGACACTATCTTTTTACACTGTTGTCAGAATTCATCAAACAACACAGGCACAACAAATGTAAACACAATTCATTACTCCTCCTTCCATCTGCCCTCACTTCTCTGGACTCAGACAAAAATGCAAACATTGATGAGGAGCAGGAAAGTCCTTCTGCAGTTTACTGTAATTACAAGCAAAATCGATAACACAGATTAGTCTGAGTTTGCACCATGAGCAACAAGACCAGCGATAACCCCATTGTGTTAGAGCGGTGAGGAACATCTAGTGAAAGACTAGTCGGTTTGATGCAGTTCACTCATGAGAAACATCATTCTCAAAACCCTTAATGCAGTTTTAATAACAGTTTAATAACACCCTTCACTGGTGCAAAAACCACTAAAATGATCCAAACCTTGTTTACATGTGTCAAAACAAGCAGAATCAACTATTCACTTCAAGTTAGCCTGTAATGACTAAAATCTTGTCAGCACTGATTTGCATGAAATTTTCATTAATCCTAAAAAAAGAGGCTGCTGCATAAAATTGTGATGTAGAATAAGGAAGTGTTCAGAAACAATGAGAATAATGCTGTAACTGAATGAGGCTGAATTTAATTTATCATGAATCAGTTTACAGTGATTTCCAATTAGAAATGAGACATGCAGCTGTCAGTTATTCAGAATTACTGTAAAATGCATGTTTCTGTATTACATAAACCTGCCGGTCTGACTGTAGCCTGCTCTGTATTTTCCTTCTGTATAGAAGTACATATGGTTTTTGTTTGATACATTGTGTTACACTTTGTTACACACAACTATGGACTACAGTTACAAATGTGTTGAAAAAATAAATGTATTCAGTTTCAACATGTAGGAAATTTCAACCACACCCAGTATATTACTGTACTGTTCTGTCACCTTCTGTACGTAATTACAGGCCTGAGGGAGACAGACGAGCTGTAGACATTCATGAGATGAGCTGATGATATTTTCAATACAATGAAGGTACAAAGAAAATGTATTTAGTAGTCATCTATGCAGATATAATGGACTTTTGCACCAACAAAATGAGGAATGCTGATCTGTGTGGAAGTGATGAGCTGTTTTGAGAGCTGAATTAAGAGCTATGAAAATGATTCTGACAAGTGACTGTGAGTCCTTGAATCATTCAGACACTAAATTAATTCATCATAGACATTCAGGAAGTGATGACTGAGCTCACAGAGCAGGGCAGTGGTTTTATTTTTTTTATGATTAGGGATGCACCGATACAGGCATGAGTATTTGTACTTGCATTCATAAAATTACCACCGATACCACTTTACGGCAGTGCACAGTTTACAGCACTTGACTGCAAGGTGGGAAGCAAGGAGTCATGTCAGCAGTGTGGAACCGTTTTCAGGTGAACGAGAGTGACAAATCAAAGCAGAATGCAAATGATCCATTCATTCATTTTCTACCACTTTTCCGTTTCCCAGTCACGGGGGTGCTGGGGCCAATCCCAACTCACAATGGGTGAAGGCAGGGTACACCCTGGACAGGTCACCAGTCCATCACAGGGCCAACACACAGAGACAGACAGAGACCAACAACCAACCACACTCACACAATGTCGAGTCACCAATTAACCCAAAGGGGGAGTAAACCCACGCAGACATAGGGAGAACATGTAAACTCCTCACAGAAAGGCTCCAGGTCAGGAACCGAACCCGCAACCTTCTTATTGGGGGCGACAGCACTAACAACAACACCGCTGTGCTGCCCAAATGCCAATTATGGTCAGCAAAACTCTTATAACCGCTTATAACACAAGCAACTTAACTGAACATGTTGGCAGTGTGGCAGTGCCATGTTTAAAGCACTTTTGTTAAAAATCAGTAATCAGTATATGACATCTTATATGAAACCTTACAGTATGTGTGGCAGTGCCATATTCATAAAAACACGAATGTTGAATGTCAGTATATGACAATTTTGTTTGATTTGTGATTGTCACAAGTTTCACTGCAGTACAGTCATCCATGTACAAGAAAATCAGAAATCATACTGAGGAATGTTGTTCAAATAGCAGTTAAAAAAAGTACTCAGTATCGGTGAGTACTCAAATGCAAGTACTTGTAGACTATTTGTTTTGGAAACAAGTGGTAGCGGTGCATCCCTAGTTATTATAAAGTTACAGCCATTTTGTGGGATGTGCTGAAATCTGTGGCACACTGCCACCCCTACACCCTCAGTCTGGTTGCTCTCAATGTGAACACTGTGACCTCCATCACTTGATCGTGATGTAAGAGGCTATGCACACCTGCGATTTATGAATACGTTACACCTGATGTCTGATGGAGGACACAAGCGCGAGCCGCATCTAACACATATATGATGGCCTGCATAAGGCATGGTTTTATTCACATTGGTACATGAAACACAATCAAATACACCCCCCCCCATTTGTTTTGTTTCTTAAAAAAAAAAAGGTCTTCTTTCCTTTTATATAAAAAATGAAACCTGATCCTCCCAACCTACCCACAATCCTCCCTCATCCTTCCAATCCCTATCATGTCAAAACCTCCCCATCACCACAATCTGCCCACCCTCCCACAACCATAGCAAAGGCTGAGACACAGCAGCGCTTCAATTTCAAAGTCCAAAGATGGGCAGAGATCACAGGCCTGACAAAGACAGGAGCATGAGGGAGACCAGGCCAGTGATGAGGTTGAGGGGGAAGGAGGACAGAGAGGAGGGAGCCTCGTTCTGGACCATCATACCAGTTCCTGTGAGACAGAAAGACAGGTTATAGAATAAAATGCGTTTAATAGACCAAAACTCTAAACACTTTCAGACAAATAGAGGGCACAAAACATGGTGGTTGGACTGATGAAGCAGCTCTGATGAACCAGTCAGCCTATTAGGCTGAAGAGCTGTAAACCTGCATTCTACCTAATGACCATCAGGGGGCAACTCCACTGATTGGAAAAAGAAGTCAGATTGAATTGAAGCCTATGGGAAAGGGTTACATTGAGAGGAAAATTTGACAGCAAAGATGGGCATGAATTGGGCGTGTTGCTTGTTGTTGCTTGACAGATGATATATTTATGTATACAGTGGAAAAGTTTAATTTTTGCTTCAAAGCATCCATCTAACTCTACAGTTCATCACCACGACCCACAGTGCATTGCGTCTAGTCACAGTTATTGTTGCTGCTCATTTTTCTCCTGACTTACATAGTTGATTTCAAAATAAGAAATGTTCAGACTTCAATCAATAGAATATGCAAATGTGTGTTTACTACGGAAAATACTGTGTAAATCCAGAGCACCTCTGTCCTCAGTATCCATAGTGGATTATGTGTGATCCCCTTCAGGATCTGTGCAAGCAGACATGGTAAAGATGGAAATGTAACAGCAAGCTCTAACATGTTCCTGCTGTTTGACCTTTACATCTCTGCTCTGCCACCTGAACCCTGAATATCCGTTCAAATTAAAGGGTTACTGTGTTTGTTTGAGATAATGCTGACATGTTTATAATCAACATGGCTGATATCCTGACATCTATATTGCATTGATAACACGGCCTTGGAGGAAAAACACTCTCACTCTCTGTCTCCAGGCACCGCCCACATGCCTGACCTATTATGCAAGTGCATTTTTACTATGTTCAGCATTTTAACTTAAAACTATGAAAACCTTATCACGTCACAGCTTCAAATCCTGCATATTACATTACATTGAAACGTTATTTATTTTTGCTCTTCAGTTGATCCCATATGCCTTCAGGAGTCAGCAGAACGGTCTTGCAACTAAGTTCCATCTCTGCATTTGAAGTGGGAGCATGGTGGTTCAAAGGTGACAGTAACCAGGATATCTGTGGCAATGTCTTTTATCCAAATCCAATTACCCTAACATATCCAGGAATAAGGTCAATAAATGGCATTGCCATTACAGGGCAAGGTTTACAGATTGTGATCTTTCAGCCCTGTCTTGTAGTAAAACTTGCACCCAGCTCTGTCCTGGTATGTTTGTGTTGACACTGATGAGGTAACTTATGCCCACATCATTCATCATGAGTCTTTTCCTTCTCTGAAACACTTCCATATAACGCAGAAAGCATTTGCGAGATAAGCCATACATTTCTATTTAAAAGTGGATGTGGACAGTAAAAGGCTGAAGAGCCTTAAACATTCATTCTATGTAATGGCCATCCAGGGGTGAGTGGTTGGAAAAATTTGTATTATTTAATTGGTCAATAAAATATGATGTTCATTTCTTAAATGATGTTCCCATTTAGAGGAAAATAGAACACCTAAACAAACCAATCAGGACAGAGGACTGAGCAGCTCAGATCCAGCCCTCGGGCCTTCAGCTCCACCTTCTCCTACTCATATGTTTTTTTCTTGTTTCAAAGAATCAAGATCAACCTTGACAAATAAGTGTTGGTGTTAGAGCAGAAGCTGACTCTGGTCGGCCAGTCCAAAGAAGACTACAGTACTGCTACAGATCCCTCTTTAGTGTGTCTGAGTTTCTCACCCGAGTCCCTGGACACAATGATCTCGTGTGCTGGCCCATCGCCGCCTTCTCCCCAGGACCGAATCTCCAACACTACGTAACCATTGTCTTTTGGCAGTGGCAGACTAACTGACGCCTTTGCCTTGTCCAGGACCTTCAGAGCTGTCTGGCCCTCATGTTTGTACAGGACCTGATCATACACAAAATGAAACAGAGTTGTATCACAATTATAATCTTCTGAAATTGTACATACAAAGACTAAAACGTTTTTAGTGATATGTGTTGTAGATTTTTAGCACTCAAAACCGCGACCATCACCAGTGTAAATTTACAGTATCAACATTTCACACTATCAATATAGATCTACCTCAAGACCATTTGGACTCTACACATCCTTCAGCATCACTTTTTAATTTAAATGAAATATAACAAAATCCTTTAGTGTATGCAACATCCGTGCCCTAACTAACTAACTAAAGCAGTGAGTTACTTTAAATAACACTTAGTGATAAGTAATAGGTGAACTCAGCAGGAAATAAAGTTGATTTCCTCATCATTTCAAGAAGTCTCAGCAAACACTTTCAGTCAGGCAGCACTCACTTTGTAACCCAGCACAGCTGACTCGTTGTGCATGGCCTTCACGTGGTCCCACCGAACCATTACCCAGGAGCCATCTGTTTTCCATGACACATTTCCTGGAGGGCGATTAGGAGCTAAAACAAAAATTATGACAGTTGAATTTTATGAAAAGGAAAATTGTGATTGAGATAAAAAAAAAAGACACTAGAGGAAGAATAGTTCACCTGACTGAAGACAATGAAGTGAAGACATTTAACACTAGAGATCAGAACAGCAATTCAGAGCTGTACTCTAACAGGTCTAAATGATGATTTTGCTCCAGGTAGAGGAGGGACTCTGAAGGGATCAGGTCTAATCCTTTTGTTGAATTCAGTCAGAGCCACAGGCCAAGAAAAAGCTTCCTGAGCTCCCCTGTGAGCAATGACATGAACCAGTAGCAGCTGCCTGGGGGACTGTTTGGGTCATATAACCTACTGTATTACTAATAGGACATGACTCCTATGTGTCTTGGTGTGTTTCTGTGGAAGCTGAATAGTGATAACAGAAATACTAATCAGCACCTAAGTATAGAACAGATTGATAACTATAGAGAAAAATAAGAGGTTAACCCCCCAAATCAACATCTTTGTGTGCTGGTGTATTCCATGCATTTATTCATATACCCAATATTTCTGGTCCAAAATTTCTAGTTTTCATAAATGACACTGGACGGATTTTAGCCTAAAACTGTTACTGATCTTTACGTGTTTGTAGAAGTTGTTGTTCAGTTCTATTTTGAGTTTTTACTTTAACCTTCCTGTTGATTAGCTGTAGAAAATACTAAAAAGATGAAGTAAAAAAGTAGACAATCCGCTTCTTGTTTACACTGGCTCACACATGCTCAGTATACATTGTACACACTGTACACAGTGTACTGTGATATATTCTTTTCTAACTAATGGAAACCACATCAGGATACTGCTGAGAGCGCATGCTGTGTGTGAGTGTCACAGCCATACGTGGTTTCCTAGTGGTAACAGCTGTGCGCGGTGAAGGAGGCCCGGTGCCAGCACTGTTGTATGCCAGTACTGCGATGTGGTATCGAGTGCTGGGTCGAAGTCCAGACACTCTGGCTGTCGTCTCCAGTCCTGCGGTCCTTACTCGGTCTGCTGCTGCTTCCCGCTCATGCTGCCGCCAGTACCGGATCTGAACACAGCATACGATGCAAAGAACACGTTTATGATCCTGAGTGAAGCACTGCCTGTCATCCATCATCAGCAGTAAGACAAACAATTTATAGCCAGTCCTACGCTGATAATAGTCAGGACCACGTGATGAAGGCCATGACCTTAGGGAATGGAGCCATTGTGTGTTTCATCTTTTGCTATAAACCCAAGATTCTTAAATCCTCTTAACTCATACTTGTTCTGCCTGTTGTTCAGCGAACATGAGCTCATTATAAATTACAATATTACTGCTAACCAACCGGCACCTGTGACGTCATCATGAGTTGGTCAACCCGCTGTGCTTACCTCGTATCCACGGAGGATGCCATTGGCGCTGAGCTGCTGGACAGGCTCCCATGACACCTGGATCTCAAAGGCACTCAATGCTGTAGCGTTGATACTGGACGGTCCAACTGTTGGCTCTGCGGGGTCACGAGGTCAGTTAGGTCTGACTGACGCTCCAGCAAGTATTGCAGCTGGCGACCACTTATGTCCATCCCACAGTGAGCATTTTTCTATTCTTTTCATTTTTAATTTGACTCTACCTCTTTGACTTACAATTAATAAGACTATTATAATGTTCAGCATATTGATTATTACCAATTTAATCTTCCACATAAAGATGATGATGTCAAAATAACATTGATATATTGATATATAACATTGATTAACATTGATTGTCTCACCTTCCTCTGCAGAGTGGACTACAGCAATTTGGCTGAAAGGACCTTCTCCTCTGCGGTTGTAGGCTTTGATCTTCACCTCAAAAGGATTGTATGGCGTAAGGCTCTCGTTGTAGTAAACGTAGCGGGACGACTCCACATGAGGAATCCGAACTGTCATCCAGGATAATGTGTCTTTCTTCCTAAATGCTAGGATGTAGCCGAAGCTGTCTCCATTCTGGTACTCTCTGGCCATTGGCTAAGGAGTGCAGGATAGAAATGAACTGAACGTTGTGTCACTACCACTGTGCTATGTTTATTTTCCAGATTCTATGATGATGGAAATGCAAAATCTCAACTCTGGATGTCAGCTGAGGGGATGAAGTTCATTTCTCATCTACTGAAAGATGTTATCAAGTTGCTTTATGGGAAGTGCTAGACGCAGGAATCTTTGATCCATATTCGGGAATAATACCTCTGCATAGGAGGACCAAGTTAGGTTCTAATCCATGTGTTTCACTTTAACTGTAAAATATATTTGTACATTAAAATACTGGAAACGTCACCATTGAAATGGAAACTAACCCACATACATTTAAAGTTTACATCTAAAAATGATATTATGTGCACATAATCTGTGTGCACAAACACCCCCCCCCCCCCCCCCCCGCCCAAAAAAACCAAAAACAAAACACTGTGAGTCACCCACTCACCGTCCAGGTAACAATCAGTTCATTGCGGTCTCCTCCCCCTCCTCCAAGTCCACTGGGAGCCACTGTGGGAGCTGAGAGCCAAATACACAGATGCAAGATTCAACACACAAGATAAATCCAATACTGAAAATTACACAGAAGTTAGACCAGGTGCTGTGTTGGTTAATATCTGAGACTGAAATTATGTTTAGCTATTAAATAGTGTCAAACAGCGGGAATAAAACCTGAATTCATTTGGCTGTACGTGAATTTAGTAAACCTGACATTAGAGAAACAGCAGAAGAAAGAAGCAACGAGGGAAAATTTATTTAATATTTAATCCATAATATATATAAACAGAAATCAATGAAAGAAAGCACGGCAAGCCGGAGCACACAACAGCCCACCTGTCCCCAAGTTCTGGAGGGCTCTCACCTGCTTGCTGTGTGCGTATGGTGTGTGATGGCATGCTGGGCTCTCCACTGCCCAGGATGTTGCTGGCGATGACCTGGAATTCATAGTCCATCCAAGGCATCAGTCCTACCACACGAGCTGACTCGGCATTCCCTTCAATGTTGACTGGGTCTGGTTCAGTAAGGAAATGTGACAAGGTGAAACACCACATCAATCTACAGCTTTTTCTGTTTGGCCAGTAACAGAAAGAACTTGTAGTAATGGTAGGACAGATCAGTCTGATACAGCAGACAGATCTCATGTCCACACACACACACACCTGTCCTCATTCTCTTCCACTGTGTTGACAGTGATGATCGGCCCATGATGATGTATTTGCCAATCGGACTGTGATTATCGTAGCCTCGACTCCACCTGAGCTCCACAGATGTTTCAGCCACATTCTTCACTAGTAAACCTCCTGGAGGACCTGGGGGGCCTGGGCCAAGGGAACAGACACAGCTTATCATTAGCACAATCATTTATCACTATTTAACAAGGTATCTTACATATTTTCAATTGCAGTCTCAGAGTGAAACCCTGTGTCCTGCAGCTGATGATGGTTTCAAAATAAGATCAATGGTCTGTCTTCTACTTTTACTTTGCATTCTCTCTTACTTTGTGCTTGCAAAAACAAAACCCGACATCATAGTTGCCCCAGAGAGTGGTGGTAAGTGGAGGATTTTATTGTAGTCACTGTCGCACAGGTGACTCCTCTCACCTCGTACTACCAGTTTAGCCGAGGCTGAAGAGCTGTCCACCACAGTCTGAGCTGTGCACAAGTAGATCCCTGCCTGACTCAGCTGAGCATTCACAATCAGTAGATCACCAACGTTCTCCTTCTGAAACAGAAGAGGCAGAAAGAAGAGATACACACATGGCTCAGGTCCAGACATTTAGTGCCACCCAAAACAATTCTCATGAGCCACAACAGTTTCTCTGATTCAGCAGTTCAGCCCCCTCTGATCTATACCTGTTCTCAGAGACCATGAAAAGTTAAACTTACCTGATGAAGTTGTTGGGGTTGAAGAACATCTACACTTTATTTTACATACCTGCTGGCTTTTGTATCATTCTAAGATTCACTTTTAACATCACAGCTCAAGCAGAGTGATGCCTCTGTAGTCTAATTGGGCATGCGTCTGCCACAGTTCTTCTCCTGCGGGTGTTTTTGCTACCAAAGACTCAGTAATGGTTGCTTATCTCTGTTAACCTGAGGTACAAATTTATAATGTATATGTAAATGTATTATTTCCTACAACTATATTCACATTTCCTTTCAAGCTGTCACAAATAACCTGACACATAGGCCTGATTGGGTGTGGACTACACTGTTGGTCGAAACTATGTAGAAATAGTGTCCTCCAGCTATCAAATACACCACAGGACTCACCCCCTCCACCCTATGGTATGGCCCAGCAGCGTCCTCCAAGTCCAGCAGGACCCCGTTCAGGGCCCAGGTGAAGGTCAGATCCATGGTGGGGTCATGGGAGGCATGACACTGCAGTGTCAGATTCTCACCCTGGTTGATGTCAGCATTAGAGGGAGCCAGTGTGATCTTCGTAGCATCTGCAAGAATAAAACTGGTTCAGACGAAATCCAGCAATGGGCCATCGCTAAAAAAATTATCTGGATTGCAGAGGGAAGGATAGTGTGGCATTTGTAAATACTTTGTTATGCTCCATGGGTTATTTAGGAACCCAGCAGCAACTGCGTCACCTTAACACAAATATAAAACCCTAAAACGGTTTCTCCAGAGTCTCCAAACCTCTGACTACCACTGCTTTTTCATACATTTTCATGTCCATCATCAGTGTCTTACTAATCATCAGTAGTTCCAGCAGTTGACACTTATTTAACCTTTTTAAGGTTTTCTAAAATTTTAACTAATTTAACTGGTGCTAACAAGTTTATGATGACAAAGTTATGACATTAAAATGAATCTACTGCAGCTTGTGATGAATCACATTTCGATGAATGTAAGTGGTTACAGAGCAGCTGGTAAGACAAATAAGATGTTAAATCTTCCTTAACCTTAACATGTGTACAGGGCCACAGTCAGACACACAAATGATCTTGAGTATTTTTTAGCATTACCCCGAAAAAACCAAAATGAAAGGTTTGCGCGCGTGTATACCTCTGACAGACAGGTGTCCAGTGCTGTTGGCTTTGCCCAGGTAGTTTTCAGCGAAGCAGGTGTATTTGCCTTCATCTGCTCGGCTGATGTTGTAGATCCAGAGGACACCATCTGACGTCACTGTGACTCTGAGGAGACACAGATGGATCAACAGCGCCCCCAGCTGGCTGCTTACACCACAAGCAAGAGAAAACCATGGACAGTTTGTCTCCAAGTAGGTTCAGGTGGATGGTGTGATAAGGTGACTCTGGTTGAGATACTGATAGAGTGGTTCATTGTTCTAATCATCAACAGCAGAGTTTGAGTGGTGATGAAGAGGAACAAAAGCTTCATCAATGTTCACAGGAAGTTTTGATATAAGAGGAAGACTCAAACTGCAAAATATTGATGATCTAAACAAAATTTACTGATCTTTGCTGTCCATCACTTTAGTTTGAACTCTTTTGTCCTTGTCAGAAATTATGACCCAGTTTTCTGTTGGTTAGTAGTTTGGCATTTGAGCTGATCTGGATATGGTTAGCAAGGTTCAGCATCAGTTACCATGGTGCTTTACACTGATAGAACAGCATTAAAAGATTAAATCACTTCTTGTATAAATATTGAGCTACTGTATTAATGCCATACAGTTTCACAGTTGACATGGTTGTTATTTGCTCATGTATATTTGTGTCCCAGGGTTTGAACCTGTGAATCAAGCACTGCACTGCGACTGCAGAACACTGTGACCCCATCATGACTCTACCTGCTGCTGTTTGTCAGCAGCTCTGTCCCTCGGCTCCAAAACAGGCTGGGCTTTGGGGCGGCTCGAGGACGACACTCGATCTTCACCTGGCCCCCTCTGGCTGCCGGAATGAGCTTCCGTACGGGATTCTGTCTGAAGTCTGGAGCCTGAACTGGAGGGACAGGGGACAGGGGCAGAGAAAGAGTCAAAAAATAAGCACAAGCAATAGGGAAGAGGTTATGGATATTAAAGATGTATTAGGAAAAAAAAGGAAAGAAAAAAACTAAGTGAATGTTATGATATCAAACTGCATTAAATTTGAATTTGCAATAATAAAAAGAGAATCCACATCTTTTATGGTTAACTACACAAATCCTGACTGACTCAGCATCAGTACCAGAGACAGACACAAGAGCTTCCTCTTACCTTGGACTCGGAGCTCAGCAGAGGAGTAGATGGTACCATGTTTGTTTTCAGCCACACATTGGTACATCCCTGAATCCTCCAGGGCCAGATTACTGATCTTCAGACGAGCTCCATTCACCTCGACTCGGTCCTGAAAGAACACACAGGGAGGATGAAGGATGGGTGTCTGAGTCCAGCCTATCATGAGGCTCCATGTGATGCGGTTAGATGAAATCTTTAAATTAAACCTGATCTATTACTTTTAATAGTGGTCCAAAAGTCACTGGATTGGGAACACAGAGTAGGTGATCCAGTTTGACTACAGTTATAGTTGTCTTGATACTGATACTAGTATGAGGAATACATGAAAGACTGAGTCTGTGCACCAAACTAACACCATGTTGTTGATCAATTACACACCAGGATAAAACATCAGTTTTCCCAGAAGTCTGAAACAATGCTTAAGTCGGTGCTACATGTCAAAGTAACATCCATAGCAGGACAAAGCATCACACTGCCTCCCCCGGCTGATCTTTTTCCCATTATGCATCCTGGTGCCATGTTTTCCCCATGCAACACACACACACCTGACCATTAACATGGTGTGAAAGAACTGATTTATCAGACCAGAGCACCTTCATTGTTCTGTGTGGCTAGCTCTCTACCTTCTCGTTGTCGTTGTTTCAGACCAACACAGCACTCATTTTCTCATCAAGCTAAAGATGAGTCACAGTGCTTTGGCACTTGACTCTGTGTGTATACACTACAGTGTGAAAGTATTTAGTACCTGTGTGCTGAGTGGCTGTCCATTGCGTAGCCAGCGAACAGAAGGTCGTGGTTTACCAGCAGCAACACAGCTCCAGTGCAGCTCTGAGCTGATCTCCACCTCAGAGTCACTCATCACCTGCAGCCACTCAGGCTGAGCTGGAGGAGGGGAAGAAACATCAGAACTTTAATACAACACGGTCAAGAAGTGAAGCTGCACTGACAGACAGAAACCTGATCAAAGCAAATGTCACTCCTCCACCTTGCACGTTGATGCGTCCCTGGTATGTGTCGCTTCCTTCCGAGTTGTAGGCCTCACACTCATAAACACCCTCATCATCAAAGGAAAGTCCTGGCAGGATGAGGGTTGGGCCCTCTGCAGAGGAGCCTGTTTTGGACGGCATCAGTCCATCCACCTTCCTCCACCGCAGTTTTGGAACCGGACTGTTGCACAGGAAGCGCAGGGAGAGTGGTGGTGGTTCCACAGCACAAAGAAAGACAGATGAGCAGAGATGAACAGAGCACAGTCCACAACAGCTCACAGACGTACGACTTGTTGATGTCAGAGGTGAAGGCCGTGCTTACTTTCCATAGGCGAAGCACTCTAACTGAGCGGTGTGTCCTGCCAGGGCATAGGTCTCTGCTGGGAAGCGCACCTTAATGCTTGGGGCCGACTTCCTTGGATTGGCTGAAATAAAGTAAAGCTGTGAACATTCAGAGAAGATCATGTCGATGTTGTACATCTGTGGTCTAATCTGCTGGGGCGAGTTGTATTGTCCTTTACTCTTGCTTCTTATTTACAAAATCAAACAACAGCAAACCTCTACAATCAAAGCAATGACCAGACCAACATTTTTCAATATTTAGTTCTTGCTCAGTACCATGGACCAGTAGCCTGTAGGGAAAAGTCTAAAGGCCAGATACCAAATAAACATACTCAAGTTCTTCTTTTGATGAACATTTTCCTTTCTGAGCTGTTGTGGCCCCGAATGTCATGGACTAAATCTTCTGTCCCACCCATTTAACACACACAACAGCTCCTGGGGCCAATAACAGCACAGGAATAGCTACCCACTAACTCAACAGCTCCAAGAAGCAGTCAGAGCCATTCACTTTTTAAATGGATCGGTCAACACTCAGTAACCCATGAGGATAAAAAAAATGTAAATCTCTAATTCCAAAAAGTATTTAGAACTCAATCCAGTTTTTCTAGGACCCCCTTCATTAGCAGTTCCTGATTTAGTCTTCTTGGGTCTCTAAAAAATCTCAACCTGGATCAGGATAATCTTCCTGTCAGGTCCTCTCAGAGCTCATCAGACTGGACTAGAAGTGACTGTCAACTGTCTTCTTCAGGCCTCTCCACAGATGGTGTATGTGGTTTGGGCCTTGACTTTGATTGCAACACTCCTGGACAGTCAGAGAGTCCTGAGGAGTCTGCAGTCTTGTCTTGTCCTGATGATAAGGGCCCCTGCACCTGTCAGTATTACTTTTTAATTGATATGCTTGTTTAGTTCATCTGAATATTTATTTATCTGAAAATCTGAAAATCTAACCAGTAACCTGCTCAGTCATTGAGTGATCAGTCAGTGTCCTACAGACCAGAGCACTACTGTAGAGCTGCATGTGCTAACATCAGCCTCCGTACCATCAGGCAGCACAGTCAGCTGGTTGCCTTTGCTGAAGGTGCTCTTGGTGGTGATGTCCAAGTTGATGGTCGTGAAGCAGTAGTAGCTGCCAGTGTCATTTGGCTCAGCTTTAGCCACGAACAAGTTTCCTGTCACCTGTGACACAAACAAACGGCCATCGCTTTTCTGGATGAAGTTGGGAAACTCGTTGAAGAACCAGCGGTAGGAAAGAGCTAGACAGAGGAGACAAGGACAAACCGAGCTCATCACCAATCAAAGCACGACAAGTAGAGGCTGTATTTGGAATGTTTAAGCGCTTTCTGAACCTGGGTAATGTGGGGGCGGCTGGCAGGCCAGGAAAGTTCCCAGACCCTCATATGCTGTCTGGGGGCTTCTGTTGTCTGAGGGGAAGTCATGGAGGTCTGAAGAGACAGAAGGAAAGGATTAACATCACATCAACCAGGTAGAATAAGACCTTATCTCCACCACATGTCCTCTGCTCTCTCACAGCCAAACTTGAGGTTAGCTGCTCTGCTGATGATGGTTCCACAGCGGTTGATGGCTAGACACTGGTAAGAGCCTGGGTCCCGGAGAGAGTCAGGGCTGGTGATCACCAGATTACCAGCCACCAGGGTGTAACGGAGGTCCAAGCCAAGTGGGACATCAGTGCCGTTCACAAGCCACCTGCAAGACAAAGAGCAGGGAAAAAGATACATTGACAAAGTCCACAAGAGTCAGCCGTGGGTGGGAAATGTCAGCACTATCAGGAGCGCTAAAGTCATGTCAAAGCAAAAGATCTTAAACTTGAGGGATCTTCGATACGTGTATGAGCTTTCATCTTTCATCATCATTATGACTGAATGAGATGCATATACAGATTATAAATTCAGTTAAAGTGCTGGTATACAGATGATTTTCAAGGTAAACAAAATGTTCTCTCAAATACACACTGCTGATGGTGCTGTTGAGTTTTGTGCACAAACACTGAATTGAGGCATAACAGGAGAGCATGCAAGCTAGTCTCCTTCCAATCATCAGTCCGACCAATACAGAACTGAAGTATGTCACATACAGTACTGTGCATGACATGCTGGAAAAAAATGCTGTCAAATAAGAATACTTTCAAAAATATAAGTGTTAATCATTTTTATCAATTAACAAAAGTAAAGTAAATAAACACAAGAAAAATTCAAATAAAATCAATTTTTGATTTGAATATATTTTTCTATATTTGAAAGCATTCCCAATTCACAGCATATGTCACATATTAAAAAGGCTCTAGACAAGAGGAAAAGGCTTTCACCATCGTTTAAATGCACACATAGATATGTATATATGAGCTTTCAGACTAAGTCTGAAGTCTTTCTGGTCTTTGTGCAGCAGAAGAACAGAGCTTATACTGACACATACACCATTAACCTGAATCTGTGCAGGTTGTCATGCTGCTTCATTTACCAGTTTCATTTTTAATACCTGTTTCACACTCATAATGGTCAAAGGGAAATAGAGAATAGATGGAAAAGCAGTATGACCTAGAGGTGTGTTTCAGCAGCATATAGCATTAACAATTAATGGCATCATTAATCACATTAAATAAGTTTGGCACATTTGACTCCATAACTTCTAACAGTGAAACAGGATAAGTAAATGTGCGACATAGTTCCCTGTTCACTACTCCTGGTGATTCCTCACAGGTACATACAAAATAACTTCATTAACATCACTGCTTAAAATCCTTGAAATTAACAAGACGGGAAAGGGATGATAAACTTTTGTTCATGAAATGTAAGCCTTTTTCAAGCTTGTGTGTGTGTGTGTTTCCCACCTGTAGGAGGCAGCTGGACTGGCCCTGGCCTGGCAGCTGAGGGTCACTTTGCCTTCACTGAGGCCCTCTGGGTAGATTGTGCTGCTTGGCTGTTCTTCAAACACTGGGCCACTGTCATGACCTGACACACACACATCTCCACCTGGAAATATCACAGTATCACAACAAACCTTGAGCCAAGTTTCCTGCTGGTGAGGACCTTTTGACCTTCAGTTGTGGCCTGGACACTATGGACACAACTTGATTTTGTTCTGTTTTCCAGTCATGTCTTTACTCTGAAGGAAAGACAACAGTTTTTCTGTTGTTTATTGAAAGTGCCCTTTAAGCAACCCTTAACTACCTCGGAATGATGAATGCTACAATTTGGTACCACACAAATAAAGCTTAAATGAATTTGTGCAAATGTTCAGATGTGGTGAATACTGAAAAGAAAAGGATGGCCCAAATGAAAATCACACATGCCAACATAATCACAATATGATTGTTATGGAATATAGCACTGGTCTGAGAGAAGTGCAAAGCCATGTTCAACAATACATGGAAAGTATCATGGAAAGCCAGAACTTTCTGTTTACAGCTCAATGAAAAACTTAGCTGTTCGCACTCATTTTATTTACAGGCTTGTTGCATAATCACCAAATGTCTTAGTTAGATTCTCATCTGAATGAGTCAGTGTTTGCAAGTGTCAGTGCTGTAGAATATAAACCATATTAACTGCATAATTATGTGCATCATGTTTAAAGCTTCATCTTTACTTTTTTACAGAATGTGATATAACATCACAAAACAGCCCCCTCCCACCTCCGGACACAGCTGTTGGTAAGTAAAGGAACATCTCTGGAGCTCACAGCATGATCATCAGTGTAGATGCTTACAATATTATTGTTAAAAATCAAAATCAAATCAAATCAGATTTATTTGTATAGCGCCAAATCATAACAAAGTTACATCAAGGCACTTTACATGTAGAGCTGGTCTAGACCAAACTCTTTATAAAATGATTTAAAGAGACCCAACAGATCCCCCAATGAGGAAGCACTTGGAGACAGTGGCAAGGAAAAACTTCCTTTAAGAGACAGAAACCTCGAGCAGAACCAAGCTCGGGGGGGGGGGGGCATCTGCCTCAACCGGTTGGGTTGAGAGTGGGAGAGACAGAGAGAGAGAGAGAGAGTGAGATAGGCATTGGGGGGAGGGTATAAAGACCCTTAAAGAGGGAAAAAGACCCTTTTCTGAAGCTTGCTGTTGTATTTCTACCCTTCCTCTTAATTGAGCTATGGCAACAAACAGATGTACAACCTGTGACAGAGAGCAGATGGGGAAGATCTTTGATGTGTTCAATACTTCACAGGCACAAAGGACTCTTCATCATATGGGTGTTTGAGCAGACTTAGCTCAGTCTCAGGCTGTCAGTGTTACTGCGTCTAATGTGTATTGATTTTCACAGGCAGCAACAATCTGGGAGAAACATCTTTCTTCTTCAAATAACTCATTTGGCTTTTTGCCGAAGGCAGAAACAGTGCTAGCACAATTTTCATCATGAACTATGTAACTATGTGTGTCTCTGAGAGTACATCCACACCCACACACACACACACACTCAGTGTAGCTTTATAATAACTGAAGAAACAATTACATCTTTTTTCTTTAACTGAAAAGTTTTTTTAATTAAGTGCACAACAAAGTCTGTTTTTGTTCCACTTTTAACAACACCTTCTAACTATAACAACAATATAACATTTTTATCAGATGACCTGCAACCGCATGTCTAATGCCGTCTCTCACACATTTACAGGATTGTAGACAAAGGTCCCTTGAAATTTCCCTTGATGACATTATGCATAGGCTGCATTTTGTTAGCCCTGGTCAAAGAAAAGACATCTCACTGTCCATCATCCACAGTTCTGTTCTTCAGTCAGACTTTGAGCTAAGCTCTTATGGAGCATTTGTTAGGTCAGGAGCTGTTATTATTTCTGAGTTGCTATTTGGAAGTGTTTCAATTTGAAAGTTCAGTCTCTGGCATGCCTCCTGTTTTTCCTTAGTTTTGGGGACAGTCTGTGCTTCCACCATCTTGGACTAAAGCTGGTGTTGGCGCTTCTTGTTCTGATCAGGTGGAGAACTAGTTGCTGTGTCTCTACACCAAACACATGAGGCTGCAAAGCAGAACAAGGAATGCAATGCATGCTCAACAGTATCATTGAGCTGTTAGACACTTTTAATATTTAATATTTATGATGGCCATTCCCAGTCTCCCAGAATATTCTTTGCCACCATGGTTTTTGTACCCAAGCGTCTGTTTCCAGGTTGCTTTTAAGCTTAACTAGACTCCCCCCGGCAGCCTGGAATAATCAGATACACAAAAAACTGACAAGAAAACCTACGTCAGTCATCAGCATTATCTCTTACTGTCCCTCTCTTCCTCTCGATTCCAGCCTTTATGCAGTACATTGTGTTGAGGTGGCTGTTAAATTAAAATTAAAATGATTGATTAGTTGTTAGGTATGAACACAGCAGAAAAGCATGTAGACAACCAAAATGTACTTTGAGCTGCTACAAAACACCCCATTATCACTGAAGTGAATCTCATTATCTGACTCAATCACCTCATTAAAATGTTCTCCTTCTGTCTACACATCCAAAAAAATCAAGTCTCATTTAGACAAAACAGGACTCAACATAGGAGGCAGATCTGTGTGTGTGTGTGTGTGTGTGTGTGTGTGTGTGTGTGTGTGTGTGTGTGTGTGTGTGAACTTACCAACGGCTTCAGTCAAAGCCACTGAGCTGAGGAGCAACATATACAACAGGCAATCCATGATCTGGGTCCAGCTGGGCAGCAGGATCACAAACAGACCTGAAGCAGATGGGCTCAAAACCTGCTCACCTGGTCTCAGTTTTATAGTTTGGTCTGTGCAGAAAAACAGAACAAGATAATTATCATCAGGAATGCATTGCCTGCAAAGCAATTAAAAAGAAAGACTAAAAGACATCATGCTGTCCTGATCAACTCATCATTTCATCCCAGTGAATGTTGGTCCCAAATCTTGTGATAGTTCATCTCTGAGGCTCATCCACACCCATTGAACCAAACACCAGAGCTGTACTCTAAAAACATAACGATAACCAGGATAGGCTAAAAACCCAATCATAACCGGGATTCTCAGAGAAAATGCTGTTTCCCGAGTCAGACCTAAATTTCACTCAAACTCAGTGGTTTTGGAAACTAGACCAAGCTTTAGGATATGTTTGGACCACGTTATAGACTCTTTCGCTCTCGGACTAGTCCAGCAGTTTGCTTCTGTCGTCTCACTGCTGATATTGGACACTATCCTTTCCAGTGGTCATTTTTCTATGTTCCACATGTGACCAGCTCAGCATCAGGGCTGAATTACTGAAGCATAAACCCTGAACTGAGACTGAAAACTGGAACTGGGGAAACAATCCCCCATACACTCACACATTCATACATCACTCCCATACACTGATGGAGAAGCCATCATAGGCAACAAGGTTCAAAATCTTGCCTGAAGATACTTTCACAAAACCTGGAGGAACAGAGAACTTAACCAGCCCAGCCTTACATCAACCTTACAAATCAATACTACAGAAGGAACCTTCAGAAGTCAGAATCAGATTCAACCTTCTGATTCGTGGATCACTTGCTCTACCTTTAGCTGTGTCTATCGCCCCAACACATACAGTCCATCCTACTTTATTGACTTAAGATTTAGGACTTAACAAAATCAAACAATAATAACATAGGGTTTCATTTCTCCATGCATCATTAAGCCCAGACAAGTCGGACACACACATCACTTTCAGTGTGCAGTCTCTCACTCCTGAAGGGGAAAGGAGGTGCACAGCATGTAAAAATGAATGGGAACAGAATGCCGCAAATCAAAAATACAAGGTGAAAGGCGTAATAAAGAATAACGAGTGGACAAGAGAAAGACTAAAAATATAAGTGAGAGACTGATGAGGAGGGAAGAAGTGTGCAGATTAAATGAAATAGAGAGGGAGTCAGAGCAGGGCTATTAAATCAGTTTAGTGAGATCCTTCATACGAATCCATTAAGCTCCGATTTATCACAGACAAGTGTAAGTCAGACTTCTACTGATCTCACCACTGCAGGTCTCACAACAAAACAGCACATGTAATTTTGGTTTCTATATGAAATTCTGAATTACTGGGTCATATATCATTTTTTTTTTTTTTTCAACCACATGAGGTGTGTGAAACATGGACGTATTTCAATTTAGCTTTGGGCCAAACAATGAATAAACATCTCCTGCAGCTCAAATGAACACAAAAGAAGCTCCCTGAGTTAATCAGTGGCGTAAGACTGAATTACCTCACTGACTATTGGTTGTGGTTTTAATCATCAATAAGCTCTTTAGTTTATAGTATCTATGTCAACTGTTCGATAGGATGCATTGAACTTTTGCATTGATAGTAAAGATGTCATGATGATTTGCTGGTTTTCTTTCATAATGCATACCCTTATTTATGTTTCAGTTTTTGATCTTGGTATCTTTTTTTCATTGACTTCTAACCCATTTACACACATTAATCTCTCTTAATATATGTCTTTGTTTATGTGTTGCATGCATTCTGGTAGCTACTTTTGATATTTTACTACTTAATAAAAGATATAGCACAGGTAACGTTTAAATGGAACGTCTGAAAGAGGGGAAACAATACTATAACTGTTCTAGTCTTACATGAAGTTTCATGTAAGACTAGAAGAATTATAGTATTTTCCCCCAGGTACAGCCATAGGCACACTAAAATGTGTGATGATAAAACAACACACCATGACTGATGTCAAGAGACAAGATGCAGAGGAGAAGACTTTAGTGTGTAAACGCAGACACAAGTGGCACTTCTCTATATTGTACTTCATGTTGCTTAGCAACCTTTCAACAACTGCAACATTTTAACCTACGAAAGTCTGACTTTGGCTAAAAACTCATTACTTGCATTGAACAGTGTAATCCTCAGGCTCTCTGTTGATGTATCTGGAGCTTTGGGTTACTTGAGCCATGGCACCTGTTTGATTTCTTTGATTTCAAAGGGCAAGGACATATTTATTGGCTGCTCTTGCTCTTAAATTGAGAGACAGCGATGTTGGTGGTAACACTGTTATTATTTATTCATTTATTTTTCACATTTTTAGTCTTTATTGCAGTAACAGTGAGACGGTAAGAGAGGAAATAGCATGTGTCTATTGTCTGTAGGTTGTTGGTTTAGTTTTTCATCTCTGTCATTAGTCATTGGACAATAATCCTCATCTTTTCTTCTAGCAGGGAAGAACACCAGGTGACAGTAAGAGGTTGTCACAAACTAAATTAGCTTCTTAGGTGACATTATTTCTGTCTGGAAAAAAGCGATGGACCCAGCCAAACTTAAGTCTGTGTTGGGGTGGCCCATACAATTTTCTAAAAACAAACTTCAATGTTTCCTAAGGTTTTTCAATTTCTATCGAAAGTTACTATAGGGGTTCAGCTCTGTGGCTGCCTTCCTCCATGCTCTGACCTCTTCTATGACTCTAAGACCTCCGTTGCCATAGCACCATTCCTCATGTTACCTAATCCAAGTGAACAATTGGTTGTTGAAATAGAACTGAAATAAATGTGTGAGAGACAAATGTCACACATCACGATGTAGAGATTCAGCATGTCACCTTTTTTTCTATATTTGACATGCACCTAAACAGAAACAGAAGCTAACAGACATTTTGCCGTCATATCAACAATATAACAAAAATCCCTCAACAACAGACTATAAGGCCTACGTCAACGCTGAGTCACAATCACAATCACCCCTCAAAGGATCTCTCTTCCTCTCTCACACACACACACACACTGATTAGATCAGTACTATATCTCTTAAACTGAGGTAAAACAGACTGGAAAGAATGGTTTCATAATTTCTCAGTCAAATAATGGACCACTCAGAGAAATAAAAAAAAAAACAAAACTGGTGTTAACTGATCTTCTATAGATGATCATATGATTATCTGATTTGCTTTTATCATATCGGCCCTCACGGACCCTGAGGTCCTCTGGCACCGGCCTTTTAACCATTCCACAAGTTGGAACCAAAACCCACGGTGAGGCTGCATTCATCCATTATGGTCACAGCTTCTTCTTATTTTTAGACATTTTTTGACTGATGTATATTTTCATCTTTTCTTACTGTATTTTAATCTTTTAGTTTTTAGTTCCAGTGTTCCCTCATCGGGGTTTCTTCCCATGGTTCCTCAGTTCCATGTCATTATACTGTGTGTGCGAATTTGTGTGTGTTTCGGGGGAGGGGGTGGGTTTTTCACTTTCTGTTTTATATTAGTTGCATGTTTTTCATGTTGTTGTTTTAAGTCTGTGAAGTACTTTGTGCTGCATTTTCAATGTATGAAAAGTGCTATATAAATAATGTTTTATTGATGATTGATTGATTGATTGAGATGATAATCAGTATCAGATTTGTCCAAATCATAAAAATAGGAGGATACCTGCACTTCTGGAAGAGCAAGTAAACCAGGTTACTTGTGAAGGGAAGTTTGGCATGAAATTAACTGAAGTTATTTTCGAACAGTGGCTCAATTATTTTAACATCAGTTCAGTGATACAGGACTTTGCCTCCTGGATTTCTGGGGCATCTGCAATGACAACACAGTGACAGCAGAGGAGTCTCCTTGTCCCCATCCCACCCCCACCTCTTTCAGCTATTTACCTATTTGGGATCATCACAGCAAGTCAGGCCTGTGACTTGCATTACTGATTTGGCTTTTTACTTTTGGATGCCCTTCCTGCTACAACCCTGCCCATATATCCGTGATCGGGACCAGCACAAGCATACCACAGTTTTGCCTTGTGGCTGGGGCCTCTGCATGCAAAGCATGCAGCCCTACCACTGAGCTGCGTCCCGAGGCCTTCATGTCCTCGGGTTAGGGTTCGGGTTAGGGTTCATTCATTGGTGTTCGACATCAGACTTACATTGTAATGGTTAGAGATTGTTCCAAATTTAATTTTACTGAACTAAAAATAACTAATGGAAACATTCCTGTCAGCTATCATAGGTTTGGCAACTGCAACACACATAACACCCACGTCCATTTGTATGTATTCAACTGTTTGCAATACCACAGCAGCTACTGCAGTGGCTGCAATTGTTCCAACAATTAACAGACAAACAGACAGGTACAACCTGGACGGGTTGCCAGTCCATCACAGGGCCAAAACTCAAGGACATACAGAGACAAACAACCACTCACACTCGCATTCACACCTACGGTCAATTTAGAATCGCCAGTTAACCTATACATGCATGTTTTTGGACGGTGGGAGGAAACCGGAGTACCTGGAGGAAACCCACTCAGACACAGGGAGAACATGCAAACTCCGCACAGGAAAGACCCAGGCCGGGAACCGAACCGCGACCTTCTTATGGTGGGGCGACAGCGCTAACCACTACGCCGCCGTGCAAAAAAACATCAGAACTGAAAATAAGGAAAATTCCTCATTCAGGTATCCAACAAACTCGATGCAGGGAGACAGCTGGCAGCAGCAGACACCCAGCCAGTGTCAACAAATGCAGATTAGCAACAGAAGCCATGATGCACATGCCACATACACGAGAGAAAGCAAATATCAATATAAAAAAATGCAAATATCAAAATTACAAGTGGCTTATAGAAAAGCCTGGTTTATCTTGCAACTGCCACTCACAGAAGGAGTGTAAATAAAAACTGTAATCAAGTTTGCTGCTTCCCAAAGAGCTCTGGTGATCATCACACTTACTGCCACAGCTGTACATCTCTAGATTGCATGAATTTAGCTCTGGTATTCAGAAATATTTCAAACTGAGCATTTACATATTCAGAATGAATACTGTGTTTATTTTACTGTATACAGAACAAAGAGGAGAAGGTGACAGGTCAAAGAGAGGTCTGGCTCCCCACAGTTTTACAAGAGCTGGATGAGTCATTTCTGTGGAGATATCTTTATTTGACCAAGGTTAATTCACATGCTCATCAGTTACTTGATACATTTTGCTCTCTGAGTGATGACTGATGACTGCCATTAGGCAGGCTCTTCTTCAAGCCACCTGAGTCTACCTTCAGGTTCATCCTGGTTGAACCAGATGTTCAACCAGGAGACCTGTTTTTCCTGGTTGTTCTCAATCTGGTTCAGTACAATTTGGATACTAGAAGCTTCCCCAGCTTGCTTTTTCTTTGTTTCACATTTTAAGGGTTTACCCTGGCTTTCATATTTTTGGATACCTTCCTTTTTCAGTCTTTATATGTTGACAACTTATCCGAAACAAATGTAATTTTTCACCTGGTAAAGGGTGGGTGTTTCTCCAAGTGCTGAAATCCTCCTTCTTACACATGAAGAAGAGCCTTATCTGTCGAATCTATCTCAGTGTTGCTCTGTCACTCGCCCTGAATAGTGTACTGGGTTTGATGAGAACCTGGAGTTTTGTAGTACTCAAGATGTTGCCTGGCTAAAGTCTCTGACCTGGTTGCAGGCTGCTTCCTCAGTAGGCCTTTGACTCATTATGTGTGATTCAATTTTATTCCTCTCACAGATACTTTTCTAACTTGTTTCTTCAGTTGAGGATTTCATCTTCCTGCTCCAGGAATGCAGATTGAGTGCGGTCCTTTCTGTTGTGTCAGTGTGACATGCTGTACTGCTACTACTACTGCTAGTGTCTCTGCTACTGCACCTGAAAGACTTGTTCTAATACTCTGGTTTGATTGACAACAGCAATTTCCTCGTGTTTAAAATCGATTTTTAATATATAGCCCCTTCATTTAATTTCTATGGATAAATGATTTTGCCAGAGTCTATCTTCAGCCCTGGGCTATCTTCATGCTCCATTTGCAGTGTTTCCTAAATGTAGGTACTACAGCACCCTAAGGTGTCTTTATGTTCATTACATTCATTTGTAATGTTCATTCATTACATAAAACAAACAGCAAAATTATCATGTTACAAATTGAATAAAAAGGAAAATAAAATTATAATGTTAAACCCAGTTAAAAAGTTTGTTTCCTGAGTGAACAAATTTTCAGTATCCCTGACCTAAACTTAACCCCTAATTCCAGTGACATGTCCTCTGTCTTCCTTTTAAAGCTAGGAAATTAACTTTGTGTCTTTGCAATACTTGCATTTCCATCTGAAAAGGAGGTGATGCCTCAACATCATGACTCAAAGTGAGTAATCTGGAACCTGTTTTGTGTGTACAGGTCGTCTTCTACACCTTTCTTCTGCCCAACTATTCATGTCCCAGAGCTGTCAACCATTAGAGTAGCCTGGAGTCTAAAAAAATGAAACAAACCAAGGTCCTGTTCTGTTTCTAAAGCAGTTCCATGTCAAAGTCTGCTGAGCTGATACAAGGCAGGGAGCTGATTTCACCTGGACCAGGTCCCTGAACCCAGTCCTGTAGCTTAGATTCTGAACCACCAGGTCTTTCTTCTGTGAGAGGGTCAGAGTAAGCGATGTACTGAGCAGTCACACTGCACTGGCAACCTTCTTCTGCTTTTACTAATGTTTTATTGATATTTCCTGAGTCAGTAGAGAGTCCCATATCTGTATAGTGCTGTTTGGCCAGAGTCAACTCAGTTCTACTGACAGGTATTTCGGACTGATGAAGTTCAAAAGCAGGTCTGTCCTCGCCACACATGAAAATTCCCAGGCAGAGCAGCTTCATTGTCGTCTAGCTGTTGGAAGTTGTCAACCAAGCTTAACCAAGTAGTGGCCCCATTTGATGAAGTCTATTGTCTTTTATCTGTGCCCAACTGTTTTTTTTTTTAACCAGCAGCAACCTTATTTGGAGGAGATGGTGGGGCTGAGGAGGAGTAAGGGCTGGATCTGACCTACTCTGCACTCCATCCTGATCGACATTTCTGGAAGAGTCCATCAGTCACGGGCTTCTATTGATTTAAGACTTGAAACTAGAGACTGAGGCCGTTTTCCCATAAACTTCACAACCATGGAGTTGCCCCCTAATGGTCATTAGATATAATGCAGCTTCCAGGGTCTTAGGTAATGGATTCACTTTAAAAACCATCTATCACCAACACTTTAATTGACAGTCTCTAAACTCACAAAGAATAAAGCTGAACTTGCTGAAGGATTTCATGCTTAGAGAGAAACAGGTCACAGCATTAAATCCTCCAGGCCTTAATTTGAGCCAACTGGCCAGAAACCTCTGCTGTAGAACTAAACTTTAACACTCTTGTGGGCTAGCCGTCAAATCATTTCGACCTACATTCCATTTTTCTGACAGAGAATGATGTCAGTTATAAATCACTTTCGAATTCAGGACTCGGGACCACAGATAGTCTTGCAGCAGCCCTCATTCAGTATAACCAGGATCAGGATCTCAGGACCTCTGGCGTGTAAGTATTAAATTTGCAGGATGAATGTGTCCAATGTTTCCTTTGTCTCTATTTTTGTTTTATTATTTTACCATGGCTCACCTTCCACACGTGATCCTGGGCATGTTGTGTATGGATATTTGCGATTTATTTACATGCAGGCATATACATTGTGATGTTGTGTTCTGAGATGCAGCAGCATCCTTAACTTAGCAGCTAAGGTAAGGTAAGGTAAAGATAAAGAAAACCAAGCCAGTTTGAGCTCCACCTTTGCTAAAATTGGCTTGGTTTTCTTTACCTTATCTTACTTTACATTAGTCTAAGTTGACTTACCATACCTTGGCATAATTTACCTAATTTTACTTTATGTTCCCTTGTCTTAACTTACCTTATCTAGATTAATTCTATGGTAATTTTAATTAATCATAATTGAATTACCTTTCCTTATCTTAGCTTAGTTTCATTTACGCGACAGAATGTCATTACTGTCTTCCCATGTTCGCACAGTTCACACACGGCGCGCACACAGGTGAGCAGAGTCCCCCCAGCGAGTGTCGAAAAATGACAAAAGAAAAGCAAAGCAAAATATCAGCGTTTCCTAAACACTCACAAGATGATGCTGGCAACACCAGTCGCTCTTCTGGTAGTAGCAGCCAGAGCAGCTCTCCTGCTCCGGGTCCAAGCAGCGACAGTTCTGCATGCCTTGCCCCCGACCTGCAGCAAAAGTCTGCTCACCACTGCATGTCAGGCTTTGACCCAGCATGGCTATCAGAGGGGAAATATTCCCCCTGGCTGTACAAGACTGATATTGGTAAGTAATTAAACAAGTAATTAAATGCATACATTACATAAATAAAAGATAATTAGATAGATAAATTAATTATTAAATAAATAGATAAGATAGATAAAACCATTTGATTTTGGATTTGTTTAAACATGACAGCTCACACTCAGCCAAACAGACAGTTTTTGCAGGAAAATATCTGCCAAAGCTCAAAACTGACAAAAACATCAAACTGTCAGAGGAGGACATGACGTAAGCTCGTGCTGAAGTCAGCTGTCAGCTTGCCCTTCAACCTGCAGTCTTCATCATCTTACTGTGAAGCAAATATAAATTGATCATTGACAACTGACACAAAAACAAATACCACAACTAATCATCACAAAATAACAAGCTCCTAAAACCCTTAAGCTGCACTAGTATAATTTCATTAACGAAAAAAAAAAAAGTCAAGATTTTTGTCCTCAGTAAATGAACCATTAACTGAGAAATAAATTCCGACCAATGAAACAATCAGGCAGTTAATTAGCGTCCAGCTCAATTCCCACTATGCAACTCTACAAGTTCAGCCTGAGCTGAATGAACACATAGAGGAGGTAACACAACTACTGTGATGCTGTAGTGAGTGATAACAGTGAAGGAGAATAGCATGATGGTGACTCCTGAACCAGCCTAAGGGACTGATAAAAATCTTTCAGCTGTGCCCTCAACCAGCCATTAGTGTCCCCTCCACTAATGAAGGGGGTGGGGGGGGCGCTGAGAGCACAATGACTTCATGCACACTGTGTCTGACTTCATCAGCACACAGACACATCTATTCTCTGTCTGTGTGCCTGATCACGACAGAACAACTGTGGGTCTGAGTCCTTGTTTCCAATTCTTTCACTGTTAAACAGAGATGCATTTACTGAAGTGAAATCCACACAGTAGCACATGACCATAACACAACAACAGCACTCAGAGACACACTCCAAACACAGTTGCACACCAGTGTGAACCTGAGCTGACTGAAGAGAACAGGTTCTTTCTCTCCCTTTCCTCATAAACAGCAGGGATGAAGACGTCCATCTGTGTGATCATTGAGACAATGATCAATACCCACAATCCTTTCTGAACCTATGAATACAGAGACTCAGATCTCTCTGTATACATCTCATTTTCTACTGCTAATCCATTAGGTTTGGACCAGTTATTTATTTTTATATTCTTTGTCACATAAAATGAAGATCTATCTGTGTGGTCTGAGGATCCTGGTGTCTCACTGAAATGAGCCATTCTCTCTATGTTGACCTTTAAAGAACAGGATTATTCCATGAAACAGTCCCCACAGGAAATCACATTCATAATAATTAACACAAATTCAAGCCAACTCAATATTTGAGGCTTGAGGCTATTTTCCCACACAAATTTGAAATGCATCACAAGGACACAAAAGCAGAAAGGTAATTAAGGCATAAGACACAGACATAATGTGAGTAATAAGGCGCAACCTTGTCTTCCTCTCTTGCTTTTTTTAGCAGTTGGCAAACAACAAATTGGTGCACTGCCACCACCAAATGCCCCCCCTCATTGGAATTTTTGCCAGTTTCTGCATTTTTTCAGCAAAAAAAATCACATAAAAACTCAGAACACTGCAGCACAATAATAATAAAAAAAAACTCTCCATAAAATCGCACAGCTGCAACAATAAAACAAACTCAACAAGATGGAGGGACTGATTAGGAGAAAATAACTGGCACAGACTTTCCCAGTCATTTGCTACACATGTTCACTTGACAAATTTAAAAAAGGAAGCAGCCTCTCACCATGTAACAATATGAAGACCAAACTACCAAACATTTAGGGATTTTAGGGATCTTGGTCTCTTGGCTTTTAATTTTCTTGTGGCCAACCAGGTCTCCATTTTGATTCTCCAGTTCTTGCCATATAACTGGTGCCAGGCCTTAATGTGTTTATTCTTTTTTATAATAAAATCTTTGTTTTGTAATGAGTAATTTCTGATAAATATAAGAAAATGCATGGCTATGTATAATCAAACCCAACAACTCAGATATAAGAGCTTACTCTCAGTAGTCATCAGTGTGTCCTCTGACTTCCTGTCAGCAGTGGAATAAGGTCACTAGAGCATTGGGCCACGGATCAACAGCTTTTTCAACAAGGCCTTTCACAGACAATTATGTTTGTCCTTTCCTTCAAGGATTTTATTTATAAAATGCACTTGAGAAGGAAACAAGTCTAAAATGTAACCCAGTAGTCAAAGTGACACACGAGCACATACTTTTAAAAACCAAACTTGCTTTGATTTTTAACCTCTAAGTGTCACCCTCCTTCTTCACCTCACACCCATCTGTTCAGACCCCCCCCCCCCCCCAAAAAAAAAAAAAACACAACTAAGAAAGATTATGTTTATTTAATCAAAAACTTTCAAACCATGAAGAAATCATTGAGAAAACATATATGTTAACAAGGTTGCTAGGTAAATTACTTACTATTATTACTATTGTATTGCTAGTATTGATAGTGCGATACAATGATAAGGAATTGGCTGATGATGCAAAAAGAAAACCTGCGAAAGGCCAGATCACCTCATTTCAGCTGAGTCTTTACGGTGAAGGGAGGACCACATGGTTATCGACCATGTCCTCCAAGGGCTACAGATTTTGACCTGGGACAAAGCTACTAACAGCTGGCTCTCCAATAGTAAACAAGGTAAAAAATACATTGGGTGTGTTTTGGTCAGTATCTCTGATATGGTTTCCTAGTTCTCAGGTCAGTTTTCTGCAAGTGAACTTGATGTTTTCAGTGCACCTAGTGACCAGGGGCTGGTCAGGTACACACATGCAGACACACACACACACACATTGAGAAACACCTGGTTGTCCTAGCATCACCAGTCAAATTTAAAGTGCATCAGTAACCCCAGCCTCACCCCACCCATTCTACATAGGCCAGCAGCCTCCCGAGACCCTGAACCAGACACTGTGACCAACAGTGTCAAGCATCGGCGCCACCAGGTCCCTATGGAGAATCAGCGCTGGTAACAGAGGTTTTGTAGTTCCCCGCTCATCTGTCATCCTGCAGCAGGCAGAGGGAAGGCATAGATCAGCCTTTTACAACAATTTATATTCTACATCCAGAGAGTTTATCATACCACTCTTTTTTTATTTTTACACTTCCATTTCAGAGAGACAGAAATATAGATTGAATAGATCACAAGTCCAGAGTGAAAGTCGGTGTTTGGTTAGTTTCATGCAGTGAATGTTAAACTTTCATAATGTGATTAAACATGGTCATGGTCATCATCACAGATTTATTTTTAATTTGTCTTCATCACATATCTGGCAGAACATTATGGAGCAGGGGAACCTGTATTTATATAGAGCTGCTCACAAATAAATAAAATTGTTGAACTGTGAACAAAGCTAAAAGTCTCCCTGAGTGTGACATAGAAAAGAAGTAGACAGTCTGACAGACAGAACAAATGAATGAGGCCTTAAAGCGGCAGAGAGATTCATTCATCTTCAACTGTTTATCCGTCTCCGGGTCATGGGGGGCGCTGAAGCCAATCCCAGCTCACACTAGGCGAGGGGGGGTACACCCTGGACAGTTCGCCAGTCCATCGCAGGGCCAACACACAGTGACAGACAAAGATAAACAACCACTCACACCTATGAACAATTTAGAGTCATAAATTAACCCAAACATGATGTTTTTGGACAGTGGGAGGAAACCCACACAGGCACAGGGAGAACATGCAAACTCCGCACAGAAAGGTCCCAGGCCGGGAACTGAACCCATGACCTTCTTACGGTTGGGCAAAAGCGCGAACCACGATGCTGTTCCCCTGTCCCAGACACAAATGATAAATTTCAATCAAGACTTTAAGAATGAAATCAGTGAAAACAGGATGTAGATCAGATTCAGATTCTGGATTCTACTCATAGTTTTCCTGCAACTACTGTAAAATTCATCTGGGTCACCTCCTTTCCTAAACCTGGAAGGTCATCATCGGTGCAGTCGTCATGGTGACCACCTCCTAGAGAGTTTAAGTAGCAAACTCAGCTCCAGCCCAGAGCCTCAGCTCTGCTCTGGTCAATCTGTCACTGAGCGACACTGATCACAGCTGATTTGCCTCCAAACACAGAAGCCAAAAAATGACTCTCTCTCATTTCCTGTCGAATAGACATTGTGCTCCAACGCTGGCAGACGCACAACTTGTCTGTTACACACAGGCATGTGTGCCACAGCATTTTCCATTTAGACAGCTGGACTGGACTCACTGATCAGGGCTGGATTCACTAACTAGGACTAGACTGGCTGGTCAGAATTGGACTCCCTGATCAGATGAGAATCACAGGTCAGGACTGGACTCCCTGATCAGATGAGAATCACAGGTCAGGACTGGACTCATGAGTCAGTACTGGACTCATTGATCAGGACGAAACTCACTAGTCTGGTGTTACAGCCAAGCCTTGTGATGAACTGACCACAAACACTGTCCAATAGAATTATAACTGAAGGAGTCTGGATTTTAAAGGGAATGGGAGATAGCTCATCCAAAATACGTCCATGATTCATTGAGAGACTCAATATAAAATGTTTTAATCATGTAACTAGAGAAGTTTAAAAACTACAGATAGACCGATATGGTTTTTTCAAGGCCAATACCAATACTGATTATTAGTAGTCAAGGAGGCTGATAACCGAGATTTGGAGCCAATATTCATTTGCAGTAACAGGGAAAAGATTGGCATCAAAATTTTGATATAAAAACTCCAACACTTAGCTTCTTCTAAATGCCTTTAAGCATATTTTTCTTAAACAGCTTATCAGATTTTTTATATCTTAAAATTTTAACAAAAAGTGCTGGGAGCTCCCAGGCTCTGTGCCTTCTCTATTGGCCAGACAATGCAGAACTGATGCAGAAGATCCAGGTATTTTTATGCCCGCCATGACACCCGGAAAACAAACTTTTTTGGTATCATGCTCCACTGAGCAACTTCCATAGGAATGAACAAAGCATATATCTGCTATCCAGACCTTTTCCATTTGGCAAAACTTTTTTCTGCTCTCCACCGTGTGTGTGAGCGCTGTGATTAAAAAAAAAAAGGTTGATGCCGATATTCCTCAAAATACTGAATTTCGGCGGAAATAATCGTCTACCCCTATTACAAACCCGCTCTGAATACACCTGTGTCATGAGTTTCAGACCACCACCTTTGGACTGTCCCGTGTCTTAATGTTCAATGGCTTTTGGGGTTGGATTTGATTCATACGCTCAAATCTCCAAATTTGAATCTCTGCCAAGCTCACCTCACACTCAGAATAGCTCAGCTTTATAAGTAACAGAAATGGTTTGTGGACTGGTGTCCGGTTTTAAAGAAAGATTCCCAAGAAGAGAAATCAATCATGGAAAGGCACAGTGAACAGGTGATGATGGAGGCATTCAGACACCTGCTGGAAATTATTTCTTTCCACAAAATCAGGCTGTAGAGACAGACTCTGTGCTCACTGCTGCTGAGACCACTGAAAAGGATCAGAAAGAATGTTCTGGTTACTTTCTCCCCCAAGGACTGACTGTGCTCCATGCCTTCACTCAGATTACCACCAGCCTGAAGGAAACTGATGTTGAGGAGCAACCTTTTGTGTCAGCATCTACAAACAGCAGGCATTAAAACCGGAAACTGGAAACATTCTTCAGATATGAAGTGATTCATGCATTCAGTATTTCATCAGTTTCTATAACAACGTGGCTAATAAAGAATCCTGATGCAAAAAAAACAAAAATTTTTAAAGGGAGATCTAAAAGTTGCACAATCTTGTCCACAACCAGATAATCCAGGCCTGACGTAAATTAGGACTGTTAGAGTACTGTCTAACCCTAATTTCCTGAACAAATCTATGATTGTCTTCAATTGGTGACATTGTGGATAGACTGGTACATCAAACTAAATGAAGAGGGCCGATGTGATGGTTTTAGCTTCCACCTTCCACCTTCTTCCTTCTGCGAGAAGTGGTTGAACGCATCAGTGCACGATTGCTCATTTTGAATAGTATTAAAAGGCCCGGAGGTCAAACCATCAGCCAGCTGTGTGTTCCTTACTACGAAACATGCAAAACTAGTGTGAAAGCTTTGTTCGGACAGGTACCCCCATTGGTGGTGGAGGTAGTTATTTTTCTGCGTATTTAGTTCAACACAGGGATTTCTGTTGAATTTACATGGCTTTCCTCTTATACAAAGTGATTTTCACGAGAAGAGATTTGTGTTTAATGGGCATCGATTTCCTTTCATAGAAAGTATTTTTCTGTTTGCATTTCTCAGCTGATCTTTGTTTCAAATTATTGACCAGTTGAATGACTACCGATCCATTAAGCCAACTTTGTTCAATGTTTTTTCTTTCATTAAGATTATTGTTACCCTCATAAATTAATGCCAGTAACAGAGTTCTATGGAATAAAAAATAGCTGTTCTAGAGCCTGGACTTTAGGGGAAAAATCAGGATCATCACCCATTATATAAGCTGCAGAATGTGAACTGTGGAATTTTAGATTTCCTTTCCCAGACAAGTTGGTGGATTAGCTGTCTGAGCAGAACAAAGTGCCAGCTCCATATCTTCACATCCATCTGCTTCACAAAGGTCCAGCAGTCATGACAGGCTGCTGGTGCTCATATCTGTCTGAGATGGGCAGATTGATCTCTCTGCCCTCCTCCAGTCCAACACAAAGAGCTGTTGACTAGCTGGGCACACTGATGTGAATCTTCTTTCAGACATGAAGATTTGAGTGAAAGCTTCACTGTTTCATTCCACCTCAAAGCATGTCGTCTGAGACATAGATGGAGACTGCTCTATTCAGCTGGCAGATCAATAGCAGCTTTGACACTTAAAGAAGCTGAGGAGCAGACAACACAGCACTCACAACTTTTCAGCTCATTGAAACTTTTATGAATAGTTTATACTTTTAATCCTCTCCAAATATACATCCATGTGTAGAGGAGCTGTCAGAGGCTTCTGTGAGCCAGACATGTCTTCTTGAAGTCCCTTCTAACCAATCAAAGAAGGCAAAAGTCAGGGGTAGGAGCTTTCAATCAATACATGAACACACATTTGGTCCACTGCTTCTCAGTGAGGCTTCAAACTGCTGGAGGACATCGATGCTGACTCACAGACTGAAGCGCTCCTGTTTCCTGCATTAGCTGAGACAATGAACACAGCGCAGGATGAAAGTGAAGGGCTTTGTGGGGGTGGGGTGGGGGGGTTGTATATAATATGCTACAATATGTAAACTTAATTTACATATTGCAGTTTGTGCCAAATACTGAATTTAGTTTTTATCTTGTCACATTCATCTTTTTTTTGTTTGGTCAAGTTTCAGTCCACTAAACTAAACAGAGTAAACCATAATAATTTTAGTCTAGTTTTAGTCAACTAAAACTGAATTATGATCTTGTTTTTGTGATGCAATTTTATTTAGAGCAGTTTAGTCACATCTAAAATTTTATTTTGTCATTTTGTCATTTTTGTTAAACCCATTTCAATATTCACACATGAAGCAAGCTTCTCCTTATCTGATCAAAAATACAGGTTGGATGTTTAGGAACGCAATTTTTTCAGGGAGGGTCTGGTCTGATAAGATATATTCAGGAATGCATCCAGACATGGAACATGTTCTGACTTAAATAACATATTTATTTTAAAATCAACAGGATTCAACCAAATACATTAGTGTGTACACTACATTCTAGTAGTGTACACACACAAATCACAGTCTGTTTTCACTAAAATAAATATCTTGTCTTCTTTTCCTTCCGAACCCTGTACACACAAGCCCTATCTGCCCCTTTCTCCAAGTCCTCCTGTCACTCACCACAACTGACCGGAAAGCCCTGCAGCAAGTGATATCAAGAGCTGAAAGACTCACTCATCTGCAGCTCCCAGCTCTGGAGCACATCTCAACACACATTGCTCCAGGAGAGCGGCAAACATCTGCAAAAATGCCATACGCCCCTTACACAAACTTTTTAAAAAATTCCCTCTGAGAAGCGCCACAGGGCATTCAGTGAATGGACCTCAAGGCGGAGAGACAGGTTGCGCCAGGGGCACTTCATGCTCCTAGTTGTTTGTTTAGTTGTGTAGTTTTTAAATTGTTTTATTATTAATCTCCAACTGGATAGGTAATGTAATTTCACTGCGCCTTGTTGTACAATGAAGGAATCTTAATCTTAATGGAAGACAGTAAACTGTTGTCCATTTTAATGGAATAATGGCATTATTTACTTTTTGAAGTGAAAAACTAACAAAAAACTTGTGACTTACAAGGTGCATAATGGCCGGACGGTATCGACAGTGACAGGGTGTGTGCCTGCATGTTTGAATAACAACTCATGCATTCATTCATTCACCTTCTACTGCTTATCTTTGTCAGGCTTGTAGGGGGTTTTGGAGCCAATCCCATCTCACATTGGGTGAGGGCAGGGTACACCCTGGACAGGTTGCAAGTCCATCACAGGGCCAACACACAGAGACAGACAGAGACCAACAACCACTCACGCTCAGACCAACTGACAATTTAGAGTCACCAATCAGACATCTACAGTCATTTAATCAATGATCAATATTTGTTTTAGTAATGATAAAAATTTACCAATAATCAGTTGATTATTTTCTACATTTCTTTTTCTCATATCACATAAAATGAAGATCTGTGCAGTCTGATGCCTTTGGACTCCTTCTAAAGCATGGGGAGAACATGCAGACATGCAGACAGACACTATGCCACCACACTGCCCTGAATAACAATGATAAATGATAATAACTGTAACGCAGACATAACAGACATGCTCCAGCGGTGGGGTCCAAGACTGAACCAGGGACAGGGGATATTGTTTTTTTACTCAAACTATGTCCTTTCTGTAAAGCAAAAAAAAAAAAAAAAAATTTTCTGCAGGTTTTTGCAGGAGATTTCCATGATCATTGCAAAAATATTTCTGAAAGCAGTTATTTCGGCTCACGATAATCCTAACATTACATTGTCATATCATCTCATGTCTCAATCTGATTTTAATCCATTGTGATCTTTAAATCTTTAAATATACATCTGATCTGTTTGATGTATTTTGTATATGCATATGAGGAAATGATGTTGCCAATTAGGTCTACAAGAGCTGTAAGAGAACATCCAGATTTCCAGGAACCTGATTCAGTTTGCACTTTTTGCAATGACATTAAAATAATAAACTCAACAAGGTATGTAAGCATCCTCTTCCTCTGTGAGGCACACCCTTTGATGTCATGGCACGTGTCCCGCAGGTGTGGGATATAACGTAACATTAACAACTTCACCGTAGCATAAAAAAAGCCCTGATGACAAAGACAGTTCTGCAAATCCAAATATGATTTAAATACTATCACACAACACATCTTCAGAAATTCAAATACTTCAAATATAATAATATGTGAATGAGCAATAATAAAAAAAGTGAGGATTTGCAGAATGCTATGCTACGTTTAAAAGGTAACGGTGTGACTGTACGGGAGGAAAGCAGTATGATCTTTATCACCACAGCACCACACGAGAAGACGGGAAGATTCTCTAACTCAGGCATCACCTCGAACAGAATTCAGAGTTTGTGTAAGAGTGGAAGGACTGACTACAAAGACATCAGTAATCATCATGATACAGCATCATCCCTGTGCAGATACAGGAGAAATCTAATGCCTGAAGCCTCGCTTCTTTCAAATGGGAAGAGTAGTCGTCTCAACTAGTTCACAACGACTCACTGAGCCAGAAACCAGAAAAACACGAAACAGCCCGATGGTCACCTAACTCATCCTCTCATTTATGGCCTCTGTTTGATGTGAAATTACTGAGAGTCAGTTGTGTGGAGGTCCCGGACCTAAAGGCTGTGTGCCCCCTGTCTGGCAGGTACTGCTTGAGCTGATTCATTGTCCCGTAGGAGCCCCAGCATCAGCCTGATGAGAAACCTGAGCCTCCAGCAAAGTCAAACACTGGCTTCAGCAGCATCCTAGATGTTTCCAACCATGAACACATGAACGTGTCTCCTGTGAGGATGTTCCACCAGACAGTTAGGAGCAGTGGGTCTCTGCACACCGACTTCCAACAGAGTAAGAGTAATCTTACAGCAGACATGTTGGAATGTAACCGATATAAATGTGGATGACTGACAGACTACAGCAGAGCTCATCACCCAGTCTGAGCTGTGTTTAACAGAAAATGGGCAGATTTTCAATGAAGTTTGGCGTACAGAGAGAGAGCGTGCTACCTTACCTGTTTATTCAGTGTGTCTCTTGTCTGGTATTGCGTCAAATAGACTCCAAATCCCGTTTCAGACGGTGTGATCCTGGACTAGACCAGTGCCAGGTCTCGTCAGGAGGTTATGTAATGAGAGTATTTGGCGGTTTCCGGGAAGGTGCGGGTTTGTTTACCTGGCTGATATGCAGTAGTCTCCTCCGCGGGCAGCAGCAATGCGGTGCCGGGGATGATGCGCAGGAAGCGGACTGATGCTCTGTCTGAGCCTTGGGTCAACAGCAGCTCTCAGCCTCCTTCCTCTTCTGTCCTCAGTGTCCCTCAGTCCCGTCCTCTCCTCGTCTCCTGTCCGCTGTGATGTTCGGGTCTCTCTGTCTCTGCCTCTGTCTCTCTAAATTCTCCCTCTCCTCCGGATCCTCCTCTCTTCCCTCCTTCTGTTCACTTTCAGCCGCCGTCACCAACAGCTCTACTTCCGGTCTGCGCGTTTCAAAATTAAATTAATACAGTTCGTGACAAAACTAATGACAAAAAAGCCAGACCAATTTCTGAGCTACGTGCCATCTATTCTGAGCTAGAAGCAGACAGACAGCTGGAAATAACTGAGCGGCTTGCTGTAACACCACTTACCACAAACCTTTGTCTTTGTCTTTCTGTTTGGAGATATAGGACATAAAATACAGTTTGAAGCTGGTGTGTCTGTGATTTCATGGATAATGTACATCCCTCCACATAATATAGCTTCGTGTTCACAGTTTGCTGTTCATCCATTTTAATTTTTTATTCCGGTCCCGCTTGCAGGGGCAGCAGCCTAAGGTGAGCTGCTCAGGTAATCCATCTCAAAAGCACTTCGTCATCTTCTACGAGACCTTTAAAGTCCATTTATGCAGTTGGTTTTTGACCTGGGTAAACCCATAAAGAGAAGTTCATTGAAGTCCTTTAGATTGGCAGCAGCTGAGAGTTTCTCTGTTTGGACTGACAGTGGGCTTTTCACCACCATGCAAGTCACTTTTGTCTGTAAACATGTTTAAAACGTATTCTGTAAGCCTGCACATGAACTCCCAGCTGATGAGTATCATTAGTAGCTGATGGGGAGGCATCATAACTAACCCTGGACCAGGAAGCCTCCTATTAAGAGACCTTAAGCTCCAAAACATCCTCAATTTGGTGCAGAGGAACACTGGGAAGATGTTCCAGAGGTGAGACTACCACTAATTGTCAGGTTACCTGTGAGTCGTGCAGGTTGTAGACAAACTGCAGCTCTGGTTGTCATACACAGTCAATCCTGGAGGCTTTTTACCAAAGAGAGGAACAATCCTTTTAGCTTACCTCAGTTTTCATAGCACACAGACTGTAGCCGGTCCCATAGACACTGACATGTGCTAACAGTGTTGCCACACTCTGATCTTTAATTTTTTACATCCACACCAAACTGAAATTGTTAGATTAATTAGGCTCATTATAGGTAAAGTGACAGAACAGTTTTTTATGAAGTCATTGGTAGTTACGCCCTAATTAAGCAGTATAGTGGTTCATATAGCAAAATATATCTGCCAAAGGAAGGAAACTTGCATATATATAGATATATATATATATATATATATATATTATTTATTTATTTTTTTATATATTACACATATATATATATTTTTTTTTTTTTTTTTTTTTGGAACTGATCCTCAGCAGTTACAAAGCCTTTTATTATGAAGACGAAAATAGTGATTTTCTGTGTTTGTTCCGCTCCCCACTGTGAGCTTGACTCGGCGTCTCCGGCCTCAGATGGAGCGGCAGGTCCCTTTTGTTGTGGAAGTGAAGCGCAGAGGCGGCAGGTGCTGACACCCCCCTTCCCCCGCCCCGCTCCCTGGGGAGGGAAGAGACAGAGAGCGTCCAATTAAACACTGCAGCCACTCGCACATAGAGCTATGGGCCGCTATGTGATAGTGCAGCATTTGATTTCATCATCCAAAACAGTAACAAACAGAAATAAGAAAACTGCCCTCAAATATTGCCGTTTCTTTTAAAAAACTTTCAGTTTTAAGGGAGGATTAAAAAAAATATTTTTTTAAGTTTTTTTTATTCATAATTTTCTTCCCATAAATAAGAAACATGTTAAAATAGATCTCTGTGAACGTTCTCATTCACCCAGGTCATAGCTATCCAAAGAGAGCTGAGTCAATAGCAAATGGACTTGGTTCTATATCCTTGAAGATGTTTGGCCTTTTATCCAAGGGGCTTCCTCAGTTTGTGCCTTGAGGTAAAACTAGCTTTACCAAGCGGGCTCATTTCTGTTTGGTTGATAAATTATATTTAAAATATCACAAATAAGCCGAACACTAACTCAATTGAAATTCAACAGAAGAAAGGATGCAAAAATACTACAAAACACAGCATATTACCTTAAAGCCTCTCTGAACAAAGGGTTTTCAGGTTCTTTTTTTATTTCAAGGATTTCAAAGCATTTTGGAGTGCACAAAGGCCTGTGACAAAGGGGCAGAAACGTCTGGGAAATAATGACCCAACTTCATTTACAATGACTCTTTTTATCACAGCAACGGGAACAAATCAAGAGGGAGCCTGATCATTCCCAGAAAACTAGATTATAAAAGCTCTTGTGTTGTCACAGTCATGGAATATCGTCCCAGTAATGAGCTCTGATGCAGTTTTATAATTTCATATTTCACCCTCAGGGTCATTAGAGCAGAACTAGTAACATACACTGTCGCCAATTAGACAGGCAGGCTGACCTAATGATAACACACAGGAACAGACGGCACGCTGAGCCGACATCATCAGGACCTGGCTAATTGGTCATTCCTCAAGTCACACAGCTTTACAGAAGACTGATAAGTGCTTAATTAATCAACAATATTTAATGACACTATGCTCTTTTTTGGTTGATAGGTGATGAGCCTTCTTGTTTTAGAGCTTTACACTCATTGGCAATGAAATTAAAAAAACTTAGTAAGAAAGCTGAAAAATACAAAGAAAGTAACAAAAATCTAGCTTTGTGTAGTAATGCAACAGTAGTGTGATCTCAGTCTGGTGTTGTAGTACATGCTTTCATGGTTGTTGCTGTGCATCCGGGAGTATATGCAGTAAACATAATATGAATCTTAGAATGTTTAGATAGACGCTGTACAACAATGAGAAAAGGATAATAAACTAAATATATATACAAACTGAAAAGAGGCTCCTCTGCTCATGTGAACATGTGGACTATGTTCCCAGGGAAAGTCGTCTCTTTCACATTGTCATCTATTTGGAGCTTTAAGGCCTTTTTCACTGCAGACCCCTAGACTTGTCATAGTAAGGGACGGCTGTCATTGATAAGGTATACCTTGGCCCTTGATTCTAAATCAGGCTTAGGTTTATATTAAAACACTGAAAGTATCAAAGGTCTCAGTCCAAATAAAAGTGCTCAGGCTCTATTCAGAAACTGAGCCTGAAAACCAGCTGTCAGGAATTCTGCGATTTTGTGATGACACAACAAAGCAGCCTCTGCCCTCATCCATGCCCACAATCCAACAAAACCGCACTGGGATGCTTTAGAATTGAATAATTCTCACCAAATCAACAAACTGTCTCCTTTTGTCATTCTCAAGGTGTTATCTGATGGTGCTTATATTCAGCCAATGTTTTTAAAACCACACCAAACAGCATTACCACCAACATTTCAATTTAAGCTACCAGCTAAATCAAACATTGAAAAAGAGAATGAGACTATGTGATGTCTGAGACTCTGAGACGTTCAGATGCAGAAAGATTTACCCTGGGACTCTCAGTGGCTTCACATTCTTCTCAAACCTCCCGTCTGAAATCAGTTTTGTATTGTCACAATCAACATTCTCTCTGCGTCAGCTTTGTTTCGCAGTGGCTGCCATGGAAGGTTTTAGATTAATTTATTTGGCCTTTTTTAATAACTTGACTTAGTTCTCCTTGACATTGGTGTTTGATGTGAGTGCTAGTTACCCTGTCACAACCAGTCAGCTTTAAACCTCTCAGCTCTGAGCTCTACGGATTGTTCAGTGTCCAAACACCAGAGAACCTAAAGCCAAGGAGCTGCACATCTGTGGCCAGGTGTTCCCAGTAAACAGACAGGAACTGTAGCTTACCTGGTAGTGATAACAGATAAATTGAAACTGTATATATGTGGATTATGTGTTTCGCCTGAAACAATAATACAGGAAAGTGCAGGGAGATCATACACAAATACAAGAGATTTGGATATGCATTTATTGAAATCTATAGACAGAAAGTGACAGCAATGACAGTGACAGCTAAGAGAACATATTACTGCAAAGATCAACACATGAAATAATCCAAGGTACCATCAAACTCCAGGAAAAAAACCCAGGAAATGTTTCTGCATGTTGGGAGGAGGTCATTCTTGGAGTCTCTAAAAAATACTGTAAGCTCTGAAACCTGAATAACAGGCATGCAAAACTAATTAACACACCTACATTACTGTAATGAAAAGGCAGTGACAATATAATTTTACCTACATGATAGGACAAACTTTACATTTATCTCCTGTGTTCCCACCTTTTCTGCTTTTGAAAATAAGGAAGGGTAGGCAGGTGAAGGGTGTGTTAACACAACTCACAGCACTTAGTACAGGCTGGGCAAGACTGATAGTCAAGAGTTTGAACACACAATGGGACCACAGACTGGATGAAGGATGCAGGGTCGTAGGAGATTAAAGACTGGATATTTAATCTCCTACGACCCTGCATCCTTTTGGGCTCTCTTTGGCAATAAAACTTTATGTTCCCTAACTTTGATATATGAGCCTCATTCATGGACACTTGTGCCTGCTATCATGAGGTCACCAAAGCGCATTACAATGATCAGTAAAAATCTAAATCACTAACATTCATACCAAATAGAAGCTCAGGTTTCAGGATGTTAATTGGATGTTGACTCAAGGCCTGTAAAATGACACTAAAGCTGAAGAGCCTTGAGCCTTCATTCTATCGAATGGCCATTATTGGTGACTCCACTAGTTGTAAGTCTATGGGAAAAAAATATTATCTTAATTAATTTAAATTAATCACAATTAATATTCATTCATTATTAATTGTTTTTCATTTTGTGGGCGGCAACAGTTCACATTAATATGGTCCCTGTATTTAACCTTTAGGCAGACTCACTTGTTTACTTGTTTATCAGAGAGAAGAGCTGACTGCTTCTTATGTACAGTGTTACCTAGAGTGGTGAGATATACGCAAGCCAGCAGTATCAGTTTTTCATGGGTTTCTGAATGAACTGACCACTAGTGATGGACGTATCAATTCCGTGGCATCAATTTATCGATACTCACATGCAACTCATTTAAGTATTGATTGCTCTAATAAAGAATTGCTACTAATTAATGAATGCAAAATAAACTACATGCATGTGTCACAGCTGAATCTTTGATTGTAACTTACTCCAGGGTGTTGCGCCAAAATCCTTGCCCAGCATAAAATTGAACTAGTCCATCCATGTCATGGGACTGGAAATGCTAGTTAACTCTGTCTGTTTGTAGCCTGCTAGCAACAACTTATCACAAGTCTTAATGGCAATCCTTATTGGAGCAATGGCTTGGAGAAAAAGCAATCTGATATGGGTGTACTTATGACACCCTACAAAACCTACAACAATGCGTAATTTGTATGCTAAGAATTGGCATGTGATTGTCATTAAATGTATTATTTTGTTTGAAAAAAATTATCCATTTATCATATTCATATTAATTATTAAATTAAGTATCAGTATCAATTCAATACGCCAAAGACGCCCATCACTACTGATCACCTTTCCAAGGGACAGTCCTTTATAATTATACTTGGCTTTGCACTGTACTGCCGGCAGCCATCTTGCACAGCAACTAGGTTTGGAAAGAATTAATTTGCGCACTGCCTGATATGTGTTGCCAGAGACTTTATTTAAGGATTTTGAAACGCATTAATTGAATAAAAAATTTTAATTAAATTTATAATGCAAATGATTGAATCCGGATCTTTTACGCGTTTACACTCTCTCTCTCTCTCTCTCTCTCTCTCTCTCTGTCTATACATATATATGTATATATATATATATATATATACATATATACAGTATATATACATATATATTAGGTCTGTCAAAATTAAATGGTGGCCACTGCACCAGCAAGAGGTGACTGTCCACTGTGCATCGTACGCTGTGTGCTGTGATGCCTGATCCAGATTTACCACAGTATCTGAGGTAATAGCATTCCAGTCCAAAACACTTCTTGGTGGGCACAGCTTTTTTAAGAATTCAAGCACAACCACAATCTTTCTCTAAATGTGAATAACTGTTGTAGCCTAAAGACACATGACAAAAAAGGAAACGGACCCTGGTCAGAGTGTCACAGTCCTGAGACGAGCGCATCCAACCATTCCCCTTCTCTTCACCCTGCAGCCTCAATGAGATACATCAACATGACTCACTAGACTGGAAAAGATGCTGCTTCTTAATGCAGACAGATCTTGTTCTCTGGTATTCATATTCATATTCATACCTTAGCTGTGTTATACATGTAACCCTCCACTTCCTGCTCAAAAATAATATTATATACTCTCCTCCTGTGAGTATCTGCTCACCCCAATCAACCTCACCAGCTCACCTAATCTCACCTGCCTGCGTTTAAATTCACTCATTCTGACACCACCATTCCACCATCTGCCCTCTGCTCTCCCGCCTGTCCTATTCATTTTCATTTAGACTGAGGGTGCACTCAAATCTGCCAGCGGTATCCACATCACCCACTGACTGTCTGATGTCATCTTCTTCTGTGTGTGTGTGTTCGTGGTGTCAGGTTTATTAAATTAGGTTTACAAAGACTGATGTGCAGCAACAGCAAATCAATTCAATATGTCACCTAATGAAATACCACAGTGACAAATGTATCAAGCATCCATGATGAAATGAATTGAAGTGTTGTTTGTGAGTGTGACAGTAAACTAATGTGGTTTTCCTTAAACATAAATCCTATGGGTCCCTACTTTAGCAAGGACTCCCACAGTTACTCCTCCTCAGGTTTTCCACAACTGATCCATCATTATTTAGTTTTTATTCATCCTTTGTTATTTCTGCTTATATAAATATAAAGCAGCTTTAGTATTAATATTACATACAGGATTTTCAATCATTGACAGTTCTCTCCTTCATTCAGACTCCGGGATTAATTCTTCCTGCACTGGAATGATATTCTCTTGACTTGACCACATTAACTTGACGTGGTTTTGCTGTCAAGACATCAGAGTTGACAGAGGAATCAGGATGTCTTCAAAAATTCCTTATTTATTTTGAGAGAAAAGCTAGTTAACATGACAGTTTATTGCACTGATGAACTTTTGCTGCAAACATAACTGACATAAACAGGGTCACCAGTCATTATTAAGATTTTTCTGAAACTTGTATTTCAGAATGCCGACCTCTAATGAAAAGCCATGTCTCTTTACATATGCTACCACATTCCCATATAAACTAACAACATCATTGGCACCTTATATAGATTTTTCCGGTCCGCCATTGTTCCTGTTTTCATGGTCTGCATTGGTGGATGACTGACAAACTGGACTTTGCTCTCCCCCAAGGCTGCGTCCATCTGTTGCTCAGTGCATCGGGATCAATAATGCTGATGTTAATGATGCCTAAAAGCTTGCTGAGAAACCTGAGAGGCTATTTTAGCCCAGAGCCAGCGACCCTGGTGGGGTATCAGCTCTCGCACTGGTCCTCTGAAAACAGATTCAGCAAACCCAAATAGGGGTCATGATGGAAGATTAGTGCTAGGTCAGATTCAGCACCAGTTTGAGTTTTTACATTTGAAGCTTTGATATGAATGTGATGAGGAGTAAGACTTTCATGGTCTGCAAAGACTTCTGGAATTCAGTACAATAGTTTCGACCTTTTCTGATTGTCTGAACTTGAAACAGAACAATCAAAGACATTTAACGTAACTTGTAGACACAAATACCTTAAGACATTTGCCGTGAAATACAAAATGTTCAGATCTGTAAAATTAAAGGTTAAAAAAAAAATGTTTGTTAAATGTTAAAAACGTTTATCAGGTTTTGCTTTGTGTTTTTTTCAGAAATAGATGTACACGTGTTTCAATCTCTTTGTCCTTGTAAGTGGATTGAACACACAAACACTAGATTGAGATTCCAGATTGTTGTAACAGTGTAAAAGTCAATTTTTAGTGCTCATGATATAGATCTGTGACTATAAGGAGTCCAATATCTTTCTCAATCCAATAATCCTGGAGTTTTTCACATGAAGAAGATAGAGTCTCAGGATTACACATTACTTCAGTGAACCCAATCATTTCAATTTAAAGTGCCCTGTAGACAAAATTTTTACAGTCAGTATGCATCATGAAATAATCTTTCATGAGTGGAAACAGACTGTGCCTTATAATGTTTTTCAATGCATCTATTTCCTCATAATGCAGTAGTCCAACAGATTTCTTCTTCCTGCCTCTATCTGTACCTTTTCAGAGTCTTAGTTTATGTCTGCGTCCTTGTCTGTATCTTTGCCTTTGCCCTTGTCTTTATGTTACTCTTAGTCTTTTTCTGTTTCTTTGTCTTTACAAATGTTCATGCAGAATACCAACAACCTGCCCTACAGGTGGAAAATAGCAGTTTGCCACAGCTTGGCACAAGGCATATCTTCCTGTTGTACGGGATTAATGTTTTTTATTGTGCACTATTCCTGTTTTTGAAAAATAAATAAATTGCAAATTTGTGTCTGTGTTTGAAGCTGTGTCTTTGTCTGTAGTTCTATATCCAGATATGTATCTTAAACTGGACTATATGTGGATCTGCATTTTTACGTGGCTCTTGATCTGGACTGCTGTACAATCAGTTGTGAAATAATGAGCCCTGGTGGGAGAATTCTCTTTAGATACTTGTTGTTCTCTAGTGCCACCATCAGCCCTTTTGCTTTTTTATCTCTGCAGTTACAGCTGCTTTGTTGTTGTTAGTTTTTTTTACTCATTCCAAACAACTGCGGCTGACTATGTTGTATTGTTTAACAGATATTTGTATGCTCATTGAAGCAGTTAATTATATTATTTGAGTTGATGGTTTTTTTTTTTTCAGTTTTCATTTGCACTGTAAAGTGTAGAAGTCACTGTTCATGCACCAAATAATAAATTCTACGTCAAGAAAGTAGCATGCTTGTCTGCTCAGTGATATATGGCGGGGCCTGTGGTGGAGGGGCCCTAAGTCCCGGATGATGTTCCTGCCAGTGAGCCTCAGCTGCTCATTGCTATGGAAGAAAAGTTAGTTGCGGGCGTAGAACAAAAGTGCAGAAATTCAAAACACTTTATCACCACAGTCTCTCATAAGACTAGCCCCGAATCTTAAAGAGAAGGAATTATGCTGCTGCATGCTCTATCAGACTCTGCACAGGGAAGCTGGGCGAAAGCTTCCACTTAATTATGCCTGAGAACTCTCCAATTTTTATGTCCATGTGCTTATATTCCCACTTTTACTATTTTATTCAAAGATTTGGAAATGCTCCAAAACAGGATAAGAAAATTTACTTGCTCATCTATCTCATTCCAATGGCTATGAAACAAGTAGGATTTATACTTTTAAAAAGGACACTCCTCTTTATATGGGAGCCATTGAACACAAAACTTCTGCATCCTCACTTTTAAGACTTTTGTCTTCTGAAACAGCATTCACACCACGGTGCAAATATCCTGAATCTCTCAGAATGACCATGTGCAGTTTCCATCCCCCAGCTATATCAGCTCCTGCCTCAGTGTGTAGTTAAGAACATAAAGCAGCAGGCGCATGGCATACGACGATTTATAAATACATATTATCTTGGACACAAGAGAAACAATCTTCATCATCATCCTCACCAACTGTCAACCCACATAGCATCTATGCACAGTGGGCTGCTGATTCATTTATGTGCTAAACTGACAGAATATTAACAATACAGTTTTATCACAGTGGGGAAACGGGAGCTGTGTCACTAAGATTTTTCACAGCCTCTACTCAAATTTGCAAATTAGATATAGCACCAAATCAGACAAACAGAAGTTATCTCAGGCAGTGCAGTTCTCTTTTCTGAAACTGACCTGCAACAAACTGAATACTATAATGAGAAGAAATAACCCAGTAATTCCATTTGTCATCACTTTTATTATGTCTTTTAATGCATTCCTCACAGCTGCTTTAAAGTAGCTCTACAACCCACATAGAGTGGCGAGATATGTGCATCTATTTGTGTTTGTTGTTGCTTCCTGTCTTCTCATTGGGTAGTTGTGTCATGTTGTTGGCTACTTTTCTGGGTTGTCCTTGAATGTTTTGAATGTTAAAATGGCTCTCTGAGTTTTCTGGGCTTTTGGGCGCTGTTCTCATAAGGCCCAAACACATAGAGAAACTCACAGAATAACATTCATCACAAAGGCTGCTGTAGTGTCAGCATCAGGTTGCTACCGTGGATGGTACACATAAATTGACACAGACTCATGGCTTGAAAACTGAGGACAGTGCCGATGGACCTCATTCCTATCAGATGATCATCCGGACAACTCCACTGGCTGTAAAAAGTAGTCAGAATGTACTAAAGTCTATGGGAAAATGCATCTCCTTCTCAATGATTTATTAGCGCTGTAATCATTTTCCTAATGAGTCTGAGCCTCTAGTTTCAAGCCTTCAATACAACACGATGTTCATTTTTTAAACAATGCTCCCATTCAGACCTAAAGCTGAGGATTGATTAGGCAGTGGGGCTAACTCACCCTGGATGGATTGATGAACCGAACGTACCATATTCTGAGACCTGGTTGACAATCGGGATACAGAGCAGGTCTGGTCCTCTGAGATTTGTAAAATTAATGAGATTGTTACTGTTTTTAATTAAGAAACTCGAATTGTTGTGCCAGATAATTTTTGAGGAGCACTTACTAATGAGAAAATTCATTCAGGTGATCAGCCATGGATCTTAGTTTGTCCCTGTTGTTGTGGTCCACTCAAACACTTCTTCACACCTCAGTGACAGTCCTGCCAGGATCATCATTATACATCATATCCACCAACTACAAGGCTAACTCTTTTCTACCTATACTGGGTAAACAGGGAGAATCAGCAATGCATTTGGATTTGCTCTTCTTTCACTATCATGAAAATAATTTGTGTCTCCCTGTTTCCCATGTCTCCCTTTGTCTTGTTGTGACCATACTGATTTATTTTGTCCTTTTTTTCATTTGCTAAATGGTTTCTGAGCCTTTCCTTCTCATCTCCTCCTCTGATGGTAATGAGATATTCTGTCCTATCAATCCACTTTGGCTCTCAGTCCCCCCCCCCCATTCCTTGAAGTACTTTTCTGGCATTGCTTTACAATCAGGTTAAGTAGAGTCTGTATTTGAGAGAAGTGACTGAGTGGAGACTCTCAGAGCTCTGCAGCGGCTGCCTTCGGAGCTACAGTACAGGCCAAAAGTTTGGACGCACATTCCTATTCATTTGAATGAGAAGGTGTGTCCACACTTTTGGCCTGTACTGTACTTCCCTGAGATGTGTTTCTGTGGATGTGGAGAACTTGAGCCAGATGTTAGAGACATGGTCTGATTTTCATGTGAGATGATCTGAAATTTTTATCCAGTTTCTTTGATTTATTATTATTTATTGTCATATTGATAGAGACAGTGGCTCTAGCTCAGATCCTTATTCTGCGCCGGCTGACTCCAAAATTATAATGTGATCTTAATTACTCAATTAAGAAAAAATATTTTCTTATGTAACTGGCATATTTTATATAAATAAAAATAAATAAATAGTTCTGATGCTGGACTCAGGGGGCTATACCCGTGTTGTGGTGCTGATCATGTGATGAGAATAAATTCTTTGAAAATCACACCAAGACTCTCAGCTGGTAAGTGTGGCTTGGACAGACACAGGGACCTCCAATGGTCAGAAGCACTGTAAATTTTGGTCATGGGACCAAAGTTACATGGGACTGCAACTTGTGAGACAATAAAAACAGTTTTCTCACCTGCAATTGGATTACCTTCGTTTGCTTTTTAATTTTTTGCCTTGATATTCCAAGTTGTGTTTTTTTGCTGTTTTCATTTGGATTTAAAAGAGATTGGACTGCAGCAGTGCCGATTAAGAAGGACTGCGCCGGAGCTGTTCTTCACCCAAAGTAAGAGACTAATAGCATCTGGGCAGGAATTTTACCTTAGATTGTGTTGTTCAAATTACCAGCAATTTTTAACCGGGATTATAAGGACTCCCACCTCCACGAAGTGAACAAAGTATTGTATTGCTTGTTGTGTGGACAAATCAAAGTCAAGTCCATCGTGTCCAAACCAGGTCTCAAGTGGCGACCGAGTGTCCAATATTGGTTGTTTTATTTGATTTGAACGTTGGGCCTGCGCATCTCTTGGCCGTAAATCCGCAGGGAATAGGCCATAATTTCACCAGTTAAAAGGCACACGCTAACTTGGCTCACTGAGCCATGCTTCTAGTGTTACAATGTGAAAGGGAGGAGGTCCAAATCTCCAGGTGTTACCAAAGGTCTTGATTCCCATTGGGTCACGTTCCCCTTTTTCTCCCACCTACTATATTACTTTCCTCTCTTTTCCCTAGCACCGGTCACTCCAACTTCCCCACATATACTAGTAAACCTATGTACCAGCATCACCGGCACACACATATGTACCAAGTCAACATCACTATCCCCTTCCTTTCTGATTTCAGTCCGCCATCTTGATACTGGCCACCTTGGTGTCAGCCATCTTGGGGTTGGCTACCTTGGCTCCAGTCATCCCCGGTCCACCTTTTTGCCCTCCACACTTCAACACACACACACACACACACACACACACACACACAGCTACCCACAAACACCTACACTTCCCCACATAGATATAGCAATTATTTGTTATTTAAAGATAATTTCACAGTGTGCTCTTCAGGAACATTGATGATTCATTGATGTTGTTCTAAAAAAAATAGTGGCATTCAAAGCGTTTGACTTATGTCTTTATTGTAGATGAGGATTGATGGTGAACTTTAGCGGACTCATCAATTGCAGACAATGAGCAGTCAACAGCAGGCTAAGAGCCGAGTGGCTCTTTTTTTTCTGGACAAATTTATAATCTTCCAGAACATTCATCTATTACTGTGCATGTGACCAAGTAATTATAGTAGCTTTTGGTCCCAGACAGAAACTCAAAGTTCACTGCTCTTAATTTGGCACTTTAACTCTAAAATGTCATACACACGGGCCTCAAGCCACATTCCAATGTATTTCAACTATTCCCTCACACTTAAAAGATTCCTTTTACTTTTAATTTCCAAATCAGTTAATCTGTTCAGCTCTTCTTTTCCATCCCTCATGAAAATAAAATAATCGGTAACTTTAGATTTAAATCTCAGATTGGAAAAATCTTCCCCGCTATATCATATCCATTTCTGCACTGTATTTCATCATTCACACTCTACCTACCTTAAAACAGCCTGCTCTTGCTATAACTGAAGCTGTCACTGTTTATAATTGTAAATGATGTTCAAAGTAATCCAAACTAGTCAGGATTGTTAGTTGGCTTGTCAGGCTACCACCTGGAGGTAGTAATTCATACTGTATATTCTTACAAAGTTGTCTAGGTTTGTGTCCTTTTTGTAATGTTGTGTTAAATGACTGTAATTTTGTTGATAGTGTGTTTTGTCAGGAACCTGGTGAAAAAAAGATGTTTTCAACAAACAGAATGGATAAACATTTTACTTACATGTAGATAAGGATGTATGAAGACTAATCAGGGCAACAGGAGTTGGTGTTGATGTGGCTGCTGAGATAGATTCAACCACACAAACCACACAAACACTGTATTTGTTTTCACCCCCTCTGCTCGCCCCTCTTGACTTCATCATTATCGTGTGCCTGCGTTCCTATTTTGCTCCCACCAACAAGCTAAATTGTTAAGTATGCCTTTAAAACATCCTTTTATTTACCTAAAATGAGATGAGTTCATCAGAGTGGATTATTAGGAGCTTCTCTTTTCTTCTTGTATTATCACATGGTCTGTTTATCTCAGTTTGAGCCACTTTGTTTACTACTAGCAAACTAATGTAAAAAATAGGACTGTGATCATGAAATATCCATTGAATCTGACCAATGAAAAAAAAAACAACAAACAAACAAACAAAAAAAAAAAAACACTTCATCCACCTATAAAGTGGAGTGAAGTGAACCCTCCTTACACTGACCTGTGACTCATGGCTGATGTGTCTACATGTGTTTGATGCAGCAACTGTTTTGGTACAAAGTGTCACTTCTACACCTCAAAGATTAAAAGATATGATTGAAGATCAGCACGTTTCCTCTCTTATGTCTGAGAAACTGGTGGCTGGACTGGATGAACCAGAGAAAACAGGAAGGTTCACAACAAACTTCTGGCTCCAGTCAGTTGAAAGGAAGTGAGCCAATCAGAAGAGAAAATCTGGTCATCAACAAGTCAAGGTGTCTCAGGTGAAAAAGGCTGTAAAAATACAAGTAGTTGAGAGAGAGAAGTTCGCATTAGCGGAGGAGTGTCATCTCAGTTTATGTTTCCTGCATATACTACCACATGCACAGTGGCATTCACTAAAGCATATACTACAACACCAGACTGAGATCACACTACATTAGTTTGAAACAGGCGAGTGAGCCATCAGAAAACAGGAACTATGACTGAAGTCACCTGTTGGACTCAGCGTTCTTCTCTTATCATATTCACACTTTATTTATGGTTCCAATGATATTCAGGATTTAAACTCTGCCTCACCTGAAGAAACTTGTACCTGGACAGGTGAACCAGAGTTAACTGAATCAGGTGATAGTCATCGTCATAGTTAAGGTTTGGGGTGAAGAATTTATTGTTCAGACCTCAAAGATTTAAAATGATTTTGTAGTAAATTAATACACAAAAAATATACAAATATGACTGACAATGAACAAATTGGTTTGTGTATAGATATTATTTTCTGATGCAGATGGTGCTGGGTGAGCAGTAAAATGAATGGGCTGACAGGGGTCTAATGATCTTTGTTGTGGGCTGATGCTGTGACCACACACTCACTGACCACACAGCTCATTGATTTCCTGTTTGCATTGGCAGAGACGGAGACCTGGGTCAGTCTCGGTCCACGTGCAGATAATCTTTGGGGTGCACTCCCCCTCATTACTACAGCAACCACCCTGTCAATCAAATGTGCTGATTAAATTAACACAGTTTCTGCACAGGGCTAACACATGAAAAACACTGCCCTCCCCTGCCCTCTTCTCCCAGACCTACCCCTGTCACTTCTCATGTTAAATAGGTCTTCAGGGACCATCTCCATTAAAACCCATTACCTAGAGAGAAGATGAGGAGCAGAGGCATTGATCCGTCAAAGTGGGCTTATCTGGCACAGTGCTTTAGATGAACTAATTCATGATCCTGTCACATGTCTTTAAAAATAATACCATTCTTCACTGGGCTCTTTTCATTTCCAGTTTTAGCTTCCCTGCCACGCCAGTGATGAGTCTCCAGTTTGCTCCTCAGCTTGAAGACTAAATGGACTGCACTAATATAGAGCTTATCAACCACTCAAAGTTCTACCAGTGATGCATTGAAGACAATTTGGGCTTCAGTGGCACACCCTGGGACTCTTCAACACCTAAACTAGTGGAGGAACCGAGCCTCTGACATTAGTGGACAATACTCTGCCCGCTGAGCTACAGTCTGCTCCCTCCGCAGTGGTACAGTATTCCCGGACTCAGTGTATTCTGGTTTGGCTTTATCCCCTCTTGGCCTTTGATTCTCCATCATCTTCTGAATGACTTTATTTTATTGATTGATTATAGAGAGGAAAGGTGATCCGCTGCAGCTGTGCACCACAAGTCATGGCTTCAGCAGGCAATGCTTAAGTTTAAGTTCAATTTAGGTTTTTAACAGGGATGGTGTTCTTTTAATAAAATGAACTAGACAATTACAGAGTTGATGCCGGTTTAAATCTTTTTCTATAGAATTTACTTCCTTGTTCAAAATTTGCATTATTTTGGAGTCAGAATCTTTGAATGTACTGCCTCGCTGGTATAGTGGTGAGTTTACCTGTTTGGTATGCATGAGACCAGGGTTTGATTACCCAAAAAAGAAACCCCAACCACAAGGTGTGCACTAGTGGTCCTGGTCCCAAGCCCAGATAAATGGGAGGGTTGCATCAGCAGTGGGAACCTGGGAAAAGCCGAAAGACAGGTCTTCAAGAAACATCTCCAGGATACATTGGGACGCATCATACGGGTCATAAGGTGTTTCAGGTCTCACAGCATACAACCTCTCCCAAGCGAACCAGCCAGGGTTGATCAGGACACCTGGGACTTGTGTCCCAGCATCTACCCAAGGATCGGCCCTCTTTAACCAAAGCCACCTCGTGGTTTTTTCTGTGGCCTCACTGGCAGATTGAATGGCTCTCTTCTTGGCATCTCCTGTGATGCCCAATCGAGTGAGGACGTTGCAGAGAGAATGCCCTACATATCTGTGGAGCCTTTGGGTAGCCGCTCAGAAGATATTCTAATGAGCCTCTCCAGAGTAAAGTGGACAGGAGGGCATTTCACTCTTTCCCAGAATGTGGAGCTTTGCTGGGCTTGGCAAGGCATTGCAGACTGCCTGCACCAGGAATTGGATGTGACAGAAATCTGCCTGCATGATGTTTACCAGGTGATCCTGTGCTGTCCCATCTTCTCCATGCTCCCAGAGTCCTACTGCCCTGCTAACTTGGTCTTCCTCCACACATGCTCTGACCGCTTCCTGGTGGTGTCTCTCTTTGGCCTGGGCCTAGCTTGCCTGGGTCCTTTGGAAGTAGTCCAAACCCGCTCTGATAGTTGCCACAGTTCCTACCAGTGCCTTTTGTCTCAGGCGTGACTCTGCCCCCTCCATACCCATCTCTGCTCTCCACAAAAAAAAATAAATAATAATAATCTTGTGATGAAACACACATTGTGATGAAAAGTCCTTTGAATAATTAAGTAATTCTAAAAGCGAGTATGCCTTTACTTTTACTCAAGTCATAGATTAATTTAGCTTCTTTCACGTTTATTGGAGTAACATTTGACCAGGAGGATCTGCACTTTGACTCAAATACTGGAGCTGTGTACTTTGTCCACCACTGATTAAGTTCAGTCTTCCTGAATTCATCTGAAATGCAGTGATTAGTTTCTTCACCAATTTTTTTCAACCTTGCTAATCTTTAAATAATCTTTGTAATCTTAATTTGCCATGGGCCAAGATGCTCCGATTTCAGCAACTTTTTTTTCCCTTCAAACATCCTCTAACTGTCAAGACAAGATGAAAATTTCCACAAGCAGTGATGAAATTGGAAGCTTGATTTAATATCACCTAGTATCACCCGAAGAGCAGTGATTTAATAATAGTTCTGATACTGTCTCTTGAACAAAATTATTTTACCTGATGCTACAGCCACATAACTACATTTGACTTCACTGTAACCTGAATGGTCTGCTCTGAAACACTCCCTGAGGCAATACAACACACAACTGCAACTAAACTTTTATCATCTAGCCCAGCAGGATAATCCAGGTACCTGGAACAACGTGTGACAAAGTTAATCCCGGTGAACCTCTCTCTGCAGCTCAATGGTTTCCCTCCAGCTCCAGAAAATTAAACAAAAGTTAAAAGTTATTTTACTACTTTACAGACATCACTGAGCTTTTGTCATGTTTCTTTCCAGTTGCCTCAGGGGCCTCAGGGGCCTCAGGGGCTTCAGGAGAGAAATTTGTCTGTGCACAGCTGCTTTGGTAGCATTTAAGGAACATCTGTAAACTCCACTGTCAGCAGAGGCGGACTGCTGGCCATCAGGAATACCAGGTGTTTTCCCAGTGGGCCGCTGGGTCAGTGGGCTGGTACAGTTGGAGGAAAAAGCAAAAAAGAAAACAATTTTTGCCGCAGTTGGGCTGACATTCGCCGCCATCATCCACCGGCAGCATCCGCCGCCCCAGCCCCTGAGTGGGCCAGTCAAATTCTAAATTCACATACAAAATTCTCAGGCCACTTTTTTAGGTCTCCCCCTGACTGTCAGTCAAAGGTATGTATTATTATTAATTTACAGTCAGCCAAGGTCGCCATATTTCTCTTTGTTGAAAGATCCACTTGTCTCTTTACCCACTTGATATGGGGGACACCAGGGTTTGAGGAACCCAAGCCACATGGCACCCATTAGTGGTACTCTTGTGCAGGTGGAAAGCCCAGATAAAACTGTACAACTGTAGCAAAATAAATCATGCAAGTTGCAGGAAGCTGCCTTGTTGTGGCAAGCCCAAATAGGGGAAAAGCTGAAAGAAAAAAAAAATAATGTAAAAAAGTACTCAGCCTCGTTACCATCATGACTGAAGGTACAATTAATCAATGACAGCACAGAGCAGAGCATTTAATGATGCTGGTATGCATTTCTTCAACCCAAACAGGGTTTGCCTTTGACACTAAAACCCATACCAAGAGTTTGGAGTTACTAAATGAGATAAGTTACCAAGAACAACAAAAACTGTGTTTATGCAGCAGCCTCAAGCATATTCCTGGGCCTGGCCAGGTCACCTGTCTACCAGAAGACCAACACAACAATGACAAACAATTAATAAACCCTGAAGTAGGGTTGCAGTCTGTGAGTAGTAGAGACGGGTTCAGTTTGGAGCACCAGTCAAACCTAAAAGAATAACTCCTGAGGAGTTCACATCACTGAAAGGCCTTGGATGCCAGGAGAGTGACCACACCCATGATACACACAAACAGACACACACAAATAGGAGAGTGAGAGAGAGATATATATAGAGAGAGATAAACAGCTGGTGCAGCTGACTCTACAGTCAGGTGCCATTAAATCACTGCAAAGTGACATCATTCAAAAGGCTCCAGCTAAACCTCAAATGATGAAAGACATCAACATCATCACCATCATCATCACTCCACACACATCAAATGTTCAGTGTGTTGTCATAATCATCAATTCTGGAAGCTCCAGTGGAAGCTGTTCTTTTTTTTTTGTTGTTGGTGTTGTTATATGTCATTGGAAGCACTCAGGGCAGCATGGTCGCATTGTGGTTAGCGCTGCTGCCACACAATAAGAAGGATGCAGGTTTTGTTCCCAGTCCTGGGCTTTTCTGTGCAGAGTTTGCATGCTCTCCCCGAGCCTGTGTGGGTTTCCTCTGGGTACTCCGGTTATCTCCCACCAGCCAAAGAAATGCATGTTTGGGTTAATTGGTGACTCTAAACTGTCCGTAGGTCTGAGTGTGGGTGTGAGTGGTTGTTGGTCTCTGTCTGTCTCTGTGTGTTGGCCATGTGATGGACTGACATTCTTTTTCGCTGTCCGCAATTAATGCACATATATAGAAATAGAAAAACAGAATAAAAAAAATAAATAAAACAGAATAAAAACAGGACAATCACAGTTAGTGTGAATAATGAAGCAGTGTGCATGATGAAGCAATCAGTGTGCAAAGTGTTACATGAAGTATTCAATGTAATTATTGACTGTTTTTAGGAGTCTGATAAAGAGTTCTTCAGACTGCTGGTCCTACATTTCACACTTCTGTACCTCCGGCCTGAGGGCAGAAGTGTGAACAGTCTGTGCTGGAGATGGGTGAGGTCCTTGAGGATGGAGGCAGCTCTCCTGTGGACTCTGCAGAGAAGGCAAGGGAGTCCTGGTGATCCTTTTAGCAGTCCTCACTACTCTCTGCAGGCATCTGTGGTCCAAAGTTAGTAGAGTCATTTGACTTTAGTCCAAAAAATCCTGCAAATGTCTTTTTTGGCACTTTGTCCTACCTTGTAATAATAAGTGAGGCGATAAAATTAAACCATCTAATCTTCTTTTGGCACCAGAATTTAATGGGTCAGTCCCATTGACTGTTTATAAAATGGATGAAGACTGAGACTGTGAAGCCAAAACTGAAGCCTTAAAACTATATTCTATATTATGACCATCAGGGGAAAAATCTACTGTTTATATACAGAAGCCAGATTGTGTTGAACTCTATGGGAAAATGCCCCTCCTTCTCATTTGACTTATTAGCTCAGTAAACATTTTCCTAATGAATTCATGGTCTCAGTTTCAAGTCTTTAATGCAACATGATGTTGATTTTTTAAAAGATTGTCCCATTTAGAGGAACATAGACCAAAAGCAAATGATGGATGAGGAGGCTTGGCTGCTGCATGACTGACCGACTGGATTTTCAGATCCAGCCCTCACTCCTAATCAGCTCCATCTTCTTCTGCAAATGTTTTCTTTTGGTTTCAATAGCCAAGATGGCAATGGTGAAATTACAAACTAGAGTCTTCAAAGGGGGGTATTACAATGAGATGATATTTGGTCCCTCCCTGGCCCGTGTCTCATCCCTCCAGAATTCAGTGCAACTTCGGTCAATATCTTAAATAAGCATAGAAACCAACTAACAAAAAATTGACACGGGTGAAAACAAGCTGCTTTATGGTGTTACAGATATGATAGAGGGGCAGTCATAGCACGTAGAACTCTAGTGTCAAACAACTGTTATGCCCAGCTCGTGAGAGAGCACAACAAAGAAAGGGAAGGTCCACACAGTGACAAATGAAGGTAACATAAGTTTAATAAAGAAAACTCAAAGCAAAAAAATCAGGTGAAAAAAATCAGTAATCAGTAATGAGGTGTAGGGTGTATGGCTGCATGAGTGGTCAAAGTAACAAAGAAAACCAAACAAACATTACCAACAACCACATGGCCATGCTGGATGCCCAGGTAGCACCAGCCATGCAGGAGAGAGCGAGCACCATCTTGCATTCCCGGACTTTTATATCTGAGCAGGTGTTAATAATGAGCAGACCAAAAATGGAGGAACATAAAAAAGGAAAACAGGGACAAATCACACAACATACACCAGCCTTCAGAAGAACACATTCAAATTCATAGTAAAGATCCAGCTCAGATCAAGTTCATTCCCAAAATGCAATAGGTTCAGCTTTGGCCCAAGACTCATCCCTCCACTAAGTTAGGTGCAAATCAGTGTAGCACTTCAGTTCAATACGCCTAACAAACAGACACAAGTGGAAAGCTCTTCCTTCATAGAAGTTACAGTAACTGAGCTGTAAATATAGCTGATAGTCAAATATGTTCATTAACATGCTCCTTCCACCCTCCCATGAGGTTCAAACTAAAGCCAAAGTGGCAGCCACTGTAATGAATCATACCATGTGACTGGTTAATAAGATCACTTAAAGCGCCCCTCAATTAATAAAAGATGTGTTTGTTTTAACCTCCACCCCTCGCTGTGTCCATTCTCCTCAAGCCCCTCATCCTGTCCCAGCTAGACAGCTAGCGTACATCTGAATTCCCAGCTGGGACTCTGTATTTGGGCTGAGTGTCTGCTCAGTGAGGCGTTGCCAGCCATGCAGCACTAAAGCTGTTGACAAGGGGTGGAGGAACTGGAGAGCAGGTGGGCGGTGGGGGGGCATAAGTGTGTGGGGTGAATCCAAACTCCTTTGTTCTTTACAGCTAGCCAGAGATTGTGTTGGCTGGAGGGTTTTATCCTTCCTGATAATGTGAAGGGGTTTGAATACTTCCTGAAAACCTGCATTCCACGTGTGTTGGCATCATCACAGTGTGTTAACGGACACCCAGTGGTTTATAGGTCAGAGAAATAAAATGGTGGACATTTTTTTTTTTTTGATATACATATGTAATAAATTTTTCACATAACATAATATGTCCTCTCAGTTTCTGCTTTTATTGCAAAAGAAATCCTACTGTGACTGATGCACATTCTGATCAGAAGTTCTCCCGAGCAGTTTAATGTTACTTACTGTCATAGATATGAAGTTTTAGGAGCTGAATCCTCTGTAGTGGGTTGGGGCTTAGATTATATATCTGATGGTCAGTGAATTCTACTGTTTCCGAAAAAAACTGCAGCTGAAATAAAGTGTGGTTAAACTTCATTATTCATTATGTATTTACTTATTTATTACGCCCCAGGAAATGGCTCCAGGACTGCTGCAGGGCCACAGAGACCACCTCATGTCCCATAAAACCAGACATTCTTATTTTAGTCTAGATCAATTATAGCTTGCATTTACTTTATATTTTCACTTTTAAATTTCATGAAGAGACAAAAGGTGACTGAAAAGCAGACTTATCCTGGTTAGACCCTGCGCCCTCATAAGAGGGCACTACATTTTGGATTTGCCTAACTTAAACCTGTTTCAACCTGACCTCTGACTTTTAACCTCATTCTTGGGAACTTTGTCATCTTGTGGTCGCAAACAACTATTTCAGTGATCAGTTTACAGTTCAGTTGACAATTTCCACCAATATGGAAACCAACTAAAAAGGAAACTGTTGATTGGCAGTTGGTTAGAAGCGAGGCCGTTTTTCCTGCAGGTTTTACTAACCACATGTGATCCTACAGCACTGATGAGTGACTAACTGTACAAACTGTAAAAATCTATATCTAAAAACATACATATAAATTATGTTTGCATTAATTTAAGGGATTGTGTGGGATGCTCCCTGACCACTCACCCTGAAATATTTGACTCCTAAAACTCTGCCAGGCTGTCTAACAACTTACGCACTGACAAAAATATGATGGCTTTGTGTGGTTTAGTGTAAGTCGACATAATAAGGGGTCAGCTCAATGACAGAATAAGCTCAGTGTAGAGGAAGAGACAGTGGGTAAAGGATGGGAACAGATCAGCCAAGCGTGTGTGTGTGTGTGTGTGAGGTGCTGGGGAGGGGTCTGTGATATGAGCTAATGACTATCCACTGGCATCTGGCTACTGTGTATACATGAAGCTCATTAAGGAATCACTATGTAACTCCCAATAGACAGCCAGGGGCAGCGGCGAGGGGCCAGGGGTAATGCAGGGTGAGGTATCATGATGACAGCAGCTCAAAATGAGCTGCTCTTCCTTCTAGTAGTAACACATTGATTTTTGTCTCATTGAATTATTATTGTAGATTTTTTTGTTGTGTTTCTGGAGATTCACCCAGGCGAACCTGAACACTACCTCTCTGGTAAATTATGGTTTATTATCTATAGTGGCTTGGTGATGAGAGACAATTGTCATGTCTGAGCATTACCTACTAAAGCCCCCTTTCATTTCGTGTTGGAATTTCAGTATCAATTCTGACACTGTTTCATTTCAAAGTTCTCATTTGTGCAAAGACATCTTTTTATTTTTGTTATTTAACCCTATCTATTATTTTGTCCCATGTTTGACTTGTGTTGCATACCAAACATCTGCGGTGGTTTTAGGTAGTATACAGAACTCTTCACTTCATGGTCCATCAGTCACTATGTGGTTTAGTCAAAATGTAATACTGCCCCAGTCTTTCTTTCATTCCCCATTTTTATTTTTATTTTTTAAAAATGGCCAAAACCTGAGACAATGTACACCCCAGATGCTAATTCGGTTGCAGCCAGTGTCATTCTCTGCATTTTGTTCTCTCTCTCTTGCTCTCTCACTCCCCCATTTCCTGGCACTCCTCAAGTAGTCCTAATAAAAACTTAAAAAAAGAGAGAGAGAGAGACCGAGAAAAACCTCCCCAAAGAGCCATATGTTTCTGCTCTATGTTTTAACCTGAATCCCATTCCATTTTAATTGGCTTACATTCTCCACGAGTGGCGATCCAACAGAAGTGTTTTGAATAATACATAACACTTTTAGATTTTAGTTGACTAAATCTACCATAGATTTCTGTCAGTTAAAAATAATTTTGGTATCTTGTTCTACCTATGGTATCTAGACAATAAGGGGAAACATTTCAGATGACTAAAATGACTACAACTAAATGGCATTTTGGTCAAAGAACAAAAAAATAAATAAATAAAAATTATTAAAAATTATTAAATTATTATTAAATAAAAAAGACTGCACGGTCCAGCTCAAAATGATCAGTTTACAATATTATTGAAATTTGGTATAAGATATTATTGTAATATCTGTTTCATGTACACGTGGAGCTGTAAGTCCGTCCGTACATGAACATCAGTTCAAATTTTTATGACAGACCAATATACAATGAGAAAAGCAGTAAAATGATGATGGGACTATGCAAAATTTGAAAGACAGAAAAATGTGAAAGTGTTGTTGCTATATATGTCACCATTGCATAAATGAGACTCCTGGATCCCAAAACTTATAGATGTTAAAGCAACCTATATGCTGGATTTCTACATTGTTTCCATATATTTTCAAATATTACATATGTTTGATTTTTTTAAAAGAGAATAGGCTACATATTGGAATTCTCTGTATATTTCTTCATAGTATTAGTTATCATTAATGGTCTCTTCTTTCTGGGAAAGTGGCTTTCAAATGTGAGGATGGATATACAGTATATCGATGAAGCACATGTCTGATAGATAAAGTTACATCCATTATCTCTACTGTCTATCCAAGCAGGGTTAATCCCAGCTGACTTTGGGCAACACCCAGCCAGGTCACCACTTTAACAGAGATACACAACCTTACAGCCTAATTTAGACACATCAGTTCTTTTCTTAGGAGTGTGGAGCTGTAAGACAGGGAGGGAACCAACGCAGACACAGGAGGAATATATCCCTATGTTAAAGTTGAAGCCCACCATACCAAGGCCAATAATATACTCATCATTCATCTTATCTGCTCATCCATTTCTATCCTATATATCCTGAAAATCTGTTTTTAGAATTGTTTTTAAAAATGTATTACAAATCACTTAGAAAACCAGAAACAGGCTTAGAAAACACTACCAGTCAAAAGTTTGGACACACTTTCCTATTCATTTGAATGAGAAAGGGTGTCCAAACTTTTGACTGGTAGTGTATGACAGGGCAGTAGGGCTTAAAATAATGAGCTGGATTAGGTGGTATAGTTCAGAAGAGTCACAAGGTCTCACACCACTTCATTTTAAAGGGTCAAAATATAAAGAGACACATCCACTGATCTGAGACAAATAATGATTTTTTTTGGGAGGGGGGTTGTTTAAATTATTCAGTTCACCTTAATATTTTTTAATTAAATATTGAATAATATATGAGGAGTAATTATTTCTACAGACACCCAGGAGGAACTTGCCAGTCCCCGTATAGATATGATCTCGAGTTAACTCACCAATGAACATCATGAGACCCTAGACTGCCTATAAAATATCTATAAAAATGGACCTGGACTCTGGGTCTGTAGAGTGAATCCAATACTTTTATAGTAATGGCAGCAAACAGGGAAGATGGAAATGATTTGGTCTTTAGCACCTTCACACCCAGACCTCATCCAAAACCAGACAAAAACAACATTGAATAATAAATATCTGCGTATCATTTGTAATCCTCTCTTTACCTTCCAACTCTGGTACATTTCCATCCAGTAATTTTTTGAGTGTTTCTAGCCATCCATCTTCTACCACTTTTCCATTTCCAAGTTGCGGGGGTTGCTGGAGCCAATCCCAGCTAACTCTGGGCCAGGGTGGGGTACCCTCTGGACAGGTCACCAGTCCATCACATGGCCAACAATTTAGAATCTAACTAATCTAAACATGAATGTCTTTGGATGGTGGGAGGAAACCCACACAGACACTTTACATATAGAACAGGTCTAGACCAAACTCTTTATAAAATGATTTAAAGAGACCCAACAGATCCCCCAATGAGCAAGCACTTGGCGACAGTGGCAAGGAAAAACTTCCTTTAAGAGGCAGAAACCTCAGGTAGAACCAGGCTCAGGGGGGTGGCCATCTGCCTCGACCAGTTGGGTTGAGAGTGAGAGAGAGAGAGAGAGCAAGAGAGGCACGGGGGGGTAGCATGGGGTGAGAATGAGTGTAAGAGATGGAGATATTCAAAACAGGTGTAGGCAGGAACATGATGCTACATGGAGTTAATGGAGATGGTGCTGTAGTATGGAATTCGTGAAGATATGGGAGCAGCAGGCGCTGCAGGAACATGGGATGGCAATTAGTCACCACCTGCAGGATGAGGACGGGGAAGGAGTCAGGAGTCCGCCCCCCAGATCAATACTGGAAGTTGGTTCCATAGAAGAGGAGCCTGATAACTGAAAGCTCTGCCTCCAGATTTACTCTTGGAGATGCTAGGATACACAAGTAAACCTCCGTCTAGAGAGCGGAGTGGCCTACTAGAACAGTAAGGAACTATGAGCTCTCTGAGATATAATGGAGCTTGGCCATTAAGAGCTTTATATGTTAAGGGAAGGATTTTAAATTCTACTCTGTATTTTACTGGCAGCCAATGAAGAGCAGCTAACACGGGAGAGATTTTCCTAGTTCCTGTTAATATTCGTGAAGCAGCGTTCAGAATCAACTGAAGGCCTTTCAGAGATTTGTTTGGACATCCAGATAGTAATGAGTTACAGTAGTCCAGCCTAGAAGTTACAAATGCATGGACTAGTTTTTCTGCATCATCCTGAGAGAGTATGTTTCTGATTTTCCTAATGTTTCTAAGGTGGAAGAAAGCTGCCATACTGACTTGTTTTATGTGAGGGACAAAGGACATACAGTGGAGCTGGAAACCAAAGTAATGTCATCCAGACTGATTAGATGATTAGATAGGGTTTCTCTCAGGTGCTTAGGGCTGAGTACAATAACTTCAGTTTTGTCAGAGTTGAGAAGTAAAATATTTTGGGTCATCCAGACTTTTATGTCTTCAAGACATGTCTGCAGTCTGACTATCTCACTGACTTCATTTGGCTTCATTGATAAGTACAGCTGAGCATGGTCTGCATAACTGTGAAGGTTGATGCTGTGTTTCCTGATAATGTTGCCTAGAGGAAGCAGATAAAGCGTAAAGAGGATTGGTCCAAGTACTGAACCCTGTGGGACTCCATAACTGAGTACAGTGCATGAGGAGGAGCTGTTGTTCGCATGAACAAACTGATGTCTATCTGAAGAATAGGATTTGAACCATCTTACAGTTCCTTTAATCCCAATTTCATGTTCCAGTCTCTGTAGTAAAATATTATGATCTATGGTGTCAAATGCAAATAATGAGTATGTATTGAAAAGGTTGTTCAGAGTCAGAGGTGTAGTTTCACCAGAGTGGAGGGCTGAGGTGAAAATTATCTGAAAAAATATTCATAAATTGTCCTCACGGGCACATAGTTTGAGCTTGCTACAGCATTTTTTACGAAGTAGTAGAGATTCTTGTCCTGTTTCAGACAATGTGTGTACTTTAATAGTGAGTCAAACTGAATTTGATCTGTGAGCCTCTGAAGGAAATGTCCACCGTCTATTTCTCCAATTTGCTCCAATTCAATTTCTCAGGAGAAAAGCAGATCTGTCTCTTTTCTTCACATCGCTCTCTTATCTGCTTTTTAGGCTCTAGAGACATCAAAAACCATCCACTGCTTCAGGAACTTGTTGTAGAGGTCACCATGTGGTCAGTTCTCTTTGTCATAAGTCGCCCCAGTTTGAGGGTTTCATTGAGCCAGAGATCAACTGGTTTTGGCCTCTCTGTCTCTGCTCTCAGGGTTTTGTCACAGCAACGCTGGAGCTACAGGTGACAGCTGCAGGTTTGAGCAATGACTTCCTGACAGACTGATCAAATGAAAAACACACACATAGACAGAGGCAAACACACACACAGTAGAATTACATAAAGAGACAGATACATATGCATACCTATACTCACACACAGACTATAAAATACAATACACTAAATACATACCATACATACCAGTACACGCCAAAAGTTTGGACACACTTTCCTATTCATTTGAATGAGAACGTGTGTCCAAACCTTTGGCCTGTACTGTATGTTAGATGTACACACAGACGCTGACTGACATACATATATACAATCACAGAATGCATTAAAGTCCATGTTGTCCACTTTGTTCATACATGAATGTGGGACACACACACACAGACAAACCACCCCCACAGCATCAGCCCTACCTGAGGCACTCTAAAAATTTCTTTGAGGGAATTTTCTAGTTCTTATTATTCCTCTTCAAAGATTTTTTTGTTTAATTTGCTATCCTGGCTGGATGCCCAAGTGTATGCCAGATAGAGCATTCTGCCTTGGGAAGAATGCAATACACCTCTAGCAGGTGAAAAACCAGAGTCCTTAAAAGTAAAGCACTTCTCTGACAGGCAAAGAATGTTTTAACCAAAAGAAAGTTCCTTTCATGTTGTAGTTGGATTAGACACACTTTCCCCTGATATGTGTATGTTTTTTGAACATCCATATAGATATGATATTGAAGTTTAAATAACTGCCTTTTCTCTATGGGAATGAAGTAGTGGTGGAAAATGTGATGATTTTATACATTATATAATGACCAAAAATTATCAAGACACCACACTACCAGGCAATTGATAAACAATGAAAGATGAAAGTCTGAACCAGGTCATCGTCCTATTAATAGTTACAACATGAAAGAAAACTCATGATACTTTGCTTTTGTGAGCAGTTTTAATCCTGAATGAATCAATGAAAGACTGCAAGTCTCCCTGACTTTGAAAAAACCAGGACACAGAGAACCACAATAGGTTTTTTTAATAAATGGCAATAAATGACAATTTCTGAAGCTGATGGCTCTCCTTGATATAAGTGTGACTTTGCCAGTATGGTTGCTGTGCTACAATGGGACTCAGAATCAGCAGAAACCAAGCTGGAATACAAACATCATTGCTACTGTCAGTCATGTAAGTTTGATTATAAATGACAGACAGTACAAGAGTGAAGTGTTCTTCGCATGAACTGTACTTGGAGGTTTGATGGTCCATGTAAATTAAATGTTGGCCTCAGTTGGACAGCAACACAGCTTCACCAGTGACAGAGAGATGGATGGGGGGGAGATAGAAGTTTTAAAATGGCCCATGATGCATAGGGTCTCTTATTGGGGTGATGCATGATGAGGGGTTTCATAGTTAAAATGCTTCCCAGGTTTCTGACTAAATTCCCCTTTTAATTTTATGTCAACTTGCAGTGACATACAGTACAGGCCAATAGTTTGGACACACCTTCTCATTCAAATGAATAGGAAAATGTGTCCAAACTTTTGGCCTGTACTATATGTGGAGACTAATATTGAGATTGACATAATGAGCTGTATTGTTGGGTGGACAAACACCAACCCCAATATTAACTAAATAAAACTGTATGAAATGCCCAAGAGCCAGTCATTACGGATCACTGCTTAATCTCTTGCACCCATTCAGTGGAGGTTAATCAACTGAGACCTCAATGTACTTTGAGACTGACTGGCAGCAGAGAAAATTCACTCTTCAGTATGTGACTCAGACATCAGTTGAATTGGGCTACTGCTCTATACAGCTGACAGACACAATGGGAGCTTTGACTTTGCTCTGCAGGGACACTAGAGACCTGCATTTGACATGCTCATGAAAATCCCAGAGAGGAACGTCACCTCAGCAGCTCTGCCAGTTAAAAGGAAGGAATACATCTTTAGCATCTGAAATTTAACAAGATCAAATCGGGCCACAGGTCTCAATCCAAACTGTGTAGCTCACAGGTCTATCTGCAGGCACTGTGGTTAATCCGTGGATCTGATAGTTTATAAAGTCGGTTAAATAACATACATAATAGAGGAAATCTAAATGATCTAAAATGTGAACATATTAAAATTTCATTTTTAATCAGACAGGAATTAGACTGTTTGGAGTTCTGTTTTGAGTGTTTGGATGCTTCTTTTTTTATTGCTATTATTTTGGGGGACAGCCAGATGTTTAATGTGCAACTTATAAACTATTTGTGTTCAGCAGATCTGCTCAGAATTTTATCGTAAAACAATTAAACACATCAGTCTGTGTTCAGGTAGGTCTTATATGTTACCATATCATTATATCCAATACGTCACACAGCAATAATTATTGTGGCCATTCTGGGTGAGGGGTTAATTTTGGAAAATTATTCATTTGGGTGGGTGGCAGGTAAGTCATTTTAACCATATATGCGGATTTGGATGAAATCAGAATTCAAAAATCACCAACTCCCACAGAATTAAGTCCTGCATAGGTTGTGAATGGAGCTGCAGCTAGAGTCACTTTGGATCCATCCAAGCCTCCACACAACTTGTGTCTTTTCTTAAAAGCCTGAACTCAGCAGCCAAATTTCTCCAGCTGTAAATCAGCAGACCTTAAGTACAATAACTCCTGTCTCACCTCTCTCCATCGTCTGCAACTGACGTCTAAAGTGCCATGAATAATTCAGCCTCACAGATTGAGCCAGTGGTGGTTTAGTGCCTTTTAAGCCACCATGCCACCTTTAAATAGCTCCTCCAATGACAAATGAACATTAATTGCATTACCGACTGTGCTGAGAGACATTTTATTATACTGCCTGTGACTAATGACCAACGCAGGACAAATAACACAGATTGATAGCTAAAAGGCAGACATGCATTCATAACCGGGAAGGCAGTTGAGTCCATAATGAGGCATCCTCACAGTGGATGAAGTGTCCAGCTGGACAGTGATGTGGTGGACTTCAGACTAATGGATGACCCGAGCTAATCGACTGGCAGAAACTAAACCCAGAAAAATGATTAATGGGAACATGTCACAGATGTTCACAGATGTTTAGAAAATCACATTACTGCCTTTAGACCAGGCAGCAAGGCGGCATGGTATTTAGTGCTACTGGTCCACAAGAAGTTTGTGGGTTTGGTTCCCGGTCCTGTGCGGCGTTTGCATAAATTAACGACTACAGACCACATAGACACAAAGGATGCTGGTTTTCACATAGAAAAAAATCATGATAAGGCAGACATGCATATATTTTAACCACAGTCCTTGGTTTTGAAGCATTACGGAACCTCTGTTTCATTTTCCCTGCTTTAATCCATCAGCACTGTGAAGTATTCCCAGCCCAGAAAGACAAGCCCTCTGTGGAAATCAGACTGTAGGTCCACTCACTGTGCAGGCTTCACATTATTGATGAAAGTCCAACTAACTGCCCTGTATGATTCTTCCTGTTGCTCCTGAAACTTGTGCATTGCTAAGTTAGACTAAATGAGATGGGTGTCTCCACCTCAGAGTAGCATCTGCAGCTGTTTTCTGTTTGCTGATGATGAGCAAGCTTTTGGCTGTCATAGTGTCTATTAGAAGAAGTTAAACTTTGCTGCAGACTGTTTAATCCCAAGAGTCTCTTCCAAAGTGAAGTGAGAACCCTCATATACTGTAAACAAAGATGGACTGATGTCATTAACAGGTTTCTGAAGAGCACTTCTGAAATTCAGACTGAGCAGTTTTGTTGTTGCCATTCTAATACTTTCGAAGTTTTATATGAGCATCAATCAATTTGATTGATTCAGTGTTGTGAGTATAGCGCTGTCCCCCCACAATAAGAAGGGCCTGGTTCCTTACTGTTCGGAGTATGCATGTTATCCTCGTGTCTGCATGGGTTTCCTTCGGGTACTCCGGTTCCCCACCCCTCGTCCAATGTGTACTGTGATTGGCTCCAGCAGCCCAGTGGCCCCGGATACGGATAAAGATGATGAAGATGAGCGAGTGAGTGAATTTTGTGAGTAACCAGGGTGTCCAGTCCTGATCAATTAGACCAGTCCTGTCCTGAGCAGGGAGTCCAGGGTGGTGGGTGGGTGGTGTAGGGGCGGTGGGGGACAGGCAGGTTCAGGCAGGAGGTTTTCCACTGCAGCAGAAAGATGGACAAGTGAGGTGGTGGGTCAGTAGGAAATGGAAAGTAGGGCAGCTACACACAGCTGGAGACACACAAAGACAGACTGAGTGGACAACTGGGGACACCATGAGCCTCGAGAGCAGACTGCAGCAGACCATAACATCAACAGCTGTCACCCAGTTCAGGACAGCAGCATTATTATCCTAAATCACACCTACTTACATTTTTGACATAATGGGCAGCTCCTGCACACAGAACACACTGATACTGAGTCTTTGAATATTCCTTGTAACAGGTGCGTTTGAGGTCCAGGTGCAGCATACAATACAACAGCCACAGTTGATCCTAATTTTTGTTTTTGTGTGTTACTTAAACAGTTAAGAATGTGTGTATGACCCTGAATCCTCTGATTCTGACCAAGTGAACCAAACCAGGCAGCAGATAAGTCTAGGGGACCCCCGTGCTATTTTTGCAACACTGAAAAAAACATTTTATTTGGAAGTTTTCATTTTATAATGAAGTAGCACAAATAACAAAGCAGCTTTCCACTCCAACAGCTTAAGATGTAAAAGAAAGATAGATAGATAAATAGAAGAAAATTGAAAAAAAAAAAAAAAAATTAAAGGGAACAGGGCATTAGAGTTAACACAATTAACAGCAGCTGCTAACAGACAGTGTATTACATTTACTGAAATAAACATACACGTACAGTACCCATAGAAATATAAATTGTGCTGCACAGTCATGAATTAATTTCTAATATTGGCTGAAATAAACATCAGTTGAATATCCATAAGAGTCCAGAACATTAACTTAAATTACTTTTAATATGATCCAATGAGACTGGTTAACCAAACCTAGTTTAGCTATGACCTCAATGAGCAGGAATCCATCATCGCTATCCACCAACTGCTGCCTGCTGGCATCATTATCAGCCCTAAACCTTGCTCTATCAAGACTAGCTGAGTCTGTTGTCCAACCCCGATTGCTTGGCAACAACTGCATCCCAGAGAGCTACCCCAACTCTACAAGTTCAGGTCCAACATAAACCAATTCAGCTCTGAGACAATGCTGCAGAAGAGGACACTGTTTGTCATAAGAGCTGATGTTGGATAGTTGGTTTTTTTTTTTTTTTTTTTTTTTTTTTTTTGTCTTAGAAAGGACCCAAACTAAGTCAAATGTATGTCAGCAGAGGCCATGATAATGAGAGGGGATAATACGTTGACACAATTTGCTAGTGTAGCAACATTTAAAAGGACACATCATCATAGTTTCACTCCAGCAGAGCCAAATACATGCAGCTGTTTCCTTGGTAACTTGTCTGTGATCAAGTTAACGGCAGAAATTCACACAGACTTATGGCCCTGAAACTGACCCCATCTTCGCAACGGCCTCTGACATTTATTGTTCAGGATGGTAACTATGCTTAATGACACAACATGGACTGTGAGTTGCTTTCTATTTGTCAGAGTATAGACCTTGAGTCAGTCTGCTAATTAGTGCTAACATAAAGTAACACAGGCACCATGGTGGCGTAGTGGTTAGTGCCGTCGCCTCACAATAAGAAGGGCATGGGTTTGGTTCCTGGCCTGAGGCCTTTCTGTGTGGCGTTTGCATGTTCTCCCTGTGTCTGTGTGGGTTTCCTCCAGGTATTCCACTTTCCTCCCATGTCCAAAGACATCATTGTCTGTAGGTGGGAGTGGTTGTTTGTGTCTTTGTGTGTTGGCCCTGTGACGGACTGGCAACCTGTCCAGAGTGTAGCAATAGTCATGGAGGTCTATTACTTTATTTTGCAGTTCAGAAGTCAAACTGACACTGAAATTTCATGTGATGACCAGTCAGTGTAATTCTCTAGTTTATCAGTCTAGACAAGTTAGCTCTCAGGAGGCTGTGATAATCAGACACAGATGTTCAATCTGCACCAGATATTCTGTCTCTGTGCTGTATTCAGAGTAAGTGTTGGCATCATAATAAATGAAGTGTCTCTGCACGATTCCTTCATGTCCTTTGTCTTTTTAGAGACTGGCTGGCTGAGGCATTTGGCTTTCAGACAATGGCCTGTGGAGAAGAAACAATAAATTTGATTTTCATCTCCCCCAGGAAACTCTATTCAATCCGGTGACAATGGAGAGTGTCAGCCTATTCATTGTCAGCATGGCCCTCATTGTGTAGACATGTTTGGTGCATTTGCAAAATTGTCTGGTCGGGGCATAAATAATACTTTCAGGATGGGTGGATGGAGCGCTGGTGATGACCTTTCCTCTTAACCCAATGACTCAAATGAGATTCATATCTGCAGGGGAACAGGGCAGACGACCTTAGCACTTCACCAGATTAAATTGGAAGTCACACTGGTTGTGTGCGTGAATGTGTGAGCTTTGTGGGTGTGTGCGTGGTCCCAGGACAGGTAGCCGATCTGGTTGGTAACTACCATGAGGGGCGTGCCGACTGCATCTGTCAGTGTTTATGCAAACATGTCCTGGTGGAGGTATCACAGCATCTGTGACAGCAAGGAGAAATGTGACACTGTCGGGCAACTTGTCTCACACAGTGTGTTACATCAGAATGACTTGAACACCATTTATTCTAATGAGGGACACTTATTTTGAGTTATTTATTGTTATCTTGTCTTTTTATCTCTGGTTCATGGCTCAGTGTTAGTGTGCATACCTTGCATGCAGATGCCCCGGATTCACACCCCAGACACAAGGCAAGCAAATGGTAGGCTTGTGCTGGTCTCAAACCTGGATCAATGGGGAGGGGTTGTGATAGGAAGGACATGCGGGAAAGAGAAGGGTCCAACTGTAATGGCTATATTGTTAAGTTAGAGTTTTAAATTGGACTGCAAAAAGGTGCAGAGACAGGGAGTTTAGTCCAAGTTGGTTTATTGTAAACCACAAAAAGGAAAAACAGGGCTGGTGGTGGCTGTAGACAGCTGGCTGGAGTAGATTCTATAGGTGGCTGGCAAACAGAAACTGCACTGGAGGACACAGAGGTACTGGAGGCCCACAGGAGAACTGCATAAAACAGAGAATCAGGGATGTACAGGAAAAAGAAGGTCTGCCTCAGGATTCACAAATGCTAGTCTAGGAGCTAAGCACTGCGCTAGCAACAGGAATAATCTGGCACAGGAGTGGAGACTTGACCAGGCTTTTATGGCAGGAATGATTCGTGGATGTGAAACAGGTGAGCCTCGTCACAAAGCTGCACAACCAACCCGTGAGCTTCATTTCAGAGCCACACAACCAGCCACACCCTCCACAGCACACTCACTCTGTCTGAAAAAACAGAAAGGGGAGGGGTAGGAAGAGAACAGAAAAATAAACCCATGATATATATTCATCTTTTGGTTCTACTAGTGCCCTACTGTCAACCTTTGAAGTCTCTTACTTACTAACCAATGGAGCATGTGCTCAGGTCAAAACTTTATTTGGTCCAATAATCACTCAGCTGTGTTGCTAGCTCTTTAGCAAACATCAGTATGCTAATACATGTTGATACTTACATATTAGTATTTAGCCCAAACCACAGGCTCACATTGAGGCTAGCTTGGCTGTATGTCTGTGTATATTCTCATTCATCCAGGTCATGGTCATATCCAGCCAACAATTGAATCAAAAGCAACTGGACTTAGGACTTAGGTTTGCCAGAGATGTTAGTGAAGTCTGACCTCATGTAACTCCAATGACCATAACAACTGACGTTCACCAGTGGGCTCATATGAATCCTAACGATGGACATCAGTGAAACTCCATTAATGGGCTATTGTCTCAGGGAGTTTTTTGAACACCCACAGAGGTTAAATACCTGAATCCAACTCCACTGTTTTGTCAGACTAGTGAGGACTAGCAAGACCGATGTGTTATGAACTGATGAAGCCCCTTGGATAAGAGGTGAAACGTCTTCTTTGACAAACCTAAGTCCTAAATCCAGTTGCTTTTGATTGAATTGTTGGCCGGAAATAGCTTGGCTGTAGTTTTGTGGTCTGCACATTTTCTGCCCAGACTTTCAGCTGCTTACTTCCTTTGCTTCTTTAATGGTTGCTTTGCTTTGTCTTGTCCCTAATGCATGTCCAGTCCAGTTGGCATCGTCATTATAATCTTCATCATCACTTCTCAGGAGCAAGAGGTGGAATGAGGGGTGGTGTTATGGGGCTTAAACCCTGGAAATTTCCTCAAAATGCTTTTTATAGAGTAGATTATTTCATGTAAACTTGGCATCATTTCCCCTCAGTCTCCCTGACTCAACTGGAAAGCAGCTCAGGGGAGAGAGACTTTATTTTATGAACCTTTGCCTGTTTTGCAGTTAAACCCTGCTAATTACACACAGAGGAAAAAGTAACAATTAGCCAACACGTCCACTGAGACACTGCACCATGGCTGCTTCACTGCATGTCTGTGCCAGCGACGTATTGGGTTGCTAATGGATTTTAACCCACTGATGGACAAGATAGCAGGAACAGAGGGCTGAGACATTAATATTTACCAGCCTTGAGGGAGACAGCCTAGATGGGGCCATTTTCAATAAAACATGTCACCAGTAAAGCGACCACTCCCTTGTGCTGTTTCTTTCCCTCCATTTTACCTATAACTAGATTTACAGTGGGAGTGTATTGTATTAATCTTTGGGCTGGTTTTGAGTGTGTTGTCTTTGTAAAACGAGCTGAGCAGTCATGGCAGGTTAATGGCTGTGGTGTAATCCATTTTATCCCTGGGTCCAGGGAATAAATCAATAGACTATAAAATTCTGCTTCGGTTACAATGTGGGTTAAAACATGACCAGGGTGGAATCCGGCAGAGTAAAGGCTTTTACCCAGAATACCTGTGCACCTGTCATCATGCAGTTTCTCAGACATACAGTCATAGGTTAAAGTGGTGGATGATTTGAGGTTCTTGGCACCAGACAGATGAAAGTGCTCAGCACTATCTGAAGAGACCTCTGGTCCAGACGGACATGAAAGCATTATCATCGATTTCTACTGGAGATTATGTGGGCATATCATTTATATTGTAACAGTATCTGGTTGAGAGAGCTGGCTGGCACTCACACAGCACATAGACATGTAGTATTTATAACATCAGCTGCAGTTCTTCTGCAGTGGCATGAAAGTGTGGCATTAGTTCTCATGTTCTTCAGGTAAGTTTCCCTTTTCTACCCTCCCTACAGCCACCTGATAACACCTCCACTTCAGTATGAGCTGACACAACTGTTTTCTGCTGACTCTGACATCTGCCTTGACCGGTTGGGTTGAGAGTGGGAGAGAGCGAGAGAGTGAGAGAGGCATGGGGTGTAGGCAGGAACATGATGCTACATGAAGTTCATGGAGATGAGCTGTAGTACAGAATTCATTACTGGCAGCCAATGAAGAGCAGCTAACACGGGAGAGATATGATCTCTTTTCCTAGTTCCTGTTAATATTCGTGCAGCAGTGTTCTGAATCAACTGAAGGCCTTTCAGAGATTTGTTTGGACATCCAGATAGTAATGAGTTACAGTAGTCCAGCCTAGAAGTAACAAATGCATGGACTAGTTTTTCTGCATCAGCCTGAGAGAAGATGTTTCTGATTGTCCTAATGTTTCTAAGGTGTAAGAAAGCTGCCCTACTGGCTTGTTTTATGTGAGAGAAAAAGGATATGTCCTGGTCCAAGGTTTCTTACAGTGGAGCTGGAAGCCAAAGTAATGCCATCCAGACTGATTAGATGATTAGATCGGGTTTCTCTGAGGTGCTTAGGGCCGAGTACAATAGCTTCAGTTTCGTCAGAGTTGAGAGGTAAAACATTTTGGGTAATCCAGACTTTTATGTTTTCAAGACATGTCTGCATTCTGACTATCTGACTGACTTCATTGATAGGTACAGCTGAGTATCGTCTGCATAACAGTGAAAGTTTTTGCTGTGTTTCCTGATAATGTTGCCAAGAGGAAGCAGATAAAGTGTAAAACGTATTAGTCCAAGTACTGAACCCCTCCATAAATGACTACAGTGCATGATGAGGCGGAGCTGCTGTTAACATGAACAAACTGATGTCTATCTGATAAATAGGATTTGAACCACCTTAGCGCAGTTCCTTTGATCCCAATTTCATGTTCCAGTCTCCGTAGTAAAATATTATGATCTATGGTGTCGAATGCAGCACTAAGATCTAAAAGGAGAAGTATGGAGGCTGTCTGAAGCCATTAGAATGTCATTGGAGCCTTTAACCAGCGCTGTTTCTGTGCTATGATGGGCTCTAAATCCTGACTGAAACTCTTCAAACAAACTGTTGCCGTCCAGATGGTCGTGTAGTTGTTTTGCTACGGCTTTCTCAATGATTTTAGAAATGACTGGAACGTTCAATAAGGGTCTATAGTTTGCCAAAACATCTGGATCAAGATTTGGCTTTTTAAGCTGGGGTTTGATGACTGTGGTCTTAAGAGTCTGAGGTACATAACCCAAAGATAAGGTCAAATTAATCAGATCTAGAATGAACAGCTCAATTAAGTAAAAAATCTCCTGAAAGAGGCTAGTTGGTACTGGGTGTAATAGACAGGTTGACGGTCTAGATGATGAAACTATAGAAGCTAGCTCTGAGAGATTCAGAGGTGATTCCAGATGTAAAAGGCATTGCAGTTGATTCGGAAGTTGCTGTATTCAGTAGAAGATTATTGTCTAATGCAAATAAGAGCTGATGAATTCTTTCTCTGATCGTGAGAATTTTATCTGTAAAAAAGTTAATAAAATCATCACTGCTTAGAGCTAAGGGGATCACTGGTTCAACTAAGCTATGGCTCTCTGTCAGCCTGGCTACAGTGCTGAAGAGAAACCTGGGGTTGTCCTTGTTTTCTTGTATTAGTGCTGAGTAATATGATTTTCTAGCACTGCTGAGAGGTTAGGGTTAGGGTTTCATATGTTTTTAAGCTATCTTTTCCAGGCTCTGTGAGACTCTTCCGACTTAGTGGAACGCCAATTTCTTTCTAATTTCCTTGATGTCTGCTTTAAGGCACGGATTTGGGAATTATACCAGGGAACCAGCCTCCTCTGTTTGATTACTTTCTTTTTGAGAGTGGCGGCATCGTCAAGATTTGAACACAGTGTGGCCATAGTGCTAATCACAAGGTCATCAACCTGCGTATGGGAGATATCCTCCTTTGAATTTAGATATGACATTGTTGGGAATGATGACCAAATGTTCTCTTTAAATTTAGCCACAGCATCTTCAGATAAACATCTTCTACGGCGGAATTTATTCCTCAATGCTGTGCAGTCCATTAAAGTAAACTCAAATGTAATAAGGTAATGGTCAGTCAGGAGAGAGTTTTGAGGAAAAATTGTTAGCTTGTCAATTTCAATGGCATATGTTGGAACAAGATCAAGGATATGATTGTAGAAGTGAGTGGGTTCATTCACAGAGAGGGGAGAACCTGTTGGAAACGTGAACTGGTCGGTGGTGAACCGGGGGCTGCTGCCTACGACTATGCCTCTCGTCTCGGACAGTCACCCAGCCGCCCTGACTAGGGGGGGAGAACTATCTCGGCTGCCGTAGGAGCTGGTCTAGATCGGCCCACACTGGCTACAGGGGGGATCCGCGACTAACTCGCAAATTTTCGCCTCCGTTTCTACCATCATCCTGCATCTATGACAAGAGGTGCTATCATAAAAGGAGGCAGAAGAATAACTACACATGAGGCACACAGAACAGGAGAGGAGAGGAGGAGGAGAAGGAGGAAGAGAGAGTGGAGACAGAGAACTAGAGGACATTGCTAATTGTGTGGTTTGATTAGCAGATCAACAGAATCGGCTATAAGCTTAGGTAAGGGGAGAGATATTGAGTTTTATACCAGTGTTAGTGTGACAACAATTTGCTGTCGGATTAATCGAGTGAATAGGAAAGAATAGCAGAGACAACACACAAGGTAACACAGACCACCAGTGACCGGAAATGACGTAACACGCTTACCGCTTAATAACTTCGCAATGCATTTTGTAGACTGTGCTACCTGAGTTTGAAAGAAATATATGATGTTTTGATTGTATTTTGAATTGGTAAAAGTGAATATATGTGACCTGAACACCGAAGCGAGTACTTTTTATTCCACTGCATTGTATCTGTTTTACAGATTCAGATCTGTCACAAGGTCCGATAGCAACACACACACACATATATATACACATATGTATATATATATACATGTGTGTGTGTCTTAATTTCTCTCTTTCCCCAGACCACGAGAAATTCGAATTTAGCATTGAAACTAAATATATGTTGATGAAACTCACACATCACGCGTTTGAGTAGCTGTGCTGGACAGGTGTCGTTTGTTCAGGATTGTCGATATGAGTCAAATATTTCGTTGTAAAAATTATGTGACCATATTTGATCATATGCCCGGTTCAGGTAAAAATAACGCAACTGACTAAAGGATGCCTGATGCCAGTAGTAAATCATACTTAGCATATTTTAACAAATCATGTTTTATAATGTATACACCATAGTAGTCTATATTGAATGTTGCCAAAAGATTGTATTACATTATATGGTGATGCAGTGAGACATTTATATCTGTGTATAGAAATATTTTAGCGATAAAAAGTGAAATGTGTGCAATTTTGGTTCTTGGTTCTTTTTTTTTCTTTTTTTTTTTTTTTTTGTACTTCAATGACTCATATTTTGCTGTATGTTGTTGTTTTTGTTGTTGTTGCTTAAATCTTTATTACCCTTAAAATTAATTCAGTTATTCAAAATTTGTAATTTATGTATTTTTTCCATTTATTAAAATAAATAGTACGCATTATTTATAATGCAATTTTTTAATCACTCAAAGCAGTCTTGGTTTTTTTATGGCAAAAGTGTGGCTGTTGTGCCAGCTGACCCTGCCATCAGTGATGATGGGGGCTCAGAGGATGATGTTGTGGCAGACCAACACTTTGTCCCACCCACCCATATCCATGACATTGGCCCCTCTCCTAAAAGGATTATCTGTGTGGAGGCTGTAATTGAGGTAGGGGAAGAGGAGAAACAGGCAGCACCACAAGCCAGGATGCCTGTAAATAACGGATATGACTGTGGTATAAATTATGGTTTCTATAAAATACCTCGAGCATCATTGTTATCATATTATCAACAACAGAAAGTAGTACAACTATGACTAATAATAATAATAAAAATGTTTAAATTATTAGTCGTAGTTGTACAATTGATTACGCAGGTCCATGTCTTCCTGACTGGATCTCAGTCTTTCCACGGTTTCTGGACACACCAGGACATCTTCATTAGTTGAATCCCTGAAATATCCCACGCAGCGTGCAGTGTCACTCATCCTTTCTATGCACTGCATTTTGGCATTACAGATAGAACAAGATTTCAAGCTCCTGTTTGGTGAGGTCACTGCCAACAAATTCTTGGAAAGGTGGCCCACCAATTTCAAAGCAAATGTTTAAAAGGAAAGCCATGGATTGGTGCCTGCCATAGAGCTCTTGGAATTAATGCCCAATGCTGAGTCAGATGCTCAAGCTGAATGGTATGACTGGAACTGTTTTTAATTGCTGTTGTTGGTTATGCAGGTTCATTTGGGAGCCCTTGACGAACTCTTTAAGGGCCGTTATGTCTTTGGTATATCATACAGTTTTTCCCTGGCTAACTTTTTCACTTTTCTACAAACAACCATTTACAACACTGATGCTGGAGAAACAAAGCAAACTACAAGCGTCTCTGTATTGGCAGGATTCTTCATTTTAAAATATGGGCAAGTGGGATGCTCACGTTGTTTTGGTTGCTTTTCTGGTTTTATGCAGCATCTACACAAGTGTCATCTAAGCGGTTCATTTGAGTCTGGAGAAGAAAATGATTTTGATGTTCTGAGTTAAAGGCAGCAGGTGTAGGCCAAACGTAATGAATTCTGTAGTGATTTCCATTGAAGAGATTGTTCAAGATATCCAGCAACATGCTGAAGAAACTGTCATTGAGTTGAAGCATGTCTTCTTGAGGAGTTAGAGAATCCTTTCACAATTCTTAATTCAGAATACAAGCAATCAAACTTGATGGTTATGTCATTGAGGGCGCTATAGGCAATGCATGGTCTGAAGGATCCATCCCTCTTAGTGCCGAAGAAAAACCCTGCTCCAGCAGCTGACAAAGAGTAAGGCCCGCCTTCAGTGATGTCTGGATGCAGTCGGTCATAGCCGCCCCCTCTCCGGGATCAGGTCAAATATGGTCTATGTGGGTTAGTGACATGGCTTTGGTTTTGCTAAATACCTCTCGGAGGTGGTGGTAACAGGAGGGTACGGATCTCAGGTCAGTCTAGGAGTCTGTGGCAACGTGGAGAGAAACATGGTTAATGGTAGACACATGATTCCCCTGGTTCAGATTGTACTCACAATGTATGACACAGTCCCCCTCCCCATCCTAAGATCTCTCCGGTTCTCAAGTTAATGTGCGGATTGTGTCTGCACAGCCAGGGATGGCCAAGAATCAGTGTCTGAAGGTGACTGAATAAGGTAAAAGTTCATGCGCTCTTGATGACCGTGAGTTCCTTGCCGTTGAGTGCTCTGGCTTTGATGGGCTTGGTTAATGTCTCCGAATTGAGCCTCAATTTGGCAGCCAAATCCCAGGCCATCAGGCCCCTGTTTGGTGAGGTCTTTGAGTGCCCTGAGGTCGGTGGTGGTGGTATGGTGAGTTACCTTAACTGAGGTGAGGATACGCGGAGGGGGGCCGGGCACTGAGGGTGGGCTCACTGGTTTGGACCTTTTGGCAGGACCGGCAGTGACGTGATCGGGCTCCCCGCAGTACAAACAACGGCCCTCGTGCTGTCGTCGCTGTCACTCCTCCGGTGACAGACAGGTCCTACCGAGTTGCATGGGCTCAGTCGCCCCTGCTGTGGGTCCAAGTGAAAGTCGTTTGGAAGCTGAGCCTCAGGCTTCTGGTCCATCCAGTGCCAGGGAACGTCGATACCTCTCCAACAGTGGTCAACCTCCCTGATGCTGACGGAGTTTGTTGATCCGGTTGTCTGTCCAGATGGCCAGGGCAATGAGGGAGTCAGGTCTGACAGGTCGAAGGGAACCAATAGCTCCCGTATGGGACCAAACAGTCCTTTCAGGAAGACGTCGTATAAAGCTGTGGAGGTCCATCCACTCTCTGCTGCCAGGGTGCGGAAGCCAATGGCGCAGTTACATACCAAGCCTTTGCCCTCTCTGTGGACGCTGGATGAAAAGCCTTTTGGAGGGTGGCTTGAAACACGGGAAGAGAGTGGCAGAGTGGAGAATCACACCCCCACTCTGCTGTGGCCCAGGCTCTCGCTCTCCTGGTCAGGTGAGAAACCATGAAGGCAATCTTGGAGCGGTCCATGGTCAATGCATGGGGGGAGTGTTCAAAGTGCATGGAGCAGTCGATGAGGAAGGTCCTACAAAGCCCTGGCTCCCCAGAGAAGTGCTCTCGGGGTGCTGATTCCTGTCCTGGTGATGGGCTCAACATGAACAGGAGCAGCTGCCGTGAGTGGATGATCCGGTGCGATGGGTGAGTTGTGGGTCTGCTGCAGGTGTCCGAGCAGATCTTGCATTTGGGATAACAGCTGACCTAGCTGTGTAGCCATCACCACCTGAACCTCCTCCTGGCAGGAGAGTCGGGTTTCATGTGCCCGCAGTACGGCTGTCAGCTGGCCAGTCTCTGCTGAGTCCATACTGGCCAGAGTGTACTGTCAGACAGGGACTCAAGGCAGGACTCAGACACGGAGATCTTATGACTCTCAGATTTTATTGGAACACCGATGACCTCAAAATAGAGTGACAAAACAAAAGGCTGTGAAAATTATTTGCTCTATCCTGGGGTCACAAAAAAAACCACTCCAGGTGGAGGGAAAAAGGCTAATAAATAAAAGGGGCAAAAGGGCCAATACAAAATGCTCTGTGAGGAGGCAATCCTGACCTAATAAGGAAAATAACGATAATCTATTGAAGTTACTGCTCAAAAAATCCGACTCACTCATGAAGAGGAATCTACTGGCTATGAACTTTAACTGGGAAAAAAAAACATCTAAACTAAGGTACAAAATTTACAAAAAAATAAATAAATAAATAAATCACTTGAAAAAGCTGACTTTCAAACAGAATTCTCCAAAGATCCTTCCAAAATAGTGTGACACACCAAAGACACCCATACTGCTCACTGTGAAAAAAAAGGCTCGTAATCCATCTTCCTTACGTCTTCTGCGTGATGTCCATGCTTATTGAATTCACTGACATATTTTCATACAGCTGGGAGTTGATGTGATGCATGACATTTTGGAAAGGGTGGCCCAGTATGAACTGAAGATATTATTTTTGTATTTTAAAAGAGCAACACGTTACACTGGGGGAGCCGAATTTGAGAATACAAAGTTTTGATAATGGATTCATGGAGAGAAGCAATAGGTCAGTGGCTGTGAATTTAGGTGGAGTGTCTAATGTTCCACAAACTGCTCAGAACATTATATCCCCAGAAAAAACTTTCACCAAAGCCCCTGTGCTTCAGAGCTGGTGCATGTGGTATGAGTGTTAGCACAATTCTTTCAAGAAACAGCTAAAATTCTTTAAAAATCTCAAACCCTAGCTAAAAAACAGAATCATATGGCAAACATTTGGCGATCTTCAACAACTTTTAACATTGGTCATTGGACATAGCTCCAGGAAAAATGGTGTCTTTTGAAATGGTAAAAGGAGCTTCTGGAATTGCATGTCAATGCAACTGAACAGTAATGTTCAAGTTATGATTATAAGTGAATTGGGCTCAAGACAAGACAAGGTTTTGTTTACCGCTGACATTTGGTTATTTGAAGCAAAGTTGGATCTGAATTGTCTCCCTTTTACCAGATTGTGTTACTTCTGATAATGCATAAGAAATTGTTGCTGCTCACTTCACCTCTATTTACAGTAACTGTTCAAGAACATTTCCATGCATATGAAGTGACCAGGACAAAGCAAGATTTTGTAGTCTTTCATGTTGACAACATGCATTATCTCAGGCCTGCTGGCATACAAATGTCTTATGGAGTGAATGACACAGCTCTCTTTGTTGTACCATATAGTTTTCTCAGGTGAACACTGTCTTTTAAAAATAACATTGTAGTCAAGGCAAGTATGAGTAACTGTTATTTCACTGACAAAACATAACATTGTATGTTTGTGTTTATTTCCATTTGAGAGGTTGGATCACAGCAATTCAGTAATATAGCATATGACCAAGATGTAAAAAAATAACACTGTAGAGAAATACATTTTAAATATTAAAAAACATTAGAGGAATAAAAAAAAAAAAACTACATGTGGAGTAAAATTAACTGTGTAATCATGATCATCTTACTCTGAACAGTGTGAATAAGCCACAGTTAAATATCTTTACAAATTTCATTGTTAATTTTGACACTGAACTGATGAATTAATTGAAAAGCTGACACTGGCCAAAGAATAAATTTTACTCTATTTTTGAGTGGGACTAAATGTTATCTGAAACAGAATTGACCTTTCGCAAAAGCCTCGCCCCCCCTTAGTGACTGTTGCTATGCCCGTCAGGCTTCTTGACGCCACCGGGGGGTCAGCACAGCGTTATGGCAGGGGGAAGAAGAGCGAGCTAGGAACTCTTTTTGTAGCAATACCGGCGGGATATCGTCCAGGTTGAGGCAAAAGGGGTTGCAATATGCAGTGGAGTAATATATTCATAATATTAAACTACACAAAGAAGGGGACACTGCGACTGTCGAAGCAAAAGCATACAGGCCAATGGCTAAATCAGAGAAACCTCATGACCCAAGATTTGTAGTATTCTTCTTGTAGTAACCCTAACCCTAACCCCTAACCCTAACCCTATATACGTATTACAAAAAACTTAATTGAAATACATATTTTAAATACAAGTAATTAAAATACTGCCCATCTCTGTTTACAGTACCTGGTTTCTATTAGATTGTATACCATAAAGTTATATCAACCTTTATTTAACCAGCAAGTTAGAGTAACATTATTGTAACATGAATATAACAATAACATGTATTAACAGGTTGAATATAAAGTTATATACTCCATTTCAAATAAAAAATTATTGGCATGTAACTTATTAGGCCTAATGTTACGTTTTTGGGTGGTTTTCTACAGCCTCATAGCTCAGACTAGGGATCAGGCCGAAAAAAGCTGCACCAACTGTCCCGATCTATCCTGTCCTGTCTTGTTGGTGCAATAATTGCATGCATGCAGAGGAAGCACCGCTAGCACCGCTAATGCTTACACGGTTAATGCTAGCGATACCCTGCGCTCTCCACCTCCACAGTACCTCCTCGTTGGTAGACTTCATGGTAAGACCGGTAAGATTTTTCCAGCCGGATCTTCATGGAGGCCTCCATCTTCTTCCTCCTTTGCTCTTTTTCCTGCAGACTCTGCATCAGGTTGTCCCTGATCTGGAGACAATGCTGATGAAGTTCTTCCTCCTTCTCATTAAGAGCTGTTTTGAGGGAGGTGTTCTCTTCTTGCATGCAGGTTTTCTCCAGCTGAAACTGAAGACGATGACTTTGAAGTTCTTCCTCCTTCTTGTTCAGAGCTGTTTTGAGGGCGGTGTTCTCTTTTTGCAGGGAGGTTTTGTCCAGCTGAAACTGCAGATGATGACGGTGAAGGTCTTCCTCCTTCTTGCTCAGAGCTGATTTGATCAGGTTGTTCTCTTTCTCCAGTAAGGTTTTCTTTTGTAGGAAGTGGAGCTCTGTCTTCAGCTGATCTTGTGCCTTTTTGAGGGCGGCTCGGACTTCGCTGGACTCTATTCTGGCTTCCTCCAGCTGGACTTGATGGGACGCCTGGAATTTCTCCAGAATTGTTTTTGCATCCTCCTTCTCTTTCTGAAGTGTGGTCTTCAGCTTGTCCAACTATTCCTTCAGGTTGTCAGTTTGAGTCCTCTCAGACACAAGGTCATTCTTCAGCTCTTTTGTTTGTGAGTCTTGATGAAGGCGCTGGTCCTCCAGCAAACGAGTTGCCTTCTCCACCTCTTTGTCAGCCATGTTGCGCAGCTGTTTGACAATATGAACCTCCAGCTTCTTTGCCTCCATCTCTTGCTGAAAGGCCTCCTTTTTTTTTTGGACGGCCTCCAGTTTAATTTGAAGGTCCCTGTTTTGGATGGTCTGATGCTCAAGGTCCATTTTAAACCTCTGCAGGATCTTCTTGGTTTTTTTCAGGTTGGCCTGCAGAGCTTCAGTATCAGCTTCTGGAGATGAGACATGTTTGGCCTGAGCCTTGTCCTGCAGGGCTTTCAGGCCACAGATCTCAGTCTCCATCTGCTTCTTCTCTTGGCTCCAGATGTTGCTGCTGCCATCTTTGACATCTCGGACCATTTCCAGGAAGTTGGTTAGTGTGTCCTCTTGGATTTCAAGAAGGACCATCCCATCGTTGCTTTGTGTGAGTCTGGCTTTGTCATCCTGAAGCTCAGATCTCACCTCTTCTTCGAGGGAGCTGAGGTAGAAATCTACTTTCTCTTCAACGTTTTCCATCTCTGATAGTTCCAACTTCGTGTGTCGCTCTCTCACGTGTTCACTGACTATCTGGCAGTTTCACAATGTTTCTTCAGTGTATACATAAAGTTTGATCGCAAAGTGACAATGACATCATATAATATCGTCAAGAATATAGATACAGAGTGCAACACGTCACACTCGAACGATCAAACGATCGAGAGCTCTATATTGACTTTGTATTGTATGGTGTCTCTTGTCATTCTCCATGTAAATGCTAACAAATGCCCAAAAGCTGCTGTGTGGTAGGATGCACTACTAACAGGGTAAAGAACCCTGATCTAAGTTTTTATAAGCTGCCAAACAGGAAAAAAAAAGCCTTTAAGACGAGCGAAGTGGATACAGGCAGTAAGACAAGAGGTGCCTACAGCTACACATCAGCCTTGCCCTGTATAAGTTAGGCTACATCCACATTACTACATCATCATTTAACAATAGCCTTTTATAAGCCACGTTTCAAATCTGCCCCATTTCATGCGGTCAAAATGTAGTTGGTGGATGTATGTTAGCCTCAGTAAGCTTCTGCTTATATAGTTAGCCTTGGTAAGTTTCAGCTCCTTTTGTCTGTTGTTGCTATTGGAAACCCATTTCTTTATATGGAATGTCTGTGTGTGTGTCTGTCCCACAGTAATGTATCAATAAAGCAAACAGCATGACTTTAATGTTTAAGTAATGTATAATGGTTTCTCTATGTGTGTATGTGTCTTAGTTGTGTGCATCAGTGTCATTGTGTATCTGTTTGCATATGTCACTCACAGCGTGTGTGTATATCTGTCTGTGTGTATATTATTACATGTCTAAATGTGTGTCTGTGTGTGTGTGTCACCTCTTCCGCAGTCACGCATGAACAAAGTGAACAACGTTGACTTTTACTCTGTTTGTGTATGCCACTCAATGTGTGTGTATGAATATCTTTTTGTATATGTATTGGTCTTTTGCTGTGTGTATGTCTGTATATGTCTGTTATTGACCCCTCAGCCTACCACGAGTAAAAGGCATCATATTTGTCTTTCTCCAACAAAACTTCCTCTTCACATGAATTACATAAGTATGCATTCAGTCCTTTCCAAAACCTAAATGTTGCCTTGCATTTTAAATTGTCCTTAAATATCAGATGGTGCCGCACCAGTAGCAGCCTGTTTTTCTTATCTTTCCTCCAAGGTTTTCTCTGTCGGTGGTCGAAATGGTATGGAATGTAAATGGTATCCAAATCACAGAAAATGTAGTTGTCTTTAAAATATTTAGTTGTGGTGAATGATACCAAGGGACTGCCGTTTTAATGCAGATGTCAATCAAATTATTACTTGAGTACTTTAAAACCAACTATACTCTTGGAGACAAACTGCAAATGTGGCTTCATCACTGTAAACACCTTTGTTGGCATCCAAAGATGTGTATCTGTATAGATTAGACATATTTTCATCTCAGATTGAATTCTTTGAATGTCCTTTTATTTGCAATGTGATGAGAAAGCCTGAATGGGTAACAAGGAGGGGGGTTAATATGAGCAGATTTTATTATTATGCAACACTCCAAGGTGACACTGGGTGGCAGCATAAAAGTTCTAGTCAGTCAGTTGTGACAAACAGCTCATTTAAATGGAAGACATTCACTTTAGATTGAAACATTCAGGTACTGAATTTATGCATATGTTGAATTTTACTGCTGCCCTGCTGTGTCAGTGCTGAAAAGTAAAAAATATGTTTGTTAATGTAAAACAGCATCTTTGACGTTCATGCCCATATTTGTGAAAGCAACATAGCGTGCAAGGGGAAGTACAAATAAAATAGTCTAATCCTGACCCTCATCTGAATATGAGCAGCTTGCTAAACATTTGAAAAGACTCTGAAACAGTCTCTTTGGTTTTTGAAAGTCCTCTCATGCTTTGTCTCAAAAAGTTGACTAACATTTGACGCCTGGTACAAAACATTCTCATTACACAGAGCTCACTAAGCAGTTTTCTTTTGAAAAACAAAATCAAACTCTTCTGTCCATTAAGGCTAGAATGAACTAACTTTAACTTTTCTTGCTTTCCTTTCATACCACTTTTAAAAGTACTGTAATAAGACTTGTTCCCTTTTATTGATTTGTTTGTAAAGCTGGTACATTGCAGAAATAAAACATAAAGCAGTACACAAGAATTTCCATGCACACGTAGAAATGACATGCACATACATTTAAACCACGCCAAAGTGAGCACTGTACAATGTGAGAAACAGCTTAATTACCAAAGTACAGTAGCTAAAAGCCTATATTGCAGAATAGAACTAGCTGTTATCTTTAACTTATTAAATGCATTTATTAACTCAAATGGTCCTCAGACTTTAGGGCAGTGAGGGCACTTTCTTTGTGTTCCCAACAGAAGAACCATAATCTCTGAGACAGACCTGAGCGATTATCCATGCCCTCTCCCTCTTTCCTGCTCTGTGTGTCCATGTTCAGTTATTTCTCTGCCTGTTTTAATGCTAAAGGTACATCAAATGGAGCCAGTCCCCTGTAGTCAGAGCAGGTTAACAGAGTAGCTCAGAGTATAGCACCTAGAGTATCCTGCCCTAAAAACTCTTGAGCAGTCAGGATGTATTCAGGCAGCTGGGTGACATTCTGCGCCAAGAGTCATAGTAGGCAGCAGCCCCTCCTGACCACCTGACACACTCCTGGAGAAACAGAATCTGGTTATAGGTAGTTCTTTTCTGAGAAAGATGAATCTAGTAACACCGTAATTTAGTGTATCCTTTATCTTATTTGAACCTGCTAACGAATGATAAGTGTCAATATAGCAGAATTGAAATTCATGTTGTCGGTAATGACACCAGTCAAAGGTCACAAAGATTAATATGGAGTTGATGTGTTACGCAAAGACAATGTTGGAGTCTAGTTTTCTGCTTGTTGAAGTGGTGTCCAGAAAACAATGTGGGCTACATAGACAACTGGAGGACTTTCTGGGGGAGACCTGGTCTGGCGTAAAGTCACCCAACACCCACAGCAGTGTTAAAGACTGGTGGTGAGCATGCCAAGACACACAAAAGCTGTGACTGCAAATCAGGGATATTCCACCAAACATTGATTTTTGAACACTTCCCAAGTAAATGCATTAGTTTGTTGTTAAAAATTAATATGAACTTGTTTTTTGTTTTTTGTTTTTTTTTTTTTTTGTTATTTGAGGTCTGAAAACACTTTTTGGTGAATACCTTTTTGGTATTTTGACCATTTTTCATTTTCTGCTAATTAATGCACTAAATGACAATATTTGTATTTGGAATTTGAGAGTAATGTTGTCAGTAGTTCATAAAATGAAACACAAATGTTCATTTTACTCAAACATTTACCATAAATAGCAAAATCCAAGAAAGTGATAATTTTGCAGTGGTCTCTTCATTTTTCCAGAGCTGTTTAAATATATGTGCATAACAGAGCTGTTTTCTACTCTCAGGACATTAATCCAGTCAAACATAGGGATGGATTTCCAACATCTACTAATTATTGGGAGGTTGATTCCATCAAAGCAGCTGCTGTTGTATTTAATCAAAGGCAATGAGGGCATCTGTTTCACATAACAAAACCACTTAGACAGAAGCCATTTATCAGGGATTTATCAGAGATAATGGCCTGCAATGTGTCTTCAGTGTCGTGTGACATACAATAAAGGCTGCTTTGGTCAGATATTAGCTGTTTCTCTACTTCTACTTCTCCCTGTTACTCTCATTATTTGTGAAATTGTGAAAAATTGTTGTTGAGTTGCAGACAGTAGTTTCATTGATAGTTTACTCACTCACTCATTTTCTACTGCTTATCAATGGGGAGAATATGCAGACTCCAGAAAGGCCCCAGGCCCGGGATCAGACCCACCACCTTCTTGCTGCGAGGCAACAACACTGACCATATTTCCACCATGCTGATGCTGATAGTTTATGAATTCATTCATTCCTCTTCTATCACTTATCTGAGGGCTGGTTCACCCTGGACAGATCGCCAGTCCATCACAGGGTCAACACACAGAGACAGACGACCACTCACACTCATACTCAGACCTATGGACAATTTAGAGTCACATGATGCCTTGACATCGGGACGATGTGAGGAAACCAGAGCACCTGGAGGAAGCACGCAGACACGGGGAGAACATGCAAACTCTGTACAGAGGCCCCAGGCCTGGGAACTGAACCTGCCACCTTCTTGCTATGAGGCAACCGTAATATTTCTATTTTCAATCTGGAAATGTAACAAACTTCATTTCCCAGGAGATAATAGCATACTTCTGATTGTGATTGTGTTTCTGTTGAGACCAAGCCTACTGGAAATAATAATAATAATAAAAGAATTTCATTGTACAGGGACATGTGTTTCTTTACTTTCCCTATGACAATAAACACTTTGAATCTTTTTGGCATATTCTAGCATAATGCTGCACTATGCAGCATTGAGTCTGCTGCTAGTCAGCAATGATGAAGAGAAACCAGCAGTCAGGAGGTAGAGAAAAGGAGATAGCTTTACTATAAAGAAGGCGTCGCTAGCAGAAGTTGCAACATCTCATCATACACGCATACATGGTGAATATATTTATGCCACTTTCTGTTAGATGTAACTTACAAAAGCTGTTATTTTTGCATGTTGACGCAAGACTTTGCTGCTCAGATACACATGATAAAAACAAGATGCTGACATGAGATTTCTTAAAAAAAAAAAAAGCAATACAGCATGTGATCAATCATTTAAAAAATGTGCACCAGTAAAATTCTATTCTTTGCAGCATTTCAAGATGAACTAAATACATCAAAAAATGACACAAAGCTGTAAAAACGCACATTTAGATTTTCTTTTTTCCCATGAAAGGTGAGTGGAGACAAGCTGACAGAAAAAGCAGACACTTGAAACTGAATGTGCCTCAAATCAATGTGCACAAACAGAAGGACAAAAAAAAGCACTGTATATCAGCAAATATGTATAATCCTCTTTTCTCTGTTATAAGTTTCTTTGTTGTAAGTTCCCCACTGTGACACACCTTGGGGGGAGAAAAGAAAGGTCATGAAGGAAGCAGAGGACGCAGGTGTCTGGACCAGATTTGAAGGAATGATCCAAGAGAGAAAATGTCATCCAAAGATCTCTGAGTGCTGTTTCTGTTTTCTTCCACTTCAACACCACATGAAATTTTTTTTCAAGATACTCCACTTAACCCTGTGTGTTCACATCTAGATCAGAGAGACCATGCTTGAAAACACCAACGACATGAGTCGGGGTGCACAAGGTAACCCCACTGATGTAAAATAATGGCATGCAGCTGGTTGCAACTCTGAGGAAATTGATTTGAAAGACACATGAGCTGTTGGGAGTCTACCACTCCATTGGACAGTTGGTTTTGGAAGAATCAGGTGTTTCTGTTTGGAAGGGTTGAGTACCTTTTTTCAAAATGGCTGCCTCTTGCTACGACATGCTGTGTTCCACTTCAGGTGTCTTCAGTTGCAGATTGGAACTGTCATAATGGATCAAATGGGTCTTTTCCTGGTTCGTAATGTGGAGACTCTTCCACACTAGACAAGGGTTGACTCAAGAATCTGAAAAGACTCCCAAAATTGGACAGTTGATTGAGTCACATGTTCAACTGTTCTGCATTCAGATATTTACCACCTTTAATCTTTTTTCACTGACACAATTTAACGCAGAACCTGGCCATCTCCTGCTTCAGTTTTGTTCACCTGCTTAGGAGATCAGTTCCTGGTGCCATTTTTGGCAGCTGTCCAGGAAGTGCTGTTGATTATGATTGACCCCAAAAGATTAAGTGCACATTGCTTGATGACATTCTGGGCCATGGGTACCAATCTGATCTGGGATCCCTGCAGAGAACTGGACCCTCACAAGGTTTACTAGTCAAGTTATAAGAGGACTGTACAGTTTCAGCAGTGTTGACAATGTTACAATAATTGAGGATGATGACTAAACAGTAATCGTGGAAAAATTGATTTTACAGGTTGTCACTTACTTTAAAGATTCTATCACTCATTTGTCAGGAGCGTGAGATAATTGTTGAGATGAGCATCAGCTCTGTTTCTGTCTTTATAATACAAGAAGTTATAACAGCTCCTCTGAGCAGCTGCATCTGGAGGATGCAGTGAGTCACTAACAGAAACAGAAGGGCCAAGGTTAGCTGCTTAGTATGCTAACTTTAGAAGGAAGATGTAACGGAGAAAACTGTTAACACTGGTCTTTGTGTCCCTCTGGAGACAGATATTGTTGAGTAAAGAAATTAACTTACAATGTTTGGTGAGTAATACTAACAGTGACTATGTTGCAATAGCCAAACTTACAGATTGATCCCTTATATGCAGCCTTCAGATGGGACAGTGGACGTGCACTCTCTGCATAGTCTACAGGATTCCTGCATGGGCGGACATATGTGTCTGTGAGTGTGGTCTGAACACAGTCACCTTAACACAAACTCTCACAGACACAAGCAGGTAACTAAGATAGCATGTAAGTGTTCACGGACATGGTTCGATGAGACATGAGGTCTCAATATTTATTCCTCTGAGGGGACACCTGAAATGGGACACAGCTATGCAACAATAAGCACGTTAGGTGAAGGGCGTCATGGGAAGAAAGGGTAAACGCAATTCAAGAACAAACAGTTGCAGAGGAGGGGAGAGGGGGTTATATGTCCCTATTCCTCAGTGAATGCATGTTCTTTAGGCCTACTAGCAGTCTGAGTGTGACCGCTGCTACAAAGGGGACACTGCAGGACTTATTTACATCAATATAACATATTCCTCTTTCACAATATAGAATCCAAATCACCATTAAAATAGTGACTGCAGGCACCACCATATATTACAATGTCAACGCAAAGGGCAACAGAGTGAAGGATGATTCTTGTAACTTTTTCAGAGTGCAAATGTTAGTCAAAGCTACATCACACAGACTGCAAGACAGACTTAGGACACATCTGTCACATCTGCTTTGTGGATGCTAATTTGTAAATCTTTGTTTTCTTTTTGAATAAAGCATTTTTTAGGGGGGTTTTAACTATGAAATATTTACAAAGAGGAGGACTACATGCACAGAATTACGCGCCAAATAAATAATATACAACAATATTTTGTGTTCTGTGTCGTGGAAATGTTACGTTACATAAATCTGAAGGAAAGCACGAAGCAACAGTCACAATATGACAATGAGAAGAGCAGCACAACAAACAGAGAGACATGACAGCTGTTTTCTTTTTGCTTTGTTCACAGCAGAGAATCCAGCTGCTACACAAATATCTGGACAATACTGTCGTGTTCAATGCCTCTCCTTGTGAGCAGAAACAGTTTCTTTATTTTGGCCTTTTCCTGGTGTGAAACAACTGAATGTGTATTAAAGATCATTAAATAAAGAACTAATCAATATATTAATACTAATCATATAATGTATTGAATAGAAATATAAAATAAATATTTGAAATACAATGTGTCACTAACTGCAGTTCATATCTATGTGATTTAGCACAGGAGAGTTTATAAGTAGCTCCAGAACGAGTGCTAAGGTGATGTGGTGAAACTGAGCACTCAAATCAGTCTGCAGAGAGAACGACAACATGACACACATGACAGGTGAAATACTGAGCGCACACATGTCTTCAAACTTCTGCCACGCAAACATTTCTTTTTTTCCTCCTCTGCAAAAACAAACAAACAAAAAGCTTCATTTCAAAGCTGGCTGTGAGTTTTATGTCTATATTATCATGCTGTAAATATTGTCAGTTTTAAAGTAGCCTACGCTGCCCTAATGCAGTATTTTTTTCTTTTGTAATGCTCAACAAATTGATTGAATTATAAAAAACAAGAGAAAGGAGAAGTGGTGCTAGCTCACAGCTAACGTCTTTCGCATTGGCTGTTTGGGATCAATAAACGCAGACTGTAATAACAGCCCAGTAGCTGAATTTGTGTACATAACACAATGCAAGAAATTTCATCTGAATGCACATGAGGATCCCAGCTTCACATGCTGCATTCAAGTCCCACAGGAGAGGCCGTAGGCAAGCCTCCAACCCAGCACAACTCAGCCCACGGAAGACCAGTGAGTGAGCACACAGGTTGGTCTAGAAAAATATTTCAACTTTTTTTTTTTTTTTTATCATAATTACCCATTATTGATTAGTTTGGTTTTGTATAAAACATTTATTCATATGAAGCTTCATTGATTTGTCCACATCTATTTGTCCCACATGACATGAATGCAGCCTCAGCTTGCATGCTCACCAGGTTTGACTGGGACGAGGTCCACTGCTGTTTCACAAGCAGACCTGACCTGACCTCTCTCATAAACAACCATGCTCATTAATTCTACTCATCACCTCCTTCGAAGTGGGGTCCACTCACAGCCAGCTGTAGCACAGTTTGTTGCTGGCAGCAGCTGTGGCAGCCATTTTGAATGTCTGCACTACAACATTGGGTTAGAGGTAACATGTCTACCACATCATAAAAGGCAAAGTGAGTGAAAGCCGGTGAGGTTGGCCTGTGAGTGGTAAAAAATAACAGAGGCGAAAATAAACTTTTACTAACCAGATTAAACCTATAAAGGTACAGAGGAGGTGATAGTGCATAGTTTTGCGGGGCACAATAATGTGTGCCTGGACTGTACACAGCATTCATAAGGACTCAATGACTCATCTACCAGCTGTGGAAAAGTAAAATCTTTCACTGCGTAAGTATCAATATGATAAACATATCTGCCAGCATCCTGTTGAGATTGATGGTTAGAAGCTGATATGTTACAGTAAGGGTGTTAGTGTGTCTGTGTGTGTGTGTGTGCATATATTGTGTATGAGTGCTGTATCAGAGAGGATGAGCAGTGACACTGAAAATGTTAGGAGCAGAAATAAACCAAAGGAAAATCTCTAAACAGCGCTAAATGCCTCAAGAAGGTGAACAGCACCCTAAAGGCAACACTGTCAGCAGGTCTGTGTGTTGGTAAAGAGCAGGCAGAGCACGGAGGAAAACAAGACCCGTACTCTGTGTCCAAACATCCCTCAGATGGGCCATATTCTCAAAGCTGGAAATGTAAAGTAAAGGCTTGTGGTCTAGTCCCAGTCCACTAGATCTGCGGAGGTACATCTGTACAGTCTTCACACTGACCCTGCTGCACTTCTCCTGTGTCTCAAATTGTCTATATTCATGTTGTTGTGTTTGTCTGTAGTGTGTGGTGCTGTGGTTTGTCGCAACGCCCTCGAGTCAAAGGTGGAGGGGGCAATGAGTCCCCTGTGTGCTTCTGAGGGGCTACGCCAGTGAGTAGATGGCGTTGACAGGTGAGGTGGCCTCAGAGCTCTCGTTTCCCTCCGTCTCATCCTTGTCCTTCTTCACTGTGTACTGGCCAATGAAGGATCCATCCTCGTTGAACTGGCCGTCGCCGCCCTCACCATAGTCCACCAGGCTGTCATCACTTTCCTTCACATTGCCATCCAGCGAGGTCTGGCTGCCTTGCAGAGGCTTGTTGTCCTCATCGCTGCTGCAGAAGTAAATGATAAGGAGGGTCAAAGGACACATTGGGGACAGGGCTCTGTTAGCAGGAGTTCGCCACGCTGTTACTGGTTCAGCTTAAGAAGGGCAGGTGGAGATTGAGGTATAAAATGATAGGAACTCCCTGCTCAGCATGTTCTAACTCTAACATGACAGAATGTTCAGCTCACTCAAGCTTTCATTCATCAGCCGTTATTCTTAAGTTGGAATTTGAACATTTCCTTGTTCTGGGAAAAATGTGACATGACAAATTCAATTTGAAGATTCAGAGATTTTTGTTTGACACATATCTGTATACACACTGGGACTGCCTTTCATGATCTAGAGAGTAAAACTGAGGGATAAACCTGACACCTTCAACTACAGTCAGACAGGGCAAATCTGAAAAAATAGAGGGAGTTCAGTGGCACGGTCGCCATGCACACACTGCACAACCAGTGTGTTCCTGGGGACAGAGCCTGGTGGAGAGGTTACCAAGGGGCAGCACATGGCCTGGAGCTGGACCCAGAGACAGGCCTATAAAGTATAAATTGCAGAATTGTTACATTTTGAAGGGGCGATTCAATTTTAACCAGTGCAGCTTTTCTAGCCTTTATGGCTCAGGTCACATGATGTTTGGAAAATCACAGACTGGAGTTTGGCTTGAGTGTGAAATACACACTCAGTGAGAGAACATGGATGTACTAGACCTGGATACTGCATTGCTGCTCGTGCCAGCAGCACATAATTTTCTCAGTGGAGAAAAGTATTGCAGGGAAAGATCCAGAGAAACACGACTTAGCTCAACACGGTAACAGATAACAGATGAGTGTCTGCATAGAAAGATAAATATATTAAGGATAATTAAAAGAGTCAAGGATAGGCATTTATAGGCTCACATCTATTTTGTTTATCTAAACATCATATGGGAGGTGAGCTCTGGACTCTGGTCTCAATCCTGGTCTGAGGAAATAACAATGGTGAACATAACATTTCCTTCCCAAAGGATATTTGACAAAGCAGCTCAACAAACCAGCACACAGGGGGTTCGAGTGGGGTTTTAGAGGAGGTACTGTTCTGAAATATTAACGTCAGATATTTGCATACACATGCCGAGTAGTGGCCATATTCTGAGCTGAGAATTGTTGCATCTCACTGGCAGAGTTGAGGCTTGTCTCAGTTCAGAGCATGGCTGCATGTCACCCCACTTTTGTGGGGTAAGAGAAGTTCATGCATAGGGACAGAGAGCTCTACGGTAGCATCAGCTTTCTCATCTCAGACCAAGCTGGCAGCATCACAGAAGAAAATGCATTTGACAGATGCAAGACTGGGATATCTATCTGAGGACTTTCTGTTCTCATGTCAGTGCATTACATCACACATGGTTTGGTCAGAGGCCCCGAAGAGGACAAACTCCGTACTACAGTCTCTCACTCTCATCATGCTCCATGCTGAACCACACACATTTTATAAAACCAGACATTTTCATAATCCAGAAGACCAAAGGACCAAGACAGATGCAGTGCAATCGGGGTCCAACACAACCCAGTAAATTCAACTCTGACAGAACTGGGGGTCTGATGTTGATTTCATCTTTCTTCAGTCTCACAGCAGGAGATAGTGGAGGCTACAAACACACACACTGATGAAAAGTTTTTTCACGTCAAATGAAGCTAGTGAGAGCTGAACATGTGGTGGATGAGAGTAAGATGACTGGTTTAACTGGGACATGGTGGCTCACTACTCTGCCTGCGTATTCAATGCATTCTCCAACTTAATTCTGGTAGGATCAAACCACAACCAGAATAGACCCCAGATATCATATATGAGTGCTGTTTTTACACAGTCCCAACAAAGTTGTCGGACTTGTTTTGTTGTTTTGTTGTAAAAGATGGTGTCTTTTAACCAAAATTACGATTTTCTCTAACGTGAAATACTGTGCGGGAAACTTCCAGTGAACTTGTGCTTTAAGTGTGCGTGCTCCTTCCTTCTTTATTTTTTCCAATTGTATTTCACACAACAAACAGCATTTTCTTTTTCCTTTAATTTTGAAAGGTTCAGGAATGGATTCTGTTCCCTGGACTTGTGTCAGAGCTACACCGTTGTTCTAGTGTTGTTCACTCTCCTTTTCCTGATGCTCCCTGTCTTTGTTAGTTATCTTATGATGCATTTATTTCTACTCTAATAAATAAAACCTTGTGATTTTTCTGCATTGTTCCAGCCATATCTTTAACTGTAGTTTTTTCCAACAAATATGGTTGTTCAGACATGTCTCTGATTAATCTCTGACCCAAGCAGATTACTGTCCTGTTGATGCATTCAGGAACATCTTAATTATAAGGTTTGTTGGTGTAAAGTTTAAATTGAGCACCTCTTTGTGCTGGTGCACGTGTCCAGTATACAGACAAGAACCTCAGGCCTCTGAGCTGTGTGCTGAGCTGTGTGCTGAGATGTGATGTCTTCAGATGGATGAAAAATCAGGCCATAGGACTCAGTGGTTGGTTATTTTCTAAATAGTTAGAACGGCATTGCTCCTCGACAGCAAATAAAGCAAATGTGCCTGAGAGACAGGACTTTTCTGTAATTTCATTTGCAGCTGCAGTCAGAGAGTAGCTCTTGCTTCAATACAAAATGTTACTGAAGCAAAGAGGGCAGTGGCAGGGAGGAATTAACTATCTGATTAACTGATGTTTTTAAGTAGAGGAGCAGTGGTGAGGCCCTGGACCAACACTAATGTAAAGGCAGAGCTGTGTTTGTCATTAATGGGTTACTATGCGCTATAGATGAGCAGCAGAAAAGCAGAAGGATTAGAGGGGCTGCGATAATGATTATGATTCAGAAGATTCTTCATCGTTCATACCATTCCGGAGATCTTTTGAGCAATGAGGAAAATAAAAATCCAAAGAGAGACAGAAGACGTAGACATGAAATTGGGTTGGGTAGAACAGAATGACAGTCATGAAACAGACAGATAACATACATGCTAGATAAACAGGTCTGGCAATGTGCGCAAGTAAGTAAGAAAAACATTGACATTCATATATCTCTACTGAGGGTGGAGCTCAGCACCATGATCCTCATGACAACAAACAAATAAAGTGGCAGTTTGAATTGTCATGACAACAGCTGCTCAGATGTGTTTATGTTTGATTGTGGAGGAAACAGGAGCAGTCAGACACAGCCAGACTGTAGCTCACACAGGAGCTATGGTCAATGCTGAAGCAGAAAGTGAGCCTTTGTGCTCTGGTAGACATTTGGCTTTTTGTTTTCTCTTTGAATTTAAGCTCTGAATGTCTGACTGCTTGTGCTTCTTGATCTCCGACCTCTTAAAGGCAGTAGTGCTTCAGAAACAAACTGTTAACCTGCTTTTACAGCACTGAAAGACAGCTATGTGAATAAAGACCCAGACATTGTTAATGTGAAGTTATATTTTGAGAACTTTCACACCAAAGTTACATGCTGTAAAAGCATTTTCATTATAGCAAGAAGCTAAACTGAAACTATTATAGATGCTACTGAAAAAGACAACAAGCTGGAGAAAGCAGGAGGAACCTGGCTCAGATTTGTCGTGCTTTTACTTCAGAGAGTCAGGAGATTTAAGGTCACAACATCTTTACTTGGATTTTTAAATGTTTGTTCTGTCTCTTGTGCAATTGTTTGTGGCCTGAGTCAGTTCCTTTCGGGAGTCAAAGTTTACCAGACATAGAATCCACACATCCCTAATTAATTTCCCTTGCCACCTCTGGCCCTGGACACTTTCTAAATGTCATCCGATGGAGAAACAATGCAATTAACCTCCAGCAATGTGAAAAACTTAGACAGAATTGAAGACGCATTTAGGTTTTACTCTGCCATGGATGGTGTATTCTGCCTGACATTCAGCTGTACACTGATATGACTGGTGGACCAAAGCAACTTCCTTTCTTGTGTTGTAGCTCAACTGTGAACAGACTGAGCAGATCATTTCCCTTCAGCTTGGCCCAAACTCCAGAGTAATCATGCCATTTTTGATTGGCCATATGAAATAGATCATTTACCACCAAGAGGTTGTTCTGGGGCTGATTTATTTTGATAAGCTACAGTATTTGTCAGTTTATTTGATACAAAAAAATGTCTTCGGTAATGTCTGGCTAATTTGTTCCTTCATGACAACAGTGATCTTTTCACTCCTCTTTTCATTCTATTAAGTTATTTAGAACTCTGTGCTAGTATCTCTGAGTGACAGGAATCACACATGCTCAACCTGGAAGTTAGGGACAGAGTCAGGCGCTGCCAAGATGGCAACAGCAGAGCAGCTCTCTCTGAGCTTGAAGCGACACTTTTCAGAAACCTGTGGGTGACGTCACATCTTTATTTGCAGTCTATAACCCAGACTCCAGGTCAAACCCAGATGTTAGCCTGATGTTAACTTCTCATGTCACTTAACACAAATGAAACAGGACTGATACCACCAGTCCAAATCACTTGCCTAACAGTGTATGTTGGCTTTAGCATTAGCTGATTTGGGTTGTGTTCTGATTTCAAAGTAGTTAACATATACTGACTAATTTAATTTCATTTAATTTAATTTCTGTATGTTGGAGACCAACTTCATGATCTTCCTGAGCGCTGCTGAGCAAGGGGGCATTGACCTCCGTTTCTGGAGAGCAGGTGATTGATGCAGAGATAATTGGGTCTCTGGTGGTTGTTTAATTGACAGTTTGACACCCTGCAGGAACTGAAGTTTAGCTCATCCCGTCTAAACACCTCACATAGCTATGATGTCATGCTGAAGTAATCTGTGCATCATATGATTTAAATAGTGCTTTAAAAGCTGAAGCAGGCCATATACACTGATATTACTGACATTACTGAAGGAAAACAGACACACACACACACACACACACACACACACAAACAAAACCAAGCAAGCTAAACTTCATCTACACCCCTTTCTCCTGAGCTCAGAACATCTGCTCCATCTGACATGCGCAGGCTAAGCGAGATGCCGTGCCGAAACCAATGTACCTGTGTTCGTTCTCATTCCTGTCAGGGACAGATGACCCATTTCAGCGTGAGGGAGAAAGAGGGACGAGACGTGAGGAAACAGGGGAGATAGAAGGAGGGAGGGAGAGGAAGGATGACGGAGAAGCGCCACACGATACATGCATGTAAATCCTCACAAGCAAACAAATGCACAAACACAGACACACACACAACTGCATGGAGGTGATGGATTAGCACCAGAGTTTGGCTCAGTGACCTTGGCTGTGAGAGATGGGCCAGGTGTCCATGTTAGACTCAGGAATGATTAACAAACAAAAGAGGATTGCAGATGAATCACAGTGTTAAGCATGAACACTAAAGCACCACTCGTGATGATCAAACAGGTTATGTCTCCAGAGGCACAGCTATCAGTCAAAGCCTCAGTTCTTACATTTAGCAGAAGCTGACACCAACACAGAGCTAAATAATCAAATAATCAAAATATACAATATGTAGTGTATGTGTGTAAAACACAGCCTGAATGCAATACAAGAACAGATCCTGTTACTGTATGTGTGAATTTAGATATTAACAGTGTACTGCTGTCATTTCATCAGTAGGATCCAGGTTAATAATCACACTCAGAAACCCGAAAGCCTTAGTGACTCTTTCACAGTTAAAGCATGTACTGGTTTAGGAAGCAGGTTAATCTTCACACATTTTTAGTCAAAGTGCACAAAGAGACATCAACTCATTCTCCACTGAGAGGAATAAGGCCACAGAGATCAGTGGGACCTGGAAGGAGCAAAAGATACATCACTTAGCAACGACAGCATCAACAGAGTACTCACAACTCAAATGACATACACAGCATATTCTTGATGTCCACAACACAGTATGTGATGAGGGCAGAGCTGCAGAGGTTGGCTGAGATCTTGAATTAACCACTTAGTCTTGTGTTCAGTTGGATCAGTGATGACAGCAGCTGGACTTTACTATTTCCATCCCATAAACAAATTGGTGCTTTGGTGGCCATGTTAAAACAGCGTACTGTAAACTTGTCTCATCTGCTCTCTTTTATTATACTTACTGGTAATCAAAGGATCCATCCTGGTCTTTCTGGTCCACAGGGTCTAAGGGGAGATCTTTTTTGTCACGCACTAAAGAGACAAGAACAGACAGCTACATTTTCAGCAGATGTCATGACACAGACAGCCCTCCTCACATCGAGGAGTTGATCTGAACACAATTCATTCATAATTTGTTAAGGCTGTTAATAACCGCAGCTCCATACTTGAACTGTAGCACAGTTAAGCAGATGCATTTAACTTAAAAACGCAGTCTCTGAATGTTTTTGCATTCATTTAAGATCTGCTCTCTTACTCCATGTTAACTGGAGTGTGCATCTGGAACACTGAAATTTATCTTAGATGTGTTTTAACTCAGCTGTGCAACACTGGCTTAGGTTTGTAAGCTGGCGTTTTTGTTAGAAATAGAATTAGGTTTGTAAGTATAACAATTATTTCAAATTCAGTTAATTCAGTTAATTCAAATTAAGTAATGCATTATTTATAGAAAAAAGTAGAAAAATAAAATTTTCTAAAAAATTATTTAGGACTCATAACACAGCAATGGCCTCTGACATCAGACAGGATGTGGACTGGTCTGCTGCTATACATTCAGATAGAAAATGGTAAGTGTCAGGAAATTGTTCATTTTCTATGTGTATATAAGCAGTATCTCTTGCAGCAGTAGAGAACAGACTCACCAGTTAGTGGCTGTGTTCCTGTTCATTAAATGCTGACATGTCTGTTTCTTTTGTCAGTTGCTTAAATGTTTGCTAGGGCAAGCATTTCTAACACACCTGCCAGGTGCTTCTACATTATCTATGTCAGAGGTCAATGACCTCCACCCAAGTCCTTGATAAGGCAATTAGAACAAATTTCTAACAGCATAGTCACTTCTAGCCTGAACCTAAAGGAAGTACTCTTCCTTCAGCTCAGCCCGTTGGTGACAGTGAAACTGGTGATTTATTCTCAAAATACAGTACCAAACTTGTTTTGGGGAAAGTTCAGATGATGAGTCAGCAAACAGAAAGAACACAAGACACACCTCTCAAAGTGAATTTTATATATTAATTAATCCCAAAACATTTAATTAAGGAGATTAATTTTCAGACCTTATCAGACTTGAAGTTAGTTGTTTTAAAGCTCACCACCTACCGAGACACTTTGTGAGCCCAGTCACACAGCCTCCACCTACACATCATAGAAACTGTAAAACATTAACAAGATTCCACCTTCTCCTCTTCTCAAGTGTTGTACGATCATACACAAGCAGAAAATGCCTGAAACTGAGAGTCAGAGTCTGATCTTTTGGATATATTCAGCAAATTAACTTTACTCACTTTAATGTGCTAATATTTGAGGAACAGTTGATTGAGAAGAGTGAGATGTTGAGATCAGCGCTACACAATGGTCTCAATGTATTTGACATAACAGGCAAAAAACACAACTTTTATCAACAATGCCAAAGTCGGAGCTTACCTGGGTATTTGCCGCCGCGACTCCTCTTGATGAAGCAGACGATGAGGAGGATCAGTATGATGAGGGCGATGGCACACATCAGGCCAATGAACCAGCCCTGAGTGGCTATGTCTACCTGGTCTATATAGGCTGGAGACAGACACACACACGGGGTAGGGGCAGATAAGGGAGAGGATTGGAAACATTATTTGTTATTTGTTATTATTTGTTACATGAGTAAAAGAAAAGAAAACAGAAAATCTGCCCGTATGCCAACATATCACACATGCACACAAACAAACAGGCACACAGTCAAGTCCATAACTCAGAACTGGATTCTCGTGATTTCCCCCAAAGTTCACATCCACATGATGCCATTCATAAAAAAGAGGCAATTATCTTCTTACTACACACTACACTACTACTCTTACTGTGTCACTACACAGAGTGAGGCTGAGAGAGTGATCTGTGGAGGGAAAACTGTGGTTATTTTCAATCTATCTGGAAAAGTGTCTATTCAACCAGAAGGAACACAGTCGGCAGAAATTTTACAGACAGCACTGAACAAACTGAAGACAGAGATATCTACAGCACCAACTTCCACAGTGTTATGAAACAGTGCAGAGTCTGCACCTATACTAAATACAAGTTCCATATAAACCTGTTCATCTTTGGATTACAGACTTATCATGTTGGGTATCAAGCTGCACAGTTGCTATGAACCAAATTAAAAGGTTTATACAAGTAAACATATGGCTGCACTGAGTTATCATCTGAAAGACAAGACAATGCTAACTTTCCACCTGCAAGAGCAGCTGATGGTGAGTGGAGGAGTGAAGTTTAATGCAGAACTCTTGGTTGCTCCTGGACTGGGAGGTGGACAACTGTTACTGCTAACTATATATATGTATATCAGTATATCATGATACCTAAGTGAAGGTGAGGAGGCCGAAGCTTTTGGTCAACTACACCTATTAATGCTACTTGTATTTTTGAACCTACAGTCAGAAAAATTCTTCCTCCTGTATTTAACAAATGTAACATTATTGGCTGGTAGCTGCTAATATCTATTGTTTGCATGTTAACATTTGTAGCTTACCCACTATTAAACAAACAAGAAGTGCAAGCAAAACAAAAAAATGTCTCCTTTGACCTTTCTCCAGTGTTTTATTTGAATTGCTGATATTCATCTGAAGATATATCTGTGGGTCAAAAGAACCAACTCCTTGTTTTACACCTCTAATCCACTTTACTATGCTTTCGTTTTAAAACTCACTTCCTTTGTTATGCTTTTTAGCCCATGCTACAAAACATTAAACACTACTGGCCCATGGTGTGATAACAGGGTCAGGGTGGTGGTGTATTCTGGACAGACAGAAACCAAGACCTTTGAAAACGAGTTGCACCTTGATTGGCTCTTATCAGCCTGGACCACCAATCGGAAAACAACATGGAGAGGGATTTTCAGTGCAGCATTAGTGACCATATTGCTTTGTGTTGTTCACTCTGCATTTTAATGCGAGAGCTCGGTTTGCTTTCCTTTTTAATTTGCTGTCTGCTTTGTTGTGAGCAGTTCCAGAAGGTTCCAGAAATCCTGACCTTTGATACTTTGCTAACCTGATTTACAGTCAAAGAAAACATGGAACTCTCACTTTATTTAATATGGGTATAGCTGTCTAATGCAGGAATATTAAACCCGTTAGCCACTCTACATATATTTAATGTTGTTTATACTTATTATTTCAGCTCCAATTAATCACAAAAGAACTTGGGTGCAAATGATGTCATGTGAACAACTGTTCAAAATTAGAAAAGAATTGCCCTTTTAACATCTCACAGAGACTGCCTTGACGCTGACATGCAAGAACATCCAGAGAATATCATCCTAACCGAAGGTTACCTCTAGAGGAACATGAAGCATAAAGATTCAGCAATCTTTGATTGTGTTACTGCAGACGCCAGCACTGATAGACTTTGCCCACCTGGCTGGAACCCTGGTTCCACCTAGCCTGGTGAGGCCTCACCTGCTTTGGTCTCAAACGTGAAAGGTTGGCTGCTGATGCTGTTGAGCTCATGGGAGTAAACCCTCAGATGGTACTTGGCACCTGCAATTAGATCCGCCACTGCAATGGGGGGCTGTTGATTCACGGGCACAACTTTCACCGTCTTGTTGCCTTAGAGAAACAAGAGAGGGGCCAATCACACTCCGGGGGTGTGTGGCCTTTATACCACAGTAAAGCTTGTGTTTATCAACAAAGGTCACAGCATCACAATGCTTTGCAGGGAGATCCATAGCAGAGTAACTGAAGCGAATTGAGACTGATAACAATGCAGTGCCTGTTCACATCACTTTGAAGCTTGTTCTCATTCTCCATCAGGCAGATTTCTTTAGAAAGCTTGAGCAGAGGAGCAAGTTTTTCCTCATGCAAAACCTGGCCACCTACATCTCACTCTGTCCTGAGTTAGTTGCTCTGCATCACTTTTGGACCAGGTAGGACTGAAACTGGTCACTGCAGAACTTTATCTGTTCCTACCAGGGGCTGATGTGGCAAAGCATTGTTGGTCTCAATCATTCACAGGCCCATACTGCGACAACAACCTGCGTCTTTCTTTGAAAGAAAAAAAGACGTGTCAGTTGGGACGTGGAATTGGATGACATGAGCATGGCTCGCAGGTGGTGGTGAGAGAAGGCAGCGTGAGGTGGTGACATCATGCACCATGCTATCAACCACTGATTAGAGCTGATGCTCATTCCAAAGCCATGCTAAACCAGTAGCCAAAAAACATCTATTGCAGAAACAAAAGACATGCCAGAAGACACAATTAATCAGTGAGTGAAAGTCCGAGACTGAGATTTATTATTAGTAAGTCCAACACGTATTACCAAATGTTTCCCAGTTATTGCAAGAAGGAATTCAGCATCCTCAAATTATTAATACTATTTAAATCTTTGCTCCTGTTTGGTCAAAAGACTTTGACCAGATGTTATTCAGTTCTGTATCACCATGCTAATACTACTTTGCATTATTTTTGCAGTGACTATACCAGTCTGAAGTGTTTGTTACCTCCTCTGTGACACACCTGAACGTCTAAACACTTGTTCAGGAGTGTGATGGGTGGGAACAAGTGACAAGTGCCTGGTTTATGTATGTCTCTGTATGTTTATCTGTGCATCCTCTTGTGAGACATTTCAAATTACACTTTTTGTCATTAAATAATTAATGCAGGGTTTTGAAAATGTCATTAAAATATTCAGTAACCTCAGGGCTTCTCTAAAGATGACTTCATCCACTTGCTTTATTGGCATGACAAAAAATGTCTCAACAACAAGTATCATAAACACTATATATACTTATTTTTTTTAATAAAATATGTCACAGGCCATCTTTATATGTTTCACTGCATTACTGCATGTTTCCGAAAATCTGGTAAGCTGGTGGATGTCTCCAGCTTTACAAGGACTGTTGAAATTCTCAGGTAACAGCCAGGGTTCAAACCCAGGAAGAATAACATAGCCTTCTGACCTGCTGCAAGGGTGTTAATGTAATTTCTTGATTTTATTATCATCAGTTTAGAGAATTATATGTGAGATAAATATGCTGGTATTATTCACAGAGCAGAGGGAAATAGAAAGAAAGGCATAAATGCTAGTTTCAAATAATAGCTAGGTTCTGTCTGTATTTCAGCTCTGGCCATGGTCTAAGTGTTTATAAAAAATTTAGTTTGACTCTTATTTAATTGTGAAAACTGTGTTAAACAGCAGGTGATTAATTGGGAAAATGTGGGGAAACAAGTTGTAATAATAATATATGTAGCTGTGGAACTTTTTTTGTACTCACAACCTGACAATTGTTCCTATTTCTCTTGACTTTTGAAAATATTTCTCATTTTTCTTTGATAACTCATCCCAGTTTCCTTCTTCCGAGTCACTGGGGCAGCACCCTTCATAAAGCCCCATGCAGAGAATCACAGTCAGGAAGAAGGAGGAAGAATGAAAGGATGTTTATTTTGCGTGACAAGGGTTCAGGGCTCCCTTCAACCCTCCTCTAGAGAAAGCTTTAAGAGCCGACCTTGGAGACCTGCAAGTGGGTGGGAGGGATGGAGGCCATCAGATCAGTCTTATCCCTCCCTTCACCCACTCACATTTAGACATCATTAAGAATTTACTGTCACTGTCCAAGTGCAAATACATCCTCCCTTTTCTGTGTTCTCCATCACAGACTGCTGGGTTATTCCAGGAAAAGATTCAGTGCATTCACACCAAATCCGAACCAAAGCAAGTGATTAGAGAAGTGTGGGCAGCTGAAAATAAGTGTGACATTCAGAGAGAGGAAGCTGAGCAGCCCTTCACAGTGCTAGTCAAACAAAAGCCATTAGAAGCCAGGCAGAGGAACCATCGTGATGGTGGACAGAATAGGAGCTTAGACACATCAACACTTTCTAACATAAAAAGAAACAAAACAAATACAAGGGAGACTACTTAATGCGAATGTCACCAAGTATCATTTAAGCAAGCCAGCAGGCTAACAATGCAGCAACTGTAGAAAGTCACCTTCCTTCTCATTACTTTACTTTCCCCTCCTTTCCTTCACTCTTTGTCCTGCTGCAGAGAAGCTACAACAAGGACCTGCCACTGAGATCTAAGTGACCACTGCTATAATGCATATAATGATTAGAATCATTATTTAGCTGTTAAAAGGACTCCAGGAACCTTTAATGAATGAAGATGCACTGAAGTAAATCAAAGAGATTTGGCTTCAGAGCTTAGGAAGATCATACCCAGTCATCTCTCTGATCTCCAAGACAGTCAGCTGAAACAGCATGAAACTAATCTTTACAATATCAGCTCTTTTGCACTTGTGGTGGGGCAGGGGGCAAAAAGGTGTTGAAACACCAGCCCTGGAAACAGTATATAAGAAGGAACCTCCTCGGCCTCTTAGAATTCGTCTCTACTGATTACTTTACATGATGCCATGTGAGACATTGATGAAATCAAAATGGTTATTTGTGCAGAGGTCTTCACTCAGAGGTCTTTTCCAGTCTCTAAGGCTAAGGCTAAGGCTAAGGCTGGGCCTCGTTTGGTTTCTTACTGTCCAGTGTGAACTCTAGCACAAATTCGCTGCTGCCGGCTGGGAAGTTGTGTCTCCAGTTGATGTTAGTGTAGTTACTGTTGGGCTCCACCGTCACATCCCAGATCTTCCGCCCAGGGGCCACTACACAGAGGGGGGGGGGTAAAGGGTTAAAGGTCACAAAGGGGCCACACACAAGCTTCATGTAGACTAATGCATGGTGTGTTTTGATCCAGACTGATGCTGATCGTGGGCCACTCAAAACCAAAAGTAAATTGTGAGGATTTTTCAATTTATGAAAGCAAATCAAGTGTTTTACCTTTGGTTTCAAGTGAACTCCAAAACTACTTCATCTCAATAAAGAGAAAATCCATCCAATGTTTCTCTCCTAATCCTTATAAGTGAAACACTTTACCCTCATCACTACAAAGTCTAAAAGACCAAGATGTCATAGTTCTTAAAAAAAAAAACTCCTCCCTGACTAGGAGGATATAATGCCAGCTACATCCTAATAATCTCAAGTAGCACACTGCTTTTAGAATAGCAGGTACAGCACAGTCTATCAGGATGCAGCCCTGATGTAGTTTTCTTTTTGTCAGGTGGGAGAAGGAATTTGATTCTCAAAGACTACAAAGAGTAAAAATCCATAATGGGGAAACAGCATGTACCCAACACGTTCTGATCTGTGCGTCTGGTGGTGACTGGCACAGGAGGCGAAGGGGTAGTGGTTGCCTCAGTTGTAGTGGTGGTGGTAGTAGAAGGAGTAGTAGTAGTAGTAGTACTAGTAGAAATTGTAGTCGGAGGAGTGGTGGTAGTTGAAGTACTAATGGTTGTGGGAGCGATGGTAGTAGGAGGAAGAGGAGTGAGAAGAGGAGGAGTAGGAGTGAGAGGTGAGGCCACAGAGGCGTCGGTAAGCTCGACTACAAAGGAGGAGGCAGCAGAGAGAAGAGGGTTAGACACAGCGGCAGGGTCATCAAACAGGCACACAATACAACACACACGCACACACACGCACACAGTCAGTGTGGCTCTGAGCTCACACTCAGCACCACTGATCCCCACATACACCTTACATCATCAGTCAGTGATCATTCCAGTGTTTCAACTTCATCCCTGCTAGCATTTACACACATTACCATCATGAGCTTCTTCATGATCATCATGATCATCATCATTGCTGTGCTTCCACCAAGAGGACAGATGCTGATATTACACGTCAAACAGTGGAGAGTAGGTATACCTTGGAGATTACCTTATAAGTCAAGTGTTTGTGTTGCATTTAAAGGAGCAGTCCGCAGCAGAAATTCTACTCAAAAATGGGTTTGTTAGGACATCATCACCTTGGTGATGATGACATCATCTGGGGAAACCTTGGTTTCGACTTCAACATCACAGCTGTGTCTCAGTGCAGGGGCTTCATCCTTCATTGGCTGCATTTGAAGGCTGACTGCATCACAGCCATTTGACTAGACTGTCCATTTTCTGTGCAACGAACGAATCTTTGCAGCCCAACCTCTCCTGAGATTGATTTTACACACCAGTGTTACATCACCTTTCAAGAGGTGGACTTTATAATTAAACACAACCATTGACTAGACCTTAATCCTACTGAGACCAGGATAATTTTAGTTCAGCCTTTCAAAGCATATGCAGCCTTGGGACACCACACCCTACTAGACCACATCCTAAGAAAAATGCAGCCCCTTACACACTGAGACACATGGCACATCGCAAACAGTGCAGTCATAGCCAAATGAAGATATAGCATTATTCTAGCTTGGCCCACATGAGAGACTAAAAGTCAGAAAGTCAGAGACGCTAACTGTAATGCCCAGACATCACTGTTGGCCGAGCTTTTTGTCTGTTTCATAGGATTTTGGAAGACAACTCATAAAGCAGTGATTCTCAATGTGGCGTTAGGTGGCTCCTGAGGGAGTAAATTATTTTTGCTCATAAGCGGTACAAAGCCAGCATGTATTTAGACTATCTTTTATGATAAAACATGAAAAAGTAAAAATCTCAAATGAGGATCAGTTGCCTGATTTGTGCCCTTGATAAAAAGTTTGACAGCCGCTGTTATAAATGTCAGACCAGCTGTGGCATCAGTGGAGTATCAAAGATGATCTCAGCTATCATGGCATTAGGTCTTGATGTCACTTGTTTTGCCATGATCTGTTAAGATACTGTTAAACTAAGTTCAACTAAGGTGTTTGACTTTGTCTATGAAATTATCTGGTCTTATCTGTGTCCTTCTCAGGTGTGAAACTAGGACTCTTTCCATCTTTTCTGTTGACTTCCACTGTAAATGCTACTCGACTACTGTACCTTGAAGTTGAAGTCATCTCCAGCCAATGCAGGACCTCCCTCCCCCCGACAGCATGCTTGCATCACCAGATTAGATGCTATGACCATACACCATGATGCAAAAAGCAAATAAAAGGGGATGGGACAATGGCCATGTCAGCAAGTTTTAGAGCCCTTTCAGCTTTGTGAGATTCAAGCCAGTTTACCTGTGGCTCCGTCTATGAACTGTTGACTCAGTGAACAAGCGATGGCTAATGATGGCAGAGTGACATGACAGCTGGAAAAGCTCAAGAATAAGATGATAGATGCGCTGCCTGAGCAGGTGAACCTCATCACGTTGAATCATTCAACATGTGACAACATTTGGAAGCACAGGTGTGATTCCCATTCATCAGACAAGCAAAAGATTGTGTGTCATGGCAGACACAAAGTGAGGCTGTAAGAGTGTACCATCAGGGACTGGTTCGGAGGTCACAGGTTAAAGGTCAAGACAAAAGAAGACCTTAAGATTCGTGATACTTCACAGATCAAAAATAATACTGAGCTGATGTAAAGGGCTAACTAAACATGTTGGAGCCAGTGACAAGCTGAGCACTGACTGGGTTCACTCCCTGACAGCACACATCAGCAGACTTACAGCATTTTGAGATAAAAAGAAGAGATGGAGAAATTAGGAGAAGCAAATGGACAGATGACAAGAGAAAGAAATATAGTGGCAACATCAGCAGCAGTTCAGTCCAGCAGCAAGAGCACAGTCTGGAGTAACTGTCATAATTCTGTGTAGTAAAGATATTTTTTGGGATCGTGCATCCATTATTTATTTATACTGCTGGTGGGGGGGGCTGTAACATATCCCAGCTGACTCAGGCATACAGGCAATTTCGAGTCACCAATGGGAGGAAGTTAAGCTCATGCAGATACAGGTAGAACAAACAAACCCTAGACAAAAGGCCCCTAGCCTTGGGTTGGTGTGAGACAAAAAGTGTCATTGCACCACCATGCTGTTGGGCTCAGTGATTATATACATGCTCGCCTTCATGCATTTGGAGACCCCCGTTACAAATGCTGCATTTATATATTTATATCATATTTAGTGGCATTAAATGAGCTATCGACTCTATCACACAGTCTTCATCACTTTGGTCAACTGCCATAGAGATGGACTTGTTGTCAGTCGTTTCATGACATAAAATAAGAAAAATAATGCGTGTGATATGGTAAAAAGCTCAGTAGACATTCAGTCTGGACTGTTATGTCTGTCCTGCAATGTCGTTAACACTGAATTTTGTCATCATGGTTGTTGTGGAGTTGAAACTTGTTTTAAAAGAACTCAGTATCATGGGAGTTGGATCTGGGTTGGGATCCTGATTAATTACATTGCGAATCAGTTACACTGATACCGTAAAATATATGATGAGACAAATTTGCTTGTCTGAGTGGAACGTTAGGGTGAAATGATAAAACTAATCCCACATACAGCAGCGCCCTCTGCTGGCTGCCAAAGTGGGTTGTGGGGGGGTGTCATCTGGACATTGTAAAAATTGGACTGTGCTGCTGCTCATTGCTAACACTGACACATACAGAGACAAGGGGTGAGGGTGGGGGGATGGGGGAGTGCGACAGGCAGAGACAGCACTTCTCATTCCCATTTACCTAGACCTGTAGTGTTAGTCAAGGTTTCTGCCAACACAAAGAACAGGAGAGACAGGGGAGAGGGGAGACAGAGGTGAGCGGGACAAGAACATCTGGACTGTCGCTCTCAGTGCAGATGCTATCTAACATTCATTCTTAGTAATTTTATTTAAGAAAGAAATGAAAAACAGCTTTTAAAGTTCATTTTCATCCTTGGGAGCGCCACAAGCATTCATTAACCCCTAAATCCTCGAGGTGAGTAGGTGAGTGTGTTTGAACTCACACTTCTAACAACCTGTCAGGATCACAACACTACAAGGTGTGTGTGTTTGCTGATAATGGCGCCCTTCCGAAAAACACAAGGTCTTTCTTTTCTAAATCTCTCTCTCTCTCTCTCTCTCTCTCTCTCTCTCTCTCTCTGTCTCTCTCTCTCTCATCACGCAATCATCAGGGCTAAAATGTGGATTTTTGGGGACTATTTCCAGCATTGAATAACCAACATTATTTGCTCAGTAAGCATATCCAGCAGCAGGATGGTTTGTGTGTTGATGGTGATGGAGGACCAGAAGGCAGAGGAGACAGGCTGAAGACATTCACACTGCCTGACGGTCAATGACTTCATTGGTGTTTTGTATTTACTAGAGAATTTAAAACACTCAAATGAAAACCGGTGGTGGATAATAATAATATTAAACTGTAAACAACACTGATGTGACTTAACTGAAGAGTGAATGTGACTTCTTCCCTGTAGAAAGCACTTAAATGTACAAACATTCAGTGGATAGTTTATCAGCAACACCTTTGTTGAGCTGACACTAATGCAGCTTCATCCAACCATTACGCCACTTTTTTTTTTCTTTCATTGAAAAACACATATAATTAGATTTTTGGGTAACAGGTGTGTAAACACTCACCCTCATTGGTGAAGTGTGGGGATTCCTCAGCGAAGACCCCACCCGCTCCTTCCTGAGTGCGTGCCGAAAGGTAGAACCTGTAGCGCGTCGATCGGTCCAGTAGCCGGAGGGTGAAGTCTGTTACATTGGGAGGAAACATCTCCAGCTGTGGGCGACCTAACCTAGAGCCGTTGACTAGATGTATGTGCACATACACAGACACAGACACAGAGAATGAAAAATGTGCTCAAATGGCTGTGAGAAGTAAATCAGAGTTCAGATCATTCTGTGGGACTCACAGGATTGGGATTTGACCAATCACAGCCGCTCACCTGTTTGATACTTGAGCTGGTATCCAGTCAGAATGCCATTAGGTTCAAGAGGTTTGTCCCATTCCAGGTGGATGGTGTCAAAACTCCTCCGGCTGATCCTGAAGAACCTTGGAGCATCAGGCACTAAGCACAAACACACACACGCATGCACACTTCATTACAGCGGTGTGTCACTGACAGACATGTTCGTCATTTAGGTGTCAGGCTGTTACGCTGCCACATGCAGGTTTGCATCCCTTCTGAGTCTTCACAATTTGTCAGTCTCTCCTGGACTGGCGTCCTCACCTCCCTCCTTGGTGGTAAATTCCACAGTGTTGCTGGGTGGACCCTCAAAGCGGCTGTTGGCCACAACCATAAGCATCTTGTATTCAGAGTAGGGCACCAGGTCACTAAGAATGCCAGATGGCTCGGCCAAAGTGCTGTAGAAACCTTTGGTTTTCTTTTCCTTACTGACCACCAGACCTGGGACCAGACTGGACTCGCGCCAGTAGTAAAGCTTGGAGGGAGAAGGAGAGGAAAGGGGTTGATGGGTAATAGGTGAAGAGGTTATAAAAGAGCAAAATACCATCCAGTCAATGTTTAGAAGATATTGAGACTCACTCTGTACTCTTTGAACTCTCCCTGGACTGAGCTGGGGTCCACCGATTTCCAGTGAACGTTCACTTTGGTCCTGTTGACCTTTGACACCCGCAGTTCAGTGGGAGCATCGGTGGGGTCTGAAAAGGTCCACAGGGTTTGTGAGACAAAGGTTTGGTGTCTTTTAGGAATATGGAACCTGTGTCTACTCACTGTCTTCTCCAGAGAAACCATTGACTACATTAGACTCAGGTCCGGATCCAAAGTCATTTCTGGCCTGGATTTTGATTTCATAGGGCACATAGGTATCTGTGTTAGAGACTATGTGTTTGGACTCCAACGTGGTCACATTACTCCACTCTTCTCCTGTATCCTTCTGCCTCCAAAACACATTGTAATGTAGGTTGGGCCCATTTCTCTCTAGATCAAGAAGAGGCTGCAGGGGGAAAAAGATGTTCACTCAGACAGCATTAACTAAATACTAAGTGCAACTTTGAAATCATGATCTTCATTAATAACATTCAAAACACATTGAAAATGATCTTGTATCGAAATAGAATTTTTTATGACCACCTATGAATTGCTTTGCTTCACATTTGTAATGCGTCTTAAATCCTACATAAACCTTCATATGCAAATGCAGTGTGTGCATATATATAAATATATTTTATATGTTCATGTAACTGCCTAATGTCTCACTATAATTCTCTGAGTCAGCTACTCAGAGTAATGGTTCACTGGTAATTTTGTCATATCGTTATTGAGGTTATTTTTCTATTTAACATGTGATGAGCGCTGCTAAAGTCTGCTATCTGGATCAATGCAGCTCATAGCTCCAGCCTCTTTAAACATAACACATGAAGGATTCTAATGACTGGTAAGTCTTGTGAATCATATTATGATGATACTGTTTTTCACTTTGTTCAATATGTTTTTTAAGTCTTTCATTTTGATTTGAAAATGGGTTAAAAAAATCTCTACAGACTGTGGAAATTATTGTGTCACTTAAAATAATTCTAAAGCGTATTCTCATACTGTCATGTTCCAATAGTAGTGACACATACATAAGTTCGAATGACTTTGGCTTAGTCTTACCTCCCAAGTGATCTCCATGTTGTCCTTCTTGGAGCCCCATCCCCGCAGACCTTTCGGAATGGCATCTGGGGCTTTGGAATATGACAAAATTAATTGAAATTATGCAGAAACTCCAACACACCCATGGACCTTTCTGATCTGTGTTCATTAATATCTATACTTTCTCTACCTTTGGGAGTTTGTCTAAATCAAAGATCATGAAGAAGAAAGGTGAAGCACATTTAAAAATTGAAAATGGAAAAACATCAGCTTCAGAACAAACACATAATTTTACACTAGTGTGCTTCTCACCTGCCCCGCTGGTCTTGTATCTGAGCGATGGGCGACTGGGCTGACTTTGGCCTACCGAGTTGATTGCAATGACCCTGAACTGGTAGTTTACGAAGGGGGCAAGTTGCAGAACCACAGAATTAAGGTCCCCAGGGTAGGTGGACAGGTTCTGCCACCTTCCTGGCTCCCAGCGGTTCTCCTCAAACTGGACTAAGAACTCTGCAAAGACAAGAAAAGGACACCATATATTATTGAAGAAGTGAAACTCACACACTCAATGCAGATTATATTCATTATTGTAAGAGGAGCAGGCCATTCAATCATTATAACCTATAGCCTTGATAAAAACGTATGTAATTTTTCTATTTCATCGTTCATGGATTACACTTCATGTCCTCAAACATATGCTACTATTATACATTTTACGTCCATGTGAGGAGATGGTGCAAAGAGTGGGACCTGCACTGCGCCCTGTCTCTTTCTAGTGTAGTGAAAATAAAGGGCATGATCTCCATGTGAGGAGTGTGTGCACACTGACCAGTAATGGGGCTCCTATGGTCATTTCCGGGGATCCAGGTGAGACGGACACTACGGGCTGCTGGGTCTGACAGATCCAGATCAATAGGGGGGTCTGGAGGACCTAAGGAAAGACAGGGTTTGCCCAAAATTAGATGAGCCAAATACATAAAAGCACACATGTATGGGATGGATGCTGCAAAACACTTTCTCTCCTTTCTCTCATGCTTCATGCAGTCATTTAAAAATAATATAAAATACAAGAGACCTGACTCTACAAATCTAGAAATATTCTCCAGTTAAGTTGGAACAAATCAGGATATTACACTTCTGTCAAACGCGGAAACATCTTATTGTCATAATGAATTTGGTGCATGGATATAAAACCTGAATCTTGCACACACATAGGGACAGAAATGATCTTTGACATGATATAAAATAATATCACTTAAAACTTTTTTCTGATATTATTATTATTATCATTATTATAGTATAAAAAAGGCACAAGTCAGGGCAGAAAAGATGAGACCATAAAAGGAGAAAATACTTATATAAAAAAAAAATTAAAAAAAACTGGAGGGAGAGAGAAGAAAAAGAAAAGACAGATTTGCACCAAATCCATGTGTTACCTGGAGGCAAGGCACTAGAGATTGAGGGGTTGTGGGAGACTTCCTCTGTGGGGCGTGGTCAAGGACCAGGAGGTGGGGATAAAGGTTAGATTCTGCAGGTTAGTCCACTAAATCAACAGCAAGGGAGCACAACCATTAACATTTAGATCACACTTTAGGTCACTTTATCATGCTGGCAATGTTCTCATAGCTAAGACTGAGTCACAGGTATAAACCAGCTCCTCTCAAAATCTTCTGAACTTCAAGCCAACCCGGAGTGGTCACAGTGAGTTCGGCAATTTACTTCATGTCCATGATTTGACCGAATTCTTCAGGTGGACGGTGACACAGGAACAGTTCTGTCACTTATTTCTGCTTTAACAGAGTGGTGGTAAACTAATATTAAGATTTTTACAAGGGTTTATTCCTGTGACTCGCTGTCATTAACCCACAAGTCTAACATCAAAATAATGGTCACAGTCTACAGCACAGCTTCATCATAGCATATCCCTACAGAGCACTACAGTGAGGGTGAAGCTAAGCTAGGTGAGTGTTCAGTCCACAACAGTAACACATGCTTGACTGTCACTACACAGAGCTGAAAATTTGTTCCCAGAGAAAACTGTCTACAGGAAAGTAAAACTAGTAGCAGTACAATTTGTCTTAATGTGTCGAACATGGAAACACATGCACTGAAAGGATTGGAATAACTGGTTCCTTATTATGTTATACTTCTGCCTCCATTACATTTCAAATATGAACATTGTTATTATTATGTGTTGTATTATGTATTATTCAGTGTTACAGTATGAGTTTAATCGCTTTATTATAAGCTCATTAATTAGCTAGTTAAAACTTTATAAATCATTTTGTGAGATGTTATAAGCCAATAGATAAAATGGGAAACTGTTTATAATGAGTCCATATGTATCTGGACTGTTAAGCTAAATAACACATTACTATATTTCATCAATGAGCTTGGCTTGTTTTTTCCACCATCAGCACTTATACCTGTGTGCTTGATCACATACACTCACAGTCAAAAGTTTAGACACATTTTCCTATTCATTTGAATGAGAAAGTGTGTCCAAACCGGTAGTGTATATGGTGAGTTCTGGATAGTTAAATGGTGCTTGTACCCACTCATATGTGTGTGGGCAGATTATTAATTGATTGAACATAATATTAGAATACAAATGTGCTGATGCAGCAACATTGTCAGATGGCAAAACATCTCAGTCATGTTTAAACTGACACTTCAGTCCACTTGAATTCTCGGGTAATATTTTGATCACAGTGATGCTCCTCCCTTCTGCCTGTACCTAACACAGTGAGGCGGGCTGAGGACGAGTCCTGGTCAATCTCAGATTTGACGGTGCAAGCGTAGGTTCCTTCATCACCCTCATTCACGTTGTTGATGGTAAGCGACTCTCCGTCCTTTTTTAGCCTGGGAGACACAGACAACGTGGATGTTACAGCAGCAAACACTCCATGCTTCTCTTCTGTACAAAGTTAGACAACAGTTTATTATGCAAAGAACAAAACCTAAAACATGTTAAAATGTTTAACCTGGAAGAAGTCTATTTCTGTTGATCTGACTCTTAAAAAGAAAGAAACTTTGTTTTAACAGATCACAAATGGTATGAAATTATAAGACGAGAAAGAGAGAAACATCGACTTAAGTAGGAAACCTTCGCCCTGGTGTTTTATTCCTAGTCCAGCTCTAGAAAATTCCTGGTTGTTACAGCACTCTTGATATTATATTATTATAATTGACGGCCAATGAGCTCCTGAACCTTAAATGAGCATCAGGAGAATCCACTTTCTGAGCTCTGCAGCAGCTCCTTCTTCCTCATGAACCGTGTTCTGATCTGCATCATCAGCTGTGAGACCTGGCATAGACTGATGTGACTGTCTACATCAGGTCCAATCAGCTCAGTCACCACAGCTGGACTCTTGTCCAGGTGTAGAAACACCTTGGAGATGTGTTGAAACTAAACACTGGAGTTATAAACTCCTTAGGAAAACATTTACTGAGCTGGTAAATCAAGGTAGAGGTAGGGACATTTTCCATCCATCCACCCATATTCTACTGCTTGTACGTTTCCGGGTTGCGGGGTTCTGGAGCCAATCCCAGCCAATGTTCTGGACAAGAGGCAGGGTTCATTTTCCCATAGACTTCAATACAACGTGAAGTTGCCCCATCATGGTCATTCGATATAATGCAGACTATTAGACCTTGAAATTTTCATCCAGTTTGAGCCAGTGTGCCAGACAGTGCCAACCTGCTGGAGCTTTCTCTTTGTCTCTTCAGAGAACAGCTCTCGTTCCAGCTTGAATTAAAATGTATGCGAATAAAGCTAAAAATCCAATCTGAAAACCTCAATAACAAATATATTTGTTGATTTTCTTTGGTTTGTTTTAGAAAAAACTGGAGAGTGAAAACCAAGAGTTATGAATGTAACTAACTGTCTGGATAAGGATGCTTTTCTATTTGCAAATCCTCATCGAGTTGCCGTGTTCTGGCATGGAAGGTGTGTGACAGTGAAGGCCATTACCTCCATCCCAGATACAAAGGCTTGTCATCCTTGGTCCAGGTCACAGTGACAGGCAGGCTGGGATCTGACTTCACCTTACATTCCAAATGGACCGTGGAGCCCTTGATGACTGACTGGTGGCCAGAGGCTTGAACTATACGAGTTGGCTCTGAGGGGTAAGAGTTGGTGATGAAAAAATCAAACACACACATTTAGAAGTTGGCAAGAAAATCAGTTGGAGGCGAAATCGTGCTGGTTGACCCAGCAATGTGGAGCTGTACTTCTAAAAAAAAAAAAAAGAGTCAAAGGCCCCTAGTATCTCAGTTTTGTGGTGGTACGTTCACCCATTCTCCCCAACTTCACTGCCATGGTACATCAGTTCACTTGTTTAAGGAGCCATGCTCTGGGTCGGTTTCGTGAAGGAAAGCACACAGCTGACAGGAAAAGGTTTGACATAACATGGCTCAACTTTCTTGTTAATAACATGGTCTAGCTATGTTCCTCAAATGTGTCTCAATTAGTAATCACTGACTATTCCTTTAGTAAAAGGCACAAGGGATGATCCAGCAGGCTGTTTGGCACAAGGAAAGAAAAGAAGGTAAACAGCAATGAGCCCTGCACAAGCTGATTATTGCAAACGTCAGCTGTTCAACGTCATGTTGCTTGGACACAGTTACAGAGTATCTTCTTATGAGACTGCAGAGATCAATATGGTCACTGTATATTTAGATACTGAGTCAGAACAGGAGACCTCATGTGAATGCAGCAGTGGCGAAGTGTCTGACCTTTGACCTCCAGGTGAACCTGCTTGTTGGCACTGCCCAGGATACTGTTGGCCACACAGGTGTAGGTGCCCGCATCCTCAGCTCGTGCCTGTTTGATCTCCAGGGTTCCATTGATATAAACACGGTACTGACCACCATCCAGCCCGCTGCCCTGCCCGTTCTTAAACCTGCACATAAAGAAAACACAACGACAGATGAAAAAAGATGCAAACTAGATTATTCACATGGAGTCATCAGCGCAGGTTCACACTCACCAGCGGAGCTCTGGCAGAGGGGAACCAAAGAACGGACAATCCAGGAAGGTGCGGTTGTTCTCAACCACTTTGATCAGCCGAGTTTTAGGATCCAGCATCCTTGGAGCCATGTCTGCAAGTTTTGGGAAAATGGATTACATCTTCACCATTACATCATCATTGGGGGACTCTGCAGGTGACAGGATACCGTACTCTTCAGACAGATAACTGGGTCTCACCGAGAACACTGACGAAGGCATTGGCCAGCAGATAGCCATGCTGGTTTGAGGCGTTGCACTGATAGACAGCGCTGCTTCCCATCTGTACTGAGCGGAAGATGATGGTATCACCCAACACTTGTCTGCTGGGGTTGGGCAGAGAGCCTGGGGTTGGGGATGGAGAAAATATCATAATGAAGGAATGATGGAACTCGAGGACAGGAGAGTAAGATGGAGTCTGATTGGATTCTGTGATCCAGAGTGTGGGGTCGGTCTCCTGCTACAAGATAACGCTGTGAAGTGCCACTTACTGTTTATAGGCTGTCCGTTAATCAGCCACTGGATGTTGGGTTTAGGGTTGCCATTGGCACGGCAAACCAAGCGTCCATTCTCGTCAGGGGCTAGCACCAAGTCTGTGGGTTTGTCCAGCCAGTAAGGAGCCGCTGTGGAACACAAAGGGAGGTCAACATGACAGAGTCATTCACAGATTCATTCATCTGTCCCAAGACACAAGCCGGACCTCCTTACCTTTCACTTGGACAATGATGGAGTGGCGTATGCTGCCCACATGATTGTTGGCCATGCACACATACTCGCCAGCATCCTCCTCTGACACACTGACAATCTTCAGGGTCTTGTTGAAGTTCTCAAATTTGACTTTCTGCACTGGTAAGTCCCCGCCCTTTTTAAACCACTTAATTGTAGGCGTCGGTCTGGTTGGGGTGGAGGTACACAAATGTGGGTTGGGTGTAAAAGGCAACCTGAACAGAGCAACTCCAGAAGGCAGAGGCAGAGGACACCATAACAGCATCCTAGTGTATCTTAATGAACTGGACCAGCATTACCATTACTGTATGATTATTAAATAATGTGATCTTAAAATAAAGTGGATGTGTCTGTTTGAGAGAGAGAGCACTCACAGTCCTGCAGCGATACACTCCAGCAGCAGTCTCTCATCTCGAAGCACCATTTTGGAGCTCTCACTGCCTGACGGTGAGAGGAAAGTTGGCATGGTCTCTGCTACTTTTCGGCCTGAAGATGAAGAGAAGAAAAGGGTCAGTATACATAAATCAGTATAATTCAGCAGCGCTATAGTTTATCTTCACAGCATGATTTGCTGTAGCAACACGTCCTCTCTCTGGGCACTAACACTATTATTCTGGTCATTTCCCTGTGGCTGGACTCCATCTTTGCCTTTGGCACTCTGTACAGTCTGTACAAATGGCAAATTTTCTGTAAAGGTCTAAAGCTCTCTGGCTTCTCTCAAGAGAAGACATTAAGAGATGCAGAAAAAAACAACAAGGTCACTGATCTTGCTTCATGTTTGCCAGAGGTGCTGAGATGGAGAGTGTGGCCATTAAAAGCTTAAATAAATCAGCTGATAAAATGCACTATGACTTTCTGCTGGGACAAGATTAGTTTAACATCAAACTCAAGTTCACATGGGATCATGTAGTTTAAATATTAGTCTTCACCCCATGTTAAATCTCCCCACAGGACTCGGACACAGCAATAAGCCTCTGTACAACATGTAAGTAGACTCTTTAGACCAGAACCTTGATTTTTAGACTGAGGTCTTTTTTAAACATTTGACACAAACAAGAACAAGGAGGGATGATAACAATCCAGAGGCAGAGTTGAACAGAATTAGTTTAGTTTCAGCTGGTTGAAGGAACAAGCAAGAACATAAAGTCAGTCAGGCCAGATAAGCAGATGTGAGCGAGATGCCAAGTGTCTGCGACTAGAACACAAACTGTGTGGCACCTCGCTTCATGTTACAACAATACTGAGAACACATTTATACACAGTTTTACAGGTTACTTTCACAGTTGACAATACAATGGACATTTCCATTGATCCAGGTGGAATTTTGATTAATAATTTTACTTGCTTGAATCATTAACCATGTACATTCACAGTGGGCTTTTGTGATCAGAGCTCACTTCCCACTCTATAAGCAAATAAATAGGTATGTGCCAGGAAGACAGACGGGTCTGTAGCTCACCTTGTATGCGAGAAGGACAGAGACAGAGGCTGAACAAATCACCGCACTGTTCACAACTCCAAAGTCAAATAAGGTCATTTATAGTCATCAAATATTTTTGGTATTAATGTAGGTGCTGTGATTAATTCAATGGGCTCTATTTGTCCCAGATGCATCTGTGTTCACACAGCTCAAAGACCCTCTTAAAGAGGTCTGCGTGACTGGATCTAAAATCAGTCTTGGTTGGATCTTGGCTTTGTTCCCATCTGAAATTACCTGTCCACTGATTGGATCACCTGAGACAGCTGAAAAAGTCTGAGCAGGTCTGAATAGAGTTATCATGTCGGAGTGGGACTGAACAAAGCTAACCAGGTCTGAAAAGGAACTGGACTGTTTGTGTATGATCCAGTATTTGCTGTCACCATGTTCTGTAAACTCAGCAGTTAGTTTTCTAAATACAGTGTGGTCATACACAGCATACACAAGAACAAAAAATATTATCCAAGTTTTAATAAAGCAGAGTTTCAGTCCTTGATTACTTCTTTGCCACAACAGTACTGTATTAATTCTATGCAGCACTGACATTGATAGTTTACTTTTTTACCACAAACTGATCCAATTTTAAAAATGCTTTCTATATTTCAACAGGCTTAGTTCCCTTCAATCATAACTTAGACAGGACATTTCCAGTCTGCTCCATTAACACGATGGATACCGCATCCAGTCAGTGGAGAGCTGCAGCCTGCAGAGAGGTGTGTGGGGTTAAATTAGCAATAGCCTCTTTTGTGATGCAGATCTGTGTGGGATTAAAGATTAAAGTGAGAGAGATGTTTGGACGTTAGTAACATGGGAAGGAGAAAAGAAACCACAAGATGAGGACACAGAGGAGGAATTGTGAGTTACAGCGACAGAATGAACGCCATGGAAATATGGCAGACTTCTTGTGATACTGGCAGAGCTCAGCACACACTAGCGCCCTTTAGCCACCTCCCACCCACAAAAAAGACACAACTGTGATTGTGATTCAGTGTGTGCTCAGAAGAGATTAGCAGCAAAAGGAGCATGAGTTAAGGTGGCAGTGTGTGAGCGTCCTGACAGCTGTCCCCATCATTCTCCCTCACTCACACACTCAAACCTTATTTCCATACATATGACTATTAATGATCACAGCATGACTCAAGACTGAATATTCATCATGTGACCTAATCCTCAGTGCTGCAGATTCAGTGGTATCCTCAGTTTCACTGGGCCCATAGTCTGGTCTATAACAGGGTGCATCCTCTCCCTCAGGGATACATCACATCTACCCATCCTGCATACACCGCCACTGTAGCTGATCTGGTCCATGCAGTTAGGGGTTAATTCAATTCTCTATTCCCAATACACTTGAATTAAAGCTAATTTGTGTTTTAATTACAATAGGTTTATTCATTATATGTGATCATTTAACTTGGATTGAGGTGAAATAAGATGATTATGGCCTCAATGAGATGAATGTATTTCTCCTGTGCGAGTGTAGTTCAGGGTCACAGATGATGTTTTGTCTTTTATTGGAAGTTGCATGTGGTCCGTTCTTTCAACCTCTGCTGAGATATGAATTGAGCGATTCCACGTGTAATGAACAACTGACTGACACTAGACTGAGTGATTAGGAGAGATGTTACTCAGCTGCAGCATTTTTATTCTATGAGTGTTTTGGCTGTTCCTTTTGTTTCCCCCGAAACTCCTGATATAAGGAGCAACCAACATACTACACATTACATGGAGACATAAAATACCAGAAGCTTAAGGTCAAAACATGTTTTCAGCATGTAAGAACAGAATTAACCAGTCTCACACATTTCATTAGTCATTAGGCAGAAGACGAGAAGCATTTGGCATGTTAACGTGAACGCATATAGAGAATATCTATTGGCATCGGTTAACTTGCTGGCTCATGAGGCTGAGCCGGTTAGTGTTTTTAAATACTGTATGTTACTGTGGAGGACAGGAAGTGAAACTGTCCAGACAGGAAGTGACTCACCACCATATGGGTCAGTGGCATTGTAAGAGGTATCATTATACAGCTCCTCTGAAAATACAGACATATACAGTGGATCATGAGTGTACACACAGACAAACACTCAGAGAATGGTTGCACAATGACGCATCAGAATCTGAAAAATAGTATTTCACATTAGAGCAAGACAATCTTTCCTTTTCTAAAGCAACGAATAATACATACTTCATGCTCCTCATTTCATGTCATCTCTTTAACTCTAGATGGATAAATAGACCACTGAGTTCATACATTACTGCAGCAGTACCATGTCCGATGGCCATTAAATGACATTGACATATTTGAAGGCACAGAGTATGTGTGTGTGTGTGTGTGTGTGTGTGTGCTTGTTTTCTACTCACTGGTCTGAACTTTAAGTGTGAAGGGGTTCTTCTGCTGGATGGTTTGTGTGAAAAGGAAGCGAGCATTGCAGCTATAGTCTGTTTGAGCATCCTGGGCGATAACATTGGAGAAGTACAAGTCTCCATTCAAACCCATGGACACTCTCTTATCATGAGGTATCGGGATCATCACTGGAAGACATGGGAAGAAGTGTCAGGAGGACGGAAAGAAAGAGACAGAGAAGGAAGACAAAGACAATATCAACCACATGTTCTCTCCAGAGAGATGGAGTTGCAGGATCTCTGCCACATAATTGGTGGATTCATCTGTGATCCAACCACACACATTATCTCCTCCTCTGTTATCCTACGGTCAAATACAGGCTGTGACATTGATGCACCGTTAAACACACACAGACACACTCCAATACATACTGTGAATACATATAATGACATGAACCTTATGGTAGTCAAGAGAGTGCCTCAGGACCAATTAGCAGCCAGCCAGCAGACCTCATCATCTGCTGGTGTGTTAATGTGTCTGGGCCACATGACAAATTGATATGATGTTCTGTGGTCTATGTGAGCACATATGACACTGTGTATCAATCCAGGCTGCTTGCTGAGTGGACAAGTGACACTGTAGCACCATAGTAATATTCAAAGTTCACTGAGAGGAAAAACTGTAATAGTTCAACTTTTTCCTTTTAACTAACATGCTTTTTCCAGTTTCTCTTTGTGGCTGTAAAATGATATCTGACTGAACATGAGCTCTGTCCCTGCAGATCTACATGCACGCAACACACACACAGGCTTAGCATGAGCTGGAGCAAAACTGGCAAGCAACAAAACAGTGAGAAGAGTGAGGTGAAGAAAAACTGCTGGAGAGAAAAAGACTCAATGAAACCATTTTGTTCAGAACGAAGACAGACCGAGAGGAAAAGATTTCCAGATGATCCACAAGCCTTCTGGACAATTGCAGTCTACTGGATGTAAAATTTCTCAGGATGTTTGTATGTACATATGTGTATCACTGTGCTCACTGCTGTTCATCCAAAAGGTGAACGGGGGAGGAAGCCCTGGTGGGGGGTTGCAGGGTAAAACCAATGGGGAGCCTTCAGTCACCACCACTGGCTCCAGCACTTCCTTTGGCCACAGTGGAGCCTCTGAAGGATTGAAAGGGATAGAGAGAAAAGAAAGAGTCTGGTCAGTATTGCTGTGTACACTTTATTGGTCACATGAACATGTAAGGTTTCATTATGTTGCAATAATCAAACGCTGAAAATGCAAATGTGTTGAAATCTCATCAGAGATTTCTTTTCCCTCTGTGAGTGAGTGCATGTTCTCACTGGAGACCCGAAGCAGGATTTTGCTTGACAGTGCTACTCCAAAGTCATTAGTGGCAAAGCACTGGTATTCTCCTTCGTAATCCTCGGGTCGCCCTCCGCTACGGAACCCAATCTCCAGGGTTCCTGAGCGTTTTCGCATCGACACTCTGGGATCTTTCCCGATGTTGAAAAACTTCCCGTTCCTTCTCCATGAGAACCTGAGTCATGGAACAGAGAGCCAAAAGTCTTCCATTAGATCATTTCTGGTCACTGGACCTGAAGGATGAGCGTAAGTGCTCCACACTTCTCAGGATGTGTATATGAAGCAGCTAAAAACCATTTACTGGCTATGGATAACTCAGCACACATATCAGATCCAAACAAAGTGGTAGTGAAGACTGGAGAATGTCAGCCACAGGTTAGGAAAGCATTCATTCATTTATCATATCTTCCCTCCTCATTTCCTGAGCTTTTCCTCTCGAGATATGCTGTTGTTAGCTTTAGTTGAATCAATTTTGTCTTTTTTTTCTTAAACTGCACATTTAATATGCATTTTTTTTACATTTATTTCACATTGAAGGTGTCTCGGCACCTCAATCCTTCCCATTCCTGAATAGATTTGACTTTGAACAGAAAGCACTTTATTGAAGAAAGCACAGCAGCTGAAAATCAGGACAGCAAAAGTGATGGAATAAATTTACAACTTCATCCCAACACTTTGTGTGTGTGCGTGTGTGTATGTGTGCATGGGATTCTACTGATCCTCTTGTTTTTTTTTTTTTCAGCATCAAGATTTTATTTGTTGTTGCATTTAAGACTTTACAAATTTACAATCTCTAGTCTCTAAGACAGACTTTGATTATAACATCAAACAGAAACAATTTTAAATTTGATTTTAGAACAGTCCGCCACAGCTTTGACTACATATGGGTTTACGTTTACAGGCTCAGGAAACATGTTTGAGAGGAGACAATGGTGGAAAGCCTGATGGTGGCAGGAGATGTGGTCCTTGGGACAGTTCTGGTGATGGAGAGCTAGAAAATATGAAACTTCTTCGCTTGTCATGTGGTTGCCATCTTTTATTACTCAACCGGCACATGACTACAGCTCAAAGTGCCAATGTGCCACACGCTTAGGGTTACAGTTCTGCAGCTTAATCCCGCTCTGGCTGTTTTACGTAACCTGCCTCTATTTTTAGTGTTCAGCAGAGCTTTTCAGAAGATGCTTCTTGTCAGTTTTAGGTCCCTTCCAGTGGATCTGGGCTTGATTTGTAGAAATGATCCTGAACAAAGGGCGTCTGTTGAAGCACTAGGGATTGTGTTGTGGTGTGTGTCGCAGTAAGTGGCTGATTGTGAATGAAGAAGTGAACGATCTCTTTGCTAAATGTTTCATGAGCATGAATAGTCAACTGAGTGCATTACTGGAGCACAATGCCTGTCCTGGGAAGGAGAAAACAGGATGGATGCATGGGAGAGTGGTTGTGAGTGCTTTATTGCGTGTTTCTGTGTGTGTGTTTGTGTGCACAAGAATCTGGGTGAGTGTGTGTGTGCCTTACGTAAAGGCAATCTGTCTCCAGAATCACAATGTACCACTGTCCTAAGCTGGTCATACCCCCACTGATGTCACCCCTGGAGACTCAGTTTGTGTTTGTGTGTATAAGCCTGCCATTGTGTGAAACGTGAATAATTCAGAGCATATTTTTGTGTGAGTTTAGTTCTGCGATAATCAGAGGAGAAGGATAGGATAACTGTGAGAGAGAGTGAGAAAAGACAGAGATATACGAAAACGAGGCAGCCTCACAACATGAAGCTCTTGGGTTCAGTTTCTGGGACTGGGGTCTTTCTGTGCGTTTGATGAGAGTTTGCATGCTCTCCCCATATTTGTGTGGGTTTCCTCCTGGTACTCTGGTTTCATCCCACAGTACAAAGACATGCATGTTTACATTAATTGATGACTGTAAAGTGCTTGTAGGCCTGAGTGTGAGTGGTAATAGCACCCATTGCAACCCGGAAACAGATAAGCGATAGAAGATGAATGAGTGAATAATATTAAGAAACTCAGAGTGAGGACTCCACCATCTGATTCACGTTAGTGCCTCCTGTGCTACTGTGGTGGATGGATTGATACCCATCCAACAAACACATCAGCCACATCCGTCTGATCTCCTCAGGATTTTGTGGTCAGTGGTAACTATGTACTTCAGCTCCATGACCCTGCACAGATTAGTGGTATAGCTAATGCATGGATAGACCCTGGTGGTTTATTTACTTTAATAATCTCTGTGTCAATAAAAACCTGCAATTCTGTTTACACCTGACGGTCAGACTGTCAGTAATGCTGCTGTTTGTTCTGGATCTCCTTGACATTTTTTTTTTTTTTTTTGGTTATGTCTGTGGTGGGTAAAAGCAGTCAATACAGTTGATTCTGATTAACAGCTTCAGCCTTTGTTCAATGCTAATTGAGGGACAGCATGGGCAGTGAAAGGCAAAGACTACCGCTTGTCAGACTGAGGCAGTCAGGGGGAGGTTGACAGGTGTCACACTCAGTTTATAGGCTTATTAGAGGGCAACAGAGGGGCAACGGAGGGGCAATGGGGGGGTCACTGAAAGAGGAGGGGCAGCTCAGATAAAATGTGTTACAGCAGAGTGGCAGGAGTGCAAATCTGGGTTGCAACATCACCCTTAATTACTGTCACTGTCACAGAAACAAATAGCAGGGAAGGAGAGGACATACTGAGGACAGACAGTATCGGGAGGGACAACATACTGAGGACAGACAGACCATGGAGGGAGAGGACAAGCTGAGGACAGACTGAGCAGGGTGGAAGAGGACACACTGAGCACAGACAGAGCAGGGATGAGCAGGGGAGACAAAGCAGAGACAGTGAGGACACACTGAGAGCAGACAGAGCAGGAAGGGAGAACGTCCTCTCTGCCCTTTGTCTTCAGTGGTGCTGACTACACTGCAGCTGTGAACATTCCCTGTCTGACTATGACTTTTTCTTAAATGAGCTGTGATGTCCCTACAAATGAGCCAGTAGCTGTGTCCCTTCTGTGAAAATGACCCATGGGGACATCGTCAGAATCATATAATGACTTTTATCAGGAAGCCAGTATTTCAACTTAAAGGCATATTATGTATGCTACAACTTCAACCACTAGTGGATTTCAGTCTGAGGACTGAGCACCTTGAAGAAGAAAGTTGCCTTGGTTAATAATGATGATTAGTAATGATGATCTTCTTCATATATGTGATTGTGTCAGTTCTAATCAAATGTATCACGTTCTTTTCTCCTCAGCGCTCACAGTAAAGAGCAGACTACAGATAAATGCATTGTATGTGTGTGTGTTGCTTACATTGGCACTGGGTTGCCCTTGGCCTCACACTCGATGATGATGTTATCTCTGGGGTCGACAATGTAGTCCTTCACTGACTGTTTGACAATCGTGGGGGGCTGCTTCACTGTGGGGAGGGAGGGGACAAAGAGAAGGTTACAGAGATGAGGTTGTGTGCAGATAATGAACGCAAAGTCACAAACACACACACACACACACTAATACATGCACAGTGCCACGCTGAAGCCTCCCTTGGTCAGGAAGGAAAAGAAAAATAATGAAGCTGCTACTATTTTAGTTTTCTTTTTGTCATAAGTCCCATAAGTACCGATTAGGAAGAAACAATGCATTTATTGGTCACTTTCATTTGTGTATCTGTATGTATGTTTGAGAAAGTGTAAAGACCAGTGTGTGCATTTTAATGTTGATGATATTGGAAACAACGGAGCTCAGACACACACCAGGCTGTGAAAGACAGACACAAAACATATATTCAGATTATTCTTTAACCATTTTTTCTGTCTGATCACTATCACTATCATTATTTATGAAGCTCAAAAAGCCCTCTGCGTGTCCTGATGAAAGAAAGAACCAGATGACTATGTCCCCCGCTGTGTTGAGTCGAACATCTCACCCCACAGACATACAGTGTACTGCATCACAGACACATTTCGCACACCATACAAGATAACACACATATGACCAGGCCGCCTGCCAGATTAAAGCAGGAACTCTGGACCCTGAGAGGGGGTTCCAGCTCAGCACAAAGAACCAGGATGAAAGAACCGTGTCCCTCTTCCAGCTAATCTTATCCACAACAGAAATAGCACTGGATTATACATATCCCACATGTTGCTATGGTAACCACAAGAGTTTTATTCTGTACAGTATGGCTGGTTTTGATTAAAGGGATCATCAGCTTATTTCACATTCTCAAAGATCCAGACTGAAACCACCTCTGAGTTCCAACAGAGTCAATGTATTAATAACCATGCTTCCTTCTGAAGAACAGAATAAAGCAGCAGGATAACCTTATCTGTTGTGTGAGTATTTAACCTCTATGAAATGAGCCAGAAGTGTGGAAGTGTGTGTCTTTTTTACAGTCACATCTTCGTGTGTCACCACAGTGTTACAAGCTATGAGCGCTGAGATGAGGGGGGAGGGCAGACACGTGTCCTTACGGTCAACTTACGGTCTTGCAGAATCTTGGCTGTTTGTCCAACATGAAACCAAAAAGAGACAAAGAAGCAGATGGACAGGTTGTGAAGTGATTGTTAATCATATTAAACGCATTCAAACATTTGCCCCTACTTTTTGTGCATTCATCCAGATTTCACGTCTCAGCGGTTCCCAGCTGGTTTGATTCTCTTCAAATTGCATCCAGCAGATTTAGAAGAGCAAACATATGAAGTGAAGTAGCAGGTACCTGAGTTGAATACAACTCCTCATGATTATTTGTGGCAGTGTGTATCTCAGTATTTCCATGCCCTTAATAAGCCTGAATTAGTTGAACTATTTTTTAAATGCTGGTTGTGAACTTCTATTGCTTCCCTATTCATTCGGTTTTTTGTCTCTGTTATTTCAGTTTCCATGTAGTGAAGGTGCAGTGCAGAGGTTAACACTGTCTCTTCATAGCCCGAGGGACCTTCAGAATGGATGGCCTCTGAGTAGACCATGACTTCATGTCTAAGGGGAATCTGGATCAGCTGGAGACCACTGTTACGGTGAGTGTTTATGTGATAGAAATTATTAATATTATTTTTTTATTAAAAAAAGAAGGGAAAGAGAAAACTGTGACTTTCAGCAAAAACAAAATGACTCACCTGTAAAGAAGGTCCATGTCAGCAAAGAAGAGACAGATGACACAGGTTAGATTTTTCATCAAGGGTTTCAATGTTTACTTCTGTCAATCAATTTACACACATTCCTTTTAAAGTTTCCCATCAATGGCTCTGTTTGTAAGGCCAGCATGTTAGGATTTCAATGTACAAGACACAGAAAAGGACACAAGACAGCTTAGAGATATAGAGCTGGTGAGTTCACCCTGTCTGGGTGGATTGATGACAAGATTGAGGAGACATGAACTGTGTTTATTTCTGTCAGGGATGTGGGCTATTATAGTGTTAAATCAGAGTGCTAGATTGATCTGTACGTGCTCTCCTACATTAAAACTGCTGTAGTGAATGTTGTCTTGTCTGACGCACAACATTAACACCTTGGTCAACAAGTCAGTTTCCTAAGTTTCGTTGTTTTCTAATGTTTGGTTTGTAACCATAAAAAAAATCACATCATCATCAGCATCATTAGATTTGTTTCTCTGAAAAATGCATTTCAAAATGGCCATTTGAATTTTTGTTGCGCATCGTCCAGCCCACACACTATGAAATCGGGAGCTTTGTGTGTGCTCATTGGTATCATAATGTGTGTTGTCAATAAAGGTCAGTTTGCTGTGAAGCAGATTCGACATAAAGCAGTGTGGGGGATGTGTTTTCCTGAATGAAACCATCAGCTATGTGGGATGTTGAGCTTTCTCAGTTCTATGGGGGGGTGAACACACACATTTCATCTGATTGTGATCCTGAGAATTTAAGGTCTGTAATGTTTTTACTGAAGGATTTAATTCCAGCTTAATTCAAACTCTAGATTAATGTTATTGGGATGTGCTTCCGGGACAATAATACTCTCTCTCTCGAACACACACACATCATGCTGGTAATTAAGTTTTATTGACTTATGAATCGATTTATCAGATCATTTGCAGCTGCTTGTAAAGACAAGAGAAAATAAAGAGTGTGTGTCCACCTTCACTGCTTGTGTGCTGCTCATGTGTGTCCTTCTGTCCTGTATAGGTCCTAGTGTCCTGTGCACTTCTGTAACTGTCCTGTTGTCCAGTGCATGTCCTCCTATCCCATGTATGTCCTAGTATCTAGTAGAATCCTGCTGTTCCATGTGTGCTCCACTAGCTGCATGGCCTGCTTTCCTGTATGTGCCCCCTAAATCCTGTGTATGCCCTACTGTCCCTCATGTTCTCTGTGTATTCTGCTGCCAACAGTGTGTGCCCCACTATGTCACCTACTGCCTGTGTGTCCTTCTGACTGCTGTCCCTCATAAATCCAGGGTTAAAAGGTCGAACCCATAAAAAAAAACAAAGACCAGCTGATAGCTGACAGTGGCGTGTGTGTGTGTGCGTGTAAGGCTGTAAAGAATCTCTAACCCTCACTCAGAGCTATAGATGTGTGTTCACATTGGTAAATGTGATGGACTTGTTCAGCAGAAGTTCCAACAAGTTCAAAGATAATGAAAACTCATCTGCTCTGAAACTTGTTACAGCCCAAGAACAAACTAACTTTAGTTTTTTCATTTCAAATTTAGCATGTCATTATGATTGCGTGTGATTTTGACACCAGGGATGTTTTGTAACTGACAGGTTGGTGTAAAGATGACAATCACTCACACAAAGCTGACGCCTTGAGTTTACTGAGCTTTCACTATGTTTATGTTAATATCTGCGGAGAGTCAAGACTCTTCATATTCTGGTCCATATTTTCTTGAGATGTTGCATGAGCTGCTGAGCTACACAGCCAATCAGCTGGCCTCCAACATATGGTAAAGGTATAAACAAATACAACATTTACTATTTATTTGACATTTAGGAACCTAAAACTCACCATAAACCATATGAAACACCAAAACGTTAAATCCATATGAGCACAGTTATTTTCTCCAAGTGATCTTTTACATGGTGCTCTAAAACAAAGAGATGCCATTTTGATATGAAACACTTATGTTAAGAACTTTAACAAAGGGGTTTCTTTTTCCTCTTGTTTTTTCCCTATTCAGAGTTGCCACAGCAAGTCAGCTGCGTGATTTGCATAATTGATTTGGCTACATTTTTTACGCCAGATGCCCGACACATGCCTACTACATGTCTGCCCTGCGGCTCAGGTTTGAACCTGGGGCTTCTGCATGTAAGTCATGCACATCCCCGGGCTAAAGAGCCTTTATAAAATAAATCAAAATAATTATGTACAAAGTAAGAGTACAATAAGAGTATTCCATCAGACATCTCAAGACTTCACCTCCAAAAATGATGGATCCTTCAATTCTCAGTATGCATATACCCAGTTACTCAACCATTTTAATGCCTATATTAAGCAATGTACAGATATAAGGTGTCAGCGTGGATATGGTAGCTTTTTTAAAATCTTAAAACAAGTGATTCCATCCAGACCCTACCCCTCTCTCTGAACCAAGTCTGTTTGTATCTTCACTGCAGACAAAAATAATCTCATGCACTTTGAAAACATGCCTAAATGTGATGAATTCTAAAATTGCCTGTCCTTTTACTACATCAACATTTCATTTGCTGAGGCAAACTGGAGCAGCTTCTTTGTTCAGACAGTTCAAAGAGTCCGTACCAATGCGAGCTAAAAAATTTTCAATGAATCTTGCCCCATGTGGAATAGATCAAATAATTAGCCTCATTCAGTGGGACCAGTTACAATCCTGTCATAAAGTTAGCCTCGCTGTCGCACCTTGTATTTCAGCCCTTGTGTTACAGCCCTTGTGTTACAGCCCTTGTGTTACAGCTCTTGTCTTGCATCCCCTGTGTTGCAGCCATTGTGTTGCAACCTTGGTGTCAGGTTTGGGGGTAATGATTGGCAGCTGACTTACCATCTTGTGGGACTTCGATGGGCATAGCTTCATGCCAAAGCAGCAGCAGTAATGACATGAGAGTCAGGGCCGCATGCCTGCCCTGCCTCAACATCTCTCCCCCTTGGATTAGCTCGCCTCTGCCTGTCCTGATGGGCTGGATGGGTCTCCTGACAGCTGCACCGTGGACCTGTGAGTGCAAGCGCAGAAGCAAACGGTTAAGATGGAGACAGCATAGCAGAGTGTACAGTACATGTACAGTATAAAGTGTGTGTGTGTGTGTGTGTGTGTGTGTGGATGAGTGTGTAGTGTTTTGGCACAAGAGTGTGTTGACTCTGGCCTACATTCACAGCTGAGTCCCTGAGTGTCTCCTCAGAGAGAGCAGCTTGGAAACAAAGCCTGGAGAAGCAGAGCGTTTCTTCACGTGAGATCAGGTTCCAGCCAGCCGATAACAGATTGTCTGAATGTGGAGCACAAACTATGATGAAGAAATTCTTCCTGGGACCAGTTCGTCAGTCTAATCTCTTTTCTTTAGTAAAACTGTAGTCACATGTCTCATCTCTGTCTAAATAAAATACAAGACAAAATCACCATGGTACAAAAGTAATGAATCAGTTTCCTTTGATGCTAAATTCTTGATGAGATGGGATGCTTTTCTCAAAGCAAGGCTGAGGACCAAAATCAAAAACCACCATCTGAGTTGTGATCCTCTCTGTCCTCATCCTGTTTCTTGTCACTATTTTTCCCCATCTGCAGCAACCAGTTCATGAGATTCTTGTTCTAGTCTTTTGCTGGATCATATCAATAAAACATCAGAAGTGGTGGTGTCTTGTAGTCCTTGCTGTAAGCCACCAGGGGGAATGTATTTCCCATCAGTGACACTAGTTCTCTCTGACAATCACATCAAAATGATACTTAGATTGGAACATTTTATTTATCCTGTAATGGGCAATACCGTTCATGTAGTCCCCATCATGTATCACAACAACACAGATAACAAGCTTACAGCACCACACGTGATGCGCATACTTCACCATTAGATTGTATTCAAGGCTGACAGTTGTATACTGTGACATTCATCACCCCATGCATCACAATACGCACACATATACACATGCACATACACAGACTTGTACAAATATGCAAGTTCTGAGGAAAATGTGTCTGTTGGCAGAAAAATAAACGAACTGATCCCTGGTCAAAGTGAAGGACTGGTTTTGTTATCACATCCATGACACTGGTATGAGTCCATATGTGAGACTAAAAGTCACACCTCCACTCACTTCTGTTCACCCCCAACACGGTGCTAAAATTAAGGGACAAAAAAAAAAAAACTCCAAATGGAAGCTGCATTCATGTTTTCACAAGAGTTAGCTGTGTCAGTTCTATTGTCATCGGCTAGAGCTTTCTAATTTACCCCCCATCACCTTCACATGACATCAAGGTCTGCGTACTGGGAACCACACCAGGATCACCTGCCCACTGTTAATCCCCGTCCCAGACGCTGCCATCCCCCACCAGCATCACTCTGTTCAGAGCCATGACTTAGATGAATTTCATATAAAACCATGTGGGAGTGGGTGTGTGTGTGTATCACAAAACACCATCTGCTGAGTAATCTGAGTGCTCTGAGCTCCTCAACTGTATGAACAAAGGTTAAACATTTTAAAACAAAATTCTTTTCAGGGAAAACTGTACACGACTGTGCATTAACCCTTTAAAATGTTAAACAAAACAAATTTCAAATGAACTGATTACAATACTAATAAATGCATCCATTAGTCTCTCATTTAATAGGCTCCTTTTAAAAAAATAACAGTTAACAACAACAAGCGTCCTTCTGATTATTATCTGGTAAGACTCTGATGTTTGATAAATGACATGAAGCATGGCATTATGTCCTAATGACAACACTAAATTACTTACATTGTGACAGCAACACAAGTGAAGCACTAACACACATCTCAGTGTCATCCGATATAACCCTAAATTGTCAGCACTGAAATAACACAACACAAGGGACAGAACAGCTTTTTGGCCGAGGGGCAATTGTCGCCACCCAAAACCTGGAAACACCTTCCAAACACACATTACGCATAAACCATCTGGTGGTATGCTGATCCCACTGTATTGAACTAAATAGCTAATCTGCCCCTGGGGAGCTGAGAACCCCACATGGACCAGGACGAGGAGCCAGTCACCCACACACACAACCTGCACAGAGGGAGGTGCAGCACATGGTTATACATGGATGAAGACACACCCCAAAACACCTTCATCCTATTGAACACACATACACACACACACATTCACACACATATCTCTGCCACCCAGCTGTTGTGAAATTTAACGAGTATCTCCCTATCTTTGTTAATTAAAGACTTGCACATGCCAAAGCACATCCACGCACACACGCACATGCACACACTCACATAACCCGTAACAATATAAGCCTCTGAGAGGAAGCTTTAAAGGAAAATTAAACATCTCCTCCGACCAGAAAAGGCATGCAGAGATAGAGACAAGGCAGAGAGAGAGAGATTAGAGAGAGATAAAGAGCAAATGAAGAAGGAGAGATCAGGGAGGAGTGGAAGCAGTGCTTCTGTCCACATGTGGAACGTTCTACACCCTGAAGGACATGAGGGCTCACACTGAGACAGTGAGAGACGGGGACAATGAGAGAGTGAGACACTGAAACAATGCTCAGTGAACATCACACTCTACATATTCTGTTTCACAGTATACTGTATGTTTACTGTATACGTATACTGTACTGTTTATGTATACAGTATTTGGATCCATTTTAGAAAACTCACTGTCCACCAGTTTTTACAGAACATGTTCAATAAATGTTTACTGAATCTTTTTCTTCTCTAGCATCTTGTTGTTACTATGAGGTTGCCAAGCAACCACATGAGATTGGTCATAAACTTTGGAAATTGGTACTTTAATGGGGCATCAAAGTTGCATTTAGTCTCAGCATATAGCAATAAGCCTTCATCTGATGACCACTGGCAGGTGAAGTGAATAACATGTACCACCTGGTAACCATGGCACCTTTCATTGGGTGAGCTTCATCCAGAAACTACGGCATCTGTCAGTAGGTGGTTATGATATGAGTTATGTCAGAGCATCTTGATCTCCAGGCCTACAGGCCTCTGGGGGCCCCTCATGTTGGCGCATTTTGAAGACTGTCACCCCACACTATGATGTGTGCTGGAACTACTATAATTGTGGCGGGTTTGGTTGGCTGCTCCGTATTGCAGCAGGTTTTGAGTTGATCTGGGTTACACACCTTTTTTTTCTTCATGCTGCGACACAATGTGACCTAAAAGACACAACTGGGTCAGACTTAGCTTAGCCTAAGGTTCCCAACCTCAGGTTCACATTATCATCACAGAAAGACTCACAGCATACAGGAAGATATGAAATGTTAACCTACTTCTGTACACTACAGGCGATTTGCATTTATTTTTAAAGCAGAATTGTTTTTTTATCCGCTTTAGTTCACATGAGTCATTTCTATAAGTAATGACATTTATGTCATTAACATGCTACAGACAATACAAGCAAATTACATTCCCCAGTCTTGTCAGGATGAATGTTGAATAAATCAATTAAAATCAGAATCAGTTTCTTATCTCAGCCTTCAGGTTTCATACTTCTGAGAGAGGCTACTTAAATCCCAACCCCTTTTCTATGAATGGTGAAGAAACTGATTAGTGTGATTGAAGCTTGATTTTTACAGCTGCTAACACAAAGCCCCATCAGATGCTGAGGATTTTCATTTTGGCTTGTTTTAGGATTATTTTAATGGATTCAAAGACTTGAAACATTGAGCCGTTTGTAGCAAGGTTAACTATTTGACTTGGCTACAAGGGATCTGCTCTTTCATGGTAGATTGCATATTTCAGACAGCTTATAAACCTTTTACCTTAATTTTGACTATTACTGCTGCCTTCCACAATTACACAAAGTCCTTTGTTGTGCTTCCTCTATGCTCCTTTAGAAGGAGCATTGATATTCAGTTATGCCCATCCCCACATACAGACAGACCGACAGACAGACACACACACACACACCAGCTGTGACTGTCTCATTGTTCCTAGCATAGGAAGATTCCATTGGAGTCTCTCTGGATGGTGCTGGATGTGCGTCTATGTGTGACAGTTGTGCACAGTATTGTATGTGTAGATTTTCAGTGTGTTTTACTGTGTTAGTGTGCCACTCAACACTACAGCACTTCACAGGGCTCTAGATAATTATGGCCTCTCTGTTTTAGACCTTTGCAATCCAACAAACTGTGAACTTTAAAGGGGCCATACATATGTTTTGATATTGCTACAAAGCTAGTGTTAATATTAACAGTTCTTTATTTACCAGTCCAGAGCAAATGCTTTATTCCTTTAGTCACCAAGAGCTGTTTCAAGCAGGGAAAACCTATTACTTCTACTGAAGTAAAAGTCCAACTGAATTTAGCAAGCTAATCCCCTTGCTGTGGTGACTAGTCATTGGACTAGAGTCTAGTCCAGGGGTCGGGAACCTGCGTTCCCCCTGCTGTGGTTCCAGAGGCTGAGCTCATTTAAAAATAAATAAATAAAATGAACAATTAATTGCCAATTAATTTATTTTATCTAATTTATTTAGTTTTTGTTTTTTTCAGATGCTCTTGTGACTTTAAAATAAATTTTGCTTTGATAGCTAATAACTTGCTCAGAAGCAGAACTGGAGCGACACTGAGAGCCTCCCCAAACCGGAAAAACGTGTTCGACACGCGGAACACCATAGACGACACTAATGTGAACATGAAAAAGTACACATTTGGAGTCCTGTAGATCTTTGGATCCACATACCTGTACGAGCATATTTTTTCCACAATTAACTTTATGAAAAGCAAACATCGCTCACGGCTCATGGATGAGAGCCTGCAATCCTGCATGAGTGTAAAAGTGACATCTTACAACCCAGATATAGATACGCTTTCCAGTGAAGTGCAGGGGCAGAAGTCCCATAACCAGGTGAGAGATATAATTTAACAAGCTATTATTTTGAAAATATATATTCCTATATTGGACCCTGAACTGATGTACTGCATTTGTGTTTCTTATTCAGGTTGGCGGTTGGCTTCTGCACGTCACTTGAGGAAAGAATTACAGCACATGACTTAAACTGGCATTTTTCGTTTGCCCTTATTAATATTATATTATTTTACAATGAACAGGCCAGCACTAGTTGAAAAAGTGTAATTGCCAGTGTCTTTTTTTTTTTCAGAATTCAAAGTAATTTGATGTTTGCTGTTAATAAATAGAAAATAAAAAAAGGAATTTTCTGTTCATACTTTATTTCATAAAGGTAACACAATCTCATAAAGCACTGGTTTAAATAGACTATACGTAAGAGCTTCAATTTAATGGTCAAATAGGTTTTGCGGCTCAGACTGGGTTTTAATTTGGTGGGAATGGGCCCAAATGGCTGGTTTAGTGCTAAAGGTTGCAGACCCCTGGCCTAGTCCAGTGACTTTGGTCACATATAATGTCTTGTATTGTAAGGACGACAGCTCTCATCAAGACTGCAAAATGAACTGCTATGAAAGCTGTTCACTTGATTATTTTGGTAGATATTGTGATATGCAATCTCAAATAAGAGCAACTTGTGTGATTTGGATGTTGCACTTGGGCATTTTCTGATTTCTGATTCCTCATTTAATCTACTTGAATTACACATTTCATACTACATTAGCATTTACACAACCAGTATCTAAAACTAGCTGAGGGCATTCAAGTTCTAAATACAAATCCATGTCACTATTTTATTACATTGAGTCAGTGACAGAGCTGGAGGCACTAACACATTGACTGACCATACAACCACTCCACTGACCTCCATCTATTTCCCTAAAACAGCATTGCTAATCTTCCTCTGCAAGCCTCCCAAAAATAGCTCTCCAGCCATCACACACAATTACCCTCAGCACTCCACCAAAGCAATGGCAGAGTTGCTGCAAGCACTGCACACACAGAAATAAATACTGCAGGTAACACAGAGTCAATGTCTGCTAAAGGCACTTAGACTGCACCCCCCCCCCCCCCCCCCCCCCCCCCAAAAAAAAAAACAAAAAACAAAATATGCAAGCTAGATTTTAAATCCCAGAGCCATTTTTCTAACATTAATCTTGTTCTTTCAGGCTGCACTGTGGCTGAGCTGGAGAGGTGTTGTCTTTGGATATCAAACTGTTTTACTTACGCTGATGTGGATTCTTCTGTCTGTCCTCACACTCTGTCCTGACCTCTGAGCAGACCTGATGAAACAGAAGAAATAATCGATATTAGAATGTTTTGAATTGCAGTTTCCAGACAAACTCACTTTAAACACAGTGTTTAACACCACAAAAAAATGTTTTGCTCAGTGTTTATGAGAAGTCCTGGTGTTTGGTGGCGGACCAGTTAACAGACTATTGTTAATAATGCATGTGTTTATTGCCAGGTAGACTCAGCGAGGCAATACAATAAAAATACATCTGAAGACTGTAGTCAGATGTGCTGACTGCTCATTAGTCTTTGTTACCCTGAGCACAGGAAGAAGATGCAGTCAACGGCAATGCGCACACAGACACACATATACACACAGATGCCTCAGGACTGTCTGCATCCATGTTGATTCTCTCCTCATGTATTTGTGCTTTCAAAGAGCTCGTCTGTGCGCCAGCCGCTGCCCTCAGGATCACAAGATGCTCTTTCTCACTTTCTTTTTGTCCTTCTTGCCAGTGTTGCTGCTGCTGTGCACACTTAAACACACATACACACACTAATACAGGGTTGGCCCCAAAGAGTGTGCAAAAGTCCATGGAAATATGAAACACACACAAAACCACTCTGAATCAGCAACACAGCCTGAGCTACAGTGACCAAAACAGTTAAAATCAGTATAAAAACCCATCCAACACAGTGCTAATTACCCACACACACACACACAGGTGCAATAGTGCAATGCTACTCATTTAAGTCAATATCGATCTTCTGTTATTGTATGATGTTATCTGAAATATTAGCCAAATATAAGTTAATGTGTAGAGGAGCTGTCAGAGGCTTCTGTGAGCCAGTGATATGTCCTCCTGAAGTCCCTTCTAATCAATCAGAGAAGGCCAAAGTCAGGGGTTGAAGCAGTCAATCAATGCATGAACCCACATTTGGTCCACTGCTCCTCAGTGAGGCTTCAAGCTGCTGGAGGACATCGCTGATTCTGACTCAGACTGGAGAGCTCCTGTTTGCTGCTTTAGCAGAGAGGGGGAGCACAATACAGGATTAAGGTGAAGAAGCTGTCTCATGTTAGTGCTAGCTTGATTTTCATGGCATGCATATTGTAGCTTTAATTCCATCTGATTATTACTCCCCCTCCAACACACACACTTGGTACAGTATAGCACATGTTAAACATCTGGGAGAAAACTGTTTAACTGGGTTAAGTGATTTGCCAAAGGGTATGGTAGAAGTCTGGCCTACTTGAGCGGAATGTGTGTGTGGCCATTGGCTCAGCGCTGTAGCTACAGTAGAGACTCGCTAACATGAACTGAAGTTCTAGAGCTGAACCCAACCCAACAACCAATGCAACAAATCCAAGGAGACGCATATTGCATGTTTTGTTTTATGGGTTTAAGTCTTGTTTGCAATATTTAGAGCAAGGACTGGATAAGGCATGCAAGGCAAGTCTTAGTTTTCTGGTCTTCACTGTTAGATCCAAGGACCCAATGCTTTGTGGCTGTCTCTAATAAAGCTTGTACCTTATGTAATTTTAAGATTTGTCACTAGCAGCCTTTCTATTAATGAGTCAATGATTTTATATTTTCCATCAGATGTTGTATTGGTCCTTATATGCAGGGGAAGTTGGTCCCGCCTCAATAAAAAAAAAATAGATTGTAAATAATAAAGACTGAAAAGAACACGTGAAATTAATAAAGAATGACTGGTATTGATCAAACACACTGGCTTTCAGCAGCCCCATGGGGTAACAAGGTGTGTGTGTGTGTGTGTGTGTGTGTTTGAGAGAGAGGGATGCACTTTGATGTCTAGTCTATCACCTCTTATTCCATATGATCCATAACAGGGCTTGAACACAGCAATTCACTAATAACATTCCCAGAGGTGTGTTTGTGTCTTTGCATGCATGTGTGTGTCTCTCGGGTATTACTGCTATGGCAACCTAAATCTGTTCTTAGTCTTTCTTATAACAAGCCTCTAGAAGATAATTCAGGTGTTAAAATCCATAAAAGTAATGGTGTGTGAAGTCTGTGTCTATACCTTAATATATGTATATGAACTCCCACCCACATACAACTTCAACCATCTCGTTACCCTCCAACTATGACCTTTGAACCCAGTGCATTACTATGATACACACACACACACACACAGATAGATAGAAGACATGGCAATAAAAGGTTCCTAAACACACTGGAAGGCCATGGGTCACATACTAAAGAGGTTGGAGGGGGTTTATGTGTGACATCATTTTCTTGTTTTAAATGGTCTTTAAAGGGGTTGTCGTGACAACCACTCTCAGAAGCTGATGGGCTAATTGGAAAAAGAGTTGGGTTCATGTTTGTGTGAAACAATATACTGTGCTTGTGAGTGTTTCCCATTCTAATTTCACTGTTCAGCACAGAATCACTGAGACTGTGTTGCTCATTGTTATTTACATCATATTTGGCATATTTTTTGTTCATATGATTGAACCCTGAAATAAACATATTTTCTTCATCATGAGCCAACAGCTCTGTCTCTTATTCTGCAGCTGAAAGCCTGAACTGGTGACGGGCTCTGAAATACCAGATATCAGATCTGATATCTGGTATTTTTGATTAGCTTTTGATACTTTTGATTAGCTCAGTGCTAATGAATGAAAATCAAATCAATGACACAAAATTTGTAAACATATCTTGCAACATTGACTAAAGTTCACCATCATGACAGCTTACTGTGGATCAGTCACCTAAGGCACTGATATCCAAACAATAAGGAAAATGACAAAAAGAAATATACCTATCTGTTCTATGAGAGTAATGGAAATAAATGCATCTGCTCTTCGGACGTGCTGACGTTTGTAAGGCTCAGTTTGATTTCAAACATATCACTGAGGTTTTAGTTCCATGTAGTGTTGCACTGGATTATAGCACACCAAACACAGTCAGTCCAAAAGAAGATGAATTAATACATTTATAACAATGTGACTAAATCATGAGCGCACATACCTAATAAAATGTGTCAAATGATGAGGATCTGATGAAGGCAGCATCCTGCATATATATAAATCTGTTGAGTAAGATAATAATGTGCCATAAAAAGCTTTGTCAAATGCTAAATGAGGAAAACTGAGCATTTTAGTTTCTTTCATTTTGTATAATTTTGTTTCTTTTATTCCTTTAATTACATTTTTTTATTAAATTTCTTCAATTGGTACTCCTGAGTTTTTCCACCAAGAGAAGACTAACAATCCATTTCACACCAAATTCTTTTATCTCTTTTTACTGTAATGTGCCTTACAATCTGCAATTAAATCACTTTTACAACACCAGAGTTTAGATTAGATCCAGTTCTGTGTGCTGTTATTCTCTATCATTGTACATCTACAGATATGTAGATGTTTGTGTGTATTTTAATTCAATCCTCCTATTCTCTAAAAAGCTCAATTAACCCTTAGCCCTCTAAAAAGGATGAGCAGTGACAAAACAAAGCAGTGTCAAATTGCAAGGCCCATCCTCTGCATCAAGCACATCCTCCAGGGAAGGTAAGGTAAGGAGAGGAGGATGGAGGACAGAAAGGGCGAATGGTTGCCAGGCAAAATGTGTGTGTGTGTGAATGTCATGCTTGGCAGGAGCTGGGACTCGATGTTGCCGAATGACCTACTTTTAATCGAAAGAGAGAACAAGTGAATGCATAGAGAGAGTGGGAGAGGAGAAGAATGAGGCAGGGATGCAGTGAGAAGACAAGAAGGTTCCCTGGTTTCATTTTAAAGTAAAGACAGAAAAGAGAAGAGCATAAAGGCGGTGCAAGCAGGTAGAGACTGAAAAAGACGTCCCCAAGGGTCAAGCAAGAGGAGATAGAGGGAAAAAAGAACAGAAGAGAAGGTGTATGTGTGGGTGTGTTTGCAGGCCTGAGGGGAAGTGCCCCGCAGCTCAAAACCAGAGAAATCAATTCCAGAGTTCCTGGACTGATGTGAGCTGAAATACTTCCTGTGTCCATACAGTTTCTTTTATGAGGCTCCTTAATAAATGATGACCACCATCTGCAGCGACAGAAATAAACACACACACACACACACACACACACACACACACACACACATGCACGCACACACGGACATACACACTTGCACCTGCAGAAATACCTATAATTCTTGTCATTAGCCCAGTTTGACTGACTGCTTGTTGAGTTGTCAGCATGCTCTAAACATGTTCTAAACTGCTCATAGTAATATGAATGGTTATATTACCACTACTAGCGCTAAACCTATCGTAGATATGAAAAATAAAATGAGAATGAATCATAAATGAACATTCATTCATTCATCGTCTCCTGCTTATTAGTTTCCGGGTCACAGGGGGTGCTGGAGCCAATGCCAGCTCACACTGAGTGAGGGCGAATTACATCTTGGACAAGTCACCAGTTACAGGGCCAACAACTATATCCCAGTTTTGTTTCAATAAAATGAATGTGTGACCATCTCCACACCATAACAAACATACCAGCTAACAACACAACATCACATCAAGCCATCTTAATCATCTGCTTTGAACCAAAGCGATTGTATGGAGGATGAGGGGGTGGGGGGTGACGCCCCCAAATCAGTTTCTTACCCCCTGTCAGTTTCTTACCATCATATCCGCAAAGACAGGATGGAGGCAAGCAGACAGAGAGGGATGTTGGGGGAGGAGAGGAAAGGGCGAGCTGCTACAAATAATGATGGAGAGATAATAGCAGAGAGAAAAAACAGAGACAGGCAAGGTGGTATGAGGGTGGAGAGTAAGAGGAGAAGAGAGGAACATATGTACAACTGACGAGTGACTATTTATCACAAAAGGTAATTTCAGGATACTTCTAAAAGTCTGACAATGTCATTTACATGAGATTAGACAGAAAAGAAAAAATGCCAGATTTTGTCACATTGCTTCTCAAAGGAACAGGGGGGTTAACCTCTTCTTCACCCCCAAGCACATAGTCTCTGATCAGCCCAATCAGCCCATATTAAGAATATTTCATATTTCATAAAAGAAATTTGGGATGAGCACTTAATTGATTTATGCTAAATAATGCAATGACAAGCATAAGTTAATTAGCTCACAATGGACAAGTCTAAACCCCTCAAATATTGCAACAAATTTTTAAACGCTCTCATTAGTTTGTTTTTCTTCCATGTTGATTTAGAAGTATATTGCCAAGGTGTAATGGAAACACCTTTGTATTTACACCTCATCAGACATAATGTAGGAGGCCTTATTATGAGTTCATTTCAAATTAGTGTTCCAAAGCTATGGAAATGCAAAATACTTTCATCCATCTTCCTCAAAGTGGAGTCTTGCTGGACTTTACAAGAATAATGGGACTAGACTTTCCTAGGACAGCTTATCCAAACCTGAAAATCACAATTGTACTTTGTTGAAATGTAAGAAATATTGCTTTTATTTTGTAAAAAACTGTAATGGTTGTGTTTGTTGTATATATGTGTATACTGTATGTTCACCTCATGCCGCTGACTTTGTTCTCCTCTGCCAACGGAACCTGGAGCAGCTGGTTCATCTGTGCACCTTCACCAATCTGTATTTGTCATGTTTATTCATGTCAGACTTCCTGTTTATGAAAAATAAACTGTTTTCTGATTTGGTGTATATTGACTTGTCTCAACAAAGAACTCTCTGTCTACTCTTCCTCTGTTCTTCTTCTGAAATATTAAAGAGATCCCACTGGCAGCCAATCACACGAAAGATGCCCCCTCTCAACTTTTCCATGGCATCATGTATTCATGACATACAAAAAGGCTATTTAGTGATCCCTCTAGGCAAAAACCACACCCACCAATGGGGAGCTGGTCTCCGTCCAAATATGTTGTGCACTCCAGTACGGTGAAGAGGGGGATGGGGGCATGTTAAACACTTCCAGTGTTATTTCAGTGGGGCAATGATCACAGTCATTACACTGTAAAGTATTTAACTTCAGTCCACATGACCAGATCATCAGGCAGCAGATAGTGCTGGGGGTTCAGGGAGCATCACTGTGGCAGATGAAAGCCTGCAGCCAGCTGGAGGGAAAGTAAACGTGAGGTCACACTCACATCTGGACTGAAGCGCTGATCCACTACAACAGGCTCATTATAGATCAGCCCTCATTGGAGCACTCCTACCTGCCTGACTGTAGTTCACTTTCTGCCCCACAAGACTTCCTGGTGACAGTGGATATTACATTATCTAATCTGATTTCAACATTAAGACAGTCGGAAACGAAAAAATATGTCATTATCAATAAATCTGCCAATGTTCGAATGCCTACAATTTCCCTGATATCACAGTGACATCATCCGAGCAACAGTACAAAAACCAAATACTTTGAGCGAGTGATGATAAAAACCAGAACAGCAGAGGCCAAATTAGGGAAGAGCAGCTTGACAAATGATTCAAACAATTAGACTCAGTGTTCCAGCTTAGTGGGACTACGGAAATGACATGAGGTCACATTGCACAACTCTGTAGAGCATTATCAGTTTGAAGCAAGGGATACAGGAAGTAGGGACACGACCATGTCCAGAGAATGGTAGGACACAGTTAGCTCACTGAGCTCCGACGCTATTAATCACCTGCAAAGCTGCTTGTTGTGTTTGCTGGTGTGATGTTGGTGTTCTGTCAGTTTAACACTAATGATTGATTGGAGAATTGTTTCACCGCTACCTTGAAGTAAAAGTGAGGACAAACTGCTGGCTGGAATGGCACATAATGTCTCTCAACCCCTTTATCCACCAGTCAATAAACCCGCAAAGACTCTGGCTTTCGTCAGCAATGAAAGAACCCAAAATCAGCATTCAGATCTGGGTCACATGACAAGGAAGAGGGTGTACCTTTAATAAGAATAAGATTCATCTGACTTTAGTGTTAGAGGCCATCAGCTTCAGGCCCTCACTTTTATAGTAATACAAGAATTTGTGTGTGTGTGTGTGTGTGTGTGTCCAGAGGTAATGTTCCTTTGTGCCAGCCAAAATAAATGAAAGGGTGCAGTCTAGCTCTCTCTCTCTTTACATCTATTGCTTCTCCCCTATCTTGCTTGCCCCCACCACCACCCACACTCCCCGTCTTGTTTTAAATTACCTCTCCCTCCTTCCTCCTTTATTCTCCTCCTCCTTCTCTTTGCTCTCAGTCCTTTGTTGTCTTTGTTGTATTTGACTGATATTTCTCTCCAAACACAAAAATCTTTTCAACGGATGTCATCACTCCATCTTAATAATTTCAATCACTCTTGTTTTACATCCTCTTTTCCATCCATCATGTCCTTTTTTACAAACATCCTTGTGCTGATGTTGGGTCAGCATGCCACCTCATCAGCACATCTGGGCCTCATTTTGTGCTCTTCTTTCTATCACACATATCTTCAGCAAGACTGACCTCAACCCTCACTTACGCTCCCACCGACATACACCACACCAGCTCCCCCTTTTCTCCATTCTTTCATTTTATCCCTCTCCTCATCCAATAAGAAAATTCCCCAGTCACCAGGGCTCCTTAGCAACAGACCCACAGGGGAAGGAGAGATGGAGATTGTGGGAGGAAGGAGGAGGGAGATGATTGGAGGTGGGGTAGTAGCACTGTGGATAGGGAGTCCAACCTCTAAACCTCAGTGGGAGTGTGAGGCTGGTGGTGTGTTTGCCATTATCAATGCCTTGTATAAGAGGAGTGTGGGTCTGTATGTTAAAGTGTTAGTGTTTGTGTGTGGAGGAACAGAGCTGAAAGGGCACAGCAAACACACAGTCACTGTTTTATCTCATTGTGTGTGTGTCCTCAACCTGAGCTACATTTCACGGCCTGGTGTTGTCTATCTTCAGTCTAAAATGAAAATCTCTTCTGTTTCTATTTAATTAAAGAAAGCAGAAACAGCCTGATCATCAAAGTTAGACACGGCTTTGAAAAACAAGCGGAGTGCTCTGTAAGCTCCCAAGTGCCTTATTTAGACAGTGAATGAATAAACATGACTCTAGTGGTGTTTTCAGGGACAGGCTGGTCCCAACATGTCCTTTTACTATTAAATAGCCACAGAGACATGAGCGAGGCCTTTGACTCATGTTTCAATGTGATGATGTGAAGTCTTTCTGGGACTGTACATCACTATCAGTGCATTTCAGCAATATTCTACTTCCTGTCTGTGGTGTAGAAACTCTCCTGCTTATAAACAGACCACAGACCATAGAGTCTGTACTGTTTTCATGATAGGTTTCTTTTCTCTCTTTTTTTTTTTGTGTTATTAGCTCAATAAATGTTTTCCTAACGAGTCTATGATCCCAGCCTCTAGTTTCAAGTCTTCAATACAACATGATGTTTATTTTTAAATGATGCTCCCATTATAGAGTTAAACAGACCATAAAGCAGGTAATGGGCTTGAGGACGGAGCTACTGTGTGATCAATAAGCTATACCAGGTCAGAGCCACCTTCCTTCTCTGATCTCTTCAAGGTTTAAAAAAAAAAAAAAAACAATAAAAATGAAACTGTAATTCACAAATCACTGAGTAACATGATGGTAAGTTGGCACAGTGTAGAAGCAGAATCACTGTTTAATCAATGCACATAAACATCGTGCACACATACTCACTCTGGTGGACTCAGGTGTCCGCCAATAACAAACAGGAGGAACAAGGTCAGGTCATGCAGGGACAGAATGTTCTATGAAATGGTCCAGGGGAAGTCCAGGGAAGACACAGACACACTTAACAAGTATGAAAGGACGCACACACACACACACACACACACACACACTCAGATTGCAGTCAGGAAATAGTATCAGTCAAATCATTCACCTTCAATGGAAGTAGAATGGAGACGGTTAAACAGGAGCCAGAAAGGTTTGCTTAGCATAAATCAGAAATGTGATCAGGTGGAACAGTTAACCTGGCAACTAAATTTGGTAGTAGTGTAAATATGGCAAAGAAATTGGACTGTGTGTTCTCTAAGCACAACTACCAGGTCAAATTTGCCTTCATGGTCCCATCTGCCTTTGGGTTACCACTGTGATTAAAGTCATTCTGCCGCTGGCTGGTCTACTCTGCAGCCACACACACTCACACTAACGCACACACACATTCACAGACACGTCCTTTCCAATTTCTCTTCTATAATTATACAACCACAAAATTTCATAATTTAATTTCTCCTCTCTCACATACAATCTGATCTGTAAAATGACATTAAATCCATTATCAAGTGTGTGTGTGTGTCCACCTACATGGACACAATAAAAGCACTCTGTCCTCAACCCCCTTCTGTGTTCATTCATTTTGTAGGATGATATTACATCTGTCTCTTCCTATAGAAATCACAGCTGTTCTGTTGTCAGTCTCAACATTCTCTCCTTTAATTAAACTGTATTTTCCTCCTTTGATCCTTGCTGTCATCCATAATGTGAAGGAATAACGCAGATCATTAGAGCCACGTGTCCTCTTTTTTCCTTGTGTCTCCGTCTGATTTCTTACTCACACAACAATGCTGAGTGTGTGTGAGAGAGATAGACAGAGACAGAGAGAGAAAGAGAGATGAAGTGCATGTGTAAGCGTATGCACAAGTGAATTTTGTGAGGAACGACCCCCCCCCCCACACACACACACACACACTCCCCGGGGACATGTCAGCGTGGAAGTCTGTGTGGTGATCATTGCACTCTATCACTACTGGAAGGTGTGATGTGGAGTGTGTCTGTCTGTGAGTGTTTGTGGAAACACAGTAAAGAGGACTAGGCACTGCTGTGTGTGCCGTTCTTAGAGTGGGTAGGTGGGAAGTGTGTAACAGTGTGTGTGTGCTTATGAAATTGGTGCTGCTGCTAAAAAATCTAATGAACTCTTTGCAGATACTATCAGTCAAAGTATTCACAAACATATCAATGTTAGTATTAGACAGAAAATTAAGTGTATAACCAAGAGGAACATATTGAACATTTATGTTTTGCTAGCCCTGGAAACCCCAAGATCATCAAACCAACAGGAAGCTGCAAGCTACAAAACAAACCACTTGTTTTATGACCTGAGAGAAACACACAGCTTCTCGAGAATACGCTTTCAAGCAGACAAAAACACAAACGAATTCTCAGCAGAGAAAACACAAACAGCCAAAGCTCACAAGACAATAGAAGTGTTTCCAGGGTAATATGATGGCCCTGCAGGAACACACTACTTCAGTGTTTTCTCACTTGTTATGAGCTTTTAACAGCAAGCGCAGATGGATGTGTTATATCTATCAGCTAAGTTCAAGTAGGTTTATCTCTTTCTAGTGTCCCATGGAATCACTATTTACACATTTCCTTAATTTGATATACGTTGCGGCTATCAAATATAACAAAGTCCGACATAGAGACTTTGTTTTTTAAACTTGGACATCAACATTGGGCATGAAAAGAACCTTAAATCTGAACATTCTTTTCTCTCTCTGCAAAAAGCTGAATTCATTAACTAAATCTTTCACTTTACACTGACGCAGATTTTGGCTTTTCAGATTTTTTTTTTATTATTATTTAATCCGTCGTTGTTATTTGTTTTTTGTCAAAATAAATTTCCTGTTCACAAACAGAAGGGAAAAAGGTGTAAAATATTCCTGTAATATTCCTGGAAAATATTTTTACAGGACAACTGAAAGATGGATTTGCATGCCTGGAACAAAAGCGTCTTAAGCAGTTATGAGTATCCACTCCGACTAATCTTTGTTTCCCGTATCACAACTAAAAAGACAAGTTTATCATCTTTATCGATGAGGCTGTCTTGGTGCATTCAGATGTGAACATGTAAAACTGATCCTGTAGCAGCTTTGGTCACAGATTAAAGGATCAAATCATTTCATGACTGAGTGGAGCAGTAGCCAGTGGCAAGGCTGCACCCCAAGTGCTCACCAATCAACACAGCCACGAAATGGAAACATACTTGAGGACAAGTCGACTACAGAAAGCCTTCATTGAGGGAAGCAATGACCCTGATTGATGAGACACACACACACACACACACACACACACACAGAGCTCATTTATTCTGTCCTTGTTTTCACCATTTCTTTACCGCTGTGGTTTTCTCCTGCAAATCCCTAAGTTCACCCATCAGTGTGTGTTGTTATAGACATGACCATCACAACACAGGTGTCCCTTCAGCCGGCGTGACCTGCACACACCAGTAGCACCCTGAGCAGAAGAGATCATCTTCCTGAAGCTACCTTTTATCTCCCACATAAAAAAAAACAAAAACAAAGTGCTGCTCTGATGCGCACAACCACACAATGATGAAACAGCTATCAGAGGCAATTTGAGGTTCAGCGCCAAAGGCATTGGAGGAACCACAGATCAAACCAGCAACCTTCAGATTTGTGCCACAGCCAAGAGGCTGAGGTGGATCAATAATAATATGTGATTTTTATTTTTTTTTATCTATGATGATCCACAAGCTTAACTGTGTTTATTACTGTTACCACAAATCCCCTCACCTTCGCAAAAGTGTCTATTTCAGTGATTTTCATTATCTACATCTTCATTATATAATCTGTACATAAACTGTGAATCTCTCAACCTTAGCTGTGTGTTTATAACTGTTACCATGACAACAAAGGTCTGGCATGTCTGCTGCTGTGGGCAGGCAACCTATTAGTTGCTGAGGATGAGGACACACAATCCTGATCTATCAAATCACAAAAAATATGTTTCTGACACAGTCCTTCAACTCAATATGAGCAGGTTTGCTCTCAAGGCAATAACCGCAAACCTAGCTGATTAAAACTCCTGAAATTAATTGAACAGGACCCAAAATGTCTTCAGCCCTATTGTTCGATGATTCAGATTCAGCTCCTCTAGTTCCTGCTTTCACATGGAATATTTATGAAAGGAAGTTAGTTTCTGCTGTGTACATTTTTTTTTTTTTTGGGTGGGGTATTCTGCTGATGAGGGCTTATTCAGTGCTATCTGGCTAGATAGACACACACTCATGCGCAAACACACACTGAGCCAACAGATTAACTGGGCATGGCAATAGAGGAGTCATCTAGAGCTAAATCTCTATGATTACATAAAAGATAAGTGTCCAAGCAGCAGTGAAGAAGAACACAGGATGAGGATGAAGCTGATGAAGAAATGTTCTCATAATCTATTGGTCAGTTTTAGATGAAAATGAGTTTGTGTTTCCCTAGTCTTAGAGCAGGTTTCAAACCATGAATGAAAATATTCAGTATATTATATGTAGATGTGTATACAACATGAGGCCTGAACCAGCAGCAGCTGAGATGATATGGTGGAGGCAGCTCGTCCTCTCTGATGATCACCAACTGACTTGTGGCCTCCAGCTTTATTCTTTCCAGAAAAAATAAAAAGCCGTGTAACATGGACAGATCACATAGTGACAATTTGTTCTGATCTTCTCCCCGTGGCCATGAAGCTAGAGGGAGATGGGGAATAGGAATAGGAGGGGGAGGACAGAGAGGAAGGGGGAGGGGATGGTTAGTGTGAGACCTCTCTTCCAAATATTTGCAGTGAAAGGCCTTCGTTCTCCATTAGTCTCTCTCTCGCTCTCGCTCTGTTTTCTGGCTGCATTAACCTTTATTTCACAATGATGCTCCCAAACAAAGAACCGACTGTATTCGTGCATGGCAGTATGTGTGTATGTGTGTCTGCAGTGTAGTGTAACTCCCACGACCATCCAAACCTCTTACATCCATGAACAAATACTGATCAACCACACACTGAAGCACCTGCACATAATGGAAAAACTGCGTGTCAACTAAGAAGATACACACACACACACCTGCACACGCACGTACGCATGCACACACACAATAACGCTGGTTACAGGTAGCAGTAGTCTAGGGTTTCTTCGTCCTTGCCCCATTCACATGACTGTGCCTTTGGATAAGGTCAAAGGTTAAAGACAGCTTGTCATGATGTCTCATTGTCTTTGGCTAAGGATAGTACTGTGACAAAGACACTGATCTGACACTGGTCTAGAAGGGGAGCTGTTCATTAGCATACTGTGAAAAATCTATATAAATCTGGTGATGCATGAAAACATCATATCAAATATCAATATCTTCCCCGCAGTTTCATAATGTGGAGATCAGATCAACCGCAAATCATTAAATGATTTGTGATTGATGACATGACGCATCCAACTCAGTCCTGAACCAATCGCAGCTACTGTTTTTCTTCCAGTTTAAAAGTCTGAACGTTATAGCCCAGGGTGTTGAACCACCACTTTAACCAATGCCTGAATCAAAGACTTTCAATAAAGATACAGCGAATTAAATGATCTGACACAAGAAACAACTCAGACTGCATCCACATAACACCATTTCCATTTTAATACCAACTGATTTCTGTCCTCACAAGCATTTTAGCTCCATGTCAGAAACAACATCTTTCTACACTATCACTACTTAAAGCGCATCATCTAACTGTTCACACTGTCTACTGTTGGCTAGCTGCACAAAACACAGTATAGCTGTGGCTTGAAAATAAAGAATGTAACTAAATCACAGCTGCTACAAAAACAGCAAAAACAGCAAGGCAGCATAACAGGGAAGTCATCCTTGATATCGTTTCTCCAACAGGAGCAGAAGCTGATTAAACCCGATCAGGAGATGACTGTATGGGCTTCCAGAGGTCCTGGTTTCTGTCCATCCAGACTACAGTTTTACAAGTTGTCAAGATAGAAAGTTCCAGCAGCATTTCTGAAAGTCCATTTTTGGAGCTAAAAACTCTGGACAGAGAGGAAATGTGGAAGAAGTTATGAGTCTAAAATGAAAACATCTTCCTGTGGACAGAGCCAAAATGAACTCATTAGGATACCATTTACTGAGCTAATATGTCAAGGGGCATTTTCCCATTGACAATATTCCATAGACAATCATCAGATAGAATGCAGGCTTAAGGCTCTACAATGGCTTCACTTTACAGACCCAGAGTCATAGGTCTACCCAGACCCAGGTTTATAGACAGCTCTATCTCTTGGTGAGTCGGGTCAACAGGCGCTATCTTACATCTTACTCATTAAAACAACTTTCTGCTGCACAAAGTTGTTGTTTTAATCAAGTGTGAGTATAATTACTTTACCTGCTAATGGTTATCTAGCAGAGATGCTAGTGTTACATCAATCCTTACTTCTAGTATTGAGATACCGAAGTTGAGGGTTTTTCACATCATGCCCAGTGTGAACTGAAGCCAACTCTGCTGCACGTAACTAAACGTGTTCACTGAAAACATCTTGAATGAATAAATGAAATAAATGTTTTTGTAAGAATAAAGGGCCAAAGGAAACAGGAAGCTTTGTGGCCAGTGAGGTAAGATGAGCACAACACAGAAACAAGCTATGTGTACATTGCAGATTCTCACATCTGCACAAAGAGGCTAAACATCCAGTTATATTGTAATATATTATATTACAGCGCAGTTGTCCCCAGGCACACTACATCAACTTTTAACCCACATTAACCACACCTGACAAGTCTAAACACTGTACAGGAAATAAAACAGAAAACAAACACACACATGTTTACTAAATGTGTCAGTACCTCAGTCAGTGCAGCTCTTGTACAGCAGCACTGGGTAACTCTGCTGTGTCTCCATCTCTATCAGGTTGTTCAGCATCCAGGAAAACCAAACACAAAGACAGAGAGCCTCTCCGTCAAATCCAGAACACACAACACGGCTGTGCAAATCTAGGAGGGAACTACAGTGTGTTCATCTCTGTCATTCAGTGTGTTCTCGCTCTCCTCACTCTCTCCCTGACTCTGCTCGCTCTCTGCTCTCAGACCACTCTCTCTCTCTCTATCTCTCCCGATTCTCCATCTGTCACCACCCCTCTCCTTCACCCCTCCCACATCATGCATTATTAATGAGCCTCAGACACACACGCGCACATACAGGCTCCAAGCCTGTCAAACACACATTACAACTCATGCGCAACTTCCCAAGACACAAATACAGGTCAAAAACATTCAAGTGTGTGTTTATGAAGTGACAGTTTCCGCTTTTAGACTGAACCAGATGGATTTTAACAAAACTACTATAACTTAGACTAAAACAACATACACACAATCCAACAGGAAAACAGTTTTCCTGGTTTTTTTATCTTAAAAAATTCACATTTCAAATAATCTCATTGGACAGGTTTTTTTCTTTAAGCAACCAATCAGAGCATCTGGGAACTGGGAAAACAGATGTTATCTTTAACCTCAAACTACTTCCAAAAACTTCCAAAATAACCTCCAGGTTTAAGCTTTTCACACTGTTGGCTGTTTAAAATGAAATGATGGCAAAATTCTGAAATTTTATGGCAAATGTTAATTTTGTTCAGGATGAAAATAAAATGTTAGCAAATATTAGTGACATGAGAGGTCACACTGTGAATGTAAGTATATGTTTCCACTGAGTTCAACAGCTGATGGTACAAATTTTAAACTAAAACTTTTATGACAAAACGTTATGTGCTGCCCGAGTTGTTAGTAAACAGGTGCTCAACATTGAGAGTACGGTGTGACCAGACCATGGGCCATATCCTCCAAGGACACAGCCAACATGCAGCAAGCATTATGCTTACACCAGAAGCAGGACCATCCTCAGTAAGTCAGGCTTAGGAAATAAAAATGTGTGCTTCCTCCAGTCTTCAGTCTTCTCACATAAACATATAACCCATAAAAGCCTGAACACACACGTCAGACACGCATGAACACGTTCACATGTGGAACGCACGCAGGTCACAGAGACAGGGCTAGTCATGCATGAATGCAAAGCCCAAATTCTCTCACAGACACACACACACACACACACACACACACACACTGAGTTGTCCATGCATCAAGTACAGGGATGGAAGCCCACCCGACTCTCAGCTGTAGGCTATCTGAGTTTTCTCATGAATGAGATGTGGCTACAAGGAAGGTCACTCATAGTTTTTGTGTGTGTGTGTGTGTTTGTGTGCGTGTGTGATGGAAGCAAAAAAAAAAAAAAAAAAAACCCAGTAGTGAGATAACGACACACACATTTTTGCATGTGGTTCTGATGTCTCCTGTCTACTCATGAACCCCATTAACTTGTTAGCTTACTTGTCTGATTACATTGTTTCTTTAAAATAATCTTTCTATTGTCATTTGTATCATTAGTCATTTTTACTTATTTAGTGTAAATCAGCCAGTGTTGAGAAATAAAACTCAAAGCTGAGTGTTTTCCCAAGCAGATTAAACAGAGTGTGCAAACACTTCAGCTCATAGTATTTTTTTTTTTTTTTCTGTATTTGTACATTTTTCAACTTTCTGCATCCTCAGTAGTCTAACACTCACAAGGGATATACTAACCTGAGGCTTAACATAGATTTAAATTTTGTTCTATCTATGAGTGTGTTTATGTGTGTGTGTGTGTGTGTGTGTGGGTGAGGGGTGGGTTGTCCAGATATTATTGGACAGCATTTTCAGTTCCTCTCTCTAGCCACACCCCCAAACAATCAATAACACAACCCCACACCACCTCTTCATTTACCGCCGCGAGCAGTGACATGCAAATGACCCCTGCATGTCATTAAAACATATGCCCTGAGAACAATAGGATAGCCTCAACGCACCCCAACATCCCCTTAAGACGTCGGCCAAGACATTAACGCGCACACACACACAGAGCACAAACAAAACAACCACTCGTGCCCAGATGGGCTCAGTAGTTGACCTCTGTTCAGAGCTCTACGGACCAAGGAACAGACAAACACACATCAAAACAAGTGCATTGGGGCCACATCCACAACACACACATATGCACACATTAATGTTTGATCCGGGACTGGCTTCTGCCACAGATCTGCTCTCATTTTAAATTTTGAGTGATCTTTATAACTGTTACTTCACATTGAAAAACTGTCAGTGAATGATGTTGGTACTTAGAGTTTGGCTGCTAATTACTAGAGCAAGCACACAAACACAAACACACATACACATGTCAGGTTGTGTTTGGCTGTGTGTCCTTTATCTCCACACAAGAAACTGAGAACAACAACACTTTTAAAGTGAAATGTCATACATGCCTCCTGTCTTTTTTGTTGTAGGGAGGATGTGGGCATCTAAACGAAAACAGTGTTGATTCTTTTTCTCTCCCCACGTACAGAGAAAATTCCAGTACTTCCCATTCTCATATCAGGGTGTCTCTATGCATGAGTTTGTTTGCCCAGACCTGATCCATTCTAAGCAAATACAGTATGTGGGTTGCTGTCAATAAGGCTTTGTCCAGCGGATGGAGGATTTAACTAACAACATGGAGGAGAGACACATAGCTGCTATTGTACACTGTTCCTCCGAATAACACTTGGCAATATCACACTGTGGCACAAAGGATGAGGCGCACAACAGCAAATGCTCCTGTGCATGTTCAGATGTGAGACATAACTTGTAGGGGTACAACTCAAAGACAGGTTCAACAGTAGATGGAAAATATCCAGAATTCAAGAGCATCCTGTGGTATAGTCTTCTGAAACAGTGGCAGCAGGTGTACCTCAGCAGCCATGGCTACAATGACAAACATACAGCTAACTTTATGAAATGCTCACATGAAATGACCACTAGAGGCTCTAACAGTTTGTCATAGCCTCCACTGGTCATTTAAGGAGCTGCAGCTTTGAAATTCGGTACAACTTTGGCCCGTTTCATAATACAAAGTTAGAACAGGAAAAGGTTCAATTTAAAACAGAACAATTTGGTGTGCTGTAACTGTTCCAAAAACATAATCATTCTAGATACTATGGATGCAATAAAAATGCCACAGCACAGCTATCTAACAACAAATGCTCTGACACACACACACATACACAGATCCAGGGTCACACATGAATGGCTCCCTTCACATGGATCAGGTATCTCACTAATTGAGCTGTTTAAAAATTTACTGTACCAGAGATGAAGGAGGCAGTAAGGGAGGAAGAGGACAATGTGCATGAGATTTGAAAAAAACCTGTCTGAGGCAACTTTAAAATTCATGGACAGAAGCACACACGTTGACCACAGAGAGGAAATGCAAGACAGCACAATAGAGCAAGGACACCCTGAACCTTCCCACGATGTTCTGTTTATTCCACTCCAACCAAGCGGTCAGTGAATCGCATCATTGGCACAAACATGGCATTTAGGATGGAAGCCAAAATGTGCAGTGTGTGTGTGTGTGTGTGTGCCTGCATTTGAAGCAGAACAATTTCATTTGCTGTTCATCTCTGCTGATTTTTAGTTAGTCCACTTCACGCCCCTCACAGGGATTAGATTAGAGTGGAGCAACGTTTCAATAACCTCAGAATTTGCAGACATAAAAACTCAATGTGTCAATGTGACATTGACACACAGATGCACAGTCTTTGTAAACAATTGTTGTGAAGGAGTGTTGCTACAACCTCTTGAAATCTGTTGAGAAAACAATGTATCTTTAAGAGGAGAAAAGAAACAGCTCATCTGTTTACTCATGAGTGTTTGCACTCGGTCCAAGATGGTGGTGAAGTTAATGTGCACCAGCAGCCAATGAAGTAAATGTTATTGAAAGTGAAGTCAGGGGAGGCATCTGCTTCCGATCCCACCTTCGAAGTCTGAGAAGTCAGCTGGCAGGGTCAGGAAATTGGACTTTCTACGAATGAGGAAATAATGTTTATTTATGGGTCTATCTGTGATCAACCCCAAACAGCTTCGGACAGGTCACTGCTTTAAAGGCAGCTTCATTCGTTGAGGCACAGGTTTGTGCTGAACATGAGCCAGCCAGAGATGAAAGTGGAGACAGTTTAGGAGCAAAAAGACAGAGGGTGAGACAGACAGAGAGATAATGAGAGAAACAGGGATAAAAATAGTGAGAGAAGACAGAGAGATGTGGGGAGTGGTGAGAGAGCAGCTGCTGCAGACAGTGAGGAAGACAGAGGCTCGTTGTCTGCAGATAAACAAGCCACACTAGAGCAAATGTTGCCATGGCTACGCCAATGATGACTATCCTCCCATATCCGGCCCTTCAGACAAACACACGCATGCAACCCCACAATCAGGTTTCTCCCAACACTTTGCCAGAGGGCGGTAAGTGTTTCAGCACTGAATTCACCTGAATAGGTGGACGAACCATCAGAACAAAACTGCAGCACACAGGGTGGAGAGCAAGAGGAAGAGGAGGAAGACATAGAAACCGTGTGCGTACTTAATCCCACAAAAGTCATTTCTATCTTCAGATGATCACATAAATAATTCAATAGATCTTAATTAATACCAAGTAATGCTAATAAATAGCTTCATACCTGGTGGCTTGAATCTTCTTAAAGCTAATTATATAGTGGAAGTCTGATGCTATTCTGCATATCATTTATCCAGACCCTTTAGATGCTTTCAGTGTTTTGCATTAATTTGTGAATTGTCTCAGCGCTGATAATGCCACACAGAGCTACAAGAACTGGGTGAGCTAAATCTTATCACAGCCAATAGAAACAAAGCCAACTACAGAAGGCAAATCTATTTTGAAATGCAACACTTTTGCACAGTATTGTCAACCCTCCTCTGAATTTAGACCAGCTCCAGTTCGTAGTTCAGCTGCTCACAGTTCATTTTCTGTCAAGCAGATACTTCAAGACCTCCCTCAGTGCCTGTCTTCTCATGTGAACCCAGATAGACTGATCCCTGTAACACTGAGATCAGAATTCTGCAGGATGAATCCCAATCAGTCCTGGAGACATTTGTGGGGTCCTGTGTGTGTATTCCATCTTTGTTCCCACAGCTACATGTAAATCTGTCAGTCCCCCGCTCCAAAGAGGGTAACAGGCAGACAAAGAGGAACACAGCAATCAGCATTGCATTGTAGCAGTTTTAAACCTCATATGTTGACACATGACACATAACCTGTGTCTCTGCCGGTCCTGGTGATCTTTCACCTCGGACTCATGATTGGTGATCGCCTTAACTCCCTCTTCTTAATTTGGCTTAATAGTGATAAAGTTACAAGGTTTAGGCTTATTGTCTCATGGCTCTGATGCTTGGCTATGTAATGATAATAATGATCAGAGCTGGAAACTCAACAGCAGAGAAGGTCCTGAAAAAGTCAGAGGAGTAAATAGATGAGGGGGCGGGTGGACAACTGAGCTCACAGCAGACCAGACACATTGAAAGCAGGACATGGCAACATCGCACGTGTGTGTGTGTGTCTGTCCAGCAGGCGTTAAATGATTCTTCCCTTATTGTCAAGTCAAATAAAGGTTGTCGCGCGCCAAGCCCTATTGTCCACACTCTCCCGGCACCATCAGAAAAAACCTACCTCACCACACACACACACCACTTACACTTGCCACTTACTCAGTCCCCCAGCTTTTTCTTTGTCTCCAGCAACAGGAGGTGTGGTCGTTTTCCTTCAGTTAATGAGTTGGCGGGGCGACAAGGGCCAAGAGGAGGCACGGGTCATTCATTCATTTAGCCGTTTAATCCTCCTTAGCCTACTTCCCCCTTACACATCTCTCACACACACACACACACACACGCACACAAATACATACACACACCCATACCCACGTATATATACACAGTAAAATGCACAAATATATATCCAGCAGTAGCAGAGAAACACTCAAATTTTACACACAAACAAAAAAAAACCATTCTCCAATTTCTACGCAACAACATTTAGCGCGCACACACACACAGCCATATAGCTTTGGCGTCTGGTGGCACAATAGGTTCTGGTAGCAGCTGGTCAGCAGTAGCCATAGGAGTCACACACACACACACACACACACACACACACATACACACACACACACACACACACACACATAGACATAAAAACACATGCAAACATTCAACATGTACAAGCCCCTGCATGTCTAATGACGTGCCAAGACGACATAAGAACAAGAGAAGACAACTTGGCTGGCCATCTGTGACATGAAGGCCATAAGGAACATCTGTGACAATCAATAACACACTCACTCACACACATCAACACACAGAAGCATGCATACATAAACACATTAATCAGGCATTTGTTCACAAAAGCACAAAAGACAACTGTATGTATGCTCAGAACAACTCTTCATTTGATTAAATTTCATTAGAATGGTGCTCACTGAAAAAAGAGGCATCTGCTCTGCAGTGCTATAAAAATCAACCCTTACTCAAAGGCAAAGCATATCTTGATGATCTCAAAAAGGTGATAAGCTGTTCAGTTCATCAAGAAAGGTTCCCATCTAGCCTTAGTGATAGAGCAGATGAATTTGGAATCCAGTGATCTCCCGTGTGGAAAGGTTACTGAGTTAAGATACATATCTTAAATATGAAAATGCATCATCCTGAGGTAGCACTGCTCCAGGAGGGGACTGGTGTGGGGTTTTGGGTTGGGCCTGATATCCTCAAGCTACACCACATTGCTTTATTTGAATGATTGCGTTCTTTTATCTAAGTGCTCTCTGTAGCTTCAGCATCGCTGAACAAGGACAGCTACAGTAGCCTGATAGAGGGTTTGGGATATGCCCAAGAGATTATACAGTTTGAGACTTCCTACTGGTATCTTTTTACGACTTTGAAGCTTTTTTCAAATATGTGTCTGCTCATTGCTGATCTTCACGAACGCCACTGTCCTCTAGGTTTAGGTCAGGGGACACCAAGAAACAGCACTAATGAGATCTCAGTGCACTGTGGTCAGTAGTTGTTAGGTGAATAGATGAAAAGAAAGAGAGACTGAGGTCCTCAAGTTGTACAGGGGTGCATCTCAACTGAAATTAAAACCGCCTACATTAATGTCATGGAAAATAAGCTGATGAGAATGAGAATTTGTCATTGTGCTTTTGGGATCATGACTTATTCACAGTCTTGAAAACAAGGCAGTTCAGTGATGGATGTTTACATCAGTGAGCCTGAACTTGGCGGAATTGTGATACCCACTAAACAAGACAGCTGGTTGTGAAGCAACTATGAATTGTCCCTAATTTTAGAGCTAAAAACTTGACTTCATTCCATCTGTATGAAAAATCTCAAACACACAAAGTTCTTGCAGAATAAAATGAACTCAGAGTGCACAGAAACACATTGTTAGAAGATGACGATCTGAGGACAAACAGAACAGAGAGTTGTTTGTGTATTACCGAAATTCCAAGTGCACAGAGTGCAAGTACTGTAATGAACAATGCAGTTGATCCTTCAAACATGCCAGGAAGTTATCCATCTGTTCCCCAGTCCTGAGGTTTGCTGTTGGATGAGCAATGGGGCATTTGGGGAAAATATCTACTAGCCATTTTCTCTGACAGATTTATGGATATTTGATACATTTGGGTCATTCCCCATGGCATAAAAATGGTATATTCTGTGTGTCCAGCCAACAATTGAATCGACCGCAACTGGACTTAGGTCTCTGATGGTGTCACTGATTTACAGGCTTACACTACTTTTGTACTTATTTAGGCATCAAAAAGGCCTTAAAAAGATGATCCTGCTGAATCAAACCTGATCAGAACAAGGAAGTGGTCTGCAGTTTCTGGAATGGAAGGCTCCTACTGGCTGTTTGTGGGAGGAACCAAAGTGATGATGTTAGCAGGTTAGCCTACATCCCTCATCCCTGCAGCTCTGTAAATTTCGGATAGAGGTCTGTTTCCTGTGCAAGGAGGTTATTTGTTTGATTCCAGATCATTTAATGTTCCTTCAATGTCCACACAGACAGTGAACATTTATTATTTAGTCAATATGCTGCTGATAATTTACCTGTTGGCCATCACTCTGGCCAACAGAGAATAAGCATCTGTGATTTTCATCACAATCTGGACCTGAATTCTGCTGATTTGTTTTATTTTTTTTAATGAAAGTTTTCCCTGGAAGTTGTGATTTGTGGCTTTCCACTGACTTGTACCTGCTTTCAGATGTTTGTTGCTGTTCTTCACCAACAGTCCTGTTCTCTGTTTATTCAGAGATTTTTTTTAATTCACAGAAATGTCACTCCATTTATTGATCCAGGAACAATATTTATCATCAACGCTCAGATCAGAAGTCAACTTCAATCCCAAATCAAATCCTGCTCATTGTTTAACCTTTAAACCCAAATTGAGTTCTGCTGAAAAACGCATGGGACTCTGTTCAGAGACTGAGGACACAGAGGACTTAGTAATGTTTAACAATCTCTCCTGTTATTTAAACATCTAAAATGAGTCATATGACCAGTTGTAGTAGGGCAGGACCAAATTAGATTTTTTATTTTGACATTAAACTACAAATTACAAAGAAATTATTAAAACAAGTTTTGGCAAAGACAATAAAGATGTTCATCAAAAAACTGCAAATTCAGAATTACAATAAAATCTAATTGTCACTCAACCCCACCTTGTGTGAACATTATAGAATTGTTATACATGTTACATGTGTGTGTATCTCTTAGGGTAGGAGATAGTTCCTGCTCCAAACTCAGATGAACTACAGTTACCAGTAACACAATTACACTACGAGAGAGGCTGAGAATGACATTAGGTGTAACCTCAGTCTCAGAGAGCTGACCTCCATCACTCACACACTGTTAACCTGTCAACACATGGCCACAGTTGAATATCAGTGGGGGTCTGTGTGTGTGTTGAAGGTCACAAACTGAAGTGATTGTGTGATGTATGGTTATAACTCCTCTCTAATCTCTACCTTGGCATTCAAGTACGGACCTGCCATGCTCCATTGACTTCAGATTACTCTCCACACAAACACACACATACACACACACAGAAAGAGAGAGTCTGGAGCAGATTATGTAGTTCAATACATTAGAGGTGAAGGCAAGCATGTACTGTGTTCACACAGAGGAAGTCATCTCAGTGTACACATGATATAAATACATTTTAAAGATCAATCCATCAAAGCCAGAAATTAGTTCATGGAGAAAATTAAAGCAGGTGCACGGCACAGTTCTAACTGGAGCCTCACAACACTTCAACATTGATCTTTACAGGGGAGCCTCTGACCTTCAATGTTGGGGCATGAATTTCTTCATCTTTTATGAGCTGCAGCAGTCACAAGCATGCATTCACATCGTATCCTTTCCTTTTCATCTATCCTCTCATCCAAATAATCATTCAACCAAAGACTATCTGGGGTACCCGTAGTCCTAAAGGGTCGGGACTTTGAGGTGATTGGCCATCCACTCTGACTAGGGCTGAGATCCTGTCCAATCAAATTAGTGGACATCCCAGGCAGACGTAATTAAGCGGATCAAGATAACAAGGTCCAGGGGATAATTGGTGAGCAAGGAGCACAGAAACAGACGGGTGACCTCCGGAAAACTTGTCCGCTTTCATCTCTCATCTTTTCCTACATACATCATCAACTGTTCCTCTTTCCTTTCATAATGATTTTTGGTTAGTCTCTGTACATTGACAGGATTAGGAGCGTGAGCATTTACTATACAGTAGATTGATTTTGGATTATTTACCACAAATTAAAATTTTCTCTGTATTTGCATACTCGAAAAGAAAATGTTTTGCTGAATACACCATGTCCTTTGTGTGCACACTCACCGACCATATTCCACTTAAAGCAGCTGTTTGGAGAAGACAGGGGTGGGACTAAGGAAGGGAAAGCAATTAGACTTTGAACCTCCCATTAAGTACAACACACAGACAGCGCAGACAGAAAAACTGATTTCTGGAGGTTTTCTAGGAAATCTCCTATTTCACCCTGACCATCAGCCTGGAGACAGAAGATGAGTGAATATAAAATGGAACTGATTATGGAAAATCAGGCTCCACACACACGTCACAAAGCACACTTTCTACAATGTACAGATGTTGTCGTGAGAAACTACATTTACAGTGGTTGTTGTGGCACAGGAATTACTTTAAAAACTAAGATCTGTGCTTTGCAGTATTTCTTCTATTAAAGTAAAAATCTGTAACGAGGGCTTCCTGGGGTGTCCCTGTCCATTTTGCAGGGACGCCCCACTGATGCAAGATTAGTGCACCTGCTGCAGTGTCATGAAGATGCAATTACACAACTCTACAGAGGGCTTTTACTTGAAATAATGGATAAATTGGTGGCACGTGGTGACAACTGACTGAAGTGAGGGCTGGAGGGAAAAAAAAAATTGGAAGGCTCCAACAGGCATTAAAGTAGATGGTCTTTTAGCCAATAGAAACAAAACAGTCAAAGTTGCCTCATAAACAGTTGTGGTTGTCAGGTTGCACTTTCTTGTTAAATATCGGTGTTAAAATATATTAAAAATACAAAACAGCGAGCATTTAGTGTGTGAAAGAGATGTAATCAAATGAAGAGGAAGAGGAGGATCACCAGCTGGACTCTTTTCACACAGATTGTGGTGACAGCTCGTTGCCTGAGGCCACAGAGAGCGTCTGCCACTTACGGCACTGATACACTGCCTGCGCACATATGAATACACAATGACAAGCACGTGAACACAACCAAGTGGATGTGCATGCACACTCACTGCGGTCCCTTGTGGCTGACAAACAAATCACCTCTGATGGAGCAGGACACCAGATTAGTCATTGTATCAGTCGCAAAGTGAACGAATGAATCATTGAGACCAAATATGAGCTCAATGGCCTCTTCACCATGGGTTGGGTAAAGGCCTTGAGTGATTATTTGCAAGTTTTGCACTGGGACCTTTTTTGATCTTACTGATGTTTTTCGGCCTCCAAGTCAAAGTAAATTATGCTTATCTGGTTCAAATCTCCTGAGAAGGACCTTCTATGCTCAGACCAAGAGGAGTTAAATCCAAGGGGAAAAGAATCAGTGGAGCCGTTGGATAGTTTTTTTCTCCTCATAATGTTCAGCAAGTGAAAACAAAACTGCATTAGAGAAAATACGAGAAAATAGAGAAATAGAGAAAATATCTAAATCTCATTATCATGTTCATCTTGTATTATTTGTTTAACTCAACATGCACTTTCTCTTTGAAACTAATAAATCTCAATATTCATTTTGAAAAATCCAGAAGCAGTCCTGCAGTTTGTTTTGTTGTACACAATACTTAGCTAACAGTAACAGTACAGTTCAGGCCAAAAGTTTGCACACACCTTCTCATTCAAATGAATAGGAAAGTGTGTCCAAACTTTTGGCCTGTACTCTATATTTAAATGTAAATAAAATGAGGCCAAATAAATAAATAAATCATGATACGATCATTTTGAAAAATATTGCGATTTCAGTTGCAATGACCTAACCTTAATCCAAGCACCATAGTTATGGTGTCCTGAGCCTAATTCACAACAATGGTGATACACATTTTATTTACTTGCTTCACAAAGATTACATGATTCATTTATTGTTCAAAAGATTAAATATAAAGTACTAAAAAGTACAACTTGCTGGTATACTGGGTCTTTAGGCCATAATTCCCTTGTTTTGTCTCTTTTCATGACTTCCAGTTTCCTTTGGTTTTCATTTGGTGCCACTCACATGTTCATGTTGCTTATAGCTAACTTCCTGCTATGATCGTCAGTCCTGCCCCGGTTGCCCCTGTCTCCTCCCTCCACCTGTGCCAAAAGTTCTAAGTATTATTCATTGTGGTTTTATTTTATTTTATTTTATTTTATTTTATTTTATTTTATTTTATTTTATTTTGTTTTGTTTTTGTTTTTTTTTTTTCATAGATACCACTTTAGACAGCATGGCGGTGTAGTGGTTAGCACTATCGTCCCACAATAAGAAGGTTGCGGGTTTGGTTCCTGGCGTGGGGCCTTTCTGTGCGGAGTTTACATGTTATCCCTGTGTCTGCATGGGCTTCCTCCCACAGTCCAAAGACATCATGTTTTGGTTAACTGATGACTCTAAATTGTTCGTAGGTCTGAATGCAAGCGTGAGCGGTTTGTTGTCTCTTTGTGTTGGCCCTGTGATGGTCACATGTCCAGGGTGTACCCTACCCTCACCCAGAATGCTGGCTGGAATTGGGTCCAGCACCCCCCGCGACCGGAATGGAAAAGCGATAAAAGATGGATGGGTATCACTTTGTTTTTTTTGTTTTTTTCGGGAACGAGATTTTTCCATCACAGTGTGGAGGTGAACATTTTTTCAGAAAAAGTTGAGAGGTTGGGAGATGCTACTTTGCTCGGGATGTGAAAGATTACAGATAGACGAGGGAAAATCTCTGACACCATCAAGAATACAAATGTTCCCATTGAGACTTACACTTGTTCTCACACATACTGAGGTATCAGCCTCCACAGCTGCCCCTTTTTTCTGTAATGCATCTTTGAAATGAGTTTTGGAGCAGCTGCACAGTGACTGACCAACAAAATGACTAAAGACAAATCAATGGGCATCATTTTCTGAGCACAAATTACACTGACTCTGATATAATGGTTCATTTACGCTTCAAGTCTATGCAGACAGAGGTGTCATCTGGTTTAGTTAAGTGTTATGTCATACAGCCTGAACAAAACTTGACCTTTGGGACACACACACACACACATATTTGCATATTCACATTGGTGCCAGAGTTAAATGAAAGGGAATCAGGCAGACAAATCAGGTCTGTGGTGAAAAGGCATTCAGCCTTAAAAACACAGTGAGGGCTAATGAAGACTGTACAGGCCAGTGTGCATGTGGAGTGTGTGTACTTTTGGTAACAATGTGAGCAGCAGTAAGAAACCAGGGCATGCATGAAGAAATGAGGTAGAAAATCTGAATCCAGACCATGACTTTATAATCATCTGTGTGTGTGTGTGTGTGTGTGTGTGCACTGTGTTGTATTTTGTTCTTGTTACAAACAACAGTGAATTTATATCTGATGCTAGACCAAGACATAAACCTCCCTTCCTGAAAACTGCCCAGATGTAACATCTGTGTCAGAAAGGTCACAGATAGGTCACCAGTCCAGAGTCTCAGAGGAGCTTCAGACCAAAAAGGTTCACTGAGTTACATAAGCAGCTGGAGTAATGTGAAACAAAGCCTCCTCAGCTCAGATTAATGCATACGCTGCTGGTGTCTACAGTTGCTAGCAGGTTCCAAGGTTGGTGTTCTCACATCTTGCAAATATCATTGCTGTTAACATACAGGCTTATGTTGAGATACAATAATCAAATATTTTCTATGGCTGTTGTTGATAATCTTGACTGCTGACGCTCATATCCCTGTGTCTGGTAGAAATTCACTTCTGAAAACAGTTGGAAAAAACACTAATGTTGGCTGTGACATGGTCACATGAACTCACCATCACAAGGTCTGATCGTCACCTTGTGGTTTGATCAGCTCTGACCTCTCCGACAGAAACCTTTCCTCTCGCTGACTTAGTAGAAAAACACCCAGGCTGTAAAGGTGGACTGTCGCGAAACTCATCTCATGTTCAGCGTGATGAAGATTAACATCCCAAAAAACCTCCAGCTGGAAAAGTCTGAGAAATCAGGACTCTGCTATTTACTGAGTTTTTGTTGTAGAATAAAAGGTGAACATGTCTTGAGCATGTGCTAACACAGACCTTACTCATTCCCATCCAGAAGCAAACCTGACCAGGGGACAGATAGAATTTGAGGTTTTCAGCTAGAAAGTCTACAAACTCACATGCTGTATGTAGACATACTAGCTTCACTAACAGTTCCAGTGTGATTGTCTCAGTTTGCATCTCTCTTCTGTTTCTCCTCAGATCATCATTTTCCTCACTGAATTCATTTTCTAAGAATATGACACTGTGCACTCTGATCTATTCTATTTATATATTTTATATTCTATCTATTCTATCAAGAACTTCCTGTGTTCAAGATTTTACATAGAGATGTAATGAATTCAAGCTTTTAGCTCTAAAATTGGGGACATTTGACAGTTGCTTTACACTCAGCTTCATTGTTTGGAGGATACACAGTGCTGCCAAGTTCAGGCTCATTGTAAACACCCAGCAGTGGACAGCCTTATTTTGAAGAATGAAACAAAGTCATTATCGTTCAGAATGTTTATTCTGAACATTTTCATTACCTTAGTGTAGGTGGTCTTACAACTATACCTTTATCCAACTTGAAGACTTTGGGTCTTTCTTTCTTTTCATCTCCTTGTAGCAGCCAGCATTCAAACAGATTTGGGTTATTTAGAGACAGAATTCAATATGTGGTGAAAATGTGTTCACGTAGTCACAGGGTCACAGGGTAGAGGAATTCATCTTCAGGTTTTAAACTCATTCCTGCAGAACTCTGCATAAATTCCACTGACCAGTCATATGATCAATTATAACCACTGATAGTAAAGTATACAATAGCTTCCCTTTAATTTCCTTAACTTAATTTTGACACAAACATACCACACAAGAGAATGATCACACCTGTGAAACAAACCAATTAAAAGTTGTTGTTTTTTTAATCTTCATCAATTATGGAGTAAAAAAGATCAAATCTTCTTAGTAATTTCATCTAAGGAAATGATTGCCAGCATTAATTCCACTGTTTCCCTCCCAGTCATCGTGAAAAAGGATAGTTCAGAGCAGTCTCTTATAGACTAGTGATGAATAAATCTTGTTTATAAAGTCTTTTTTATATGAGAAATAAACACATTGCAACACAAGCTGTGAAGATGAACAAAAGATGCATTTTCATGTGCTCCCATCTATTGCATTAACATTAAGCTAACAGTGAAGGGTCCAAAACAAGTGAGCTCCAGCAGGCAGCATGACCGGCAGAAGACTAGATGACTCACAGTGACCTTTGTGTTCTTCATTCCGCTTCAAAGTTCTCACATCAGGAATATCAGGAGCCTCAGGTCATTTAATGATTTCGCAATGTAATTGCACATCACAGTTTATTCACTGTCTAAACTGACTTCCTGCTTCTTTCAGTCTAAACAGCCACAAACGCTTTATGGTAGCTATAATGAGTTACTGTGTAAGAAATGGCCCCCATCCCCCAGGCACCCATCATTTCATCATCTTTGTCCTGTATTCATATGATCTCACACATCCTCCCCTCCACCTCCATTTGGTAATTTTTCCTATCTCCCTCTCTCAACTGTCCTGTGTGCCTCCTATCACTGCCCCCACTTCTCTCAGTCCAGTGTCCCTTCTGTCCGCTGCTGCCATCTTTTTTAACCCACTTTCAAGACAAAACAATAGCAACAATGGGGAGCCCCCAAGGCAAGGGGAGGGGATGTGGATCGCAAGTATCAAAAGACTGCTCCCCACTGAGTGAGAAAGAGAGAGAGACATAGATACAAAGTGACAGTGAGAGAGAGAGCACTACTGCCCATCTGCTGAGGTGCAAGGGGGGCAGGGGGTTACGCAGTATGGTGCACAGACTGCAGAAACCAAGTGAGGTGATTGTGAAAGACCAAATAATCACTGAGTCCCTGTCTCAGCTCTCAGACAGGGGACATATTGGTTTTACTTCCTGGCTTTATCCAAGGAGTGGAGAAGAGACCACTGGTGAGGTTCTTTTTTGCCGCCAGTTACCTGGCAAGTTTGCCTTTTCCTCCTTTACTGCCACAAACTAATCTTAACAGTTGGGATGACGGTTCTTGAGCTCTATAATTAAGTTTGTAGTGTTGAAAGACTTGATGCAGAGTGGTAATTGCACATAGCTGTTTTGATAGATGCAAATATGTCAGAAAAGACCACAGATATTTTGGATTCCTATCACCTGCTGTAGGAAGATGCATGTCATCCTCATGCTGGAGTGATGGTGTTTTGTTTGGTGTTTTATCAAAGAAGCCTATTATCAGTATTATCAGTTTATTATATCAGCAATAGTTAACTTGAAAGTAACATTGGAAATAACATTCCAATAATATTGTTTATCCTCTGGCCCCCAGCCTTTAGTGTAAATGCCATATAATGGTGCAGATTTCTATTTTGTCATTTGTTACTGCAAATATTAACCAAAGGAAAAGATAAATAAAACAGTTTTATTATGCAAAGAACATGCTAAGAGGACAAGAAGCTGACATGCAAAGGACATGTCTTCTGAGTCTCTCTTTTACAGATAAACCGTTGTTATTCGTGTAACACGCCACACCAGTCTCTGTCTCATAGATACACACATTTTCCCCTGCATTATATGGTTCTTTCAAATCATTGCATTGAAAAGAAAGAAAAGAGCTCAGTGCATCTCATGCATTGTGTTGTGTGTATGTTTGTATTGTGTGCCTCTGCAGTCTGAGTGTGCTGTATGCGTACTGCAGCGTATCAATAAGAGGCCTGCAGATAGAAGTGGCTGCAGTCACTGTGCTCTTAATGTATGCAACAAGACCTTCATTGAACATACTGACAGTTGGCTGGCACTGGACAAGAACTTTAAGTTCAGCCCTTGGCTGTGACATCCCATCCTTCACCAACAATCTGTGTTCTGACATTCATTGTAAGGTCACACTAATAAAGACTTTATCCTTGGTCTCTTTCATGAGTAGGGTGGAAGTGATGGATTCTATGTAATCTTCTTCCTGGGAGTATCTCAGATAATGTACTTTGAAAGTCATGGAGTAAAAATAAAAGCCAGTTTGAAACTTAAGACTGAACTATCAATACTCCCTCACTTAGTCAATAAACCACCTGGACAGTCACTTGATGCAGTCTAGTGTGGCGTGTAGTATCAATGAAATTGTAGCCTACTTTAAAATATTTTCAGCTCTTCATCTTCATGTGAAAGCACTTTCAGTAATTTGATCTTGCTCAATCACGAGTGTAGTTTAGAGACATGCTGGTTGTGTCATGGCTCTAATTTTGGGGCCCCACATTGATCAGCTGTTAGCAGTTCAACCTTCAAACATCCCCAACAAGCTGAAGGGAAGATGTCTGCCGACAGCTTCATCAAAATCAGGAAGAGTAGTTAGAAAACATGGTAATTAGGTCATTATTCCAAAACTGCTGCTGATTTGAGGGATGTAAACCTCAGAATTTTTTTTGGTAGTAATGTGTTTTAACTCAGTTTATTTTTGTTGTGAAAACATAATAAAACAGGATTTGCCAGCAACACAACTGACGTGTGTGGTTTTACAGAAAACGCGCACACACACACACACACACACACACACAATTGCTCATTGGGAACATGTGGCTCTCTAATGCAGATGGATAACCTCTGACCTTATCTCATCAGCAGCCATTAACACTGGCTTCTAATGGCCTGAATGTGAGTGTGTATGTGTGTGTGTGTGTGATGGTGATTCAACTGGTCATAGCAATCTCAAATGTACTGTTGTAGCCCAAGAGAACAAATTAAGGATGCCACATTATGGCAGCCTGAGCATCGGTTCCGGCTCAGGACCGATGCTGCAGGTCGTCCTGCTCTCTCCCCCTTCCTGTTTCCTGTCAGCCTCTTTGACACTAAGTAGTTAAAATAAAGACAGAGAAAGCCCCCAAAGCGCAAATACTAGTTCTATATGGTACATGGTATATGGTACCTTCTCATTCAAATGAATAGGAAAGTGTGTCAAAACTTTTGGCCTGTACTGTATATGAAACAATTTCAGTTGGAATGGTGGTTTTTAGCATTTAATTTTCATTCATTCATTCATCTTCTACCACGTATCCTTTCCTGGGTCACAGGGGGTGCTGGAGACAATCCCAGCTCACACTGGGCAAAGGGGGGGGGGGGTCACCCTGGACAGGGTCCATCATTGGACCAACACATAGGGACAGGCAGAGACGAACAAATCCTTACACTTACGCTCAGACCTATGGACAATTTAAAGTCACCAATTAACCTAAACATGATGTATTTGGATGGCGGGAGTAAATCGGAGTACCAGGAGGAAACCCACACAGGCACAGGGAGAACATGCATACTCCACACAGAAAGGCCCCAGGCCGGGAACCGAACCTGAGGCCTTCTTTTTGTGAGGCGACCAATTTAAAATGAAAAATGTTAACAGTAATGATATGATTATTGTTGGGTCTCCTACCAAACAATCATGTTCCTTTGTGGAGAGCATAATGGTGCTAACAATAGTGGAACAAGCAACTTGCCTGTTTTCAATCAGGTCTTTGAAGGACAGGAGCACAGTCTACAAGCTCTTTCTTCAATCATGTAAACTATGTGTCATCAGCTAGGGCTGCAAAATTACTCCAAATAGAAATTCTTGATAAAAATGTATGTTGAACATTGTCGGGCCTACAAATGATATTCTCCAGATGATGTAATCCTTGGTTCCCCCTTTGGTGGGTGGGAGCACTATGATCAATACAGCAGTGATTGTTGGCCCGGGGATCAGTGTAAAAGCCCCACGGGGTTAAAGCACTGAGGAGGAAGGGTGTCCTTTGTTAAGGTGGTTAAGCTTCATTATGAGAATAGCCTGTCACAATGCACATACTCTTCACCTGCTCAGCAGATGCAGGAAGACATTCAGGACACTGACAGATGGGATGTGTGGTGGGAATGGGCCTCCAGGCATGCAGCTTTAGTTACATTCAGACAGAACAGATCAGTTGAAACCTCACAACTTTTTTTTTTTTTTTTCTGAAAGCATGAGCTATAACCAGGCCCGAATGAACCACCATCATTTATTGAAGTCTTTTTGTCAGAACGGTGTATGGTTCACAAACAAGACCATGAAGAAACACAGGTCACTTCCTCTGATACTGATCCCATGTCTGAATGTGTCTCTAAGTGCAGAATCTATTGGAGATTGGCAGCATTTAAACTCCATACTTAGACTAGCAAACCGTGCATAATGCATTGAATCAAATATACAGTACAGCCAAAAGTTTGGACACACCTTCTCATTCAAATGAATAGGAAAGTGTGTCCAAACTTTTGGCTGTACTGTATATAGAAAATATATATAGTCATGTCCTTCTAGTGACTCCTGGAGGATGAAAATGTTCATTGCGCCCCAATAACGACACAAAAAAAAAGAACAGACATGGAGATTGACCAGCACCGGGTGGAGCAGATGTGCACAAAACACAGAGTTGATGAAGCTGGGTAGACTCTTAATGATTACTGTGCAGTCTTTATAATGGGGCTCATTTCCTCTGTACAAGTCCCAGCATGTGTTTCCTGTTTATAGCCAGAAACAGCCTGCATCAAGTGACACCCCAAGACATCACCAAATGGTTTGTTAGCTGTTCTTCTAAACCTCCAGTTTATAATGTGGCCATCGACCATCGACTTCTTGGTTTTCTGACCTGCTCTGTATTTTGTCTTGATTGGGTGGTACAGTCAGTCAATCGTATGGTCGTGATGCTCCACTCCATCCCCTGCTTTCTGGTCTATTTTCCTCTAAAAGGGACCATCATTTAAAAAATAAACATCATATTGTATTGACGACTTGAAATTTCAGACTGAGACCATAAATTCACCAGGAAAACGTTTCCTGAGCTAATAAATCAAGAGAGAAGGAGGAACATTTGCCCATAGGCTTCAATACAATCTGACTTTATAAAACCAGGGGAGTTGCCTCCTTATGGTCACCGATAAAGCTTTAAGGTGCTTCAGCACTGGCTTTCCTTTCATACCAAGTGAAATCCTACATAGCTGGATGGACTTAATTGTGACGTTAACCCTCAGTCTCCAACATGAGCCTTCATCATGTTTGAGTTTGGACATCAGCTCTGTAGAAAGCACACCTAGCAAACAGAAACCTTTCCCAATGTTTATAACCGCTTGTACAGTGAGAAGTTCACATTGATTAGCCAACTGTGATCACATGATCAGATATTAGACTGACTTTACGAACAGTTAATCATGGTGACAAAATGATGTAGCATCACACAAACAAACAATTCCATAATAAACTAGATTGCAGTCAGCGTTGAGAAGCAGTTTCACAAGTAGTTCGCATTGAATGACCCATTGTTGCTACTGCTTTGACTTTTACTTCGTGAAAAAGAAACCACAGTGAAAACATCCATTCACTAAATCAAAGGTACCAGCAGTTTTCTAAGGTGGAATGTTTTGTTGACATTTGGAAATCAATCAACAGTCACACCTTAAGACAAAGAGACTTAGGTGGCGCGATATGGCTTAAAAATAACAATTGAAATGTTAACTGTTTTTTTTTTTTGTTGCTTTTATTTAGTTTAGATTTTCCTTTTTTATGATATGAACAAAATTTCCCAAAATCCAAAAGTCAGGTGAGAAGTTCTAAATTTGCATTGTGTCACAAATCAAGACTGACTCTAGCAATATTGTTGAATGTACATTGTATAGGAATGTGGTGTGAATGTATGTAGTTCTACAAGATGGCTGACCCAACTGTGCATCACTACGCATGTGCTATTCACATCAGTTGATGACAAGCTCAGCTCAGTCTGAACTACAGGAGCCCAAGAGGTGTGTCAGCAAAGTAAAGAAAAGAGAAATTTCATAAAATTCAAATCATCCTAAATTGTTAAATTCAAGTTTAATTAGCGGCCAGCTCTAGTAATGTATAAATGAATGTTATCCCTTCATTTGAATTTAATAAATTGCCATTTTAAGCAATTCATCCATTTTTATTTGCTTTCTTCCTGTTACACACTGATGTCATGGTGATCAGATGTTCTAGGTGCACTCACCTTTTCAACACTCTTATAGGTTCAAGCGTATTAGGTTATTTTTTTCTTGTTATGAACTTATATATTTGATCAAACCATCTAAAAATAGGTGATTTTTATTCAATTGATAGTACAAAAGATAATCGAAACACAACGAACATGAATTAATTCAGAGGTCTATTGTTTAGCATGCATGTCAAGTTTTGTATAACTTTTGAGAGGAAAATTTCTCCTACTTCTTGTCCTTAACACAGCTGGAAAGGCCAGCTGTCACTTTTGCCCTTTATGCATATGCATGGCCTTATGTTGCAATATTTCCCAGTCACACCCAGAGAAATCCAGGGTGAGTTAAACATGGAAAACAAAGTGGGTGAATAACTATGAGCTAGAGTTAAATTCCTCCTTCACAGGCAGCATCGATCATATTGACACATCATCTTACCTACTTTGCTCCTACTGGATATTCATTCAGTCTCTGTCCATAGCCCAATCAGCAGAGAGATGGGTGGGACATCTAACTAGCTCTCCAGTGTAGCAGCACTTCTGAAACACGGAAGTGATAATTCTCTCCCACTGCACCCCAATGATGGAAACTTCTTGAGAACTAATGGAACACACCTGGATCAGCTGCAAAATACATCGTAACATAGCCGAAAATAGCAGTTTTCCTTCAGTTCACGTGCAAGAAACCTGATGCCCTGATAAAAAATGATCCAATGGTGTAGCTGGCATAACAACCAAACAGCATTGGCAGGTCTGCACTGATAAACAGTTATTGTGGAGATAGTGTAAGTTACTATGTAATATAAAAAAGTCATAATGGAAGATATTTTTGTGTTCTATTTATTGCATATCTTCAGAAAGAACCCTTTGATAGAGAGTTGGACCGTTATAGCATTATCTAGGTCTAATTAGCTCTATTAAAGAGCTGTTTGAGGAGAAGCATCATGTCTGCTTCTCAAACAATGGTGACTGTGATGTTTTACAATTAGAGGAGTACATTTTAATTGCATCTATGAAATCTACTGCTACATCAGTGATCAAAAATGCGTTATTTCTAGCAGCTCAAATCCAACAGTATCACTAACAGAATCATCTCTCTCCTTCCTGCTCGCCGTTTTCTCATCTTACTGTCAGTGGTCTCAGTGGAGACTGAGCCCTGGAGCATCACTTCGGTCCTGACTGTCTGTTTTTCCTCTCTGTCTGGCAGCCAGCCAGACACTGCTGTGCCACTGAACTTCGCTCCAGATGCCAGCAATCTTTTGTTTTTCTATTTACATCCATCTTGGTGTGTTCCTCTGCCCATCCCCTCCCCGCCTCCTCTCTCTCCCATCGGCAGTCTTTTCCTTCGCACTTTCTCTTTCCTAACATTTCTCCTTGGCCTCAGAGGAAACAGGTGCTTTTGTGAGGCTTTTAAAAATAGAAGATGCTGAAGAGCACAACTTGATGGACACTTAAAGGTGCAGATCAGGTAACCTGAGAGGACCTATGGGGCGAACTTTCACTCAAGGGTAACCGTGGCCTGGAATGATGTAGTGATATATGAGGGACCAGCCATATAAATAAAGATAGTGTCTGGTTTTAGAGGTTAAACAGCATGAATTAAGCAACTCTCTTCTGTAAGACTGTTGTTTTCCTCCAGGATATGCTCAATGAAAGTGCTGTCGACCAGTTTAGCATAAATTCTTAGGAACAGCTTCCAGCTGCTTCTTGACATTTGTTTCAGCTGTAAAAGCTACATACACAAGTTGGAAACAAGATGTGCAGCTGATGCAGGAGAGCAGCATAGTTTAACTTATGGTTTATAGCTCAGCGAAACCAATCAGAAATCAATAATGGCTTGGGCAACAGCAGAGATCAGAGATCTACTTGTTGTTGCCTCTCTCTCTCTCTCTCTCTGCTTTCTCTGTGCTCAGTGCTACGGGAGGTTTCTGCACATCAGGACAATTAACTTAAGAAGTATTAAACCTGTATGCCTGCCTCATCCACATATCATTCGTCCACATTCACTCAAAGTGAAGTTGGAGCATTGTGCTCAGTCCCATGGTAGGTGGAGCAAGACACACACATACCTTTTAACACTGTGCCAGCAGGATTCCCTAATGCAGAATTACCTTATGTGGCACTGGGCACCGCCCCATCTCCAAAAGGGTCTACCGTCTGGTCATGTCCTATCTCACTGAATGGTATCCAGGAGAAGAGAGCACCTGGAATGCAGCCATACGGTATCCACTGCTGTGTACTCCCCACTCCCCAATGTTATGGCTGCAACTTGCATTTTGGTTGTTGATTATTTTTTGGATTAGTCACAATTATTTTCAAACTATCACTTGTAAATCATCCAGATGAAAGTGTCAGCTGAGTAGATATTAACGGTAGATACATCTCCCTGGTTTCAGTGATCCCACTGCTTTTTAATCAAAGAGGCTACCTGCAGTATATCATTATTTTTATCTTCTGTATTAATGAAGAGTCAGTTCCACAGATCTAGACTGTTGTGAGATGTGAGACTCATGCTGTTTCTGCATTTCACTCACACCACAGAAAACCCTCCAGTCCAGAGACTTCTCCTGTCTTGATTAACAAACATTTTGACACTTGACACATTTGGTCATGGTAACTTTTGTTGTAAATATGAATGAAAACATTAACATGCAACAAACAGCTCGGTTAAGTACAAGTTCACCACAGTTCTGTGATAATGCATGTAGCCACGGTGAGGGAAAAGCCAGACAGCACTAAATAGCAGAAGCGATCTGTGTATTGTCATGTTATAACACTGACATCTGCTGGCCAAACATTTGAATTGCAGCAAGGAGACCCAGTGGACTTTATTAAGGAGCTTTAGGGAAATGATTAGAAGATTGTAGCCACAGGTATTTTACATTCAGTCTACCTCGTTCAAATTCTCTGTTTTTTATATTTATCCTTGCGTGATAAAAAGTAATAATCATATATCCACATATCATAATTTTGATACCTAATAGTGCCAGCCTCATCAAAAGGTACAAAAATTGTTCAGCTGCATTGAACCAAAGTGGAAAGAAAAAGCTCCATTTGCTTCAGTGCACCAAACACAGCAGCATGCATATATAGCCACTGTTTGACATCTTTTGATGGCTTCTTCCAACAAGACAATGCTCCCAGTCACAAAAATGAAGTGGTCTAAGACTGGTTTCATCAGCATGACAGTGAGAAAGTACTTATTTGAACTTCTCTGTCAAGCTTCTCTACCTTTGAGTAAATATGGAAGCAGAGGCTGGTATCCTCATTTATCCAACTCATATCTTTATGACAACTGAGAAACATAAGAGCAGCACGTTGGAGAGAGTTTTGGCCTTTCCCTTTACCTGTGTGGATGGGCCTGAATTTTGCCATTTTCAAACAGAATAAACTGTTTTGTCTTCAGTCATGTTTGGATGACACTTACGACTTTTGAAAAATGTCAAGCCCATTATTGTCTGTCCTCAGGTGATGTAAAAGACAGTGATCACCTAACTCCCTGCTTCCTTTCCTTTCATTTATCACAGGAAGTCAGCCAAACGGCTGACACCTGAACCGAGGGGGTCAGGTTTCCCAATACAGGAACAAACAGAGCTCATTTTGCATTTAAAGCAGCAGATCAATTTTAGGAGGGGACACCACCAACCACAAAAGCACCGCTAACAAATGACTCAATCCTACTAAAGCATACCAGACAAGGGTCGTCCCCACATTTTAATTCATTGTGGAAAAAAGAAACATTTCACTCAGAGGCAAGTCACACTCTCAGTAATCTAAATCTGAAGCTCCCAGGAAAGGCAGTCAGTAGCAGAGGGGAATTTTATATAGCTTACATCCCAAACTGTGTATCCCTATTATCTGATGACTTATCATTTAGACATGCCCAGTCTCCTTTCAGTCAAACTGGAGAAAAGGAAATGTCATCATCAACCTAAGAATCAAATTAATCAGCAAGGAGGAGTACATTTGCCAGCCAAATCTATGGCTACAGACTGCACATGGCACGCCTTGTTGTCACCATCAAGCTGACAAAACTAGGGGTTAAACATTCGTCTGAAGTTTGGATATTTTTTCTTAAGGCCAAAGAAATTCAACTCAGTTGGTGAATTAGTTCAAACTCCTGCGACAGCACCACCATGAGAACATAGGTAGAACAATTTGTTCTGTTTTTATTCATTTTCTTTGCTCCTTCTCTGTTAATGGTGATTTAAGCTTCACTCCTACATCACCAACACAAAACAGAGACATTGAATATGCTGAACATGTCGAAAATAAAAGTGAGTTAAAAAAAATCTCCATGGTCTACAGATCTCCATTCTACTTTTAAGGAAGCTAAGCTAGTTTAGTTTATTTAATAACTTTGACAGGGACCATGTGCAAAGATCAGTGTTTTCACTGGATAGGATACTCAGTCCATGTGCAGACAACAATATAGAAAAACACGTTGTAGAATGTAGAAATATAGTCTATTACATAGACTATATCACTTCCTCATCATATTATATTTACAATGAGATTCATACATATTTGGACACTGACTCAATTTCCAACAGTTCTGCTCTGTACACCACTACAATGGATTTGAAATGAAACAATCAAGATGTGACTTAAGTGCAGACTGTCAGCTTTGAGGGTATTTACATCCAAATCAGGTGAAGAGAGTAGGAACTACAACACATTTTATATGTGTCCTCCACCATTTAAGGGACCAAAAGTAACTGGGCAATTTACTGCACAATTGCTCCATTCGGTGTGTCAAATCAACTGCAATTTTTAAAAGGAAAAATGTCACTTTTCTCCTCAACAATGCCAAAAGACCCAGAAGACTGTGGAAAACAAGAGTCATTGATAACAGAAGAATCCTTTCCCTGTTCAAGACACCTGGCAGAGCATCACCGGGAACAAAAGCCAGTGTCTGGTGATGTCTAGGGGCTCGAAACTTCAAAGGATTTACAACCAAGTATTAAGTGACAATTTGGTTTATGATTATATTAGTCTGTCCAATTACTTTTGGTCCGTTAAATGGTGAAGGGCACGTATAAACTGTGTTGTAACTCCTACACTGTTCACCTGATTTGGAATAAAATACCCTCAAATCAAAGCTAAAAGTCTGCAGTTGAAGCACATCTTCCCATTTCGTCTCATTTCAAATCCATTGTGGTGAAAAAAATGGACAAAATGGACAAAAATATGCAAATACATATACACTGATTCACAGCTCCGTCCCCTGGCTCTTGAATATGTTGCATCTAACAACATCCAACATAAAAACAGATTGTTTGAATTATGAAAATTAATTAGAAGAGTAGTTTATTTAGTTATTTGACTGTCTATTCAGAATCAACCAGTCCTGGAGCACTGACAATGACAGAGTAAAACATTTGTTTCAAAAATGTTTATATTGTCATTTAATCAACAACAAGGCAATGAAATACTCTCATTATCCTCCATGTTCAGACCTACCAACACATTTTTATTTCTCAGCTGCTATACTAGTTACACTGCAGCAAATCACAATCTAGTTTTGAATGTTGAATGTTTAGTGCTTCTTTTTCTGCTGCTAATCCTTTAATTGTCACTATTGCAGGTACCATCAGTCCACATGAAATCCAGCCATGATGCTAATGTCAATAGATGCTCGTTGAAATGTCGTAGTTAAATATGAGAAATTAGGAAGTTAAAAGATTGCAGTTTGTGGCACTAATTCTCCATTCATGCCATTAAGGGGTAACAAGAGGATGCCACTAAGAGTCCACCAGTCAACCTCAAATGGTGAAGGACGACATGAAAAAAGTAATGTAAATATTGACTTTCTGCCCTTGTTTTCATACAGGAAAAGATTAGCTCAAATGATCGAGAACAGCCGATAAACACTGGCTGCAGTTCACTTACTGACCACCAGCTCCATCACAAACATAGAGAACCTTTAAGATGAGCACAAACCTTCTGAAGTAGCAAAGGCAAATTGCGGCATTGTTTTAAATGGGGTGTGACATGGTGAGGTGAGATGTGTAAATGTTAACTGAGGTCAGACATGAAGCAGCAAAAACTCTGCCTGTCTCTTTGTTGTATTATTGCTTGCTTATTATGTAAAGTTGTATGGAAATCTTGTCCATCTGATACACACTCACATACACTCACATGTGTTAGGATCTCAAGACACAAGTCAATAAGCAAACATTTCTATACTGGCATAGAGCTGCATCACATCACATTCAGGTCTCAGCATCTATATAAGAACCCTAACAAAGTATGAAAGAAATACTGCAATTATATCAGCACTAATAAAATAAAACACATTTTTCTATACATACCTAACAGTGATAAAAGTAAATATACCTGTCATGATGTCATCAAGATTGATGTATTTATGTTAAGTAGCTAATCTCTACTCATATTTAAGTTAGAGTCTTTGATTTTTTGAGGACATCTAACTGACTATACTGTTGCACTAGTATAATTGTGAGTACTTGATCATTGCATTTAAGTTCAAAAGCTGAATAAATAGTTTTGATGATTTAAAGGGGAGAAAATGTCATAAAGCGAAGGTCATTATGATTTCAGAACTTCTGATGATCCCCTGGGGAAACATCATGGATGTAGCTACTGTTGGAGGATTTCATGATAAAACTCCCACGGACTCATTTGGGCTATTACAGAAATAAAAGGGCAATGCAGTCACCTGAGATCATATTAGGTATTAAAATACAACAAGGTCATCATGAAATGCTCAAGCTCCCGTATTTGACTCAGCAGGACGAGACTTGTTTGATGTGTTGAGATGTGTTTCATCCACGGGTGACATGATATAACCGACTATAAATACGCCACCTTTTCTGTCAGTCACCTCCCTCACAGTCAGATGTGCTCTGATCCATTTGGAGAGCTGAGACAGCCCTGACTCACCCTGTGTGCTGCCCAGGCTGCAGCTTTGGGGCCCAAGAAAATAAGCCCAACTTGGCAGCCTGAAAAAGCCCTCGTCCTCTGCAATGACACCTCACCTCAAAGCATCACACACAGAGGCCTCTGCAGATGCAGACAGCGATGACTTTGGTGCCGTTACACGCGAGTTGCGCAGAGCAGCACAAATCCCACAAAACCGCAGCATCATCCAGAAGATGCGCAGAGAAAGGCGGGGGCCGTGTACACCCGGCGCCCGGAGAACACTGCAGAGGGCCGGGACTTTAGCGTTCGGAGCCTGCGATGCTGAAGCTGCAGTACTGCGTCCTGCTGTCACTTTTCGCACCCTCCTTTCTCATCGTCAGCGCTAACCGGTCCCGCCAGACCCGGGACTCCGCCCGATGCATCGCTGCGATGGGAGCTCCAACTCCGGCGTGAAGTAGAAAGGCTCCCCTTACCTGCCGCTGGTCCGCCGCTCCTCTCCCAGCTGCCGCACAGTCAGCTCCGCAGGGGCATCCGACAACGATCCGCCGCCGCCGCCGCCTCCTCTGTGCTGGCGGCCTTACCGGGGCTCTGGCTCCGTGTTGCCTGTCAATATGCGGTGTAGGTCTCTCGCTCACTCGCTCTGTCGGACTCTGTACTCCTCCCCTCTTTCGGATTTCCTTCCAGGGCGTGCACACGCTCCAAGCGTGGCCACGGCGGGAGCGATCCCAACACACACATCCAGCTCTGGGGTCACACAAAGAGAGGGAAGTTGAAACATTTTAAACACTGTCTCTATCCACAATCAAGCTGCAGTTCACTTCCAACTCAAACACAAATTCTGAGTGGTTTCTGACAAGAATGTCTGCTGTCAACGATACACGATCTACAACAAACATATGATAAATATTTCTCAGTTACTACATCTACAAAAACGCATCTTGCAAGCGTAAGTATGCGATAGAGAGTCACGTGACAAAACACATCAGGGAACACCTTCAGAGTTGATGCAAGAAAAAAGTGTAAAGGTTCTTAAATTCACCAAAAGAGACAATAATATAATCTGAAAATCTGAAAAAAATGTTTAAATGTATCACTGGAGAAGACAAAATTATATGAACATACAACAGTTGTTCACAACAGTTGATGTTGTTGTTTGATGCAAGAACCCATTTCTGCACCATAGATATCCAGTTTTTGCAAGCAAATGAGTCTTTCCTGGATGTTACCTTCTGGTCAAACATAGTGCACACATGCAGAGAACTGTTCTGCATGTGTGTATGTATCTTTGGTTTTGTCTTCATTGCAGCGTGCATCTTTGGTCCCTTTACTTCTTGAATTTTCTGCACAGTGACCTCTGTGGACCAACATACTGTCTATTTGTTTTGAGAAGAAGGCAGGCGGTGTGTAGTATTCTGTCAGCCTCACGTGTAGCTTTGGCATCGTAGAACAGTTGAGTCCCATGCCCTCAGCTGGAGCAACGTTAATGGCCCCAGTCTAACAGTCTAATGTTAGCATTAGCATTATCCACCCCAGATCTTTTCTGATGTGCCAAACAGATGTTTTCCATGGCAGATGGATGATTTTTTTGAGAACTTTTTTTTTTTTTTTCAACTCAGTCTTTGCTGGTCCAATGTTAGTTTTTGGGGAAGGCCCCCACTCATCTAGCTTTAAGATTTTACTGCTAAATTGCTATGGTTACCTTTTGACCTGACCTATGACCTCAGACCTGATATGTCACTATCATGCTGCAGACATATGCTTTTGGCACTAATTGTAATATTTTTCTCTGCATTCATTAACCTTGTATCATGAAACAAACATCAAAATTATTAAAGCCTGCGTAGAGTTTGGTACCCCTGGGTCCTGCACAGAGTCCATGGACCTCTAGCTAGCCGCACAATTTTTTCCAAAGTAGTAGAGATTCTTGTCCTGTTTCAGACACTGTGTGTACTTGAACAGTGAGTCAAACAGAATTTGATCTGTGAGCCTCTGAAGGAAATGTCCACCGTCTATTTCTCCAATTTGCCCCAATTCAATTTCTCAGGAGAAAAGCAGATCTGTCGCTTTTCTTCACATCGCTCTCTTATCTGCTTTTTAGGCTCTAGAGACATCAAAAACCATCCACTGCTTCAGGAACTTGTTGTAGAGGTCACCATGTGGTCAGTTCTCTTTGTCATAAGTCGCCCCAGTTTGAGGGTTTCATTGAGCCAGAGATCAACCGGTTTTGGCCTCTCTGTCTCTGCTCTCAGGGTTTTGTCACAGCAATGCTGGAGTTATAGGTGACAGCTGCAGGTGTGTGTGTGCTTCATGTGCAGACTCCTCTGACATGAGAGCAGCTAATCAACTGGCACACATACACACGAGCGCACGCACGCGCGCGTGTGCGCACACACACACACAGTCATACAATAAAAGACAGACACATAAACACACAGATATTGAGACACACATACACACAGCTTGATAAACAGACTGACACACATAGACACAAACATGGACAAACACACTTAAATATATACAGATTTGAACAGAGTTACACATACAGACATACATTTACACACATAGATATTGAGACACACACACATTGAGCGGCATACAAGAACAGACACACGCAGACAGATACTGGAAGATAGACACACACACACAGCTAAAATCAATGTTGTTCTTTTGGTTCATACATTACTGTGGGACAGACAGTCTTCTCTCCCCTGGCAACAATCTCAACATTTCTGTGAGGACATTTTCTAGTTTTAGTCTATTATTCTTGGGGTGTTCAATATGGTGGCATAGTGGGTAGTGCTGTTGCCTCGCTGGGGCTGTACACTATGTCAGTCTTAGCATCACTGGCTCCCTGTTAGTATCCAGCTCACAGTTTTCCTTCTTTTATAGAAAGTACTGCATGTTCAGCTGATGAACGCCACATACTTTTCAGCTTGCTCTCTCAGATAAAATAAGTGAAGTCACTGTCTCACATACATTCCACTTTGAATTTTTGGTCTGCAGCATGCACAGTGGTTAGCCTGCTCCCTCAAGTTCTCTGGTGTACCTGTGGCATCCATGAAAAGCAGTTAGAGACTTAGCTAAAAAGAATTTCAGAAAGATTGCGCAGATTTTACTGGGCGCTCTATTGTGTCCCTGCATTGTGGGTTTTCTATGTAGTTGCATTTTGGCAGACTCTGATTGTTTATGGCTGTGTGTATTACTCGTGTCTGTGAAAAGGGCTGTACATGCATACTTTGCTTACTGAGTTTAGAATCAGAACAACTCAAAAGCAGCTGGTAGTGCTCGTACATACTGCATGTTTCCTCAGGGGTCATTTATTGCTCACAGTTGCTACTAAAAGTAAAGCTCCAGCAGATGTCAGTATTAACACTTCTAACACAACAGGCACATCATGACTAAAAATATAAATGAAATACTTGTGTATTTATTTTGTTAAATGAAAGAGCTCAGGTGGCTCAGTCCTGACCTGCCTGCTATCCTGGGCCGGGGGCGTGTTGTTCCAGACCCCCACATCAGCTACAGTTCAGCATTCAATGACAAACCATAGCTTACACATATACACTCGCATATACACAAGGTGCCCTACTCACATTGCACGGAAAACTCTGCTCTCACAGTTTATGTTGATATTGTTGTTGCTGTTGTTGTCATCTGTGTGTACCCGTCTTCCCCATGTTAATAGTGTTGCTGCTACTGCTGTTGTTGTTTTTGTACCCCCCTGTCCTCCCTATTCTGTTCCTGTTCTCTCTTTCGCTCCACTCCTGAGCCTCAGCCTCAGCTTTACCACCACCAAACCAGTACCATTGCCCATAAAGTTAAATGCAGATGGCGACAGGAGGAATATATCAGACTCCTTCTTTGCACAGTAAAACTGATTCAGCACAACAAGGCACCAGGAGCATTCATGCTGCCTGCCCCAACTGATGAACAGGACAGGTTAAAAAAAATGAAAGAGCCCTTTCAAAGCACACAGAGGACACCTTTCTATCAAACTTTCTACACAAATGTGTTTCAAATAGTGCCAGTGAACATTTTACTTTTTCCATCCTGACATGGCACTTCCAGATGTTGACTAAACAGGTGTCACAATGGCTTGTCACAAGAAAAGAACATTTTAAGAAGTGCACTTTTATTTTGAAAATAGAGACATCTACTACATATTCAATGGTGGATTTGAAGTCACTTGGGCTTCTGGTAGTGGCAGTGGCACTTCCTTCTTTCACGCCATCTGTATTGGAGTGTTTCCCTGCTGTGACAAAGGTCTACACCTGGAACTTGAACTCCTGATTGTTTGACTGCAGAACCATAAACAGTGTAATGGACTGATGTCTCCATGGCTATAACTTATCCTGTTATGACAGGGTTACTTATACCTGTATCATAGCTCAGCACAAAATGTCTAATCAACCAATATAAAAACACCCGTGTGGGTGAAGTTGGCCCTGAAGTGTTGTTGACGGATGGATCGATCATCCATTATACAATTTTAGTTTTGTCTTCATGCTCAATCAGTGAAGTATGGAAGCTGCAGTGTAGCACAGTCTGGTCTTTGTGCTGGTGAAAAATAAAGAAGGATCCTTAGAGAAAGGCAGAAGGGTTATTGTGTGTCAGTGGAAGTGAGAGACAACAACTGCGAGAGAAACAACTGTATTGTGTGAATCCTGTGACGTGGCCTGTCCTTCATCGTCTGCTCCGATCACAGATAGAGCAGCCGCTGATCACCAATTGCCTCCAGAGTGAACAGCTTACTGTTGATTGAAGACAAAGTTGCTCTTCTCTCTCTCACTTTGTCCCATTCAGTTTCGGTGACTCATCCAGCTTGGTGTTCCAAGTCTTGAGGCACATTACACAGTTACTGTGATCAGTGACTTCAGTGACTAAATTTTAGTTTTACTATGTTTCTATTTCATGACTTGATGCGAAAGAATGCAGCTAAAACTCTTAAAATTGATATTCCAATTTTAAAGTTTTACCCTCACAGGTGTCATATCAATCTGTTCTGATTCAACACAAACACAACTGGAAACACTCTCGCGTCATTCATATTTCCTGCTTACAGAGGCCCTGGGCCAAATCCCAGCTGGCAATATGAGAGGACGGCGACATCTGGACATTGCTCCAGTCAGTCACAGGCCCATCACATTGAGATAAACAGCCATTCACACCTACAAGCAATTTAGAGTCACAAATTATTATTACACAAGTTATTATTATTAATATTGTCCTTTTAATACATTTGATGGGGATAAACAACACAATCAGTCAGTCAGAGTTATCCATACACTGCAATTTATTGCACAACAATAAGACACACAATCAACAACCATGACTGCACTCGGTGTGAAACTGTCACACTGATGGCCTGGATTTACTTGCAGTGTGGAGTTCAGCTCCAGCCAGGCCTCTCTCTGGTGTGCAGCCTGAAGTGGGTGTTAAGGTGAGCTGACTGGTTGAAACACTTCCCGCAGACATGGCAGCGGAAGGGTTTCTCTCCGGTGTGAATGCGGTGGTGCCTCTTCAGCATGCTGACCGTGGTGAAGCTCTTTCGGCACACTGCGCAGCTGTAAGGCTTCTCCTTAGTGTGCCAGCGCATGTGGACCTCCAGCTGGCAGGCGAAGCTGAAGCCCTTCCCGCACTCCTTGCAGCTGTGCCACCTCTGCATGCTCTGTGGCAGGGGCGGCTTCAGGGACCTCACGTTCTTGATCTGCAGTATATGAGCGCTCACTTTGCTGTTGGAGCGAACAAAAGCTTTCTCCTGCTGCTCTGCTTTCGGAGTCCTTTGAGTCTTTGCAGGACTCGCACAAGCTTCCATCTGAAACGCTCTACAGTTTGAATCAACAGTCAGAGAAGAAGTTAAGGTGCTGGCTGGCTGCTGCCTCCTGTCGTCCGCTCTGCCACTCTCTGCCTTAATCTCCTGGGATGTAAGTGGTGGTGGGGATGCACTCCTGCACACAGCCTTGACTGGTGGAGGACGGGGGCTTTGCAGCGGCTCCATGTGACTACAGTTTCCTTCCTCTGAGTCTCTTCCTTCACGGGTCTGAATGTTTCGTACTTTTGGTTCCTCTTTAACTTGCGGCAGCAGCTCCACGCTGCCTCTCCACTCTGACCCACAGGACTGACCATCATCTTGGGGCTGGACAGAATGAAGCTCTGAAAGGTGACCAACATCACAGTCATGCTATCTTCTGTGTTTGCCTCCACTTGACCAGCAATTTCTTTTCCATTCACTGCTGTAAAAATTAAAACTGGCTTGGCCTGAGCATTGACTTCTCTGTCTCAACTGAACTCAATTCAAATATCTGCTGATTTAGTCTAAAGACTTTAACCCGAGTTACATGATTTTACTCTTAAATTCACTTCTTCATTCACCAATTCCTCTCTTTCTCTCATGTGTTAATATGTACTATTAAACTGGTGTCATTCTGATTTGGTGTGGCAGCTTTCCCCAAACTATTATAAGGACAGCCTCATAAAATACTAATTTTCATCTCTGTTTATTTGAAGTATTGACATTGGTGGAGGGGTTGATCATGGACCAGGGAAGAACCGGTTACATTCAGAGGAAGATTCTATGAATTTCCTATGAATTTTAAATCTTTCCTCTGAAATCTGGTGTATGTTATTTGGTCACGGCCTTGGCAGAGGTCTGTGCTCTCTGGGTGAGTTTATTCTGTTTCATAAAAAGTCGAGGTTCCCACCAACAACTTGGCATAAACTTGGCATGGTCCAGCTACGTTTTCTTTTGTGTGTGACATGGATGAGAGAAAGGAAACATGTTGTGTTATGAATGCAATAAAATATGTTGATCTCTGTCACTGAGGTCCCTCCTCCAGATGATACTGTAAGTTTACATGGTGTTCGTATGTTGGAAGGGTGTAGTACTCAGTCGATGTCAGATGGAAAGATGTATTCTATCATACAATTATTTACCCCAGTCTGATAAAAGAAACAGAATAAAACTCATAGGAAAAAATAAATTAAAATTAGTGTGAGGTTTTATTGCTGCTCATTTGAAGTGCACCCTAAAGAAGTCTCTGCTAATAGACATTTTCAGAATTATTCATGAGAATCAATTCTATAATGTCACAATATTTTCTGCTTACCAAATATGATATTTACATCAACATATTCTTAAAACTAACAAAATAAAATAAAATAGTAATATGTGTATTGATATACACACACACACACACACACACACACATTTATAGAGACAGATAGTCATTTTGATAAGTAAACATCCCAGTGCTGATGAAATTTTAATTTATGGCCAGAATCCAAACAAAACATCTTAAAAAGCATGTGTCGGTCTCTGTGTGGTCAGTAGTAATGTTGTTATTAAGATATTTTAGAAACCAACCCAAATTCTTCCCTGTTTCATGTTCGTTCTGACTTTCACTCGTTGCCGTGTCCTCGGAGCTCCATGTCAGTGATGTGTTGCGGGGACAGAGGCAGAGGACAGACCGCAGTCCCCGGAGCTCACCTGGCTGCACCAGCAGTCTCTGGACGGCCGCGTTGAGGAGCCGCCGGAGCCGCTCGTTCTCCTCCTTGGAGCGCAGGATCTCACTCTGGTACTCCAGCACCGCGTCCTTCACTGCGCGGAAGATCTCCTGACCGGCCGCCGTCAGCCTCTCGTTCAGAAACACGCTCAGCAGCTCCAGCCTGCTCATGTTGTCTCCAAAGAGGAACGTCCTCCTGTTTACATCCACTAACCTGGAAACACAAGGACGCCGGCTGCTGGGGGTCCGTCACCGCGCTGAGGGCCGCCTCCTGCCGGTAGGGAGACCACACTACACTGCTTCTGGGGACATCACTGGACAATGTCCCACAGGTCCTCACGGCTGATTTTAAGGCTCAGCTTCTGAATCCAGAATGTGAACTTTTTCTAGACCCGATTTACAATCAATCTAGAGTCTCAGCTCCAGGTCTCATGGCTCAGTTTCACATCTCCATTCATCCAGTCATCCGCTCATTCATTTATTCATTTTCTACCACTTATCTGTTTCCAGGTCAGGAGGGATGCTGGAGCCAATTCCAGCTCCCATTGGGCGAGGTTGAGGTACATTCTGGACAGGTCGCCAGTACATCTCAGAGCCAATATATGGAGAAAAAGAAGACACTCCCCAGTAAACCAAAACGTGCATGTCTTTGGACAGTGGGAGGAAGTCCATTCTTGCAACAGAATTTTAACAAGTTCCCACTGTCTTTCTGAGACATGCCGTCAGAACAGGATGGGTGGACTAACAGCTGAGAACAATGTCCATGACTCTGGCCGCAGCTGCGAGACATAAAAAGACATGGACATACAATTTTGTATAATGTGTGACCTTTAATATGAACACCATTTTGGCATTGTTCTTTTCAGTTAGTCTTGCCTGTAACAAGTGACCTTTTACTCATTTCATGTATTTTGTTGTGTAATGTCACTTGTTAAAACTTACTAAATAGATTTAAAGCATTCTTTAAAGGTCAATTATTGATAAAGCTGGTCATTAAAAGCATTTTTATTTACACAGCAATTTGTACAAGCAACATAAGAAAGTAAAGCAGAATGCTTGAAGATGAAAAACCAAGTTTATCTTGTCACATAGCACTTTGATAAACCAAAACAAACACACACACACAAAAAAACAAGACAGTATTATTGAAAGGAATGACAGTCTATCATAGTACAAATATCAGAAATAGTCCCTGAGGTGTTCATTAACAAAGACCAGAGAGTGACATAACGGTTTGTCCAAGACTCTGTTTGTCCACTGAAATTAAGAACAGCTTAAAAAATACACATTTCGATGAATCATCATATAAAATGACTTGGAGAGGACAGTCAGGCAGAAAGAGCGCTCATGAACTTCTGAGTGGAATGAGAGGAACCACTACTGAGAAGAAGATCCTCACATTAATGTGGCTAAAGAGTCTTTAAAACATAATGACATAATCTGGGGACTAGTTTCATCTGCTCATAAAACATTAAAAAAAAGAAAAAAAAGGGGGGGTGGGGGGTGGACACAAGCATCAGGCTACTGTTTCGTGAAGTAGTATTCATTATTTCTATTTTAAACTTACTATTCCCTTTTTACTCACTGTACGAACATGAATTCTCTCAAAAAACATTTAATTTCAACTGAGAATTCTTTGACATTTCAGGATCTTTTCCAAGTCAGGGCGCCTCTTCTGGGCCTGGACATTTGGACACAGATGATTAACAGCTTAGCTTTGATAAAGGAAACCCCTGGGCCAATAGATGATCAAATGAGCCAACTGCGAGAAGACAGAAGAAAAAGCTTAAAACTATTTTAACTTTAAAGTAAAAATGTCCTTAAAATGCCCCTTGGTGGACATGGGATGATGGGTTTCACTTGTCCTACAAAAATACAGGACAAGGCTGTGGGTGAGAGCGGGGTGGGGTGGGGTGATTGCACTAAATGGAGACCTCAGCTGTCAATCATCTCTGACAGTTCTTGCAGTAGGTCATCTTCTCCAATGTCTGGATCCACATCCTCCTCGAGATGGTCGTTAGTGAATTGATTGATCAGATCCTCCAACTCATCAGCGGCTGAGGTGGAAGCACTAGAGGTGGTGCGGGATACACCAGCACTCTGTCTCCGTGTCTTCAGCTGAGTGGGGGACTTCAGGATGGGGCTGACGGACAAAAAGAGGGTCGTTACTTTTTATGTTTACGTTATATATAGAGCTGAAAACACAATGAATACTATTCTTAAGGATGAACTGGAATCTCCAAAAGAAGTCTTATTATACTTTTTTTTTTCCATTGCTTTTTTGGTTTTTCCCTATTCAGGGACGCCACAGGACGTCAGCTTCCTGCAACCTCCATGATTGATTTGGATACAGTTTTTACGCCAGATGTCCTTCCTGATGCAACCCTCTCATTAGTGGGACTAGCACAAGAGTCCCACTAGTGGGTACCCTGTGGCTGGGGTTTCTCATTGGGGAATTGAACCGCAGTCTCCCACATATTAAGTCGTACTATATTTGCGTTTTTTTTCTTTATCTCTAAAACAACTACAATGTTTGTATTTCAGTTTGTTCATCACTCCAAACACAAGCCTACACATACATTCTTCAGATTAAAGTCAGTGTACAAATTTGTGCAACTCTACCTTTGGGGGACTGTACAGGCCTCTCCGGAGGAAGTAACACTGGTGAACCGACTGGGTTCCTGGCTCAGGCTCTGTTTGAAGACAGGGACAGTCTGGAACTCCTCTCTCAGTGGACTGGAGCTGGTGCTCGAGTCCTGCAGGGTGCTGGGATTGTTGGGAACTGCAGAGCTCAGCTGAGCCTCTGTGCTTGAGGATGGGAACACCTGACAACAAAAGGTAAGTAACATCAGGAAACAGATTCTGAATTTTAACCCAATATGTCAACAATTTTTGAGTACAGTGTAAAGAAGAGCATGAACCCACAACCCTGTGTCCAGCCTACCTGTCTGTCTCGGCATACTTTCTCCTGCAGAGCTTCGTCAAGCTCTGCGGTGGAGCTGTTCAAAGGTTTCACAGCTGCCACAGCAGATCGCTCTACCCCCCTCCTCTTCTGGCCCGGTTTCACCTGCACTGCTGGCTTCATAACAGATGGCTTCACATTCAGTTTGGGCCTCACTGGAAAGGAAACAGAGTATTTAGGCTATGGGATAAAAAGAATTAAGTCATTTATCCTCACACAAAGGCATTCACAGATGCGTTCAAAATCCTGTTTTAATTCAGCTCAAGGGTTTTATTAGGTTTCTATAACTCTAATTGGACAAAAAAAAAAAAAAAAAAAAAAAAAGAATAGGTAAACATGAAGAGTGTGTGAAAGCAATGGTCGGGGCGGTTACCTTTGGTGTCGGTAGTGTGTTCTGGTGACTTTTTCTGATTGTTCAGTAATTTATCAGCAGTGGGACCCTGTGACGTGGCCCTGGATTTCTTGGTCAGGGACAGGGTAGAATTTGTTGAGATTTTGTCTGAGGCCTCACTGGAGGTTGTGGAGCTCTCAGAGTGGAACTCTGTAGATTCTCCCTGTAGGGAAGAGGTCTGCCTTGCAGGTACTGAGGTCACAACTGTGACTGCAGCAACTGTTGCACCAGCAGGAGAAGTGCTATTCAAAGGTGAGGCAGCCTTGGATTTGAGAGGGATCCGTTTGCGAAGAGGGAGCTTTTGGGTGGAAGGGGTGACATCAGGGGTCAGAGTGGTGGAGGAAGGTGATGAAGACCGTGGTAATGTAAGGCTGTCTTTAGCAGAATCCTTTATTAGTATCCTATCAACAGTCTGTTTCTGAGAAGACTCTGCTTCAGGTGAAGGTCTGCCCTGTGTCTCCATTTCCTGCTTGCGAAGTCGCTTCTCACGCATTATCTCCTCGAAGGTCTTGACCTTGACTTGGTTATTAGTGGCCAGGTCAGTCTAGAAAGACAAACATGAATTTACATCATCAATAGTCGATGGAAGTACAAGCAATAGTAGCCAATATGCGAAATCTTACCCCCACAGCAGCAGATTGAGCTTTTTTTTTCACAGTTATTTCAGGAGTTCTCTCTGTTGTGATGTTTCCTGTCAAAATTAAAGTCATTATTTGAACTCTAAATTGGTATATGATGAGAATGAGCAAACCTCCAAATGGGAGTCAAACTGAAATAAAGTAACAACAATTCTGCTGTGCCAGCACCTTGGAGGTGTATAAATAAAGCCACCCTCTTACTTTGGGAAGTCAGCGTGTTGTTGCGCAGTATGCGTGGCTTCTTAGCACCATTCTCCTGCATATCAGAGCTCTGCTTGTTTTCAGCATCCAGGGTTTGTATTCGTGCTGCCTTCTCCCTGCGGATCTCGTCCAGGGTCTTTACTCTGATCTCCTCTACTTGCGTGGTAACAGGACTAGGTCCCTGTCTTGCTGTGTTTGTCTCTGCTGGATTTTTGCCTGGATTTTTCTCCAATGCATTCTTCACCTTCTTAGGGCTGATCTTGCTTTTTTCCTGCTCCTCCATCTGCCTTTTCTTCTTGGCTTGGAGGAACTCGAATGTTTTGATGCGGCCTGTTGAGTCGTCTTTGATGAAGATAGCTCGCTTCATAGCCCTGGTAGCTTTAGTAGTTTCTGGGCCTTGGTCTGAAGGGCTATCACTCTGGCTCTGGGACTGAGATTTTGCTGCCTTCTCCTGTCTGATCTCCTCCAGGGTTTTGATGTGGATCTGCTCAGGTGCTTTTTTTGACTCTGTGTTGCTCTGAGCTATTAGAGAATTTGTTTAACACACAATGTTTACATAAGCATTAATGGATTATTTGTTTTTAGAAAACATAAAACTCAAGGTTCTTCTGTGTTGTTACCTGGATGGGTTGGTGCAACAAGAGCAGCAGGTAATCCAAGTCTTTCCTTGATAGGTTTCAAAGCTAAAAGAACAAGAAAAAAGTCATTCTTCCTTACAGATGGTAAACATCTTATTTAGAGCTCATTTCAGCTGCACCATGGTTCTTTCTACCCTAAGCTACATAATCTATCACCGTCATCATTTTGGGTAAAAGCAGATTGTGCACAGTGAATGGTTGAGAGCTAGCTTTGATATTTCCCAGTACCCACCCTTATGAGGGGGTGACACTTCCTCAGCCATAACACTGCCCAGACGTTCAGCCAGACTCCTTTTCAGCACACCTTCTCCCCTTTTTAAATCTACAAAAAAAAAAAAAGTAATTCACTTTGGTATCTACGGTTGCTGACAGGTGTTTAAAAAATATGAGAAACAAGTGCAAATTTACCATTGATGGGCATCTTCCTCCCCAGCCTTTCAGCAACACTGCCTCTTGGTCTCCCAGTTTCTTGGGGGCCTTGGGTAAAACAGGAACCATAAGTGGGTCAGAGTGGAATAACAGAGTTTAATGTTCTCCGAGAAGTAAACCCCTGCTTCAAAACTCCATAAGTGAGATATTTCAGTGTCAATTATTATGTTCAATTTAACTGTCTTCCTCTATATTCTAGTCACTGTATTGACCAAAAGTAGCAGTTTACCTAACTGTCAAGTCAGCATTCACATTTTCAGACACTGGCATTCGTGAAGACAGTCTAAAGTATCAAACACCATATGATATTGTGGCAGTATAGGAGGAATAACAGATTATCCCTAAATCCCTAAAATTCAGAAGTTTCAGATATTTTTTTACCCTCTCTGGCCTCATAGAGAGCTGGTGACAATAAGGACTGGATGTTTTCTTTCTCTCCGTTGGCGGGAGTGTCAGCACTGTGGATGGGGTAACCAGCTCTCTTCATGCTGGCCTTCAGGGCTTTCCTTAGTCGGATCTCCTCCAGAGTACTCACTCCAAAATTCAGAGAGTCACCTGTCAACACACAAAATTACCTCAAGCAACACAGTCGATCCATAGTGGGTGCCCATGAATCGTTGTATTACAATTGCAAGCTACAAATAGTGTTTACATCTGGATGCAGCCTCACCAGATTTAGATAGTTTTCTAGGGGACGGGCTGAACTTGCCATCCTCTCCCTCCTCTGAGAATTGGTCTGGAAACACAGTGACCCAAAAGATGACAATGAACACTCTGTAAATCTGAGATGGGAATGTTCCAACAATATTGTAAGATGAGAGACATCAAATTCAACTCACCATCTTCATCCTCATCATCATCTGCTGGATTTATCACCACAGGTGGGTGGGTTGGGCTTGGTACTGGCTCCTGAGTTTCTGTCTTGATGACGCCTCTGAGCTGGGGATTGGCTGCAGTGGTGAGGGGGGCTGCCGGTGGGGGGGCAGGCTCCTCAAGGGGTTGTTCCTCACTCTTGTTTAAACCTGAAAGAATTACAACAATTATGGCTTAGCCTTTCACATGTGGATGTAAAATGGTCTTAATCTCTACATTTTGCAAGGTCTGGCCAAGAAGCCCTCTCACATTTATCAGGAGGGACAAAGATGCCATCAATGTAGCGGGCCTTTTCATGGAGGAAGGCACAGTGAGACTTCTGACAGCCGGCTGGCTGGTTCTCCCAATAACAAGGAATCTCCTTTCGGTTTTTCTGTTGTGATGTAAGAGATAAATAAAATGTCAAATCAAGCATGGTGGAGATTGGGATTACATTTATGTCCATTTCATTTGCCTTTACACATACATGAATTGGTAGGTAAGAGAAAATCTTTTCATGATTTCTCATGATCTGAACTTCTTCAGCTCGCTTTATTGCTGAAACATGATTCAAAAACTGGACAGACTGAACAGTCATGATTTTATACTGCAGGGATCCACCTAGTTTCTCTGATAGTGTAAACCATAGCCTAAGAGCATTTAGAAGCACTCCATTATGATAAATGCAAACCAATAGCCAAACTCCTACTCACTGTGATTTCCATGTGGCGAAACTTGCAGATGGTTCTAAAGCAGCGTCCTTCCTGCCACAGATTGCAAACGGTCTCATTGCCCATAGCTGCCTCACAGTGTCTGAATGGGCAGCTGTCCCCCTGCAGAATCAACAAGAAGCATAAATCCTCTTGCCCTTGGTCACCAGTCATTTTCCTGTATGTGTTTTAACTTTGCTTACTTTTGTGCAGGTGGAGTAGTAAAAAAAGTAGCAATCATCTCCATGGTTGCTCATAGTAGTGCTAGTGTGAGGCTTGAGGGGCAACGGTGATGAGGCTGCAAACCTGAAATTCAGTAGGTGCTTCTCGACAGGATCAACAGGACTCTAAAAACACAGAGCACAGCAATACACATCAGCTCCCTCTGAACCCGTCTACGCATATACAGTAAAATGTGTTTTTTCCAAAGTCAAATAGGCCAATATTTCAACGTGCTCCAGCTTTAATACTTGCAATTCATAATGAAATTAAGTTGAGTATTGTGTTGAATGGTTGAGGAACCTCAAGGGTTCTTCACAAATGTATGTTATCAGTGTTACCTGATATGCTTTGAAAACAATCTTCAATGCAAAATAAGTTGCATATAAAGTGATGCTGTAACACCAGCCAAAGTGTGGCAGCAGTGTCTTTCACATTGAACTGATCATGTACAAATTTTAACTGTAGCCAACCATGGCAATGTGGAAAAGCAACCATGTCTTTAATGTGGCCATCTACCTGTCTGGTGACACTGAGTACCATAATATTGCGCTTGCAAATCCCTATCAGCATAAAAATTTATTTTAAACATCAATGGACCAAACCTAAACATGGAGGACAAATATCAGTTGAAGAATAGGACTTTTCTTTTAAAGGAGAATATATGTTTGGTCACAGAGTATCAGAAAAAATGTATCAAATGAAATATAAACAAAGAAATAAAACATGAAAATGTATATGGCAACCAGTTATGTGGCTGCTGATGAGACACTGGTGGTTTTTCTTACAATTTAATTCAGACACTTCAGTCCAAAATTGTGTGGCAAGATTTCTATTTCAGGCCCTGCAATGGACTGTCGACCTGTCCAGGCTGACCCTGTCCTCGCCCAGAGTAAGCTGGGATTGGCTCCAGCACCCCTGGGGACCCGAAAGTGGAAAAATGGTAGAAGATGGATGGATGGACTTCTCTTTGGTTGTTAAACTGGTAACTTCATCTCTACTACCAGGCCATAAAAAATGTTAAGGTAAATACAACCATTACCTGAAGTGGCTGAAGTCTTGTCTCCCTCTGGGGCGCAGTGCTGGTGGGATGGTATCTCCGTGGTGGTATAGAGTCCTGAAGGAACACTTGATCCGTGAGATAAGAGGAAAATGGGGGTGGGTCGCCCAGAGAGACTTGTCTTCCTATGACATCCCTTTTCTGAGACATCTTTATCTCCGCCAGACAGCTAAATACTACTGATGGTTGGTACAATAGAGTCCTTCTGGGTTGTTTTTTTTTTTTTGTTGTTGCTGTTTTGTTTTTTTTTTATTAACTGTTGAAACTACTGAAATAAATAAATAGGGGAACATAAAAAGCAAGAGAGGAAAAAAAAAAAAAACGATCCAAAAACTCAAACTGATGTGGCAAAAAGGGGAGACAAATGTGGGAGGGCTGAAAAAATCCTGAGCTTCTTCTTGGGCTTGTTGGAATTTTGCACACTTGTGTGACATTAGGGTGATGGCAGTTGAAAAAATGGGCAGCAAACTCAAGCCTCGAGATTTCCAGCTTTTGATTAACAATGCTGAAGACAAAAACAAAAATCTTCTGCCAAAGCATTCTCATGGGGGGAAGCTATCCACATCCCGGGATTCCCACAAAGGGCCAAGAGGATGATTTGAAACCTACAAACCAATGAAAAACACTGCCCAGGGAACTGAAAGGGTTATTAAGAGACAGACATTTGGGCACAAATACAAAGGAGAGAATTGGACATTTCCACACAGCGGTAGAGCATCATAACACATATGCTTCCAAAGCTGGCTGCAGGGCTGATTGGCCTTTGGTTATAATGGGGATCCACACCAGTGAATGCACTGCCACTTCTCTGCATTATCAACCAACATTATCCAACCCAGAAGTAAGAAGGGCTACACTTGCAGTTTTCAATTTGTGTTATTTACTCTAGACTGAAAGGTAGTTGGGTGACAATCACAACCAGTGTGGGGAACAAGTCTGAAGTCTATCTTAAGCAACAGGGAAATGCGCTCTAGAGATAAAAATCACAGTGAAAGGAAGAGATCAGATTATGCTACGTAGGCTTAATTACTCAAAACTAATACACTATATGGACAAAAGCACTGAACCACATACAAATTTCAGTATTTCTGTATCTCTGACATCCAATTCTAAATCCATACAACTCAATACAGAGTTGGTCTCACCTTTGCAACTATTATGGCTTCTACTCTTCTGAGAAGGCTGTCTAAAAGATTTTGCAGTTTGTCTGTGGGAATTTTTGCCCATTCATCCAGCAGGGACTGTGTGAGATCAGACACTGAAGCTGGACAAGAGGGCATGTCTCGCAATCTCTATTTCAGTTCATCCCAACTGACACCCCGATTGATGGGGCTGAGGTCAGGGCTGTGCGAGCCAGTCGCATTCTTCCACAAACTCATCCAACCAGGCTCTATGAACCTTGCTCTCTTGGATTCAATCATGCTTGAACCATAAAAGGGCCTTTTCAAAGCTTTCCCCATAAAGTTGGAATCATGTAATGGTCCAAAATATCTTGATAAGCTTACATATTTAGATTGTCTTCACTGTAATTGAGAGGTCTTAGGAGAACCCAAGAAAACAACACTGTAATCCTTACTTCATGACTACAGTTTGGCAAACAGGTAATGTTCTTCTGGCATTCAGCAAACCAAGACATGTCCATCAGACTGTCAGATAGAGAAGCCCGATACACCACTGTACAAATCACATTTCCACAGCTCCAGAACTGGTGTGTTTTACACCAGCACACCTGGTGGGGCTTTGGGGTTGGTGATCTAAGGCTTGCATGCAGTTGCTCAGCCATGGAAACGTAAGCCACTAAACTGCTGGCCACAGTTTTGTGCTGATCTCAGCAGAGTGTTGGAGATCTTTACAGACTATGCACCTCAACACTTGCTGAGCCAACTCTGTGACTTCACGTGGTCTGCCACTTTGTGGCTGGGTTGATGTGATTTCTGAATATTTCCACTTACTAATAACACAATTCACACTTGATTGAATATATTTGAGGGCATACATTTCATAAAATGACTTGTTGCAATGGTAGCTTCCTATTACTAGCCCACGATCAATGTGAGTCAGGTCTACAGAACGACCCATTCTTTCACAAATGTTTGTAAATGCAGATTCTTGGGCTACTTGCTTGCTTTTATAAACCTGTACTAATGAGAACATATCATTGAATTTAGTGGTTAACAAGTGCGGTCCAACACTTTCGCCCGTACGGTATATAATACAATATTTCCCCGAGGGCGCAACCACCGAGTAACCTCAAATTTCATGCAAAAATCTAAAATGGCTGACTACGATCGTCTAGAAGTTCCATGTCAACTTCTTTCCTGTATCAGGACACGCATGGTCAGAGATGACACACCAAAACAATCAAAACATAATCAAATACTTACTGTCGATTCATAAAAGCAGCCCAAACTTAGCTGAGACGAACTACGAGCGACAGTCAGCAGTGACGAAAAGACACTTTTCGGCAAATGTTTCAAAATTCTTATACGACTTAGTGACTTGGCAAATCTAGTTTGTCTCGCTATAATGTTTCAGTTCTCTGAAAGACTCTGTGCTGTACGTGAACACCACCGCTCGCACCGTCTAGGATTATGTTAATTTATACTAAATAACAAAGGCCTACCCCAACTCACCAGTTTCGTGCGACCTTACGGTTGGCGTTAGCTAGATGCTAGCACGGCGGTTTATTTTATAGTTAGTGGCTTTCATTTTGTATTTTAACACTAATTTGTAACAACTAGAAAATTGAATGAATAGAATACGTGGTGTTAATTACCAGTTTTTGATTTTAAAAGATTATAAAAGTTGCCTGACAGGAGAATCCCCGTCCGCTTCGTCGACTGCCGCAGCCGGACTCAGACCAAAGCAAAATGGCGACTACAGGAGAGGCTTGCTGGGTGGGGGGGTGGTGCGTTTCAGTCAAATGGGAAATCTGTTCATCCGCGCATTCTCTCTACTGTGCCCAAAACAGAGAGCTCCCACAATTACATGGGTACTTGTACCCAAGCCGGCAATTTTTCTGTCCATGTTCTGCATGATAACTACCTTTACTCAGGATGGACTCCCTCAGGTACATTTAGTCGATAAAACTCATATTTCTGACATGGGAGACGCTGGGTGGATGATATCCTTCTTTCATTGTTGTTTTTTCCCTGTTTGTTCAAATAACTAAACAAATGATGAACCAATAAACAATGGCTCGGATTCATTCTTCACTCCCCAAGAGTCCTGATAGACAAAGGTCATGGGGCCAATGTACTTGAATGTTGTATTTAAAATGCTGTAAAGTAGATGTGGATTCTCCTTTATGTATAGAACTCAATAGTTGAAATGATTTGTAGTCTGTAAAAAATTGAGATGCAAATATGATTCACCTGATTGAGCTTCATTTATGCTATAAATGACTAATATATATCATAATGTGTCAATGAATCATGGATCTGTGAATAAAAGTTAGTAATAAATGTATTTAATTTGTGCCAGATTTGTTTACCGGACCGAATTAAGGATACTCCAGGGGAAGAAGAGTAACTATATTTTTGCGCAGCCACAAGAAAAGCAATACGTTCAGACTCAATTTTCTCATATCTCCTATGAGAAGTACTGAGATAACAATAGCAACAATTTATTGGCTATATCCTGGTTTGATCAGATTTGTTTGGGAAAAACGACCACTTTAAATGGCCGACTGCACGAATAAATCTTCAATGTGTGTATCTATGATTCCACACCCAAAGCCATAATCCACACATATTTTGAAAGTAGCCGGAAGTGTTGTGTATTTTATTTTAGTGAGTTTGACAGGGTTTCAGTTGACAGCGAGCCTGTCAGATATTCCTCTCGTCGTTTCCCTGCCGCCTGCTGACAGTCAGCAGTCTTGTATGCCACTGTGTCTTTAATTTGGATTTACAACTAAACCAACAACTTTACAAATCAACACACACTACCCTCAGTTGATTCACGCCTCGATGGATACTGTTCAGGTAGGGGAGTTTGCTCAATGCACGGGTTTACTTGAATTGCCGTTAACATGTCGCTAGCAGGCTTTGGCTAACAAGGGCAGGGCTAGTTAGCCGTAAGGTGACGAACAGGTAACGACTTCGTGCCATTTTGAATTTTAGCACGTTTACAATTGCCAATATACGTTTGTTTACCTTTGTTCATCATTTATACGACTGTTTCGTCTTATTTAGAAATTAATGTCTGGATTTTCTCTGGACCTCGGACCACTGAAGGAACCACTTGGATTCATCCGTGTCCTAGAATGGGTGAGTAACTTCCAAAAAACGGGTCAAAACTGAATGCCAAACCAGGCTTTAGTTTAGGAAAGTTGTCTGTTATCTATCCTACGTTTCTCTCACTTATCCCGTTTGAATATTTCTTGAGTCCATTTCACTCATTCCATCTGGCAGACTAAATGGAAGGATTTGTAGTGTTGTTTACCAACTTTAAGTAAACATGGTAAATAAACTGAGGAATAACTGCTTCTCTGTCTCTGTTTTGTCCCTCTGAAGCCCCCTGCTTAGATCTGAGTCCAGTCTGTTTTGTTTTTAAGCATTTACTTTTAAATAAAAGTAAATATAAACCTGAATATGGATTTAAAATGCCGGGGATATGTCAGGGACATTTCCAGTCTTGGAAATGACTAGCTCAGCTGTTAGTAAGGTGGTGGCACAGAACCATGATGATGTTGATATATGTTTCTGAAAAAAATCAATCAATGAGCAAAGAAGGTGATCATCACCGGGGTTGGCAAAGTTTAAGTTAGTGTGACAGTCTGCATTGAAGCTATTAAACCAAACCGAATGTGTCTGATGTGAATCGGTTTGGTTGTGTATCATTTGTGTGAGTATCAATGGTTAACTTATAATAACGTAATCTCTTTGGACTGCATACTAAAAAAAGAAAACCGTTTAGGAATGCCCCCTCCTTATGTGACCACTGGGAAAACTACTCCCATGACAGTTGGTTGTACTGTGTGTATCTAAGTTATTATGAATAAAATAAAGATTTTTATAATTAATACTTATAAATGTCAAATTGGGTTAAATGTTTTGGCCTTTAAACACTGATAGTAGCCAATCAAATGAGTTTTTCAATGTCAGATGGGGTGTAAGGATTGGTGGTCTGAACTGCTGAGTCTGTTACTCAGTTCATTATTGCCATATTTTCAGGTATTGTGCTATATGGTAATAAAGGTTCTGCATTTTGAACCCTCTGTCTCTTATCTCTCCTGCCACTCCCCGACCAGGAGTGGGAGTGACAAATTCTTTAGTCAGCCTGGGCGGCTGGGTGGACACTAGATTCCGGACAGGGAACCCACTCCCAGTTTGGACAGTTTAATTGGCGTGCAGCCAGACTGGCCTGGGCGGGTCTAAAAGGTTGGGTCAAACAGGGAATACATGAAAGCTGAGAGACATTGTGAAGGTCCAGAGATACCTGAAAGATGAAACCCATTCCCAAAACACAGCAGTCCATTTCTTAATGTGTTTCTGTTCTTTATCTCCTTCATTTACTACAGTCTGCTTTGCCCTGTGCCTTGGTCTTTTCAGGACAACAGTTAAGAAGTTAAAAATACACCATATGTTTTGCAAAAGTGCTTTGTAGATGTGAATCTTAGTGGAAAATTTACATTATTCTTCAGGGGAAGTATGGAAGTAAAACTCACATGCTCTAAGCATAAACTTTTCATTGTAGGAAGGATGTACTGGCACAGGGAGGGGGGTCCCCATTGTTTCAAGATACTATTATGCTTACATACATACTTTACAATATTATTATTGCCACACTCCCATTTGATTGTAAAGGGGTGTTTTTCTTGTGACCACATTATGATATCTTCCTCCTCCAATGAAAAACAACTGACTTGATTGATTATCTTAAACAATTAAATGCCTACAGTGAGTCAAGGCCATCTTTTTACCTTTTTGGGTGATCAGAAACATTTTGAAACACTGAATGTGTCGTATTTGTCATCTTGCAGCAAATCAGGTCTTTTACCACTTAAATTATCATAAATAGACTATGCAGATATGCTGGCCTGCTGTTTTTAACTTTGTACAACAATGAATTGTATATATCTAGACTGTGATCAGACAAAAAATGTTTTACAAATTTTATGGCAACATTGTGGGTTTGCACAAAAGGTCAATTGCATAGAGTAAACAATGAAGCAGTTAATGGGGAAAAAAATGCCCTATCAGTTCTGTCATCAGTAATGCACAAAAAATACATTGCAAGGGCTAGTTAGACATATTAGGGGGTTAGCAATGATATGAGAGGAGGTGCTCTTGGAAGAAATTAGTCTTCAACAGTTTCTCAAAGAGAGGGATGTGCCTGCTCTGATAGCATTTGGTAACTTATTCCAACATCAAAAAACCGAAAATCTGGACTAAGATTGTGAGCAAGGATGATATGGGCAACGAGAAGTACATTTTTTTTTCTTCCAGCCTTAACAATGAACCTGGAAAATGGGAGATATCACCATTTAAGCAGGCCTTTGTAACACATGTTACAGCTCACATTTGGCCAATACATTAAATTGTAATGAGTTGAGTAAACAGTGTAACGTTGTCAAAGTTCAATTTCTATTCCTATCATGTTTCCCCAAAAAGTAGTCTTGAGTGAACCTGCTTTGCTCAAACATGGTTAATATTTTCACTCTACCGTTCCACCTCAGTTACAGGAGTGGTATGTTTATAATGTTTCACAGTGCTGGCTGTATGACAGAACACTTCTGTGAAATCCCACTCTGCTCCGTTTCTAGTTTGTGTTTCTATATTTGCTCTTAAAGTCCTCCCTTTAAAAATAGGATGAAGTGATAGCAGATGGGATCAACAACATTGTAGTCGAGTAAGACAGTGGTACTCAGCTTACAGATGTACTATACCTCCACTTACACCCTCTGCACTCTGTGGCGGAAGAGCTCTTGGCAGGCTTTAGTTGTATTCTAACTTATATACTGTGTTTCAGCGTCAGGCTTGTAAATCTTTATAGGAGCCACATATTGGGTTGCACTCGAGTCCTTCAAGCGCTGGGGTGTGCTATGTAATGCAGGAAGCCTGCGATGCCTTAGAACCTGTTCCTACTTAAATGCCTTAACTAGAAACAGGAGTTGGTCATTGGAAAAGAAAACTGTTTTTGACTGTCAGGATCATTTTGTGCAAAACTCTTATTTTTCTTTGTAGAGAGGAGTATAACCTCCTCGAATAAGGGGGGGTTGTTATTGACACACTGTCCCAGTAGAGTGTTGTATGGGCCTGAAAATTTGGCCTGTCTGGACCACTTAGGTATGAGCCCGGTTCTGTTATGGTTAACAAGCTTGTTGTATTAGATGACGAGGAGCTGTCCAAACCCATCTGTTTGATTCATGACCCACCTCAGTAATTTGTCTGAAATATATGCAAACTGGTCACATTGTTTAATCTTATGTTCAGTTTCTGTTGTACCAGAGTAAACTCTGGTAATCCTGGAGTGCAAAGTTTTTCTGCAAGAAAGTTTAAGTTAAAGGTTGGAGGAAATGATCTGGGTTTCCCTCTGCTTTCCATTCTTCCTGCTGGTGTCCTTGTCAGCATAGTTGAGGATTTCATCTTCACTTATCACACACAGGAACAGGTCCAGAAAAGATAATGGTAATAATAATAGTTCACAGTGGCAAATCACATTTCTTACTTGTGGGAGAATAAAAATCACCATGGTATGAGATTTATAATGGAAACTTAACTCTTAAGTTACACAACCAAAGTGTCTTCACAAATATCAATGTTTGAGACTCATTCTGTTGTCTTTATTTGAGCTTTTTGGGGATCAGATTTTGTGCATTTTTCTTTTAGGATTATATCAGTTGAAGTCTAATGATCCTAAGACAAGTGAGACATACATGATCAAGGTTGAGTCAAACAAACATATTTGTTTTTTAAAACGTCTTAACCCTGACTCTCTGTGCCACAACAGGTCTTCACCATCTTTGCATTTGCTACCACTGGAGGTTTCAGTGGAACAACTCATCTTACTGTCAAATGTGAGCAGGAGGTCCATGATGTGGCGCCGGTGTTTAGCTACCCATTCAGGTAATACAGCTCTTTTGCCAACCTCTAATTGGAGCCTTTGTTGTATTGCTTTGTTTGTTAGCATTGCTGAAATGCTAGAAACAAAATCTTTCAGATCCTTTTGGCAAGCAACACAACTGTAGAAGCCACCATTTTTTCCCTGTGTGTTTCTTTAAAGAGACTTTAAGAGATTTTTGATAATGTATCAAAAACTAGAAAACAGATATTTTCAGAAACTTTACTGTTTTCTGGAACATACCTGAGAGGCTTTCTGCTTGGACTGTGTTGAACTCAGCTGGTGGGATGCGATGCAGGCAAACACATCTGTCTATCTCAGGTGTCACAGCAGATGATACAGATTGCAGCAGACAGCATGGGGAGGAAGTCTCTCCGACTCCAACAGGACCTCTTGAGCTCAGCTGGAGTCACCATTAGGTGCTTGGTCTCCATTTGCTATTGTCATTTAATGAATAAGATGAGTTGGCCAAAGGCAGACTCCAGTCAAGCTGTAGAAAAATCTGAGCGATCATCAAGACAAATTGAGGAAACTTAACTTTTAATTATCAATTTGTTATTTTAGTTTTTCTCTTTCCATGAAACTGTACATTTCTCATTCCATTTCCCTTTTTGTCACATTGAATTTGTCTGAATTACTTGTAGCCTTTCATTTATGCTGTCAGCTGACTACAGACGCATACATTTCCTATTTGATTGAACTTAACCAGTATTTGCAGGGCATGTAGATCCATTATCAAAAAGGGCACTCTATAGAAGTACATTGCGCTTTATAAATAAGAAAAGACAATGCTTTTTTTTTTTTTCTTATTTCCAAACATATCCATGTGTTCAAATGAACATGTATCAGTGTTAAATGATTTGTATTCGCTACGTTTCATTGTGAAATTTGTTATATTTACTATCAGGATTGTATATCAGCATTTCAAAGCCGTTGCACAGCCTTTCCTATAGACCTCATGGCAATTTGACTGATTTAAGCCCAGTGAAGTCACCCCATGCTTGTCATTAGATAGAATGAAGGTTTAAGGCTCCATGTACTTGACTTATGAAAGTTTCAGTTCTAATTTATCAGGACTTTAACAGCAGATGTGATTTTGGAGAGATCTGAGTATAGTAATTTAACCAGATGGAAATGAGAATTTTCAGCAGGTTAAACACCCCTCTGGACAAAAATAATCCAATTCCTACCATGTTTTTAAGATGGTAAAATCTCAGCTTTGTAACTGATTTGATGCAGATGTTAAAATTTAAGTTTGATAAGTTAACAGCAGGTCAGGTCCCAGTGTTGACCAGTTTAATGAAAGCAGCCAAACTTAAAGTTGGCTATTTTCCTCTATATCCTGTTAAACTGGCACAACAATTTCCCCCAAAAACATCTTATTCTGACGACTGTTCACAACTAGTCAGTTTTAGGCCAAATCCTTTACCAGTCAATGTCCTACCAAATAAAGTCTTCATCAGATTTAAACATTTTTCAAAATAATTAAATGAAGATTTCAAATCCCAGGCCACACCTGAGTGAGCTGATCAATCAATCATACAGATCAGCGGAAGCTTCTGTTTCATTTATGCACACTTCTTATAAAGTCTTATACATTTCGCTAAATCTCTTTATATTCTCTCTTTTGGCCTTCCTTGGATTAAAGAGTCACTGAGGTGAGGACTTGTTTTCTCTGACTTGTTTCACCCAGAGTATGAAACAGGAGTTATTGGAGCAGCTGTTGACAGTAAGTTCTCCCTCTGTACATCTCCTCAGGTTGTCAGCGCACCCATTTACGATTCAGTTTTGCAACGGTTCTGCATCAAACCTGACCTACCTGCAGGGTGATTTTTCCTCTTCAGCAGAATTCTTTGTGTGCGTTGGTGTATTTGGATTTCTATATTGCACCGCCACACTGATCCTCTACCTGGGTTACCAGAGTGTTTACCGTCAGACTACCCGTGGTCCATTCATTGTGAGTACACATCTTTATAACTACCACCCATCTTCACATCCCTCAGCCTTCCAAATGTAAAATAATGTAAATTTGTTGAGAATAGGGATGCACGATATATCGGCATCAATATCGGTATCGGCCGATGTTGGTCATTTTTTTAACATATCGGCATCAGTCAGATGAATAAAACTGGGCCGATATCAACAACCAATGTTTATTTTTGTGTAGTTGCCGTTTGTGTGTATGTTTCGGGAGGCGGAGGGGGAATTGGCTATGCAGAATTTGTTTGGGTACATGACAGTGTCAGTGACGCAACACAAGATTGTGGGATGTTTAACTGAAGAGGAGAAGTGATGTCAGTGATGTGGACGGTTTTCACTGTGTCGAAAGAAGATACTCAAAAAGCAGTATGCAATACTTGCAAAGGCGAGGTAATGCGGAAAGGATTCCGCGTAAAATTATTCAACACCACCAATTTGATATGTCATTTGAAAAACCGCCATCCAGAAATTCACAAACAGTGGCAGGAAGCTAAAGCTTGGGACAGACTGCCTGTGAGCCACGAGGCTGCAGCGGCGCATCATTTATAGATTCACGTGTATTTTTTTCCACGCGCGGTTTGCGGAGAAAATACATTGAAAATGACCTGTTCAGAGTCATATAGGCAACGTATCATCAATAATTCATAATGTATATGATGTCACACTCATATAATGTGCGATGTGTTTCAATAGCACATATTAAAAACAATTTATTTTCAAAACTGTTGTGACATATTGATAGGACCATGTATTGCGCCTTGAACTGCTCCGTGGTGGAAACCTGCTTGTTTTTGATGGCTTTTGTTTTAGAAGAGTCATACATAAGGTACAAAAGCACGGTGAAAGGCAGGACCCGCACGCAGCAGCGTGACGCGACGCACACGCAGGCAGTGTGTCCCAGGCAGTCAGGACATGTTTTGATATTTTTGATTTTGCCTTTTTCACAGATTTGGATTTAAATGGAGGAGACTTGAGCTTAAACATGTCTTGCAATTTAATAAATGCCTGGTTTTAATGAATATTGCCAAGTTTGACAAGTTAACTTTCTCAGGATATTATTTTGATTTATGATGCTTATTGTTATTTCACAAACTTTTTTGAGTTAAAGGAGTTAAGCAGTACTTTAATTTACAGATTTGCTCCAAGTTGTAAAAGTTGCTAAAAAAAAAAAAAAATTGTTTTTATATCAAAAATTTCATATCAGTGCATCCCTATTTGAGAACATGACAATATATTTATTAAATTAGAGGGTATTTACACTTGAACTGACCTCTTGTAAACATGCACCATGTTTTCTGTTTTCACCCTGCAGGACCTCGTCGTGACGGCTGCCTTTGCCTTCTTGTGGCTGGTTTCCTCCTCAGCTTGGGGAAAAGGTCTTACTGATGTTAAATATGCTACAAATCCAGAGCATCTGGTTGAGATATGCAAGGAAATCTGTCAACCTGGAGAGTTTCCTGCCATGGGCCGCCTCAATGCCTCCGTGGTAAGTCATGTTAAAGTAGAGTTCCATAAACAAATGAACTGTACATTTGTTTTCATATGCTTTACAATTTATTTGGTGCACATCTGATACAAACTAAAATACTGTACTCAGTCTATGCAGCAATAGAAAGCCATGGAATTTAGTAGCAATTTAGTAGTAACAACAATAATCAGATAAAACAACAGGAGCCTACACAGGAAGTTATGGTGTGCAGACACTGGCAGGTGGTGTTGTAGAGCAGTGAAGAACTGAATTCCAGTAAACAGTATAATGTTAGCATTTACGCAATGTCAGCAAATTAGCAACCTGTTAGGGTGGAAAGTCTAACCAGTAAAAAGTCAACATGTACAGTATGTGACAAATTTACAAAGAGTGGCTCCAGTGCAGGAGCTGACTGATGGTAAATTAGTTCATAAAAGACAGATTCAGGCATTTACAATTCTTAAGGTTTAAGAGTTTAACTTGATTCATACAGTAATAACAGCAACCACATCAATAACTTGGTATCAACCGATAGACAAGTCCAGGCAACAGAACGGAAACACTGGTGCTGGATCATCTTTATTTAACTATACATTCATGACCAAAAATATAAGCACCCACCACTCCTCATCAGCTCCACCTTCTCCTCTAAATATAGTTTCTTCTGGTTTCAAAAAAACCAAAATGGCAACATATAAATTCCAAACTGGAAGCTTCAGAACAATAGTTCACAAACCATTGGGTAACATCATGGTGGGGGGGACACATGTTTAGAATAAACAGATATTAGTTTAAACTGATGATTAAATATTACCATACCAGATAATTGAGCTCATATCGAAACTGCCTCGTAAGAAAACTTTGCTTACATCCACCTGTCTAGAAACAATGCTTCCTCACGCTTGGCTGAGGGGCACAGTTATAAACCTGCCTCACAATCTCCACTTTCAACACTCTGCCACTCATTCCACAGGATGAGATCTTATTGTACAGGTCTCATTTACAATTTGCAACTGCAAAATAGAATAGAAAATTGTATAAAATTAAATGTTAAATACTGTTGTGAAATGAAAGTATGGTCTTTTTAAATAGTGGTTTGATACCAATGTCGATGAAATCATCTAAATACCTACCTATTTACTGGCAATCTTAACACCTTGGTGAGGGTCTGTCTAGCATTGAGGCTCAGGATACAGTGTTATATGCTCCACCACATACCAAAGAGCTGTAGAAATTTAGATGATGATTATGAACTGTCAGTATCTATTTTCCTTTCTCCCTATAGATCTTTGGCTTTTTGAACTTGATCCTGTGGGCAGGTAACTGCTGGTTCATTTATAAGGAGACTGCTTTCCACAAGGACCCCAACCCACCAACCACTATGGAGGAAGGAGGAGCTCCTGGGCAATAGCAATATCCCTGATGGTCCTCAAGCTTTACCCTAAGTGTTTTGTGCTCAACACTGGTCTCTTATCTTAAGTTGAAATATCAAGAAATGTGGGGAGGGGGAGACGATGGCAGTTGTCATGAATGCCTCCCAACACTTGTGAATTTTTTTTTTTTTCCTCCCCCCCCAACTTACATGTCCACCTAAAGTTGAATTCATCCCCAGTGATCGGAAAACATTGTTTGTTTTTTACAATCATCACCCTCCCCTCATCTCAGATGTCCCTTGAAAACACTAAGAGTCTGTATAAACTTAAATACTGAAATACAAAGTAAAACACAACTCTTGTGGTTGTAGTCTGAAACTGCATGGAAGTGTTGCTCAGAGTAGCAAACCTTTAGTGCATTTGCTTCCACATCAGCTATGCTTCCCTAACAACTGTCCTTCAGGGAGATTGATGCTAAACCAGAAACTCTGCTGGCTCTTACTCTGAGAAAAGGAAAGTGACAAATTGAGGTTAAAATAAAACAATTTTTAAATTATTAGCCCATGAAATCACATCCTGAAGCAAACATTTTAAGTGGGAATAAATGCACTCGTGGTTTTTCTTCCATTAAGTAATAAAGGAGGAGGAAGGAATGACAGACTGCAAGGACCACCATTCTATGTCAGTCACTTTCATTAGATCACACAGCCTAGTTACAGCATGAAGGTAAAATTTCTTTAATTTTTTCCCCCTCCAGTTAAAAAAAAAGACCCTAATGATTAACCAGACCAGGTTTTCCAAAGCAATAAATCATCTAACCATTAAATGAACCGCCATATGATCTCTTATAGTTATACTAGTGTAATACATTATCATTATACTATCAGTGTTGTCGCCATTTCACTCACTGAGATTTTCTTGCACTTAATTGTTTGCAGCATACAGAGCGAACTGTAAGTAAAACACTACATTCTTCACACTACATTATACTGTAACTAACACAGGGAGGCAACAGCTTCTGTGATAGTTCAGGTTCTGACACCTGATTGTATTTCCAGACTGAGGCTGGCTCTCCATCGGTTTACTCACAGTGACTGATGTCAGGCCAATCCTCGTTTGCATGTGTCAAATGTTACATTTAGCCTGTTCCTTAACACTAAGACTCATCCTCGTTTGAAATATGTTTAGGAGAAGGTGCCATTCAGTGATATTATTTATGTATTTTTATCTACATTAATTGGTTTGTTGCATACTTAAAAGGCGATATTGGGTTGTATTTCCCTATGGAAAAATGTCTGTGTACAACTTCTCTTTGATCCATTGTTTTTGTTCATCCACTCAATTGCTGAATAAGTACACCTCATGCTTTTCCAATTGATGGTTCAAGTTTCTACATGTGGTTGCAAAAGTGATGTTATCCTGCTGTATTTCGTACCAACTCCTGCCCATGGTTCTGCCCTAAATTTTTCTCGACATTAGAAGGCTTGGTTTGAATCCCTGTAGTCCTTTTGAGTTGCTGTTGATAAATTTTTTTTCTCAACACGTTGACCAATCTAATTGTCTCTATGAAGCATATGAGTGTTAATATTGTAGTATACAAGTGTGAATGACTCAAATAAAAACAATCAGAGCAGCTGTTTATTTCACAGCCCAGGGAGCATTTCGGGGACAGTTTGAGTCACTGGAAGTAAAGTAATATATTTTCCACATCATATTGAGATTAGCCATAAAGTTTGCTATGTTTATTATACATGAAGTATCATACATTATCATTTTAAAAATTTATCTTTAGTTATAGCACAGTGATCTATGGATCGTATTTGATGGTTTCTTGATTTTGGACTTCATGTATTTTATGCCTTTTTTGTGCTACAGGAAAACTGATTTATCTGTATATGATGTGTGAAAACACGAGAGCTGCAACTGCTCAATTCTGGCTCTGTTTCTTAATTTCACTGCAGAGTGAGTTCCTTATTTTGTGTGTCTGTAGTTGTCACCCACACAAATCCACTATGATTTTAGCATCATTCATATCATTCTAGTAACACAATAATCTAAAATTCACAATCTCCTCATGTTCTGGAGTCTGGTCCAGTTTTTAATTCGACAATTGCCAGCACCAAAGTTTACACACTGTCACACACCTCAGTACGGGGTGGTTTCAATTGCCTGAATTCATTGGGTTATGAACCAATTCAAAACTCATCCTCTCTCTATCTATATATCTATATATAGATATATATATATGTACAAAGAGGGAGGAAGATCCATGTAGTGTATGATTATTCAAAATAATACAAAATCACTAATTTTGGGGGACGTGTTAAAAATGCCAACAAGCCTTGGCAGGAAAAAGTCAGAGGAACCTGAGCAGGTTTGTGATCTGATAAAGATAATGTCACATGTACAATAAGATGTGGTCAGTGAACCTTGACTGGCTCACGACTGAACCTTCTCTATCTCCAAACACCTAAAACGAGCTCCTCAAAAGCTGCAAATCACAATTGCTCACTATACAAGAGAAAGTCTACCGTTTTTCTTATAGGGATGCTTCCACTTAGACATGTTAAAGCATCTCTACTGGCCTCTGACTGAATAACTCAAGTAGTTGGACTTCCTCCCATCTTTGGGTTTATTGTCTTCCTGCATCTGCACTTCTTTTTTTTTTTTTTATTCTCTTTTTCCCCTGCATCATGTGGCACTGTCCAGGTTCACAGGCAGCAATAACCCAGATCCTGGTGTTCCCTTATGCTCCACCTGTGGGGGATGTTTTCATGATGGTCCAGGGGGCCATTTTTACACTACACATAGAGCTGATTGTTCAACCAGCTCAGCCTTGGTCTCAACAGTCCATTAAAACATGTTCCAGTCCTGTTGTGGACATCAGTGTTGGACTAGCTTCCTCTCTAGTGTCCATGGCAACAGGACTCCCCGATCTGTGTGTTGAACTCATGAAGGGAGATGTGAACCAATGATTTAATGAAGTCAGCCGTGACTCTGAAGTGATGCCACTGATCAACTGAGTTGAGCAGTTGGGGTCATTTTAGGTAACATCTTGTCAGATACTATCTTTACTAACTTGGACCACTTATTCCTGTTTGTTGCGAGGCCTGGTTCACATCAGTAGATAAGTCCTGTGAATATCAAACTAGTGTGTTTTCTAATCAGTGAAATTCTCTATAGAATATATCACAATAGCGTCAGTGGTAGTGACCTTTTTAACATAGACCAGGTGAGCTGTGCCACAGACTTTTTTGGTGCCATTCGAAATTCAGATTTCTGTTCTCAGGTGCTTCAGTTCAGCCACAGCGCACTGCTGACCTGGCTTTTCGAATAGCGTTTCTCATGTTTTATTGTTTTATAGATGTGATAAGACTTATGTACTAAGTTTAAAAAGAAACAAGGAAAACTGGTGAATGGCAGATATGTTTTTTCACCATCAGGATTCTCCAGGAAAACTGGTGGATGTGGCTCATGCTCACACTTCCCTATATTTATGTGATGTAGATCATTGAACGTATTTTCACCAGAAATCAGCTGTGGCATAACAAAAAAAAAAATTTTTTCCTCCTAAACCATCTTTGTTTCTTTGATATGTTCGCAGTAACCTGAGATACATGGGTTTTCCACACTCGTCACTAGAGGGCATCCTGGCGCTTAGGTATAACAATGAAGACTGTTTTAGTGCCTGTGCAGGTACATTTTACTTCCTGACCGGGATTTATGAAGTTTTACACAGATAACAGATCAATTTATTTATTCTGTGTGCAGTAATTTGATGATCTAGTGTTCAAGCCCATGTTTGCATATTATGCATGGACATGTATGTGTTTTAATAAAATTTGTTACAGGTTGCAGCTCAGCAGGAAACATTGGGTAGTCAAAAGACAGGGAATTTAGGACTAGAAGCTGTCTTGATTTGTCTACTTCAGCTAAACGTGAGACTAAGGGTCCTTGTGTCTCACACTGGAATCGCTCTGAGAACTCATTTCCACACCGTCACCGTGGACAGATTAAAACAGCAAACACTGACACATTCAGAGTGTGCATGGACATGTGAGTTTTGTTTTAGATATGAACATGTTTACTGGTTGAGCCTAACAAACTGCTTCTTAAGCACTGCATAATGGTTTTTAAAGATCAGATCTTCTTTAGAAGGGTGGAGTTATTTTGTTACGATTGGCAGCTGTGAATCTGAACAAATGGCTATGACTTTTGGAAATCCCCAGGGTTCAGTTTATCTTATGTCAATTATTATTATTATTATTATTATTATTATTATTATCATTGTTATCACAGTTATGCAGATGACACACACTAGACAACAGCAGCCCATTAGACTCGCTGTGTCACTGTCTGGAGCCAATAAACAACTGGATGAGCCAGAATTTTCTTCAGTTAAATAAGGCTAAAACTGAGTTTATTCTGACTGACAACAAAGAGAAAAGGGTCGGCATTAGCAGTGTGTTGTGTGTTTTTGAGTCTCAATGTCTTAAAACCATAGCTTAAGTTTGTAGCCTTGGTGTGTTTATTGACTCAGATCTGACTTTGAACAGCTACATCAAAGCTGTCATCAAGTCAGCTTTTACCAACTCAAAAACATCAGCGGAATTAAAAGTTTTGTGACCCAAACAGACCAGGAGAAGCTCGTCCACACGTTAATTTCCAGGACTCGATTACTGTAACTGTCTTCTGACTGGACTCCCCAAAAGGAGCATTAAACAGGTGCAGCTCATCCAGAGTTAGGGTTGCTGCTGGAGTTTTAACCAGAACAAAGAGATCAGAGCGCATAGAACCAGGTTTACACTGGTGCACACTGGCTCCCAGTCAGTCACAGAATGGTTTGGGACCAGAATACAGCTTTGATATGTTTAGAGAATATAAACCAAGCAGGACTCAGTTCAGCTAGTCCAGACCAGAGTCCTGACTAAACATGGAGAAGCAGCAGTTAGCTGGAACAGAGAACAACAAACTGGTAGTGGAGATTCAATCTGCACCAAATGTCGACACTTTTAAATCCAGGTTGAAAACATTTCTTTTGTCATGCACTTATACATGAAACCTGCACTGTACTTCTTTTAACATATCCAAACTGTTGCATATTCTTTTCATCAATTTAATTATTTTATGATTTTATAACTTTGATTTCTTACATGTTACTGTTCTTGCTTTTCTCTGTATGGCGTCTGTATGTATGTAAAACACATTGAATTGCCTTCATGTATGAAATGTGCTATATAAATAAACTTGCCTTGCCTAAAGGAAGTCACCTCCTTAATATTAAAACAAGATCCTTTACATTCTTGAGTGAATTAGATCATATTTCTCTTGAGTTTACTTGAAAGATGAAAATTGATTTGAGCCATCTCATCCAATTTCATGTGGGCTGTGAACTGTTATTTCAAGTTTATAGGTGAACACAATTAGTTATCATGTATATTCAGACAATTACACTTACTCTTCATTCAAAGCGTTTTTTCATGCATTTCAATTATATGACTGATGAGCTGACATTAGAAGACAGAAACACAGTGTTTATATGATATACTACAGTGTGTATTTCAGCAGAGCTGTGACCATGCTGTCTGAGGCTTAATCATTTAAAGGGATTTGGGTGGGAAGGCATGTTTATGCATGTTCAACCGTGATTTTAGATCGCTGCTGAAAAACAGAACAACACACTCCTCCTCTGCTCAGTGGTATCATGCAGAGGCCCCATGTGTTTATCTGTGTGTATTTACAAATACTTTCTGAAGCAAGCTTAATGTCCCACCAATCAATTGTGGCAGTGGTGATGAATGACATGAATCACACAAATGTAAATATCAGCGCCGTGACTCACACCTATTTTGCGCAGGAAAGGACAGAAGGAAAGATTCAGTTTGAGCCAGGGATGAAACTCACACAGGAATCTTGAGATGTAATGCTTTACTCAAATTGCTTTTATGTGTGGACCAACAGGCCTCTCCCATGCCAATAGTACATTTCTTTTTGATGTGTGAGTATTGTATTTGTATAAAAAGTGGTAGTGTTTTTCTGCCCCATTAACAGGCATCTTTAATTTTGCCAACATAGCATTACCACTGGAAAATGGCTCTGAGTAACTTTCCAGAAACCTCCACAATTTAGTGTTTGTCAGCTTGTTTTAAATTTAAGGCCTTAAGTCAGACTTTAGGACAAGCAACTTATTTTATTTCTTATTGTGTTCACTCAAAATGAACTGAAACACAACAAATTTGGAGTCAGTAGAATGAGTTGGTGTCTGACTCCCATGGCATTATATGTGATAGTATCCTGTCCATGGGGGTCAACATGATCATTTCCTTGCATCATATTTAGTGGTTATGCAGCAATCATCCATGTAAAATAAAATGGTCACTGCATTTGGTGTAGCTCATATTACTTTCTCTGCTTTTTGGTCCTCACATTGTTTGCATTAGCGAATTTGCAAATTAGTTTTTGTGTTTTTGAGCATACTGTTGTCTTGAGTTAACCCTGATTTTTGTCTTACCGTGAAACAGGTGAACTTAACATTCCTGCAGATATTGGTGAATGCTAAATTGGGCCCACATTGTGAATTTAAGTGTTCGAGTATGACAAGAATCTTGTTTCCTGACTCACTGACCTGTGTTTGTGACAGCAGAATGGACTGCCTCACAGTTTAATTATTTTGAGGTGTTTGAAGGAAAACAATGACATTCACTTGGGGACTTTCTGTTCTCTCTTGCTCTGTGTGGGTGTCCCTAGAACGCGCTCGCAGGAAGTTCCTATCCTGTCGAGAGCGCGAGATATGACGTAATTGCTTGCCGCGCAGTGATGATGGCGTCGCGTGAACGCGCAGTAAAAGTAATGGCTGCTCTGGATCGGCGGGTGCCTAGCCTCGATGATTTCGTGGGTCAAAGCTGGACTGCCTGGGCCGAGTGGGCCGGTGTGACCGCGGCAGATGGTAAGAAAACACTTAGACGAAAACGCCGGCGGCCATGAAGCCATTTAACCAAATCACGGGGGTTTATTTTCGTGGAAACGGAGGATAGAGCTAACCATGTTACCCAAACAAAGACCCTGCCGGGTCCTAGTGCTGGGTGGGTAACATGTTGCTCTCTCCTAGGTCCCATTGCAAATGCTCTCTACAAGAAAAAATAAGTGATAGTCGTTAAGATATATTCATTGAGTTTCGTGTTAAGCGCCTACATCCACGAAATAACCTGGCAACGCTTAAAGGATGTTTCATTTGGGCTAAACCAGCCGGGAAGCCGTGGCATCAGAGCGGAAGGAGGCTAGTATGGATGGTTGGGCGAGCAACTTCTCGCCGTGGATAGCTAGACTAGCCACCTAGCTAGCAAGAAAGCCCGAACAGTCGCCAACGACGAGGCGATTAGCCTTAGCATGCTAATGCTAGCAGCAGCAGAAGGATTGAGAGTAGACGCCGGTGACGGAGGAGGAGTCTGATGCTGTTGCCACCATGTAAATGCTGGCCCAGCCTTTGATGTTAGCAAGCGTTACTTTACTCTTCTCGCTTCAGTTTTCTATTTTACCCTCTAATGCCATCGTCGGAGACTCCATTTACCTGTTTACGTTTCTGTGTTCGACAAAAATCTCACATGTGAGACTTCTGTCCAAAAAGTCTTCTTACCCTTCCCAGCTGGAAGTGAGTACGTTCAGTCATTGTCTGGCATTCCTCCAAGTGCTATTCTGGCTATAACTATGAAATAAAGTCCCTGCTCACTTCATAATACTATTAGCTATTTACTGTCAGCAAACTGTGACAGGAGTCGTTAAAAAAACGTGAGTGCCACTCTGGAGAAACAGTTGACCTGTAAAACAGCCATTTATATAACACAGGTAAGGAGCCTGTTTGTGAGAATAAATTCTTCATCCAGCCATTATAGGTTAGTCTCTTTCTTACTGATGAATCTGACATTAAACTTTTGGAGGACATCTCCCCACGCACCTCCCAGCACATGTGGTTTACCAGGCATGTATGTAAAATGTGATGTTTCAGGGCCTGATGAGGAAGACTGCAGCAAGAATGGCAAAAAGGCTGCAGAGGCCATGTCTCTTAGTAAGGAGGGTAAGTCTTCACTTCATCTTCAACACATAGTTATAAGTGTTATTTTTTGAGACAAATATGAATTTTATCTTGTCTGACTCCAGGCTCTCAGGACAGAGGGTACTATATTCTGCACAGATGAACTCCTCCTAAAGGAAAACTTATCTTTGACATTATGTCTTCAATAACCAATACTTACACCAGAAAAGAAAGTATGCTTCAATTACCAAATTACTGGGCACATGCACTGAAAATCCCAATGAGCTGTTTCTCCAGCTTTGCCAGAGACAGTGAGTAAATGGAGCTACTCATAAGCAGAGACCAGGATGAGTGTGAGAGCTAGTCAATGTGTTGTTTATCAGCTATCTCTGACATCTAAGCCCTGTAGCTACACTTGTCTGACAGGAGCTCTCCCTTTGTGTGTGCATATGCAAGCATTACTTTATAGATCAAATAGAGCAAAAGCATACAATTATTCTGTATGGTCACCTTCTCACACTCAAGCTGCATATACTGAACATGGGGAAATAGCCAAAAGAAGAGGGTGATTAAGAAGGCAAGCTGGTGTCCACATGTATTTTATTTTTAAATTTCTGCCATTTCTCACTTAGTTTGCATCTATTTAGGGATTTGTTTGAACTTATGCTTCACATGAATTTCTTTTCACCCATTTATTCTGTTCAGGGGCATGGTGAGTGAGGTCTGTCTCAGCTCACACTGGGTGAGAAGTGGGGGCACACTCTCGGTAGGCTGCCAGTCTATCACAGGCTGATCTATATATACTCTACATAGACATGCAACTTTTCACGGTTCTGCACTAATTTGAGTCACCACTTCACCCAGCCTGCAGGGCTTTCACCAATGGCAGGACACCATAGCGCCCTAAGGAAACCCACTCAAACAGCATCTAAACTCAAAGACAAACCATGCTGAAGTTTGGTGTGTCTTTGAGTTTAGATGCTGTTTGAGTAGGAATGTGCATATGTGTGCAAATATCTATATATTCATTCATTCATCCTCTACCACTTTTCCGTTTCTGGGTCGCGGGGGTTGCTGGCGCCAATCCCAGCTCAGACTGGGTAAGGGCCAACACACAGAGACAAACCACTCACACCTACAGGCAATTTAGAGTCACCAATTAACCTAAACATGCTTGTCTTTGGATGATGGGAGGAAACCCATGCTGGCATGGGGAGAACATGCAAACTCTGCACAGAAAGGCCCCAGGCCTGGGAACCGAACCTGCAACCCTCTTATTGTGGGGCAACAGGGCTAACAACTATGCTGCCAATAATTATTCATTCATTCATTCATCTTCAACCGCTTATCTGTTTCCGGGTCACGGGAGATTGCTGGAGCCAATCCCAGCTCACGCTGGGTTAGGGCGGGGTACACCCTGCACAGGTCACCAGTCCATTGCAGGGTCAACTTACAGAGAAAGAGACAAACAGCCACTCACACTCAGACGTACGGGCAATTTAGAATCGCCAATTAACCTAAACACACTGTCTTCGGACGGTGGGAGGAAACCGGAGTACCAATGCTTATACTTTATTTATTTATTCTTCCTTTCTTTCTTTTGGCCTTTTCCCTATTTTGGGTCCCCAAGTCAGCTCTTTGACTTGCATGATTGATTTGGCTACAGTTTTTTTTCTTCCTTCTGCGACCCACCCCATTTATCCACACTTGAGAATGGCAGAACCTTGCCACTGGTTTCCCTCGTTTCTGGGGTTTGGATCCGGGGCCTGTGCACGCAAAGCATGCGCTCTACGACTGAGCTACATCCTGGGCATATGTATATACACATATTGATATAAAATTATTTTAAACACACAAGATATTTCCTAATCTAAATTACACTCAAGTTACTAAATAGTGTTTACCACTTAAACTCGTACCAGTGGCATCCAGCTCTGATGGTGCTTTATTAAGTGAGAATATTAATCATCTTTCAATATAGCAGCATCATCTCTGGCTGCGTTACAAAGTGACATTGTCATCTCTCCTTTTCTGCAGCCTGAAATCTGCATCTAATGTATGTCCTCTAATCAAAAGTCCTCCTCTCCACTCTCTTAGACATGTCCATCTTTGGCCTCTATCCTGGCCATGATGACTTCTACTTGGTGGTGTGCAGCCATTGTGGTCAAGTGGTGAAGCCGCAGGCATTCGAAAAGCACTGTGAGCGGAGGCATGGCCCTTTGGCCAAGCTGTATGCCCGATTGCGCTCTCCCACGCCTGCACCACAGCCCCAGCAGAGGCCCCACCATGGGCATTCTCCCTCCCATGGGACCAATTCTGCCTCTACTTCATCCTGGGAAGGTAGAGGCCAGGGAGTTGGGCAGCTACGGGTAACCCCACCTTCTCCTTCCACCCCACCCCAGTACAGACACTCCAAGAATTCCAAGGATGGCACACGGTAAGAACAGTCTCGCAAGCTGGCAGTGAGCCCCATTTTGTAGTTACAGGTGTTTTGTTTTCCCTTGTCTTTAGATTCTGCACAGTTATAATTAGTAGATTACAGGCTACCAAAGTTTGGGTTGTGCAGAATTAATTAGAAAATCAATAGTACATTTACATTTGTCATGTGAATAGATGACTGAAACTACTTAGCTTCCTGTGGCTTGAAGTTGTAAACAGGAATCAGACAGCCTAAAATCCAATAATTAATGCATAATATTGTCTATTCAGAAAAAAAAATGTGACAGTTGTATCAGGAAGTTATGTGTCACACTGATTCTTGTCTGGGAGCATTAGCTTCCTGGAGTCTTCCCTTAGCAGGAAGGTTGTTAGACCTGCCAAACACAGGAAATAGTCCAGCATATGATCCTCTGTAATGTATGTCCACATTAATACATTTTTGTTTTAAAACATCACTTTTTGTTCATTTACACCTGCTGTCGACACTCTAGTGATTCAAATCAAATTAAAGTCCACCCAAAAAAGTGTTTGTGTTTTGTATGAGCTAAATGGGAAAAACGCAGCAGCCTCAGACTTCTTTTTAGATAAGAGATGAAATAGTGCCCACATGCACAAATAACACTGACTCAACAGCTGTTATGTCTGTGATTGTCTGACCGTCAGCCAAGCAGATCGCAAACAATCAATGGGTGTTGATTTTTGCAGCAGTAGAAAGCACTGTAGCTGTTGCTTCTCTGCACATTGTTCTGAAAGCAGCTAAGAGAACAGATTAATCTGAAAATATTTTTGAATATTTTTTTGGTCAAAATGTGAGCCTGATAATTGATGTTACCTTTTTCACTCTCACTATTCAGACATTCCCCTTTGGAGAAGTCATCCTCCTACAGCAGCCACACAGAGTCATCAGTATTCAAGCAGCCCCCGCCTTTAGAGCCTCAGATGAGCTCTCCACCTCCATCACTCAGAGATCCCCCATGGCCACATGGAAGCACTCAAACTGCGAGGCCTTCTCTCAGTGACAGGTCTCCCACCCAGAGTCAGAGGAAGGACTCCTCGCTGGCCTCTGCGGTGCCAGGCCACCGTATCCCCAGACCCTACAACAAAGTGGCCTCCAGTGAGTAGAGATGGGGAAATATGGGGCAAGAGATTGGATAGACTACTATCGTGCTTAATTATGATCAACCCATCATTTATTTCCCTGGTTAGTAAAAGTAAACTCTGTGATATCAATACTAGTAGTACTTCACTTTGAATTGCCAGAGGTTGGATACTAATTATTTTTGTCATCACAACCCTCAAACTCCTAACTGGATCTCTATTGGTCTCATCTGCATACTGAAATTTTTACAATTCATACAAAGTCAAGTGACTCAGGTCTTGTTTGCTTTGATCATGTGTGTGATGAGTGCCATCTAGCAAAACAGGCCTCCACTGGCTTGGTTGGCCAGATGTTTAGACCAGAAACAGCAATGTGGGAGCTATGTTGGTGTGTTGTTGTAGAGTTGTAATGTCCAGTGCCAGGATCCTTCATAGTAATATTCTCAGGACAGGATTTAACAAATTATCATGTTGACAATCTAATTTTTCTGCTCTCTCTGCAATCACCAGGTTTTGAAACTGTTTTGAAATTAATCTTCAAGGCACTGGCATGTCCATGTTTTCAATTTGGACAAATTCAAGTTCAGTGGGTGAAGTATGTTAGAGACACCTTTAGTAGTCTCGATGTGTTTCGACACCCCACTGATGTGTAACCCCCATATGTTGACAGGTCTAAGAGTTTTTCTTGCTTTGGCCATAACTTGAACATTTATTTGATGCTGTTAACACAACACAAATGGCTAATAGGATTAAATGAAGTGATGACGTTTCATATCCTAAAGGTCAACTTCACTGCAAGCTTGTGAACTTTCTTGACACTTCAGACCATTATTCAGTTCAGGAAGGAGATCGTTTTTCTTGTAACTTTATTGGTTGTAGGAGGAAATGACCAGGAGATGGTAATTGTAGTTAATTATTGACGTTTGTTGTTATGAGTGACAAGAGTGAAAAGAGTGACACGTTTTCATTGTTGGCGGATTGTGTGATTTTGATCTTCTTTGTGCTTGCAGAGAGGGAGTGTGACCTGGACAAACACTGTGGCGTCCTTGACCCTGACAGGAAGAAAGTCTGCACCCGCCTTCTGACATGCAACGTAAGCTCTAGACATACTCAGTCTCAACAGAATGATGTGCATCGCCTTTTTGCCTCAGGTCCTCATGCCTCACACGCTTCTGTCCTATTTTCTATGGTTGTCTGTGTGGTTCAGTGAAATTTTGAGGACTTCATTTCAGAATCCCATCCTGTCATTGCTGGTTTTGAACAAATTAGTGGGCAGGAAAGAAGGCTATAAGATTGAAGTCTCTTTAGCACTTTGGCACTGGGAACACCCAACAAGTCAGAAATATCTTTGGCATTAAACTGATAGCTGACAGGCATAGAGCCTGTAATGACCCATAAACGTAGGAAAACGTTAACATGTGATGAACACTGTTTACCAGCTACCAAGTGACACCATTGTGCATGCACCATAAAACAACTGTAGTATACTTTAAGTGTCAGAATGTGCTGACGATGATACTGTCACAGAATTCAAATTTCATTTAATTTTATTTCTATGTGTATGTATAAAAATATAAAATTCACATTCCAATTATTGTCAACTGTGTCAGTGCTCACAATTTCAGAATGTAATATGCAATATTCGTTAACACGAATAGAGTGCCTCCTGTTTCGCTATACAGAAAAAATTCAATGCAGAAATATCAGTGCCATAATTTTGCAAGCTTATAAATTTCAAACTCTTGAGGCATTCGGTTCAATGATTTCATTGCCTCTGAGATGTTTTTCCTCCTTCCTTCCTGTCTAAATTATATGGCATCGAGAAGTTAAAGAATAAAGTAAATTAAAACAAAAAGAAGAAGTTAATTGTTAACACGTATAGTGATGCGTCTATACACATGCTTTGCGTTGAGTAGAAGTAGATTTCTTTCTACATTTTAGCAGTTCATCTGCTAATACAATAACCCGATAGTTGGTGATATGTTGGTGAATCACAGAATTTTTATGAACTGATGTATTTCTATTGTTAGAATTCCTTTCAATTCTTTAAATTATATAGTACTTTAAAGTATATAGTACTTTAATTATAGTTAATCGCCTTTTAAAGCACAAAGTAGAAAAATTATTTACAGCAGTGTGACATCAGGGTAGATGAATAAAGCTGCAGACACAAAACCTTGTCACCACTGATTGAGATGGAACCAGTAAAATGGCTCCCAGCACAGGAAGAGTCCTTATATGGTGCCTGGTGTCAATGAAAGAGGAAGTGTCTGTATAAAAGGCGACATCCAGCCGCATAGAGACAGGATGGCCTGATTAACAGGAAGTGACACTGGTCATGGGTGAGAAGCATGGGGAGACAGACTGCATCTCCCACCTGTTTAGTTTTACTGCAATTAAATTGTATTCACTAAAGAAGGATGGACACAGTTTATTCTTTTTTTTTAATTGATCGGTTAATTGAAAAATAATTGAGTTCATTAATAATCAGGGCTTTTTTTTTATTGGCACAGGGTCAAAGTCATGCATATCATAATCATTAATAATTTTTTATCTAATTTATCGTGTGAAAACAGTTTGACTTGTGAACTCCTCAGTTAGCTAAACAACAATGCCACTAGTTAAGTTCACTGATCGTTTTTCACAGAAAATTATTCAGCAAAAACGGACTATGAGCGCCCAGCTGGAAATACAAGTCATAAGCTCAAATTTCCTTAGCAAAACTGTTCCAAATAAAGATAGATAGATAGATTTATCTAGACTCTAAAAACTCACATCAAACTAAATGAACAAACAAGAAAAACTGGAACAGTTCTGGAGATTGCATGTGCGGGCTGTTGGCTCGCATGTGGTTTTGGAGAGGTGTCATTTTTTTGAACGAGAGTGAACCTACGTATGCCTCCTGGGCTCAAACTCTTTGGAAATAACATTTGCTGGAGCTGAAAGTCCTCAAAACCTCCACCCAAGCCCCAGTTGCTGCTGGAGGAAACCCAAACCACTTGGTGTTAACTGGCTTTTACCCAAAAAGTTTGTTGTTTTGTCTGTTTATGCATCCCACTACAATGACCTCTAGCCTTGCCTTTATCCTTAATGTTGTGTGTCTGACTAAAGCCTAATCCTAACCCATCAGATTTTCTGGTGTTTGGGGTCTTCAGGTTAAACAGAAGCAAAAATGGAGAAGTCGTTTTAGAATCTGAATACATTAACAGCTAGTCTGGGCGTTACACACTGTTTTGAGGCTAGTTAGCAGAACTTGTGATCTCAATTGTGTTCTATTGCTATCCAATTTCTGCAAAATTTAGCAAAATGATGATGTATGTCATTAGCTGGCTGGCTGATACGGAGGTAACTAGCCAAGTGAGTGCAGACATGGATACTGTGTAGATTTTCCTCTGCATGTGTCAGAGCAGTTTTTTGAGATTGAAAATGTTAGATGTTTTTCTCTCAGTACCAGACATCAAACAAAACCTTTTTTATTGCAAAAATTCTGCTCACAGGGTTTTTATAAATGAATGGACTGCAATGTCTACAGACTGATCTCTTAATTCAGTAGCATAGTGACAGAACTTCAGAGTTACTTCAGTGTTTTTCCAGTTTTGTTGACATTGCCCTGTATCAGTGTAAATGAAACAATGTGAAAATAGCATACACCTCTCCCTGATTATTATATGTATAAAACCCTGCACGACACCTTCCTAGAATAGGACTATCGTTAACGTTTTTTGACTGTAGATGCGTCCTCAGCACTGTTTCCTGTGGCCTGGTTCGCAGATCCACTCTATCCATCAGAGGAGGAAGGTGGTGGGCCGAAGCAAGAACTTTGACCAGCTGGTGGTAGAACTCAAGACCAAGGTTCGGGAGAAAGGAACACCGCTCCTGGAGGGAGGCTCCTCCAGCGGACGGTCCCCCAGCCCAGAGCCCCCCAGAGAGCAGGCTGGGACTCCACACTGCAGAAGACCCCTGGCCAGCCTCCCTGCTTTCAGGTTGGTGAACAAGTGTCAGTCTGCAGTTCCTATCAATTTACTGTTATTGCACATATTTTATTTTATTTCATTTTTTTTTTTATTTGGACATGGCTAGTGTACATTAGAACATTCACCTTGTGTATAAGAAAGCAATAAAAAAATGGAGATAACAAGTTGAGGGTTCTATTAGTTGCTATTTCAGAACAGCTCTAGTGCCTGGGCAGGTAGGTAAATAAAAAGTTTAGTATATAGCAGTAAGTTTAGTAATAGGTAGATGATGCCTCAGAAGAGAGGATCTATAAATAGCTGTGTTAACCAGCTTTTTAACACGTATTTTAAAGCCAAAAGTTGGATCAAGGGTCACCCCCACATATTTCAATTCATACTAGTTTCTTTTTTTGTGCTTTTGTCCATTCACTGACATGTCAGGAAAGTCTCTGTTTCCATCTGTTTGCAAAGAACAAGTGGCAAGTTGTCAATATATAAGCTGAAAAGTGGTCCTCGATGGACCCTTTTGGCATGCCCATCTTGCATGTTTTGAATTGGGATAGTGTGCTGTTTACCCACACTCACTGATGTCAACCTTTCAAGAAAGATTCAATCCAATTCTGTGCTTTCATTGGAAAGGTCATATTTTACCTGGTGTTCATTAATATCTCATGATTGTACAAGTAAAGGAAGATTGCTCTTGCCACACCTTCTTCATCTAAGTTTCTGTCAATTTCTTCAAGGAGGTGGGAACAGACATTTTTAGTTGAATCTGATTTGGTTTTTTTTTTTCTTAACTTCCAAATTGCCTTGGAGTTGAGATGAGATACCAGTTGCTCTGCTACAACTTTTTCAGTGACCTTCGAAATGGCTGGCAGAATACTGATGATTACAAGGAGTAACATTGCATAATCACCAAATATAGCTACTTCAGTTTCTGCTGTTTCATACACATGTAGCACACACTGAGCTTAACTTTTCTCCTGCTCTTCTTTCTCCCTGCCTGACATTGTGCTGGGCGGATTGTTATGTCATTAAAATACCAGCTAGTCTGTGCTACAGAGCAGAAGGTGAATATTCTTGTTCTTCTCACTAATTGACAGACCACCCAGGTTGTGGCAGTATCTGATCACATTTTGACCCATTTACTTTGAATACCAAAGCAGAACTAACCTGCTTTTCTCTGAAATGGGTACGATATTACTGCTTTGAAACCAAGTAATCTCACTGGATTATACTTGAAAATTTAGCAGGTGTAACTGGTTAGATTTCAAACCAGTTACACATTCAAAAGCCTGGCAGTTGAACAACAAATTCAAGGCACCAGTTGGAGCAAGAAATTTCAAATAGGGTTTCAGTTTTTGTATGGAAAAAGTTAATATAGAGGGTCTAACATGGCCAGTTACTGTGGATAGCTGAGCCATGTGTGTAACCCTATGCCAGTTGATTGATGAATATTTGAATCTAACAGGTGAATGTGTTTTATTACAGTCGATCCACCTGTGTGTCAGAGTGCACTCCTGAAGAGGAAAAGCAGCGGCAGGATGATGGAACTCTCCGAGCTCCATCTCCTCTCATCCATGGGCGAATCTCCAGTGATGAAAGTGAGGCAGAGGGGTCAGAGGAGCCACTAGAGTTCTCCTCCTCAGCTGCACATCCCAGACCACTCGCAGTGAGCAGTTTATATTTGGGTTTAATTCCTACTAAAACAAGTTATTCAAAGCTATAGGGGTGGGGTTCGAGCTGCCTTTTCTATGGGCCACAAAATCTTCAAATCTGACTTATTTACATGGCTAGCCATTCTACATCCTTATCAAGGGGAGAAAATGCTTAAAACAAGAGCACACCCATGAATTTACTTTTATGATGCGACATGATGTAAAATTACCCTCTCTGCTGTCTGAGCTTTTTGCTTTTGGCACATTTTTTTTCATGATTCATCTCCAAAGTATGCTTTTAGAAATATACTAACAACAGTGTTGGGAGTAATGAGTTACAAAAGTAATTCATTACTGTAATGCATTGCTTTTTGCTGTAACGCGGTAAAGTAAGGCGTGTTACAATGCATTTTAACCCGGATTGTAGTGGTAGGTTTTTTTTCCCTATACAAAATCGCCAAAATCACCGTGTGATCAGCAAAGGAGAAAATTCCACGCACTATGTTTCACTTCCCTTCTTATCTTCTATACAGAACAGAAGAGGTGAGTGCAGCAGATGCAACTTTGGACAGTACGTTCATGAGAATATGCCCATCAATTTCAGTTCTTCAGAAATGAGGACATAAAGGAATATCGTCATTAAATGCACTTTGTGTGCGAAACCTAAAGATCTGTCCACTTCCCAAAATAGCATGAGTAATTTTAAATAAGTGTCTATTATTTTATCACATTATACAGTTTTTAGCCTTAAGTCTAGCTAGCTCATACCACATCAACCTCCACTGGATGTGTAATGAGCTAACTGAGCATAATGAGCTGCATTTAGAGTGACAAATCCATATTTCCGGTTAGTTTTTTGAGAGTAACATAAGTAGTGCAATTACATTTCAAATACAGTAATATTATAATGTAGTGAATTACTTTGAAATGACATTAAAAAGTAATAAATAATGCATTACAGTTTTGAAGTAACTTGCCCAACACTGACTAACTACTCCTCTGTGTTTGCCGCAGAGGGTCATGTGAGCTGAGGTTTTTTTGTGGCTTGAAGAAAAGCTCCAGTATGCATGCAGACTTAATTACATTATGATAGATTACATGTTCTTCTCTCCTTAAACAAAAAAAACTTTGCTTTTCACTAATGAGACTAGATTTGTGAACGATTTGTCCGTCACTTAGTTCTGTCTATAACCAAAGTTATTTTAACAATCCTGACAATGAAGAGAAAATCTATGTTTTTGTTTCCTTGTTTCCTGAGCAACTATCCCCTATTACAGAGTCTTTTTTGAGTCACACGTATAGAATTAGCTGAAGTTGAGCTGATTCTGAGTATATGTAGACATGGAACCTGTTACAGATTTATAACAAGTCTTTTTTTTTTTTTTCCTCTCTAGTTGTGTACGTTTGGCAGCCACGTGCTAGGTCATGGCATCTACACATTTGACAGGAGACTTCACCACCTTAGGTCGGCTCTCAGCAGTATGCTGGAACAGCACATTAGTGCCCATCTTTGGAAGTAAGAAATCTGAGCTCACATTCTTGCCTTTTTGGTTTTGAACTGCCTGGTACAAATCGCTGTTTTTGTAAGGAACCAAACCACTCTCAGTAATTTATAGGAGAAAAGTTAAATTGGTATGGGTCATATCACTTAAGGGTCATTGCAAAACATTTTTTCATTTTATAAGTATCAATTTTGGCTGTATAGTAAATGGAACTTCCAATACAGCCAAATACAATTTCCAAATTGTAGTAGTTGTCATTTTGTGTTGTTTTTAGAGATGACATGGTATAAATATTCATGATCACAACTATCAAGTCATTACTGTGTTAAGAACTGTGTAGTCGTAAAGGAATATAAAAACATCTGGAACCAAAAGGATTGTTGGGTGCGACTTCACATTGTGTGCGTTGGTAACATTAGCAGATAAATTTGAGTGTAAGAAACTGTTAAGTCACTAACAGATCAAGCAGTTGCCGTTTTTTTTCCACCCAAAAAAAACAGCACTTAATAGTCTGATGCTGGCAGGAAGATGGACACTGATATCCCTGAAGATCTGCTTCTATGTTTTTCACGTCTGTGATGTTATATTAAAACTTTAGACAAGAAGGTGAAGAGTGTCCAATATGCAACCTTTTCAGCTTTTTTTTTTTTTTTAATAAAAGCAGTGAGTAATTATGTCAACTTTACAAAAACATGAAAAAAGGTGCAAGTACAGATAGGATACTTCTGACCCCCAATCAACCACTTTAGGCCCAGCTATACCACCAAAGCTATCAAAGAGAAAAATAAACACAATAATACTGAGAAAGGAGCTGATAAATTTTAGAAACTTTAATATAGCAGTTCAAATTCTTACATATTGGATTCCCTAAACGTCCACCAAGAACATTCCACAATAATTATCAATTTTTCATGTTATCTTAGTATAGATAAACAAGACCTTACAATTAAATGATTGTGTTCAACAAGGTAAGGTGATAACTGAAAATAAGGATCCGTAGGTAAAATTTTTCTTCTTGTCTTGTGATATTGTGAACTTCAGTCAAAGTGAGTGGTGGAACAGAAGCTGTGTTTGAAGCTCAGACTATTTTAAATGTTTCAGTTTACACCAGTGAAGTTCCCTGTTAATGAAGCAGTAAGAAATTCTTATCATACAGATCATGTTTGGCATCAGGTAGTTTGAACAGAATGTATCTCTTAACTGATGTATTGATTTTATTTTCTCTTAATTCAGGAAAATACCTCAAGTCACAGACCTCCAAGCGCAACTTCCCTTGGCTAAGACCATCACCTCTTCGTCCCCCTCCTCTCTAGGCACCACATTTTCCTCTTCATTACATTCTAAGGCCCGAACAGGAAGTCATATCAGCTCCTCCCTCAAAACTGCGTCTTCATGTTCCTCTTCATCCAGTCGTGGTCCAGGGCGACCCCAGACATCTGTACAATCAGAAAACTCTGGGGGCGGTGCTAGCAGCATTGGCAGTGGTCATTTGGCGTCTCTTGGTAAGCCTGTGGCAATTCGTCGGGTGGGTTCTGGTCGACTCAAGAACCCAGTAGGGCGTCCCAGCAAGCAGATGTTGAAGTTGCGTGAGGAGGCTGCTGCTGCAGCGGCCCTCCGTAAACGCAAAGCCCCATCACAAGAAGGGGAGCATTCTGGCCCTGACAGGAACTGCATCATCCTCCAGGACCGGGGCCGGCCACCTTCTGCCACCTCTTCCTCCTCCTCATCTTCCTCTTCTAAAACCCCCATTCCCTCACCTCTTCCTCACGGACAGACTAATGGCACCCTTTCCCCAAGCAGCAAACCTCGGCCCCAGCCCTCCCCCTCAGAATCCCATTCACCAGCCGCTAAGGCAGTCTGGACTTACAAACGGACACACCCCCCTTTGGGCCATACATCACCAGATCTCTCCTCCACCACTAACAACTCCCACAGCCGGGCTGGAGTGGGGGACTCAGGACTGCACGGGCAGGGACGTGGGAGGAGCTTTGAGCACCAAGGTTTGGTGAAGAAACGCAAAGGAGGAAGCATGGAGGAGCACTCGCCCTCCTCCAAAACCTCAGCACACCGTCTACCCTCCTCCTCCTCTTCCAGCTCTGCCACGACTTCCTCTCCTCGCTCAAACTTCTACCCCTGGAAGGACAATAAAGGCGGAGGGCTGGCCGGGGGTGTGGAAAAGAAACTTGGCACACAGAAGGTAAGTTCAGATGACAAGCAAGCAGCAACCTGAGCTGCACATGAGGTGACAGGAAAAATGGTTTTACCTTTGTTCATAAGTGGTTGGGGGGGGGGTTGTGATCAGAGATGATGTAACAGCCTTGTGGAGGCAGACAGTGATAACACTGATATGTCAACAGACAGCAGGACCAGTTCTGTAAACGCTAATGTCTCTGGCTGACTGAGTCATAATGTTCCAACATTGCTTGTTGCCGCTGCTTCTGAACAAGCAGTGCTGCTCCTTTCTTATTAGATTTTCTCAAACATCTTCTGGAAAAATTTGGATGTAGTGAGATGTCGATCAAACCTCTGCCTTACCTTCTCACAGCACTGCAGGTAAACCCATTTAAATAAGTGATAGACTCCCTCTGTTGCCATGCACACTAGTCAAATACTGTGTATGAGAGCAGGAGAGATACAGTGAGAAAGAGCGAAAAGCTGCTGATACTAGTCAGGACAGGTCCAGTCCTGTTCTGATTCTAACTTGTGCATTTTGTACTTGTCTATTTTTGTACAGGTTTCATCTAATTTCAAATGTTTTTGTCCCACAGCCAAAACTGCACCATTAAGTGTGCCTGCCTTACAAGCCACTATGAGGGAGCCAGCTCTGCAGCCTCTGAGGCAACAGGACTCAAATGTGTGCGTGCGCGTGTGTGTCTGTCTTTTGTCTATCGAGCATATGTCAAAATGTGAGGCTGTCAGGTTGTTTGTATGTGATGATGTGGTGCAGTCTGGATGTTGGATGATCTGTTGGTGTGAATCACTGCTGCGTGTGTGATTCTGTGTGTTTGCTGTTGTCTGGATGAATGTCTGAGGGAGAAATGGGAGTGGGTGGGTGGGATAAAATTAAGAGTATGGATTTAGAAATACCTCAAGACCATCCGGTTATGCTGCTAAATGAAATATGTTGGTTTATAAAAATGGATTAAAAATGTCCTTTACACTTGGTTTCTGGAATTTATTTTTGCAGCTAGGTGTGCATGTCCTCAAGGATGTATTTCTAATATTTTGTTATAATTACGCTACCATTAGCTACTGTTGACCAGTAAGTAAAATTTTCACATGATTAATCATTGCCATATGCACTCACAATGACATGTCACAATTGCAGTATTTGAATAATACCAATGATTTCATCAGTAAAATGTACTATTGTATAGAAGAACAGTCTTCTGTTCAAAGAACACTTGTAAATGTGACAGGTTAACTGACGAGATCTGCCTGGGTCATACCAAATATACATATGTTAAACATTTTAAATGTTAATGCTGATACAGCGTTTGTGTTTCTATTATTTTTTTTTTTTTCAATACAAGAGCCACTCCAGGGCAGACTGGATGCCTTAATGACAGAAAGCATGTAGGTTAGCATAACAAACTAATTTCAGTTGTAGAAAGGAGGTCATAAACGAAGCATTCCATTTCAGGAGACATCCGCTGGGCAGTATGGGAATTAAGCCTTTCTTCCACACTGGTAAATATTGGTGCTGATGCCAATGTTGGCTGTCCAAGAGAAAAAGGTGCATTCAGGCTTGATGAAGTGTTTTTTGACAGTATGACATTAGGGTTCTGATCCATATTATCATTTGACTTATTTTACATCTTGCAGACACACCATCATGCTCTCAGATAGTAATGTCCTGAGGATCATTTTTGTTAAATTCACCAAAAAGTCACAAGTGTGACCACTCAAACAGGTGCATACACATGAAACCTTATTACTCACTGATCACATCAGATGCTTACATTTTGCGTACTGTTTGGTTTCTGTAGAAATTGGTTAATTGCGAAAAACTTTGAGTACACTGACCGTCTGGAGTATTAAGAAGGGCCTGATTGTTGAGGGTGACAAAAACAGCGCTCTGCAGTTTTGACCATATTTATTAAAAGATCGATGAATGAAAATGATTTATCAAATGACGCAGATGGTGACAGGAACAATACAGAACTCTACAGACTACCAGCTATGATCACTCGTGTATGGTAAACAAAGAAAATGTGTCTGTCATGGGCCTTTTTAAGCCTAATTATGTTCATATCTAATTTGGCTGGATTGGAGTAATTTTACCTACTTTCTGGACTTCACTCCTATTTGGATTAAAATGCGGCCAGACTTCTGAGATGGACACTGAAATCAATGATCCGCCGGATGCACTGTCTCAGCTTTGCGCTTCTCTGCTGTTGAGCTGCGACGACAGCAGAGAAGCGGAAGTGAACCATCTCACTCCAATGGCGCTCTTTGGCGATTATGGACGAAACCAAACCCGGAAGTGGAGTCAAAAGACAAGCAGTCCCCAGAGGCAGCTGGAGCCCCACGCCGCTGCTGTGGTCAGGTCTGTTCCGTCAATGGGCCCCGGTGTTGGAGCTTTATGGAGCCGGACAGAGAACCGGTGGGATCACAGTAGGAGCCCGAGTCGCGGTTGTATCGCCTGGTGGTGATATTTCTGTCTCTGTTCCTCAGCTGTTTACTCCGTAGCTGGCACGGATTTAGCTCAGGGGGATTACATGTTTCCTTTAATTTGTTCCGTCAAATCTGCGGAAACTGGACGAGGTCTTGGAGTGGATCGGTGCGGACCTGTCTGAAGAATCTGACCCCGGTCTTTGTTTTCTTTTCAGTGTGACGTTATCCCAGTCTAACATTACACTCATATACAATATGAAATGCTTAACCTGGAGCTGATCTGAAAACCTCATGCCGGAAGTTCTGCGTGCTGTCATCGGGATCAGCCTGAATCAGGTCTGGTCGGTTCCCGGTCCGCCCTCCCCTGTGGACTCTCAGTGAATCAGCTGATCCCCTTTCGATCTTGGACTTCTCCCACTTCGTAACTACTTGAAAATGCAGCTCATACGGTGTGTCGGCGGCGCAGGAGTCGCTTCTCTCTATCTCAGAGCGCTTCCCACACTCTCTGCAGGCGGCAGGTAGGCGCCAGGAGGGCCACCAGCATGCCGTCTGACGTGGAGTACAGCCCGGTGGGAGAGGGCCTGGGGATGCGGGACTTCTGGCTGTACGTGTGGCTGCGCAGGGCGGCCGTGATAGCTGCTCACATCACCGGTCTGGGCCTCACCATCATCATCTCCCTGCTGTCCAGACCTGGAACCAGTGAGTGACGTCTGGACCGCATTTCAGTGCATCTTTATGATTATACATTATCATTAATCACAAACACCTAAATCCTCTTCAGAGCTTTAACATTTTAAAGAGACATAGCTTTTATGATAGATGATAGATTGAACATTGGCTTTTTATTAAAGGTGTACTGTACGAAAACACAAAGCAAAACTGCAGATTTTCCAACAGTTTTTGCATTGATAAAGATAAATGTCAGCTACTGAGTGAAATGTGGCCTAAATGCTTCTGTCAGAGTTTAAATCTATTCCCACTAATCTCTGCCTTTACATTCTGAACACTAGACCATCATGTCAGTAGAGCAGTAGATCAGTGACTGGTCTGTTAGCAGTCCTACAAGTTCTTTCAGCCACATTCATTTTGTGACTCATGTCTATAAAATGTTTACCGATTTGTCTTTGTCTTTGTTCCAGGTTTGTTTTCATGGCATCCGATGTGCATGTCCTTTGCTGTAAGTTACCTGTCTGTCTGACACACACATACACAGAGTTAAGAGTGAACACTCTAAAGTTCAAGCTTCTCCTTATTTGCTCTCATCATCTCATCATGCTCTCATGTCAGACCTCCTTCCCTCTGCTCTGTGTCAATCTCTGGCCGCCTGCAGTCATCTTTCATTTAATTACATACAAAATAATTTAAAAAATGTTTTAGACACACACTGGAGCAGCTTTATCCAGCCACCTTGAGTTTTGTGTCATCAAATACTGATGTCTTAATTTCTTTGATATTGGTAAGATACAAAAACTAGATACTAGATATAGAGAGGTAGGTGGAGCTGCAGGCAAGTGTCCTGCACTGCAATGTAGTATCCTCAATAAGGATGTAGTATATAAAGCTGTAAAGCTGCTCAGTTTTACATTGCACAGTGATCATGTGACCTCTGGTCCTGTTCTACACAGGCCTACAGAAAATAAGTGATTTATCAGCAGAATATGAACCCTCCTGTTCGCTCTGAATGTACCTTTACCTTAGCAGACGCTGGTCTTTGTGTCTCCAACCTCTTTCCACTGTGAATTATAGATGGGAGGGGCAGGGAGGTGAGACAGCCTCAGGTATCGAGTTACACACTGACCTTGATTGTGATTGTGTGTGTGTGTACGGTTGCGTGTGTTTTCATGGTGATGAAGCAACAGGTTACACAAAGTTTATGTAGTTTATGTTAACACTGAAGGAAACATCAGGTTCTAACTTATGATTCTCTTTTTCAATAATAATGATAAAAACATCTCTCTTCATTTTCATTATATAATCAAAACATAATTCAGGTGTGTCACATATTATTGTAGTGGTGTAGCATTGTGATTAATAAGCAGGACAAAAAGACACCACGAGCAATCGTCCTATACTGTTATTCCTGTTAGTTTGAACTAAAAACTTTAGACCTTTGGAATGATCAGTTATTATGATCTTTAATACATCATTACTGGTTTTAATGAGAATGTTTGTCATAACTAATACGAGAAATCTACAAAAACAGGACAGTTGTAATAAACTGGAATAACATTAATTAACACTATCCAATCCTCTGTAATGCACAGGACATGTTGATATATCAGAAAAAAGTCCACTGTCTCATGTCTTCCTCCTGTCTTCCTCCTGTCTTCCTCCTGCAGTATTGTCTTTGTATGACTGAGGGGATCCTCCTCTTCTCAGCTGAGGGCTCTCCTTTCTGCTTCAAATCCCGCAAAGGTAAAGTCCGTCTCCACTGGTTCTGCCAAGCTCTGGTCCTGATAGCTTCGGCCACCGGTCTGAGCTTCATGGTGGCCAGCAAGAATGTCTCAGAGCGTGCCCACCTGACCACCTGGCACAGTCTGCTGGGCATCTGCACAATGGCCACCACTGTGCTCCAGGCGGTGTGTGGGATCTGCATGATCTTCCCCAAGCTGCTGTGCCTCTCCTCCTCCCTGCCCAAGCTGAAGCTGTACCATGCCACCTGTGGCCTGGTGGTCTACCTGCTGGCTACAGTGACCGTGGTGTTGGCCATGTTCTCAGACTGGTTCCAGGCCACAGTAAGAGGGGTGACCTGGTGGGTCTTCCTTTTGCTGCCCTTCTTCCCTGCACTGGTGGTGATGAACCAGATTACTAATGCTTACCTGCCCCGCAAAAAGCTCACCAGCTAGGAGGCACCACAATACTAATTTACCTGGTGGCCATGTTGGATTCACACCTTAGTTTACGTGAGAGTCCTTAAAAGCATCACACACTGGTCACACAGACAGGAAAAGGACTGGAGATTTTTGAGATGGGAGAGCTGCGATTAGACAGCAAACACCATGTTAGAGTTTGACCACTCATGATCAATGTGTTCCAATAATGATAATGAAGAAGATGATGGTGTATGATGTCATCATAGCATATGCAGTTGTGTCCAGCCTGTTAACAGCGGCTGAGTGAGCACATCTGTACCATTCAAAGACAGAAAAGCTATCATCACATTGGAAGAAGACACATTTGAGGTTCAAATGTTCCATGCACGTCAGCCTTGATGCATCTAGGACTCAACCTTTCAGGCTGCCAAATAGAGTGACACTATGCACAACATATGGGCTGCTATACCAGATGTGACACCCAGGACAGAATGCATGATGGTTACCTGCCACAGGCGCCTCGGCTGGAGTTGACGCCTGTGAATATTTGCACTAGACTGAAAGCACTGACTGCTATCTGAAAGGACAGGGATGAAGATGTTCAAATGATTTTGCACCAGCCAGTGAATGCTATTTATTTTTTCCTTTATGATGTTGTGCTTTGTCTGATTCAGCTTCCAGGGGGCTACAGCTATCAATAGTTTTATACAATATATAATCAAAAAGTGATTGATGTGAAAGCAGTGACTCACGGCAACAGACTGGTAAAGAATGACCTCTCAGATCTGCAGCTCCACAGTCTTGTTTAGCTCCTTGTTTGGCTTCATGATCAGTCAGCTGTTTCATAAGATGAGCAATAAGCCCCCCACTCTGTTCAGCACTGCCCAGCAGCAAGACAACCATACAAACCAGCTGCTGAACAAGAAGAAGCAGTCGGAGAGGAAACATGAGCGAAAAGAATACTAGACCGGCGTTGAGCCAGATGGCTCATTATAAAGAGGCATGATTTGAACATTTAACATGTGTTTTTGATTTGTAATAAATTTGCAGAAACTTCTAAAACATGTTTTCATGTTGTTATTGTGTGACATCTATAAGACAATGAAATAGACAGGTCTGAAAACCTCAACGCGTTTCATGAGCTCCGTCTGAAATTCTGTTCATGTTGTGTCATTTGGTGTTAATGTAACCTGTGTGTCCGTTTTTCAACCATCAGGAACACGTACACGTTTATTCATTCCTACATACAACTGCAGTCATTTAAACAGCAAACAGGACAAAAACAACTCTTAGACTTTTTCAGAATGATGGCTTTTGCTCAGTAGTGGTTCAAAGCTCAACAAAAGGCAAGTTCGATTGAGAGAACTCATGGGCAGACTTTCCCGGTTTTTGGGAAGGTTGTTGTCCGGGGAATGTAGAGACAGAAATCTGAACTTGAACATCTATTTAAAACTGCTTTGGTGGGTGAGTCAAAAACATGCAGCACTTCTTCAGTTCGGTCTGTGCTGTTGTGTTAATGATCAGAGGATACAATAAAATCTTAACCAGCAGATCCAGGGGTCAGAGTTCATGATTGAGACTGCGGGCCCGGTGGTTTGTCCTCACAGATGAAGGTGACAGAGTTGTTCAGTAGCTCGTACATGTTGACTTCCACCACATCCGAAGATGGTCCGCCTTCTCTTTCACCCTCTCCTTCACCCTCTCCTTCACCCGAGAGAGCCACAAAAACCTGCTGGGCAGCCGCCAGCTGAACCTGCTCCACAGAGCTGACTGAATCTGCCTTTTCATTGCCTTTCAGATCCACTGAAATCACCTGACAGGACAGAAATGCCACATTTTAAAAGTAAACACTTCGCCATTTGTAACTACATTACTGGTTGGAGGGGTGGCCAGTGTTCATTTAGAGCAGGGTTAACAGATTATTCATTACCAGATACAGTGGGAAATGATATAAAATGAGAAAAAAATCCAGGAAATTAAATTGTAGGATTTTTAAAGGATTTATTTGTAAATTATGGTGGAAAATAAGTATTTGGTCAGTAACAAAAGTTCAACTCAATACCCTAACATAACCTTTGTTGGCAATGACAGAGGTCAAACGTTTCCTGTAAGTCTTTACCAGACTTCCAAGAATTCAAAAACCTCTGTTAAACATTAATTCTACCATTTTTCTTTTTATTCCACAACTGAACTCCCCATCAAAGCATAGCAGCAGGACTCCATACCGTGTGGGAAGTAGAGGCCTGCTCCTCCTGTGTGTCCATATGGCAGGAGAGCAGGTGCTCCTGCAGCTCCAGCTGGCTGGTGCAGACCTGGGAGCAGAGCGAGCAGCTGGCTGGCGCACTGCTCTCACAGATGTGCTGGTTGCTGACGTGCTCCTGCAGCTCCTCTTCTACAGCCAGCACAGCTGGGCAGAACGGACACTGAAGCGCCAAAGCTGCTGAGCCTGGAGGACACACAGGATCAGAGCGAACAACAAATCACGCACATCATCCCACTCACTGAAATACACCACCCTACTCTACAGCAACCCTTTAGCAACTTCAAAATAAAACGATAACCACCTGTGAATAAAATAGGAACTAAATGTGTGCGCTGATCAAAAGTGAAATAAAGAGAAAAATTCCATAAGAATGATACCACATCACCCAGAGTTGGACTTTTGACCTTGGCTCTTGCAGTGATTTGGTTTGAAAAGTTGTGGTTTTGCAACCAAGGGGAATTTATTCACCTCACCAGGGGAAGGTAACAGCTCTCACTGGTGACACTCCTATTTTCGAACCATGTTTTCTTTACCAGGGGCGGCACAGCGGTATTGCGGTTAAATCTGTTGCCTCACAGGAAGAAGGTTGATGGTTCAATTCCAGGCCTGGAGCCTTTCTGTGTGGAGCTTACATGTTCTCCCTGTGCCTGCATAGCTTTCCTCTAGTTGCTCCAGTTTCCTTCCACAGTAAAATGAATGCTTGTAAATAGAATAGAGAGTTTTTGGGTTGCCACAGCAAATCAGCTCTTTGGCTGTATCGGTGTCCTCCCTGCCACAACCCTCCCCATTTATCTGCGCCTACTACTTGTTGCTGGGGTTGCTTCAGATTTGATATTGTATGATGTATTGTATGATGAAGCTACAGTTGTTCCAGTTGATATTCTGGATTCATGTTTCTCTCACTGCGGAGTGTTCTGAAACTCTAGCCTTTAATCCGAACAGACAGCTTTTTCAATTCAGTTGCTGGCAGTGTCAGATTCTTGAAGTAAAAAGACTTTTCCTATTCCCTAAAAAGCTGATGGAGGGCCACATGTTGGCTGATAATATGAGAATGTATTACCTCTGGTGTCCTCACCCTGGTGCTCGGAGGCTTGATGTTTGGCCAAACTGGTGGTGCTGGGGAAGAACTTGAAACAAACATCACACTGGACAAGTGTCTTGAGCTGCCGAGTGTGGTTCGCAAATACATCAGGGTGGTTGGTCCTGTTATGGTACCACAAGCCTGACAGTTGCTATGGCAACAGAGAGAAGACTTTAAGTTTGAATATTAAGTACCTTTAATACTCCACTGGAGCACAGTCATGATCTCATGAAGTACTAGACCAAAAAGAGCCCAAATCAGAAGACGACCTCAGAGTGGCAAAGCTGGTCCTACCTGGTATGACTTGTTGCAGAGGTCACAGCTGAAGGGCTTGGCGCCAGTGTGTGTGCCTTTGTGTTTTTCCAGGAGGGTGGCACTAGTGAAGACTTTGTTGCAGGTGGGGCACTTGTGGAACTCCTTTGGGTGGAAGTCCTGGATGTGCTGCCGGTGCTCCTCCAATGAAGAGAAGCTGAGGCAGCACTTCTGGCAGTCATGGGGCTCTGACAGGTCTGACAGAGAGCAGGAGACATCATTTCTACTCGTTAACACAGCATTGTGCTCGTCAGATGGATGCTTTCACTGAATCTTTACTGACTCTACACAATGCGACAGTTAGGACTGAAATGATAAATTGTTCACCACTCCTCCGATTGATGTGGATAGGCAACATGTGAGTGAGCGTGACTGATGCGCTCTTACTGTGGAAGGTGTGCAGGTGGACGGTGAGGCCACTGGCCTGGCTGTAGCCTTTGCCACACTCCCGACACACATATGGACGATCGCCAGTGTGTGTGCGCACATGACGGGTCAGTTCAATGGATTGAGCAAAGATGGCCTTGCAGTACTGACACACATACATCTTCCCTACACACAAAAAAATGAGTGAGCAAAACTGTATACATTGAATACACATTTTTAGAAAGCAGGCTAGGCCTGTAAGACAGATTCTCAAAACACCAAATGCAGCAACTCTGACTCTGAGGTCACTGGGTGTTTTGGGTCTCAGATCATCAGACACCAGGTTCACTCAGCTGGCATGATTGGTCTGGGGTTTGTGTCCAAGTAGAGCTAAACCATGGATCTCCTCTCTTCATCCACAGCCAACTCAAATGGTCTTTGAGTGATGCTCTTCTTTTCTGCTGAAAAGCCCCTTCAATCTGATTGTCCCATGGAACAGTGAGCTCTAACAACTGCTCCATGGATCAGCCTTCAGCTGCCAGTCACAGGCTGAGGTGTGGCCCTGTGGTCCGTCCTCGCCTTCTCTCCCACCATGACAATGACACTATTGTGCCCTGTTGTGAGCCGATGTTTACTCTGTTGGAGCCCAGTGATGCTCCTGTCTTCAGCATATGCTCACTCTGCCTCCTTTCCCTATCGACTCCAAAGGCTTTCATGCAGCAGCTCAAAATATGCTCCAATCAGACATTACAGCATAAACATTGATCTTTTCTCTGTGTTTGCGTGTTTGTGTGTGTCTCACCCTCGGAGTGCTTTTTCTTGGTATGGTATGCAAGTGCAGCAGCCACACTGAAGCTCATATTGCAGTGTTTGCAGTGGTAGGGTTTCTCTCCTGTGTGTAGTCGCATATGATTCTTCAGGGAAGAATTGGCACCAAACTTGGCACCACATTCCTCACAAACAAATGGCTTTTCTTCAAAGTGCTCTGTCCGTTTGTGATAAATCATTCCTGAAAAATTACAACAGGGAGCAGAGTTCATAGTCCCCTGTTCACATAAATATCAACATGATGCAAAATAAGCAAACACATGCCCTGAAAGGATAAGTGGATGGGTGGACAAGTTAAGTATCTATAATTACCACATGCACCACATCTGAGTAAGTAAGCATTAATGCTATAAGTTATTTCTTTAAGCTGCACATAAAAACAAATGAAAACTCATTATTTGCTTAAAACGCTGAACACTAAGTAGGACACACACTCAAAAATAGACAAGCTGTGATCCCTGTCCAGAGCACCGGGACATGAGGATGTGTACACCTGGATATTAATATGACTAAATATTACTGGTAAAATGGTAACCAGGCAACCACCGATGTTGAGACATAAATGAAGCAGCTGATGGTCCACTGCCTGGACATACACTCCATCAACACTTTCTAGCCAACATGCAGCTAGCTACACAAATCTTTGATGCTGTCTGCGTAGATCCATCACACACATAAATAACCCCCTGCATTTGGTGTCAGTGTAAAAGCTGAGCTGTTTATGGTCCAGCATTACAGCCCAAACCTGATTCTTACCTGATGGGTGAGCGAAGGTCCGTCCACAGAGATCACACTCTACCTTCTTCTTCATACGTGCTGTATTGCGGTGAGCTTCGGCCCTGTGACGCTGGAGGGCCCGCAGGTTGGCCAGCTTCTTCGGGCACTGTGGGCACTGCTGCTCACACTCTTGGGACATGGAACAGCGCTTCACATGAGCCAGCAAACGGCACTTGTAGGCAAAACCCTTCTTACACCAGCGGCAGGAAAAGGGCTTGGAGGGGGAGGAAGAGGAGGACAGAGCAGGGGAGGAGGAGTCTTTTATATCATTCTCTTCTTCAGTCTCCCCTTTATTGTTTTCTTCCTCTCCCTCCTCCACCTCCTGTTCATCAATGTTGGTGTCTTTCTGCTGATCTAAGTCAACAAAAAAAAAAGAGAAATAAGACAAAATGAAAAGATATGAAACAGCATTTAAACATGGTTTTCACAGTGAGATTTGCAGTGTCACAGCACGTACTCTCCAACCTTGGATTTGGTCTTTGTGTTGCTCCTGTGTGGTCCTCTCCACCTCATCCAGCAGAGAGAGCAACGATGGGGGGAAGGAGGATGCAGCTTTGTCCTGGACGTGCCGGAGCAGCGTGAGGAGCACTCCCTCACCGAGTTGCCCCTTCATCACTCTGCTCATTAGTTTCTCCAACCCTGAGCTGGAATCTGCCTCTTCAAAGCACTGACACACAACCTGACAGAAGGAGAGACGCGTCTTTAACTCAACAGCAGAGAACCAATCAAGATCCACCCTTATTCCTATCTTACATGTATAATAAGAATATGTTGTGGTGTTTGTTGTAAGTCTCCCGGTTCTCTAATCAGCTCTGTACCTCTAATTTAATTTAAATGTTACTAATTCCATCAATTCAATCAATTCTTGGTCATTTGCTCTCTTTGTCTATCACCTTTTGGCCAAAAGACTCACAGTCACAAGCTGATGTTAATTATTATGCTGACGATTCTTCATTTTCTTCTAACCTAGCCAACAGATCGGCTTTGAAACCCCTTATGTTAGCTGTGGGAGTAGAGCAGGCCAATCTCTGATCATGTCCTGAAGGAAGATGCTGAACCTCAAAACTGCCCCTCATAGGTATGCGGAAGAAAGATCCAGTGTGAACAGGGGGTGGGAGGTGGGGGTGTGGCTTGTTGCATAAAAGGTTTAAAGTAATCTCAAAGACAAATTCAGTTTCATGTTACTGCCACTATTCTTTCATATTAATCTCCGTCCATTACTGTTCCACTGAAATAAATTTCTAATAATAATAATAATAATAATAATTTGTCCCTCCTTAAACTGGAGAATCGGCTATTCTAATAGCCCTGATTTGTTGTGTGTGACACTGCCTTCAGTGGATAAACTGAAGGACTAAGTTAGTTCAAATCTGGAGCAGTCTGACTCTTTCGACTGGAGCCTTGCTGATTAACTTCTGTGTGTTTATTCATCAATTGTCATCCTCCATCTTTCATAGTGATGTGTAGAGTCAGATCTATATATCGGACGTTCCTATTGGTTCTAAGGGGTGACGTGACAGCCAATCAGTGTGTTTCATCCAGGGGCCGAGCTGCCAAAGTCTCTGGGATCATGTCTGTATTTCTCTGATCTTAGAGTGAAGAGAAGTTGGTCTTAGTTTATTGTGTTGACAGAATAGAGACAGAGCTACATGGACAATCAGATATTTAGAGCATTAGAGGCTTTGGAGCTGATTTTTCTGAATTTATACTCCAAAGCATGAGCAGAACTCCTGATCAGATAAAGATAGAAACTTCAAATCAGCTCTAGAACAGCACAAACACATGCGAGGAGCTCTCTGTTTTTCTGTGTTTTACTTTCATTTAAGAAGATTAAAAAGTTGCTAAATAAAAGGACAAAGTCTATATCATTTTCTTGTTTTAGAAGCAACTATCACTTATTACAGTGAACAGAAGTCTTTAATAAATGACTATAATCACTTGAGGCTGTTCTTATGTGGAGCACATGGTGACAATTCTCAAAAAGGGTTGGAAAAAACATGTTGCAGATATTCTAGGTTTTAGTGGGCAATCTGGGTGATGAGTGCTACCTTTCTCTCACGTTCATCCAGGCTGCTTTCTGCTGCCTGGGTCAGCAGCTCTAGGATACATGACACTTTGGCGAGGAGCTCCACAAGCTGAGAGAACTGTGCCTGAAGACCAGAGGGAGACTCACAGGACACCTTTTCTGCTGCTGTCTTTTTATCTTGTCTTTGCTCTGAGGAGTTGGTTTCTTCTGGTTCTGTGTTGGCACAGATATGTAAACTTGGAGTCCATTGTTGTGATGTTTTTTGGAGGATTGTTATTCACTTTTGACACTGACCTGAGGACTCGTCAGGCTCCACACAGGCTCTTTTAGATGGTGGTTCATCTATGTTGTTGTCACCTTCCTTATAGTTTTCCTCTCTCAGCTTTGGCTCTAGCTCTGTGCTCTCTGAAGAAGGGTCATCCCTGTCGGACGAAGTTGGACCTTCAGGATTCACATTCTGAGCCTTGTGGGTTGTGATGAGGTTTGAAGTCTGTGTGGAAAGGACTGGAACAGAGGCTGGGGCTCGGGGCTGCTGCTTCACAAGGCTGGCCAGGACGTTTTTAAAGCCAATGGCCACATCGAACATCTGCAAGTTGTCTGCAGCAGCAATGATGCGGCTGACATTGTGTTTGCCCATGGGTAGCTTACCGGTGTACACCATGTCCAGCAGACAGTCGAACTCCTGTGAGGACACAACAGCTGTATCGATGGAGATGGTGTCGGAGCCATCGAGGAGAGACCTGACACAGATGGGAAGTGCTCTCAATGGATCATCATTATATCATTATGTCACAGTTAGTCTTCAACATCTTTATCAATATTTATTTCTTTTCACAATTTTGCAAACAATTTGAAGATGAAACAAGAGCTCATCATAAGTCTTTCTTTAATAAAAACTTCCAACATATTTCCATCAACATTAGTACAGAAAAACAAGGGTTGGTCAGCCATTGGCTCTGCCTGCAGTGGGCCAGAGTTTAACGTTCTCTAATGCTGCTTACAACAATATTCTGCTGTATGCAGCTTAGAAGAAGCTGTTGCAGTGGGGTTTTTTGTTGTTTTTTTTTTTTTTTTTTTTCATAATTTGATCTATCTTAAGAAATATTCAAATATGTTGAGATATTATGTTCTTAATTTGTATGAATCAAAAACTGTAATAATTCAAATAAAAACAAAAAAAGATTTGAGGTATTTACTTCATTATTTAAGTTTGGAGCTGTTATGGTAAAAGGAAACATACTGGCAGCTCTGTGATAATGTGAATAATATAGCTTTAGACTAAAAGACTACAACTGGAAACAACATGGAAATCCTGTAAATTAAGCACAAATGGTCTAACCAACAAGACAGTCGTAATAACTGCACTGTATATTAAATATATAAAAAGTCAGAGGACATAATTCTGTGTAATTTGTTGATTATAACTGTCTGATTGTAATGTGAAGATCACTAATATCATTTTAACTGGTCCAACACATTTAAAGTTTGTTTTGAGGATGGTGAAACTAAAAAGGACAGAATAACAAGTTTGTTAGCTCATGACGGTAAATAAGACAATAAGATGTTTTAGCAGTCTAAAACATCTTAGTGTCTGCTGAGTTCAAAGCGATCAGATATGTTACTCCAATAAATCAGGTTCACACTACCTGAAGAGCATGCTCGAGGCAGCCAGTACCAGTTTGTGTGCCCGGTGTGGGCTGTCCCCCACCAGGATAGTGCAGTCACAGAAGTGGCCCTCCTTCCTCAGTGCCCACAGCTGCTGCATCAGCTGGCTGCTGTAGTTGGGCAGCTCGATCATGATGTCTGATGGTCAGAAGGCAGAGGGAGGATACTCTTTTCGCTCCCTTCATGGAAAGGGTTAGAGTTAAGGTTACTTTAAGACATGATTCAGAAACTGGCAATTTAATAATGTAAAATAGTATGATGTGGTTGAACTGAGGGAGGGACACAGAGAGTATTTGTTAGGTAGATCAGCACTGCAAACTGTGTATCTTCTACAGCAGTAATGGAGCAGGAAGTCAAGTGCTTAACGTTTGAACAAGTCATGTGTAGCAAAGGTGTTTTTGATGTGTGTCTGTAAGTCATTTCATATGTTATGAAATTTTCAGATACTGTTATGTAAGCTACTGTCAGTGCTCCCCGGTTCACTACCAGTCGCATGTTTGCTCCTGTGGAGATGTACACTGGAGTTCAGGAGGTCTTTAGTCTCCCATTTAAGATTAAACACAAGCTACCCAGATCTAACTAGATATACATCTCGAGCTTTAGCTACAAATGCTAGTGTCGTATAGAGAGGATAAGTAATATGAAGACAGCGTAGCTCATCGGGACAGAGGAACCGTTTAACCCCGAATAAAACCCTCAGTCGTCCAGCATGCAGCTTCCAGTCAATGGGTGTCTTTACCTTGAGTTATTCAAACGATCCGTCTCTTTATTTAAACTCCGTTGCTGAACAATTCAGGACTGCGCAATAAAGCTTGGCCGTTTTGAAAATGGCGACGTGTGGTACAGCGATTAAATAGGCCGTTTCCGGTGAATGGACATTCCGCTGTAATCTTACGGTATGTTCTTCAACCTGTCCTTATATTTGGTGTTTATATGATTCAGTGCAGTTAAACTGTCACGGAAGTTAATACTGGATACACTGGGGAACTTAATAATTTTAATAAAGAAATGACGGATGGCCAGTAGCTAACCGAGTTAGCAACGAAACTGCTAACTAAGCTAACTTAGCAGCTTCCGCTACTTTTATGGTCCATAAGAGTTCGAAAGCTCTCTCTCGCTCTATATATATACATATATATACATATATATACACTCACCGGCCACTTTATTAGGTACACCTGTCCAACTGCTCGTTAACACTTAATTTCTAATCAGCCAATCACATGGCTGCAACTCAGTGCATTTAGGCATGTAGACATGGTCAAGACAATCTCCTGCAGTTCAAACCGAGCATCAGTATGGGGAAGAAGGGTGATTTGAGTGACTTTGAACGTGGCATGGTTGTTGGTGCCAGAAGGGCAGTATTTCAGAAACTGTTGATCTACTGGGATTTTCATGCACAACCATCTCTAGGGTTTACAGAGAATGGTCCGAAAAAGAAAAAATATCCAGTGAGCGGCAGTTCTGTGGGCGGAAATGCCTTGTTGATGTCAGAGGTCAGAGGAGAATGGCCAGACTGGTTCGAGCTGATAGAAAGGCAACAGTGACTCAAATAACCACCCGTTACAACCAAGGTAGGCAGAAGAGCATCTCTGAACGCACAGTACGTCGAACTTTGAGGCAGATGGGCTACAGCAGCAGAAGACCACACCGGGTGCCACTCCTTTCAGCTAAGAACAGGAAACTGAGGCTACAATTTGCACAAGCTCATCGAAATTGGACAATAGAAGATTGGAAAACCGTTGCCTGGTCTGATGAGTCTCGATTTCTGCTGCGACCTTTGGATGGTAGGGTCAGAATTTGGCGTCAACAACATGAAAGCATGGATCCATCCTGCCTTGTATCAACGGTTCAGGCTGGTGGTGGTGGTGTAATGGTGTGGGGAATATTTTCTTGGCACTCTTTGGGCCCCTTGGTACCAATTGAGCATCGTTGCAACGCCACAGCCTACCTGAGTATTGTTGCTGACCATGTCCATCCCTTTATGACCACAATGTACCCAACTTCTGATGGCTACTTTCAGCAGGATAATGCGCCATGTCATAAAGCTGGAATCATCTCAGACTGGTTTCTTGAACATGACAATGAGTTCACTGTACTCAAATGGCCTCCACAGTCACCAGATCTCAATCCAATACAGCATCTTTGGGATGTGGTGGAACGGGAGATTCGCATCATGGATGTGCAGCCGACAAATCTGCGGCAACTGTGTGATGCCATCATGTCAATATGGACCAAACTCTCCAAACTCTTCCAGCACCTTGTTGAATCTATGCCACGGAGAATTGAGGCAGTTCTGAAGGCAAAAGGGGGTCCAACCCGTTACTAGCATGGTGTACCTAATAAAGTGGCGTGTGTGTGTGTGTGTGCGCGTGTGTGTGTGTATACATACACACACATACGTGTGTGTGTGAACTGAATATATGAAATAAACTATTAAATAAACCTTTTTTAATATGCAGTGATTCCATTAACTTCTTATAGAAATATAAATATTTCTGATGAGTAATGATGACTACCGCTACAAAATGTTGAAATGGTTCTATTGATTTCAAATAAATTATGACAAGAGTGATTTGAAAATAACTTTATTGTTCATAAGAAATTACTGTGAAAAGAACAGGACATTGCTAGCATTCTGTTTCTCACTTCCAAGTCATAAGGTTTGCACTGCTGAATCTTCTGCAGGAGTCAGCCTGCATACATACCGTGTAGCTATGTATCTCTAAATGCCACATGGAGTATTATGGATATAGATTTACTATAGAGGTAATAAATGTTCTAACATTGAAGCAGTTATATTCGTAATATCTAACAATTACTCGTGCATTCTCTTGACAAACCTGAAAAACTGCAGTGAGAACAAAAGCTTCCACATTATGGAAAGAACATTTTCTTAAATTTTTCTGCCATATTTTAAAATTGTCAAAAACATAGCCCATTTAATAAGTAACAGTAGAATTTGACTGAAGACAAGCCTCAGCATACGATATATCCGCTTTCTCAACATGTTTCCATTAGTTAGGCAGACTTACTACTAGAGTCCTTCAGATCATTTGAGACTTTAAATATCAAAGGCCAGCTAACCTTATGTTGGGAAAAACAGCGGCTTTGCAACATAGTCACAGTTTTATTAAAGAAAGCCTACTCAAAATATATATAAAAAAACAAAAGACAAAACAAAACAAATTAAAGCACTTATTTATATATGGACACTTGACAAATTCAAGCTTCTTTTTTAATTTCCACCTGTCATCTGACCAATTCAAGCTTGGCTACAAAACAGATGTCCTCAGTGCCCAAGAAGCCCAGTTCCTGCAGAGAGAGACACTAAGTGTTAGACCTAGTCAGAATTGAAGAAAAACAGAAATGAGAAAAAAAAAATAATCCACCAAAACCAGAATTTTGATATCATCTAATGAAGAATGATCTTCTGGTGAAGCATTTGCTCAACAGTCAAAACAGCCATACAAACTCAGTTTGACTGGTAAAGACAAGTATTTATCTTGAATAATGACTCTTAAAAATAAGGCGGAATCCACATCTTCCATAAATTGAGCAAATTGGAAATTCTACCACAAGGTAAAATGCATGGAACAAAGCTATACTGAAGATGTGGCACACATCAGCTTATGGCTTTCTGCGTCTCTCTGGTATCCTGGGTCCAGACCGAAGTGGTTGCCAACTTCTCAGAGATGTATGTAATGTAGTGGATTGAGTCTGATTATTGGGGTCATTCCTTTCAGACATAAGAGTGATGTAAACTTCCTACACTATTAAGGAAAAAAAAAATGTTTGCTCACCTTTAAATCCCTCTTCAGGCATCCTCACTGTGGTAGAGTCCATAAAAGCACAGAACACATAATTATCATAATTTGTCTTTATGAATCAAGATAAGTGAGCAGCTGTGGTGGGGTGAAGATGATGACACTTACCCTGATAGACATCATCCATTGCTGCATAGTCTGCTATTGGTTCATCTGCCTGTGAGGATAGAATGAATGAAGGTCTTTGATGACCAACAAAATGTCTAAATACCAGATGAAAGCCACAGCAATTCATCTTTCTCCCTTCTTTGATAGTTATCAGGAAATCCCACTTGAACATACCTTTAGGCAGATGATGCTCTCTGGAATGACACCCAGATTTCCCAGAGTGGCTGAATCATCTGTCAGACTCTTTCCATCGATGGAGAGATTCTGGTCAAATGGTGCCACAGAGAAGGCATGCATGATCTACAGCATAACAAACGGTAAAGTTAGTTTTACGACTGCAGAGTTACTTCTTACTTGCAGCCCTCTGTCCAGTCACTTTGAGCCCTGACCTGTATTTTTAGCTCTTTAAGTGTCTGGTTAGCTGAAACGATGAGCGCTTTCTCTCCTCTGAGTTTCCTGTGCCGAGTGCTCCTCCTGATTCCACCTAGTTTGGTTGGATTGGTCACAGGAGCAGCAGCTGATATTGTGGCACTGCTTTCACCCAGTTTAAGTCGCTTTGCACCATCTTGGGACTGGAAAAAGTAAAACAATTATCTACTACTGGGATAATACTGCTATTCTTCATCTTTGCAAATTCCCAAACTGTTAAGTTAAAAAAAAAAGAAAAAAAAAGAAAAAGATCAGGTTATATTTATTTTGGTTTCCTTCCACTTTTACTCATGCTACTTTCTACATTTTTTTTTTAAACTAGAGGCAAGTGGCTATAGCAACAAAACAAGGAAAATCAATGATTCAAAGCAACACTGCAAACTGAAGCACTTCATGTTTTAGGATGCTATGTCACTAGGCTTCGATGTACTGCCACAGCAAGCCAGTCTAACCTGGCTGAAGTCTGGGTCTTTCTCTCCATCGATCTTTGGGTGTTCTTCTTTCTCCTCCTCTGCCTCGGAGCTGCTGGCATTTATCTCAGGGGCTGCCTCCTTTACCATCTGGGTGAAAACACAAAGTTCCAGACTGTAACAGGATTCCTGCAGTGTTTCCCCGACCATTATATTAGGGGGGGGCGCCCCCCCCAGAAGGTCAAGTTAATTTAACATAATTTAATTTTCTATATAGCGGCATATCATAACAGACGTTATTTCAGGTTCATTTTCCTTCAGAACACCTCTATAGCTACCTTGTGCTTTTATTAAATAACATAGTAATATGTTATTTTATTTACGCGACAGAATGTCATTTCTGTCTTTCCATGTTTGCACAGTTCACACATGGCAAAGTTCTGCCTCGATGCGCGCATACAGGTGAGCAGACTCCCCCCAGCGAGTGTCGAAAAATGAGACAAGAAAAACAAAGCAAAATATCAGCGTTTCTTAAACGCTCACAAGATGATGCTGGCAACACCAGTCGCTCTTCTGGTAGTAGCAGCCAGAGCAGCTCTCCTGCTCCGGGTCCAAGCAGCGACAGTTCTGCATGCCTTGCCCCCGACCTGCAGCAAAAGTCTGCTCACCACCGCATGTCAGGCTTTGACCCAGCATGGCTATCAGAGGGGAAATATTCCCCCTGGCTGTACAAGACTGATATTGGTAAGTAATTAAACAAGTAATTAAATACATGCATTACATAAATAAAAGATAGATATATAACAGATAGCTAGATAAGATAGAGATAAATTAATTATTAAATAAATAAATAAATAGATAAGATAGATAAATTGTATTGTATATTGCTGTCATTAAAATATATTATGAATTCAAATCCTTTCTTCATGTTTTTTGTACAACTACAACGACCCAAGGCTACAATCCATGGGGAAACACTGTTGTGCATCTCATTTTAGATGTCACTTGTCATTCTTTGGGCATCCTGACATGTCTTTTCTTTTATACCCGCTTGTCTTCTACCACTTTACGGATGTAGATAGTCGCCTGGGTGTACTCTCTGAGGTCTCTCTGCTGCTGGAAGAGGAAGCTTTCTCTGCACTCCCAACACAGATCTGAACACAAAGACACATACCCACATTGTCATCAAATCAGTCAAGGCTGTTAGGAGGGAACAGTAGATCCAACATCTTTAGCATCACACTCTAGGAGTTTTACTAAGTTATCTGTTTTTAACATAACTCTGTAGTCTTACCAGGCTGAGTGGTGTATTGAGTGGTAGGACCACTGGGGCTGGTTTGTTTGAAGCAGTGGATGGAGATTGGTTGGTCCACAATGAAGAGTCTGCTGATTACTTCCCATTCATTAGGCCAGAGCAGAGCTATACTGTGCAGGACAAATAGCACAACATGAGACCAGTGTGCGCACAGTGACACCTCAGGTCAGATCCTCATACTTAAAATTTCCCTCTGTTTGGACATATAAAGTAGTTTTTCTATGATTGAGCCCTGGTTTGTTTTTCTTGCACATACACAAACCAAGCATGCGTGTGAAACACAATACACAATCCTGTCTATGATTCAAATGAGCGAGCTGCTACAGATGGATGCAGTGGAATATTTAAATTAAATTTAAAATGTGAGTTACTGAGACTTTGAATACCACTCTTTTTTTGATTACTCCACAACAGAACATTAAATCAGAGAAACTCACTGTTGTGCATCTCCAGTGACCAGGGAGTCATAGGTGAACATAAATCCTCCATGGGGGCACAGCAGCAGAGTGTTCCCCACATTCGACACCGGGGAGGATTTTGTTGGCCTCCTGCGAGACAGACACACAAACACACACAAAGACGACATGCAATTCATTGGCAGATACTGGCTAACTTTGTAAGTTTTAGTGTTTCGTGAAAGTCAAACCCAGGTCAAACACCTTACAAAGAGCAGATGAAATAGTGCGATAAAGACCATTAGATTATTCAGATTCACCACAGTAAAAACCACATTATAAAAGTGAATCCACTTATTGCTATGATTTTTTTGTTGCGAGAGCTAATACACTGCCATCTTTGTTTGTCACAGCTGTCACAAGTGTATGTTTGACCACTGACCATTTAGAAAGGTCAAGTCAAAAACCCAACCGTTCTGCTTTTGAGCCAATAGCAACAAAAAGAGTCTGACATCGAAAGCAACAGTCTCAATCTCACAGGCAGATGAACCCTCAATCTGGACTGAAGCATGCAGAGAGTAACAATTCTAGTTGTCTGGGGCCTGTAACACGATCTCATGTAGAAAAGGTGTGCTGCCAAGAAGTCAGCAGGAGAGTCTCACATGATTACAACCAATCCAACATTTCAACTGTAGTGCCAAATGACGAACATTGCAGGTCTCAAAACTGTCCCTCAGCTAAGTCGATGGAACACTCAACCAGGGCAGGTAAGCTTAACTACTTTACTTAACTGAAAATACCATACCTGCACGTCTCCACGCAAAGCCTCTACTAGCATTTACTTACCACTGATCTTATGTTAGCTTATTAACTTGACTGTCACATCACAGCTACTGATGAAAAGTCATGAATGAAAGATATAAACATTATCAATTATCTGATTCAAAACATTGAAGAAAAAATAAGATGAATACTAAGTCAAAACGGAAACAAAGACCTGCAGTGGGGGCAAATAGTGTGGACTCTTGAGAATCAAGAGGTGATAGAGAAGGACCTTTCTTGTCATTTTCAGAGTCCTTTGCTCATCTACATCAATTGAGATCTTGATGAACAACTCCTTGCAGCAAACAATATAACCACAGCAACCTCAGACACAAACACAGAACGAGTCCCATGATGTCATAGTATAGCTTGGTCAAAGATAAGCCTTGTGGCAAAAAACAAAAATTAGCAGTTACATTTCAGGCCTCAGGCATGATCATTTCGGCAGCCCCTGTTGTCCTGAACAGACAGCCAAATAAAATTTTTTTCCCAGTTTGACAGCATACAGCAAACTGTGACACTTTGTTCATTTCACTGTTGAAACAAACGTACCTGATGAATTTTCTCCACTCGTCCACAAAAAACAGTGGAACTATGTAAAGTACATCTGTTCCCTATGGAGACAAACCAGAAAAGATTAATGTACATACACCCACACCCACACCTACACCGTTTGGTGATTTATGTCTACCTGAGGCCACTTGGTAAGTGTAGGCCGGTTCTTTTCATGGAAGAGGTTGAGCAGCTGGTTCTTCTGGTCCAGGGCCATCATCTTACTGACTGCCTCATTGTCCTTCTCCTCTTGCTCTAACGTCTGGACACACAAGAGGAACCTTTTTTTGATCAATACTTCTACTTTAAAGAATGAAAGAAAAGCAACAGAACCTAAATACCAGCCCCAAATAAATAAAATCTGTGAGAAGCTAATGTGGTGGTCCAAGTTATGAGGTAGGTACCTCTGGCCTACTCCACCAGAGGTACCTACAGCAGGGAAAATCCATCTATGAATGAAAGTGAAGAATCAATTTCCACAAGAATCTCCTCACCAAACACTGCTGACAAGGCTCTTGATTCTGGGTGAATTCTGGGGCTTTGGAGAAGTATGCTCTCAGCTTGGTCCAGACCTCTGAGGAGACCAGCTTCCGTTCAGTCTCCAAAATACTCAGACCTCCTGCAGCAGGGACAACCAAACACATTTCAGAGCCCCCATATCAATGATTAAACAGTACCTTGAATGATTATTAGAGGATTTCCAGGCCTAATTTCCTAAAACAACAGTTTGAGAGCTGGATCAAGTTTACTCTTCCTTACTCCAAGAATTCTTAATGAGAGTTAGCATGGTTAGCATTTGTGTGCAGTGGTTTTTTAGATTCTCAAAGAAAGCAAACAAATTACCTGTCAAAAGAAATTTCAAAGACCAACATTGACATGGTAGTTCCTAGGATCACTGCAAGTACATATATAGGGACAGTACCGTGGCTGCAAACAATGTCCTCGTTGAAAGTCTTCATCTCATCATCGTTGCCCTCAGACTCAAACTCTGCAAACAGTTTGGCATTAATTAGTCTTTTTTTTTTGTATAGACTTTCCCAAAACCACGTATATTGAGTTCCACTGCAGTGACAAACGGCAAACTTTTGTAAAGATCAATTTTAACAGAAGAGTCACAGAGAATGAACAGAGAGAAAGCAGATCAGATCCAGTCCACTAGCCTTTGCTGTTGTTGATGTGTGGTCCTTCTCCATTTGTCTGACCATTGCTGTGTTTAGTTTCATGTTCATCCTCTTCCAGTTGTTCCAAAGCTAACTGCCTCCAGCTACGAAGAGAAGCTTTACCGACCCAGTAGCCCTCACCACTGAGACACATAAACACACACACAATTACATCAGAGTGCAATTGCCCTGATTCTAGATTACCAGTAATTCAAACTACTTCTCTCTCTGTCCTATTGTTAATAATTGTTAGCTGCAACGGCAGTGGCATCATCACACTATCATCTGATCTAGGTTTGACAGTCAACATTGTATTTCTATTGATCTGAATGTGGATACCTGAGTGTCCGTTTGACCAGGTTGGAGACCTCTTTGTAATCTTCATTAAGCTGGTTCTTTAACCGCAGTACTCTGCATCGCTGACCAACACATTCCCTGCACAGAGAGGAGTCTGAACAAACACACACAACTGTGATATGTACACATTCTGGTTTTAATTAGGATACAGACATGACAAAGACTGAGACTTCCTTCAAGAACAGGAAAAACAGGGAGAGCAGCACCTGCACAAATTGTTGCATGCACCTGTCAGATAGGCTTACACTAAGTAACTACATAGATCTGACTTGAAAGTTTAAAAATATGAGGGCATAGGCTATGACTGATATCAAGGCTTGAAAATAGACTGTCTCAATTCCCCCTTCTGGCTTCCGGGTGGGTTCTGTACCTCTGTAATGCTAGTTTTCCGTAAGGGTAATTTTGTATGGTCAGAATTAACTAATGCCATTAAGCAGCACTTAGAAGACTATAACTCTATGCTTTACTGTTGTGTTGCTCTCAAAACCTAGTTCTCCCTGCTGGATTAATGCAGGAAAAGCATTCAGTGTCTATCGACTTCACAGATGTCAGAAGATCAATAACCCAATTTATCTTTTTAAAAGACAAAGGACTCTGTGGATTCTGAAAAGGGAACCAGACAGATAGTACAGAGCTTGTTTGATTCTGATGTAATTTATGTTCTGAATGCATAAAGCTATGAAAATTACTTATTTATAACCAGTGAATTCACAAAAATTTGAGAAGAAACCTCAACTGGGTTAGACTTACCATCCAGCCTTGGTCCTCCACCATAGCGCTCATAGAGGAGCTGAGCAGCTTGAAGTGAAACCCTCTTGGAGTCCCCCACCTTGTCAGGGTGCAACTTGCCATGAAAACACAGGAAGAGTGAGTTATCGATTTCTTTTGTGGCAGTGGAGTCATCCAGCCATTTCTTCAGCCAATCCAATGGGATGAACTCATATGGCTCGCCTGGGAGTGGGGGCAGAGAGGATTAAATCAATGCGTGCTCTGCGATCAATTAATTAATTGAAATGTCTGTAGTAAGTGTGTGTGAGATCAAGAAATTTTTTTACTTACCATCTTTTGTCGGTAAAAGCTCATAGAGTTCCTTCACCTCCTCATGTTTGGCCTTGCCTTTATCCACACTCTGTTTTCTCATGTCTGCCATTTCACTGCACCACTCCTCAAATTTATGGTTGTCTTGGTCCACCAACCTCTGAAGGAAGGCTGAAAGGACGAAAATGGGAGAGAGGTGAAAGAAAACATTAGACAAGGGAACATGGTCAGTAATGATGGACAGTGATTTTAATTATTTTTACTGGGTTCACTTTGGCATGATTCACATTCTTCTGATTTATGAAAAAAGTGAATATATGGACAATGCATACATGCAGTTCAAGAGAACCACGCTCTGTAGGAATTCCATCTTGATTCCAATAAAGTGTTAACATACATGCATGCACAATCCCACAACAAACCAAAAGCTTTTTAAATACACTAAATATACTCAGCTCCCATAAAATGCTTGTTTATTTTTAAATCTGCAATTACTACATTTTAATCTGATGCTACTGTAGTTCATCTAATGTCACTGTCAATTAATGTAATTTCTCCCCAACATGTACCTTAGATGTTGCACTGTCAATTGCTTGACAAAATAACATCCATGTTTTGTCCATTACATGTATTCTATTTTGTTTGTATACTCTAACAGCACTGGAGAGTTCCTTCAGTGACAAGCTGCTCCACCCACACTCTGTGAAAGAACACTAATGCAGGTCCTTCCTGCATTCATTGGTCAGGCTACACAACAAACAACGCACCCAGTTGCGATAACACCACACAGCCCCTTTGCCCAATAACAGAGTTGAATTATGCAATTCGACTGCCTCCTCTACATATCTGTTGGTTTGATTTTAGTTTTGTATATTTATTTTAGGGCTGTCAGTATTAATGTGCTGTGATCAATTAGCTGTCCTGCTAATGTGTCCCTTTGGCACAGTCTTAACTTGCTCTCTAGCAGTCAGCAACTTTACATTTAAAAGGCAAATCATTTTCTTTGGCTCCAACCAAATTACAGTGGTGAGAAATGGGCCGTATTAACATTGTTAGGACCCATCCAACCTATATTTACTTAACAGAAAAAAAGCAATGGCTCATCATTGGGATCATTCATTAAAAAAAAAAAAACAAACATACATATGCGCAGCTCCTGTCATTTATCTGTTTCAACAATATATACCTAAATATGAAAAATTTTAATCATATTTAGCAATGGTGTAATAATTTTGAGATTGGAGAAATGCAATTTCCTTTGGTCAACATCTACGCACAGTCTAATCAGGGATCCAGTTCATCATTCCCAGTCTGTTTGAAAAAAGGTTTTTAGATCTAGATGAGACAATGTAATTACTTAGCAATACTACAGACTGCACACAACCAAGTGACAGAAACGCAAACTCAATGATGAAGCACACTCAACTTCTACTACTTACCTGGCACGTCGACATTGGTCCTGGAGGGATCTGAGCTCTCCTCTTCTTGGACCTTATACACCAGCATATAGGCATTTCTGGAGCAGTGGTAGCCTTTACTGCACTTGGGCTTCCGCGTCTGGGACTTAACTGTCTCAGCTGGAAACCAAGAGGGTGGGAGAAGAACAATAACTTTGAGTAAGTAGATATATTTGCAGACAGATCCTTTAACCCATACTTCCAAGGCACCATGGTCATGGAAACAAACAAATGTGTTTACTGCAGCTGAATTTCAGCATTCTTATAAAGATATTATTTTGCATTAAAAACTATTCTGGATTCCAATAAAATGTCCTTATAATAAAAACACTGCAGTGAGGGTTACATGGATTTCAAAAAGTTGGAGCTGCTCCCTTTATCTTCAGTGCTACTTACCAATGTCTTCCTCAATGCCAAGCTGCAGCTTCTTGCCCTCCATCTTCTCGATTTCCTCATCATTGAATTTGTACCAGTCTCCAGTACGAGCATCTTTCACATGGGCGATGTAGTGGCCTGAGTAGGCACTGATCCCCCGATGGATCAGCACCGCACTCAGTTCATAAACACACTTGTGGTCTGTAGAAATAGTCCGAACGTCCATCAATATCAAAATCTTGACTAAATAAAAATTTTCACATTCACCCTAATGGACAAACAAAATCTCCCTCCTGCTGTTGGAATTAAAATCACTTGTTTTTTATATTAAAGAGATCAGAAGCCAAGTCTATTTTGTAGAGTATTTTGTTGTTTATCTGACTCGTGACAGTGTGTGTGTGTGATACAATCATTCTGTTAATACCTGGTTTTCCTTCCAGGAAAGGTCCCATGTCCAGCTGCTCTGGAAAACTGATAAATGTGTTCAGCTTCTTCTTGTGACCCGTTTGCCTGGAGAAGAGGACAACACAGTTCAATAAAGCACTCTTACACATCAGGGACCTCGGTAGCTCATCAAGTACTAAAAACAGCACAAAAAACAGCAAAACAAGTCGTTTTAATGGCTTCTCAAACCATTTATAAAGAGATACCAATGTCTTGCCAAAGCAATTTAGTGGTATAGTGTTACAATACACCGTACACTACAGAGCAATGGCTGACCTATCAAACACGAAACGCATGAGTTGCAGGTTGAGAGTGGGAGGAAGACTGTGCAGTTTTATCCTTCGGGTAGCACTCTGTTTGCTCTGACAGCTCTCACAGAAATAGCGGTTCTCCCCATCCAGTTTCTCCTCCTGCACAGTGGAGACACACATACAGTCAAGTCTTTGCCAAAAACTTAAACACACACTAACCTTAAATAATGAATTTATACCTTTTTGTTGTAGAATGCTGCTAATTTCAGAACAGGTAAAACTAAATCAACCAGAGCTCGTGGCATACAAAGTATATGTATTTGTTCTTCTTGTGGCACTCAATTACAGTTTGAATTGAGGGAGAATATTTATTTAGAGTAAACACAAGAAACATGCGACAAAAATGGACCAGACTCACTGTCTAACTCCCTAACAACAAACTTCCGATTTTCCCTATGTGCCCTACAGACAATATTTAACTGGGCCAGTGAGCAGTGATAGCTAACATGTCTTTGGGGTCATCGGGTGGGAACCTACTTTCACCGGTTTTTCGTCTAGTTAGGCCCACAACACCTCCAGGAGGCTAGATAGTGATCACTGGCGTCCCAGAGTCACCCCCCCTAATGCCAGCCATCACCACTCCTCACACAAAGACAACACTCTCAAAAAGCACTACCGTCAACTACTCTGACCTCTCACCAACTGCACCAGTGAAAGCAGGGTGGGGTAAAGACCCTGGTTCGGGTAGGGGTGAGAAATAGAAGAGGTGGGGATAAAAGTCAAGATGGGATACAGACTCTGGTTTGGGTATGGGACATGAAATTATAGAGGGTGCAGCAGGTGGAGGACAAGCTACACTAGCAGATTCAGCAACTAAACTCACCTGAACAGTCCTACAATCAAACCAATACAGACCAACTCACATGGACTAACCGCCTGGTCTCAAACAGGCCACACCCTCCACTTAAATATACTTTCTCTTCCTGGATTTCTTCCTCTGCTTCTCCCTAGAGTCTGTCTACCTTAAGCGCTCCCCCTGCTGGGCCCCCAGCTACTATTAGTTCTTCGAATCCAAATCCACTGACTGAATCTTACTGCCTCATCTGACATTTCCTTCACTGTTTTCCTCACACTCCTAACTCCCTCAACAAAGCAACAAAAGATCTGGCTACAAACCCTCTACATCCTACTTCCACTGGACAAATCCTAACCTTCCACCTCCCTGCTCAGCATCCTTACCTAGATCTGCATAGCTGAGCTTTTTCTTTTCATATGCTTCTTCAACTGAATCCTCCCAAGGCACAGTCAGCTCTATGAAATATACTCTCATTCTACTCCTAGACCATATAACTGTTTGCTTTACTGTAAACATGGCAGAATTGTCATCACATAAACCTGAAATCTCAAGGAGGCCTGAATTGAGATCTGAAGGGTATACAGAGGGTGGTGCACAATGAGCAAAATCTGCCCCACTCTACATCAAGATGAATTATTATCCTCGCAAATGATGTTTCCTGGTCCCCAAACACTTCAGTAGAAGTTATTAAAACAAAACAAAACAGAAAAAACAGTAGCTTCTCTCTTTTTTTTTTTAGGAAAAGCTGTTGGTGTATTTTTACTGCTCCACCATAAAGAGTATAGTGGCATACAGCGTGCGATGCGAACTGTTCAGAGAGGAGAGCCCTTGAAAGAGTGATCAGAAAGAACCCAAAAATAAATTGGCTCTTCTCTGCCTTCCTGCAGAACTTGTCTGGATCTGGATGTCTGTTTTCTCCATAGACATTATCGTTTATACTTTCTGCTTGTGGGGATCCTACTTTCTTTCTTATGCTATGTTCTTATTTAACACACTCAACATTTCACAGAACACATCCCAAATGATTTAGAGTAGTGAGTGTGGTGCCGCATGAGTTACCTTCAGGAACTCTGTGACACACTCAGTGAGATTCTTGTGACCCTGGATGTTCAGCTCCAGCTCGTAGAATCGGGAGGGGAGAGCGGAGGATCGTCCACACTGGTTGCAGCTAGAGAAGAGTCAGACCAAACCAATTGGTTACATCACAGCCCAATAGAAAAAGACTTGTGTATGTTTTTGAGGTATTTTGTCAATAAGCTAACACTTACATTGAACAAAATAATAAATAATATATATAATGAATAAAAATATTAATACATTTACTAAACCAAGCCTTTAAAAATGCCCAATATCTACATTGCCAAAATACAACAACTGCAAAGCTCCCTTTGCCCTCAAGAATGTAACTGTTAAACACACTCATCTGTGACTGCCAACACATCAGATACATCATGACCTCAGAACATTTAACACACACAAAAAAAAAAAAGGCACATCTCTTTGACTGACAAGGAAAAGTCAGTCAATTACCATGTTACACAATTGCATTCTGACATAACCAAGTACGAAAGAAGGTTCTAACTTCGTTTATCCAAAGAATCATTGACTAATTGTTATAAAAATAGACATTTTAACCATTAAAGTTGCTAGCCAAAGCATGAGGATCAATTTGTGTTTTGGTTTCATTAATACACCAACAAAGAACAATTTCATAATTTACCCATATAACACAAAGAAGACTGGATTGAAATAAAAAAAAAAAACAAAAAAAAAACAAAACAAAACAATAGGTGGGACTTGACTGCATATAATATTAAAGGTGATGGTGGAATGTTTGCACACTTATAGCAGTGTAAACAACATCCAACCTGGGGCATTTAAAATTTTAATGTCCCCCACTTTTTCACATCTGTATAAATGTGTGTCAGATTTGATCTTTGAGAGGTCTTACACAGTAACGTAGGAAAACTGTCCACAGAACTGCCTTTGGATGACATTCTGCAAATTAGGGTTCTTTTGCTTGGACAACGTATCCTCCAACAGAGACAAGAAAAGCTTTGAAAACTCCTGAGCATCCTGAAAGCAAGAGGTTTAAATTCAGTGGGCTTTTAGGAAATTCAGATTAGTATTTTTTAACATTTACATTCTGAACTTTACAGGCTTTACAGATAAAAATAATATTAAAAATATTTTTAAAATAAAATACTAATCTTGTATGTCTAGGTGACATTCTTAATAAATTGCCAATCTGATGGTAGAATTCACCTGCTGCTGTCCTGTGTCCAGGCCCAATGCTTTCACCAGCCCTGAAGGATCTATGTATTTTCTGTTGCTGTTCTGCAGGAGCGCAAACAGATACTGCAGATGCTCACAGATAGATTGAGGCTCATAATCTGAAAAAGAGAAACACTTGTATGAGATGACAAAATAAAAAGGAAAAAAGCTAGAGTGATTTAAATGCAAGTTTATGGTGTGCTGCTTGAACACTTGCCTGGGCCTAACCTTCCATCTGATTACCAAAAACAATAGAATTATGAATGATATGCGATTCAATTAAAGAACAGCAACAAAGTGATGTTTACTTTATGGTTATTTAGTAATTTAGTAATTATTGCCCCTGGAAATTTCTCAATCTAGTCCGGTCAACATAAAGTAAAAAAACAAACAAACAAACAAACACATTTATTGAAAATTGTTCTGTTTTGATGAAGGCCTTTATTCTAGGAGTACCTGTTACTGTAATTTGATATCAATTCAAAACAGTTCCAGCTAAATCTAAATATTTCTTTGGGTGATAATATTCTGGTTGATGGTAGTTGGAACACTTTCTGTTAATGCACAAAAAAGCAAAAATATGACATTCTAGTTATTATATGTAGCTTTAAATTAGAGGATGAGCAGACATCAAGAAATATCCTCGGTTTTTAGTTTTCAGCTGTACCAGACTCAATGTTGTGTTCTTGTGCCCGGGAATTATGGCACTGATAGAGGCTCCTTCTCAGCTCCAGGTTGTGGAACCACACTTGCAGGAATGTGTTGACGTAACACGTTGCACCCAGGTTGGTAAGCCCAACAAATGTGTTCTGGAAGGAGACAGTGTCAGGGAAAGAAACGGAGGATCAACTGCCACATTAGATGTCCTTCCAGCTCAGGAATTTAAAAAAGCTGATGAAACTTTGTGCAACATCTGCACATAATGAAAGAAATACCATGTCTCGACGCTCTGAATTTGGGTCATCGATATTGTGGAACGCATTTTCGTCTATCTCCCCAAGCCATGCCTGCTCACCAATACCCACGAGACAGTTGGGATTCCCTTTGCAGTTCCTCCTGTAAAAGGAAGTCAATAAACCTTACTGCTCTACTGTGGACTTGTCATATAACACAGAACTACAAACCCTTCTTTACTGGTACAAAACAAATTACAAAATCTATCACTGAATCAAAGATCATCTGTATGTTAAGACACACATTCTTTGTTATTAGCCACTTCCAACCAAGATTAAGATCACTAACATAACAGCTGTTGGAAGTGGTGTTCACTGTGATGCCGATGATTCTGTAAATTAGATCAAGTTTGAAGGTATGTCGAAGGGAAGAGTGGATCATCGTGATCTGTCATACTAAGGCTACAGAGCAGCTCTCCAAGTTAAGAAAACTTGAGCACAGGCAAAGGAACGAATTAGACTTTTGATGCACATTAGCCTCTCTCTGCGCAGCTGGCCCTTAGCCGTAAACCCTTCAACTTTAAGGTGAAATACAAGTTATGAGACTTGTATTTTTCTTACTGGCACACAGCGACAGAAGAATGTTGTTGATATGCGTTAACATCGTACCTGCATGCTCCTCTCTTGCAGGCCGGCAGATTGACACGATATGCTAGTTCGATGTGCTCCTGTCTAATTTCTTCTGGTTTCACTGTTTCCACCCAGCGCCACGCCGCTTTCTCCAGCTGTACACGGGGCGCCATGATCCTAGAACGTACCGTCAATCACACTGTCGGATATATAAGTCGAAAATGAAAGAATGCACTGGCCCAAGGTTAGCAAAACAGTTTGTATGAATGCTAACATATCCGGCTAGCATGAGCTAACTAAGTTCCTGCGGGTCATAGCTTGGTTCCTCCGAAGCAACCTCCCGTTAGCTCTGTTGTGCTATTTAACCTAGCCAACTAACATTAGCTCAACGCTTCCTTCAGTACTCCATTGAACTAGAATGGTGAACGTATCATTTCATATCTCAGCAGCATGTAGAGCAGAGCAGCAATGTACAGTAAATCCCGAAAATCTGTATTTGCAGGATAACGTCAGAAGTAAGCACTACCCCTGTGCTAACGATGGGTAGCTAGCTCAAATGTAGCTAGCTCGACCGGTAGTGTTAGCAAGTCATTTTCTCTTCACTTTCAATTTAACGCTACCTGAGGCTAAAATAGCGAGTTTATTGTGTTAAGGTCAAATAATGTCGAACCTTAATGCGTGCAGCTGCTTCACCAAAAATATTTATGTATTTTCACATTTTATTCACGGTTTATTTTAGATTTAGCGCCCTTGCGTCAGTTTTTAAATATATTATTTCTCCGCTGAAAATCAACACGACGTCAACAAGTGACGTCGGCGACGTCTCGGCGTTGTGACTGGAGGGGTGAAAGGATCAGGGATGTATTATTCATGACAGACTAGGCCGTGTCCTCCGAGGCGGAACACAAGTGGCAGCTGGAGAACACAAGTACCACAAATAAATACACTGATTTTAACATTTTAATTCCAAGCAGATATTATAATTACACGCTCACTCGTGGCCCCCGTTTCACACGTCAGGAATAACTCTACAGCGGCTGCTTCTTCGCCTGCTGAGATTGGAGGTCAAATACACATTTCATCCACTGCCACTGTTGCCAACTCCTCAGTAACGAGGGGTTGGTGCTATCGGTTGTCCTATAACACAATCATTATTGTTATTGATTTTTCTTCAGTTGGGGAGGCATAGTTGTTAGCGCTGTTGCCCCACAACAAAAGGTCGCGGGTTTGGTTCCCGGTCCTTCTGTGAGGAGTTTGTATTTTCTCCCTGTGCCTGCGTGGGTTTCTCCCCACCTAAGTAAGCCATACGTGCATGTTTGGGTGAATTGGTGACTCTAAATTGTCCGAAGGCCTGAGTGTGAGTGTGAGTGGTTGTGTGTTGGCCCTGTGATGGACTGGCTAGCTGTCCAGGGTGACCCCGCTCTCACCCAGTATGAGCTGGGATTGGCTCCAGCACCCCCCGCGACCCGAAAACGGATAAGCAACAGAAGATGAATGAATGAATTCATTTATTTATTCAGTTGATTGTATTCACATGTGTATTATTTTTCAAACAGCTTAAGGTTTACAGATGATTATTCTCATTAATGTATTTTTTTATGAAACTATGTATTAGCATTAAAGTGAATAGGTTTATGTAGTATTGCATCCATGTTTGAAAGAATCTTGGACAGACGTGTAGTTTCTGACATGGATGTCCAGCCTGCAACGATGTGTTTGAGGCTGAGGAGAGACGGACCGCACACGCACACTGTGTAATTGCAAAAATGAGTGACAGTAGGAGGAGCAGTGGATTTGTCGCTAGTTGCTTTGAGGAACCCCCCCCCCCCCCAAAAAAAAAAAAAAAAAATAATAATAATAATAATATATATTTTAAAGTTGGGAGGGGGGTCTAAAAACAAATTGTAGTGGATTATGCTGTCTTTTACATCACTGGGTCCCGATGTCAGTCATCGCACATTATAATAAGAGGATAATAAATATGTTATCTCGTTGTACAAAGATGCTATAGGCTTTGTCAAGAATTTACGCAGTTCTGAAAAAGGGGCCCGTCCGTCTCACCTTATGGGTTTCCGGTCAGTCACTTCAAAGTAAGAGCGGAACAACGCGTTTCCTGATTGCCAGTTTGCCCATATGAAAAAAGAGAAAAAATAATTTAATCCTCGTAATGAATAGCCGAATCCAGCTCAAGTGACAAAAACACTGCACTAAAATATAAATTACGAAATACGAGTGTGTGTAACGTAATCATCAGCGAAGATTGATGATGCAAAAATGTATCCCTTGTCAGTAAACTAACAGGAAGGAAAAGGTTGGAGAACTAAAGCATGGGGGGTACACAAATGTCCACAAAACAGCAGAATTCAATAGTCTACAGGGATCTGATAAAAGCATTCAGTGACCTGTTAAAAAAAATGCCTTTTACTGAACATCTCAAAGACAAAGGAAATTATTATGGATTTCTAAAAGTCATTTGTGGAGTGGACATCAAGGTGGTGCCGCCCTACAAATACTTGGGAGTACACCTGGACAACAATTTGGACTGGTCCCCTTACACAGGTGTACCACAAAAGGCAGAGTCGCCTCGTTTTCTCAAGGGGGCTGAGATCAGAATCAGATTTTATTGCCAGGTATATATAAAAATACTAAGAATTTGACTCTGGTGTTTCAATCTTGGACATGTTAAGGGAAAGACAAATATATATATATATATATATATATATATATATATATATATATATATATATATATATATATATATATATATATATATATATATATATATATATATATATACATATACATATACATATACATATATAAATATACACATACATTGAAATTGAAAATATTTGTTGTGGAGTATTGCAAAGTAGTGCAATAGCGCAGTAATGTGCAAATGTGCATGAGGTTGACAGTTGGCCTTGTGGGCAGACCTGGGTGGCAGCCTGGAGGAAGAAACAGTTTTTAAGTCTGGTAGTTTTGGCGAGCAGAGCCCTATAGCACCTACCAGAGGGAAATAGTCGGAACAGTTTGTGTCTGGGGTTTGAGGGGTCTATAGCAATGGTACCTTACTCTGGACCTGTAACGGTACTGGATGGAGGGCATCTCCACAGTCTTTAACGGAATAAGCTCCAGGTGGTTCTGACTACACCAGGCGACTAGTCGGTCCACCTCATGCCTGTAGGTAGACTCATCGCCATCCTGGATGAGGCCGATGACCGTTGTGTCATCTGCATACGTTAGAAGTTTCACAGACAGGTCATCCGAGGTCATGCACGCCGCCAATAACTTTTTACCGGGGTACATGCCTCATGAATGAGTCTATTTTTCATCACAGAATAATATCCGTACCCCTGCACTATAACTGATGCATCTAGGAGTAGTAGAAGGACTTGATTATGTTTGAACTAAACATGGCTGGCATGGTGAGCTGGGTGAGTTTATCTTTCATGTTGGATGATGGTGTTTGACTTTGACATCTTTTAACATCTGCAGAAATATGCTGCAGATATTTAGGGGCAAGTATACTGTTCTATGCTACAATCTGCTGGGGAGGCAGCATGAAACAAAACTATGAAATGTAGCTGGACAAACTGGTGGAAAGAGTTTGCTATGTGACTGGAACTAGATAATGACTGGAGGTTGTGGTGGAGTGATACACAGAGGAAAGCAGAGACTACCTTAAAATACTATCATCCACTGCAGAGTGGATCAGAGAAACTACAGCGGCAAATTAATCAAAGTTAGTAAGCAAGTTAATCCATCCACGATGCAGGATAGGGAGATCCAGAAGATTCCCAATGCCATCAGACTTTACCCTGATGTGTACTGTGTACTTAAATATCAGCAGCATCAACATGTTTGTTTAATCTTTAACAATGTGTTGTATTTTAATGCTCATGTTGAAAGTAAAGCAATGAAAAAAATTAAGTAGGACAGAAAGTTAACTGGTGGAGTTTAATCAAAGCATTTATTTATACCAAGATTTCGCTGTCATTTTTAACAAATTATATTTTGCTCCCTGCCCTGTTAACACAACTGTGTCACATGATGCCTGTCTGTGATGTTGGCATTCAAAAATGCTATGGTTGTGACCTGTGCTGCTCTCACTTGCAGTTGGCTTATGTATTAATCTAATTAAGATCACTAATGATGCAGTGATCTACTAGGAATGTCTTCCATTAGCAGCTTACATAGATATGTATAATCATCTTATCACATTACTTTCAATACCTTGCTGATGAGGGGCGTCTCATGCTGCAGCATTACTTGTGCTGCACAAACTAGTGAAAAAAAAAAAAAAACATGACTCAGTGGAGTACTTTACCAGCTGAACTTCACATTTTCTCCTGTCAAAGATTTTGCTGGTGCTGGAAAATATAAAATATAAAAAGTGAAATTGTTTGCACATAGACTGTGAACAGTATAGCACATATGGAAGGATGGTAAATAACCCAGCACCTAGGGCAACTGCAGATTAAGTGATGTAATCATTATGGCCAATATGCTGACTGCACATATATGAGATAATCAAGCTCAATATTATCGTTGTGCTGTTTCTGTGGCTGTTCACAAGTGTGCAGTTTATGTCAGCAGGTGCAGACTAGATTTAAAATATGTCACTTTTAACAGAACCAACGTGAAGTACCATAAACAATGATACGCAGTTTAAAGACAAGTAGGGGTATGCTTGTAACTGTAGCTCACACAACTAAAGATACAGCTTTAAATTTTTTATACAAAATACCCACATTTGTTAACTACAAATGGCACCGATTACTGATTACTCTCTCTTTTTATCTCAGCAGGGTGTGTGTGTGTAAATGAATCTACGAGAACAATATAACTGTGAAATATTCAAGCATTTTCTACTGTGGCCTAAAGAAGCAGTGAGATCAATGACATACATTGGCAGCAGTGAAAATAATTATTATCACTTGCAGCACTAATGTTGTTGTCCACACAGATGGCAGCAAAATGTCTTAAAATGTCTTGGAAAAATGACATATTTTAAACATATATTCTTAAAGACATAATCAAACTAGTATTTTGATTTTGGAGCCTCCAGAATTTGGACCAGACTGGCAGAAAAACACATCCTGCGTGAGATGTAGCACCAAAAACAACAGTAATAAGTTATAATGGAGGTCATAATAATAATAATAATAATAAAAACAACTGTGTAACCATAACCTTTATTTGTAGAGCAACCTTCACAAATGAAAAACAGCATACAACAAAGATACATGGTTATATGCACAGAATTCCTTACATTAAAAGAAATAAAATGAACAAAAAACGTGTTTAAAGCCTTCATCTACATTGGCATGGAGTGATTACAAAATAAACACAGAAATGTTTCAGTAAAAAAAAGAAGTCTTCGCTTTTCAACTTGCGCGTGCATGGGGCAGTTTCCCAAGTCTTTGAAAGTCGCACGTTGTGTGACTGACGTTGGGCAGGTGAGAACGGACTGTATGGGAGGTGTGATCGAGGCCCCGCCCCCTCACTCCGGCGAAGAGCCGCGCCAAGCAGAAAACCATCAGGTTCATCCTCGGATACCTCAACTCAGACACGTCACTCCGCTCCTCAGGTAGGAACTTGCTTTATTCCTTGTTGTTGTTGTTTGGTTTTTTTTTTCTAATTACACCAAACTGCTCTCAGTGACCTGAGAGTCCAGCAGGCTGCTTCAGGTCTGTGACAGATTTTTAGGTTCAATGTCTGAAGTCAGTTCCAATCAGTGGACCAGACTCTTTCTCTGACCTGCACCAGGAGTCGTGAAATTCTGAACAGAATATATCATAAACCAGTTACATGATTCTGGAGTCACTACAGGTGGGTGTAAAAGAGTGATTAAAGGGTTGCTCTTAGTCTCTTGACATGACGAGGTGGTATAGTGAGGTGAATTGTTCTTGCATTTAATAATCAGGAAACAGTCTCGAAAATGTTGTTTATGTTCTGAGAAAATTATTAATGAATTTCATCATTCATCAGGTATTATTGTGAATGCATGGAAGTACTTTTGGAGGATCAGATATCATTGACCTTTCGGACCTGAAAGGTCAATGATATCTGATTCTGTAAAAACGACCCAGTTTCTGTCCTGTCAGGGAATCAGCTAATCTGGTCCCACAGCAGCAGACACAAGAGGGTGAGGGGGGAAAGATTAACTAACCAACCCTATTTACCCTCTAATCCTCTGTATTCTTGAGTCTTGTGTAACTGATAGGTACAAACGGGCTTTAGTCAGTGACAAGTTACCTCAGTCATAGGCATGCAACAGTTTATATAACGAGGACATAAAGAACAGGTGGTGGTGGGGTCTTAAATGGTCAAGGAACAGGGAAAAGGTTAGATTCATCCCCTCTCTGACTTTATTGGCCATTGTAGTCAGGCCCTGAGACTAATTCCACAATTCTGAAGAAAAGCTGAAGCCCATTTAATTTCACAATTTGAGGGTTCTATCAAAACTTTTCAAAGCAATCATAATCAAAATGTGGATTCATTAAAATTTAACAAAAGGTACAGGAAAATTTCAGCCAGACCACATCTCTTCACATGACAAGACTAACTGTCTGATTGGGAAAAAATCTATAGTTTGCCCAAAATATTAATTGAAAAGTAGTTACATTTAATACACACACAGTTATACAGTGATTGGTTACCTAATTAATCTGATTACTACTTATAATTTTTCATGATCAATCCTTTTTCTTGTCATTGTTTCATTGCTGTTTTACCAGTTATACAGGTAACATATTTAGTATTTAGTCTAACATCCTGCAGCAATGCCCTTTGCTAGATTTACAAACATATTCAATCTATTCCAACCCAAAGGCTGAACAGATATAAAGGCAACCTGCTCGGCTTTTCTAAATTTTCATTTAATCAGTCTTTGATTGGTGCTGCTTAGTGAAATGTACCTGACAATCAAATAGAAATCTGTTTGCCAGAAAGTATGAGTAAGCACTGCATACAGCATCATAACATCTAAATGGAGTGTTTGTACATTTATTGATGAAAATGCATGTTTTTTTGAAAATTGATTTAGCAGGATATGACAAAATCAGATTCAACAAGGATTCAATGGTAGCTCAGTAAGAAATAATTATATCTGTTGTCGGTCCTTCAGGAGTCTGCAGCAACATCAGAGCCGAGATGGGGCGGAAGGAGATAATCTGCAGCTGGAAGAAAAGCACCAGTAACATCAAGGATGTCTTTGACTTCAAGGGGAAAATGGGCTCGTGAGTATTAACAGAAGCTGGGTGTTTTGTTCAGCCTGTGATAAGTTTAGAGTGTCACAGTAGGAGATGGATTGGTGGGATGGCTGTCCAAAACACATATAGCTGCTTCCTGACTATCAAAGCTGATTTCTTTGGCATACTGTAGACATATAGAGACTTTTACTGACATCAAGACTCAGACACAAGTTCAGACAGTCAGCTTCAGAAACACAGTGTGGGATCCCCAACGCAGCAGATGCACACTGTCTGAAATACAGATGCTCAGAGAAGGTTTTTGAATTTTGACTCTGCTGGGAATGTGCTGGATTCCAGGTTCAACAAGAACCATTAACAGGATGGATCCACATCAGCAGCCACAAACCTGATTTCATCTTTTTTTTTTTTTTTTTTTTTTTTTTTGTTCTTTTTTTTATAGCGCCAAATCATAACAAAGTTACATCAAGGCACTTTACATATAGAGCAGGTCTAGACCAAACTCTTTATAAATTTATTTAAAGAGACCCAACAGATCCCCCGATGAGCAAGCACTTGGCAACAGTGGCAAGGAAAAACTTCCTTTAAGAGGCAGAAACCTCGAGCAGAACCAGGCTCAGGGGGGGCGGCCATCTGCCTCGACCGGTTGGGTTGAGAGAGAGAGAGAGAGAGAGAGAGAGAGAGAGAGACAGGCAGGCAGGCATCTTCACATGTGATATTAGCAGGGCTCAGAGAAGACTCTGTAAGACTCAGGTGAACTCCCAGACTCACACTGACCCACACGCATCACCTCCCTAGGAGCTGCTTTTTATCAATGGAGCTCCCTATACTATCTGTGTAATCCACTTACAGCTGATCCTGGATCAACGCAGGAATTCGCAATGTTGCAGTTCATTGACTTTGGATTGTCCCATTAACAAAATTATTTTGACTAACTCCACAAACTATTAATGATATTCAGATATACTGAGCCATAAGACTCTGGAACATTGTTTGGAAGAATGGCCCCAAAGGTGCAAATTGCCTTTTTGGACCTCAAAATAATAATTAATAAACAAATGATAATTTTAGCTTCAGCACATGCATATCTGCTGCCTTGCACAGAAGGATTATTTATTTATTTATTTATCAGACCTCTGGTTTCTTCAGATCACAGTCCAGAACAATGACTAGTAACATACAACTGAAGGTGGTTCCTTCTCAGAGCCATCCTGCTTTCCCAAAGCTGCTTAAAGACCTACCTTGTGAATGAGGCTGGCTCCTGTGTGTGTGTGTGTCTGATGTTCCTGAGCCCTGACGTCAGAACAGCAGTGCAGGAACATCCTAGCACCATTTCATTATAGGATTAAAAGTCTCGCTGACTATACTAGTGTGTGGATAGAGGGAGGTGCTACGAGCATGTGCAGGTGAGGGCTTATTTCAAAAACATGAGGCATAAATGTGTTAAAGTTAACACAAATTTACACACCAGTGTAGGTTTTACTGAAAAGGTGTGTTCAATTTATTGAACATTGGTAGTTACACTCATTAAAGCCATAAGAAGACTATAACAGTATTAGTGAATATGATGAAGTGGTTAATGTTTAGCACAAATGCTGAGACAAGACTACATTGAAATTGCTAGAGTAATTCACATAATGTGTTGTGATATTCACATATGAACAAGGGCACATAGAAACACAGCAGAGCGTCTGTGAAAGCAGCAGGGAGCAGACAGGATAACCAACAGCTAACTAAAACTATTTGTGGATAAACTGGACACCCCCCCCCCCCACAAAAAAAGACCCAAAACAAAACTAGAACTTAGAATATTTAACAGGCCTATATGACCTATTCATAAGCTGGAACTGAGTGGGGCAGGGCAGACTTTGTGCAGCCAATGCAGTGACTTAAATAGCAAAGGGGTGCAGATATCAAATCGGCTTTACTTGTTAATTTAATCCTCCAAGATGGCAGCCATGAAATAAGTGTCTGGGTTGAAAAGCAGGACAGTTTATGTTTGATAGTGACAGTATGACAGCAGAGTGGTTAGCGCTGTTGCCCCAAGAAGGTCGCAGGTTCGGCCTTTTTGTGTGGAGTTTGCATGTTCTCCCTGGTTTCCTCCAGGTACTCCAGTTTCCTCCTATCATCCAAAGACATTCATGTTTAGGTTATTTGGTGTCCCTAAATTGTCTGTAGGTCTGAGTGTGAGTGGTTGTTGGTCTCTATCTGTTTCTGTGTGTCGGTTCTGTGATGGACTGGTGACCTGTCCGGGGTGACCCTGCCCACACTCAGAGTGAGCCGGGATTGTCACCAGCAGCCCCTGCGACCCAGAAACGGAGAAACAGTAGAAGATGAACGAAAATAAAGTTGTTGGATAGGTTCATATTATGAGGCAGTGCGAGTGTTATATGGCTGCTTTCTGAGTTCTATTTTTTGGCTTTACCTGTTTTATTTTGATGATAAAACCCATGGAGTTACTGCAAGACACATGAACATTTTCAAATATGGTTCAATATGCGAAAAAGAAAAAAACCAGCCCATTGGCTGGCAGAAATGTAGTAGTCTGTGGTCTCTGACATGACTCTCTGTTGTGTGCCTGTTTGTGTCATTGTTGTGTTGGTACAGGGGGTCTTTCTCAGAGGTCTTTATGGTGAGAGAAAAGACGACAGGAAAACTGTATGCTCTCAAGTGTCTGAAAAAGAAGCATCTTGCGCACACCAACCTGGAGAATGAAATCAATGTACTGAGACGGTAAAACCTATAAACACACACATCCAAGCACACTCACTCATACACACAAACACAAGGTTGAAGGAAGTGGATCAAATCATATCAGGTCTCAGCAGTGACTCATCCCTCCCCTTCTCACTATCAGGATAAAACATGACAATGTGGTGGGACTGGAGGATTTCTATGAGACTCGAACTCACTATTACCTGGTCATGCAGCTGTAAGTACACTTATTGTCATCATCCTCATCGTCATCACTGTCATTATCATCATTATGTCTATCTGATCTGATCTGATATTTTATCTGTTATTGTCCCTTTGTTACACTACTAAGTCTGTGTATGTGCATTTGCAGGGTGTCTGGTGGAGAGCTGTTCGATCGCATTTTAGACAAAGGTGTTTACACAGAAAAGGATGCCAGCATGGTGATCAAACAGGTGTTGCAGGCTGTCAGCTACCTGCACGAAAACAGCATCGTACACAGGGACCTGAAGGTAATGCATGCACACACGGACGCATGTGCACATCTCTCTCTCTCTCTCTCTATATATATATATATGCAGGTTTTGACTCTCCATCTCTCTCTCTCTGTCCCCCCTGTGTCTGACCAGCCGGAGAACCTGTTGTACTACAACACAGATGAGAATGCCAAGATCATGGTGAGTGACTTCGGCCTGTCAAAGACGCTGGAGCATGGTGTGATGTCAACAGCCTGTGGCACTCCTGGATATGTTGGTGAGTTACTGGGACGGGGGGGCGCACACATATTGCTGCAAATACACTTTACCTTGCACTGTGGAAAGTATAATTCATCCATAATGATTCCAAAAGAATTCACCACACAAACCATATCTGAGCTGTATTCACTGCGTCACGCTCTCGGCTGTACTCTCCCCTCTGGCTTCCAATATCTGCTGACATAAGTAGTGGATATGGTAAAAAAGCAGTGTCTGTGATATTGTGGTTCTAATTCCAACATCATCATAAGTTCTTCTTCCATCTGCCACATGATCCATACTATTGTGTCTCCTCCTGCAGCTCCTGAGGTTTTGGCTCAGAAGCCCTACAGCAAAGCAGTGGACTGCTGGTCCATCGGGGTCATCACCTACATCTTGTGAGTGCACTCATATTCTGAACAGTGGACATTTATGCACACTTCAGAAGGTTAATGTACCACAGACTACTCAAGAAATCATATTTTTTTCCTTTTTTTCCAACTTTTTTTCACATTTCCCTCAGAGCTTCTTTAGTTTTGTACCTCAGTGAGTGTTTCCGTGGAGACAACTGTGAAGCCAGAGTTTATTATAATTATAACTGATAACAATATGATGCATCATAGCTGCTAAAATTGACCAACTACCTTGTTGCTGGGAGATCCAGGGAGGGCAGGTATGAAGACTTTAGCTCAGTAATCTGTTTGTTGCAGGCTCTGTGGCTACCCTCCATTCTTTGAAGAGAACGAGACTCGTCTCTTCTCAAAGATCATGAGGGCTGAGTATGCGTTTCATTCACCGTTCTGGGACGACATCTCCGAGTCAGGTATGAAAAACTATTTTAGTCAGTGAAAGCCCCTCCATGAAATTCAATTAAATTATTTTGACGCTGTTGAATCAAAATTTTTGAAGACTTTGTCATTTCACCTTCCCAAACAAAATATTATGTAGTTTTTTCATCAGGCTTTCAAAATGAATTCTTCTGGTGATTAAAATGGAAGGAAGTGCTGTAATAATACTGTCATACCACTGACCTAATTGGTAACTGGTATATTAGCTTTAAAATTAGCTTTTATTCTTTTCTGTCTTATCTTTACTTCAGGCACCCTCACAAATCCATCCTTATTTCTGTATATCTTATCCGTGCAGGGTCACAGGGGGCCTAGATTGGCATTGGGCGACTGTCAGGTGAACACAGACAAACAGCCATTCACCCTCATACTCCTGCCTACAAACAATTTAGAGTCACCAGTTAACCTAACTGTGGGATGAAATCGCAGCACCTGGAAAAGAAACATTCACATTCAAAAATGCTTCATGTCCAAAATCTTTTTGCTGTGAGACAAAAGTGCTAACCATTGCAGTACAGCACTGAGAAGCAATGATATGAACCAAAATCTGTGACCTTTTCTTTTTGGCTGACCGTTTTTTTTTCTTTTACCTCTTTTACTCTGTAGCTCATGTCGGCAGAAGTTATTGGAAACATTGAAGGGAATTATTCTGTTTATCCAGGTATATTGTTTTAGCTACATTGAAAGAGGCTGCTCTCCCAGAGATCTCTAAAGATTTACAAACGACACTTCAGCAACAACAGATATATCAATGCATCTCACACAATTAAATACAACAGCTCTTTTTAATAACTTATTTTCCCAAATAAGATAGGAAAGAAAAAAACATAATTTGATTTGCTAGGGCACAAATATTAACTCCTGGACCAAATTCCCATTTTCAGAAAATTATAGAATAAGGATCAAACAATATAAAAACATGACAAAAAGGTGGTGAAATAAATGCAACTTTTCCTTTAATTAACACTGTCTTTTGTTCTGGTGTTTCTGATGATATTCAAATAAAGATATGTCGTGTCCAGGATAAAGTCAGCATGTGCCCTGAGCTACAGTCTTCACACCTCCAGCTCCAGCTCTGACCGAAATAACACCATTACTATGATTGACTTCAGAATTAGCTAAGTATGGGTCAGGATTTGTTCATGTAACTGTTAAAGATTAACCTGAAATAGAGCAGCATGCCGGATGACATCATCTCCTGAGGGCAGCCATAGTGGTTTGACTCATTTTGATCAGGTCAAGTACTCTAAAGACTGCATGGACAAGGACTATTCTCGTCTTCCTCAGAGATTAAATTAGGCCATATTAAGGATCAAATCAAATCAGATTTATTTGTATAGTGCCAAATCATGAGGAAGAGTCTTCAGGAGTGCCCTCTTCACTGCCTCAGTTAGACCTAGAATCTGCTCTGACTTTTCCTGTGTAGTGCAGATTCATGATGTGACCAGTCCAATTTGTTATTATGTATAGTGTTTATAGTCTAGATGGCTGTCTGCAAAATCTATAAGCAGGGCCATTTCCTGCTATATGCAGGCTATGTAAATACATACGGCCCTTCAAGCCACTAGGGGTGCCCCCTATGATTAATGGTCAGTCGAAGGGAATTATCATTACCTGCTGTAACTGAGTGAGGCCAAATATGTAACTCACTCTCCTTAGACTGTGCTCAGTGCCCCCCACAAAGCTAGAGATGGTCCTGTCTATAAATCACTTAGGAGACATTTAAATGGCTGTTTAATGCACACTTGAGAATAATTAAGGATTGGGCAGCGCAATTGCTGTTGCCTTAGAACAAGGAAGGTTCCCAGGCCTGGGGCCTTTCTGTGTGGAGTTTACATGTTCACCCCATGTGCCCGTGGGTTTCCTCCAGGTACTCCAGTTTCCTCCTACGTTCCAAAGACATCATCTTAATTGGTGACTCTAAATTGTGCGTTGGTCTGAATGTGAGTGTGAGTGGTTGTTGGTCTCTGTGTGTTGGCCCTGTGATGCACTGGCCAGCTGTCCAGGGTGTAGCCTGCTCTCACCCAGTGTCAGCTGGGATTAGCTCCCACACCCCCTGCAACCCAGAAATGGATAATCATTGAAGATGTTTCATTGTTTGTTGGTTTGTCAATCACTTTAAATTCAAATCACAACATTCACATAGATGTAGATTGACATCTGTCCACCTCATGTCCCTACAGCAAAAGACTTCATCAGGAACATGATGGAGAAAAACCCAACAAAGCGCTTTACCACTGAGGAAGCTCTCAGACACTCTTGGTTAGTCCCCTCTTACTGACAGACACACACACAGACATATCTTCACACACAATGTCAATGCCACTGCTAACTACACTGTGATTGCAGGATTGCTGGAGATACAGCTAAAGACTTGGATATTTATCAGTCTGTTTTTGAACAGATGGAGAGAAACTTTGCCAAATCCAAATGGAAGGTGAGTTTCTCATTTAACAAGTAAATCAACCTGTTTCAGGCTTACTCAATAGGAACCCTGTAGCCCCTGAGTTCACATCCAACGTAACTCTACTCATGTGTCTTTTCAACAGCAAGCTTTCAACGCAGCCTCTGCAATCCATCACATGAAGAAACTCCATTTGTCCCATAGTGAGCCCTCCCCTTCACCCCTCACCATGCCCAGCATCATAGTGCAGTCCTCTTCCCACAATGATATGGAGGCACTGGGACCCTGCAATGATGGTGCTGCTGCCCTTGACCCCAACGGGAATCCTGTTTATGCTGCCAATGAACTGTCCTGCAGTAATTCTGAGCCGGGCAGAGGACTCTGTCCACCACTGAGAGCCAGTCACAGTCAACCAGGTCATGCTCTCACCGCTGAGCAGTCAAGAGAGGTTCAGAGCTTCCACTCAGAGAGCAATGCTCCTTTCAGGCCATCTCACAGGTGAGACATATAACATATGCTGTGTGTCCCCATATCAAGACTGATGCTACAGTGCATGTCAGCATAACATAAATACACCCTCTCTCTCATTCTCTTTACATACCCAGTACCAGTCAAAAACTACACACATGCACACAAACAAACACACATATATATGTATATATGAGAAATTTTTGCATGACAAGTGTTGCTGGCTAGTCAGAAAACTAGCCAGCAAACCTTCATTAATCCATTCCACATGTTTTAGCTGTTGTTTTCATTGACAAAGTCATTATCTTGATATACCTTTCAAATACCTTTTAAAGCCACTTGTTTGAGACCTTTAATATTTCCTGCTGTGTGCACAGCCGGTTTTGTTTGCTGCGCATTAAATCTAACAGCTGTTTAGTAGCAGTACAGTACAGTGCAGTGGGGTTTACTCGGCATGGGCATAATGAATAATATTCTTCATTAGGTCTATAAGATTTTCTTCTTTTTTTCATGATGTTCTCATTGGTGTGTTGCGCTTATGATTGTGTGATCTTTTGCAGCATGGATGCTATGGCTCCAAGGAGGGATCAGCAGCTTCAGTCAGGAGTTTGTTCTGTCATGTGATAAGCCTACTGAGCCGAGATGCATTCCTGAAGGTGACATTGACTTCTTTCTCAAATGTTGACGGGCTTGGTGTGTCTGCTGATCGGCTTTATTGTGTCTGACATAATTGTCTGCTACAGAAAATTCATCGCACACTGAATAATGTTTAAGCGAGGAATTACTGTCAAGCAACGAATTAAAAGAGACAAAAGCAGAAATTCAGCAATTAGAAATCAAACAAAATCTTTTTTCTGATGACATTTATTTTCTTAAAATTAATAATACCTATTATATGTTACTTTAAACATATTACTAAATGAAATGAAATGTATTTCTTTTAAATAGATGTAAGTGACATATACAATGTGAATGCTAAAAAATTGTTTTTGTGTTCTTTGTATGTCATTATTAAGGTCAATTAATATTTGCTTTTGGACACTAAAACAGAATCTGGGTATGTACCTTTAATTGCAGGCAGCAGATATATGCCATTTATGCTGATTAATACTGATAGATTATGAATGAAATTTCCATATAACACACAGATTCTGCATCTGTTCATGAGATTAAACTTCATCTGGAAGTGGGGACATCCACACAGTATCCCCTGTGTTTACTGCGTGTCCTCTGATATGCATATGAGCTGCTCTCTTGTAAAGCAACTGAATTCATCAAGTGCCACAAATTGGTGTAAGCACTAGTGATGTCATGGATTGCACATGCAGTGACGTGCAGGGTTTGTTTTGTATTGTATTTCTCAATAAATGTATAGTAACTAGTGGTGGTTCTTGGATAAGTGTCTTAATCAAGCTTTTCATTCAACAGAAAAAGTATATATATTTTATTTAAATAATACATACAATAGATATAACACAGAAAATAGTTTAGAAAAATATAATAACTGTCATACAGTCTTCACAGTGAATTGTACAAAAAAGAATAAAAAGCAAGTGTTCTTGATAAATGTAAATGATGAAAATGATGCTTTGACCACATATTGGTATTGAGAGATCCTGTACCATCCCTGCCTTGCATGGATCTTTAATGCAATAATTTATATCTTCCTCATGCCTTATAATGGTCTGCCAGAATTGAGATTAATTGTTAAGAAGAGTTATAGTAGTGTTCAGAAAGACTTTTTGTGATGGTGAAGTGTGTGAACATGAAAGCACTGCAGTTTGGAGCTGCTCAGCCCTGACAGGTGCTGAGGTCATGGGCTTTCTTTCGCAGTTCTGACAAAAGCTCTTTAAGCTTTGTATCCAGTCCTTCAAGCTTTGTAGACTTCTGAAGGATCTCATCTTGGAGCTGCCTCAGGGAATCTGCTTTACCTGGAGAAAGAGGAGAGGACAAAATGTGACCTGAGGATCTGAAGCATATTGGTTTGATGAATTATCACCTTATATGACCAGACCTCCAGCTAATGACATTTGGGACTTAAATGAACTTAATTAACACTCTACAACTTCATGTTGCATAATATACACATGATCTAAAGGCCAAGACAAAGTTATTCAAAGATTCAGTATTTCCTACCCAGATGTTTATTGTATTTTTACTGAATGACATTAGAAAAAAAGTGCATTGAGACAAAACACAGCATGGAGTGATTTTAGGCTGCATAGTATTCAACTAAGCAGTGTTTTTTAAATAGACTTGCGGTGGTTTTGCAGTTGTACCTTCCAAAGCCTTCATCATGCTCTCAGTGGTGTTTCCCAGAGCTCCAGCATCCTGCTGCAGCTTTGCCAGCCTCTCACCCACTGGCCCTGACTCTCCACTTGGCCCACTGTCTGCAGCCTTTTCTTTAAGACGATCCAGCTGCTCTTTCAAAGACACCAGATCCTGTACACACACACACATACTTGTATCAGGACCATTTTCAAGACATAGATAGTGTCAATTTGCAGCGAAATGAAGGCATCTACAGTTGAAATGCATTGTCAGGTCTCTCACCTCATCTACACCAGTTGCTTCATCCTTAGCTTTATCTGCTTTATCTTGAGCCTCCTGAGTCTTCTGGTCTTCATTCTGCAGCATGTCTTTCAGCTCATCAAGCTGGGGCTTCATTGGATTCACCAACATTGGTATGTCATCCAGTGCCTTCTCTGCTGGGGTTAGCTGGTCTTTGGCCTGTACAGAGAGGATTACTCTCAGTAACACTGCATAATAAATGAGCCACTGCACCATCTGCTGCTTAATGTGTTCGTGCTTCCCACCTTGGTCACATTGCTGTTCAGCTCATCTATTAGATCCATAGTGTCCTGCAGTTTGTCTTCCAGGTCAGAGAGGGAGCTGTTTGCTGAACCAAAGCCCTCCACCAGCCCATCCACATCAGCTTTTACTCCCTGTGCTGTGTCCCTGTGAACAAGCATAGTCTTTTACATCACAGTTACATTTATTGACTCATCCTTCCTGAAGAGGAAATCTCCAAATCTTTCACCTTCTTGTTGTGACGCAACAGCGCTAACCGCTATGCCAACATGCTGCCACTTTTTAATTCCAGTTCAATCTAATGACATTGTGTAGAACAGAGGTCTCAAAATCCGATCCTGGAGGGCTACTGTCCTGCATGTTTTAGATGCTTCCTGCTCCAGCACACCTGATTCAAATGACCAGCTCGTCATCAAGCTCTGCTGAAGTCTGATCAGGAGCCAGATTTGGAGACCTCTGGTGTAGAAGCTAGTGAAACATCTTTGTGTTTAGATGCCAGCCTGACAGTGTTTTTATTAAGTGGCTGTGGTGGAGAGTGAGAACTTACCTGGCGTCCTGGGCTTCCTTCAGCAGCTTCCTGGCCTTGTCCAGCTGTGGTTCAGCCTGCTCCAGCACGGCCGTGCTGTCTGGAAGGCCTGCTGCAAGGTCCTTCAGCTCGTCCAACTTCCTCTTCAATGTGGCGAGGTTGAGTGGCAGCTTGGCTTTCAGGATCCAGTTGCTCACATCCTGGATGTGAGTCAGGTTGGAGGAGGGGTCTGAACACAGAGAAATGTGTCAGTTATTTTACTGAACCTATGTAAACCTTAACTCTTCTTCCTTACATCAATGTATCCAGAGCTACCTTTACCTGACAGGAAGTCTTTGAGCTCTTTGACGACATCCCGTGCTTCTTGTAAATCATCCTCTAGCTCATCTCGGGCTTGCTTCATCTTACCCGAAAGCTTCTCTGCAGACTGTCTCACCTGATTGGTTTTGTCCTGTGTTTCTTGGAGCTGCAAGGAAATACATGTTAAATATTAATATTGGAAAAAAAAATAGTTATATTGATATTATGCATGTCAAACTAAGTGAAGTGAAACTCGCCTTCTCCACAGCGTCTGTGATCTTGTCATTGAGCTTGTCCAATTGATCTTTCACATCCTTTGCATCAGCATTGGCCGTCTTGCTCAGAGGCAGTGCGCCCACGCATTTTGTCCCCTTCTCACATGCCGGGGTTCCCGCTGGTGGGCACAAATCTGTGCCGTCACACTGGAGAGGGGTGCAGGGCTTGGAGCGAGTGCTTCCACATACCTGGAAAACAAAGGCAAAGGACAATTATTGTCTGAAAGCTCAACATCTACTGGTCAGATAATCTGAATCAGAATTTTTATTATTATGACCCCAGTGCAGTTCCTCAGCTAAAAACTAAATCAAAACAAATAAAAGTTTTTTTCATGTCATAAATTTAGTGTATTTCAAAGTTCAATTAGCAGCTCTGAAAAGAAACAGACTGGGGAGATGTTTAGTTCTGTACTACAATTTAAAGTGTCAGATTCGAAACAAATGTCACAGCATCAAGTTGATGAGTTTGGGTTTCTGCAATTACCTGTTTGGCAACAGGGGTGAGGTCAGGTCTGGAAGCCATACTTTGGTTCAGTTTTTCCAGGTCTCTGATGTTTCCTGGCTGCACTTGGTTCTCAAGGTCCTTTGTCTCCTCTCTGTTGGCAGCTGACTCCTTCACCTTGTCCACACTGGCATTGACTTTCTTGGCAGCATCTGTTGACTCGTCGAAGGCGTTCTTGATGATAGAAATTTCCCCTGAAGAGTCATGTGAATATATTTTATACACTAGACACTCAGTAGGCATATTTGACTTAACATGGTAATGTGATGGGTCTGCTTGTGGCCTTATTTGATTTTGATCAGAGGATTAAAACTTCAATTAAAAGAAACCACTGACTGAATGTGATGCATCACAGTCTGTTTCTGTTTCATACCTGCAATGTCAGGACTGATGGAGTTCTCAATGGCATCTTTCTTAGCTTTGTAAATCACAGTGAGCTCATCCAGTAGAGCCTGCAGTTTGTCCAGCTCTGAGTCCAGACCAGGAGTTTTTTCCAGGGGTGAAAGGTCATCTTTAATTTGGTCCTTCTGATCCCTGTGAAACAAAGACAAAGGATCAGTTATATATGAGTGACAGTTATGAATCTGGATGTTTAACTCCCGAGGGATCTCAGCAGTCACTCACCTCAGCTTGTTAAGCTGGGAGAGAACATCATCAATCTTCCTGGCAGAACTTGGTGGAAGGTTGATAGAGGTTTGGATAACCTTTAGTCTGTCCTCTAGTCCCCGAATGCGAGGACCAAATTTTCCAAGATCTGGAAGACCTGGAGAGGGTATGCTAGGGTAGAGTGCCTCCAAAGCCAGGCTGAGTTTCTCTCTCTGTGCATCTAGGCTGAAGAAGCAGGAAGGACATGTCTCACAGGCGGGGAAGGAGTCACAGCGTCCTCGAGTGCAGGTGTCGCAGCGAGTCCCAGTGATTCCTGGCCGACATAAGCAGGCTCCTGTCTGCTGGTCACAGACCTCTGGAAGAGTCCCCTCAGTGTCACACAGACATGCTGCAGAGTAACAGGAATGCAACAAAGGAATACAATAGATTATTATGGAAACATTTGATGGAATAAAGTGAGAGAGAAGGGAAAGTATGTATCCCATTGGTTGTCACAAAGAGGCCCACTTTAGGACTGAATCTAATCACCATGTGAGGTGGTCCTATTGCAAATATGTGGTATAACAGTATAACAGTAGCAGATTTGGGTCATGTCTCTGTCAGAGGTTTAAACCTGCAGTCTGTTTGAAAGGAGGGGGTCTCTGAAGGAACCCCGGTTATTAATAGGATCACTTAGAATCACCAAATCATCATCATCATCAGCAAATCACTGTAATCTTCACTGTGAATCCAAAAAACGGCTTCACAACAATAGAAAAATCAAAGATAGCTGACTCACGCTGGCAGCCTATGAGCGGGTCTCCGAAAGTGTTTTTTGGGCACTCAGTACATGTTCGGCCTCCAAATCCTGGTCTGCACCTACACTGACCTGTCACCTGGAGAGAAGGAACAGCACGTCTCATTACTGTCACAAAGAAATATAGCTGATCTCAACTTTGAAAAAGCTGAGAATCCTTCTTGTTTTATCTGTAAAGTCATCAAAATCACAAGGGAAGTGGAAACCAGGGCAACCCGCTATCTAATTCATCTGTGGGCATGGAATCAAGACCCTTAATCAAAAACACATATAAATCAAGTGAGTCCTGTCTCTTGGATTCTACTCTACTAGCAAGGTATTGTTGCTAGGAGAATCCAGCATGCAGGATGTCATACCTGGTCACAGGTGTCACTGTATGACCTGGTGGGGTCACAGCGACAGGGTTCACAGCGGCCTGATGAGAAAGGTTTCCAGTAGCCTTCTGAACACACTTCACAGGTCAGGCCGTGGAAGTGGGGGCGACAGGGACACTGGCCAGTTACTGGGTCACAAACATCAGACAGAGACCCATCTGCAGAACAGGAGCACTCTGGACGACAGAGTTAGGAGCAAAGATAGGACACAAATTGTATTACTGATAGAAGTACCACTGTAGGAATAGGAGTTAAAACATTTATAGTGATTTTAAATACAAATACAAAGATTTTGGAATTGTGTTTCAACAAAGAGATTTGATCTCTTTGTATCAGCAGAAACAGAAGAGTGCAGTGTTGGTAAGTCAGGTGCAGATGACTCACTGGTGCAGCCCAGAGGGTTGGACTCGCTCAGGTCGTAGTAGCCTCTCTTACAGCGGTCACAGCGGGGCCCCTCGACATTGGCTTTACATTGACACAGTCCAGAGCTGTCGTCACATTGGCCTCCGTTCAGCGTCCCCTCAGTGCTGCAGATACAGCCTAGCAGCAATACAACAACACAGACATCACGCTCTTCATCTGCAATAGTGTCAATGTAAAAATATTATGTTTTAATGTCAGTGATAAGCTGCTTACGTATGCAGGCATCAGGACGGTCCATTCGGCTGCGGGGGTTTGGTTGGTATCCTGGGGCGCACTGGTCACACTTGGGCCCTGTTGTGTGGTGCATGCAACCCTCACACACACCTCCACTCCTCTGTCCACTGGCCTCATATACTGCCGGGTCGAAATTACAGCGCTGGGCGTGGTTGTTGCATTCACAGCCTGAAGAGAGGATACAGGTTTTAGTTGGCAGTACGTACACCCACCCAGTCTGGGGAGGCAGGGGGACACAGCCAAAAGAGTTATGTAGTGTTTACAGGTAATATCTTACGTTGACAGGTGTGGGTGTTGCCCTCCTCTGCAGGTCTCCAGGGCAGATCATTGTAGAGGTCAGCACAGCGCTCACAGTTCATACCTGCTGTGTTGTGCTGACAGTCGCACTGTGGATTCACCTGCGCAGAGGAAAATGTCATGAAGTCATGTGAAGAGAAACATTCCCTGTCGATCTTATTAAACACATTAAGCTGAAGACAGACACAAACTGCATCAATTTCCTTTCAGTACAGAGACGCTGTGGGTCCCATCAGTGTATGTACCTGGATGCTGTTGGACAGTGGATAGTTGTGGGTTTCTGGCAGACATCGGTTAGCATGTCCATGGCACATGCAGCTGCCCATCACCCTCATCTCCTTCAGGGCATAAAACCGACTGAGAGCTCTGCCTGGCAGCCTCGGAACATCCCCCAGCTCTGTCATCCTCACCCTCAGCCCTGTCATCCCCGACACATCTGTGGTAGAGACACTTGTTAGTTAGGAGGCTACAAGCTTTAATCAGGGCTGTGAACCACCTGATACATAGCAGACAGACACACTTACCTTCAATCTTCTGGCTTTTGGGGACTGGGACATAAGTGTACTGGCGAAGAGGGCTGAACTCAATCTAGAGATTAGAAATGAACATATATGACATAATTGTGTTTTATTTGCATTGTTGTGTTGTAGAACTGTCTATATTTGTCAGTAATATTAGTAATAACAATGAAAATGGAAAGAGGTATTAATTAGGGAGATTAGTATTTTCATAATTCAAGAAAACTGAAGAGCAGAGGTATGGTTCTCACTGTGTGATCTTGGTAGGGGTTTGCTGCAGTAGAGGGCAGTGTGTAGCAGTATTTGTCCTCCAGGGTGAGCGGTGTAGATGTGGGAACTCCAGGAAAAGCTCTCTCACAGTCTGTGGCCAAGTAGAGAGCAGGCTCCCAAGTCCTGCCATTGTCCAGGGTCTTCTCTATGATCATAGTGCTGGGACGAGGACCCTGCGCAGAAAGACATCAATCAGCTTGAACGTTAGTGTTATTTGGAGGGAATTAAAATTTTAATAAATAAAATTATACTGTTTCACATCGATGACCAAACATTACAAAGGAGATTTATTTTCAAACTAAATTTATTGTAATGACTTCAAATAACACAGGCCCAATATGATAGATTAAAATTTGAGTGAGAGCATATGATATACTGCAGATTGTATCATACCTTGAAGCTGAGAACCAGGTTGTCAAGTTGGAACAGATTGTTCAGGTCCAGTTCAACAGTGACTGGATTCACCTCTGCAGGATAAACAGGCAGAACAGACTTGCATCAGATTCACTCATGACACTATCTCAGATGTTCACAAACAAACAGTTCAAAGGTCAATGACAATGGAAACACTCTTTTTCTCCCACCTTTCCTGGACTGCCACCACCTGTCAGGTCCAGTTGTGGAAAGGACTTCCTGGATGGTGTGAGCCAGCTGACTGTCTGGGTTCCTAGAGTCACATGGACAGCACTTCATCCTCCTCTGAGAAACAAATAAACAGTATGAATGGGTTTTCCAGCAGACTGATACTTTTAATATCGTGTACATATTTGTGTCACTGTACATGTCCTGAATATGGCCCCAGGAGCTTAGACCTGGAGATAAATGTGTTACTGAGCAGGCCACACACTGGGAACAGGGACAGAAGATCGATGAACCTCGGATTGGAAATCCTAGTGATTCACAGTCCACTTTTTATATTTATATAGTAAACAGTCTTTGGATTGAACTGGTAAATAAACTTTGCCCCACTAAAAGACGTGGGGGGAACATGGGAGGAAAATATGTTACCCGTCTTAAAATCTAACCCTTTCAGTCTGACCACAGCCCTCTGTGGCACCAGGGAAACATTTGTTATAGAAAGGAAGGAATAATTAGTAAAAAAAATTAAATACATAAATACATAAACTTAACTTTAAAAATTCTAAATTCATACAACCCTGAATCTGTTAAAGCTCCTGCGAAGTGACATATCCATGTGCAAACACACACAAGCAGATACATCACGTTCATAAAGCAGCTGAGGAGCTACGTGCTGTTTTTAATGTACTTGGACGATTCCCTTCACTGACAGCTGGGCCACTGCCCTCCCTACTATGGACATGCCTGCCACTTTGGCACATTGACCATATCTGCCCTCCCTGCAGGGCTCAGGTCACTCAGAGTTTCAGATTGTTGCAATATTCTGGACTCACCAGCATTTTGTACTCCAGCTCTGTGCCTCAGTCACCAACAATAAAAATAATTTACAGTCAACACTTCTCCAGGTTTACCCCTGCAGCAAGTCTTTTTATAAATTAACAGGGAGCTTATTCTTTATTATTTTCACTACATAAGCAATCATAAAAGTCTTCTTTTTAGAAACATGAGGACTGAATGAAGGTAATGTTTATAAGGGCCCATCTGGGATATCCACAAATCAGGAAAAATGCTTTCATATATAAGCCTGAAATTCTCGCTTAGACACTATAGCAGGTTTGAAATTGACAGCCATCCAACTAACCAACCAAATAATACATTATTGGCTTTAAGCATCTCTCTCTCTCTCTGTCACACACACACACACACAGATGAACACCAAAGGTTAAAAATAAACCAGTCCTAACTCAACTAAGTTCGCGTCAGAATATGTCATATGTTATAGATCAGAGTCTCATATACTGATACAAGTCAGACCGTCCCATAAAAGTAAGGACTAACTAATTTAAAATAAAAAATAGTAGACACCTTCGTCCTAGGCTAACTCAGACTGAACAGGTAAACATGGCTCGGGATTTCAGGTTTGCTAAGATTTTGAAGGAGCGAGTAGTAGGAAGGGAAAGACTGCAGAGATTTTTTCTCTTTTTTGTGGTGGTAGATGGTAGTCAGGGATGGGCCATTTTTAGTTTAAAGTTTAAAAGTTTAAAGTTAGTCAAGACTAACCAAATAGCTTTCTGCAAGAGATGAATTATCTGTGTTCATGATCAGAGACGTGTCAGTCAGATAAAACCCAGCAGATAAATTAACGCTGCAGACACATTTGAACCATATATCCAAATCATTTATTTATTTCTTTATCCATCCATCCATTTTCATCCACTTATCGAGGCTATTTTTTATGTTGCAAGTCATTTTGACTGTGTGTAAATTTGTTCTTGTTGCAGAAGACTAAATGAACCACGATGGGAAGATTTTTCTAAACTGATTATGTGGGTAAAAGGTGATTCAGTGTGGAGGTTCAGTTTTGTTGACACAGTGGTGTCACCTCAAACACTTTTTGTTTGTATTCAGTCAGTTCTGGCAATGAACTCAGCCTGATTCTGAGTGAAATTATAAAGTTCACAGCAAACACTTTGACAAAAAATTGTGTCTGGATTGGCACTAAGGAAGCCCTGGTTGCATTTAAATTATTTTAAATGGGAACTATTTTCCTTGACATCTAGATCAAGTGTTACAGAACTTTAATATCGATTATCACAGTTATGCAGATGGCACACAATTTTATGAGTCTCTGTGACTAGACAACAGCAGCCCATTAGACTTACTGTGTCACTGTCTGGAGTTTAACTTGAGTTTATTCTGATTGGTGACAAAGAGAGGGTCAGCATTAGCAGATATCTTGAGTCTCGATCTCTAAAAACCACTAAGCAAATTTGGCCCAGATCTGACTTTGAACAGCCACATGAAAGCTGTCATCAAGACAGCTTTCACCAACTCAAAAACATCAACAGAATTAAAAGTTTTGTCACCCAAACAGTCCAGAAGCTCGTCCACACGTTCATCTCCAGGACTCAATTAATGTAACTGTCTTCTGACTGGACTGCCCAAAAGGAGCATTAAACAGCTGCAGCTCATCCAGAGTTAGGGTTGCTGCTGGAGTTTTAACCAGAACAAAGAGATAAGAGCGCATAGAACCAGTTTTAAAAAGTCTGCACACTGGCTCCCAGTCACAGAACAGATTTTAAAACGCTGTTGCTAGTTTACAAATCAGACAATGGTTTGGGGCCACAATACATCTTCAATATGTTCAGAGAATATAAACCTAGCAGGTCTCAGGTCAGCTAGTCCAGACCAGAGTCCTGACTAAACATGGAGAAGCAGCACCCCATCCTCACCCAATGTGAGCGACCAGGAAATGGATAAGCGATAGAAGATGAATGAATGAATGAAAAAAGAATTTTCTGACTTTGATTTCATGCATGCCACTGTTCTTACTTTTCTCTGTATGTATGTAAAGCACATTGAATTGCCTTTATGTATGAAATGTGCTACACAAATAGACTTGCCTCACCTTTCCTTGTCTAAAACTAGTGTGCAACAAAATAACTGATATCTGCTGCAGGTATAATGCAGGGTCAGGTCAGTGTGGAAGCATGAAGATACAGAACATAAGGATCAGGTACATAGTTTCTGTTGCTGTGGCTGAATGCTGAAATGGAAAATGGAAACTACTGGAAATCTAACCCTCCAAAAAAACTCATCAATTAAACTCTGAAATGTATGCTTTTATGCAATGAATAGAGTATAATTATCATAATAATTTCAAGGGATAGTGTGAAGAGGACCACATGGTATTTGTATAAATAATGATAGCTGCAATCTGCAGGCCCTTTATTAGCCGTTATTGCCAATGGTTCGTTTTGCGTCATTTGTTAGTGAGCACCCTACTATTGCAAATATATTGCAAATATATTGCTATAGAGTCTTCAATTTGAGTTCAGTCATTTGATTATTAAAATTAAATCATTTGTTGCAAAATCTGACTTGTATCAACAGCTAGGTTTTGTTTTTTAGTGGTAGTCATGTGTACTGTGGTTATGTTTATCCTTGTGATCTGAACCAAGGGTTACTGCCCCTCCCTGTCTGCATGAGGTGCGGCTCAGGCAAAAAGCAAAAAAATCAATCAGTCCACACCTTACAAAACTATTTGTTACCTGAGGCTCCATTCTTTACACATACGCTGTGGGTTAAGTAGGCTCTAAAAAGACTGTGCAGCACTTTCACTGCCTTTAAGGTGGGGTTGAGATGTTTTTAAGTGCAAGTGACTTGAATAAATGATTTTTAGATCATAAAATAAACCAATTGTTTGTGATTACTTTGAGAGCTTCAAAACAAATATCATTTACTTTACTTTCCTTATTTATGGACTTCTGGTTGCTTGGAGAATATCAGGAACCTGTACTGCTCCCTCTGTTAGGGACCATTATGTTTTGCTGAAAATAATACATGTCCATAAAAAATCTGGATAAATTATGTAAAACAGTTGTTTGAAAAGAAGTAGTAGTTCGTATAATATGTGTGATTTTACTTGATATTGGAGACACTTTTGAGTTTTCAAAAATACAGGAACATAGTCTTAACTCCTGTTTGGTCCAGGTTCTGTCCAAAGCCTTATTTGAAAATCAGAATATTTGATATATTAGTATAATTTGTGCTGAACCAGCATGCAGTCTGATGACTAGTGTACCAGACCTTGGTCAAAGAGTATAGTTGCAACATTACACTCTGGCAATCCCTTCAGACTGTTTCATAAGCAGACAGCCAGCCATACCCACCATAGCTCATGACCTGCACGTCTGTCTGTTAACCCTGACCCCTGCAGTGCTCAGCTGCAGAACCACGCGTGGCCTGAGTGGACACAGCTGGCCAAGGCAGTGATATTTATGAAATGGTGCCATTGTTTGGATATTCTTATCACCATACTGTTTTCCCCATTTGACAAACTGTAGGCCTACCGGGAATTCATATCTTTACCTGAACTGCTGTTCATACATTCATAAATCATTAACACTGACGATTTCTGCCAAGGCTGATACAAATGTAGTGTTTAGAGAGATGAAGTGTGCTCCTACCAGTTGATATGGGGTGCAGTAGACCTCTGAGCCTGTGAGGCCACAGGTGGAGGAGGTACGAAGCTGGCGACTTCTGCCCAGAAGCAAGTCATTGCTGGGTGGGTAACAAGCCCCCCAAGTGCAGTCACTTTGACTCTGTGATACTGCAGCTACGGCTATAGGAAGGAAGACAGTACAAGAAAATAAATCACCACAGCCACTCATTCATCAATCTAATATCTAAGTTCACCATCAATACTGACAGCACAAGTGTAGATACATAGATATATATGTATATATATAGCATTTTAGCAAATGTAATCTGTATTATAGACCTTTGAGTCCATCTGATGCAGGCCATGCATCTAAACATGTAAAAACATGTAAATAAACTGAATAGAAATGTAAAACCACACTGTTTTTGAAACAACAATTTAGCTGTCAACACTGACATTAGTTGTCATTGATGACTAATAACATCAGTTATTGGAACACATCATATGATCAAGCTTCACTCAAATGAGAATATAAAAATCTTTTCCAGCTTGGCTTCTAGTTGACATTAGTATAGATGCAACCTGGCTCTCAATTTATAACAACAACCGGTGTCAGACAATAAAAAAAAAAAAAGAAAAAAGAACAATTTCAGGTCTTGAAAATATGCACGAAAACCCAGGACAAAAAGCAGAGGATCAAAATGAAGAGCTGGTTATCTGCAGTAAAAGCCTTATGAGATTGATTTTAAATCAACAAGTGATGTCAAAGTAATTTTGAGCTACCACTCTTTCAGTTCATGTGAATCAAAATGTGATTACTTTCATCAAAATAAAAACTCCTCCCAATGGTAATTGGACTCTATATTTTATAGATCAGACAGGGCCACCGACATTTTTGAGATTTTCAATTGAGACATAAGTAAAAAAAAAAAGTAATTTAGTTGCCGTTTCTACATAATAACTTTGCCTGAAAAGAGGCCAAAAGGAAGCCAGGATATTCCTGCAGTACTTTGTTCTAGAAAATCCGTGTCTGCAACTGTTTTCTGTGTCCCTTTCGTTTTAAGAGCTCCTTAAACATGTACCATCATGACCAGACAGTATGGAAGTTCTTGTTCCTGCCAATTCTACATATGTTACTGCCCAGCTGGGAAAAAAATGCATTTCTTTGTGAACTCTGAGACAGAACAAGAGAACAAAGAAGCAAAAAAAAAAAAAAAAATCTTACCAGCTAGAAGTAAAAGTATCCTCATTATGTATTCCTCCTATGAAAAAGTCTGGAGCAAGGGATGAAAAACCAAACAGCAGATTATCAGTAAACTGAGCCAGAAGCCAGACGAAGCTGTGTGTGTTTGAAGCAGAGACTCACCTGTGGTTGGTTCTGTATTGAAATGTGTGTTGCTGCCCGGCTGCCGCTTTTTAAACACATTCTCACCTGAACACTATGATACAGTGTGTGTCAGAGTCACACCCGTCACCGCCGCACCCTGCACTCAATGAATCAACACACACACACAGACAAGCAGGCAGACACAGACATGCAATCAACATACTACACTCCTACACACACACTCTTACACACAGGTAGCGCTATAACAGGGTATAACAAACGAACCATCTTCTAATATTTTCTCCTAATATGATTCTACACTTGTTTATACTTCTGGTGAATATGGAAATGGTGTAAAAATAAGTTGTCCAAAATATGATCTGTTGAATGACAAAACAAGTGATTCAGACATTCTATAAAACCCTCTATGTTCACCACTTGCTTCAAATGTCTATAAGGGGTTCATTAGGAGCGTCTCACAATATGATCATCTGCAGTGATTTCATTGTTTATTCATTATAAAATGTTTACGTAAGAATTTCATGGAGTTTTCCATTTTGAGACTGGAACTCACTCATCCCTCCCTCCCTTCCTGGACACAATCCATGCCCTGTGGGCAGTGTTTAAGGCAGTGTTTTTACCGGGCTGCGGTAACTGTGCTGAGTTCTGATCCTGTCCTTTGTGTACAGGAAGAAACTGTAGCCTGGGGGCCAGCTGAATATATGCTCTCCATCCAGACACACCAAGTAAGTCCAGGGTGTGTCCTCTGACTCAACTAACATTCACATTGGCCACTGTGCACATTCAACTTCAGACAAGTTCTGTCACGCCTCCAGTTGCAAGGGGTTCGTACTGTAGCTGTGAGTTGTTTCTGAGAAACATCCTGGTGTCTCCTGTCTTTCCACACAGATTCCGACATAAAGCTAAGGAGACACAATGAAAACACAGGGGAAATAAAAAGTCTACTCTCACTAAATACCCCAAGGGGTTACGTTTGTGTGAAAAACTGGAAGAACTTCAGTGTTACTGCAGGAGGCAGTGGCTTCAGAAAATGTTTGGATATCTTCACTTCACTGAGGCTGCAGATTTCAAATAATAATAAAAGAACTGATTACATCATCATAATAATTCACAAAGTGGAAAAATGTGTTCATAAAAATGTTTAGTTTATAGAAACTCTCACCTGTGCTTATCGCACAGTTCACTCCAGTTCAGGACAATATTGTAGACATCTGTCAGCAGCCCAGAAGAACCAGTACTCTTGTAGAGTTGGGACCACTTAGAAGGACATAGAAGACATGAAGTGTCCATCAATTGTCTTCTCTAGGTTGCTCCATAGATGCTCTATCTAGGAAATGTCCAGAATTCAGTTTTACAGTAGTGTTGTGTGGTTCTGTTGATAATACATAGTGAATCAAAGCACATGGAAGTAATGAAATCTCTCCAAGGAAGTCACAATGTGTTTCTGTTGCAGGACTGTTAACCCCATAGAGTTCAGTCCTGGTCATTAATCACGGCAAGGGAAACAATCCATACTGCTACCTCTTGTATGTCAGCGTCATGACAACGAATCAGCTGATCCATGCAGGCTGAACTAAGTGGATCAAGAGTTCATTCTGTGTGTTTGTAGAGGATTTAACAACAGTCGGACTGGATGAGTTTATGCTTTTATTTATTTTTTTACTAATGGCTGTGGGACAAAGTCACCCTGGTCCAGGGCAGCAGCGGTCAAAACTATTCAACCCTATCCAGTGTGAAATGTGTTGTGTGCTCTTTATCTTTATGCTTTTCACCATGGAGGTGACCTTAAGCATGTGACTGAGAAAGAATTTTTCATAAAGCTGAAGTTTTAAACTTTTAAATGATCTGTATATGGCCTTTCCACCAGTGCGAACAACAACGTTCTGAAATCCCTTACAAACACAAACTAATAACCAAAGCTCACATGTTAAATGTCAGCCAGAGGCTTAAGGGTCTCAGTTCTCAGCTCTCAAGGGGTCCTGCTAAAGATTAACATATCAGAAAATGCAATAATTCCCTACCTCAACTCGTCCAGTTTCACTGCCTGAGCTTTCTGAAATAAATTCCTCCTGAAGGATTAGGTCAACATAGTTCAGGGTCACCGTAATCACCGTAGATCCTGTTGCTGTCATTGGAACAACAGATGATGTTTACACCACTTACAACATTGTTCTGGCTTTTATATCTCATGGTAAAAATCAGTCTGACACAGATACGTTAGGCTTGTTGGCATTACCTGATTGGAGTCTTCCACCTGCACTGTGGAGATTTGCAGCTGAACATGAGGCAGTTGGAGGACTGTTCTCTTTGGGCTAAGGCCGAGTTTCTGCCCCAAGTAAAAGAGCTGAAGACTCTTGAGCATTTGTTTACGAGTGAAAGTAGGATGCAGCTGGAGATTGACTGACAGATTACTGCATTGTCAGTTTGATCTGACACACGAAGATACAGAGATGCGCCTTCTATTGGCGACATCATCCAAATGTGCCTTCGCAGAGAGGAACCAGAGATTATGCCAATGAAAAAAGTTTGTAAGTTTGTAATTGATCAGACTAACATAATGAGCAGAAGCAGAGTGTAAGTTACCTATCAAAAGTTAAGAAGATATGAACAGTTATCATTTCAGTCAGGTTTGCCTTAATTTTGAATTTTTCTAACAACAATCTTCTTGTCAGCTTCTTGCTGTTTGAGAGAAGCATTCCTCTCTGTGACAACATGGACAGATTTAGGCGATTGTGCTTCTCTGATGGCAGCAGATGCTGCAGACACTGTCTCCGCAGGGTAACAGGGTTTCAACCTTTCCCCTCATTTGGTGATTGTTGATGTGGAAGATTCACATGGACTCACTGAGCTATTGGGAAAGCCCCTACTCACCTGTATGGCTTTTAGCCTACAAACTGCCAGACTATACCAAGATGACAACAAACAAATATCTTGAACTTTGACCAAATAAAGCCGGTTTTATTCTACTGCTGTTTATTGCATCTATTGGTTTGAAGTAAGTAATCAGTGTGAATTATTGTGCACATGGAGAAACAATAACTGTGGATCCTTTAGATATAAAAGGTTTGTTAACAAATATAAATGTCAGCTATGAAACAAGCCAATATTGTTGGATTGATTCTGGAATTATGCACTTTTTCAACTGACTTCAAACAAGTAGTTACGCACCAGTTCAAAGTAATGGATGAGATCAAATTTAACAAAATAGTCATACATCATACGGTATTAGAATGTTATTTATTAGTTTGAACATTAAAGACAACACCACATACATACACACACTCACAAACAGACACACACTTACACACTTACACACAGTGGGTCAAAGTTTGTGGCTTTGAGAGTGTCTGAGCTTCATGAATATTCAGGAGGTGTCACGTGGGGGGTGGTGAGAGTGCAAGTATAAATGACCTCAGAATCCATTGAAGGTGTGTTCCTGCAGCAAACTGGAAGCTGAAGGCCGGTCTACATGTCACTTGAAAAAACAGCAAACGGCACCACAGCAAGTCACTATTTCTGCTTTCCAAAGGTCAGTTTCAACAAGTGTATATGCTATGTATGTTAAGCACAGCAGGGTTATTCATCTGCTATTAATTCACACATGCTGTAGGTTTAATTTGAGTATGTGATTTTCATATCAAATGCATTTTGTATTGTGTGTCAATCTAAGTGGCTTAAAAGACAAAGCAAAGTGTCAAATTGTTGCATTTACATTGGTTTATGAGAATGTTCATAACTGAATAACATCCTGCTGTTTAGCAGTCTGTATGGTAAAGGGATAAAATTGTTATTTTGATCAATTTTTTATTGCTCTCTTTTCATGAACAGGTCCAACTTCCTGAAGCAGAGCTTGTGGAAATGGAGAACATGCAGGAACTGATTCCCTTTGCCAAAGAAATGTTGAATCAGAGACCCACGCGGGGTCTGCTGAAGATTTATCTGGTGGGCTCTGTGTTTGCTGTTCTGGGTACCATCATTGGAGTGGTTGAAACACTGTGTCACCCCTTCTCCTCTGGAGAGCCTCTGGATGCGGAGATGCTCCTCATGCTGGCCCGGGAGCAGAGAACTGTTGAGGTCGATACACAAAGCAATGTGGGAGATCAGGAGGAGGAAGAGGAAGAGGAACAAGCTCATGAAAATGTTACCATGACCCAGAGCGTGACCCTCTCCAAGACTCACACAATCAGCCATCGGAGCATGGCCAACCGGCTGCACGCTTCCTGAGGCCAGCAGGGTCAACCCCAAGTGACTTGAGTTATTTATTAGGGAGCTGCTCCTGCCACACCAACGAGCTGTGCTACATACACACAGTCTAAAGCTTTACAGACAAATGAAAGACAAGAGTCAGAGCTGCCAGCGATTATCTACTACTTATTAAGGGGGCCTTCAAGTGCTGCCAGAAATCTTATAAAAATTCTTCTTTGCACTTGGTACACAATGCATATCCAGCAGCCCCTGTGGCACCTGGGAAAGTTGAGCTTATTTTTTTTTTTACTGTGATTAGAGCATGGAAATCATGTCAGTAACACAATATACACAAAATAAGTAGTCATGTATGTCCACTTGTTTGTTGGAACAATATTTTTTTGGTTTTGCAGAGATCCACCAGTTGGGTCTTCTAAGCTCTGTTCCCACATAGAATGCAGGAATATCACAAGTGATTGTTCTCCAAGAAAATCCATGAATGAAGAAGATGAACAGCTGCACCCAACGTCTAATTAATTTAAAATGGAAGAAATTCTTCCGTTTTCTTCTTGGAATAAGCTTCCAAGAAAAGTACAAGAAATATATTAAAGATAAGAATGTTCCATGAGACTACTTTCACATTGTTACAAAAGCCGAACACAACTCAAAGAAAGCTGCAGACACACAGAGTCTCGTTCTGTTGATATTTTATGATTTAAATGCCCTCCCAGCATCTAGGTAAAGGTTCATGAGAAGTACAGGTACACGTCTAGACTGCCACTCCACCCATACTCTATTTCTAAAGAGGAACTTTTCTGTATATATTGTGCAAATGCTGTAAATATGCAATCTGTTTTTTCACAACAATGAAGTTTGTTTTATTTAACCTGGTTTCATGACGTGTGGTTTTTTTTTTACATGTTCATTCAGTATACCCATCTATCTATCTATTCCACATTTTGTTATGTTTCTGACTCTTCATAAAATGGACTCAGTTCATTTTTTTCTGATCAGTCCACACACAATACTACATGATGGTGAAGCAACAGCAGGTTTTTGTTGTAGTGTTTCATTAATTTATTAAAAATGAAAGACTACGCATAATTTAACTTGAAAGGGTCTTAAAACTTCGCACAGTTGCAGTCAGAGCTTCTTCTATTATGTCCTGAGAACACGTCATCAGGTTGTCCCCACAGTCAGTCACCTGCACCTACATGCATGCCCATTATCTATGAGTCCGTGATCCAGTAGCATGGCTGAGAGGCCAAGATGTGACAGTGCTACAAACAAGTGGGAAGCAATGATTCAACATGACACCCTTTGGTCTCAGAATAGTTTGACCCTGACAGAATAGTTTAAGCCCTTAAACATTGGGACAAAGGTGAACTTTGCAGCTCTTCACTGTGGTCTGTTGAGGACCAGTTTCAGCCGTGATATCCATCCTAGTCTTTCCTTTTACACCTTTCATTACATTTTAATGGTTTTGGTTACTGCTGTGCAGCAGAGATATGGTTGTTCCATAGATGGTCCATAGACAGATAAGACTGTGCACTTGGCAAGCACTGTGTACGTCTGTGGGACAATCAAGAAGCTGAGCAAACAGAGAGAAGTGATTTTGGCTCCGTTTCTTAATGCGTCCACGGTGAAGTTGACTTGAGTCAAGACGTTGGACAAAATGATTAACCCTCCGGCAGCACAACACACTAATTTAACAAGGGGCCAGCAGGTCAGTTGCAGAGGGTCAAATCAAAATGACAAAAGCGGTTGGGAACGAGTCCTTTTTACGTCTTTCACAGTAACAGGGATTTGAGTTGAAAGGTTGCCAGTGGAAACCAGATGCAACACACGGTGTGATTCTTTGTCAAGCTCCCGCCCTCTGGTGTTAACCAAGCAGACTCTGAGTCTGATAAAGACCAACAAAAACCACACAGTGCTAAAAATGTGTGGCATCAAGATCGACTTTCTTTGTAGATTGTTTTAAACCAACCAGTAAGTGGGGTGAACACCAAAACACTAATCTTTAATCCATACAACTTTATTGTGAGGTGAGTATTAACACGCACTGTATTTTAGAGTGTCACACATTATGAAAACCTTTTTATTATTTTATAAATCTTAATTAGTAACAAGATTTTTCAAGGAAAGATCCAGGACAAGGTTTCCTCATGCAACATTTATTAAAATGTAAAAATATTCACATATGACCAACTAACACTGAGAACACTGAGTACGGATCTTGAATCTGGAAGATCGGAATAGTCAAAAAATACAAAACAAAAGCCTCTACATTTAAAAGTAACACAATGTTCTTTATCTCAACAATATCTGAAGCTATTATTTATTTACATGATACTGCAATTAGTTGAAAACACATATCTCATGTTTTGCTTGTACAGAAATGGTCTGGTGTGAAATGTTGGTTCTTATTCCTATAAAACAAATGAAATCAAAATATTTTTGAATTCACATTAATTTAAAAGTAAGATGAACCTTCTTTAATGCTGCTTCATTACAAACTTTTTTATACTATTTCAAAGTAGAAAAGTGTCAAAGTAAAACAAACTAGAATCCCAGCAGTTTCCTGGTTACAAATCCAGCAGACATTGAACAATAGCTATTGTTATTTGAACTATTTGAAGTGATGTTTGTGTCCACCTGACTCTTTCACCTGAATCTAATCCAGCTCCCCCTCTCCCTCTCTTTTAGCCATGTGTTTGGTCTCCACCAATGTCTGAGGGAACTAGAGCTGCAAAATGCTTTATCGTGTTCACCAGCTCTGAATGTGTCTGTTTGCTTGTTTGCTCACGTTACCTTTACACATTTTATCCATAGTTTTTATAAAAAATATTGATTGCGACAGCTTTAAAGGGGCTATTTGTGAGTTTTCGCACCACTTCTGGAGGTTTATTGCCAGGAACATGTGAAGATGACTGTCTGTTGGAAAGAGCCTCAGCCCTTGTTGCATTTTCAAAATGAGCATTCATAATACGTCCTTCAGGGCAAAGAGATGGTTACGGTGAGTCACCATCAGAAAATGGACAAGAAAGCAGGTTGATTCCCAAAAATTCTCACAGTTTATTGGGACAGACACTACAAAATCACCCTGAAACAAGATATTTTACTCATTTAAATGATGTGAGGAAAAAGTCCAAAGCCTTGACTTTCTCCACAGAGTGAAGCACTAATGAATGCATTGATTCTGTGTAAGCTCAGAGGATGTGCCCTGCGTGTGTGTGTGCTGTCTCACATGTGGTAGGATCCACCTGCCGTCATGTACACTCTCTGCAAAAAGACAGACAGGTTGGGAGATCGTACATGCTTCATTGTGCTGCAGCCCAGCAACCTCCAGTTCAGACTGTTAGTTCAAGCAGATGGTGTTCTGTCTGCACAGAGACACGGGTTAAAACTTCTAAAAAGACAGCACAGAAACACAGCACAGTGAAATGTGGTTATGCAATACACAGAGTGGCAGAGTGAGGAAAGGTTATAGAGCTACTCCATCTAGAGGATACCACAAAGAAAGTTTGCCTGGTGGACACATGGAGAGGCTGCCATTCACAGGGAGCTTCAGCCTGGGTAAAAGACAAGACAGGGGTGAAACATACTTTACGTTCTACTGTACAGGAGTCCTGGAAGAGAACAGAGGGCTTTGTAAGAATGTATTTTTGACTTTGATTGACTGCATATCAGAAGATTAACACCATCTTTTGGTTTTGTGGGTTCATACCCTCACTTTTTTCTGTAGAATTAACGACACACAGATAGGCTTTCAGTTTTCCTGACTTTATCTCCATTGGCTCCAGTGAAATTACATCAATCTTAACACTTCATCGTACAACAATGTGCCTTCAACTGCCCACAATTCATATCAGTGCCGATGTGCGCAAAGGCAGATCCACCATAGTTAGTTTGACAGACCTGCACAGAGCTGACCTCAACCTCAGCCAACTTGTTTGGGTTGAACTGGACAAGGCTGAGAGCTTGAAGGAATTTGTCCAGGGGAGAACAGCTGCTGTCACCGGGTGGTTGACTCTCTGAGGCTGCTTCCTCAACATGGGCCTTGACTTTTGGTTGGAGCTGAGGGCGGGAAGTGTGCTTTCTAACCTGTTACTTCTGAAGTCTTGCAGAAAAGTTTATAGTTTATAAGAAAATAGGACTTAGCAAAAAAGTGTTCAGGCTAACAACTTCATCAACAACTTCATCTTCTTCATTTCTGTTCAAGACTGCAGTTGTCAAGCTTTAGAACAGAGCTACGCTTCCACCATGAAAGAAACAGGTGCTATGAACAAAAGTGTTTCTAAAGTGAGTCCCAGAGCCTTTAATCTTCTTATCTCAGGTACATTCATACATTCATACCCTGCTTTACCTTTTCCCAACAACACCAACACAGCTGTCTCATCATGTTTAAAGCTCAGCTCAGTCCAGCACCATGTCCTGGACCACATCAATTGAACCTGCACTAAAAAAGACTCTTGGTCATGTTACATTGAGTAATACATGCCCAGCATGAGTGCATTGATGTCTCTGCCAGAGCCAACCAAGCACTCAATCCCTCTGCCCTAAACAGTTGCCGTGGTAACATTTTCCTCCGGGTTATTGGCGGCAGCTGGCGTCCCTGTTGGGCACCCGTTGACAGGAGTGTGCGGCGTCACTTTCGCCAGTCTGTGCTCTTTGCTGGGGTTGCAGCTGTGGACACAGAACTGGCAGGAAGAGCAGGCCAAGTTGCAGCACGGTAGAAACCGACAGATGCTGACACGCCACAGGAGCCACCCAGGCGACCAGCAGCACCAGCAGACTACCATGCCACCCGCCACCACGGCCAGGGCGATGTAGAGAGCCAACAGGGACAGGGAGGTGGGAGAGTCTGGGGAAAAGATAGGGGAGATCCTTTATTCACAGGGCAGCCATGCTTTATTATGTAATAATAATAAATGTTCACATTTCACCAAGCAGATTTTGTTATGTTTAGACTGTGTGCTGACACCACATGCTGCAAAAGGCTGGTCCAATGGTTCAGCTGTGGTGATAAAATACAGTATAGTGTAAACTTCACTAATGATCAGAACATGAGAATGATCCAAAAGGTCAAATCATCACGAAGTGTGAAAAAACAACACCCACAGGAAGTGAAACTACAATGGAATTCATTCACAAAAATAGAATACATATAATCTCATACAGGCTTCACACACTCTTGAGTAAAACATCTAAATACCATAATCTTATCAGTTTATCTAATTTGGGTTGGTTTAGGGTCCCTGATGTGAAAGAATACAGGGACCACTTGAATAGATAGTGAAAATCATAGAGTTATACTACAACTGTAGAATTCATAAATGAAGACACAGCACTTTTACCAACATTCCTACAGCACCAAATAGATCTCCCTGTGTTGTTTTTCCCCCAGTTCAGAACAAGCACCAGTATCAGTATCAGTCAACTCGTGAGGGATCCCGGTCCAAGTCCATCAAAACCCTTTCTTCTAGCACATCTAAAGCTGCTCTGGGGGTCTAATTTAAAGCAAGCTGTGGCATAAAAAAACCTCCCATATTATTATGCATGGAGCCCACCAAGGCTGTTTACGGCTCAGGGTGAATAGAAATGGATGCTAACTGATGAACAGTTGCCAAAACACACAGCAGACACATTTCTCCCTCTCACTCTCAGTTGAACAGTCAGAACAGAAGAAAAGCTGTTTTCAGACTCGGCTGGGGCTTGAATGGGATAAGAAGCTGATGGCCAGTTCAGACGGTCTCTGTTTGCACCTCTGACGCTGGAATAAAGATGGATCACCCAAAGGGCTGCCCTTTGTTGAGAGAATCCATCAAGTCTTTCGCTGAAATGAACAACTCAATGGCCAGTTCCATTAACTTTATGCCCAGTCATCAGGACACTTTGCATTCAAATGAGCTTTTGGTTATTTTGGACTGCTTGTGACTCAGTCTGGCCTAGAGAGGGAAGTTTTCCTGCTGGGTGAAATAATGAAGATTTAATAGATTGCACTCACCTGTGACTGACTCATGGCTGGGAGTGCTGTCTGGCACACCACAGTTCATGTGTGTAGCATGTGGCACAGTTGGTGGATTCACAAAAGGTGATGGTGGGGTAACTATCGGGGGGAGGGGTTCAGGAGGTAAAAGCTGACCTGCTGATGACGGACAGATTTGGGTCAATTGTGTGCTGACTGCGAGATGTGGAGTTGTTATATCTATAGGTAATGAAGTCGGGGGGGGGAATCCTCCAACTCATCACCTGACTGACCTTTGCAGCCCGTGGTCAGGTTTTCTTCCAGGTCACTTCCATCCCCACAGTTGTCAATGCCTTTATCATCACACACCAGACTGAGAGGAATACACTTCCCATTTCTGCAGGTGAAGTAAGGCTCACTATTGCACTCTGATTGGTTAAAACCTGTAAAGAAAGTGAAAATCAAGGACTTTAACTGGAGGTGCAGGTGATGGAGCAATGGTTTCTTTGAAGAGTTATCTTCTTCTAACCTTACCCAGTCTGAAGGAGGTAAAATCCCCCACAAAATCAACCCTGGGCTGAGTCCCCCGGGTCACCAGCCTCAGGGTCAGGTAGTTTCCTGTGGACAGCACTGGCCGGGGTGGGCTCTTCCCACAGAGAGGAGGCCCCAGGGGCGGTGAGCTCCTGTCCCACCCATCATAGAACTGAACGTATGAACCAGCATGACATGGATCGCCTGGGCTTTCACCAGTGGTGGGCTCCAGTCTTGGGTTGAGGGGGGCTGAGTCACGAGGGGACTCGGGGAAGAGAGGAGCCGGGCTCAGAGGGGCCACTCGCAGCAAACTGTAGACCAGGAAGAAACGGAAGTGAAACTGTACTTTGTCTTTTGGAGAGCTGGCCTGCATGGTGAGGTGACAGTCCGTCCCCATGGTCACAAAATAGTACTTCTTGGATTCCTGGTGTGAGTTGACGATCATGCCGTCACCCCGGATCATCTGACCGCAGAAGTCCACCACATTCACTGACAGGGACGAGATACCAAAGACAGCATCCTCGGTATTGGCTTTTTTTTTTCTTTCTTTCTTTTTTTCAACATCTAACCCTAACCCTATCTCACTTTAAAGAGGTAACTGCCTTGTCTCTTTTGCAGTCTTATTTTTGGTGCAGATCATACAACAATAGACATAAAAAAAAAAAGAAAAAGAAACTGTGCCAACGTTGAAATGACATCGTCACAACACAAAAGAAAAAGTTGGATAAAATCTAAATCTTACATGTAATTTTCTACACATACACAGGTTAATGGCACATACAAAGGAGCTTTAAATTCTGACCAATGCTACAGCACCAAAAAAAGGATACACTCAGTGAGCTACTGTCATCTGATCTCTGCTCTATCACATCACTTCTGCTAATTTACCAGCTGCACTCATACTGCCAGGCCACTGTTCCACCACATCCCAATGATGAGTTCCAATGTATCCAGGTCTGAGACCAAACTTGACTGAAATCATTGTCTAATTCATAATACAACTCTGAGATATACTGAGCATATACAGGCTTACACACTACAGAGAAACCTGCATGTGAGCTCTGAGGTTTCCATAATTACAGTTTCTTCAAACATTTTCAGTCATTTTGACAAGCTGTTGGAGAATCATTTTTCTCCCCGTAAACCTTCTCCTGTGAAGAACTGGTGAACTGTCCAGGGTGTACTAGCTCACATTAGTTCCTCTCCTCTCTCTCCCTGTCCTCATCCTGCAGGTGGTGACTCATCGCCATCCCATGTTCCTGCAACACCTGCTGGTCCCATATTTCATGAATTCTGCACTACAGCTCAACTCCATGAACTCCATGCAGCAACATGTTCCTGCCTACACCCCCCCCCTCCAATGCCTGTCTCACTCTCTCTCTCTCTCTCTCTCTCCCACTCTCAACCCAACCGGTCGAGGCAGATGACCACCCCCCCTGAGCCTGGTTCTGCTCGAGGTTTCTGCCTCTTAAAGGAAGTTTTTCCTTGCCACTGTTGCCAAGTGCTTGCTCATCGGGGGATCTGTTGGGTCTCTTTAAATAAATTTATAAAGAGTTTGGTCTAGACCTGCTCTATATGTAAAGTGCCTTGATGTAACTTTGTTATGATTTGGCGCTATACAAATAAATCTGATTTGATTTGATTTGATTGGCCGAGGGCGGGGTCACCCTTGACAGCTCACCAGTCCATCACAGGGTCAACACACAGAGGCAGACACAAACAACCACTCACACTCATACTCAGACCTAGAGACATTTTAGAGTCACCAGTTAACCCAAACATGATGTCTATGGAGGAAACCCACACAAGCACAGGGAGAAGATGTAAACTCCGCACTGAAAGGCTCCAGACCCAGGAATTGAATCAGCAGCGCTATGTCACTGTGCTGCCTGGCTGTATTATTTCAGAATAAAAGCAAAACAATTGAATCTTCATTTCTACGTAATCAAGTTCTTTGACTTGATTTGAAAGTTATAAAGTGGTAACAGCATTTTTACTTATCCTCTTATGTAATTTTTCTTTTTGGCCGATAAATATGTGACAGTAAACTGTTTGTATATTTATAAACCTGTTTTGATTTCAAAAGAGCAAAAGGTAAAAAACAAGCATTCACGATAAGAAAACTGTGTAAAAAAAAAAGAAAAAAAAAAAGATCTAGAAGTTGTGCTGATAGTGGACAGAAATAAGTGATGAAATAAAAGGAATTCAAATTTTTCTAAAGGGGAAAAATGTTGTGATAGTTTCTGATAAACAGTTGGGCAGATCTGGATTTAGTACCCCACACACAGTCCCCCACTAACCCCCTCAACCCCGCTCCTGCCTCTGGGCTCCCAGCCAAATAATGAGAAAATTTACAACCGCCCCTGGAGTTTATTAGCCCTGTTACCCTGGGAGACCACCAGATCCTCCTGCACTGACCTCCAGGAATGTCCCGAAGGCCAGGAGCCCCTGTTAGTGGGAAGCTGCTTGCCCTCGCTTCACCACACAGGCAAATACAAAACCTCTGAAACTAAGTTGAAAACAAAACGACCCAAAGACGCCGAGTCCCCAAAAAGCATTTTTACAGGCTGACAATTCAGCTCTTCAAACACCGTGAGTGACAGAGTTGAAATGTGACTATAACGGGGTCACTTCCATTATACGACAGACCATTTATACCACAATATTTATATAATCATTTTAAATGCTTAAAGGTGTCATCATATTGATGCAACAAATAAGAACATTTCGGCTCTAACAAAATCAGTTTGACTCACTTATATTCATATTGACTGAACCTATGTATAATTTATGATTAAGTCTTGATCAGTTATGGGATCATCTGACTCTTTGAACTGCCTCTACAGATCAATCCATTGTTTAAGGCGTCCTGTGGCTTCTGATAATACAAGATATATGAATAGGTTCTTGAAAGTTGCCCAACTTTTTTGATTGATGTCCTACATTTTTGTTAAATGCAGTGATGCTGAGAAGACTCAAATTACATTGTAAATGCATTAACAATGCTAAATTCTCTACAGTCCTTAATACAAGCATAACTGTGTCACTGTATATTTAAGAATTTCAGCAAGGTATACTGAGAGTGGAAGCCAATGAGATCACACTGTAGAAGCATACATCACTCTCAGCTGTAAACACAATGTTCCTTCAATCTGAACATGCTGGTCACTTCATCACTTCAATAACCATCAATAGAAATCATTATGAGAGTCAAACCAAATACTTCCACTTTCAGTGATCATTTCATGATACCCAACACTTTATATGTTTTAAAAAAATATTTAAATTTTTTGGACATTAATGAAAAGCAGTGTGCTCTGACTGAAGCTCTCACACTGTGACTGGTGTGTGGCCAGTATATACAGACAGTTTTAGTGTTCTCCGACTACAGCTGCTGTAGTCTGTAGACTGACATCAGCGTAAACAGAGACTTCTAAACGATACCATGGTTCCTCCTCACTCAGCGCACTGTCCTCCTCCTCCTACTCCTGCTCCTGCCAATGAATGTGTGCGAGTCTTACCGGTCTCGATGGCCGAGCTGTGGAGGGTCATACAGCCGAGCAGGAGGAGCAGCCGGAGCGGACGCGGCCAGCAGCTCTCCACCTCCCGCCCCATGATCCAACCGGAGGAGCGCACAGAGCGGCAGCAGTGTGGTGCTGTGTTATTAAATGTGGTGTGGCGCTCAGCCCGTCACATCTGATCTCAGAGGGGGTGAGGAAGCTGCAGCTGCATTCAGGGACAACAGGAGGGATCAGGGTTGAGGCTGAGGCCGCTCCGCTCTTCATCATAAATAACCTCTGGCTGAACCTTCTCTCTGCCCCCTCCGCTCACGTGTCCTGTCATCTCCATGCCAACACCCATCCAATCATTTGTCATGGATAGTTACTATTTAAAATCAGGCCTGGAAACTTCACAATTGTTTCATTTATATTAAAGGTCCACCTAAAGGTTCTGCAAACCACAACTCTGCAACCAGCAGTTTCCTCCGGAGAGATGTAGAGCAGAAATTATGTCCACCAGTATGTGGTGGTCTGCATGTGCCTGCATGTCTCTGGGTGTGATCAACAATCTCAGAAAGTGGGATGTTCACATGTTTGAATTTGTCTTTCTTCACACAGGCACTTCCACACCAGCTGACTACTTTCAGGATGTCCACCAGTGAAGGAACCATGTTTTCTTCTGAAAATGTCCCCAAACAAAAAGAGATGAGACCAGAACACTTGCCAGCTCGCTGTGGGGAGCACTAAGCCAAAACATGGTTTGCTCGTGATCATTTCATCACAACTTTCTCTGTCAGACTCAGTCAGATCCTGTCCAGCCAGTGGACTACCAAAACACTGAGAAATTCCAAGGTTGGGTTCCTTTCCCAGTCTGACATTGGAGCCAGTGCTGATCCTACTGAGCTGGAGAACCCTATAAGCTGCTAAAGGGTTGGTACATGTTTGTTCTCAGTAGTGATATCTCCATAGTAACATGCTGTTAGAATCATAATCAGATACGATATGCAGAGCTCACTGATGGGACCATGAATGTTGACTTCTTCTTTGTTTGTGCGTCAGTCTGCCGGAGCAACCAGCAGAGACACCTTTAACTCACAAAATTTTTGAGATATAGCTTTCAAATTTTTATACAAAATATCAAATCAAATCAAATCAAATCAAATCAGATTTATTTGTATAGCGCCAAATCATAACAAAGTTACATCAAGGCACTTTACATATAGAGCAGGTCTAGACCAAACTCTTTCTAAATTTATTTAAAGAGACCCAACAGATCCCCCGATGAGCAAGCACTTGGCAACAGTGGCAAGGAAAAACTTCCTTTAAGAGGCAGAAACCTCAAGCAGAACCAGGCTCAGGGGGGGCGGCCATCTGCCTCGACTGGTTGGGTTGAGAGTGGGAGAGAGAGAGAGAGAGAGAGTGAGACAGGCATTGGAGGGGGGGGGGGGGGGGGGGGGGGGGGGGTATAGACAGGAAATGTTGCTGCATGAAGTTCATGGAGTTGAGCTGTAGTGCAGAATTCATGAAATATGGGACCAGCAGGTGTTGCAGGAACATGGGATGGCGGGTTAGGGTTAGGGCAGAGTCACCACCTGCAGGATGAGGACAGGGAGAGAGAGGAGAGGAACTGGGAGAGACAGACACTTTGGCAGAACATGGTTAGTAAATGCAGTATAATTGCAGGATGGAGGGAGAGAGAAAGAGGGAGAGGGGGAGAGAGGGTGACAGAGAGAGAGAGAGAGAGAGAGAGAGAGAGAGAGAGAGAGAGAGAAGCTCAGTCCTTCCCCAGCAGCCTAGGCCTATAGCAGCATAGCTAAAGAGTAGAGGACTTTAACTTTTTAACTATAAGCTCTGTCATACAGGAAAGTTTTAAGCCTGGTCTTGAAAATTACTAAAGAGTCCGCCCCCCGGACCGATACTGGAAGTTGGTTCCATAGAAGAGAAGCCTGATAACTGAACGATCTGCCTCCAGATTTACTCTTGGAGACTCTAGGAACCACAAGTAAACCTCCATCTAGAGAACGGAGTGGCCTGCTAGGACAGTAAGGAACTATGAGCTCTCTGAGATATGATGGAGCTTGGCCATTAAGAGCTTTATACGTTAAAAGAAGGATTTTGAATTCTACTCTATATTTTACTGGCAGCCAATGAAGAGCAGCTAACACAGGAGAGATATGATCTCTTTTTCTAGTTCCTGTTAATATTCGTGCAGCAGCGTTCTGAATTAATTGAAGGCCTTTTATCAAATATGAATTGATCAGCCGAACATTTGCCTTCGGTAAGGTAATCTTTAACCTTTGTTGCTTTCCAGTGTGCTGAAATGAAGAAAATAATGTGAAATGTAGAGCTGTAATGAACTTTATCTTCAGCCAACAATCTGAGAGCTGTAATAAAGGTAAACTTAAGTTCAAAATCCAAAGTTACATTATGGCCATGCAGTTTCAAACAAGTGATCTTCCTACATAGATCTCAACTTAGTGATGCACAATTCCTGATCAGTTAGATCAGATTAGATTAGATTGGATGCCTAAAATCTAACAGTTTGTTACTGTAGCACAAATATAACTATAAACACCCCCAGCACACACACAAAAATCAACTGTTATATCAGAGACAGGATGTTTTCCTGTCATCAAAGTGTCATTTTGATATGAACAGCTAAAAACGTCTGAAATGTCTACAGCTTTAACTTAACTTTGCTGACCCCTGGTGGTTTAATTGGAGCAAAGAAAAAAACTGATTTGAACTGGTTGTTGTTCATCAAACTCCTAAATGAGGCTGCAGTGAGGCAGAGAACATGATCCTGCTGGAAGAGAACACTGACATCAGGGAATACTGCAGGACATGTCCGAAGCATTACACTCCACCAGCTAGTTTTCTTCCCACAATGCATTCTGGTACCATTTTTTTGTTTCAACACAATTTTTGAGACTAAATGCTGGCGGACAGACCCCACCCACTAATAGGAATCCATGGTAGCCAGGTATATTCCACCCACTGAAAAGGTATCCATGGTAACAAGGTGCAACATACTCATTGACAAGTATCCGTGGTAACAACATGTATCCCCAACACTGTTAGATGCCATAGTACGATGGAAATTTAAAACGGTACTTCCTTTACAAGTATTTAAATTTTGAGGTTTAACAAAGTTATTCAGGCCAGTTTGAAACTGTTTATTTATTTATTTTTTATCTTAGAAAAGGTGGAATTTTAAAACAAAAGCAAAATCAAAGGTGAAGAACATTTAAAAAGATACAGATCATTCAAAGGCAAATCAGCTTCAAAAGGATATTCACAGAAAGTAATTACATCAATTATTGCTGGTACCATAGAGGAGGTAAACCATGTGCTGCCAAGTGTTGGTGGCTAACCAATGCATCATTTATCTAAACACTGGCCTGTGCAGACCTGTGTTAAAATCTCCACTGTTTAATCAATTACTGAAAAGAAACACCTACCATCATATTATTCATTCATTAATTCATCTTCAACCGCTTATCCGTTTCCGGGTCACGGGGCACCATCATATTAACTGAACACATAAAAAGGGTATGAAGTGGACTGAAAGGTGTCAACAACAACTGAAATCAGCAGCAGTTACTATGTTATTAGCGCAACCCATTAAAAAAAGTAAGCTAGTGTTTTTGTTTATTGCAGCTTTTTTGCATCATGTTTCTCCTAATGTGGCAGATGAACCAGCTTGGCCACAGTAGAGTGTCTTACCACATCATAATTTGGTATATTTTAAATCACATTGGGCAGGTGTTGAGATGATAGTCTGCACAACTCCTAGTCCTGTGATTGAATGAAGAAAATGAGAGCACGTCAGGAGTGAACATTACAAATACACTACAAAATAAAGGTTGATCGCTATGGACATTGGAGTCTTTAAGCTTTCCTACTTTAAATTTAATGAGGCAGTTTTATATCCAGTATGGTTTAAAAGGTTTATCTGCAAAGAGTCATTAGTCAAAATAAAAACTGTATCAAACAGCAAAGGATCCTTGAACAAAAATAAATTCATTCATAAAAAATTAAATAAAATAAAATTTGAAATATGGAAAATAATAACCTGACCCATTTTGATACAAGTTGTTCTTTTGTCTGGTCCAGTCTCTCAAGATAACTATCTAATATTTTATAATAACACAAAGTGACATTACATTTACAAAGGGAGCATCAGGTCTGTGTTAATGTGACAGAGGAGAGCAGTGTATCTTTGCTGAATCTTATTATAGCAGCACTCTTTACACATTACAGACAGTAGTGTGGTGTCTTTCAATGACGCTCCATGTTCACTGAAGCTTCACTTTAGGACGCATCTGTCAGCGTGGTCAGTGATAACACTTATCTAACAGTCCGGAAGAAACGGATAGTACAATATTGTATGGCAATATTTGTGTGTCTATTGTATATTGTTTTGTATCTCACTCTAACAGGAGCCATAAACAGATTTGGCAAGTCAAGTATTAAAATGGAAAGTGAAAATCAAACACTGCTTCACTGTCAAGGATCACAGGCCAAGTAGTTCAAATTCAGAAATGATTACAAGATGGAAAAAAATATGTGAAGCTCCAAAAGTCCCAGTACTGTCCAGGTACTGCTGTCATTTCATGCAGTAAACTGACACTGAGTCTAACATCTGTCAGGAGGCAACACTGTTTCGCAGTGCAGCCTTGGAAGCTAAAGCTGTGAGTTGCTAATTGATGACAGAAAAGTCTTGTTGGTTGATTAGCAAGTACGTTAACACTGATGTAGTTGCTAACAGGAGCTAATTAGCTCAACTTCACTGCAGCAGCTTAGCATGTTAACTTGAAAGAAGCAGAAGTGATATCAATGAATAAAAAGATCCCTTATAGAATAAAATAAAATGCTTATGACACAAATGATGACAAGAACAATAAGAACAATGACTGGAGTTTCAATAATTTCTTCCAACTATTTTATAAAACATTGGTTATTCATATGATTGATCAATTATTTATTTTGAATTCATTTATCTTTTATCTTATCTCTATTATTATTTTCAGGTATTTCTTATGTGTGTGTGTTTATACACACACACACATACATATATATATATATATATATATATATATATATATATATACATACATATATACATATATACACATATATATATATATATATATATATATATGGACACACACATATATTCTGAAAACATTGAGCTTCCATAGGTTGCACTGTGGTGGAATGGGTGTCTAACTGTTGAACCAGTGACTTATTTAGTCATCACTACTTGTCATTGCTGTAATCTTGTCAGAGCTGAATCGTAGCAGTTAAGGCTGGAGCATTACATTGCTCTGCTGATAATTAAACACTATGGACCAAACACCCCGGATAAGCCATAGTTGCTAACGATGCAACATTAATACAATAGTCAGTAATACTGTCACTATTCATTCATAATTTTTTTTGTCTAAAAAGCTGCTTCAAAGAATTCTGTTCTCTAACAGAAAAAGACATCTAATGGAAGCTTGGTATATTTGGTAGTTAAAATGATTTTGGCCTGGAAACACTCAGATACTGCATATCAGCAACGAAAATATCTCTGAAGACATACTCCTTAATGTTGTTGTCAAATTCTGGGAGTGTGTTCCAAAAATTGAAAGAGAAAAAACTAATGTAGCTTATTGTATGTCACCCTGAGTTTTAGTTCTGGCTGTCTGACCACAGAGAAGTGAGCTGTCAACTGGCACAGCATTTGGCCAAAAGAGAAAGAATTGACATTATCTATGATAAGTGGATTCCTCTGGATGACATAGTGCGGAAGGAATGGGGGGGGGGGGGGGGGGGGGGGGGGGGGCTGGTAGTGCTTGCTGGTGACTGCTTTTCACTCCCCTTCAATGTGTTCAGTTTGAACTGAGAATGGTGCATCTCTAAATCAGTGCAGTCTTCTTTCCAGTGCATCTTATTGAACACTGAAGTGTGGCGTCAGAGAGACTGTCAATGAATGCCATTGATGATATGATTGTGCAGAAGCTCCTGTTCATGGTTGTGCAGGGTGGGGGGATTCAGCTCTTCTTCACGGAGCCTTGCATTCTTCCTGATCTCCTCCAGGGAGTACTCCTGCATCAGGCTGCCGTTCTCAAATACAGTCACCAGCAAGTCCTGAAGATGAAATCATCCCGAACAGGAGGAGGATGGTTAGGGATAAAGTAGTAAAACACAGAGAAGGAAATATAGATCTTTAAAAGATATGACTGATTTAGCCTATGTTTGGTGTACCATGTTTTGTGATTATGCATAACCTTCGGCAAATCACCTGACATCTCTGCACTTTTATATTTAAAACATAATCCAGTCAATACTACCTGAAGGGAAGTATCAACAGGCAGGAAAAATCACCTGAAAGATGCTATCTGGTTGCATTATGAAGAATCAGTTTTGTCTTTAACCCATGTGTGATTTTCTAACACTTTCTAACACTTCTGAATCCAACTATTTTCACAAAACATCTAATTCTAACCGCAAAATCATCCGCAACACAATTTTAATCTGAGCTCATGTTCCCTCAGTAGTTGTTGCTCTTGTTCGTCTTCCTCATCTCATATTTACCTCAACCTCAGATGGCTGATGTCACAGTGCGTTGACTTGACACGATACAGACTTGATTGTATATCGTTCATATTATATCAGTACATTACAGTACACACAAAAAAAAAAAAAACATTGTAAAGACAGTTGGCCACTTTAGAAGCCAACTGTAACCACAACAGAAACTTTATTTCTCTGACTGGGTGGAAATGTGATCTTGTTAAAATGTAGAAGATGACTGGATGACAGGTAAAACAGGGAGCATGATCTGAACTGAGAAATGTGTATTCGAGAAAAAAACTACTTCATGGAACCCCATCAAATAATTAATTGTCATACTAAAATGAACAGTGTGTAGTGTAAAACACAGCTGGGGCTGACCTCCTCAGGTTTGCCTGCTCCTCTCTCCACAGTTTCTAGGAAGCCGTCAGAGTTTCTCCTGAGAGATAACCGACCCCTCTTTGATCGCTTGGATGGGTCGGTCACTGGCTGCTTGTACACATCCATCTGGGGAGGAGACATGAAGTTAGTTTAGACACAACTGTTTAAATATCCCTCTTGCACTCTTCTACTTCATCAACCCAATACTCAAATCTATCCAGACTTTTTGTCAGATAATTTTGCAGTCAACTGCGCCTAGAAAAACATATAAGTGACATAGTTTGTTCCTGTTTACATGAAAACCAGGTTCTGCGTAGTCCCCTCTCCTGTTCCTACTGTCCACTAACAGATCCACTCCTGTCACCCATCTAATGAAGGTGATGGGGGATCAAATGCTCTGTGTTTCAGAATTTCCCTGAAGCTGATATAAGACCTTAGCATTAAGTGAAAAACAAATGTTACATTTAGCCATCAGCCTGATGTTTATTCAAAGTGAGTTATAATGAGGGATATTGGTAACGCTTCAGTGCAGTGGAATACCTCGTTTTAAGTATTAAGCACTTCATCTATTAAATAAATGCATTAGATAATATGTGCAAGTTAAGACATGCATTAGAGATAAATAAATTAGAGATCCGCTAGTTAAAGACAGGGAGGGACATTCCTACTCTGATAGGAACTTGATAGGAACCAGGAGGGTCCTAAATAAAAAGCTGTGGACTTGCAGAATGAGCCAGTTTCAAATTTCTTTGTCACTTACACAACCATACAAAGTACAATGTGCAGTTAAATGTTGTGTGTGTGAAACTGATTAAAAAAAAACAAAAAACAAAATGCTAGTTAATAACAATAAACAGACAGGGATAAATGGGGAAATAGAGAAATAGAATGCCAATAAAATAGAAATAACATTTAAAGGAAATTATAGTAGGGAATGTTGAAATGAATAATGAATAGAATTTCAGTATACATATAAATGTTAATGGCAGTCCAAAAATATGCACCATATTTCTTAATTTTTCACATAGTGCACTATGTAAGTTCTCTACACATCTGCTGTGAATCAGACATGGAGGTGCAGACTGGGGACATGTGGAGGAGTTAGTCATTGTCCTTATGAGCAGGTAGACTGAGAGAATAAGCTCATCTTCACCCTCTCTCTTTTGGACCTAACGCATACATGTGTTCAAGTGTGATGAGTCAACATGACCCCCTTCAATGTGAATCTGCAGCCTGTTATAAGGCACCATGATGACTGCTTATATGGACATATTAACCAAACTGAACCCCTCCTGAAATCACCAGTGTGGAAATACTCATACCCCCCCTCACAAGGTTATGTCCACAATGTTTGCATTGACAGCAAGAAGACTATAGTTTGTAAGCCTTGTTCGGTGTGTGTAGAAGTGTCCACAGGAAACACAACAAATAGTAGACTTAACCATGAAATAATATGTTAATACCGTCAGCTGTTTTTACTCATTTAGTGCTAAACTGCCACACAATTTAGCTCACGTTAAACAATAACTAAAGGGAGAATTGTGTACAGGGATGTGATCTTATTTGGTGGTGGAAAGCTCTTTAAAGATTTAAGCACTGCACTACAACCATGTTGTGACAAGCAAGTCACATTTTACTACATAGCTGTGGTATAATAACTTTCCAGTTTATTGGTGCAAAAAGTACTTGTTACATTATAAGGTTATAAAATTTTTGAAATGACAATAAGGCCATTGTGTGGTAAATTCCAAAGAACTGATGGAGATTATATCACTCATGACACCATGCAGACCATCTTGCTAAACGACAATAAAAAAAAAAAAAGTTTTAATGACTTATTGTAGCACAGCAGCATAGTGGTTAGCCCTTCTGGGGCTGTTCTCTCTGTTTGCATGTTCTCCCTGAGTCTGCATGGGTTTTCTCCAGGTACTCTGGCTTCCTCCCACCGTCCACCTAATTGGTGAGTCTATATTTCCTGTAGATCTGAGTGAATGTGAGCGGTTGTTCATCTCTGTCTCTGGATGCTGGCAACCTGTCCAATGTGTGACCTGCGCTTGCCCAACGTGAGCTGTGATTTGCTCCAGCACCCCCGCGGCCCGGAAAAGAGGAAGATGAATGAACGAATGACTTATTGTGGCATAAAACCAATTACACTCCACCAGATTAAACTGCTCTTAAAATGACTGTACCGGAAGGACTAAAATAAAATTGAGAATCAAATTGACTCGTATTGTGACTGCCCTACAAGTAACAGATGAAATGCACTGTAATTATTATATACATGATTTCCCTCTGGAAAATAAAATAATTCAGAGCTAACAAAATCCGCATCAAACCAGATCCTTTCACTTACCCCCTTTCCATTTGTCTCCACATAGCTGCATTTGAAAGCACAGCTTAGTGTATCTCTGTTGAGCTTCTGAAGCAGAGCGCTACCGCAGCCAAAGAAAACGTTTTCAGCACTCCAGCCTTCATCACTCAGCTTCTGGAGAATCTTCACAAAGCACACAAATTATTCCAAAAGAAAAAATGAAAAAATTTAAATAAAAGTATTTTGAAGGGAAATCCCCATTGTCCAAAGACATGCATGTTTGCGTTAACTGGAGACTCTAAATTGTGCGTAGTTCTGAGCATGTGTGTGAGTGGTTGTTGGTCTCTGTCTGTCTCTGTGTGTTGGCCCTGCAATGGAGTGGCGACATGTCCAGGGTGTACAGATAACAACAGATAAGCGGTGGAAGATAAATGAATAACTAAACATATGATGCACTGGAATTGCATCTTTGTCTGAGCTACTTCTGCTCAGCTCTTCCACCTGTATTCACCTGTTACTCCAACTGGATGAACATATGTGTTCAAATTAATTATTTCAATCCCGTTAAGGCTATTTTACCATTTTCTTGCAAAGCCGCTGTGAACTTCATTGGCCAGTATATTCAAAGCTTAAGAGGATATCATCAAATTTTTCCAACGTTTGGTGGTTCAAAAATGATCTACAGACAATGTAGCAACAAATTTTTGAATGGAAAAATCCATCATGGCTCTAAACTTCAGAGAATGCTGCCTTGCCTTGCTTGGCCTTGCTGAAAGTGGACACAATAGTATTTCTGCCCAAAGTAAAACAACACACAAAACCAAGTCCTGCCACTTCAGAATTTAAGCTCTTAACATCCAACTTAAAAGGTGAAATTACTTCAACAACCAAACATTTTCTTACCTCATCCACTGAGCTGAGGTCAATGCCATCTCCTTGGATAATTCGCAGGTAGGATGGCAGCACTTTATATCCAAATGAGTTCAGGGAACAACCAAAACACTCCTCTAAAATCTTGATCACCTATGAAAAACACCAGAAATTTGATTGATTTATGCATGTAGGTGTCAGCTGCATATGTTAACTTGGTCCACTAGAGACTGAAGCTCATTTTTTAAAATCCCTCCGACACGTGCACATCCAGTGCTAAATGAGGTAATATGTTATTTTTTCACAAGCTGACTTATAAATCCTTGCTCCTGGTTTCCAAATCATAAACATCTGTGAATTTATGCAGGATGTATCAATGTAAACTGTTACTTGATGAATTTGATGTCGAACTCATTATTCTTCACAACAAAAAAGTAACTTGAATTTGATATTGATAAGTCTTTCACTATTTTACCTGGGTACCTGCTGCTCTCTGCTGGAACCGCCTTTTCTTCCCACAGTTACTATTGCATGATGGAGTTACTTTTTGCTGATTCAACTACATATTATTTATCTGGCAAATAAGCAGCGATGACACATGTGAGAAGTGCCAGTTGCTTTTAGTGATGCAACGCAATCTTTTTTGTATTTCGTCAACAGGAGGTTGTGGTAGAAAAAGGTCATGTCCCATTTGGGATTTGTTTCAGTCTTCTAAAGCCAGACACATCAGCCACATCTACTGCAAGACCTGAAGTTGACCTGTGTTGAGCTTGTGCTATTGGCAGATTGTAATAATTGATATTGATAATGATTGATTTGGTCTAAATGAAAAAAGACATAATGCCAGACAAGCCTCTAGCCTGCCAACATGATTTCCAAATGAAATGGCTACAGAGAACATCCTTGGAGTTAAACTTTCCTGCTAGGTCTAATCTAAATATCTGTGCGCAGTGACTTACCTCAATAACAGTCTCTGCAGGATCTCCAGAGTCTGGCCGGATGACCAGACAGGAGTCCTGACTACGCTCCATGACTCGTTCCTTCAGTTTGTCTCCCCAGATATGTTTACAGGCATTAAAGATGTCGTAGCTGTCGCTGACCACTGAGACTGGCCCTGACGAGAACTGGTCCAGGACTCGTTCAAAAGCCTCCTTCTCCTTGCTCCTTCCCCAGGAGATGATAGTACTGGATGACAGGAAGGAGGTTATTAAAAATATCATATAGATTTTCCAAAAATTAAAAATCCTCATTTCCACATACAGACTCAAAATGCATTCACAAATCACTGAGACAGAAAGTAAACTGGACAAGCTGGACTGTTCTACACAATGTGCATGCAATCGTGATTAAAGAATGAGGTGATATAAGACAGAGACCGACGGGTTATGAAACAATATTCAACATTAAAACCCAAAACAAATTAAGTTGTTGCAAGTACAATCCCCACAGGGTATATTGATTTACATATTTGTGTGTTTGTGAGGGTACATGTGTGTGTGTGTGTGTGTGTGTGTGTGTGTGTGTGTGTGTGTGTGTGTCATACCTGTGCTCTGCTGCTGGAATGGAGAAGCCAGCCATTGGGCAGCCATAATACCGCTGAGCCATCAGCAGCCCAGCTACTGTGTCTGTACTGCAGAAATTGACAAGGTGAGCTGCTCCACCTAGTGCTGCAGACTGGAGAGAGAAAGTGATTATCATCAGTCACTGAGTCCATTTCAGTATCAGTATCTTTCTTCAGAGTTACCACCATTCAGTCATTCAGATGTCACTTTCAGACACTAGTGAGACAACCTCCAATATTAAAAGTATGTGTCAACCCACTGTGAGGTCACCCACTGGTTTTATGCTCTTATTTTGGTTTTATGAAACCAGAGGAAGCCATATTTGGAGAAGGTGGACCTAAGGAGGAGCAAGGGCTGGATCTGACTTCTGTCCTGTATCCTAATTGTCAGAAATCTCACTGTGTGTGGTACAGTCTGTCAATCACGGCCATGTATTTGATGATCCCCTGCTTTCTGGTTTGTTTCCTCTAAGTAGGACCATCATTAAAAAAAATAAACATCATGTTGTATTGGAGACTTGAAACTAGAGGATGAGACAGTAAACTAGGAGAAGAAGTGGAGGTAGCTGTGAGAAGAAGTGAGTTATTAGATGGCTGTTTGATAGAATGCAGGGTGAAGGCTCTTTTGCATTGCCTTCATGTTTCACCCTGGTTTCAAGGTTTATAAACAGTCTATGATGGTGATTCAGTTAATCTATTTTCAAAAGTCAGCCAATTGTTTCTCTCTTTTTTTTTTAATACTCTTGGACTGAAACCTTTCATTAGTTCCTTGGCTCAGACACTGATAACATAACAAGAAAAACACTGCAATGTAAATTCATTTAAGTCTCCCTCTGACTCTCATTGAGTTTTCTTAATCTAACTTTTTTGTCTGTAATCAGTGAAAACATCAGCATGACACAGCCATATGCATAAAACGGATATCACAAGATGACCATTTGTTGTGTAGGCCATTCACATCAGTTAAAACTGATCTGGTCTTCTGATCTGACTCGTGTCTCGGAGAAAATAAAAGTTAGCAATCCCATCCTCATCTTACTTTATTTACCATTGCTATCGTCAGTGTTCAAATTCATATACTGTCAGGCTTAAGACTTTTCATGTCATTGCCTCGATATGGTGCAGAAATCCTTCCATATTTGCTTTTAGCAAAAATACTGACGATGCCTCCTATTTATGTGACTGAGTGGAATAGGAGGACTTGGTGAATCAGTAGCTGTGCAAAGCTCTCAAAAGGTATAACAGTCAAATTACAAAGTCACACTTTTCATAATATACCTTGAGTGAATAAATGTAAGGGAAAAACACTGTGGCACATTTATCAGGCAGTAAGAAAAAAAGCTTCTCTACAGAGCCTCATATCATGAAGGACACTCCAATCTCTTATAGGCTGAACTGTCTTCTTGATTAAGTGAGCTGCAACAGAGTGTATTCCATCTGTGTGCATACACATGTAGATGCATATTGGTATCACATCCTTAAAATTAAATAGCACAGCAGCACTGCAGGTTGAGGGATTAGTTTGCATGCCACCACTCTCTCTCTTTGTGATTCCTATTGGCCACTTTGCCACTTAACATTTGAAATATAAGCATAAAAAGCCCCATTGCCCCCCCAAAAATAGTACACCACTTGAGACCAGATCATTGTTGATCACTTGCCACCGTAAGACAGCAGTGCACCTTCTGATCTCATCTAATTTTAAGACCAATATGCCTATGGGTGCTCAGATGGGCTCAAGTGCATTTGTCAGCATCATAATAAAACCAAATCACTTCTTTTGTGCTTTGTACTGGTCTGATGTAGAACACTGAGTGTTCATTATGCATGGGTGGTTTCTCGAAGGATGCACTATTGAGATTGGGTTAGGGTTAGGGTTACATGTAAATTGTACTTAATTTGTTTTCTGCTCACCACAGACTGTCCCCTTTTTCACTGCAGGTACTACAAGTTGATCCATTTTCCACACAGAGCCTTCCCCGAAGTTTTCTGGGGCCCCGCAGGGAGGCACACCTCTTACTATTAAAACTGCTGCTCTAGATGATTATTCGTAACATTGACTGTGCTATAGTGTAAGCATAGTTCCTGAGGATGCACTAAAGCATCAACAGCTGCAGAATAAAAAAAGTTAGTTAAATTCTTTCTGACCTCTTGTGAGGAGACTCCTCTGTAGCCAAAATCATGCAATTTCTGGTCCAGGCCTTCCAGGCTCCCTGAGGTGGCCTTCAGGTGCTTGGCCAGGATCTTCTTAAACTCCCTGGATATGGTGGCGACTGTGATGGGATACCACATCTGAACCAGCATGGTCTACAGCAAAAAAGAGGTGGGGGCACAACAGTGTAATGGTGAGTGATCAGCTGGAAAGAAAAATACCTAAGAGAAGGAGGTTGGGTGATACAGATTTTCATTCTACTGACACTGTCCCGTTATGATTCAAGCATCTTGAACTCAGGTTGGATTTTAAAATGTAGAGATACGCACAGGTTATAACAGGTTCAGAGGGAATCCTGTTTAACAAATATTACTGTCTGTCGAAATGCATTTGGAAGCGTAATATGATCAGAAAACTAGTCACTTTTTTATGTGTCATTTACATAGTCAATCAATGACACTTATGACTCTGGTACTCTTACACACTACAAAATGGCATCAAGTTGCAGCCAGACAGGCTTCACCTGACAATTTCCTGCATCAACAGGTTTTTTAATGTTGATCTTTTTTTAATCGCAGTCCAACGACTTGCTGGAGATCTGGCATGGTACCAGAATACTTTGAGCCCTGAGTAATGATGGAAAAGATATGATTCTAAACAATGAGAATCGATGGTTAAGCACACAGAAGTAAAACAGCAAAGTTCTAGTCAAAGTGTCAGACTGATCCAAATCTTACACAACTTTTTTAACAAGAGTACTGATGGAAGGAGGCAACAATAGCTGTCAGAGCTTGTCAGAAAGGACTGACTGTCTAGTTTATGAAAAATAAAAACATGTCTTGAGCTTAAATCATCAAAGCAAAACCGCTCTAAAGACCACATGATATTTGGAAGTTAAACTTAAGATTGTTATGTGTTTCACTGGGGTATTGTTCATGGACATGAAGGTAAAAGACATGACTAGTAAATAATCATGTTATTATTATTATTATATACTGAAGGGCAGGAGAGGGATTACACCTCAATGTAGTTAGTGAGCCAGTAGAAGTTGGGATCTGTATTCTCCACAGTGAAGAGCACGTTGCCTCTGGGGATGATCCTTCCCTCAGGAACGGCTTTGATCCGGATAGGGAGGCGGCCATCATGTTTCTGACAAAGTGTTAAGACAGTGACTTAGGTCAGTCTCATATATGATTACAAATGTAGCTGTCTATGAATCTGTTTGAAAAGATCATAGTTGGAAATCTCACCTCAAGGACTTTCCTCCAGCCTTCTTCATCAAAGACAGCTTGTTTGAAATGCATCTGATAGAAGAGCTTTGCTTCTTGTATCTTCTCCTCTGTGACCACAGGCCCTGTGGAGAACAAACCTTGATACCTGTCCTGCATGTGATGACACAAGGCTATTTCATTCTGCCAATTATTCTGAGATCAGAATAGAGGAGGTGAATGTACCTGTGAGATACTTCTTCAGCAAATACTGAAGACCGAAGACAACCACTTCACTGAACTGGGAACCTTTCTTGCGTCTGCATTCAAAGTAGGAGTAGATTTTGCTGATGTTTGGTGGGTACTGTTTGTAGTGTGTGATCTGAAAGAAACAGGCAGAAGTCAAATTTTCTTAGCAAAATCGTTGCAATGCAGTTTTTTCATCCAACTGCAAGATGACGATAATCCTGTCGCGTAACACAGATTTGTGAAATGAAATACCATTAAGTAAAACATTGGTTAGTGCACTAATAATAAGCATTAGACTGGGGGCTCTGTGTAATGCAAGCATTCTTTCTGGATTGATGATGGAAGGAATGAAAGACAGCTTAAAGTGCAAATCTCTATTTCTGCTCATGCAGTACTAATTAAATAATCAACTGCAACAATCAGTTGCTCTGCAGCGACTCTAAATTTTGTGACTGCTGCACCCTCTTTTCTCTTGCTCTTCAGGACGTTTCACAACAAACTTGGAAGTTTCTAAATGTGACCCATGTCTAGCTGAAGTAGTTTTAGGATCAGTCTGCTCAATAAGATCATGTGGAAAAGAAATGAGGGGCAGAAAAGTACCATTTCGCTGGTATCTCACTTTTACTTTATATAGAGAATTATGGTATTGTTTCCATGCCACATATACTGAGGATATTTCACTCAGTCTTTAGGAATCCAATAATAATAATTATATGAACCCAAAATTTCATGCTATACATTGATTTATTTGTTGCAGCCCAGAAAAATATCAGCACTGAGCATTTTATGACATTGCAATTCACATTAAGAATTACTAAGAGGAACAGATGTGTCTTAGCAGTGGGAATGCACCAAAACTATTATGAAAAAATGTGGAAGCTGCTTTTGACCTTACTTAATGAGACCTAAGTGACCAAAAAGTAGGTTGCTATGTAATATTTGTATTTTCTTCTTGTATATTTTCTGTACTGACCAAAGCTTTTGATTTTCCTCTCGGGGCCTTTTTTTTTGTTTTGCTCTGCTTTTGTTTTGTTTTTTCTCTTTTTTCTTTTTCTCTCTCTTCCTTTCTCATGTGGGTTTGTTTCTTTGTTTTGGTTTCAGTGGCTGTCTTGCTTTTTATAATTTTTTCCTTTTTACCCCCTGACGGTTTCTTGGGACAGAGAACACTGGATCATTTTGGCCATTGTTTACAACCTTACACTGTTCTGTCTTTCCTTTTATTACTTCATTTACTTTATGTAACATTGTCGGGTAAGGTATACTTGAACTTTGTGCTGTTGTTTTTGTTTTTCTTTATCCATTGTAACAAAAAGTTTGAAAAAGCTTCAATAAAATAAAATAAAAAAAAAAAAGTATAAGTAAGAGGACAGGGGGAACAGCTTTGTGTACAACTTCATTAATTTCTCCCTGTGTAGAGTTTAGAATCAATGAGTCTTTTGTGTGGTGTTTATTTGTTTAATTTTTGTTTATTTTTATTAATAAATGGCTATATAACACAATGAAATTGACAAAACATTTTAATATGATGATACACGCATGATACACGTCGGCTATTACAGAAAACTGAGTAGCATTAGGTAATGTGCCTCTGATCCATACCATGATTTACACCAAATAAGTCAGTATTAGAAACATTTAAAACATTTCAAACATCAGCCATTAATTTATAGTTTATTAAAACATTGAAAGTAAAAAAATATACTTGTTGTTTGGAACTCGTTGTTTGTGAAATCATGATAGTCACAAAAAGAATAAAACAAAAAACAAAACAGAAAACAATAGATCTGCTGCACATGATTGGAATTCAGTGAAGCCACAGAAGTCATGTGAGCTACTGTTTTTGACCCCTGGTAGTCATAACAACATGTCAAGGGCCAATCCCAAACCAAAACCTAACCACTACAACTTCACTAATTGTCAATCCATATCAAGTTTCCCTCTCAGCAGAAGTCACTTCTAAAGAAAGGTGGGCAGTATGGATCTAATGAGACACCCTTTGCTCTCAGTCACATTTTGTGACTTTAATCACGGCATGATAAAGTTTGAAAATAAAATCGACAAAGAAGGTTGAAGGTTGGAACCTACGCTGTTTCTTCCTCTGTTCTGGGCTGATGCAAACAAGCTATTTGAGAGTTTAAAAGTGAACTTCCACTTCACCATACTCCATTTGAGATGGTGCTTAATATGGTGGACAATCTGTGAGCAAGCACTCACCAAAACAAATATATCACAAACGCAATTTCCATACGAAATTATCACGTGGGTCCAATGATGTCAACAAATCATTGAAAACAAGTCATTATGGGTGAGGAAGAGAATGAAAGGATGCCATTTAAAGCGCCAAGTTTACAGCCAGGGAAATAGACACTGAAGAATCCGATTTTTCAATACTGTGCCTGGTCAGTATAAAATGAATATTATGAAACAATAAGGTTTTAATAAGGTTCATCATAGTTTCTAAATCAAATTTATTAAATTCATGTTTTGAAATCAATTGTTTTGTCTCTTGGTGGCTAAAAGTGTCTGGTTTGAGTTGTCTGGGGGCCTTTCTGTGAGTGTTTTTGGAACACTGTGTGTTCACACACTGTGTGTGTGGGTGTGGGGTGCTGACGTAAGACATGGAGCACACCAAAGAATTAGAGTACTAAGCAGCAGGTCTACACACCAGCATGATTATGGTATTACATGACTGTTAACAGAAAAAATGCAGGGTGCATTAAAGTATTATCAGTGAATTCCTCAGAAGCTTCAATAGAGAAAACTAAAGCTTTCACAGCTGTTGAAGCACATAAAATCTAACTGTTAATTATTATACAAGTTATGCAACTGAGAATTTAAGCAGAAAACAAAACACAAAGATAGTCATTGGCCCCAAGCTCCAAAGACGAAATATGTAGTTAAGCTGGCACATCATAATCAGCCTCACCACTGCTATAAATGAAATTATGCAAGAGCAGATTATGAATTCTGGTCTTGGAGAGTGTACAAAGTAATGTAAAAAAAGATGGAACATTTGAGGTGAAAGTGAAACTCTTCCTTCTATGAATGTCAATTGTTTTTAAGTCATAAAGCAAACTAAAAGAAAATAAAAGTCTGAGCTACTCAGAAGCTCAGCGTAAGCTGCTCCACCCTCAACCCTCTGCTCATTTGATGTTAATATTTGGAATCTCCCTAGTGTGTAGGATTCTTCTAACACATAACAAAGATCCATTCAATATTTGGCGTAACATTTCATTTTGGAGACCTACTATTAGAGAAAGTGGGATCAGATTGGTGGACCATCAAGAACTTTGTCAAGCTTTTACCCACTCTCTTTGCCTTTAACCGCCCTTCTCTGTGAACCTGTTATGTATGTGTAACAACTCCATGAGGCAACCGTCCATGGCATCACCCACTGGTTTGATGACCTTCCATTTTTAAACCTCAATTGATGATTTGGCCATTACCATCAAATTTGTTTGCAGCAAGTTATTACTTATCTGCCAAAAAAAGTAGAGAAGACAGACAGAAGGTATTTCTGCATGTTAATTTTGTTTTTAAATTGGTTTGAAACTGTGCATTTGTCTGACAAAATTGTCAAAAGACCTGCCACAAAATTATATTTTTTTATTTTTTGCTCTCTTAATGTGTATAACTTTAGGCTTTTAATGTGTCAGTTGTTTTAAACAATTGCAGCAAAAAAAGAAAAAACCCAAAAACAACACATTTTTTAAATATGTTGAAATGCTGGAGATAAAATTTTGTACTTGATTTTTTACTTTTTACTCTATCAATAATCAATTAATTATAATAAAAAAAATCAACTGATTAATCACTCATTGTGATTAATCACAATGAGTGACAAAACAGTCATTGGTTGCAGCCCTAATACAAACCATGATTTATTGTGTATTTTCTTCAAAATAGTACCATAATTTAAAAAGAAGAACTATTGGACTCGGAACAAAAGACAGGTCATGAACTCATTAGGAAATATTTACTGAGGTAATAAATCAAGTAAGAAAGATTTCAGTACTTCTGACTACTACTATCTGACTATCTTTTTGCAACCAGTTAAATCACCCCACTTCTCCTTAAATAGAATGCGGGTCTCAGGATATTTGCATCAAACCCTCTACTCATATCAGAAAATAATAATATGTATGAAGCCTCGTAGACCACTGGGGACAACAACCTGATCTGCTGCCTCAGACAGCAAAGGCCACACAGTTCATGTGTGAGACTGCCAACTTGTATCTTAAGTGGCTGATCACACTGACCTGTTATCTTGCATTCATTAACAACATCTACAAACTGAGTTGATGGGGGAAACTCCAGTTGACACAAACAATGAAACGATGGATACAAATGACAGTGCATGTGACCATCTTGAAAAACCGCAATATGAACTGTTGGCAAGTGATACTGACGTAGATTGAGCATATCTCATTAAAATATCTCCTGACAAGTTAATAAAAGGCTTTAATTGTTCAAAACTGTGTCTCAGTTTTGTGACTAACCAAAATGTTACAAAGTGGAGCATATGGCAATGTTTCATTCTTGTAGTGTTTATGTTATTATGTTTTTGCATTGTAAATCTGCCAATGCCAGTGGACTTTCAGATTAGCTCAACTGATGACAGAGACATTGGAGGAATCCCCTTGGCTGTGCTTCTAGGCTGGGCTAGTTTGCAGGGGTCACTGGAGCTAATAAAAATGCAAGTTAGTCATCATCCAGCCCTTTGCCATGGGGGTGCAGTGCAAACCTTTCAATGACATCTAATGGTGACATCTGACATTTAACTCTACCAAGCTGAGCATGCGGTGTGACTCACCTTAGAATTGCAATGAACACTTAGCAGGAATTTCACCCACATGAAACTGAAAGCAAAACTGTCAGTGGAGCATTTTGTTGTGTGATACCCAAAGATACACATAGCGGGCTATATTGGCTCAGTATTACAACAAATAATAGCACCATTACATGTCCTCTGTCCTTACAACTCGGTTCATCACACTGAAGTCCTATGTCTGGTCTTCTGTAGCCTACATAAAAAAAAAACTCTCTTATCTGTCTTTCTCTCTGCCTGTCATGTCTATCCATCTACCTTTCCTGTTATCACTTGAATTTGGTGACACATTTTCTCCCCCAAAATTGATTTGATTGAGACCTTGATAGGCCCTTGTAAATTAATTATGAAATGACAGTACTGGTATGCACTCTGAGCTAAACTTGAATGTCAGAGTGGATAGTAGGCATGAATTTCATTGGTTGTATGAATGTGAATGTGTGTGTGTTTGTGTGTGAACAAGAACATGTCCACAGATTTACAGATGGTGTATAGAATGTAAATGTGTTTGACAAGTGAATGTCGTGCTGCGTGAAGCCGTCGTGGTTCAGAGAGTTTAATGGAAATGTGAGCAGTGGACCCAACGTTGACACGTTTTTTTTTTTTTTTTTTAAGTACTCACAATCAGTGTGGGCTGATGTGAAGGGTTCGGTTTTGACTCTGTGGAAACGAAAGTGAACAGTGACACCGGCGCCATGAAGCCATCTACCTGATTCATACTTTAACCAAATCATACCTCCTCAGATAGGACTTCATAAATGACATCTAGTTAATTGTTGAGGGACTCTACCCCTTCTGGTTTGAACAAAGTGTAATAACGACAGTATGCCTAAAATTGAGTTCACATGATCGCTGATATTGCCTGACTACCACCTACTACTACTAAAGCATTCATCTCACCAATAACGACTTACAACTACACCTCCTAGAGATGTGTTGTGTCACATAGTGAGATTCTTCAGCTAACTGGACCTCTAAACAACCACAATCTCCTCAAATTCACTGGGAAGAAGCTGAAACGGGACAGAAACGGAGATGGACGACAGGGACGGCGTCACTCACCTTGTAGGAATCCGTCGCAAGCAAGAAATTGAAATCCTGCGCTGCCATTGTTGTTGATGTTGTGGGTAAATGAATTAACGTTAACTCAGCTAAATGTCACTTCAGCCTCCGTGTTCTCGTAGCAACCGGACAAGAGAGTGACCCAGAAGACAGAAGCCAAGACCCAGAACGACCGGCTGATGTTTGGCAGCGGAGGAAACCAGCTTTAAACGACGAATCGTCCTTTTTTTCGGGTCCTGACCTTCCAGATGGAAATAGTCTGGCTATAGTATCAGGGACGCGGCCTGAGCAACGCTCATTTCGTAGGTTGGGGGTCGTCGAAAAGGGGCGGGTTCCAGAATGCATGGCCACGCGCACGTCCTCTCCCTGCCTGCCTTGCCTGCTACGTCATGATGCGTTCAGGGACATCTGCGAATTCTTGCTTCTTTAACCGAGTTATACTGCCTTTGATGTTGATATAGCTTTACAATGGCCACAACACTCAACTGTGCGAGAGCTCTATCGCATCCCTTTGCTATTATTATTATTATTATTATTATTATTATTCCGCCCTTTCGACTGCCTTTTTGGGGACATAATCACAGCTAAACTCATGAAATTCGGAGGGCATGTCAAGACTGTGTGCAGTTTCGATAGTTCACTGGATGCAGAAATGCACGTCAAATATGCCTCAACCTGGAATAGCAAGAAAATCGGTACACATATTTATCATCAGAAGTTGCACAAAATAGTTTCAAGGAGCCATGCCCTCACTCCTACACGAAGTTGGTCATATTAATTTGAAATTTAGATTTTAGGATTTGGCAAATTCCGCGCCTCGTACTTTAACGAATTCCTCCCACAATTTTCATCCAAATTGGTATTTTTCAATTGTATTTGGTATCTGCGCATATCATCTCAAGAACACAAGGATGTAAAATTATTTTTTCGTTCGATCCGCTTGAAGGGGCAGTGCGGCTAGTTTATGGCGAAATGTTTCACCATAAATTAGGAAGTCCTCATGACTCCAGCAAACATTGTTCAGTCAGGTCGAAATTTGCCACACACGCTCACTAAAGATGTCGACGTATCAATCTATGTTGAGTCAGACTTGGAATGCCACTTACTGGACACAGGAAGTCACACTCAAGGTCACGTCATAGGTGGATGAACTCTCATCCATTCATTTATCTTCTCCCGCTTATCTGTCCCTGGGTAGCGGGGGATGCTGGAGCCAATCCCAGCTCACACTGGGCGAAGGAGTTACACCTTGGACAGGTGCCAGTCCACCTTCCTCAGCTGTCCTCTGATCTCATTTGCAGTGATGCATGGCAGGGAAGGGAAGGGAGAGGTGGCTGCTGTGAGGGGGGTGGTGAGGGTGAGCATGGGCTGGTTGGACAGGTTGAAAAAGTCATTCAGTTTGTTTGCCCTTTCCATTGTCCCCTCTACATATCTGGTCTTTGTGCTGTAGCCTGTGATGGCTCTTACATCATCCCAAACGGCCCTCATGTTGTTTTCTTTCAGCTTCTGTTCCACCTTCTTCCTGAAGTTGTCGTTTCCATCCTTCACACACAACGTCACGTCTCACTGTGTTGCTCTTAATGCCTCCCTGTCTCTGCTCCTGAAGGCTGCATTCTTCCTGTTGAGGGCAGCTTTGACCTGCTGTGTCACCCATAGCTTGTTATTAGGGTAACACCAGACTGTCCTGGTGGGGGAGATCACATCTACACAGAACTTGAGATAATCTGTAAAACAGTGTCATCCCCTCTATATCCTCACCGTGTCCATCAGCACATCCCAATCCATGTTGTCATAGCACTCTCTCAGGGCATCCATTTCAGGGGACCACCTCCTACACATTCACATCCAGTAGGAAAGGGGTTAGCCATGTCTTCTCCGTAAAGATGAACAAGTTGCTTTCACAATGAGTACTCTGGTTGATTAGTGCAGATAAAGTGCAGATCTTGCTTGGAAGTGGGCTCACATTCCCCATGATTACAGAATTACAGAGGGGATAAAAGGTTTGTACTGCCTACAGTTCTCCACTAGCTTAGCATTTAGTTTGGCCCCGGCTTTGCAGCCTCTGCGTCTCCTTCTCAGCTCCACCAGATTGGGGTGTCGTATTCCAGCTTGTCCCTTTGTTTTCAGAGCCAGTAACTCCTCTCTGAAGTAAGTGAGAAAACTGGCTTTAAAGTTTGAGCTTTAGGCTTAAAAATATCCATCGGATATGTATAAAAGCACCAACTTTCTGTGACAAGAGCACAATAAGAAAAGAGAAGATAAACCAATACTTTAAAAACACTAAGAACTGCAGAGCTACTGGTAACACAGGCACTTGTGTCTGTGCGTTTCAAGATCACGCTGAAAGGGGTGGCTGCTATCTTGAAACACGCTGACACACATGGGAGGGTTAGTCGTATGCAGGGCGAGTGATATTCTAAAACGTGTGTCAACAGACAACAATCAACATCAACTCCTGGTGTGGCTAACCAAAAACCTAAACACATGCTGTACAAGAGTTGCGAAGGGGGTCAGGACCAACCTCCAAGTCTGGAGAGCTAATCCAAGGGAGGCCTCAGATGATCCAGGAACCAAGAGGGAGGGGCCCCAATGGGCATGATGGAAGTGAGAGCCTCGGGAGAAGAGAGATGAGAGGAGGAATAAACAAGTTTTTGCAGATCTGGCTCACATGTCATACTGTCACCAAAATGAGCTGGACATATACAGTAGTTTGTGATTGTCTTCTCACTTGGGTTTAAAAAAGATGGGCGTTGTGGGGGGAATGAGTTCAAAGGACCCTCCTTTGTCTAGACAACAAAGGAGCATGTTGTCTTGTCCATTACACCAACAGGTGTTTACATGGAACGGCATTACCAAACTGCTGGTGTAGTATATAGCAAAATCTGTGCAGATTATGGGATGGAAGTTCCAAGGTTGAAATTGGACACTGGGTTGTTGAGAATGACTGAACAAAGATCCCATGAAACTTTCAGATACACAGTGACAAACTGATGATGACTAAACAAAAGAAAATAGTAAGGATGGGCAAAGAGTAGTAGAAGGCAGTAGTGATAAATGTCGCAGTCCAACACAAGATGTAACACCAGGAATATGGAGTATGAAAAGTTTGAGAAATACAAAGAGCTGCAAGAAGAGGTAGAAAAGATATAGATAATGCTTATAAAGTGAAGTCAATAGTGGCCCCTGTGGTAACTGGAACACTTAGGGCTCTGACCATCTGCATTAAAGCAACAATGAAAATCTATCTATCCATTGTCTTGCTTTGCCAGTAATACCTGCTCTCTTTATCTAGTGTGCCACAGATTCCAACAATCCATTGACAGATTTATTTGTTTCATATGAATGTACTTAATGTTCATTGTTTAATTTCAGTTCAATCTATGCCTGGTAAATATATATAGTACAAACTCAGCTCAGTTGAGATGATCTGTCAAATTAGATTCACTTTGTTGATTGCAAGATAAAATAAATATAATGGGATTTTCTAGTCCTTTTTTCCCTCTTCCAACCAGGCTCCATAGCAGAGCAGCGGCTGTTGTTGACTGGTGTGCTCATTTATAACAGCAAACATACACTTACATACACATACACAATACAGTCTACACTTTGGTGATCACCAACAATGATTTTGCTGTTGGCAGAAGTTACAAAACAGCACTAATACTTGAGTGATGCATCAGTGGTGGACAAAGTACACAGCTCCAGTACTTGAGTCAAATTACAGATCCTCCTGGTCACTCCAAATAAAAGTGAAAGTAGCTAAGTTAAACTATGACTAGGGTAAAAGTACAGGAGTGCTTTCTTTTAAAAATACTTATTAAAAGTACTTTTCATCGCAACACAATGTGTGCTGAAACAGTACATTCAAATAATTTGACCCAATTAGCAGTATGGCCACACCATGTTCAAATCTTGACAATGTCGTCCCTCTCAAAAAGAAAGTAATCAAACAGAGGAGGTTTGTTCCCTGGTATTCCCAAATCCGTGCCTTAAAGCAGACATCAACGAAATTAGAAAGAAATTGGCATTCTATTAAGTTGGAAGAGTCTCACAGAGCCTGGAAAGATAGCTTAAAAACAACCAGTGATCCCCTTAGCTCGAAGCAGCGACAATTTCATGGAGTTTTTTTACAGATAAAATTCTCATAATCAGAGAAAGAATTCATCAGCTGTTACCTACATTAGACAATAATCCTCTACTGAATACAACAACTCCTGAATCTACTGCAGCGCCTCTTTTACATCTGGAGTCATTCTCACCTCTGAATCTCTCAGAGCTAGCTTCTATAGTTTCATCATCCAGACTGTCAACCTGTCTATTAGACCCAGTACCAACTAGCCACTTTAAAGAGATTTTTTATTTAATTGAGCCGTTCATTCTAGATCTGATTAATTCGACTTTATCCTTGGGTTATGTACCTCAGGCTCTTAAGACCGCATTCATCAAACCCCAGCTTAAAAAGCCAAATCTTGATCCAGATGTTTTGGCTATACTATAGAGTATAGTATCGATCTGGGTCTATAACTATAGACCCAAATCGAACCTTCCAGTCATTTCTAAAATCATTGAGAAAGACGTAGCAAAACAATTACACGACCACCTGGATGGGAATGGTTTGTTTGAAGCGTTTCAGTGAGGATTTAGAGTCCATCATAGCACAGAAACAGTGCTGGTTAAAGTCTCCAATGATATTCTAATTGCTTCTCCGAGTTCTAAGCATGTGTACTGCATTTACCAACCATGTTCTGCCAAAGTCTCTGTCTCTCCCAGTTCCTCTCCTCTCTCTCCCTGTCCTTATCCTGCAGGTGGTGACTCATTGCCATCCCATGTTCTTGCAACACCTGCTGGTCCCATATCTTCATGAATTCTGTACTACAGCTCATCTCCATGGACTTCATGTCGCAACATGTTCCTGCCTACACCCCCCTCTGCCCACCACACTCTCACCCTCTCTCTCTCTCTCTCTCCCACTCTCAACCCAACCGGTTGAGGCAGATGGCCGCCCCCTTCTGAGCTTGGTTCTGCCCGAGGTTTCTGCCCCTTAAAGGAAGTTTTTCCTTGCCACTGTCGCCAAGTGCTTGCTCATCAGGGGATCTGTTGGATCTGTTTAAATATTTTACAAAGAGTTTGGTCTAGAACTGCTCTATATGTAAAGTGCCTTGATGTAATTTTGTTATAATTTGGCGCTGTACAAATAAATCTGATTTGATTTGATTTGATTTGAAAGTAATGTAGTGAATGAACTGCTTTGAAAAGAGAATTATTGGATTATTATTCTGTAAACTGAATGTAAAGCCAAAAACAGAAAGTTTAATTTGGAGTAACAGCCCAAATAACGGGCAGCACATGTTTTATAGCCCATTTTAAGCTTAAACTCGGAACATAACTTGGTCTGGACTAGGTTATGTTTGCAGCATAAGTTACCATGGTGATATAGCCAGCTTACACCCCTTAGTGTAGGGGTATACTACGAAACGAGATTAGTGTCTTAGCGATTTATGTTGAGAATTAAGCCAGACTTTTCGGTGTCACTGACTCTCTTTTAAGATGGCTATATCACCATGGCAACTTATGTTGCAAACATAACCTGGTCCAGACCAAGTTATGATCTGAGTTTCCGCGTAAAGTGGGCTATAAAACGTGTCGCTCTTTCACTGATCATTCTCCTTGAACATGGCCTCACCATTTTTGGAAAATCTAGTGGATTTAGGTGCCCCAATTGTTATTGGTACTCTTTGGAAGGACACAGCTTTTCCAGATTGGAGTGATCTGTTGGCATTTTCTTTTTTTCTTTTTTTGTGACCAACTTTTTATTTATTTTTAATTTCATTTGAACAATTCATATAGTTATTTAAGTATTACACACACAACATATATGACATATACTACATACAACCACAAAAAGCCATCCCCAAACATATGTAATTGCACAAAACAGAAAAAAGTACACTAAATAAAAAAAAGGAAAAAAATATAATTAATGAATACTAAAATAATACATAAATAAATAAATAAAATGAAAACATTTTAATGAGGAAATATGAGGGCAGAGCTTAAAGCAATATCACTGGGTGGTTCATGGGAGAGAATGATTGGCATAGCAAGAAAAATCTTGGACTCAATGTTCCAGCAGTTCAGGACATCAAAGCTGACTCACGAAGCACTCTCCACACTGATGGCGGAGGTTGTCGCAAAATCAATACCAGACCTCTTGTACCAGTGTTGACTGATCCAGGCGAGCCATTCTTGCTGACACTGCCAACCCTACTCACTCAGAAAGTAATGCCAGCCTTTGCAGCTACTAGCTTGAGTTGTAGGAGTCTTCTGGAAGAGACGAGCAATGTGAGTGAGGCGAATAATGGCATGAATCAATGATTTCCAGTGAGAAAACTTGTACAAGTGCTGAGACATTTGTTATTTGCTCAACATGGTTGTCTTCATTGTGGAGACCTGAGGACGGATCTCTGCCCCCGAAGAAGTGTTCACCAGCTCGAAACTGCATTCCTCATGCTTTGCTTACCTTGTTTCAGGAATGCTGATCTGCAAAGCCAACTGGTGTCTGAGATAAGCAGGAGAGACAGACCTTGTGGCTAAATCTGCGGGATTTATGTCTGTTGATATGTACTACCATTGTTTGGGAGAATGTAGATGTAAAAGTGTCTGGCATCATAACTGATGTAGCCTCAGACTACTTTACTGTCACTGTAAAAGACAGTGTCATCCAACCTCATGTCGATCTCTGAAGAGATGAGCTCGGCAAGCTAACCACTAACACTACAGCACAGAGCTTAAGTCTTGGGACTGTATGCTCAGGGACTGAAGTGAGCTTAGCCTTGCCAATGATGAAGCCCACGTAAATGACTCCATTGCTGTCTGTAAGTTTAATGTAAGCAACAGTTGCAATTGCTTTTGTTGATGCATCACAAAAGACATTTAGCTCTCTACATGACATATCTGTGGGAGAGACTTCAGTGTAGGGTCTTGGAACCTGGAGACTAACCAGATCTTTCAATGAAGATCGCCATTTGAGCCATGTCTCTTCCATCTCTTTAGGAAGGGGTGAATCCCAGTCACCATTGTCCTGAGTAAGCTCTCGCAGGATTGCCTTTCCTTGTATAGTGACTGGGGCAACAAATCCCAGGGTCGTAGATGCTGTTCACAGTCGATAGGATGCCTCAACGAGTAAAAGGCGTCTCCTCATCAGAAATCTTAAAGATAAAGGTGTCTGACATAAGGTCCTAGTTGAGACCAAGACTACGCTGCACAGGAAGTTCAGATCTTTGAAGTCGTTGGCATTGTCCTGAGACGGAAAGGCTTCCATGACTTCTCTTTTGTTCGAAGCAATTTTGTGTAGACATAAGTTGGAGTCTGACAGCATGTCTTGCGTTCTCTTGAGCAGGTCTAACGCTGCTTCAGCTGTAGGGAGAGACTTCAAGCCGTCGTCCACGTAGAAGTCGCAGTTCACAAAGTGCCTGACGTCTGGCTCTACATCTTGTACAGACTGCCTCAGGCAGTATATGGCTACTGCTGGGGAGGTATCTAAATGTTGAAGGCCTGGGATCTCTCCATCTTCTTTTGCTGCCTCTAGTTCCATTCAATCGCTTAACTCATGGAGTTTCATGTCATCCCTGCTGGATATTTTTGGAAAACTGTTGATACGTTGGAGAAGTGCTTCTTCAATCACTTAGGAGCTCCATAAAATGTATCCAGTCTATCCCATACCATCCCTAGTCCTCTGTCTGGGAAATTAACATGGACAGCCCTTATCTGTTTAGCATGCTCCGCTGACTCTTTCCCTAGCCATTTGACCAGTAAGTCTAATTCCTTGCTAGACGTCAAATCTAGACCTCTGACCATTTTCCCAAAGGACCGTTTCCACGCTTTGTAGCTATATGATTAATCGTTGAATTGGATCAAGCCTGTGGTGACTAGTTCCCATCAAGCCAAATACCTGACAAAGTCCGTCATGTTTGCTTGGTTTACATGGGCACGTTGAGGTGTGTGGCTAGGCTTAGAGGAAAGAGGAGGACCGTGGTTTCCTCCATGTGTGTGACTATTATCTTGTATGCTACTGAAGTAGTGACGTGTATCTGGAGCAGGCTGTGGCTGCTGGGCTGCTGGGCTGTTACTGTTTGGTTAGGTGTTGCAGGGTAAGGGTCAGCATCGGCTTGACTATGCAGTGTTTTGTAGTGTGAGGTTTTGTTGGAGTACACTGATGCTGGCTCAGCATGAAAATGTCTATTCTAATCTTGATAGAGCTGACGCAGTACTGGCGCTAACTGTACTCTGTTTTCCTATTTTTTGGTGCACTCCATAGGGTCAAAATGGGTAGCAGATAGTTGGTCTGAGTAAAACATGTTCATCGTTGCTTCTAGTTGTGCTTTTTTCTACTTTCAAGCCCATTTTTTTCTTTGCGTAAGGTAGGCATGCCTTGGCTGCCTCTGCTTTGGCACCAGCCATGGCGGCAGCAGCAGCCTCAGTGGAAGAAGCCTTTGTCCTTTTTGAAGAGCATAAGGCGTAGGACCTGGTCCGTAATGTGCCTTCTTTCTTTTCCATTTTCTGTTTCCAGCGTAACCTGCATTATCTTCTGCACTGAAGACGTTTCACTGTGCCGCCCTCGTTATATGTTCATAATATAACTTGGCAGTAAGATAAACACCTTCCGTTCATCAAAACTCTGGAGACAGTGATCAGTATGATTACAGGTTTATTGACTAGAAAAGGGTGAAACTGAGAACAGACAAAAAAGGATATGTGCTTGAAAAATGTACTTCTTATACAGTGTGTATATATATATATATATATATATATATTCTTTTAAACTTTGGTAATACACTGTAACATGCTTAATAAGAAACCAAACTGTAACTCCCTCATGTTTACAAATGAACTGCCTATTTATTACTTATTTATTTCTTAAATAAGTCAACAAAGCAACCTGTTGCATTTAAATGTGTTCTCACTTGTACTATTTACTGTCTCATAAACATAGCATAAATTGTAAATTAATCTGTGAATTAGCTAAGTAGCCATCTTACGTACAGACATTCACAGAAATAATATTTCCTCAACTTCACAAACAACTCTGAAAACAACAAATAATGCACTATGATTAAACAAAAGGACATATGATGATGCTTCATAAAGCATGAGCTGTTAGCAGATGTCTTTAGATGGAAACAGGCAGCTGGACTAGCTGTTTTACTGACATGTAGATCCATTTCCTGATTGACTTGTGACAACACACAACATCCTGTGACCCATTTCCTGTCTCTCGTAGAGTCATTGCTAACAAATAATGAATTGAACGCCCAAACACATACTAACTAACCTTTTCCTCTTACTCCAGTTGCTCAATCTCAAATTTTAACTTCTTGATTTCAAGCATTTTTTTCTGATTATCCAGCTCTAGATTCCTTTTATAAAGGGCCCTCACATTGTCTGCTCCAACCTGTATTAATGGGACATTGAGGTGTTCATTTAAGAGTACATGACAACTTTGACAGTTACCTCTGTGTGGGGGCCAGCAAGGATATGTGCTGGCGGGTTGAGCAACACTAATATGTCTCCTTCAACTGTAAATTGAATTTAAGACTTTTTTCATTATTGAGAAACAATAAATATGCATTTGGTATTTTATCACCAAAGCACTTATATATACCCTGGACAAAGAATTGCTGGGAGCTGCCAGCACCAGGGTCTGATTGAATACCCCCTTGTATCCCCTCCATGATCGGCCACCCTTCATTGTTTGCAAGGGCGAGTTTCTCTGAGGTCGTATAATCTGCTAGAGCGGGGCCCTCCATTCTTTCTCCCCTCGTTTTTCTTCTTGTTAGTTTAAAATAATATTCACACTTAATACAGTACAGGCCAAATGTTTGGACACACCTTCCATTCAAATGAATAGGAAAGTGTGTCCAAACCTTTGGCCTGTACTGTATGTTACGCAGTATATCATTCACATTCCACTAAAAGAGTGATAAATGCACAGCAAATACATACGATTTTGGATTATATTTCTGTGCTTGGTCCAGATTTGCTGCCAAGACCGTTTTACACTGCCGGTAGTAGAACACCAATTACAAAATAGCTTAGACTTTTTCACAAATAAGGCAAATCCAATTAATTTCACATCTAAGTGATTTCCAAGTATCCTTCATTGTGAGACAATGTCAGGGAGGGAATTAAAGTTATATAATTATATATTTTATTATATTAGATTATATCGGCTATATTAACTTACACGATCTGGAATTTTTGTCAGGCTTCCTCTCTTGCCTTGTTTGTAGAAACAGTGTTGCTTTTAGCTGTCCTTATCGCTCTGAATTCTTCATAGCTCTCATTATCATAATCTGCTTCTCTTGGCACGTAATTGGTCCATTTTTCTGCGGAAATGGCGTCAAATGATGCCTAAACGCCCCTTTTTATGTGGACGTGCACAGAGTCTGAAGAGGCAAGCCTGGGTCGACAAATCCAGCTGATATCCACCGTCGTGATACTCGTCATCTCTGGTTGGAGCTTGCGGCTTTGTCGAGCCAGCTCACCCAAAGAAAGCCCATCTCTGTTGAGATCCCTCCGTAATATATCCCTCAGGTGTGCCTAGTCAGCCAAGGGAGGAGGAGTAGAAACGCCCACTGTGACAGAACACAGGGAGGAGAGGCAGGAGAAGCAGGACCACAGCAAACAGGACAGGCAACACAAAAACAAACATAAACATGAACAATGACAAAAGACATTTTCTCATTGCGTGGATGTGACAACTCAAGAAAAAAGTACGTGCCTTCATCAGACAGAATGACAGGCATTGCTTTTAGTGTTTGAACTGTATCCCTTTAAGCTTTTACCAAATATGTGTGTGAAACACATATACCTATTGCAATTATATGGTACATATAGACTATTGCAATTATTGCACACTGTTTGTATTTGCAGAAATTCACATGTACTGCTATACAGAAGGGAAATACAGAGCAGGCTACAGTCAGATCGGCAGGTTTATGTAACACAGAAACATGTATTTTATAGTGATTCCGAATAACAGAGAGCTACAGCTTTCATTTCTCATTGGATGTCATTTTAAACTGATTCATAATAAAATAAACTGAACTCTCATTCAGTTTTCACAACATGAACTGTTGTGAAATCTCAAGCATAAACAGATCCAACCATCCATCCAGCTGCAGATGATGACTTATGGCTGGTCTCTGTGGAGTCGGTGAAGTCTACAAACATCCGCAATCAACAGGTCTTGATGTTTTATAATTTATGGTTTATATTTATTTATCACTTAGCTATTCGTTCAGGCTTTCGCAGCTTTTATTGTGAAAGCCAAACCCTTTGATTCCGCTATGTGCTGCTTGCTGCTTGAAGCTGCGTTGTCTTGACTCTGCTGGCTCATCAGGTGGCCGTCCATCCATTATGCTCGCATCCTGATCAAACTGATCCCAGAGCAGCCGGGATCGGGTTTCAGCACGGTTTCAGCCGCGAGCCTGCCCCCTCCTCCCCCCCCCACCCCGGCAGCTGAGCATCAACATCAGCGTCTGCTCCCCTGTTGTCTGTCGACCCCTCCCCCTTCATATCTGCTCTAATCACAAATCCCTCCTGTACTACTGACTGGCAGAGTTGAAAAAGGCGAGGAAAACGCAACTAGACACCACCACAGGGTTTCCTGCTAAGACTGACTTGTGTGGCCGCAGCTTTTTTTTGCAGAGCTCCTCAGGTTATGCGCCTCCATCTGCCTGTCAGCGCCGCTCTCTGAGGCTCATCCGCATCTTTCTCTCTACTTTTGCACTTTTACTTTTACTGCAGGTGTGTAGTCTCCATCTCCACAGCCGGAGCAGCATGTTGGACCCGTCTTCCAGCGAGGAAGAAGGGGATGAGATACTGGAGGTTGAACGTAAGGAGGTGGCGGCCCCGAAGAGCCTCGGAGGACTGCGACCGTCATCGGGCCGAGCCGCCGACGGCCACGGTGGCGTGGCGCTTCAGCCCCGGGGCCGAGGGAGCGGCGGCGGGCGCCCCTCCAGCCCCAGCCCGTCTGTGGGCAGCGACAAGGAGAAGGAGGACTTGGAGAAGATGCAGAGGGAGGAGGAGGAGAGGAAGAAGAGACTCCAGCTGTATGTGTTTGTGATGCGCTGCATCGCCTATCCCTTCAACGCAAAGCAGCCTACTGATATGGCAAGAAGGCAACAAAAGGTAGGATCAGTGTGGACAAGGGGAAACACCCGAAAACATCCCTACACCCAACACCGTGATTTAAACACATCCCTCACTTCTGGTGGGTTTCTCCAAGATATGTGGTACCAACTGTTGCTTCTGCAGCCACACCATGTTGTTGGGGGCTTCATGGCACAATATTCCAAGAATTAAATATATAATTCATCTTAATCGTCCTCATTGTCCACTCCACCTGTGGCTCAGCACAGGGAGATCATGCACACCATTGCACTTTTATTAGAAAAGGTGAATAATCAATGATAGAGGAAGCTCAGTCTGAGTTGATAAATGCTCTGCAATATGAAGCATCTGTAATATGAAGAAGGACTGAAACAACTCCACAGGAGGAAATGCCTTCTGCTAGAAAATAAAATCTCTTGTGCCTTACTTCAACATCTGGGAATGATGATGACAAAGCAAAATTTTGTCATAAAGGCATAAAAACGATGAAATGTGTTATAATTGAAACTAAACAAAAGGAGGCAGTTGAAAGATGGCCTGATAGTGAGTAGGTAGGTTCATGATGTTCCCACCTTTTGTCGTAGCTCTTGCATATGTGACTTGCCTCTGGGCACATGAGCATCATGGCTGTTCACTCCTCTGTCTGGAAACCAGTGCTCTGCAGAGATGCTCTGCACAGTCAGCATAAACCCTGCATTCTACGTTTGGTTGTTTTGTCACATATTAGCTTTTAAAGATGCACCTGTGACTCTAGTAGTTTCTCAACTAGTCCAAAGACCCCATGTTGTCTGGAGTGGATGGGCTGGATGGTGCTGAATATTTGAAATAAAATAGGGTTTTTTATGTTGTGGGTTTGCACTCAGTAAGAAAACTGCTGTTGTTGAAGGCAATCACATGTGAAACTAACATGTCAGCAGCAGCTGTGTAATACTGTGGTGATCCAAGAACCAGAACCCACCTCGGTGTAGTTCCATCCTCTCTCTCAGGTGAGGGAGGAAGGGAAAAGAGGCACCATCCCTGTCTTCTCATTGGCTAATTGTTTTCTAAATGAACCAAAAATAAAAAATAAAACATTAAGGCAAACACTTAGAGAAATCAAATCCTGCAAGGTTGGATGGTGGGTCAAGGTGAGCTGGGCTTTAGACATTTTTGTTGTGATATCAAGTCTCAGAAGTCCTGAAGCTGGTTTTAAGGCTCAGTTTTCTGTATAAAGACTGTGAGCATTTTTGAGTGGACTGAAGCCTTTAAAACTTTCACAGTATTAATATATAACCTAGTCTTGATATATAGTCAGAGATTCATCTTTGGACTGTATGGACTTTATACAAATTGCAGCTCCATACAGGTGACGTCTGTGAACCTCTGTGGTTAGACTTTGTGGTTTTTGCTTGTTTCACTCTCACTTCTCTTATACTCTCCTCATAATGAGCAATGATCTGCTTCCGACGGAGGAGGGCCATGAATGTATAAAGATTTGGATTGGCATCATTGCAGTGGCTTCAACACCACACTATCACTGACTGTCCTTGCACACAGTACATAAATGACTAAACACAACTTGAGAAGCAGCCTTCTAATGAGAAGACATCCAAACCTAAGTGAGGGAAGCCTCATCATGTGGCAGCTTAATGCAAAAGCAAAAAACGATTTCAGTACAGGGCAGAGCTGATTTCCATTAATTACATGAAAACTGGGTGGGCAGAATTTTTTTGGCATCAATGGTTAAAAATGCCATTGTCCCCTTTCATTGTATTGTGATTCAGTTGGTCTTAGAGCAAATGAGACACCTCCTCCTCCTTGGCTATGTTTGTTGAGATAGGAGACTTTGGCCAATCACAGGTCTTTTCAGAGGTAGACAAAGAGAAAAACAGCGAGACAGTGTGTGTTCCTATTGGCTGTTCTGCAAATGCAGATGCCTGTGCAGGTTCCTTCAGATGGACAACTTAATGATCTTCTGATGGACAGGTGCTAGACTTTATCCTTCTGTTTGGCCTTCTGCTAACAATGGATAAAGGTCAAAGATTCAGAAGCCAGTGAGCAGCCAGTGGGCTGCAGGAAGGTGGCTGTTTTAATTTAATCTCTTAATTTAATCGTTTGGAAAAAAAAAAAAATCGGAGTGTTTCTTGCTTACGTTTCTCGGTTATTATATATGATCATATGAAATCATGGCTCTAAAATCCTGTTGAAAATACAGCACAGGCATTTCTAATCTTCAAATGCAAAATCTAATTGTATGATGAGGTCCTGTGGTATTTTCATATCGTCAAATTGTATCACTGTGTCTGATTGTTATCCATCATGTAATTTTTATCATTTTAGGCTGTGATATACAACGTGGACCTGTTCTTCAGTGTACCTGTATCAGACATCAAAGATGCTTGTTCCATGCACAAGAGATATCTGTGTGCGTTGTTGTCATTGTCACCAGAGATGTCAGGCTGTTGTGTTGTTCCATACCCTTTCTGATAAACCACAGAATTACATAAAATGACCAGCAGATCAAATTTTCCTCTCAGTTTCAGCCCTTTGTCTGTATGCGTGCATGCTTACTTTTTCCATCTTCTGCTCTATGTCAGTGTTGGGCAAGTTACTTAAAAAGGTAATTAGTTACAGTTACTAGTTACTTTAGTTACTTCTTCCAAAAGTGACTAAATTAGTTGCTCAGTTACAAATTCTAAAAGTAAATAGTTTCTGCGTAGCTATTGTGTTACTTTCAAGTACATTTTTAAATGTTCAAATGTGTCAGAATTTGGACCCTGCCTCCACCCCTCTTTTTTTCATGAACGTTTTATTTATTTTTTAATTTCATTTGAACAGTTCATATAATTATTGAAGTATTACACACACAACATACATATAACATATACTATATACAACCACAAAAAGCCATCTGCAAGTATATGTAACCGTACAAAACAGAAACAAGAACACCAAATGAAAAAAAAGAAAGCTTTTTTTTTTTATTGATTAATTAAAAATAATAATAATAATAATAATAAAATTGAATAAGGAAATGTGAGGACCAAGCTTGAAGCAAAATTGTACTTAAACACAGGGATCCACCATAAAGCAGCAACAAAAACCCACTTAAACCCCTACTCTAGTTTGCCCCAGTCCTGTATCACGTTACCTATTATCCATAATAATATTTCTGTGTATGTTGTCTTAACTAAATCATTAAAGCTGTGATCTGCTCTCTTGGTTGTTCCAATGTTGCTATATTCACCTGTTTGGCACCATGTATTTTAGCCGCTAAAATCTCTTTGTATAGAATATCTATAAAAGATGCCAGCCATTGTGGGATGCTGAGAATGTGAGGTTGCTTCCATCTGATTGTTACCATTTTTTTTTTTTTTTTGCTGTGGTGATGCCAGCTAGGAGAATGCGACGGTTGGGAACTGAAAGATGACAATCAGAATCATCATTTAACAAAATCAGCATGGGTGTACAAGGGAGGGTATTGCCAAAAATAACAGACAACAGTGATACAACTGATCGCCAAAAGGTGTTAACTTACATACAGTCCCACATTATGTGAAGATAAGTGCCTGGGGTACCCTGAGTGCAATATGGACAATTAGTAGAATGGTTGGGAGAAAACTTGACCTGCTTTTGTGGAGTGAGATGGGTTCTCAGAACTTAATTGTAATGTATCATCTGAAGGTCTGGGTTCCGGCCAGATAGTCAAATGTTGCACCATATCCTAGACCAGTTGATATTGGTTTGTTTTAAGTCCTTTGGCCAGCTATTGCATATTGATAGGTGCTGTGTAAGAGATTATCTTAGTAGGGCATACAATTTGGATACAAGTTTGCGGTGGGAACTTAATATGTACAGTCTATGTAGAGAAGGAGTGTCCATACTTGTACCCCAGGGAACCCCATAGGCATTGAGAGCAGATCTCAGCTCTAAATAAAAAAAGAAAGTGGTGCCTGGAAGGTTTAACATTTGTTTCAGTTCCTGTAATGCTTGTAGTCTATTTTCATGTATGATGTCTGACCTCCACCCTTCTTCAACGGGCCTTAAAATATATGTGCATGTTCATGTTTTGAGTCCGACTATGCATGCTTTCGAATTTCTGTAAACAACACCCTCCCACCTCTACCTCTGATTGATTCACCATGAAATTTTATTCTACTTCAGCCTATTGTCATCATTTATGTGATTGTCCAATGAATGAAGAACAGTGAAAAAAACGTCTGTACCTCTCGGCTCAGAGATCTAGTTGGTCTGATGAAAAAATTCAGCTTCAATTATAGTAATGTGGAGCATTTTTTGGCAGTAACGGTAATGGTGTTATAACGATGGGAAGAGTAATCTATTAGATTACTCGTTACTGAAAAAAGTAACACTTTAAGTAACACAGTTCTTCTCATCACTGCTCTCTGTCTGTAAAAGTGAGCTAGTGTTGGACTCACACCAAGTCCTTGTCAGGAGGACAAAGGTCTGATCCATATGCTTTTCTGATAACTTGATGGACAAATTTAAAGCTGTTACATGAGTCAGATGGCTGAGTGACCACACTGTGTCCTCACAGTATCTTCACATTACAGTGAGTGTTCCAGGCTACCAGCCAGGACTTCATAAAGTCACTAAGACTGGCTGCTGTTTGCCATTAAATACCTCCAGTGTGTCCTCCACTGTAGCCTACACACACCTTTTATCATTCTTGCATTTCTGATGGTGAAAGACTGTAGCCTTTTTAATGGATTAGTTTTATGTTTGATGTAAGCCAGCTGTTGTGCTAAACGAAGATAAGATAAACATCAGCTGTTTTACCAGTCTTTGTTCGCAAGTATACTGTTCTATGGTGTAGTCTGCTGGTAGGGCAGCACAAAACAAAATGATGCAAAAAGGCTGGACATACTGGTGGAAAGACCTGGCTCTGTGATTGTAACCAGATTACACTCACTGGGGGCTGTGGTGGAGCGATGCACACAAAGGAAGTCTGAAACATTTTGAAAATACTCAGAACAAGCCACCTCATAATGCCACAATGGCTCAGAAAAACTAAAGCAGTGGATTCTTTATCTATGATGCAGAATAGAAAGATATGGGGTTCCAATTCAGATTCTGGCTCAGCTCCAGCAAACAAAGAGGTACTGATTTGTCATCTTTACATTGTACATGGAGCATCACGGCCACAGATACAATCCATCTTCAGCCCTCAATTTGAAAGCATTAACACCCCACAGTGACCTCATTCGGTGAGTTAGCAGCTGGTATAAATCACACAAACTGAGATGTCAGCTTGACATGTGATTCTACCATTGATGAGAGCAGATGGCAGCCATGAAGGCAGATACCAAAATCTTGGTGGCTGTCTTTAAAACAGACTTTTGTCCTCATCAGATGTCAGCACACACACACCTGGATTGTTATGTTTTTCTGTCTCTTCTACCTGTTTGAGAAATAGGCCTATTTATCATATGAGAATGACAATACCACAAACCTGTCCTCACCTGGCATTAGCTGAAAATAGGAAATACGTAATAAATACCAACAAATTTGAAGTGTCTGGAACAAGAAAAGCAGCTAAAGTGAGGCTCTACGCTACCCTGCTGTTAATATGCATGTAATATACATCATACAACATAGATCACAAAAGCTGTGATTAGGTTCCTCCTCCCTCCACCTTTTTTGAGACCTCCTTGTTACTTGGCTGTCAGTTATTTTGCTTTTTTGAATCCAGAGGCTGGATTAGTGAGGCCAGATCTAAACTGCTCTGTTCTTTATCCTGATTGTCAGACAGGTTGTCCTTTGTGGTGCTGTCTACCTGCAGAAGCCACACCCACATGCATTCCCTTCTTTGTGGTCTATGTTCCTCTAAATGAGACATAATGTTGTAGTGAAGAAGACTGTGTAATTCATGAATGCCATCTTTCCACTATAAATGCACCTCTTTTTGAGAGTGCATTTTGAATCTGAAAGACAGGAAAACTGTTCTCAATGCATGAACCCACCACTGAAGAAAACATAAATGTGTATTCCCATGTATTATGTACTCATTCGTGCTCTGCATGTCAAGATATTTGGCCATTGAGATTGAGCGCTACTGCCCTAAATGCCCAGTGTGGCTCAGGTAGTAAAAGGGCATGGAGATACAGCCCAGCATTGCGATGACTGAGAGACGAATAAAGAAACTGTGAGTGAAGAAGAACATGAGGCTAAAGAGAGCAGTACATCTCTTACTCTATAATACTTTGTTTACAAGAGAGGACACAAACACAAACACAGGTACTCAGTAAGTCTTGCCAAACACTTGTAGCAGCTGCAGGAGGAAACAGCCACCCACAACACAACCACAAAGATCTGTAGCAAAACTACTGACATTAAGTCAAGTTGCAGCAAAATAGTCCAACAGACATCCATTCATCAGCTTTGCCAGTGTAACTCCTCAAGAGATTACAATATTGCACCACAAAGGAAAGCCAACCCATCAGATGATATTTGGCTCAGGATGCCTATGAAACAATGAGTAAAGAAGGCTTTGTGAACCTGATTAACAAGCTGGATTGAAGATACCAGATTCCGTTACTGCATTATTTTTCCCAAGTTGCCATTCTATAAACATATGACACCTCACTGAGTCAAGTTGTGTTTTTAATTGAGTTTCACTGTGCATTTTTAACCAATAACATCGAATTGTAAACACAAAACCTATAGGCTGTCTTTGTAGAATTGAATGCCTGTGAAAATAAAAGTTAAGATATTAACACTGTAACACATTCAACAACGTTATCATGCAATGCATGCATTTTTGTTTTGTAATATCTTGTAACAGTGGACATCTTCAGAAAAACACAGTCCCAGAACTTGTATGTGATGTCAACATATTATTAGGTGGCATAATTTTACATATTTTTTACTTCATTATCCCCACGAGATACCCCCCACCTCCCCAAACTAACCCCACTTGGACATGCATGATGAAAGACACCACTGGGACTGTACTCAACTGTAGTCAACAACCTCCATTTAGTCTTCTAAAAATAGAAATATGAAACGAGTGAAACTGATTTCAATAATACGTCTGCATACTGCACATTGTAAAGACTAACTAACTAAATAGGTTTGGGCTAGGTTAGATTTAGATAAAGTCAAGCTTGAATTTTATTTAATACACTTTTACAAACAAAACAGAACAAGCAAAGCAAAAAACACTTACTCTCTGTGTAGGGGATAAATAATGGGAATTCACTTCTTGCTTTGTTGCTGACTTTTTAACTGAATGTGGGAATTGTGAAGTATTGAATTTCCCCATTCTCCTTATTTTCAATGACAATAATTGGATGCAGCCAGGTTACTTTTTTTACAGGCAGTTCAGAGTTCACTTAATTAACTGTCTTTTCAACACAGTGAATAACATAACTAATCTTTGCTAAACTACAACTTTAGGGAAAACTGGGATTAGTTGTAAAATTAGGACTTAGAAGTCATAATAACTGCTTCAAATTAAAGGTTCACTTAAAGCATTTGTGTTATTATCATTGCTAATGTGATTAGTTTTTTCTTTTTTACCAGACATCTAGTTTTAGGTTTGTTTACCTGACATGTTTCGACATACGTAACTGCCGTCTTCCTCAGAGTGTCACCAGATGTTGTTGGTGACGCATCTTATCAGCTGATGTTTGTGAAGTCATGACCTTCCTGTCTGGGTTGACAGGTCGGTCACGCCTTCTGCTGTCTGTTCACCCCCTGCAAGATGGTACTCCAGTTATGGGAGAGCATGTATGCTCCCTCATCCCAGTTGATGGTCCTCGGGCTTCGCTTTCGGATCTCCATGGCCTCTCTGATCCAGCGCTGATGTTTATTATCTTCTGTGTGGATGACTCTGGCGTTCCCCCAGTCCATAATGTGATTTTCTCTTTTGCAGTGGTCTGTTATGGCTGACTTCTCATTTTCCTGTTGTGCCTTTTCTTTTATTGTTTGGGTTTGTCTTGTAGCTGTCTCCTTTTTGCACTCTTTCTTATGTAAATTTTTTGTGTTGAAACTCCTCCCTGTCTCCCTGATTTAGGTTTTATTGCATGATTGGCATGGAATCTCACATATGATGTTGCATTTGTTTTCTGGATGTATTCTGTCTTTGGGATGAACCAGGATCTGATGGAGTGTTGTTTGTGGTTTGACGCATGTGTTGATGTTTTGTTTCCTCATTACTGTTTGGATGCGTTCCGTTATTCCTCTAATGTATGGCAATGTTACTACTCCCCTGTGTTTTTGTTTGTTGCTTTGTTTTTTCTCTTTCTACTGTGTTTTGTTGTTCTTGACCTGTTCTGCCCCTTTCAATATTGCCCAATGTGGATATTGACATGCCTTCAGTGCGTGTTGTATGTGTTGTTCCTCCTGTTCATTGTCCTGCGGGTCTGCGATTATTGTTGCACGTTCATGTAATGTTCTGACTACTGATAATTTGTGCATTATGGGGTGTTCGGAAGTCCAGTTTAAATATTGGTCGGTGTGTGTGGGTTTGATGCCCCCATTCTCTGTGTGTTGTATTTTTAGGTCCAAAAATGCTATTGACTGCTCTGTTTCCTCTTCGTGTGTGAATGTGATGTTGACGGTAGTGTCTATGGTGTTGAGATGATCGGTGAGTTGTTGAGTGTATCCCGTATTCACTTTTTCCAGTTCCAGTATCATCCACGTAACATTTCCAGAGTGTTGGTCTGTATTCTGCCGGTATCATAGTGAGTGCCTTCTGCTCCAGGTCTTCCATGAAAAAGCCGCACACGATGGCCGATAGTGGGTCTCCCATTGCAAATCCTTCCTTTTGTCTGTATATTGTATTCCTAAACTGAAAGTATGTGGCTGTGGCGATGAATTGAAGGAGTTGAGTGATGTCTTGTACTGTGAGGTTTGTGCGTCTCCCGAGCGTCCTGTCTGTTTTTAATCTGTCTTGCACTATCTGTATGGTGGCTTCCATGGGTGAAAAGAGATATGACGTTGTGTGATATAAAAACTTGCTGCATTATGATGTTGTTTAGTTCTTCTGCCAGTTGTTTTGAATTTTTGCAGTGTTGGTCTGTGAGTCCCAGTAATGGTTTGATTATTTCAGCAAGTGCATTTGATAGGTTGTATGTAATTGAGCCAATGCTGTCTACTATAGGGTGTAATGGTGTTCCTGGTTTGTGTATTTTTGGTGTGCCGTAAATCCTGGGGATGACGTTGGCTGTGGGTACTAGGTGGTCACGCCTTCGGAAACATCAGCTGATAAGATACGTCACCAACAACATCTGGTGACACTCTGAGGAAGAATATCTAATATAAGATATAATGAACGCAATCGAGTGATCATTACTAATGTCCGAGACTAAATATGGATGCAAGACGCCCTGTGACCTATCTATTAATAAAGGAAGCTGTTGCCTATGGTTAACAGGGTGGTCCACAATTTGAGTCATGGACTACATGTATACCATTGAGTTTCCAATATGAACTGGTCCCATTCAAGTTTTTTTCTACCTCTTTTCAGCTTTTCTCTGTTTAGGGTCGCAACAGATGCCCTTCTTTTCACATTCATTCATTCATTCATCTTCAACCACTTATCCGTTTCCGGGTTGCACAGCTGCTGGAGCCAATCCCAGCTCACAGTGAGCAAGAGCAGGTTACACCCTGACAGCTCGCCAGTCCATCACAGTCCATCAAGTGTAAATGAACTTAATGGGCCAGGTATTTAATAACAAATAATAGTAACAATACAAATAAAAAATAGAAATGCTAATCTTAAGAATAACTTTATTAATATAGCACTTTTAAAAACTAAATTTACCATGTACTTTGAAAGTATAGTTATTACAATGACAGGTCAGCAGCTTCTCTGTAAGAAGTTAAAGAGAGTGAAATCTTCAATAAAAATAGATACAATAGAACACAGGATAAAAAAACATATACAAAAAATTATAAGAAAACAATACCAGATGAAAAGAACTCTATGAAAGTGGGTTGCAGAAGGTATTTAAAAGAAGTTGGTTACTCTAAGGCAAAGCACCCCTGCGGCATATGTTTGATGTTGTATGATTAACAAGATACAGTCTCACATTTGGCAGATAATAGGGATTCAGGTTGATCACTGTCCTGCCTGCCAGCTTTGCAACAGCATAAAGATGCTGGTGGGGTGTTTAGGAAATTACGGATCATGGCTACACATTAGAAAAAAAAAAGTCTTCCCTAAAAGTGTCTGATCACATTAAGATTTCCTGGAGAGCAAACTCTCATATATCCACAATGAAATATTAGAAATACTGACAACCATGATGATACTTGATCGTGTCTGCTACCAGTGAGCAGGATCCTCTCTAGTTGGATCACAAAATGTATGAGTATGTGAGGATTTCTTTGCTGCTGTGTGTGCTAATCTGAGGAACAATGACTTTGTGCACCACAGTGAAGTTCCATCTGTACCATGTACTTCACTGAGACCTCAACAATCTTGAGTCCAGAAATGTAGACAGTCCCCTTTCTAAATACCCTTTTGTATTTAGCAACATATACGCAATCTTCATGCCCACATCTTGCTTTAATGATATTACCAAGAACCACAGTGCCACTGTGCTATAGATTATAGACTGTAAACCCTAACCCATGATTTTTACACAAACCTCAGCTGCTGCACTTTCAAGAACCTGCACCTGTTGGTTGAGTGTGAGCCTGTCAAGGGTGAAATGCTCGACAAAAGGCAAACATTTTTATTTAATCTGAATGTGTTTATTAATAGGATAGATCGACAGAACAATAGATAGTTTCATGAAAATATCCGAACAAACCACCGTGCCTGAAAGTCACCCTGCTCTTTTTTCAGGTAGCAACGCTGATACAAACCTTGCACAAATGCCATTTCTGAGTCATTCATCACTAACAAGAGAGGAAATTGACACATGCAGTTTTTTGAATCGAAGAAAATTTTAATTTAATTTCAAACAGAGTAGGGACGACCACTGAAGAGGCTCTTGAATGAGAGCTGTTCAAAAACACATCAGCGTGACAGTTCAAACACAATGTCAGAATCAGCCTGTGTGTTAAGGGGGACACAAGGCAGGAAGCAGAAAATCAAAAGTCTAATCTGACATTTTCTCCTCAGTTTCACACTGCAGAGTTCGTCTGTTTCAGACACATTTCCCCGTCAGCTGGGAAGTGGGTGGCACTGAACTGGACCTGAGATGCTGTGGGCTGTAAATATAAAGGCATGGCTGTTCCTTGTTCGAGAGGTTTCTTTTTCCCTGTTTATGAAAACTTTGTTTAATGAAGTTTTACATCTTCTTATATTTGGGCGAGCTGCTTTGACAATGAATACATCTTTCCATGGATGCATCAGATGTGAAAGCATTGTGGAAACACTTAGCACACTTATATTTGTATATGTTCATCCACTAGTAATGGCTGATGCTACATTGATGATTGTAAAATAAAAAAGATGTGAAAAAAATTGGCCATGTGGAATATACTTTAAACTTAAGGTGTTGGTTTGGATGGAGTCAGCTCAGATTTCCTGAATGACTTAATCAGGCTCTTTCATGACCTTTAAATACAACTTTTGCGTTAAACAGACTATAATTTGAATTTGGATTTTATCCCTCATTTGGGATATGAATACATTTATATAGCCAAATCCCAAACACATTTATTTTACACATGAAATAATTAACTCTGGCATGCTTTAAGGAGGAGATGAGGTGTGGCAAGACGTGTTTAGAAACCTGCTGCAGCTAGATACTGATGTACACTAACTCAGTTTTAACAGTGGAGGTCAACCACCTGAGGGTTTCTCGAGTACTTGGGCAAATCTTAATTACTTCCTGAAGACAAAAAGAGTTTAAAGAAAGGTACAGATATTAGAGGAACAGTGTATACTTTTATAGCTTAGTTGTTCTGCTGTTTGATCCCCTGGAGGATCAACAGCAAATTAAACTCAAACCAGATGTTATCTTTTGAGAAGAGTAGTCCGTAGGCTTGAATACTTCAATGATTATAAATGATTATAAATCTGTGCCTTATCAGTTGAAACCTCATTCAGACACCCATCTATCCATTAGCTATACTGCTTACTGTCAGGGTCACAAGTGGGTTGGAGCGGGACACCCTGGACACATGAGGGGGGGGCCCAAACACATGCAAACTGGGTCTGTAAATGAACTGTCAGACATGGAGAACAGAGGATCTGGAACCACATTGTGTGGATTGCAGTGTAACTCCAGCATGGGTATATGCAGGGTTGATATAATTCACGCTAATCAGGGCGCATTCACTGGTGCAGCTGGAGTGGGATTTAAAACTGATCCATTGAACAACGCCAAGTTAATTGCTAAGACCTGGGAACACTGTGTATTATCCATAAAATGAAGGCAAACAATAAAATTGTGTTGTGTTCCAAAATCTGAGTTATTATTTTGGGAAAGAGTTACAATTTCCCAGAGCCAATTACCCAAACCTGAGGATCACAATTCTCACCAACACAAACTTGAACAAACAGGAGATGATGTGTTAATGTTTTGAAGCCCTCATATATAAAACAAGAGTGATAATTGTCCTAATTGTGTCTACAGCACGCATTGTGGTTAGTGCTATGGCCTCAAAGCAAGAAGGTTGTAAGTTTGATTCTTGGGCCTGGGTCCCTCTGTATGGAGTTTGCTTGTTCTCCCCGTGTCTGTGTGGGTTTCCTCCAGGTCGTCTGGTTTCCTCCCACCATCCAAAGACATCATCTTTGAGTTAATCGGTGATTCTAAATTGAGTGTGAGTGTTAGTGGTTGTTTGTCTCCATCTGTTTCTGTGTGTTGGCCCTGCGATGGACTGGTGACCTGTCCAGGGTGACCCTGCCCTCACCCAATGTGAGCTGGAATTGGCTCCCGCACCCCCCACCACCCGGAAACAGAAAAGTGGTAGAAGATGAATGAATAAATGAGTTGTTCTTTGTGTGGTTGATCCACTGAGATCAATTTGCTTTGGGATGCCATACCAGGGTACATTTGCCTCAGGTGACACAGATCCCTGAGACACTGGGGCACACAAAACTCTCTACAAAAACTGATATGTTACACTGACATACGACACACTTAACTGTGACCCTGTACGTTTAGTTTCTGTTCCTCCAGCTCTCGGGATTATCTCCAAGATATTTATACGTATGGACTGGAGCCCACTTGCAGTGACCTCTGCTGATTGGCTCTGAGTGGAATTAACACACACCTGGAATCCACCTCTGGCAGTTTTATTACGTTAATACTGTGGCATGGCATCAGGACCAGGTAAAGGTAACATTTTTAATCAAACTCCATGTCAAAACATAAACTAACCCTAACCCTAACCCAACATAGGCCAGAGTTTATTTAACACAAATCCTTCCTTAGGCAGACGACCAGTCCATAAGAAAATGAAAGCCAGCTGAATACCAGTTGATCCTCAGGTGCCGTCAGGACATCTGTAGATTCACATATGACGCCAGTGAGCATCCATGATCAGTGAGGAGGTTTTCTTTGCTCCAGTAAAGCTATGTTGATTCTCCTACCACTGATATTCTGTCTGATGAGAACATTTCCTTCATTTCATTAAACATGGCTCCCCTGAGACCACTTCTTCACTGTGTAATGAACTACCTCTGAGTGACTTTACTGTACTAATTATATAAGACCTGGAAACATGATTAAGTGGAAGCCTTATTTCTGAGTCCAGCACGACCATTTACACACGACAAAACAAATAAATCAAATATTTAGTATGAATTTGAAGATTTTCATAGGTGATTTGTTGAATATCTGGTGGTTGTCTATGTCAGACTTCTCTGACACCACACACCTCAGAGCACCTTTATTTTCCCTCTCAGTAATCAGAGGGGGCAACACAAGGTCTTGATTAATTGTCATTTAATGCTTTCTTGTTCTCTCTTTTTTATTTACGTCGCTGTTCTCACCTAATCAGGGTGTTGGGGATTAGTCCTCCCAGGTGAGATTCTCCATGCAGTAACACAATCAGGCCATTTGTTTGCTTGTTTTCTGCCCCACAATAGGGGCTGTGATGAAGCCACTCCAGTTTCCTCTTCATGCTCATCCTTAAGTTCTTGCTTTGGTATACTATACTTTCCAGCCTTATAAATAAAGAGTTTATTTTTCTTCTCTTCTTATTTAAATAAAGTTGTGTGATGCCTCTAGTGTTACATGCTCACCTTTTGCGTGTGTGGGATCTCTCTAGTTCTCCAGCCACCTCCCACAGTCCAAAGACATGAACATTAGGTTAATTCGTAATGCTGAATTGGACACAAGTGTGAATGGTTATTTGCCTATATATGTCAGTACTGAGAAGCCAGTCTAATGGTAACACTACTGTTGTCCAGTTTATTGGCAGCAGCAACATCTCCTGCTTTTTTACATATTTTGCCTATTCATGTGCCTTGAACGGCGAGACAGAAAGTTTCTCTCTAAGCCATTTAAAGCTTTCTGAGTCAGATGGGTGTTTGCAGTGATCCAGACATGATGAAAGATGACTTGTGATACAATTTCACGGTCTTTAAATCTGTAGGTCATATCTTTGGAACCTCACCTCAGGTTAATAAAAAGAAAGGTTAAGTTGTGCAGTGACTTAACACTTTTTTACTTTTTTGAATTCAAAATGAAAACCTCTTTCAGGTGAGGATTGATAGGCTCTGCAGGTTGGATGAGTTATTCTCATGTAATTTCACTCATGATCCCAGGCAGGGTTTTCAACTTTGGGGATGTGGCCCAAAGTGGCACAATGGCGCAGTGCTTAGCAATGCCAGCTGGGATTAGCTTTAGCCTCCTAGTGACTCTGTACAGGTAAGCAGTAAAGATAATGAAAGGATTGATGTGGTCCCTTATAGACTTGGAGATGGCTCCAAAGAGATGAACTCTGAGTTTTCTCATCTCTCCAGGTTCACAAGTGATACTGCGTCACCTTGCAAAGCAGGTGAGCAGATTGGTGTACAGTGGTGAAGGAAGCTAGGACAAGAGGAGACAGGGGCAGGCAACCAGGCTGATCATCCATAACACAAGGAAAACTGGGGAAGTTAACCTGCTTGGTACAAAGAGAGCAGAATTTAATCAAAAAAACTGGCTGGAATGTATGCTGGCCTGGAAGTGCAAATCACAATATTAAATCAGAAAACACAACAGCAAAGAGAAACAACAATGGCAGATTAAAAATCAACAACATTAACCAAGCTGGAAAGGGTAGGTACCTTCGGGCAACATGAATTATCACTGATTGGATGAAGGAACAGGTCCAGCGTCTGTTGATAATAGCGAGTAGGTTATCAATGGCATTGCTCATGTTTTGAAAACATGTCAATCCGAGTCAAAGGACGGACCTGTTCTTTACTCAAAGGTACCTACCCATTCCTGTTTGGTTAATGTCGTTGTCATTTCTCTTTGCTGTTGTGTTTTTCGATTTCTCGTTGTCTTTTCTCTTTTGCCGTTGTGATTTCTGATTTGTCGTTGTTTCACTTTTGGTATTGTGTTTTCTGATTTGCACTTCAAGGCCACCTTAGGAACGTGACTGAATCTACAGGCAGAGTGGTGGTGGTTGTACTGGTCTTTTGTAGCAGAGTTGATTGTGATGATGGGCAACTGGTGGCCTAGCTCCTGCACTCTTGTCTCCTATCATGAAATCATGCACAACAGGGGGGGAGGGGGAGAGTGGCTGCAGCTAGGCAGAGGCAGAAGTGGAGGGCATGACACTTTGCTTGAGAAAGTGATATTCCATCAGCTTGTTTGTGCATTTATATCAGAAATCATTGAGTTGTACTGAGGACCTGGAATAAAATATCTGTGATATGTGTCTTCCTGCTCTAGCCTTTGTCTCATTACTTAGCAGTAAAATATGAGACTAATAAATGGTGTATCTGCTCTCTGGAGGCAGCAGCAGGTGACTTGAGGTTCCCAGGCTCTTCATAGTGCACTGCAGCAATAACTGTGGTGAAATCATTGTGTAGCTGTGCACAGGAAGGGACAGCTTAATGAACACTTTGTGTAGCGATACCATTTCTTTTCAGCAGACAACAGCATTCCTGGCTTTGTGGGACTGCACAGCATTTTAGCCATTTTTTGTGTTCCACATATTGAGACAATGTCAGATGTCACATTTTGATTGGCTCTAGTTTTCAAAAGTCAAACCACTACAACTCGGATGCTTTTCTAAAATCTGGCTTTTATCCAATGGCTGTGAAGAAAGCAGGGAAGGCTGTCATCATGGGGCTGTATTTGATGTCAATCAAACTGGACACACGTGGGGACCTGTCTGCGAGGCACCACTAAAAATCACAATGCAGATTTAGGTGGAATTAATATGATGGACAGTAAAGAAGAAAAGGAAATACAGATACAACAAAGACCGGGAAACAACTTATAATTGGGTGAAGTTGGTGCAAGGCGATTCACAGAGATTTTTGGTGAAACTTTAGTTATTTTTCAGTTTCACATGGAGGCGAATACGACGTGAAGCGACACATTGTGTCACGACATGTTACAACTTAAGGAGCAGAATAGAAATGTTTATTTTTTTTAACGTTGATAGACATTTTATCAAGAAAGATGTGCCTTGGGCAAAAAAAGTTTGAAAACCACTGCCCTAATGTATACTCCGTTTGATGGTTCACTTTCCTCTAAATGGGACCATCATTTAAAGAATTAACGTCTTGAAGACATGTACCTAGGGACTGAGACCATAAACTCATTAGAAAAACTTCTACTTTTCCCATAGACTTCAATAAAATCTCATTAGCTTTACAATTCAGCTAATCGCATTAGCTTTACAATTCAGCCATGGGATCAACATCCACTTTTTTAACGGTCTCAACGCTAATACAAGTCTTTCAAAGCCATTGCCTCTTCTGTTTTCACAACAAAACCATTTTTACTGCCAAAATTGTGAACGTTACTGTTCCAGCCCCTTAGCTCTTCATTTATCATGGTCTCACAAAAGAAACTCATTAATTTCCTTGCTCATTTGAGGGTAAAACAACTACAAGAATTTTATGTCAAAATATATATGGATCCCTGAAAAGAAAAAGCTGCAAAACTTTTCAATTAGTCAGGAAACAAACAGATTTTTTTTTTTTTTTGCATTATTACCCTGTCTGAGTTCTCGGCTCAATTATATATGAGATCTCAGCTGAAAAGGAAAAGCAGGAAGTGGAAGCCACTTAAACAATAATATCAGCTGAGCCTTTTCCAACCTGACACTGAAAATCATTAGTTCTCCTAGCAACGCAAAACCAGGCAGGAGAGAAGGGAGGGAAGCCTTTTTGAATTGTGCCACCAAGGTTCACTGTGTGTGTGTGTTGTAGAAACAGTTCAATACTATCTGCATAATTCATGAAGACATGATGTAGGCTGCTAATGATGATGAAAGCTTTGTCAGATGGCCTGCTGTGTTCATGTACAAATGCACACCCACACAGGGAAACACAAACAACTTGCACACGAACATACACCGCGTGCCTCGGTGTATGGTGCTCCTTTGACACATCCACTTATAGAAAGCAATGAGTGTGGTGTAATTAGGCTTGGGGTGAGTCATTTTACCAATCTAATCTATCGTGACTCTCATATTATACTCATCATCACAGCCTGCAGGGCCACAGGACGATTAGCATGAAAAGTCCCTCTCAACCCTTTTTTCTACCACCTCCTGAGGTCACAACTAGAACAACGAAAGACATGACTGACCTTCCAAGGTATTGCATTCAGCATAAATACAATCCCTCTTGCTATAATGATTATTTTCATATACACACTATTAAAATCAGCAACAGTTCTCCTGCTCATGAAAATCCCAAGTAAACTGTTCTCAAGCTGTTTGGGGTTGAAAATAGACCTAATAATAACACATTGGGTGTTATTTATCCATCTGACAACATGGCTCTTTGTTGCATTTGGCAAAGCAGTGCTTCACAAGGGAAGCTCCATACGTTTGTATAAAACACAACAGCACAAGCGTCACATGAAGATGATAAAGATAGACAATAGTGGGTGCTCTTGATATAACCACTGCGCAGAGGAAATCTCCACCAGATGATACACATAGTAGATTGTTCTGTCAATTCTGTTTAGTAGACTTTTTTAAATAAATGAAACTGTTAATAGAACTTCCTCCTATAAATATTTCCACTCCAAAATTAAACAAATTATTGTTTACCAGTGAAGAATCATGTATAGGAATTACTTTTAAAAACCGAGGAAAAACAGTGGTATTATATTTTACCACCTAGTGTAGATTGTAGAGAGTAAAACAAATAGGTGCAGTTAATGTATACTGTAAGTGCAATGGGAATTTTATTTAGCCAGAATGAAGCAAATTATGCATGTACCACTTTCAAACAGTGACCAGTGTTCATTTGTTTGTAGATGAAATCCAAATACAATGTAGAACTACCATCTACATCAGATTTGCTAGCATTTGGCTGCTGGACCGTGATGCCGTAAAAGAGCTCTGTCAGCACTCGTGAGAGTTTTCATCAGTTCCAATTCTCGTTGCTTATTTGAAAACTGAACTCTTCAGTTCACACTTCACCAAAATACGAATGTGTTAATTTAACACTGTTGCTTGACCAATCCTGTTAATGGAGAACAAACCAGCTAACTCAGTTTGGTCAGAACCTGACAGTGGAGATTAGGCAGAACATCACCTTCTCACCTGAAATGCTTACTCATGAACAAGAAAGAAAAGTAGCGTCTAATTTCCTACACACTGATCCTGCAGCAAATGCCACAATGCTTGTATCGAGAAATGTCGAAGCAGGTCTTTATGGCAATTGTTTTGGATGGGCTTGGACTAGAGTGGTATCTCATTTGTTGCTTCAGCAAAATTGTCATCATTGTCAAATTTCATAATTTGAATTTCATAGTTGTATGATTTACTGATACCCTTTAGATTTGATTATGCAAGACTTTTGCCATGTCATGTTTTACACCCAAAATGTACCAGAGTTTTTGAAGCCCTAAACTCTAGGGCCTCATTTTAGTCTAAAAAGTTCAGAGTTGTGATTAAGCATGGTAAGGCAGACATGGTAGAGATGCCGAGGTTCGAAACATGCCTTGTGAAATGACCCTTTCTACAAATAAAACTACATCATGCTTGACTGCCAGTGATGCAGACAACATGGATGACAACTTACAAGTAGCACAACCACTACGCATATGCCAAGTGTATGTGAGTAGTCACATAATGTCTCTGTTCTCATGTTTTCTTGCAAAGAGATTGTTTGATTCAGAGATAATTCCTTGCTCCTACTCAAAGTTGGTGAAATTGTGGAAAAAAATTTCCCATAACCATTAGTAGTAGGCCCATAACAGCTCCTAGTATCTGGTATACGCCATCATTCGTCAGATTTCACACCAGCAGTTCTCAGGCTTTAATTAATATGATTTACAGGGTCATGCATGTTGAAAGGGCCAGTTGCTCAAATTAAAGAATAATTACTGGATGAAGTACATTTTTACAGTTTACATCTGTACAATTGCAGACATTTAATGTACCACTCAGATTCCAAAAAAATCACAACGTATCCTATCTTTGACTCAGCTCCCTACAGGGATGCAGACTCTCATCTCTCCAGAGATCTGCACAGAAACCCTCTGAACTCTCTTAATCCTGAGTGAGATGGCAGGAAAAGCTCAGCATCCTTCACTCCACCATTTCCTACCAGCACCACCTGCTTCCCTTCCCCTGTCCATCCCTCCACGTCTTTTCTGTCCTTTATTCTTCCCTTTTTTCACTGAGGAGTAGCACTGCCATCCCTGCCACACAAAGGTCATTCCACTGAATAAAGATCAACAAACTAGCTACCAGGGAGGGCTATTGATGGTCATACACACGCACTGAAATAATAAAATATATTGCTGCAAGACAATAACTGCATCAATCTCATATGACTCAAATTTAACAGTAAAAAAAATTAATAAATAAATAAAAATTAAAAAAATTGGGGGCAGACTCCAATCAGGTCAGAGGCCAAAGGGCCCTCTCTTGTGGCCTTTTGCAGAAAGAATGGTGGCAAAGCTAAAATGCTCTGCTTTAGTAGAAATACATCTGGATTAATTGAGGCACAGACTGCAAAGCATGATAGTGTTAGGCTAGAAAGCAGAAGACCGCCTGACGGTCAGTGATGCTCGTTAATAATTACTCCTTGGACAAATCCCTGAGCTGTCAGCGTTAGATTAGTGAAAGCTATCTAAATCGAAAGCTGCTCATGGTCTGTGACGTTAAATATGTATTAATTGAATGGGAAAAATACATACATTTTTGACATGAAGGTTTGTGAGGACCAATAACAGGGCCATGTCTCTGATTGATTGTTAATAACTTAGTTTATGATGGAATATTTAAAAAAATCCTGTGGCCTTGCATTTTTTCTTCCTTTTCAATTTGCTTTTAGAACTGCATCCAAGGCATGAATGAGAAGAAGGTGTATATACTGTTAGGTCCTGCATCCATCTCAAAGCTTGGTGTGTTTCTAACTGGGAGCCCTGCTGTATGAATGCTTTCTCAATCCTTTGTTCATAAAATGCACAGAGTATAATCTGGGATTACCAAGCATCTGATGTTACATCATCATCATTGGGGTCACGCATAGAAGGAGAAAGAGTTAATGTCAGAACTAATGTGTGCGACAGAGTAAGTGACTGTGTGTGTGTATGCTCATGCTTACATTGAATCCTAATGTGTAGACTGCCTGGCCATGCTTATCTGTAGTGTTGTGAGTATTTTGTCTGGTAACTAAGACGGAGTGAGCTGTTTGATTTCCTGTGAGAAAGATGTTGTCTGGTGTTTTTGTAAAAACTGTCATGAGGCTGACGCTGCAGCATCTGGGATTTCTTCTTCACAGCTGCTGGGGATGATGTGCCACTCAGACAGTTTGGTTGAAGAGCTTCTTTCTGTGGTGAACATGAGAGATAAAAAAAAGGAAAGAAAAAAAATCATACCTATTCAAAGAAGCAGATAAACACAAAGAACTGCAGAGAATGTCCTCATCAATTTCATAATATTTGCAATGCAAATCCTCAGAGAATGGCTGTTTTCCATGGGACACCAAAAAATGATGAACCTGACCCTTACGCTATAGCTGGTCAATTATTTACACTTTTAAAGCAAAAAGCACTCCATATGACCTAAAGGTAGACATTAAAGGCCCGAACTGTCTAAATGTTGACACTAATGGTTCATACGATCTAAACGTAGATGCTAATGGTTCATATGTTCTGAAGGTACACCACCATGTGGTCTTTGGTTATAAATCAGGTTTAGCATCTATATTAATACAGAGACAGCATCAAAGCTCTAAATCCACAGAGAAATACATGCAGCCTCTACATGTGTTCAGAAACTGAGCCTTAATACCAGCCATCAGGATTTCTGGGATTTTGTAATGTCACAAAACAGTCAATCCCACCATCACCCCCTTCTTCAAGCCACACCTGGCTGGTCTGAAATCAGCTGTATTTTACATGAGACTTTATTCCATGAGAAAACAGTTAGCCAATCAAAAAGTACATGCTAACAACAGCTTATTGTGTAGTTCTTAAATTCTCAGTTCAGAGCTGATCATGTGGCTTGTTTTCCTTTTGGAAGACAAATTGTAACCAAATGTAAATAGGAAAGAACATTAAACATTTACTGGTCACTGTCTTTGTCTGCAATGTTTGTTAAACACACAGTAGGGTGTGAAATGACCTGTAGTTTCTATAGTAACTGAAGGTCTCGGCTCTTCCGGATATAAGCCTGAGACTGAGGAAGTAAAATGACATAGAGACAGTTTTGATTCCTAATTAAATCTTCTCATGGTCATTAATAAAAAAAAAAAACACAGAAAAAGTGTAAAATATTATATTTGAAATTATCACATCTTATACTCAAAGACAAAACAACCAGGTTAATTCATTTTTGTAGCACTGAGAAGCACAAAACAAGATGATTTAACAAAAGTTTCTCAGATCATGCCAAGATTAACAAGGTTAAAATGAAATACACAACCACATTAACACACCACATAGCCATATGTCTATGTATTTACATTTCAAAAATGAGATGTGAATGAAAGGTGATGATCCTGAGAATCTGCTCCAAATATATTTCAATTGAATTTTGAATTTGCAGAGAGATGATGGTCTTTAGCAAAGACAGCTGGAAATAATTTCAAGCTGATTTTTAACTGATGTTAATATGTAACATGTTGCATAAAGGACGTATCTATGACGCTGATGAGTAAACAATGGTGGTCTGGTCCTTTAAATTATCGCAGAGATACTATTTCTAGCTCTATTTCTATCTTTGTTTTAGTTAGATAAAGGTAAAAAACATTCAAGAAGCAGGATTTCAAATGCAGCAATAAGGACTCTGTGGGTATATAATGGATATTTCCTCAAAGAAAAAATATAAATTGACTGAACAAAAATGAGAACATTTTTGTAACAACTTTATAATGAAAATGTGGCTTAACAACACTGAAAGCAACATTCAGATGTTACTGCTGAGTAAAACACAGGGTGCTCTGACCAAGTCTGAGCAAAGACAGTTAACTGCTGCTATCTCACAGTTTACATCACAATAAATGGTGCAGTTGGTCCTCCTGCCACTTTGAAGCTTTTAGTTCATGCTCTGTCATTGAGCTTTGGTTGTCTCAGTGTGAAAAAACAAAACAAAAAAGAAAACCCACCATCTGGGAAATTGTATCACAAAAATAATGGAAACTATGAGACTCTCATTGATCATTGAAATTCAATCTGTAGTCTGTATGATACAAAGTGTGGGGCGTAATAGGTGCCAAAAAATAATGATCTGTAACACTGAAACAACCTGCCTGACCTATGATTGCCAAGCCAGCTCTCAGCAAAGATGGCCCTTGTTTTCAGAAAAGACAAATAGACTGTGATATTGGCTGAATCTAAGTTATGTGACAAAATTAATTTGCTCTTAAAATACCCCAATGTTCTCAGGTTGTGTGTGTGCCAGATCCAGCTGCACTCCAGTAGCTACACTGGATAGAGCAATTACTGGCAGATAGACACAACATACTGATGTAACACACGTACGCATACACATGCACACACACTAAGCACTGTTATCTTGGTTTTTTAGCACCCAGATGGCAGCTGTAGGGATTGGTCAGTAGGCTTTCAGCTGACATGCTGCACTGCTGTCGGTGCTGAAAATTAGCATTTTAGATTGCCAGACCTCTCCTGAAGGCTGGAGAGAAGATGAACAGATCAACAGAACATAGTTTCCCTTTCATATTAGAAATAACATTAAGATGCTTAATTCAAATACTTTTAGATCGTAGGTCAATCATTATTTTTTGTATCCTCTGTCTGGACATAACCCTTTGTATCCCCATGGTAACCCAGCAGTTTCTGTAAAATTAATTATGGACTGACTACAGTGTGCTCATATGACACCTCATTTGACTTCAAGTTGTTCATTTGGGGCATCCATTGATAAAGTTCTTCCACTGAGAGTCTGTTGGTCTTTTATTGAGGCTCTGACTGAAAATAAATGAATAATACAATGAGAGAATAATCTGCAACATAGTCATGTTATAAACAACTAATTGGCAATAGTAACGTTTCATTTAATGATGATATATGTCCACTGTTGCTTCATAACAGGTTCTAGATTTGAGCCCAGGCCTGGGGCTCTTCTGTGTGGAATTTGCATGTTCTCCCTGTGGCTGTGTGTGTTCCCCCCGAGGTTCTCCAGCTTCCTCCTACAGTCCAAAGAGATGAACGTTAGGTTAACCTGTGGCTCTAAAATCCCACAGGTGTGAGTTTGAGTGTGACTAGTTGTTTTCTGCATATGGTGGGCCTGTGAAAGACTGGTGACCGGTCTGCCTGTGAGACTTGCATGGATATGCAGTAAAGACAATGGATGGATGGACGTTGTTAAAATAAAGACATTCTGAAGACTGGTGTAACGTGGAAGGAGGGAAAGCTCACCTTTTACATTTTTTCATATAAAAACATTGTGCAGCTTCAAATGTAACAATATAGAGTCACTATGTTCGCATTTCTGGCTGCACACTGTAGTGTGTAGCTGTTACTACATTAATTTTGAAAATTAAATCTCAGTACAGAGTGTACAGCATGGTGGTAAGCAAGGCTATGTTGTGGAGGGGGATTTTGACTCATTTAGCCATTTTTACATGATGACAATTTGTTTTAAAATGGTTACAATAACATAGGCCCCCACAGTCACCCCCTGATTGACTCTGATTAGCCTGGAGTACCAGTGGACAAGTCACATGGAGAATGAATTACAGTATTACATGCCATTGATTTTGTTGCAGTTGTCTGTTGTCTGTCTCTTTTTAAGAATTCTTTATTTTCACATATGCTTCACGAGTGAATATCAGGCCACGTGCAGATAAATTGTGCAAACAAGAGTACGTAACATTTGCATTAGAATTTACACACAAACAACCTGTCCTCATCTGACATTGAAATTTATATTTATTTGTTTTGTGAAAAGACAAACTGCAACTTCAGTCACTGTCTTTAGTAATCTACCTAATCACTGGTGCAAACAATCTATGTATCCAGTGTATGTGAATGGCCAAGTGATACATGTTTTCAGGTGTGTGAGGGCAGAGATTGTTTCTGATATTGAGCTAAAATATTCCTTGTGTGGATGCAGTGTTACATTAGATGCATTTTGTTGTTATAGGAGCCACTTAAGACTTTCCTGTGTCTCTGTCTTCCTTCTCCTTTATCCAAAGATTGCTTGTCTCTTCTCTCCCTCCTCCACCCACTCCTCCGAGAGTGGCGGTACTAACAAAGTGTCACATTAAAACAGATGCCTCTTACCATCCACTACTGGAGTGGAACCATATTTTCACAGAAGAGAGTTTTAGGCAGCAGAGCTGTTGCTGAAGGGTTAAGTGGTTCCTATATTTGTGTCACTATACTTTTAGGCACAAGATACAGTTGTAAATACCTGCAATACTTCATATAAATCATATTTACCCAGTCTGTGTATCTGGACAAAGTATAAACTCATTCAACATGCAAGCATTGTTAAATATTTATATTATCTAATTGCATTATTGCAATTTCGAAACCTCCAGTTTTGAAACTGGCTGTTAACATCTCAGTTCATTCATTCAAGGTCATTAGGATAGTGTTCATTAAGCCAATAAATCACCCCTTGATGTCCATTAGTTTGGAAGCAGATTTAAGGCATTTCAGCATTAGCTTCACTTTACAGCCCGGTGTAAGATTAACAAGCCAACAGTCTGAATGTGGCACAGGAATGACTTTGTCAAGCTCTGAGCGTCTCTTTGTCATTCTTCAGCATGCAGACTGCAATTCAGCATATGTGGGAGGTGTCGAGGACAGCAAGTGTGTACGAGAGCTGATGTCAGCAGCAGCTGAGTTGAGTCAAATATTTGGATTTGTAGGGAACTGACGCAGCGACTGTCCCAATAGGTCAACCCTGGGTGGAAAACCTGTCAGTCACCACATGCACTGCATTGAACAAGTAAATGTCACCACGTGGGTCTCAAGAGAAGCTGTAACACGACCTATGGTAGTATGTGCCTGCCACTTAATTTGGCAACAAGAACAGAGAAAAGTGTTGCCAGTGTCAGGTTTAGAGAAGAAGGACCTGTGCCAGCGGGTGCAACAGCTCCTGTTCCACCTGCCACACAGTGTTCATGAAGCAAGATCACATACACAGAAGTCAGTTAATTTAAGGCCTCTGCTGGTTGTCATCATCTCTCCAGTGTACAGAGTGAATAATATGAACTTCCCCACAAGATTAAAACAAGATGTTGGAAACTGGAGCTTTCCGCCAGTGTTACAGATAAAGGAGAAATTATGTCATCTAAATGATGACAGTGTTTGACTGTGACTTGACTTCACTACGCTGAGACCCAGGTTTAATGGAGATGACTGATAATACATTAAACAGAACTTGTTATTCTTTATTAAGAAGAGGGCCTTGAAGGGCTCTTGAAAGACTCCCAAGACCTCTTGCCTGAGATCCTGGATACAGTTTGAAAACCAGAGATATGAATTAAAAGCCCTTATCTGTGGAGATAATGTAAAAAGCACACAGCAGAGAAGCACAGCTCTGAAACAAAATAATTTTCTCTCATGCGAGCACTGGCACTTCTAATAACTCACTGAGGCAGTCGTCTGCTTCACTTTCGATTGGCTGCAGCCTGACTGACAGAGAGAGAATAAGGACTTCAGTACAAGGAGCTCCACAACAAATATCGTTTAAATTTAATCATGCTTGGTAGGTGAAAATATTTATTTTAGAGACTGGCCTTGCCATATAAAAAAAACAAAAACAAAAACACATGTAACTTTTATTCTTGTGAATAAGGATGTGAGGTTGTTACATAGCTGCAGAATCTTGCAGGGAGAAGGTGAAGATTGAAGATGGATGACTGAGAGAGCAAACCCTCAGGATTCACCACAGTCTATTCTGAGTTTATCTTCATAGGTGGTAGATCAGAAAAGCCTTGAGAGTCATTGTTTTTAATTTAATTAATTTGTTCAATTATTTCTGTTGCAGAGCATGACAATGAAATGCAGCACAAATCAAGAGTTTGCTATCCTGCTGCAAATTTTTAATTAAAAAGTCCGTTTTCATCACAAAAAATACAACAGATAGTATTTTAGTCATAGTAGCATTGCATTTTAGTAGATCCTATCTTCAGATGCAATTTCATGCAATTCCCCATTTTTTTTAATGTTTGCTATCTTAAGTTAATTTGACTTTGCTTGGTAACATGTTTCAAAATTGGTCATATGATATCTTAAATAATTTTTCTGATGCATATTGGAGGCTTTAAGTGATACCAAATAAATAATCCCAGAACTTTCCTCCGAGAGAGACAAGAGTTGTGATGTGTCTTTTTTCAGACCACTTTATTTCAAGGCAAATGTGTTGGAGGGAAACAAGACACTGAGCAACAGTTTACTCTCTAGTCCCTACCAGTATTCAGCCATGTGCAGATGTATCATGAATGAACAGTAGCACACAGAAGCCCCCTGCTTTGGTGCATCTGAACTCTGAGCTTTGAACCCACCGATTAATGAGCTGTAACCTCAAACCACTTCCTCCTCCAGTGCCCTTGGTAACGGTTACCAGGGCTACGGTTCAGGACTGACCAGTGGTCTTTAAGCCTCCTGGCAGGGAGGGGGCCTCTTATTGGCTATCGCGTTGTTGTGCTGTTGCAGATAAAGGATGATTCATATAATAACATGTAATTGTGCAGCGAACAGTACAGAATATAAAAGGATGAATATACCTGAACCATAACAGGGAGATGTCAGGAGGGAGTGCTTCTTTAATGCCTTTTAGATAGCCAAAAGGCAACGTATCCATCAGTCCTCTGAGGACTCCCAAGTTCAAAACAGTTTGAACATTCCCTGAAATATTTCTTAACTGATGTTCACTATGACCTTTGCAGCAACTCAAATGTTGCTACAGAACATGATTGATAATTCGGCAAATAAAGACATATGAAAGTACCTTCCTCTGTGTATTTTTAAATCGTTTTGTCATGTATGTCGTGAGAAGCTGTGAGTGTTATCTACTTGCACACTAGAAATGTGAGTGCTGACAGAGAACAGAACCCCATACTGGCTTCTTTTGTCTTCTGCCAAAGTCATATAAGGTTTATTCAAACACAATGACTCTGGATGAAGATTGACAGTCAGAATCCATTTGTGCTTTTGTCCTATGAAAGGCGAGGGAAAAATATGGAACTTCACATCTCTGGAGAAAGACAGACAATAAGGACTGTCAGTTATGAAGCAAAGTTCAAAGTCAGTTTTACATCATAGTGGTCTGGGGCGTAAAACTGAGAAAAGCTCTGCACAGTTTGTAATGGACCTTTTGACAGCAGCTCTCTGTGAACCCTCCATGCTGCAGACGGCTGATTGGCTCACAGCACGTTCAGACGATAAATCAGGCTTGACGCGCCTCAAGCTGCACATCAAACTGAAGCTAATATGTCAGGTATTTGATTTTAAAAATGTGTTGCTTCTTTTATATCTTCAGTCTCCTAATAATCCAACACCTTCACTGGCCTCGCTGACGGGGGGTTTTAAAGAATAAACACAATCAAGAGACTACAGGTGCCAGTCATTTACAGAAAATCATTGAGTGAGTCTCTGGCATTACTTTTTTCAGTCCTGTGGGTCTTCTTGAACAGATGCTGTCGGCAGTGGTGACTGCTCACACCACAGCAGCTTTATTGAAGCACGACGCATTAGCCTGTTTCCCTGCTCATGCTGCCTCTGCTCATCGGTGGTACCCAACATCATTAGATACCTATTCACCTATTTTTTTAAGTAAATGTGAATCCAGCTCTATTTGGCTAATTTTACTGCTTTGAGCTATTGTTTGTTGCCTGATCCAGTTAACAGCAAGGCATCATTCTCATTCCTTCATTCTGGATTTTAGTAACCTTATCGTGTATAAGAAAATGCTGCTTTCCACAAAATAGTTTTGTGGTTTTAGTGTTGCGCAAAAAATAAATTCTGCACTCGAAGCTTATCTTCTTATATTCTTTGGAAAAATAAAACAGTCTAATTTTTCATCTTCTCCCTGGTTACATCTGTCTTATCTGACATACAGTACCAGTCAAATGTCCCAGATGGGACAGGCATTGTATTGCACTTGTGCATCCTATGGTATATTTATGTTGTTACTCAGTTGGATTTTTAAAAAACCGCTGTAAGTTTTGAGGAAGAATCAGCCACGGGTTTCTTCAACTACATTATTCTCTGTCTCTTGTGCATTCTCCTTCTCCTCAGATCAGTAAGCAGCAGCTGCAGACGGTCAAAGAGCGCTTCCAGGCCTTCCTCAATGGAGATACTCAGATTGTGGCTGATGAAGCCTTTATCAATGCTGTGCAGAGCTACTATGAGGTCAGTTGACTGTCTCTCACACCTTTGCACTCACAAATAACAATTTGATGATAGTAATATGATTTTTGCATTCATTTCCAAATATATTCCATATAAAAAAAAACATTAATCCTGCTGTTGGTATCTGATCGCTGACCTCCCTACAGTTTCTAAGTAGAATCAATCAAATCATGTCATTATAGAAATCTAATCTAAACTAATAGTGGTGAACTAACAGTGAACTACTGGTAAAGCTCAGTGTGGGGGACTGGTGTCCGCCCTGATAAATGATGCAGAGTGTGCACTTAGCTCCTCTGGGACAGTTTAATAATGGGCTCCCATGTGGGCGGGATCCAGTTGGGTTTATCCATCCAGTACAGAGGGAAATAAAATGTGATGAAAGAGGAGTCTTTCCTGCATCAAAGTCTGTATCACACCATTCATTTAAAACTTAACATCTGACAGCAGGGAGCATCTGGAGTGACTCACAAAGGAGAATAAGCAGTTTCTCTCCAGCTCAGTAGGTGAGTCACTAACATCAGATGGCTTAAAAAAGTTGCTCTTCCTTCAGAACCTTTCATATACTGCTCAGAGTTCCCTTTTCACCTCATAGTGTGGGTGTTGATTTTTAAGGGGAAAAATTAAGTTAACAGATTTTACAGATTTACTGAATTTCAGTGAAAGAGTCTAAGGACTTATACAGCAAATACTCAGTATGAAAGTCTTTGTTATGTTTTTCATTGGGCTGAATGTGCAACATGTGCATTCATTACAAATCAACAGCAGTGTAGGTGTTTTCATAACTTTTCTCAATAAGCCTCATGTAATGGTCTAATTTTTAAGTAAGCTTAGCCAGGTGCGCCTCAACCATCTCTGCAAAGATGTATGCGCACCTCCAGAGTGAATACTGCCCTCAAATGACATTTTATCCTTAGTTCGATCACATGGGATATGATATAGATGCAGGACTTCATCCTGTGTAAGGGATAATAAGTTCCCCTCCCCCCAATCACCCCATGGGTTTTGTCAAGTGCAAGAACAGTAGATGGGTTGGGGAGCTGTTGCCAGGAAACATAATCCAAGCAGAAATTACGAGGAGGTCGAAGGAAAGAATAATTTTGCAGTAATGTAATTTCCAGGAGACGAGGCTGTTAATTTCAGTGGTGGTAGTTTGTGGCGCAGATCAGTAGCATTATACTTTATGGTTCCTCGAAGTCTTTCTCATATTTAATGCAGAATAGATTAAAAACATAGAGAGATGTTCATGTCCCTAACCCTAACCCAGAACAACAAAAACACATACTATTCTAACATTATACATCAAATCTACTGGAAGGTTTCTTTAAGGGCTTGTTTGACTGACATTTGTGTAGTGTAAAAATGAAAGCTGTGTCATTCATAGTGGGGTAAACGTCCAACATTGTGCAGAAACCTTGGTCAGACTTTGCAACATGAACACGTGACTTCAGTTGTCTAAATACAAGTTTATTCAGAGTCTGTCCAAATACACTTTATCTATAGTTTAACAGAGGAGAGAATGGTTGCAAGGCATAGTTCAAACAGACTGTACATTGCGTTTTTATTATTTAATGCTGAGATTTAGTAGATAGACAGAAATAACACAGGAAACTGATATTTAGGGCTATTTGTTTAATTCTTTTCCAAGAGCATGCCCTATGCTTTTTTCATAACGAAGAAGACAGCTCTACCATCACTTATTTGTTGGGCTCTGATGTCTCACTCCAAGAAATACCACCCAAAGACCCACCTGATATGGACACAAAAGAGCATTACTTTTAAATATGTATGTTAATCCTTCCATTTGATGACTCTGTCTATTCAAGAAGTCTGTGCTACAAGTCTGCATCAGGATCCTCAGAAGGAATTACTCGTAACTCAAAATTACTTTTGGTTTTTTTCATTCTTTTGATCGTGAAATGATTCAAAAAATGATTCTTCTGGCATACTTTTCCAACTTTGCTAATTAACATTATTGCCCCCAGTCTTTCTCTTTTTATGATCTTATTGTCTTTTTTCCAGAGTTCTGTTCCACCAGAATACCTGTTTGGTATCCCAAACCCCTGTACTTTTAGGGGTGTTGGCAATTCACAAAACAGTTGTTGCCAAACCGTCACCTGATGGTAAATCCATTTTTCTTCACTGCTTTAACACAGCAATCACAATTTATTTTTCAGCAGCAAAGAAGAATTGACTTGTATTAAATAGTGTGACATTAGCATAACTGTTACCCATTTGTCGTAATTTTCTGTCATAAACAAAAAACAAAACAAAACAAGACAAACATACCAATACCCAAACAAACCTGTGAATTAACTTAAGCTAGATTCCCTAAATCTTTTTATCCGTTACATTCTTTACCTTCCTGGCAAAACTTTATGGTTGGTGGTTCACGCGTAAAAAGCCATGGATGACATTTAATGACATTTCCATTAACCTATATTTCAAGCTAACCTTCTATGCTTGGAATTCAGATTTCATTCAGTTCACATAGCAAAAAATATATATATATGTTATTTTCATTTATTAAAATATATTATTGTGTAATTTGTGGTGTACTGCATGCGTATTTGCTAATAAAAAAGATCACCGTGGCGTGGGGGAACAGAACATCTGTTTTGAGTTTGTGGCACTAAAACATTGGCTGATGCTTTCTTACCAGTTAATGTGGTGGTAGAAGCAAGCCAGATGACAATGGTCTGATATCTAACAGATGGCACCAGTGGAACACGTTATCCAATTCAATTAAAACCCAAAGATCTCAGCTAGGCTTTAGCTGTGGGCTAAAAATACTGGAGGCAGCCAAAGAGAGAGTGGATATGGGAGAGTAGACAGAAATAGAAAGAAAAATAAAAAGGAGACAAAGAATCAGAAAGAATTCAACAGTGATGGCATCAGGTGACAGGATTGTGATTGATAATTATTATTAATCCGAACTGATGAACGTTCAATGTGAATTCAATTTCACTGATGCTTTTCACATCACAGAAGCTCAATGAGTTCTCCATCCTGTTAAAGCCATTATCAGCTTCATGGACATTCTCATTAAAAAGATTTTCCAGGTTTTTTGACAGTCCACCGGCTAAATAGAATATCTGGAAAATAAATTCTTGAAGGGATTTATCTGCGGTTGCAGTTTTACCGGATCACGAGGATTTGAGCCAGGTTTGGCTCAAATCAAATCAACTCTTTTTGGCTGAAGACTTTGTAGATGAAAGGTAGAGCCTTTGGTGGAGAAAATTCTGGAAGGTCTTCTCCACTTAAATGCCACAGCTCAAGTATAGGTAGTGCTGGTGTATTTAAACATGGGAAGTAGTAAAAAGGGTGGACTCAAAATGAAGTATATCCCACTTTATCAAACTAGTCACTTAAACAGAATAATTCAGATGAAATGTGACTGTTCTCTTCTCAGGACACCATTACTCCTCCATCTGTTTTTAATCAGGGACACATTATGGAATTGGTTGGGCAAGTACAAGATGTGCCATACAGTGTGCAGTGAAATAAAATTCATTGAACATATAGATATACAGGTACATCACAGAGCAGGTTGGTGTACCTGAGGTACAATGACCCGTGTCAGTGAACTTTTATAGATGCTTGGAGGATGAAACTTGTTTCATTGCATCAGTGTGGTGCTACATTATCCAAACTGACCTCTCATATACTAATCACAACATTGATTGCAGGTCTTCCTAAAAAGTGATCGTGTGTGCCGGATGGTACAAAGTGGTGGCTGCTCAGCCAGCGACTCTCGGGAGGTTTTTAAGAAGCACATAGAGAAACGGGTGCGCATTCTCCCTGAAATTGATGGCCTCAGCAAAGAGACGGTGCTGAGTTCCTGGATTGCCAAGTTTGACACCATCTACCGTGGTGAAGAGGACCCGAGGAAGCACCAGCAGAGGATGACCGCCAGCGCCGCCTCCGAGCTCATCCTCAGCAAAGACCAGCTATATGAAATGTTTCAGCAGATCCTGGGCATCAAGAAGTTTGAGCACCAGCTTCTTTATAACGCCTGTCAGGTCAGTCTGCTGAAAACAACTTTATATTTGGCCTTCAGTTGTTCTATGACATACCTCAGGCAGCTGCATCTTCCTAGAGCTGTGAAAAATGTCTTCCTCTTTCTTAATCTGCCAATAATTGTTTGGTCTAGACCTTGTGAAGCAAACCAGAACCAGGCTTGGGGGTTTGACTCTTGACTCTTGACTTCAAGAGTCAAGCTTGGAGTATAATTAATGTGAAATAGTTTCATAGATATGAAAGTCTGTGGGAGGAAAAACAAAAAAGCACAGGAGATCTGGCAAGAAAATCCAAGGTTAAAATTAACGCGCCCTCATACTCTAAACCCCAGAATGCCAGGCTTCTTTTTAGTGTTTGTTGTTGCTATATGTATGGTTATGTAGTGTTATTTTGTGGCTTCCCTCATGAGTAATCAGATGGAAAATAATACAAAACACTGGCCCGCTTTTTCGCGTTCTTTCTTTTTTTTTTTCACCTTTATCTTACCAGGTAAAATGTTTGATCACCAATTCTCATTTACAAATGTGACGTAGCCTGGATTTGATCAGAAGAAGCGTGACCACAGCTTTGCTTTAAGATCCATAAAAAAAAAGAAGAAAAGAAAACATGAATAAAAGCTGGTTCTACAGGTGTGGTGGTCATTAAATCAGTCATTACTTATGAAGTAAAAGCTGCATTTCTGAAGTTGAAACAGTGACGTACTAACAGCCCCAAAGGCCACATATTAGCTTTTTACGGAAGCATCTGTTCGCTTTAGGCCTTAATAGCTTTTTTGATTTTATCTACATACTACATACCATTAGGCCAAGGACAGGGTTGTTAACGGTGCTCTGGATGAATTCTCAATAACTGCTTTTTGGCAGCTTGCATGTCAACACATCAATTTCCATAGAAACCATAACATTTTCTACAGCTTAAGACAGTTTGATAGGTTTTAAAGCTTCTGAAAAAGGATCTGAATTCACCTAAACTTCACCATCCCTCAACCACAGACAGATCTGGACTCAGATTTTACTATGGAGGCCACCATAAAGAGCAGGAGTTTACTGTCAGTCAACTAAAAGTGTAAAAGTGCACTTGAAAACACATCAACACACAAAACTTTGGATATTCCTGAGAAAAGCTGCACACCTTAAGTCATAGAAGAGCATTTTTGCAGTTCTTTCTGGCATTTCATGCTGTATCCTAACACCCTATTTCCCCATCAGACTCAGGCACAGCATGGTTTGTTTACCTTTAAAATAGAAATTACCTCGATGCTGTGCTGTAAAGTTTATGAATATGCCATTATGAGGTGACCAGTTTGTAATCTGCATCCTGATTGTCAGACACATCACAAGAGTGAACATGACTATAATGAGCTGATGTGGAAATGCACAGTGCAGATATATGATATAGATAGCTCTGCAAGTGCAATTCTGAACTGTGAACTGTTTTAGTGGTGATGTTACACCTGTCAAACTACACTATAATGTTATTACCAACCCTGGAAAGTAAGTCACAAATAGTACTTTTGATTATGGCAGTTTTTGATCAATACAAGACAAAAGCAACATGAAATGTTGGAGTTACATGAGGTAAATTTGAGCAGTATTTACAGGATATTAAAGTGAATAATTTCTCACTGTAGAGGAGAGGATAGAAAAGAGATAGATAACTGGGGTGTAGGAGGGAGGAGTGTAAAATGGAAGTGGACAAGGATCAGAGAGTTCAATTGTAAAGAGGGATGTGATTAGGAGGAGGCAGGCAGGCAAAGAGGGCCCAGACTTTACAAAAAACAAAGCAATTTACAATTAAATGAGCTGTGTGTTTTCCAGTTATCAGTGCAGAGAGTAAATATTGGCTTCTAGGTTGGAGCTACAGTCGGAAGCTAATAACCGCCAATTAAAATCCAGCAACACCAAGTGACGGCTAAATAACTAATCTCACAAAAAGCATATGGTTAGTCTGAAACAGGGCTTTCAGTGGGAGCAGAGATGGCAATGATGTTTGAAGCTGCAGTTCACCAGTAGCTGCTGTTTTTTTAAAGTCAAACTGAACTAGTTCCACTGTATATGAATGAAGCCTCATGACAGGACTGAGTTATGACATACCGCCAAGTAACCTCTTTCAATGTATTTTTCATGCACATCTGACACTTCATCATTTGAACAAGCTTTGCATCCAAAGCCAAAGCACATTGCATGAGGTAATCCTTTAATCCGCATTGTGTGGATTTACACATTGCATGAAATCCCTGCTCTAAATGAGATGCTGAAACATCCCTGTGGCACACATGCGGCACAACAGCCTGCTGCTGTTGCAGCGTATGTGTACCCTGGAGACTCTGTGTCGAACAAGTTGACAACAGACATAAGTAAAGGTGGCTGGAATGGGATTTGTCCACTCCTATCAACTTTTGCCCCCTGTGGCTCAGGTCGGATGCTTTACAAGCCTAACCCTAACCCTAACCCTAACCCACCCCCACCTATCCTATCTTTCAAAAGCCTCATTAGTGGGCTGACGGCTGCCTGGCCTATGCACAACTCGCCCAGTGCTGCATGCCTTTATACTTTGACCCCAGAAACATTCAGATATGGCTTTTTATTTAAGTTCACTGTCCTACAGACCAAAGCAATCACCTTATGTTTCATGTATATGTTTTATTGATCACAATTGGGAACTGTCAAACTGAATTGATCATTTTCACTTTAATAAAGTACTCTACATATAAAGCAATGAACTGAACTATCACTTAACCAATGCAATCCAATTTAATTATATAGAACATTTTAAAAACAGCAAAGTTGCCAAAGCACTTCACAAAGAGCAAAGAATACACAATAGAAATGATAAAAACATCAAACATATGAATGAAATAAAACCCTTTTTCAGATACACTAAAAGACAGACAGTGACCACAACTCTCATGCTGGATTGTGGATCATTCCACAGGGCATTCAGGATGTGACCATTTTAATATTTAGAAAAAACTACGTCTGATCCAGGTTCAAGAGGGGTAAACTGAGACTCTCACTCTGAGTCTCACTCACAAATTTGAGAGCTGTCTCCCATTCCCTTTACAAAAAACAGGTGTCTTGGTTGAGTGTTAGAATGATTCAGACATGATCACATGTTGTGACCGACCCGTGAATTCAGTCCTGATCAGTGAGTGAAGTCCTGATCAACACATCCAGTACTGATCAGTGAATCCACTCCTGACCAGCAAATCAGGTCAAGATCAGTGCATCCAGTCGTGAATGCTGTGTGTCCAGTTCTGATCAGAATTCCAGTCCTGATCAGTGACTTTAGTCTTGATCATTGTATCCAGTCATGATTAGTGTGTCCAGTTCTGATCAGGGTGAATTTGTTGTTAAATCTGAACATCAGAAAATGACAACAGGAAGGACACTTTGCTCACTGCAGACAAAAACAGATATATGGAAACAGCAGCTGATAGTTTCTCCCATACTTAAAACCATCAACTAACCATAATGGCTTGGAGCTGTGGGTTTATTTTGATAACTGGTGGGAAATCGTCCTCCTTCCACAACTGCAGCTTTTTCCGTGTGGTTTGGTGGTCATCGGCAGTACAGTACTGATATTGTTGTTTATGATCTTAGCCCCATAGCTCCTCATCATCTGTCCAAATACACCTGATAATTTAGCCATTTAGTATATTTTAGTAACGCTAAAAAAGAAGGGGTCAAATAAAAATGATTCTTCTTGAATAAACTGCACACATCAGATAAAGAGCAGTTGGTTCAAAAAGTGAGGCGCGTCTCCTTTGATGAATGTGCCTTCAGCAGTAATGATGGCTGGAGCTGGGAGACAAATCGAATTGTCGGCCAACGCAGCGGATGTGTAGTGAAGGAAGAAGAGAGAGGCTTCTTCCCTTTTATCAGATGGGTTATGGTCATTAGGGCTGTGGTGGAGTCAGCATCCACTGAAAGCATCTAACTGGTCACACCAGACTGGAGACAACACAGGGAAAAGCTGGGTGAGTGCTGAAGCAATCAGCACATCATAGGAAAACAATCAATGACTATTTCTGTAATCAGTTCTCGATTGCTTCAAGAGCAAAACCTCATGGTCCACAGTAAAACCCCAACAGGGACATCGAGATACAGCAAGCTGCTGGTGAACCTATGAATGCCATGTTTCAGTGAACAGAGCTGTTGTAAAAATAGGGGTTTCATCTTGTTTTAAACCATATGCTTCCACCAAAGAATGAAATATCTCCTCAACTACTAATGACATATTGACTGGTGATGGTCTTTCACTTTTCAGTTGTTATGACATTACCAGGTATATCGAGAAGTTGCTGCCCCTGGAAGAGAAGCTAGTGAGGGTCATTGAGATGTTATCAATCTCTTAGTAATCTGAGCACCTGCACAGGAACTCTACGGCTCAGCACCCACTTGATCTGAACTGGAGAGAAGACATTCAGGACATTATAGAAACAGAAGGAGGTCCAGATGCTACTCCGTGATGGTTTACCAGTTGTAATCTAACTGCAAACTCAGGTAGATCCATCCTGTGATCTTCTTTACAGCAAGTTACCCAGTCATGTTGTCATAACAAAATTACCACCATGACTTGTTGTCCCTTGCCTTCTGCCCTCTGCTTTGTGAACAATGGTCTTTTGCTTTCATGTCTTTTTTTCCATTTCCTGTTGCTCTGTGTATAGACTTAGAGTAGATAAGGTTGAATTCTCAGATATTTAACATTTTAAGTGGTACCTGCATTAATACCTCTTTTCATCTGTATACTTTATACACATATTCAATTTTCTCTCTGCCTGATCTTGTTCTTTCTTCTTCCCTCTCTCGTCCTTTTTTTTTTTCTCCTACCTCTATCCCTCTTTCTCACTCTCTCTCAAGCCAGCTGGTCAAGCCAGGTGGCTCTGCGCCCCCTGAGTCTAGTTCTGTCTGAGCTTTTCTGGCCACTTTCTCTAAGTGCTTGCTCATGGTGGGATTTGTTAGAACTCTTTAAATAATTCTGTCAGTGTGGGCTAGACCTGCTGCATATAAATAATCTTGATGTAATTCTGTTATGTTTTGATGTTATGAAAATACATTTGATTTGGTTTGAAACAGTCAGGTGGACTTACTCTGAGAAAGAGAAATAGCTTCTGTTCCTGCTCAGCAGTGAGCTGTAGGTGACCTAGAAGAAAATACACACGCCCAAGGAAACACCTTGCTAAGCTTTTCCAGCGCCTGACCCGACACTATGCCGGCTTTCTCATGGCAGCACCACTTTAGAAAAGCTTCTCTTCTTAAGACAATTTGTCCCAAAATAATATGACGCCACTGAGACTCTTTCAAAATGTGTGCAGCCACAACAGCCACACATTCAAAGCTGTGACTCAAAGAGAGATTCAGAGCTTTTATTAAAATATTATTTTTAATATGTTAACCTACCTTTATCTGTCCACAGCTTCTGTGTCAATGTAAAGTCTCAGCTTGCGGAACAACACAGCAGAGGATGTGTGCTGTGGTGTATGATCCATTCAAATGCTTTGAAACCCCTTGAATTCTCTCTGCATATTTTTTTTGATAACACAAAAGAGCAGTTGAGAAACCAAACAACCTGCAACAACCTCATTAAAGAAGAACTGCTCTGACCACCGCTTTCAGTGTCTATATGAGATAAAGATATAATCTGTGACCTGATGACGACCTTAAACTCTTTCCTGAAATATCGAAACAGTTTTGCAACAGACAGATACAGACACACATGCAAACACTCCTGAGTGCCCTTTATCCGTTTCTATGTGGTTGCTATGGCACCTGTACATAGAGGCTACTGTTAATACGCCCTCCCCTTGTCATACCGTCCGTTGCCCCTTTATCTGAATTGAAGGTGAGTGATTGCTTTTTTTTTTTTTTTTTTTTATACTACGATGAGGACTTTAATCCATCCAGAGGTGATAACAGCAAGCTTAAAACAACTGATAGATGAGATGGGTGGAATGAATTGGGAAGGATGAGGAAGCAAGGAGGTTATTAATAGAATCAAAAGATGATCCTGATCATGGGGATTTTTCTGCATCCTTGATGTAATTTATTTTGAGCCAGGTAGAGTATAGTTTCATGCCAAATTGCTGTTGTTTCTCTTTAAATACAGAATTAATTCTTTTCTAGTAAGGTCGTATTAAACTGAGTGCAACAATGGCACTGGTTGGAACAATCATGAGCAAAATTAGTTCAGATTTGACTGGAGCTTTGCTGCTTTAATTCTGTGTTTATCCATCCTCCATCTTTGATAGTGATGTCTAGAGCTACGTCTCTACATCATACACTGCTATTGATTCTCATGGGTGAAACAGAGTGTCTTACAGAGATCTAGCTGTCAGCTGCTTGTATAGCCAAAAGGGAATCAGTTCTGTATTTTTCTGATCTTAGAGTGAGGAGAGGTTGGTCCTCTGATGACAGAACAAAGACAGAGAGACATAGACAATAAGATATTTAGAGATTAAAAGATAAGAGACAGATTTGATATCATTACTGCTCCAAAGCGTGAGCAGAACAATATAGAAACTTCAAATCAGCTTTAGAACAACCCAAACACATGTGAGGAACTTTCTGTGATTAATTTTTCTTTGGTTAACAATTAACTAGATTATATAGAAAATCTGGAAAATTTCCCTCCTGTTTTTTTTTCTTATTATTTTATGAGCTACATGTACTATCCCCCATTACAGCGTAAACATTTTTTTATTGAGTGTTATACATATAATTAGCTTATGCAGAATATGTAGAGAATTTGGTGACATTTTGCAAAAGTCTGTAAAATTTAAACGATGGCCCTAATGATTTTTCAATACATTAGATACTTTTTGTAGATACTTGTAACATCACCTTTTAATTTGTTACACCAACCAAGGTTGCAAGAAACATGGGTGCCTTGTTTGATTACGTGGTGTCCTTCTTTAACAACTTTGCCTACACCACCAAGTGTTGTTTTGCTCTATGCAACTCTGGGAAGTTCAGGTCCTACATGACTCAGTAGACCACCCAGCCCTTCGTCCATAATTCCTGTTGCCTTGACTACTTCAGACCTGCAGTAAATGCCTTGTAGAAGGACCAGGGTGCAGCAGTCTAGCGTCAGTTAGGCCAAAAGGTCACATTTAACTCCACTGTTCACTGACCTCCACTAACCCACTCATAGTCCCTTAATCAATTAGGCAGTAATGCTACCTCAATGGCCATGCAACTCCATGGTCTGTCTTCAAGCAGGTTCATTCTGCTTGAACTTATCATTCAGCCTGATGCTCCGTCTCAGACTCTGTATTGCTGGAATGGCTAGACAATCACCCCCTACACATAATCTCAGTCTTCTGCTCTTTTGTCGAAATGCTGTGACTCACAATACTCACAATGAATGAATGGATGGAAGGCTGGATGTTGCTCACAGCAAAATCTTTTTTCAACAAAACATTGTATAGAATAGGGCAGCATGGTGTTGCTGTGGTATCACAGTAAGAAGGTTTTGGCATCAATGTTTGCATGTTCGTTCTTTGTTTTCTTCATGTACAGGTCAATTGGCAACTCTAAATTGTATGTGAATTGTGTGAGTGTGAATGGTTGTTTGATAGGTGTCAATATAGCAACCAAGTCCTTGTCCAATGTCAGCCAGGACTATCACATTATTTAAGTGTTAAGTGTTTCTTTGCATGTTGCTATAAATGTGGTTTAATTTTTTTTGTGTGATTTGTTTGATTTTTTTATTTACATCCTTCCTGTAAAGCGTCTTTAACCTTTGTTAAAAGTGCCCAATAAATAAAAGTTTAAATTATTACAATTCAAGTAAAATCTGGTAAAACTTAAGTCTTGCGTTTTTAGTTTTAAGTCAATTTAAGGACTTAAATCTGCAGTAATCAATATTTTCTGTATAAATAATATAATAATCAGAGAGTACATGCAGTGTTGAAGGTAGAAAAAACAGATGACTCTGCCAGTCCTCTATAGACTTCTTGTGCTTCAAACAGCTTATAGTCCAAATTTTCACTTTTCCCGTTCTTGTACTCCACTCAACACTGCCTCACAGCATCAACAGTTACCTGTGGTTTACAACATGTTCAACATATCACCTTTGTGAGGTGATACTGTGTCAATGTTATCTCACTTGTTGCCCTGAGTGACAAGTGAAACAAATTGTAACGCTTTCTGATCTGAAACATCAAGGTTGGCAAAATGTTTATGTTCATGTACTCTGGAACATGTTTATAAATGTAGACAACTAAACAAATTGTCTGTATCTTCTGTAGCAATAAATAGAAGTGTTTCCTCATTTGAAAGCACTGGACAATTGTATATTTAGCTGTTGGAAAGGAAGCTTGTAAACATTTTAATAGTATATGTATGAATTGCTTTAGAAATTTTTGCAGAGGCATGCCTGGACCTGTGCAACCTGTGGTTTAAAACCCCTGAGCCGTATCCTCAGAGAAGGAGATTTTCTGATTGTGCCACCTCACATCACTGAGAAACTAAATCTTCTACAAATTTTGCAGAAGGCAAGGCCAGGCAGGGCAACACTAATTTTATAGGACCATTCATACATTCAGCAATTTATAACATTAAAAGCATGAGATAATAATAATAATAATGTGTGAGTGCAGTGGTAAATAAGAATGTTTTCAGACCTGTCTTGAAGGAGGTTACAGACTTTGAAAGCCTCAGGTTTTCCGAATGTTTGTTCCACAGGTGAGGAGACAATGAAAAAAAGAGGCGACTGAAAACATCTTTGAAGCTGTATTATTAAGTGCAGCTCTCACTAATAAGATGCTGATTGTAAATGATACATTTCGATGTAATTCCCCTACCTTCCTACCCATCCACAAATTGCCACTCAGAAAATGTAATTTGGTTTAGAAAATTTACCTTAGTTTTATGGGTAGAGTTAGTTCATGTTGCAGAGATTCAAACTTGTCAAACAGGTCATGCAGAGTTGTAAGCTGAGGTCTTGACTAACGTTCTGATCATTCTTGCTTTGGAGAACAACAAAAAAAACCCCTCCCACACTGAAGACTTCAGGTGTTTCTGGTCGGCTGGGTCCCCCTACATTTGTAAAAATAATAATTAGCATAGCCTGTATGTCTCCTCCAATTTGCTGATAAGCATGGAACTTTAAGTTAATGCACCACTGCTGTTTAGTCCAGTGTGTATTAGGCTTTAATAGTTTGATAGACATTTTTCGCCACTGTGAAGTCATTATCTTGTTGTTCACAGGTGTGAAATGTATTTTAGACCATGTGTTTGCCAGTCTGCAGCTGTCTACAGAGGTTGATACCAACTCACACAGCAGAGTTTGTCAGAAGATATCACCATTGCTACAGAGAGGCAGTATGAAAAGGACAGCAAACCAGGAAATGGTTTTATTGCTACTTTGAAGTGATTTTACTGAAGGAGAGTCTGCAGGACATCAGAGTCAGATCAGTGACAGCGAAACTCTTTAATTTTACCCTAAAAAGAAAATTATCATTTTCTCTGCTGTTTCCTCAGCCGGAGAGAATACCAACATGGGAGGATATTCAAAGCATTGCTCTGCACGTTTCTTGATGTGTGTGTCCCGTATGCCTGCGAAACAGCAGTAATTTAAACCTGCTCGTCTGTCGGTGGTAACAGCAGGGGTTGGTATTCTGGAACTTTCACTCCACAACAAATCAAAGGGAGGTGTAGAAGCTAAAATGCTTGAAAATAATTAAGAAATATCATGGTTATATGAGCCATAACTCAGATATATTATTAAATATTTAGATCTTATTTGATGAAGTGCAGAAGGGCTCATATGCAACTTTACCCTCAGTAAATGTCAGCCTGTTTAGAAAGATTGGGGAGACTGCGATGGAAGTTATTTGCCACCAGTTGAATAAATACCCCCTGTGGAGTGGTCAGTGTCTGCTCTTCACACTTGGAGAAGTTCAGCTGTCTCTTTTAAACTTTTACCAGTACAGGTTGGCTGCAATCATGAGACCACAAGGTTCAGCATGACATCATTTTTGTCAACTGTCCATGTATAAATGGTGCCGAACTTGTGTGGACAGCGTATTAGCATGTGCTGTGTTTTTCTGCTACGTTTGTCATAGGTGTGTTTCATTTCTGCCAATTAAAGAAGTGGTCTCTCTGGTCACTTTCAGCATGAGATATAGTTTGAGTTTTTGGCCTGTTGCTGTCTGACTGGGAATCTTCAATCTTCAATCTATCAGACTATAAATAGAGATAGAAACGTAGTCTCTGTGGCGTCTCTGTGGCATCACCCACAGGTTTCTGAAGAGCATTTTTGAAGCTGAGTTTGTTGTTCCTCTGTTGCCATTTTGGCAGCGTCTCACTCGCTTGAGACATTTTTTTAAAATTTCTCTCATCTTACACTCTGCTGGTGGCTTGATTCTGCCTTTTTCTGTTTAAAGACATCAAGTTCAAAAGATTTCCTTTGACTGTCCCAACTGAGTGTGAAGCATCAAGGAACTGCAGACACACATGATATCTGGGCTGTTGTGTAGCAGTCAGCATGTGGGAGACACAATCTGGCAGAAGATTTCCTGGTGTGAGGAAACCAAATGTGAGCTTTTTTATGTGATAATAAATAAAGCTCAGTGTGAATCCAGTTGGTCTCAACATCAAGCTTTGAGGATGCTTCTCTGCAGGAGGAGCCTGAGAGTCTCTGAAGGTTCACAATGATAAGAAGAATAACCCGGTCAGACAGAGAACAGGAAGAGATAATACAGCAAGAGCTCCAATGTAATGGAGTAGCAGAAGCAGAGGGGCAAAGACTAACTGTGTTACAATTATCATCATTCGATTTTCGTACTTTTTCATACTACTGCCATTTCATTGTAAAACCAATCAATTTTTTTTTTATCATTGGGAGCTTTTTTCTGTCAATCTGTCACATGTCAGTAACACAGCATGTAAAGCTCATAAAATAATAAGGCAGGAGTAAGATCTGTAAAAACATATCACTGTATTATAGGCATTATAATGTTTATGTCTGTATTTCCCCTTTGACTTTATTCTTAATTCTGTGTAGTTACAGTAAACAAATGTGAATGAAAGCATAGACACAAGTTTATTTGCATTGGTCTTGCTATAATTGTGGTCATATTTGTTGACCTATTCTGTAGCTCCTTAACATGAACCATCACAAGTGAACGCCTGACACCAGCACGTATGTTGGTATCAATACTAACCATCTTTTTTCACCAATTGATTGTATGGATCAGCACTTAAGCAAAGCCTTTAGCACACACACTCTCTTCAACTGGGACTCGCAGCTGGTGCTGAACTCTCTACAGCAGAAACTGCTAAACCTGTTCAACTTAGAGGCAATTCAGTCGAGTTTCATTATCTTAAAGATTCCAATGCATTTCAGTCCTGCTGGTGACAGTAGAGGAAGAGCTAGAGGAGGAGGCCACTAGATCCAGATCCACTAGTTCAGTCAAGATTTTGTATAAAAATAAGCTAGAAAGATAGAAAGAAAAAAGGCAAAGTGAAGTTATAGATCAGCATCAACAGATCACATTTCATCCTCTGTGGACCATGGTCATCTGACAATAGAAATATGCTGTGTAATTACTGTTATTTCCAAAACTGCTGTTTTATATCACTAGCAGTCCACCTGAATAGCTTTATGTCAGGGAACTGATTTATTTCACTTTGCTTAGACGCATCTTACATATTACAAAGCTGTGTTTTTAATAAGCAACAGTGAACCTGCATTAATTAGTTATTTATGAGGTTAATGCAATGCAACAAGCCGAAAAAAAAAGCAACATATATTGTCATTGTGGAATTGATATGGACTGAATATGAGGGTATTTACACAAGCAACAAAAAAGAGCAACTGCAATAACCATTTCACGGTGTGTTCACTAGCTGTGAATGAGCTGTGTTTGAAACTGTAAAACCTAAAATTCTGAGTTTAAAGACACTGAAAGGATCATTAGATCCACATTTTAATTTACAATTATTTTTTTTATCTTTACTACAGAGAGAGAGAGAGAGAGAGAGAGAGAGAGAGAGAGTAAAGCTGTAAATAACAGATTGTGGGAGGTAAACAGGTTCTATAGAGTAATTCTTCCAGGTTATATGTGATCATGGGTTTTTCATTTGACATATTGTTTGTGGTGGGTCGTCACTCAGTTAAAACAATTTCTGGCTCCCCCCTGCAGCAGCCTGTTTCATCTCCCAGCTCCAAACAGCTCTGTCTGCCCACGCTTACTCTACCATCTGCCCTACTGTGAAGACTCCAGGCAACCATCCAGCAATTTATATAGGAAGTAGGGGGGAGGCGGCAGCCTGTGACATAAGAGATAAACTTAATAACATCCCAGCACAGCAGCAATATATTAATATTTACAAAACAAAGAATTTAAGAAGAATTTAATCATTCACTATTTTGTTCTTAAATTAACCATATATTCTTTGTTCTACCTAAATAAAACCAAATTTATGCTTTATGCTTAAGTTAAGCTTCTCAGAGCTTCTCAGAGTGCAGGTCATATTGTTTTGTTGGATGTCTGTGTTTTTTGCATATTTCTGAGGCATGTGTATCCAAATGCCATGTGGACATGAATGTGCGAATCAGGATGAATGGCACATTGGCTCCTGTGTGCATTGTCAGTCATGAAATTCAGTTGTTGTGCTTTTTATATTTATGTAGGCTAAGTTGGTGTGTTGTTCCCAGATATTGCCTTTGACATTTTGCTTTGTTCAAGTCTGCAGATGAAACTCTCACCAAATAGACACTCGCTAAATACAACTACAACTTCTGGGCTGCAGAGAAAGTATTGATCCTGCAGCCTGGCGGGGAGGGGAGGGCTGGTAATGACTTCCTCAAGGTTATCACATTGATACCCTCTATTATTATCAATGACATCTGAAAGCAGAAAGCATGATTTTTATGTGACATCAACTTACCACAACATTGAGCTATTGTTAATTCGTCTGTCCACTCAATGTAAATTCTGGCATTACTGCAGAAAACTAGGAGTAGGCCAAAGAAAGAATTAACAAGCACCAACAAGTTGTGTTCTCTTGTACTGATCCAAGCTTCTGTGATGTAACATCTCAGCCAACTCCTGAAAATGCCAAACAATGAAAACATATCCAACAAGGTGAATGTCCAACATGCTGTAAAAATACTATCAGGTTGTTAAACAATCTGTCATCAGATATATTTTTGTCTACTCCCTCTAACATCTAACACACCAGATTCAACCTGAGCTGTGTTGAGTATGAACAAGATCAAAAAGAACCAGACTATTTAAGTTTCTCTCTTTAATAACCCCGTGCTTTGTCCCTTTGAGCTACCTGCATCCCAACAAGTATTCCAATGCTTAACCCCTAACAACCTATTTAGCAAACGCAAAATATGTTGAAAAAGGCAATATGTAGGTCAGGAAGAAATGTGTACTTATATGAAGTGCTATGGTTAGCATACATTGTAGTCATGCAGCTGATTGATTGCATATTGATGAATTTTTATTCTTTGGTCATATGAGAACATCGTTCTTGCTGTTTATATTTTGGTTCAGTTTTCCCAATATCTGGTTGAGAGTGTGCAGTAACTTTACCTGAACACCTTTTGTGTGTCCTCAGCTCGACAACCTTGATGAGCAGGCAGCACAGATCAGAAGAGAGCTGGATGGACGGCTGCAAATGGCAGACCAGATTGCCCGGGTAAGGACAAATGAATAGATTAGTGGGCTTGTTGATGGCTAGAGAGTTGTAGAAAGTTTTCTTATTTACATGATTAAAATATTTGTTTAACGTTTAATGCGGCGCTTAACGACATGCTCACTTGAGTAGGCTGAGTAGGTTGATGTTTTGGACATTGTGTGGCTAGTGCACATTGACTGGCTGTACCCCTGTTCTCCAGCACGGTGGAAGGTTTCCTAAGTTTTCCTCCAGAGAGATGGAGGCAATGTTCATCGAGGAGCTGCGATCTTCTGTAAACCTGTTGATGGCTAATCTGGAGAGCATGCCAGTGTCCAAGGGAGGAGAATTCAAGCTGCAGAAGCTCAAACGAGGTCACAACACATCTATCATGGACATGGGGCAGGAGGATGAGAACACACTGTCAAAATCCGACGTGGTGCTGTCCTTCACCCTCGAGGTGAGTCGGCGCTTTCTGAAGAGTCCTTATTAATGATTTCTGGCACTGTTTTTGTGTAGTAAATGCTGGTTGATGCTACATGCCATTAATCATGTGAACTGAGTAAACAAACAGGTTGTCCCGAGGGTGACACGAAATCTTCATGAGAACATAAATGCTGGCAGAAAGTATAATGAAACACATTTTTTACATTTCACCCTAACAGGGTTTGGTTGTCTCAGTATAACACAAGTTCCACTTCCAGGATTTCCTGAATCACATGAATAAAATTGCATCTCCTGATCATGAGATAATAACTGAACCATCTCCATGACAACCAAGTATGCTTCCTCATCTAATGAAGACCAGGGGATGGAAGTCTGGAAGCCTTGGAAAATGTTCATTAAGTGCACCTTTTGGTAAATGTGTTTGTCAGAGTGCTGCTGTCCCATGGTCCATAAATCACCCTGTTTAAAAAAAAATCATTTGTGCTTGGACATGCTGCCATGTTGCTCTGGAACAGACTCAAAGAATTAAGACGTATCTCTGCCTGAAGGACAGGAAAATTATTGTTCATCAAAAGGATATGTTTGACAGAAAGGGAGAGTAGAGGTTTGGTTTGGTATTTATGTATTCATCCAGGACCTGACCCTGAATGTTTTCTTTGACCTTGATTTAAAACTGCTGCCCTCCAGGACTAAGTTCTGTATACCCCTGGTGAGTCCTTAGGTAAATACTACACCTGGGAAGACAGCCCTCCACTGCTTTATGAATGTGATGAAATGCAGATTATTTTTAAAATGTGAAAGTTTCATCTCTTTGGCTAATTTTAAACATGTTACTTTGTTTTGTTTCTTGTTTGAATGGGCTTGCTGCTGTATTTGAGTACCTAATTCCACCCAACTTTGTCAGACACATGGCCTCAATTGTACTGAAACCATGTGAGCAGATGGTTATATAAGAAAATCACCAAAATTGCACCATGAGACCAAACTGAGACTGAAACTATAGCATGTTAATTCTGTTGTAATATTGGACATTATATGGTAGTCTATGGAGTCCGACTTGCTGGTGGAGCCAAATGCAAAGACTTATTTAGACATTGGTTTGTTGCCTTTTAGAAGCTTTCAGTTTTTAGCATTTAGCATTAGCATTTTCCTTTTTTCTTTCTTTGTTTTCTATTTTGATTGTGTGGTACCGTCTGTCAGTCCTCTGCTTTATGGTCTATTTTCCTGTAAATGGTAGCATCATTTAGAAATGATATGTTCTATTGAAGGAGACTATTGAAGAAACCACAGACTAAAAAAGTACAAACTAGATTAGATCATGCTTTCCGAGGTAATAAATTAAATGAGAAGAGGGGCTATTTCCTATCGACTTCCTTTAGTCTGACTTCGATTCCGAGCCAGCAGGTTTAAAGCTCTTTGACATTGGTTTCATTTTGCGGTGATGAAACTGACTTATCTTTAGGTCTGGGGTTGGAGGCAGACTCTGGTGGTCATTAGAAATTGCCACATGGAAGAAATAATCTGAAAATGTGTTTTTGAGAGCAAGGCACAAAGAAAAGAGAGAGATAAGAGAGAGTTTCACAGTAAGAAGAACTGCTCCTTGGTGTTGCAAGTGAAAAGGCCTCCACAGAGAGGCTTTACCATCAGCGATAAAATGTTTTTTTCTCTCAGCCACCCTTGTTCAGTCACCATATTCTAGTCCAGGACGCTGAGAGCTTTACATCCCAAGTGACACCTTGCTCTTGCCTGGAGTATTTAAGAAATCTCCCCCCCCCCATGAACCATAATTAGCTTCTCTGGATCAGCACCTGCAACTGATATTGAGATGAGAAATCTTGAGGATTTCCGGTGACTGAGAGACTTTTGGAAAACCACCTCAAATGGCTGACAGGCTTGTGCATCCAGCAGAAAAGAAGAGCAAGTAAATAACTCTCCATTCTGATGCTCACTTTCCTGTCCAGCATCTATGTGGGTGTTTATCTTCCACAATGATCAAATAATTCTTATCAGTCTGCCAGCAGCCTAAATGCCTTATTACCTCCCTGTTGATGCCTTTAAGCATCCCTGAGAAAAATAAGGCGCTTTTTCCATCTTCAAGTAAAAAAAAAAAAAAAAAAAAAAAAAAAAGCAATGTGGGTGTGGTGGGAGAAATGCTGCTTTCTGAAGCCTGGCAGCACCTGCCCACAGTTTGTGTATCTCTTTTCTCTCTGAAGATGGTTACTCAAGACATCAACAGAAATCTTCCTACACCAAATTAGACCACCTCTGTGGAACCTTACTGAGGACGAAGTTCAACTTCTAATCAGTCTGAGTATAAATGTGTAATGTTGACTTGGGGCAGCATGGTGTGATATTGGTTAGCACTGTTGCCTCACAACAAGAAGATTGTAGGTTTGATTCCTGGGACCTTTCTGTGTGGAGCTTGCATGTTCTCCCTGTGCCTGTGTGGGTTTCCTCCCACTATCCAAAGACATGCATGTTTAGGTTGATTGGCAACTCTACATTGCCTGTATGTCTAATTGTGAGTGTGACTCACACTCAACACTGTCTCATTTGCTGATTAAAGTTGTTTTGTGATTGCTTTAATGTGCACTATTTATTGAATCTCTAGAAACAGGGAAGCCAATCGAGGAAGTATATATATATATATATATACGTATAGAGTTTAGTTTTACACAGTTTGAATAGTTTCTCATGGGTTGGTGACACACGTGAGGAAACATTCTGTTGTTTCAAACAACAACTGATTTGTCCTTGAATATTTAGACATTCATTTCAACATGTATGTCTTCATTTGGCTTCATTTGTTCATGAAAGACAATGGAAGGTGGAAGGAAATGATGAATGATGTAATGTAAACTTCTGTCCACTAACATTGTTTATTTTAATATGACATTAGACCCTGCGCATGAACGGAAGAAGAAAACAAACTGTGGTGTAGTAATGCCCTCTCTGCTTCACAAAGAGAAATTTCACTCAATACAGATGGACAAATTAGTGTCTAGGGAGGGATGGTGATGGTCACAGATGCACTGAAATAAAATCTGTGGCTGGAAGACTAAAAGTGCATCAATCTCATCAAAAGTAGACACCCCATGAGGTGTTAAACTATAAGGAGAAGTGCAGACATAAAAAGAAAAAAAAAGGAACAAAAAAGAGGAGGATCAATCACTTCCACATTCTGTTTCAATGAAAAAGAAATCTTATTTTACAACACTGCCGCCATGTGGTAAACAGCCTGAATAGACTGGAGTCAAGCTCCTACGTTTCCAGTTCAACTCGCCTTAGAATGGATTAAATTGAGCATTTCAACAGTGGTGTCAACACTGATATTTTTATACAATCACACAACTGGCTAACTATAGAATAGTCATGTGATTGAGGCCTCTGAATACCGTGTTATGCCGATGAGCTTGGCTGTATTTTTTTCTTTTTTTCTAAGTAGCTGTTCAGAACTGTGAGTTTGGCTATTTTAAATGTCTGTTTTTTTGTTTTTGAACTGTGCATCTGTGTGTTGCAGGTAGTGATTATGGAGGTGCAGGGTCTTAAGTCACTGGCTCCAAACAGGATTGTTTACTGCACCATGGAGGTGGAAGGAGGACACAAGCTGCAGACAGACCAAGCTGAGGCGTCCAAGCCCACGTACGTATACACACATACATACTGAGAGGGGGGTACTTTAGCTTTGTGACATGGAACATTATCTTGCAGGAAGTAACCATTAGATGATTAAAAGAGCATACATATAATAAATATGGAAAATGATGATGGGCTGCAACTGTACTCAGAGAGCTGATAGCCAGATTAATTAGGGCCCAAAAAGAACCAAGAAAAAATCTCTTGCCCCCCACTAACCCATAATCTGGGTCCACTACAGAGTGATTATCGGAGTGACTGTAACCAGTTTGTCCTTTCTCCTCAGACCATGACACCAGAAATCATGTCACAATCAATGTCACTCAGATCACAGTTTTCTTCATTCTAATGTTTGCTGTGAGCATTTAGTGAAGGTCCTGACTGGATCTGCAGGATTTTTATATTTGCACAGATAACATGGTTTACAGGTCTTCCTGCTGAAGTGCTTGATCTGTGTAAATATCCAGCCTTACTGTACTACAAGGCTAAACAACCCTTTAGAACAAATTTCTATGAAAGACAGAAATACACAAACACCCTGAAAACAAAAACAGCCTTTCTGTGATCTCAGGTAAATGCCAGAGGATTTGTGAGCTCTATATGTTGTGCTTTTGTTGGATTTTGTCATCTGAGCTGGTGTATCTAGCTTCAATGCCTTCTGCTGCTGACTCAAACATTTTAATTTAAGAGATTATTATAATTCATTCTTTTTGTTTTTCAGGCAGGTATAAAAGGTCCATAAACTGTATATTCACACACATCCACATCTTGTCTCTTCAGTGTTCCTATGTAATTCTACATGATGGTTGAACAATCAGCATTATGATTAGCATTAGAGTCCATATTCAGATAAGTCTCATTTAACTCAGGCTGTCTTTGGGGAGTTTGTGAACTCAGGGGCAGAATTCATCACACTTCCTCATAACTGTTCACGAATGAAAGTGTATGAAAGCATGATTCTTGCTGAAGTGCTTAGCATGCAGAGAGTCTAAGAAAATACGTTGTGAAGTGTTTAGAGTCAGAGGGTGAGCATTTACTTTCAAGATTGACGTAAGTAACAAGTCTTCAGTTACATGATTATTTCATTAATTAAATATCAATGATAATAAAACATCATGGAACATCATGTTTCCATGGTAGTCACTCATTCATTGCCTCATCTCCTACACTTAAGGTTTCTCAGACTATGTTAGAAATGGTTTCCTTCTGTCTCTGTCTACAATCTAGCAGATTGGAGACCTCTTGGGTAGGCAGGCAGGCAGGCATACAGACACATGGAGTGAGAACATGCCCAGCAGGAACACACACACACAAAGAGGGAAAACTGACGGAGAATACAAGCATATTAAATCAAAATGCCTCGACCGATTGGATTGAACCATTTTTAAGACAGATAAACCGTGAAGAAATAGACAATAAACAAAGAATGGGACATAATAAAACATGTTCAAAACAATAAAGTAAAGACGATATTTTATTTTGTGGGGGAGGGGGGATGAGGTGGGGGGGGTAATGCAAAGCAAAAGTTGAGTTGTAGTGAATAAGCTAGTTTGAACAGATGAGTTCTGAGTTCTGCCCATGGGGCCGAGGTGTGGGGTTGAAGTGAAGAGGAGTTCAGTGGTGGGTGCGGGAAGGAGTGTATTCCTGGAGGAGGTCAGACAGGTAAGTGGGGGCCAGATTGTGGAGAGCTTTGTAGGTGAGAATGAGATTCTTGTAATGAATTCGGTATTGTACAGGGAGCCATTGGAGTGAGATAAGAACAGGAGTGATGTGTTCAGTTGATTTGGTGCAGGTGATGATCCGGGCGGCAGAGTTCTGGATGATTTGCAGTCTGTTGATGAATCTGGTCAAATGGCATTGCAGTAGTCTATTCGGAATGTGACAAATGAGTGAACCAGGATTTCAGTGATGGCTGGAGTCTGGAGATGTTGTGGAAGTGGAAGAATGCAGCCCGGGTCATGTTTTTAATGTGTGGTACAAATGAAAGGGTGCTTCCAAGAATGACGCCGAGGCTTTTGACATGGGGTGAAAAGGGTATGGGGAATCCATCAATGGTGATGGGTGGAGCTGAGTTGAGGTGTAACTTTGTGAATGTGGATTTGGAGCCAATGAGCAGGGCCTCAGTTTTGCTGCCGTTGAGCTTTAGGAAGTTTCTGTTCATGAAGCTCCTGATATCCTGTGTATTGTCGGTGTAGCAGAAGTGGAAGTGACAGAGGATTTTGCCCAGGGGGAGAAGGTAAGTGAAGAGGAGGGGAACCAAGGGACCTTGGGGAACACCCAGTGAGACACCTGAACACCAAGATTTGAGATTGCCAAGTTGAATAGGATGATAGGATAGGATGAGAGCCATGAGAGTGCAACACCAGTGAGCCCAATACCGGCCAGGCGGTGCAGAAGTGTGTGGGAGATGGTGTTGAAGGCTGCACTGAGGTCGAGGAGGATGAGGATGGTGAGTAATCCAGAGCTGGGTGCACGGAGGAGATCATTTGTGATTTTGACCAGGGCTGTGTCAGTGCTGTGTTGAGGGCGGAAACCAGTTTAGGGTTCCTGGAAGTTGTTAGTGTCAAGGTGGGACTGTAGTTGTGTGGCGACCACCTTCTTAAGGATTTTGGAAATGAAGGGAAGGTTGGAGATGGGTCTGCAGTGACTTAGGTCAGCTGGGCTTTTTTAAGCCCATTGGCCTCACCTGAGTGAAGCAGTGAACACTAACCAGCGTTCTGTTTCACCACTCTATTGGCTAGCATCCTGTGTGGCTGGGTCCATCACTTAACAGGTTCCAACCTCATACATACACACTCACATATGTTCCTATTTACTCTATACATCTCCCATTTTTATTCCATCCATCCATCTTTTGCCGCTTTACTGTTTCCGGGTCGCAGGGGTGCTGCACTCTGGGCGAGTGGCGGGGTACACCCTGGACAGATGGCCAGTCCATAACAGTGCCGGCACACACGCTCTCCCTGTGCCTGCGTGGGTTTCCTCCCACAGTCCACAGTCCAATTTCCTTTATTTATGAAAAGCGCGATGTAGATAAACTTGCCTTGCCACCTGTCTCAACTGAAATTGGGCTGAAAAATTGCCTGATGCCTGAATTGGACTTTTTACATCAGGGCTAATTTAGCCTGATGCATTGTAAATTAAAGCTAGGATAGTCACACAGCATGATATATCATGTAATGTAAAATACAATGACAATAAAGACGATTCTGATTCTGATTCTGATGCATTGTCTCTAACACAGTTTTTTCTCTCACTTCTTGTGTGTCTGTGTGTGTGTGTGTGTTTAGTTGGGGTACTCAGGGTGACTTCACCACCACCCAGCCATTACCTGCTGTGAAAGTGAAGCTGTTCACTGAGAGCACAGGGGTTTTGGCTCTGGAAGACAAGGAGCTGGGGAGGGTAAGATGTGACTTCAGTAAAAGTTTGCTTTAGGTAAGTCACTTAACTTTTGTATGTCCTGGTGTAGCTCACGTACATTATTGTTATATTGTTACTCTCAGGTTGTCCTCCACCCGACTCCCAACAGTCCCAAGCAGTCTGAGCTCCACAAAATGACGGTGTCTAAAGGGTGTCCTGACAGTGACCTCAAGATTAAACTGGCTATTCGCATGGACAAACCACAAAACATGAAGCATTGTGGGTAAGTGACTGTAAACTTGCATGCTAGTAATGAGGCTAATCAGGTTTTCAGCTAAGCACATTATAGAGTCATGGTTGTTCCAAAGAGTGAAACCTTCATTGTCATTGTTTCAGAGTCCATCACTGTATCAGACCTTTAGTGCAAGATCTGAGAGTCTACTCTTTACTTGGCCTTAATTGGAAGATAAGAAACAGAGAGAAGAATTAACCTACTGTGTACTATCACTATATCGATATTTTTTTGTGAGTGTAGTGGGACAATGTATTGCTGGGGGTTATTTATCTGGGGTTATTTGCAAATAACAACATGTTGCTTCCCTCTTGTGGTAATCAGTTGTTACTGCGTACATTCATCTTCTACTGCTTATCCATTTACTGGTTGCCGGGGGAGGGTGGGGGGAACCCACGTAAGAACGTGGAGAACATGCAAACTCAGCACAGAAAGGCCTTAGGCCCGGGAACCAAACCTGCAACATTCTTTCTGTTAGGCAACAGCACTAACCACTATGCCACTGCAGTGTTTTCTATCACAGTAGAAGATTTGACTGATTTTACAGACTAACATCAAAACAGTATAAGGTTGTAATTAGCAATGGTTTTCCATTCCAATCAGTTCTATTTCACCAGTGTAGATTGTTGAACTTACAAAGCATCTGTTAAAGATGTTCTTATAGAAGACAGTTTGTCATTGCAGGAGAAATGTAAATGACAGTAATTATGGATGAGTCACCTCAGAGAACAGCAGATGGAAATGGCCTAAATTATTTGCAGCCAGCCATTAACAAGCTTTAATTATATCTGATATGAATAGTCAATGCACTGTGACAAAGGTCTGTTAGCTCATGAAGTCTGGACAATGAACCTCACATAATTATCTGACACAGCTCTGCAGTCACAAGGTCGTGTTCTTTTTAACCTGTCCAGTTCGTATAAAACAATTAACAGAGCAGTTTCAATAGCAAGAAGGAAGCTCAATGAATAACAAGACTTACTAACATAATCAATTAATTTAGGATATATATATATATAGTAGTATATAGTATACAGTGAGATCAGTGTAAGGGAAAAATAATCACAAGACATGAATGTTGGTACTTGTAAGTGGATAAGCAGTAAGATTGTCTTATGCCTGAGGGGAAAAGAACATTTTTCTCTTATCTATTAAAGTATTTTCTACTGTCTACAGTATCTAACCATATCTTGGTTTTGGATTTTGGAGGTATTTGAAGTAGTTTCCGAAATAACTAAATATCTACCCACCGTGGCATCACCTATTGGTTTGCATGCTGCCATTCTGATGCCTACAGTTTGTTAATTGGCCTCACCAAGCAGAAACTGTAGTTGGAAAAGGTAGAGCTGAGGAGGATTGAAGGGTAGATCCTATGTGCTAGTGTAATTCATGTTTTTACACTAAGAGTAATGTAGAATAAGTAAGTATACATATTTTGGAGAGTACATTGAGTAAGTACTCGAATAATTAACCAATTTATGTGCATGCAGGTTGAAACATTGCTGAATTACAGTAGTTTTTCTGAGCCACATGATTTGGTTCAGCTTTCAGAAGCTGTCTGTACATGCATCTCCCCTCCTCACCTCCATATGCTTTCTTTTGGAGCCTTTGAGGAGGCTTCTGGGCTGCCCTGTAAAGTGCACACTCTGCCTGCCAGTGTCATGTGACTGGTGCCACCCTCTGCACAGTGAGTGGGCAGGGCCCTCAGATGTCGCCTCCTGGATGCTTGTTTATATAGGATGACAGACAGTAGCAGCTTTGGGAGGCACTGTGGGGAAAGGCAGACCGAGGCAGACCGAGGCAGGCTCACCAGAGAGACCCACAGCTAAGCTAGGAGCAGCAGAGGCAGATCAAACTGGGGTCTTCACCCTCGGATGTTCTTTTACAATAAAAGCCCCTACTTGTCTGCAGCATGTTTTAATGTCAGTCTAAAAGAAAACTCAACAAGCCTTAGGACTGACACATTTACTTTGTTTTATTGGTTGTAGTATGGATAACGGATCATATGCAGGACACTGACTCAAACATTGTGCAGTATTGCAGATTGAGATCATATGAATGATAATGTTTGCAATTATAACAATAACTAACTATAAGTATAATTATTTAATTAGATCTATGGAGGGTGAGGAGATGAACAGGTAAGAACAATGTGACTGGTTGCAGTGATGGTTCTTTGCCAGGAGATGTCAGTTGATGCTCAACACTGATGCTGCATTTACCATGAGGCAAATTCAACCGCAATCATTTCAGTCATGGAGAATTAGAGGGCAGTCACAGAGATGACAGTTTAGAAGAGCTGCATAAAAATCATACTGAGTACATTTTGTATTAAGTTACGTTTTTTCCCTACCCTGCAGGTATCTGTGGGCCATTGGCAAAAATGTGTGGAAAAGATGGAAAAAGAGATTCTTTGTGTTGGTTCAGGTAAGAACAGATAGACATGCTGACACAAGGTTTGTTGTATTTTGTGTTGACAAATATACTTGAAGAAGTACAAAAGATGAAAAAAATCTCCATGCTACATTGGCGTGACAGAAGCTTTACAGGACTGATATTCTGTGCCACACTTTATCAGTGTAAAGGTCTTATCACACAGAGCTCACCATGATGTCCAAACACTAGCTCAAGAGAAACCTTTGATATTTTTATTTTACATCAATCCTACTTTTGTTTGTCCATAAACTCTTTGAAATAGCAAGTGTATGTAGCTGTTGGTAATTTGCCCACTAGATGCCACAAATGTTTGCTTTTTTAAAGGATGCGGTCAAAACTATATCTTCCACTAAAGTTCTGTTTCTAAAGTTCTGTTTTCTTACAAGCTGTTGGGCACTTTATCCCACAGTGTGGGCAAAGAAATGAAATTAAATGAAAGTCAGATTGTAGAAGCAACTTCAGGGCCACAGGATTGGCATGATAACATTATTTAATATCATCTGAAAGACACGGTGGCCAAACACTGTCAAGTTTATCTTCACTCTGTTATCATTTATAACAATAGATGATCAAATGTAATTTGAAGCAAGCTGTATGACCCGATCACACGTCATCACAAGCTATATTTCATGACCATGATGTTTTCATTGGCCACATGTTGTGTGTGCAGCCCAAAAGAGAGATGCAGCCGAGCTGTCTTCCCGTGGCTGTCAGAGGAGCGATAGAGAGGCCAAGCAGGCTTTTGTCAGGAGAGGGGGGTGGGGAGTGTGTGTTTGTTTGTGTGTGTGTTTATGTGCATGCGTGCTTGTTGATGGGTGGTGGAAGCGGCCATTTCCTGGTGGCTCTGTGTTAGGAAGTGGGCAGCAGCAGGGAGGTGGGTGGGTGGGTTGGGGGGGGTAGCGGCCTGTCTCTTGTGCGTTGGAGAGGATATGTCTCAGAGCTACAAGTTGACAGGGGATTGACAAAGTCGAGTGAACACTAGCTGGTTTAACACTTGCAGCTAGAAAAGCCTGAGTGCCGCCAACTTGAAGCCTCCCATTTGCTCCCAGCTAAATATATAGCAAGTGACAAATACTGGTCAATCGACTGCACACATGCCTGCGTGTTTGTGTGTTTGTGTGTGTGTGTTTTGGGTAGGGAAGGCTTGTTTTACTGTATTTATGGGGTCATAAATCTAGAAAGCCAGTGTGTTCGTAGGATCTGAGACTGTCCCAGGGACCAAAATGATGGACCTTGAGGATTAAGACCAGGTCTCGAGTCAGAGGTAGGCCTTGGGTCGTGATGGTCTAAGTTAGGATGAGAGCATGAAGGGATAGGAAATTCAATGTGTGAGGTTCTCACCAATATAGTAAAATAAGAATGTGCATGTGGTTGTAAATGGGAGACAGATGGAGGTCTGTTTGTGGATATTTGTTCTGAGGAACACATTAACTCTCTAGTTGTTGCTGTGTGTTTGAGTGCTCATGTTGTTGTTGTTGCTGTTGCTGTTTTAAATGTGTTGTTGAGACTGTGACATTTTTCCTTCACTCAGCCCCCCCCTTTTTTTTTGAGTATCGACTGCTGCTCCGTGGGTCTTACATGTGTTTTCCCTTTTATGAATTAAGTTGAGCTCAGACTTTTAACTTGTGTCACTGAGTCATACCCTTTCATCATAATGTTAATTTAATAATTAATATTTAATAAATTTGATTTCATGGAAAGGTCTACCATGTCAATGCTACTTTTTTTCGTTTTGTATGTGGAAGCGTCTACAAAACAGTAACTTTTTAATTTCATGAATTTCAATTCGATGAAATGATGTGTGTTTTAAAAGTAAGTAAACGTTAAAGGACTAACATAAAACACTTCCAGACATACTGATCAGTAAAAGTTATTTCAAAGTCAACTTGACCCATTCTCACACTGCTTACTACTGCATCTCATATTGCACCTCTAACTCATACACTCCCAAGCATAATTCAATATGCAGACTGGACTAACGGGCTCAAACTTCAGTGACACACCAGCTCTACCTTTTGAGCCACTCCAGTACACAGTCATCAGATTCTCATTCATGATTCTTGATGACAATTTATTGTTTCACCTGTAGGAGACAAGTGGACAAATAAGAACTCATGTTATTTTGATCCTCCTGTCCTTTAAATCTCCCTTGAAAGGCTCAATGTATGTAAAGAAACAGTTAAACCTGATTTAACCACTGAAACGGCTTAATGTGAAGAGCATTTAAAATGCCTCATTTTGTATTACAGCTACAGTTGCTGAGTTTTAGTTCAAAGCATTATATACTGGCACAACATGTTCTTGAATGTATCGGCAGTTGTGATGATGCCACGGCTAAGCCACATGTCTTCTCCCCTACTTCTGTCTCTTACCATTTGTCCCAGTCTCTGTCGCTTCGTTTAGCTTGTGCCTGTCATGTCTTCCTCATTGTCCTCCTTTTCCTCATCCTCCTGTAGAACTTTCTAATCAGTCCAGTGGTCGTGGCCTGAGTTGACCCGGATCAGAGCATTCAGATTAATTACAGGTGTTCAGGGTGGGCCAAGTGTGATTGCACATCTGTCTGCATCATTCCACATCTGTATGACTGTCTTTGTGTCTAATTCAGTTCATTGTCATTCAGCTTCATTTTATTCTAAGGTAACATGAATATAATTCATCTCACTTGAGTTCAGGTAAATTGATTTGAATTAATTTTCATTCAGTCGTGTTAATTCATCTAGTCTCCATTGAGTTAATTTAACTAACTCCTTTTAGTCTGTGAAAAAATCGTCCCCAAAATTCAAAATTTTTTCAATGAATTTACTCTAACTCGAGCAATATAATTTATAAAATTGAAAATGTATATTTCAGAAGGACACATGTTGACTATATTGACAGGAGATGTGTAATTTTGGATCTTATTAAAAAAAAAGAAAAAAGAAGAAAATCTGTCCCGTGTCATAGTTGGAATAGGAACTTTTGCTTATGGCCTCTGAAATTTGTGAACACATGTGCCACATCCAGAAAATCATTTCCAGTGTTCATATCCATGTGTTTCCAGTAATGATGTGAACATAAACGACTGCAGCACCCCCCAACCCACTCTCTGCTTCTTCCACATTCTTCATCACTGTCTCTCTACCCCTCCTCTCAGCTGACTGACAGCTGAAAAAAAAATAGAGAGAGAGACATGGGGAGAAAGGAAGCTGGTGTTTTTGGGTTATGTGTGGAGTGGTGAACGGGGTTTGGGGGGCGGCGGGGGGTAGTTTCGACTGATTTGCCTTTGTGGTGTCCTGGAGGCCACGGAGCTGCTGGAAGAGCCAGTCCAATTCCCTCCATCCTTTTGCTTCGCCTCAGGTCTCATCAGTGCTGTCGTGAAGAATCTCATTTGTCACACATTGAGGGAAATCCAACACAGACACTCACTCATTCTCTAGCTCTCCCTCACACACACACACACACACACACACAAACACGAATGCAGCTGCAAATAAAGGGAGAGTTGCCACTTGCAACGGCAGAGGTGGCGAGAGTGGCGGATTGGCCAGGCCTAGTGATTTGTGATGACCTGCCTGTGTGACTGGCAGCTACAGTAGCAACACAGTGTGACTACACTTTCTGTCACCAATGCAGAGAGCAGCATCAAGTCCACAGCTACTCACCTCAACCAGGGCTGCACTAGTGTCAAGGCCAAGTGACACTACACCACTCCATGTGTCCTGAAGGGGCCACTAAAGAAAAGCCTGTCTTTAAGTCAAAGGTCTGTCCTTTGGGAGAATTGTGTCTAAGCGCCTCCTCACTTCTGTGTCAGAATGAAATTCTTGACAACCCCGCCTTGAAATTTTTACACACATTTATGAACAATTTCACAAAAAAATAATTGCTGTCTCCACAACAGGCCATACTGGCGTCACACAACACAAAGATAGAGAATAACCAGAAAAAGACTAATTTCCTTGCGCCAGGTTTTTACAGAGCAGACTAAACAAAAGGATTTGGGATTCATATATTTTCGCTCAAGGGTGGGTTCAGTCAGACGGGTCAAATGTCACCCACAGACACCAATCCACAATCCACGCACAGTTGCCAAGGTCACACACTTCTTTGTCTGATAGAGTCAACAACAAATAATTCATGGCCACTCTGTCATGCTACTGTGACATTAACTTGCAAACAAAACCAAAATTGTAGTGTAGGTTTAACTTACCCTATGATGAGAATGCAGTGACCTCACAGCAGTGTTAGGGTAAAGATGAAAATATAAAAAGGGCGCATTAACTGCGTGCACACCCCTCTCTCCACTTTTAACTGTAAGCGCCCCCCCCAACCCTGCTACACTCAATATTCCTCATACTCATTCCCAAATACAAGTAAATTTCACTTTCAAATCAAGAAATAAGCAAACATAGTTACACTCACCACATGTTTTATGCAGATGACAAGTGTTTCCTGTCTGTCACTTTTAACACTGAAGAGTAAGACTACAGGTCAAATACAGGTGATGATGTGATGAAGTGTTGAAATATGCAGTGTCTGAACTAAAATGTACAACAAATAATCTTTTTCAACACTTTTTTCTCTCTCTGATATTCATGTTTTACTCCCACGATGTATTTACATGTTGGTAGAAATGTTATAAAAAATTGATATTCTGTTAGGACAGATGATTTTAGTGCTCCACCACTAACACATTCTGTGGCAAGGACGTTTTTCCTTGCCACTGTTGCCAAGTGCTTGCTCATGGGGGGATCTGATGGGTCTCTTTAAATGATTTTATAAAGAGTTTGGTCTAGACCTCTTCTATATGTAAAGTGCCTAGATGTAACTTTGCTATAATTTGGCGCTATATAAATAAACTTGATTTGATAAACAGGTTAAGTGTAAGGTAATTTTATTTAATTTCATTTCCTGACATTGACTTTGCTTAAATGAAGTCTGTCGCATTTAACATATGAGCTGTTGGGTTGAGCTGGTTTGTTGTGCTTTTCATTCATCATTTTTGGTCCTCCCATCTATTATCTGCCTTGAAGAGAGGCCAACAGCATCATTCTCTCTGATACTGTTACAACTTTCAATATCAGTTTTATAACCATCTCCAAAATGTTGGTCGTACATTATCTTATTTGTAGGGTATTGTAAAAAAAAAAAAAAAAAGCCCAACATTTTGAAGAAAGTGGTAGTTTGGTGGGAGTTGGGTGGTTGATAGCCGACTTCCTTCCTGCTGAGTCGACATGTCCTGTGTGTGATTGGTGTAGGTGAGCCAGTACACCTTTGCCATGTGCAGCTACAGGGAGAAGAAGGCCGAGCCTGTGGAGCTGCTGCAGCTGGATGGCTACACTGTGGACTACACTGATCCCCAGCCAGGTAACACAGATCACTTCTCGTTAAAAGCATCATGCAGATGTCAGATCCCTCATGTTGCTCGGTTACACTGGTTCTTCAGGACTGGGCTGGTGCGTGTTGATGGGGAGATCTCTCTCACTGTGCTCTGTGATTTTTTGCAGCTATGGCGACATCTTAAAATGTTATTATTCTTGTGCGAGTGAGGATGTCTTGGCATTAATCTGTTTATTAAACTCTATCCCTTCATTATGATCTGATGAAGACTCATAGCTGTAAACATGCTGTGACACCTGCTCTAAATTTTAAGTGCCTTGCTGTAACATTGTTATGATTTGGTGCTGTATAAATACATTTGATTTGATTTATTGAACTGTCACACTTGTAACATCACTAAAACACAAAGTCACAATTCTCTGGTGCAGACAGATGAGAAAGAAGAATAAAGCTGTGCAGATCAGATATTTAGATCTATGTTCTGATGATCAAGAAGGAATGTGGAATCCTGTTAAGCTCTGAATGTTCTCTCAGGTCTGGACGGTGGCCGGACGTTCTTCAATGCTGTGAAAGAGGGTGACACTGTGATCTTTGCTAGCGATGATGAGCAGGACCGAATCCTGTGGGTGCAGGCTATGTACCGAGCCACTGGTCAATCACACAAGCCGGTTCCTCCCACCCAAGTACAGAAACTGAACTCAAGGGGGGGCACAGTGCCACAATTGGATGCACCTATCTCTCAATTTTGTAAGTTTCAACCTCTACTTCTTTGCTTCACGATGAATTGCCTAAAGCCACCTAATCAGATGGCATAACATCCGTTTTGTTGGTCTATTATTAAATCAGTTTTCATTCAATTGGCACCTTAAGGTGTCATTAATTATTCCATCATCATATTGTGTTGTCACATGGAGGTCATCATCATAGAAAGTGAACAAATCAGTTCACTAATCAGCTCATGAAGAAAACAAGGTTAAAAAAAAGATTTTTCTTTTTTTCTTCGTCTCTTGATTTTTCTTCTTGTGCCTAATTCACATTTTTACGCATCAGCCAATGATTCCCTTAGTCCATCCGCTCGCGGTGTTGTGCTCTACATGTTACTGTTATTCTTTCTGTGTGCTGCTTTGCTCTTTGTTGTATAACAGCTGTATTGTTTAAGTGTTGGTGGCTCTTTGTGTGTCTTTATGTTTCTCTGTTTGTTCCTTCTTCCTTTTCTTCTCCTTCTTCTTCTAACCCCTGACCCTGCTTTCTTGTAGCTGGATTACAAGGTAAGTGCTTTCCTCCCCACTTTCTCTTTCCTCTTGTTGTCATCCATCACCTTTCCTCATTTAACAACTTCCCGTTTATTGTCTCTGTGACCTGCAGTTTGCATTAGCTGCGCCTCTGTCTGCATATTTGCAAGCTGTACAGCAGAGGCACAATTCATTGTTGTCATTATTCTGCCTCTTTTTATTTTTTTGCCTCTGCTTCTTAGCTGTGGTTGAACAAATCATTTTACTGAAAAAATGTCAATACTGTTTTGAGAGCTGCTCCAATTCTTTTAATGCAGAGGGAAGGAGCAAAAATTCATTAAATTGTTGATCTATTACCTCCATTAACATAAAAAACTCTTTGCTACCTTCCTTCGGAATAGAATCCGTCCGGCCTTGTAACAAAAGAGCAAATGTAGTGATCAGCTAAGCTCCAGACCCATAAATATAGATTTCTTGGGAGTCATGAAGAACAAGAACACAAAAATTGCACATTATCATCAGAACAAATTACTTGATATGTTGTTTCACTCTCATTGTAATTTTTTCTCTACTTAACAAATTAAATAAAGTCAAAGGTTTCCATGCCAGGAAACTGGATATTATATGCATGACCACCCACTTCTTTCCTGACTTCCATTATATTTCTATTCAAACTGTTTATTGACTTCTGTGTTTTCCTTTAATCTTATTTTAACTTTTAAATTTCTTTCAAAATTTCGGTTCGCTTTGTTATTGAGGTTATGAAATGATTACTTATTGTCTATATGTTATAAATTAAGTAAATTTAAAAGTGCAGTTTCCAACCAGCCTTTATGGATCCTCCTTCTGACCTCAAGATGTTTGCATTAAAGCAAAAATTTATTTGGCTGTTTGATTGTTTCTTTTTATACTTCCTCTTCTTCTTTCACTTCTTATTATTCCAGAAATAGGAGCAGTAATGTCAATATTCATTATACATGTTACATATATTATATATATGTATCTGTCCTGTTATGTATTTACTTTTCTTTTTTGTGTGTCTCTATGTAAAGCGTATTTGCATACAATGAATAGCACTATATACATTTGATTCATTATTATTAGTAGTATGATATTCATTATAAACACATGATGCACTGGTCTCTTTACATCAGCTGGAATTTAATCTTTGTCTGAGCTACTGCTGTTCAACTCCTCCATCTGGATTCATCTGTTATTCCAACTGGATAAACAGATGTTTTTAAATGCTTATCAGAGGTCATTTATTTGTTACACAAAAAGAAAAATTAGGTTGTAGAATGCAAAATGCACAGTTACCTCAAAGACAAGTGCATGCATATCAAGACAACCAGTGAACGAAAAAAATATCAAACTGCATATGTTTAAGTGAATTCAGTGAGCAAGTTGTTTTTGACACAACCACTGTAATCCCACTAAGTCCCAGCAGCTGGTAATTACCAAGTTAAAAGTGCCAGGCCATGAATAATACAGTGTGGCTGCTGCACAATTTAATCAGGCAGCAATCAGTCAATGTTACCAAATAACTACTTGCCGGTTCACACCTGGATCAGCGCAATGAATAATATAACATCATGTCACTCCCACCCTCTGATCCAAATCAGAATAGACTATATTAAAACATTGTAACAACAAAGACAGTTTTTATTTTCAGCTGCTGAGACAACAAATCCATCTTCAACTCTGAAAATGATAGTGAGATTTCACTTATTTTAGTGCAATAAAACAGCTTTATGAAATTTAATAGGCAATTTTGTTCTTTTCCAGTAAGAGGGTACATATGTTTTAGTTATATCAAGCTACTTGGTGTATATATATGTGTATTTAAAAAAATGCTCAGACTTTGCATTTAATGGCAACCAGGAGGCAATTTCACCTGTGGTGAAGTCTATTGGAAAATATTCCCGCTTCTCACTTTATTAACTGTAGCAGTAAATGTTTTGAGTTCTCTTGAGTTTATGTTCTCAGTCTCTAGTTCCAAGTCTTCAATACAACATCATGTCAATATTTTAGATGATACTCCTGTTTAGAGGAACATAGACCAGGAAGTAGGGGTTAGAATAGGGGACAGAGCCACCGTGTAACTACTACCCAATAAGGACGGACTGCAGAGTAGGTCAGAGCTCCAGATAAAGTTTATTCTGGTTTTGAAAAGCAAGAGGCTGAAAGATAAATAATTAACTGGAGACTTGACACTCGGTTGGGCTTGTTCTCAATCCTTAGAAAACGACTGCCGATATCAACTGTTGGGACCGTCCACAAAGAATTAGAAAATACTGTCTCACATCAACATTGTATGAATCATATAAACATTGTTAAATATCTCACACTCAAACAAAAACAAAAAATGTCTTCCCTAATCACCTCCAAATGGCCTCAGGATTAAACATTTTAACACCTGCTGTGCAGACCCTTTTTTAATTCACGTGCTGCCCTGTTCACCATGGACTAATCTGGTCTGTAAGGTTTGTCTTCGAGCATTTGACATCTTTCAGACTTGTTCATCTTTTGTACACTTTGCTGTGTTGTAGACTGAATTACATACAGGAACTAGATCTTATATTGTCTTGTGTGAAAAACTTGGACTGAATGCAGGTGAGCTGCTACCACTGACTCATAGTGTGTCACAGATGACAATCAAAGTAAGGAAAGAAACAAAGAAAAACATTTCAATGCAATACAACTGTGACGCTTCACTGATGTTCCGCTTGATTATTATAGTAACAACCCACTGATTCAACACAGTTCACAGCAGAATTTGGAGATGAGAAATTCCCCCAAATCTATTATTGACTAACTGGAGTTGTGAGGTTGAAAGTGTCAGCTGTTGGAAGCTGTTAGAAAATTAGGCAGTGAATATATGGAGTGTTATAGGGATAGATTTGGAGGATTGATGGGAATCTTCAGCAGATTGGTGACAGAGCGAGCTCTTTCATTAGGCCAGCTCTGTGGTCAGACTACAACAAAGCCAGCCATGTGATCAGCAGCCGAGCGGCGTGTCTGCTGCCTTCCGGTTCCTCTCCTCTGGATCTATAAATGAATAGCAGCCATCAATCACTGTCAGGGCAGTCAGGGCAGTCCTTCTCCAGCCCAGACGGACGGGGTGACTAATGTCACTGCATGTTACTGTCCAGCCCTCCCGCCGCCACTCCTGCTCACTCATATCAAGCAGACCTGACAAGCCACCAGATACAGACAAAAGGGGCACCACAATGTCACCTTTTTAGATTTTTTTTCGTTGGGGGGGACTTGTTGAGGGGACACAATCAGCTCCCAGCGGCCTGCTCTTTGTTTTGTTTGTTGATTGACAGTTGGGGTGCCTTCACTGAGCAGTGAAGAAGACTTGCTTCATAAAGCTCTAGATAGCCTTGTAGCTTGGTATAACCTTCATTCTCGTCCATCCAAAGTTTGCCCTTACTGATGGGACAGACTGTGTCCACATGGTCAAACTTACACTGAGTCCCAGATGACCTGTACAGTTACTGACTGTGGAGTTCTTTTTACTGTTTGTCCTTTTTACTGTTCATTTTTTCATCTCTATGATGTTAAAATTCTGGGAATGCTACTTACTCAATACAGTGTGGATTTTAGGAGTTAGTCCTAAAACCTGAAAAAATAATTCCTGGTTCCAGGTCCTGATATCTGCGTTTTTGGTTCCTAACTGATAGAAGGTTTGTGTAAGCAGAAACTCTCATTTTCACTCTCTGTTTTCTTATAAAATTATAATGCAAACAAACAAAAACTCTCTAATCATACGATCTGTTGGTCAAAATCTAAAAAAATTAAGAGTTATAAAAATTCTAATAATAGAATAATTCATCATAAATAAAGAATAAAGAGATAGTGCACTAAAATGAATCAAATAAAATTATGTTAACAATAAAAATTCTATAAATGATAAAAAACTGCATTAATCTTATTCATGAATAGAACCATAACCCAAAGTAAGTGAACAACAACCTTTTTTTCAAACCTCCATTTTGTTTTTTACTCGTATATCTAAATCAAATCTGCCCTTCTCCCTCCTCATGCATTGTAGTTCAATTTATGGTGCAGGGATGGTAAGTGTTAATGTGGTTTCATTCAAACAAACATTTAAAACAGTACCAATGAACCAAGATGTCATGAGTTGTTTTTTTTTTTTTTTTTTTTTTTTTTTTCTGTCATTCAAAATCTGCCATAACTGCCTTGTTTTTGATATTTGATTAATTCTCTTGAACTTGTCCAGTTACAATCCCGAAATAAAAATCCTTCCTCTATTTCAAATATAATATAATTTTCACATTATACAACCCAAACTGCTATCATTGGTACCACTGACTTTAACTAAGATTTTTTCACTGACAATCATTCATTCCATGTTTTCAGACTTTCATTGCATATACTCAAACTTCTTTCAATATATTTGCACTTTCGTTCCACATATTCAGACTTTCATTCCATATATACCATAAACTTCATAGAATTATTTTCTAAACGGTTCACCATTTTATATACATAGTTAATATAAAGTTGTAATGTGACTGACAGGTAGTTGGATGCTGCTTTCCAGCCTAATTAAAGTGTAACACACGACTTGAAGCAAGTGAAAATTTGGTGTCAAACTTTATTAAAGCCTTCAGTTCAGTGCGGGGCAGCAACCATCCCAAACACAAGATTTTCAGGAGGGATCACACCAGGGGGCTGGTAGTGGTATTAGAAGTGGTATTAGAAATTTAATTGTTAATGGAGACTGGAGGATTATATTCTCTAATTTAGGAAACTCTGGCCCATAGTTATCTCAAACTGAAGCTAAAGTGTTTGGATTAACATACTAGTATATGTAGTATTTCCTGTTTACAGGGGAGTTGACCTGAAGCAGGTGGTCACATTATTCTTGGAAAGACTGTTAGCATCCTCTGAAATGGCTATTCACAGTGTCACAGCCCACTGGGTAAATGATTCTGTGGTCTTTAGCTATGTCCCAATTTAGAGGGCTCATTCTTTTGAAAACAAAACTCAGTCCAGAGGCTCCTTCCTTTTCTGGGAAATGCTGGCCAGAACAGGTGGATCATAAGTGGCTGAAACTATCCCAATCTATCTATCTATCTAGCTATCTATCTACTGGAAAAAAGGAAAAAAAAACACCAACAGAAGACTTTTAAATGTGGGCATTAATTTTAGCTAATCACACAACTGGAAAAACCAAGGATATCAGTTTTAATGAAAAAAGTAATTTGTTGTCAGGGTGGTAGGCCATAGGAGCCACACTTTGTGATTGAACAGTTGGTGATGCAAAGCAAAAATTCCCACAAGGAATCACTGCTAAAAAAAAAAAGCAAATTGTGCAGCCTAAGCAAGATTTACAATGTTTATGTCATATTGTATTAATTTCTGTGAGTGCTTCTTTGTCTTTGCCAGCAACTGATATTGTATCTGCCATAAACCGATTCTTAGCAGTACTCAGCTGGTATGGGTTACATACTGTATACCGATAATGTCAGATGGATTATTCTCTTTTCTTATTTACTCGATTGATTTGTCTTCTACAGTCAGGGAAGTAGTTCTTATGTTAATGAGTGTGTACCTCTAAAGCAGTAAAATACTGTGGTCACAATGTCAGCCGCCACTGTTTGTGACCTTCTTGGTCTTGGTTTTGCGGTCTCAGCCTTTCGTTCCAAGCACAAGTCATGGCAAAATAAACTTGAACCTGAAACATTGTTTTCAGTGTATGGATCTGAGGCATGACCAAAACACAACCCGAAAACTAAGCTTCAACCTCCACATCACAGTCACACTCCTGAAAACTCTCCTGTCTGCCCGCTGAGTCAAAACTGGCAACCCAGATGAAAGGCCTATAGAGAACTCACAACCTAATGACTGGCAGCTTCGTCTTCTGTGACATTACATGTTTGTCATTGAATTTATGATAGATAGATAAGATAAAAATAAAATCATCAGGATTCAGATTTCGTGAAATCTGGTTTTATCATTTGTGTAGAAAAAAGTTAAATTACATTAAAACTGATTCTTTTGAGAAACATTTACACAACTTTTGATTTCACTTTAATCTTTAAATATGCTTCTTTATTGTGGGCATCATTAGATCTTTATTGCACATATCAATGCATTTAGCCTTTTTGTTGCTTCTGATAACTGACTTCTCTCTCTGTCTGTCTGTCTGTCTCCTGATTGGATGGGTAAATACGTGTGCACAGATGCTGATCGAGCCCAGAAACATGGCATGGATGAGTTTATCTCAGCCAACCCCTGTAACTTTGACCACGCTTCACTCTTCGAGCTGGTACAGCGCCTCACCCTGGACCACAGACTCAATGATTCCTACTCCTGCCTGGTGAGGAAAGGCTTTATTTCAGTCCAGTCTGCAACGGTTGTATTTGTTGTAAGCATTAAAAATTTAAAAAATAAAAAAGTCCTTAGTTAAGTCTGAACACATACCTGGCCATCGACCATTGACCTTTGAATCCATAAATGGCCAGTTTTACAGCCACTTCTTGTTTACTTGTTTGTTGTCCTCAGGGCTGGTTCAGTCCTGGTCAGGTGTTTGTCTTGGACGAGTATTGCGCTCGCTATGGTGTTCGAGGCTGTCATCGCCATTTATGTTACCTAAGCGATTTGCTGGAGAGGGCAGAGAATGGAGCAATGATTGACCCGACCCTGCTGCACTACAGCTTTGCCTTCTGTGCCTCTCATGTCCATGGAAACAGGTACAGATTGAACTGCGTGTCAGTCCCAGTCTCAGCCTACATGCTGGATTCCAAAACCATAAAAACATAAACTATTACAGATGACAAACAGGTTTGTCAGCATAAACCTACACAAGCATTTTATGACCCTTCTTCAGCCCACAACTTTTTTTGTTAATGCCCTCAGATGTGTCCTCTATTTTGTTTATTTTTACATGTTGATTATTTTTCAGTTTCCATGTTTCCTCACTCACTTCTTTTCTTGTCTTTCTTCCCTGTCTTATTTTAACTTTTCCTTTCTTGAATCCTTGTTCACCTTCACAACATGGTTTTTCCTCCACCATCCCCCACAACCACCCCTCCACACAACTGCATGTAGTCAGCGTGTGTGTGAGCTGTTAAACTGGCCATTATCTCAGGCCAAACTTGAACAAGCCCTTTGCACCTCTGTCCCTGACCTCCCCAACCAAACCGCAAAGAGAGAACTCAAAATTATTGAGTTCATGAAGAAGAAGGACTTTATGTTCCCATTTTTCTCTGGAACTAGAAGGTAAGTGATCTCACAATTAAGCTAAGTGATGTAAGTGGTGATTTCTTCTTTTTTTTTAATTTTAGCTCAATCTTTGTCACTACTTGAGACACCACTTGAGATACACTCATTGTTTTTGTTGATGATTTTTAATGATCAAATATCCATCTATGAAAGACTGCATGCCTGAAGCATATTCCCTGGAACTGTGAGTTTCAACTGAGCTATATATTAAGCTATACATTTTAACATTGTAGCTTATGAAGCTCTGAAATGTTGTCAAAGGAAAAGAATAACACAGGACCATGAATTGTATACAAAAATAGATGTTGCCTCTGAGACTGTATAGTGTATCAAACCTACATTTGTATAATGGCCAGGGGAGACTCCACTCGTTGTAAAAAGTTGATGGTTGAATGTGTCTGGGATATTGTTTGGAGAAGGTTGAGCTGAGGAGGAGAGGGGTAGATCTGACCTGCAATGTACTCTATCCTGGTTGTCACAAAGTATCATCCATCCATAATTCAGCCCCTGTTTTTTGGTCTATAGTCCTCTAAATGGGGCTATCATTTAAAAAATTTGCATCATCTTGGATTGAAGACTTGAAACTAGAGACTGTTATGGGGCAATCTTATATATGTAGTTTCATCTGGAGTGGACAGTTACAACATGATGTCATGTCAGCAGTAGCAGGAAAATGGCAACTTACTGGCTAAATATGATTACTTTCCAGACAAGTGCAAAGGAGTACTTGGAGTAGTACAAAGGAGCGACAAATCTAGCTACGTTTTCTGGCTGTACTGGAGACAGTGATTTGACATGATAGCACATAGCGTCCTTCGTTCAGCAGTTCATGTCTTTAATGAGCAGCAGGGGCTGCAGGGAGCCCCTCCCCAGTTTCAGAGCAGTCAGACAGTCAGTCTCACTGCAGCAGTCCCTTGATCACGCTGCCTATCCCAAGCCTGAATGAAGAAGGAGGGCTGGATGGTGAGCTCCCAATAAACCCCATATCACTCGGTCAAAAAACATACAACCAACCAGAGTTGAGTTATTTTGAAAAGTTTGATATTTCCGCTGAAAAATTCAAAACAGCTGTTAGTTAAATCCTGCTTTCCCATTCTGGTTCTTTTTTAATTATCAACACTTTCAACAAAAGAAAGTTCATTTGGGTGTATGTGAATATTTAGGGTGTATGAGAAATTGACAGACTCTAAGCCAACTGTGATACAACCTTCATCATTTCACTTTTTGGAAAATATGAAAACAATACTTGAGAACAGAAATATAAATTGAATTGGCACAGGATAATCGTGATAAAATTCATAATATAGAATGCAGGTTGAACTTCTGATCGTGGTTACAGGCCAATAAACATGGGCTAATATTCTGATGACTAAAGAAAACGATGAGAAATCAAGGTATGCCCCCAGGTAGAAAACTAAATTAGACACAAAGGCCGATTATTTAACTTTAAGAGATGCAGTTTTTTGGTCCAAGACCAGATGTCATGTGTTATGTCCTTAAGGTTCAGTTGTTTGGGATACAGGAGTTATCTGGCCTGTATTTCAGCACTGTGCTGTACACTGTGATCTAAGTTGCAGTATTTATCTTGTGTCTTATCTGCTGTAATGTATTTGGACATCAAATCTGTCAACATAACAGTTGGCCGTCTGCAGATGAAGTGTAACAAAGATAGACGAGGGCCACTCCAGTGCTGAGGGCAAAGGTCAGGGAGGGTTGTCTGACAGTGCCTCCTCTCCACCCCCCACCCCTAAACCCTCCAGCTCCCCTCTGCCCATCCATCCATCCATCCATCCATCCATCCATCCATCCATCCATCCATCCATCCATGTCTCCGTCTGTACTGCTGACAAATAATGACTGAGGACAGAGGTCTTTTCTGATCAGCATTGACAGATGGACAGCAGTTGCTCCGAGAGGAAGATAGAATAGAAGGAGGTACAAATTAAAGGCAAGGGGAGTAATCTTTTCTCCACAGACTTCATTCAAATCTGTGGGGAAAGAAATGCGGAGTTATCATATTCTTTTAACAGCAGGTGGTATGCAAGGAGAGAAGTACTGATTCCATTACAGACACTAAAAAGTTGTTAAAAACTTAAACTGTATTAGATATCAATGCATCTGTATGTAAATTCATATTTACAGAGATGTTGCCCCCCCCCCAAAAAAAAAAAAAAAAAAAAAAGCCAGCCCACATATCTGCACATCAAACAGAAACCTGGTGTTTCAGTGCAGCCATCATGCCTGGAGGTGCAGGCATGACAGGTTGACAGGTTGTCATGTGTGATGGGCCGAGTCTCCACTGCTGCCACTGGTGGTGTTGCCCCTGTGCACACACCTCGCCCCCCCTTACTCTCCCTTCTCCTTTCACTACCCCCCTTCCTTTTACCCTGCTGGCCTGGAGGTGCTCCAAGTTGGACTATGCTGCCCAGTCGGTAGTTTATATGTCAGGATTGAAGTTCCGTCCAGCCGAATGTTTACTCAACGTAGACTGATTGCTACAAAATAATAATTTTATAAATATAAACCTAAATCCATGCTTACATTCACTGTTATGTTACATGGCTGTAATCAATGAAATCTTCAAAAGTCATTGCACATTTGGTGTCATATAAAAATCTCAGGAAATGCTTATATATTTAATTGTAAATAGTTATGTGTACATAAATCATCACTCGTTAACGAGGTCATCTATAAGAAATAGTTCCATTGTAGATTGTGAGTCATGTTGGCCATACAGATAAGCTGAAATGCATAGGTATAGCAAGTGTTCTGGTCTGGAATCTTTACTTCAAAATGTAAAAACAAATCTGATGCAAGTTTAACACACTCATTTTAAAGACCAATTTAAATAACCTGTGGAAATCAAACATTTAAAAAATACTATATAGAGTCAACATATTCAACACCATTATTAATAAAATACTGCATTTTTTTTGTCAATTTTCTGTCATTCATAAATAATGAAACTCTAAATTCTCACCTGAAACAAGACAGCAGTTCTTCTTGTTAGAATATTCATGTTGTATGGTTTTTTACCTCAAGGCCTTGAAGTGGATACCGGCTGCACAGAGAGGGAGCGTGTGTGATAGTGTTGCTGCCTTTGCTATCCGTCTGTCACTGATGGCTCATTTGCGTGTTGTCGTCATGTGGGCTGTGAGGTCATCTGGTCAAGCAAACATGAGGATGCTGTCAAGAAACAAAACATGGCAGGAAGAAAAAAAAAAACACAAAACAAAAACAAAAACGAAAAAATAAAGAGCCCTGCAGAAGTTAATTAGTGTGAAATTTTGTCGGTTAATTTTCTGTCACCACGTGAAAGGTGAGATGGCACTTCTTGTGAAAGTTTTAAATTGCATAATATATAATATAACAAATAACCAAAAAACAAAGCAAATAGTAAAATCAACCAAGGGAAGTATAAACTACAAGAATTAGTCTCCGATAGGAACAATAATCAACAAGCATTTCACTAATACAAAGACCAGGCTGCTTTAATTTGGAAAACAAACCCTTTTTACAATTCATGTGACTTCTACATAATCTTGTTATTTCACGATTCACTGAAGAGCAAATCTTCCCTGTTACACAGCTGATGAGACGCTCTGCAGGCTGAAAAAGTTGAGCGTCATGCATTATCTTCTTCCTCAGCGTCATGTTTCCCTACAGCAGAGGCCTACAGGTGGCAGTGACACTCTGACAGTGTCTGCTCAAATGTCCATGCAAACTGAGAGAGGTCCAGATGAGATGATCTCTGCTGATGTTGAGCAAACTGGTACCTTTCCAGATCAAACATAGCACTCAATGTACCGCCACAACACCCCCCCTTTACACAAACACGCAAGCATGCATAGAGCGTGTCACTGTGCTGAAATGACATGTGAAAGGGGTGGAGGGGTCGGGGGCCTGTGTCTGTGTGTGTGTGTGTGTGTGTGTGTGTGTGTCGGAGAGGGGAATGGGGTGGGTGAGCTGGGGGAATGAGACACAGGCAGAGAGTCTCGTGTCTCCTGCTTCTTGTCATGCTGTCAGAGCCACCAGTCCAGCGCCTCTTCTGTCACATGCACTCTGCTCACACTACCCCTGACCCAACCATGTCACAATCAATAAAAACACATCTGACACACATATGCATACACCTGCCTGTAAAGCTGTAACTGCTGTAACATTTTTGAAATGATAAGAAGACTACTGTGCAATGAAAAATAATGATAAAAAATTTAACTGAACATTGCTCAGATTTTTACTTCCAGATGATAAAAAGGATAAACTGGGTAAATATTTTATGTAGCACAGAGCCAATACCCCATATTTTCCTGATTTACACTTTTAATAACTGAGCAGACTCAAATGTCTTTTTTTTTAGTAACACATCAATGAGGTAGTCAGTAGTTGCTAGTAACAACATTAAAAATATCACTTTGTGCTGTGGCGATATATAAACTGAGTTCTGTGCAATCTTCGTCACAGGTTTCATACAGATGGATGCAAATCAAATGTCTCGAGCCAAACTTAAATTCAGATTATTAACATCATCTGGACTGAAGTGCTGTTGAGCTGTGACTCACACAGCTGAGGCTTTCCCAGAAGCTGAACAGATTCAGCGAGGCTTCCAGCTCTCTGATTTTGACATTATCAAGCGATGATATCCAGCAATGTTCATCAGTTTTAACTTCACATTTTCCTTCTAAGTATCTACACAGGGACTGCAAAAAGTTTAATTGGTGAATGCCACTGTGTTTCAGGCCTGACGGTATTGGCACAGTGACTGTGGAAGAGAAGGAACGCTTTGAGGAGATCAAAGAGAGACTACGGGTGCTTCTGGAAAACCAGATTACACACTTCAGGTAAAAAACATGCTCAGTAACAATTTTGTGTTACATCAGCTTGCTGGGGTTTGAAACAAAAATCCACTCTGTGACCTCCACAGGTACTGCTTTCCATTTGGACGGCCAGAAGGAGCACTGAAAGCAACTTTGTCCTTACTTGAAAGGGTAAATCATTATGAATGATGAATATGAAGCAAGTAAATGTATTCACATTCAGCCTTAACTCCTAGTTTCAACCTGATTTCATTCCTCATCGTTCAATTTTTCGTGCCATGATACGGTTTTTAGGTTCTGATGAAAGACATTGTCACTCCGGTTCCACAAGAGGAAGTCAAAGCTGTGATCCACAAGTGTCTGGAGCAGGCAGCTCTGGTCAACTACCAACGCCTGTCAGAGTATGCCAAGCTGGAAGGTGAGTCACTGCTCCTTTGTGATCGGGTCACATGAGGATTGACTGCATTTGGATTCCAAGACAGCATTCACATGCCTGTGGGCCCATTTGAGGTTATCTTGTAACACAATTCAGACTGAACCAAACAAACACAACTGGAGACTCAACTCAAACTCGTCTTTGGTGACTCTGACTTTTACGTGAACACTACAAGCACAAGACTTGACTCATGTAACATTTGCCAGGCTCGGGTGAGACTTTCCTCCTAAATTCTGGTGATTTTAAATTTTATATTAATAAAACAAATTGCATTACACATTTTCTTGCTCTGGAATTCATTTGGACGGTTAATAACACTTGTTGCAACAGAGATCCCCTTTATAAAGGTCCCTAGAAGTAAACAGCTTAAGTGTAGATGATTATTATTTAACGGCAATGAAATTGTGAATTTGAAAGAAAGGCTAATTTCAATTTTCTTCACAGCTGAAGAGATCCAGTATTGTTGTCTTTTTCAATGTTCTTAAAGGAGCTATTTGTAGACTTTGCTATTGCTATGTAGCCGCTGTTAGCTTTAATAGCTGTTTTCTTACCAGCCTGGGAGAATCTTACTATCTAAGCTTAAAACTTTATTTCTTCACTCATCAATGGCTGACTCCAGACATGGAAAATCACCAGTTTTATTTGTTTTCTGAGTAGATTTTTTTCTTGTTCTGAAATTGACATTGACTATGTAGCATTGGTAACACCGAAAGAAGGTTCTTTCATGGCTTGATAGGCTTGATAGTAAAAATGCATTCAATTCAATCTTTTTGCTGACTTCGTCCACCATGGCTAAGCTTCTCTTTCAGAGTCCTACACTGCCTCTGCCTCCCACCTTGGCCCTACAAATAGCTGAAGTGTTGCTCCTTCTTTTTCTCTTTCCTCTGCCTCCTTCTTCCTCACTATCTGATGACCTCCATGCTCACTCCTCTCTTTTCCTTGTTTATTGGCTTTTGCTCCTTCTCATTACTTGCTGTTTGAAAACACAAAGGCCAATAAACACGAGATGATGGGTTGCCACTTGTGGAAGATCAATGGTATTTTTCTGTTGCATGGAACCAGTTTTCTTTAGTAGGCATCATAAACATTTTTCAAGTTTAAAACATATCAAGCGTATCCCAAGTCTGTACACTGATTTGGTAGCTTCTTTACTTTTTATTTAGTTCTCTATTTTTACATAAAGAGGTCTTCAAATTTGATTTTCTCTTATGTTGATGTTTATGTGACATTAAAATTTTTTAGGAACATTTGGGAAATTTGCTGTCTCATTCAGAGTGAGTGACAAAGGTTTGGGCCAGTTTCATCTCTGTATTTCCAGCACGTAGATCAGTCCTGTTATGTATACCCTCTTAGAAATAGGAAGTCAAAACTGCCAAAGCTGTCTTATGTACTGTACATGTTGAATGTAATTTGAAAGGTAGTCAACAATCCATTAGAGACCTCTAAATAAATAAAGTATAAAGTATTTGCAGATGATGTAGAACTTCTGGCCCAGTAACAGGCCCAGTAACACGATGTGATTAGCTGTTTCCTTCCAGTGAAAGGAAGTTGAACTCAAGAGAATGCTGCTGCTGCAGAAGTAAACTTTGTTTACGCCAAACACAATTTTGAGATAGTTGCCATATTGATTTAATTCTACTCTGGTTCAAAAGATATCCCATTCAGCCAGATCTGCAAGGAGGGAGACAATTTTCTCATCAACAGCAACAATAGAATAGAATGCATGCTAGCTTACTCTCCAAGGAGAAGGGTTGAAACAAGGAAACAAGGTTGATAATACAATCCATTGGGAAAGAGAAGGCATTGGCATGTGAAAATGAAGAACCTCCAAGAGTTGGTTCAGCCACCCCAGTTTAAGCTGTGGCAAAAAGTGCCAGCCTTTTTCGCGGCCAGCAAGTAAGTAAGTTGAGTAGAGCCGTTTTAAGTTTGATCTATAATGTCTCTTGGTACATACGCCTTCCAAAGTATGTGGACAGAGAGCTTGACCTAAGGGCCTCATTTGGAGATACTATCAGAGATGCCATATTGCTTTAGGCCACAGGTGTCCTGAATTGCAGCCAGAGCCCAGTGAGGACATAGTAAGAACTTTGTAACGTTTTGGTAGCTCAGCCTTAGTCTTCTGTTACATCAAACCAACAGAAGTTTTTCAGGTTTTTCCATCATTCATGTCAGTCATGTTCAGTCATGGATTCTTTTGGTTAAAGCGACTGTTGATCCAGTTCTGCCCATGATTTGATTAGATATAGGTGGAGCTGAAAATTAACATGTGGTACAACTAGGCTGCTTCCCCACAGTTGAGAGGCTAAACATATACAGGACAAATCTCCAAACCTATTATTTCTATTTTCTGGGTAATACACAGACACAGTCAAGCAAAATGTGTTTGATTGAATTTATATGAGAATGTTGGCAAAGGTTAATCTCAGAGAGGACAACCTCTACCAATTTGCTCTGTCCTTTTTCTTATAAACAGTCTTGACTCTTAACTACAGTAGGCATGTAGCAAGATCATGGCAAAATCAGACTCTATTGACTCTTTTCCCTGAAAGGAAAAGAGAAAGAGCACATTTCCCAAAGTATTAACATGATACTTCTTCAAATGGACAATTTAAGACGATGTCTATAAAGAAACCACCACCTCTCTGGAGATACCAAGGGTGATGACCTCAGTGTTTCCCACAGAGTTAGATTCTATGTGTAGTGGCACCAGGTGGCGAGAGCTTTATATAAGGAAGGAATCACATATGAAGGTATTTTGTATGGTATTTAGTTGCTTAGTAATTTTTTCCAATAACATAACTGACATGATATCAGTGTTTGCTGTCTATCTAACCTGTATCTTCTGGTCTCGATGGCTCTCCGACAGCAGCATGTGAGTGGCTGTGGCTTAGAGATAAAGGCAGATTGTAAACAAGAAAACAATTGAGTTAATGTAGGGAGTAAATTTAGAAATTTTTGTTATGTTAGTAGCACTTGGCAGGTATTGCTGTATTTGCTTACCACCTCCCTCACTCTGAGTTTCACAACAACTCTTCAGGCACCTGAGGTTGATGTTACGGAGGTCAAGTCCATCTTTGTAAACAGTCTATGACAAGTACATATCTAATGAGGAGAAAGGAGACACAGAAACTGGTCAAGAAGGGCTCAGCAAATCATAAATAGCTAAGCAAGAGGAAAGTACAGAAAGTCTGTATGTGGTGATCAGTGCTGAGTGTTGTGGTGGGCCACAACACATAAATCAATACATGGGAAACACTGAACCTTTGTATCTCAGTTGTGATTGTTGACAATCCCCAAAGTCCCTTTCCTTCATACTGGTGGGCTTCTTAATCTATGGGGGAAAAAGGATTTAGGATTTACCTCTGCTTGGCAGAACAAATGGTTGATTCAATGTAGACACCCCATAATTTTTGAACCCCAGATACATCTGTCTCTCACAGTAACGTGGGTAATACCATCTTGCTCACCCTGCTGGCTTGCAGAGATACCTGTGCCTACCCGGCTAAAACATCACCTGGAAACTATAATCGCTAGGGTCAACTGACTTGCTGTTTTTCTGACTCTGGCCAATCAGTGAAAATTACCATCATCGAACTCAGATTTCATGCAATTTGTGTGTAAAATGTGCATTGTGTATCATTTTAATTTATTAATTTGAATATTTTACATAATTTTTTTATTCATTTTGATGACTTGTATCAGACAACATGCTGCAGAAATTATATTCAGAGACCATGCAGAGTCAAACACTGTTTTAGGGTCTTCAAAAAAAAAAAAAAAAAGGCTTGAATAATTATTGCAAAGATAGAAGCCACATCAGAGAAATATGATGAAACACAAACATTTGCAATGCTAAGCCTGTAAAAACTTATGCAATCATATCTGAATCGCATATTTTATCTTTTAATCGAAAGATGTTTCTATGAAAATGAATAGAAGAACTAATCTCATCCAGAAAGAACAACACAGAAATCACCAAAAGCCTGAACGTTGACAGAAAAGTTGGGTGACCGACAATCTTTGCCTCTTTAGAAATGTCTTCCGATCACTGTAATGAAGCGTGCTTGTAGAAGTAGGGTTAGGCAGGGCTTTGTCGAGTGGATACTTTTAGCTTCTGTGTCATCTACCATAGATGCTGTCTCAGTCCAAAATGCCTCAGATGGGTCTTATTTGCAAAATGTCAAGCCCTGATTGGCACAGAAGCCTCTTGACTATGATTTTGCGTGGAGAGGATCTTCAAGGTTTTCAGCACAAGCAATGCTGTTTTTGGTGTCAACATAATGAATTGAGACTCCCACAGGTCTAAAATAGGACAGGGTGTTTGGTTTAAAAAAAAATAATTTGTCACTTTTCCTGACCAACTTCAGCAATCAGTGGTGTGACTGTAGGCAGTCACTAACACTCTGTGCCCTTGTTCACCACTGTCGCCGTGAGGAGCTTTTTATTCTGAACAATAGCCAAATTAGTAATCTTCATTTACATGTTTCCAGTTTGCATTTCCCAGGACACTGGGGTCTTAATGGCCCATGTGCAGTATTGGGCATGACTACCATACATAGAGAATGTAGAAATTGGTGCATCATGAGAGGTTTTTGTGTAGTCATGACTTTGAGTCATTTTCAGATTCATCTTTTTTGAGATAAGAAATTAGTTGTAGAGCCAAGTGTGAGACAAGAGATAATCATGTCATACTCATTGAGTTAAATTGGTTAATTGGCCCACCAGTCCATTAACTTTCTGCCGATTGTGCAATCAAACATTTATTCATTTTATCGACATGCGACAAGTGACATGCAAAAGAAGGCCTTGATGTTGGAGTTAAATGCAATGCACATTCACACTGTGGCTGCAACTGAGTATACTTGGCTGTCACCACTTATTCCCCGAGGCTGTGATCATTGTTTTTCATTTTCCTCTTGAAAGTAAAAGCTCCTGTTGGCTTCCTTTTTCAAAATATTGGCAATCCGCGTTTAGTTTTGTCCGCTCTGTGTGTGCCTCTGCTGGACGATACTAATATGTAATGATCCCTACACTTTTTCAGAGTTGTGACTTGATTTAAACGTCATGTCACAATGGAAAAACAAAACCAAAGAATTTGAACATTCCCTATAAATATAAAGTATGTATTTAAATTTTTAATTTAGCTTGTTTTCATTTTGTCATGTGAAATCTTAAATCTGATTATATATAAACATTTTAAAATCACACATATTGCACATATGATGGTCAAAATATTTTCGTTCAATGCACTGATTGTGCATGTACCTGTTTGTCTTTATGGCATGAAAGTAGTTCAATATCAAGAAAGTGCAGGTCTGAGCCTTTAAAACCTCATGTCGGTCGAACCCTAGTGAACCTCTGTGCTCATCCACTCTGACCCTGGCCTCTCGCATGCCTCGGTATCCTCCCTCTTTCTCTAGGGAAAAAGAGAGAGATGTATGAGCATCCTGTCTTCTGCTTGGCGTCTCAAGTGATGGATTTAACCATTCGTGAGTACCTTCCTCATCCCCCAGCCTAACCCTCCTCCCCCTACCTCTGCACTCATTTTCTCTTATGACCAGTCTGCACATACACCCAATTCAAGCGACTATGTGTCTCTGTTGTCCTTTGGTTTGTCTCTGTTGCAGTAGTCTTTAAAATCTACATCTTGTACTTTCTCAATATGTTTCAAGCTCAGTTTTCCTCTTTGCCACTCAAAATACATTCCGTTTGTGACACCAGCACCACCTGTTCTTTGTCTGTCTGTGACTTGAATGCATTTTTACTTTGCTTGTGTGTAAATCCTCTCAAGTGTGTGAGATCATTGTACAGTCAAACAGGGTACCCATATCTTGCAGGTACTTAGAGGGTCACATCTCAGTCCTTTCAGTGAACCGTCTTTGGACTCAGATCAGAGAAGCTACCAAGCAAACATCTCCCACTGAAGTGAACATGCATCTGTCTTGAAATGAAATGAAAATACCATTCCTTTTATTGGATTTTAGGTCAAAGTGAAGATACTTTGTTTTTGTGTTTTGTGCTCAGAGGCTGCTCATATATGTTGAAAGCATTGATAATGAAGAATCAATATAACCTTGACCTTTAATTCTTACAATTCCATTATCTCTGCCTATTCTATCTTTACTGAATGATTTCTTCTCTTACACCCTCTGCCTCAAACTTTATCACCTCCCTCTCTACCTTCTGTCCCTCCTTGCAACATATTCTTTCTTTTTTTTCTCAAATTTAACTCTTACTGAGAGGAAAATTCTCAGAAAAAACTGAAGGATTCAGGTGATGTTGTACTGTATGTATGACCTCTGATGTTACTGACCAGAAAGCACTCAGTCTTCCTTAACCCATGGCGCCATGATCCCTGTCACCACCTTCCTGATGCATTGGCACACCAACTTTACCGAAAATGTTTCAGGAACGTTGGGACATATTAACTGTTTCTCATGCATGTGTTGTTTTTCATTGCTTTCAATCAAACAATGGAGATGGAAGCTTTTGTTGAGCTGCAGGAATTGGAAAAAATAAATAAAACTCAACACAGATTCAGTCGAATGAAATTAAAATGAGCAAAAATAAAAGCAAATACACAGAATAACATCCACACATTGACTAAAATCACTGCTTGTATGCAGGTGGCATTCAAGGGGTTTCAATCTTCAAATAGCTTAGATCATTCATATGTGTTTAAAGCCACTAAATTGCATTAGACATCACTTTAGATAAAATACCAATTTTTCAGTGTTTTCACTGTATAGTATTAATCACCATCGCAACCCGAGGTGCTATTTTACATAAGACATGACAATTATGAAGCTGCCATTTCATATGAAATGCTGTCAAATTCCTGACCTGATTATATCTGACAAAAGTCCATAGATCGGTTATCGAAAATAAAAGTTTAATATATTCTAGGAAAGACTCTGTCCTTCATTCAGAGCTGCAATGGCTCTGATTTTACGAGATCCCAACAGCCCCCTTTGAGCCAGTACAAAGCTCCATTCTGTGGAAGCTTTAGGCCATGATGGCATCTCCCGTCATCCCACTGATCTGCCAGTGCTGTGAGGAGGTAGACGGAACACAGTCAAGACTATGACATGGACTGTTGAACTGGTTCAACATTTTCAAGTATTTAGCTTCCTGACTAAGTAACAGTCAGTAAGCTTATTTATATAATATATTGCCAAACCAACATGAAAGAGACATGAAGATGATTGTAAAAAAAAAACAAACAAACAAAAAACCCTGCCCAACCCTGTCCTTACCCTGGGACATTGCCCATAAAAGGCTGAGCCTTTGTCACCATAGAAACAATAATAAGCACATGGTTCAGGGGACAGTTTTTACGTTTTAGAAAGATAATGTGGTATAAAATAAGTATGCCACAATATGTTGCACTAGACCCCTGAAACAAATGTCCTGTTGGCATCGTTGGCCTCAGCTCAGGTCTCTGCCCACGATCTGCCACTTCATGTTCCTCTAACTTCACCCTTGCCACCAATGACATGACAGCAGAACTCGAAGCTCTCCGATTGGATTTCTTTCGCTGTAATGCTCTGAGGGACCGCTAAGTTTTTTTATTATGTAAAATATTTTGTACCTTGAAGCACAAGATGAATTTGAAAGCCATCCCAATGGTTACCCTTTGAACTGTGGCTGTCCAACTGAACTATCTTCCTTTCCGGACTCTACTGTTAGTGACAAAACGCAACGGGGTGTCCTGATACTTTAGAATAATGAATGAAATGGCGGTGTTTCTTAAAGTGTATTACAACGATCATTTCATGGTCAAAAAATAAAGCTAAGCTGAGTTAAAACTGCCCATATCAACACAACATAACCACCTTCCTGCATGATGATTGTTCAGTGTGTATGCTGTTTACATCCCTCCTCATGCCCATGTTCTCTCTGGACAGCATCATCACTGCTCTGTCACAGGGACAGAGATGTAACTCATTAGCTACATGCCACAGGTGATCACAACCTCCGGCCACCAACTTAACATTCATGATGATATTGTTGATATCAATCATTGTGTTGTTGAGCTGGGATCGGACTATAACTAGGGCTGGGTAAATCATGCAATGTGTTTAATGAAGATGTAGTAGAGAAATAACACAACAATGATCTAAATCTGTCAAAATCTTCTCGAAAACTTGTCATTGTCCCAGTTTAATCTTCAATTGTCTCTACCTGATACCCAGCCCTAATTATAACTAGTTGAAATTATGTGCTTTTAATATGACCATGAGATTGTCCCAATTATTTAGGTTGAGGCTTTACACTGGACATTTGAGGCAACAGCTACACTATGTCCAAACTTTGTGAGTGAACTTTAGCTGCAGTGGCGGGGAGAAAGCATATGCATGTTGAATACATCTATCTTTATATCTCAGACCAGGTATGTTGCTGTACACCTTAGGATGCATGCATATAATATCAGTCTCAGAAAGAACAGATAGTATTGATCAGACCCTGACAAAGCCTCCCACGCTGACCTTTTCCATTTGTGCTGCAGAAAATGTAGGCCGGTTAGTCACTCCCGCCAAAAAGCTGGAGGACACCATTCGACTGGCTGAGCTGGTGATTGAGGTCCTTCAGCAAAACGAGGAGCACCATGCTGAGGTTAGTGTGCAAGTCTCTCTGTCTCTCTCTGTCTTGTGGACACACACACACACACACAAACACATAATGTAGTAATACACATAATATTTATCATCAAGCTGTCATCATCATACTACTGTTCAGATACTGTTCAGTATCTTGCGTATAAGTGTGTGAGTTAACCTTGTTGAAAGCAGTGTGTTACATTACTGATAACATGAAGAAACTGGGAAGAAACTATTAACTATTACTGCTCAATATTTTAAAAAACAGCACAAACTGACTTACTGTTGTATTTCAAGTCACACGTAAATCTCTTGCATATATTATACATATTAATAAGATATAATTCTTGCAAAATATTTCTGCAATTCTTGCTATTATTGTGCCTCGATTTTATCCACATTTTGCCAATAAACAGTGACTTTATTATATTTTTTGCTTTATAAGTAGTCAAGTGACCACCTAGGGACGTAGCACACTTAACGGTTTGAGGGTTTGCGACACGAGGGGCATCTGGTGTAAAAACTGTAGTCATAATCAGCCATGCAACTCACAGAGCTGAGTTGCGACCATGAATAAGGAAAAAGGAGAACGAGGGACTCAAGTAACCACCATGAATCTGGAGGAGAATGGCCAAACCAGGTCTTACAGTTGTGTAGAAATAGAATGGCCTGTAGAAGATGTGATGTTCCAGTAAAATAATGCCAGCTAAGCCAACAAGTGGATTTAGCGCTGCCAATGTCATTATCAGAGCACTGAAACTATCATCCTAATATGTTTAGATCAGCTGATCTTCTCCACAGTGTTCACAGTTCCAGGTATCACCTGGAAAAGTTATCTAAAGTGTGGAAAGAATTTAATGAATATTTGTCACATATGGACAGTGGAAGTGACACATTTAGAGTATATTGTTCCAAATGTGTTTAAGCTGAAGTTTCACATATGGACATGCATCACTCAACTTCCCATTGAATTTAATTTAAAGAAGATAGAAGTGCTGTGAACGGGAATGAGAAAATACTGCAATGTTGAAATATAATGGGATGTAATTCAAAGAAGCGTTAATTTTAAAATAGCTGAAAGGCCAACCTGTTAGACAGACACTCAAGAAAAAACAACATGTTTATTCTTTTTCTTATTTATTCATTTACTTCTCTTCCACATTTATTTGCTGTACAGGTTGATTGTTTTTTTATACTATTCCTATACATTCAAATATCTACAGGGGATCTTGGGAATGGTTTCAGATTCCCTTTGTTCCTTGTAGTTTTGTGTAGAATAAGATTTGAAATGTTTGACAGAAAGTCCTCCACCAGCGACCCCCTGCTGCTTTGATTCATCATGTGTGTCGTACCTCCACGGTGGCCTGAAATCAAATACACACTATGACAGTCTTGTAATAGGAGTGTGGTATTATAAATCTGGTCTGTCCTTATATCAGAGCAGAGCAACATCTCTGTTTATGTGGTAAATGCAAAAGATATTGAAGGATAAGGAGAAAAATCATGCAGCAGAAGGAAAAAGAAAACATTCAACGTTTTTTTAATCTGTTCACTCTCTCTGCCCTTTTACTTTGAATGCTGTGCAGTTAACACACATTACTCTAAATGTCATTATTTTGCCCCTTCATCATTGAACCAAAACCAAATTGACTTATTCCTTTTCTGTTTTTTATTTCATTGATTTATTTGGTTTGCTGGGGAAATGTTTGAACAGGGAAAAGAGGTATGTGATTGCCTTAGTGCCTTATGTCCCGTCTCCTACCCGATCCTCACTGTAAGTCCTATGCATGCACTTAACAACAAAGCTATTGTTGAGGAGGACCATTAATGTTTCTCTTCTCAACAATGAACCAAAACCCCTATCAGCTTGTGATCACTCCTGATTAAGTGCTTGTGGCGGTGCTTGTTAGCTTATAAGCTAGCAGCAGTTTTTCCTTTTGATGATGAGGAACACAGACAAGCACTTAGACAACGTGCTTTATTTGTTGAGCTCATTAACGTCAGCTCTGAGAAAACAAAAGTGCAGAGTTGTGACTTTGTATATTGAATGTGTACATTTCAAAGAGTCCTGCTCTGTCCCCTGTTTTCTATGAGTCTGCCCCAATCATCCCTGAATATGCAAACCTGTTTCCTGTGTTAAGCCATGTGTCACTGTGTCACTCTAAAATCCAGTCAGAAAGCTTGATCCAGGTGATCTGTCACTGCAATCAAACCCATCTCTCTCCATTGGATCCTTAGGCACATGCAATGGAGGAAATGTGAGGCACGCTTCTTGTGATCAGAGATCACAATGTCATACCCCGTCAGGTCAATCAGTTCAGCATCAGCATCTTCTTCACTTTCCTGATTCAGTGCCTCTCATAGAATCAGAAATTTTAACTTCAAGATTTTAAGGCTGTTTAATCCTTCCAGGTTACAGAAATTACTCCTCTGTGCCGCTCCAAAATATATTCCTCTTAATGATAGAGAATAAACTGGCAGATTGAACAAAAAGTTACACTTGACGTTAACAAGGGTGATTATTTACCTTCTCATTCATTTGAGAGATTTCTCTGGTCGGAAAATTTGAAGTGACTGAGGAAACAATATTCAAAGAAAGTTCTAAATAATACATATGGACAAATTTATTTCAATTATTGCACTTGAAACACTTATCTAATAAAATTAGGAAATGTATAGAGAATTTTTTTTAATCCCCCTAGGAAGTTCTCTGGTCATTTGCAAAATAGTTTGTAGAGCACTTCTGCTGCTGCAGCATGGTATCTGAAATGATGCTACTGCTGGTTAAGAATGAACTGTTAGTTGGTCAGTTGCATTTGTTCGCCCACCCATCCAGTAACAACACCAGCCGTCACTGACTCAGTCGGTGCACTCCACTCCAGAAAGTAGAAAGTAGAAATGTGATTTCTGTGTGCAGAAATCTTTTCTAGGGTGGACCTCCTCTAAAAGATGGTTGCAAAGTTTAGAGCTTAGTCACCATCTTTATTTGGGATAGTTAACATCCAGATAGTTTGGGAAAGTACCTTGAAAACTGAAGTTGAATTCTGAACCTGCATGGAACCTGGAGTTGGTTTGTGTTGAGAGAGAACTTAGACTTTCTGTGAATCAAGTCTCAACATGAATATGAGGATTACATGAGCGGCACTGAATGGCTCGTTGCAAAATTACCCCAAACTCTCAAATCCAAGAGCTACCATGGCAAATGCATGACCCTCCCCCACCCTTTCACTCCTCCTTATCCACCTCCACCACCACCCTGTAAGCCTATGGGTACATTCACATTACAGTGTTGAAAGCTTGATGTGAATGAGCATATTCCATGGGTCCTCAGGGATCCCTTTGAGGAGTCCAAGTAATAGCGGGGGTGCATGGAGGAAAGCAATTGTTTCTGATGTGCATGAGAGCAGCACTGGTCCCTAACAGTCACTTCACTGCGTCTATTTGATGGGGAGATGGGAGCGTGGTGCAACTTGGTGCCTTTGTTTTGATTGACTAGCTGAAGGAGCTGTGGGTGAGTGTTTAAGTAGCTTCCTACCATGCCTGTCGAGGACTTGCTGCCGTTTCCTCTGTGGGCCAGCAGAAAGCTGTGTGAATTTTTTTGTGCCCACACGCTGTTTCCTCTGCTCCGGGTTGTGAAGGATCCTTCCCCAGAGATCACGCAGTGAAGTCATTGAGACAACAGCTTCATTTCATACGATAGAAAGTCAGAGAGTGTGTCAATCAGTAGATCATTTACATCTAATGATCTAATGGTAAATGAGATTCTAATAAATAACTAAATACTTAAAAACATTCCCATTGGAGAACTCTGATAAGTCCCTTGTCGGTCTAATTTGTGTCTTTTCTTTCACTCTCAACCTCTTGATTTTCCTTCCACTCCCTGTTCTCTCCCTTTCTTCTCTCGTTTCTTTTCTTCTCTCCATCTAAAGGCCTTTGCTTGGTGGTCAGACCTAATGGTGGAGCACGCAGAGACTTTCCTGTGTCTTTACTCAGCTGACATGGATGCAGCTCTTGAGGTTCAGCCGCCTGACAGCTGGGACAGTTTCCCCCTCTTCCAACTGCTCAACGACTTCCTGAGGATGGACTGTGAGTGCAGTACAATTAACAGAAAACACATTTGGCTCAGTTAGGGGTCTGAAGTAGCTGAACGTGCCTGATTTGCATTGAAGGGATCAGGCACTGGGTCTTTCGGCTTGATAAAGAGTAAGATCAGATGGAAAGTCACTTTATCCACTTGTATAAACTGACAAACTGTGACATAATTTCACAGCGACAAAAGAAAAAAATGTAATGAACACACAGTATGATAAACTGAGCATAACTCACCATTTACATAAAAAAAAAAACCCTGTGGCTGATTGCGGGGGTTATTTGTGGGTCTGAGGGTAAAAGCTGAAAAGAATTAACAGCCAACTTTGCAGAAATGAAGTTATTTTTATCTTTAAAACAGTTTGACAATTCATCAAAAGAAATCATTGTTCCCATTTGCATTGTTTAACTTTATATCCTTGTTATTTATAGTGACAATAGTATTTATTCTCCTTCTGTTTGATATTATTTTAATATGTATTGATGACAAGGTGAGGATAGTTCAACTAGCAACCAAGGCTCAAAGCAAGGAGATTTTTGGTTTGAACTTAAAGCCCAGGGCCTTTGGAGTTTCCATGTTCTCCTTGTTACTTTCACTGCAGTAAACAGACTTGTACATTGGGCCAGTTGAAGGCATAAATGTCAGGTGACTGGTTCTTTGTCTCTATATGTTAGTGCTATGATAGATTCTTGACCAATTGTCAAACCCCATGAATTCGCTCATTGGTTGGCTAACTGAATCACCTGGTTTGTAATTTGTCTTTTGATATATTGGCTTTTTGAAACTCGAAGAAACCATATTTGGAGGAAAGGGTGAGGCTGATGAGGAATGTTTAAGGCTCATAAGACCTCTTTCTTCCAGCTATTTAACTTTTACCAGGAAAGCATTGCTTGTCGTTTACTTGGCCAGTTTTCAGTCTCTGTCTTGTTTTTGATTCCCTGCGTCTACAGGGAAGCACGATGTGCTTAGCATGTTAGCAGCAGCTGTGGAAACATAGGATGTGTGCAAGCAAAATACCAAGTGTAGGTCAGATGCATTGTATCAGCTCAGTGTAGGACACATAACACAATACACTTCAGTTGCCCATTTTCAGCGTACAGCTCAAGCATGATGTGATCTGTTATGTGGTTTGTGGTCCATACAAGCTGGACAAACTGAAATAGAAGCAGATGTGTTCTGCTAAGTGCACCAGTATAACTGTATACATGCATATGTATATATAATAAACAGTTTTTATAACATTTGCATCACCTATCAACAGAATTTCCAATGAAGTTTTACAGCTGTTGTCGACTGCATCCTCCAGTCACCCTCAAACATCCCTCAAATGTCTCTGAAATCATCCTTGTCAACATGAGATTTGGCCTGAAGCAGTTTGCATACTGGCCTGTGTGTGTGTGTGTGTGTGGGTGTATGTGTGTGAGAGTGTGTGAGAGAGAGAACAGAGCCAGCAGTGTCTCACTGAAGATAATGGCCAGCCCTTGATGCCGGTTGCTGCTGGCCAGTCATCTCTTTAATGAACTGCACGTCCTCGCCTGAAGGAACACTGTGGAGCTGTCCGTGGTGCTGTAAAGGATACGCTCCACTGTTCACCATGCCGACTCAATCTGCAGGGTGCTAATTGTCTCTGGGGAATGCTTCCCCTTTTCAGTTTGCCAGTCGGGAGTCAAGGAGAAGGCAGAGCGCCGTCCACTCATTCAGCTGAACAGAGACAACTGCAAATAGCTCGTTATGCTCACTTGTTATTGTCATCAAATTTGCTGCTGTCTCATTTGTCGCATATTCTTTGTTGCGTGAAAAAGGCAATTGAAGTGCATAGCAATGGACGTAGCTACACCAGCTAGCAGTTAACAGAGGAACAGAAGTACCTGGTATTACACAGTGAGAAATGACAAATCATTCAGCTATCTATAATAATATGGGTGCATCGGTCCAAGAGTGTGTTAAAAAGCTGCAGGACTGGTTCGACTCTTCTTTTCCCTCAGATGAAAACAGCAACATCAAATGCTTGCACCTTTGTCTTTTCTCCCATAACACCTAGATTGACCGCACAGAATAGGACTGCAAAACTCTCTGTTTTACTTAATGTTTTAAAATCCAACACAAAGATCAAATCAGCAGCGTGTCATTCTGTCTCACAGTCTGCATTCTGAATATACATGCAAAGTTTTCTTTTTTTTTTTTTGCATGATTCAATGAATATAGCCAACTTATCGTAGACATAAATCAAGAAACATGCCAATGGTCTTCGTGATAAGTAGTATTTAAGGCCCTTGTCTGCTTTAATTTTTATCAATACAAGCAGCCCACCAGAAAGAAAAACCTGTTACTGTTTACTCTCATGTCCTCACTATAGAGTGACTTTGATGATTATTTAACAAAATACTCCACAATTACAGTTTAAAGCCAGCAAATTTAGGAACAATTTATTAATGTGCTCAGATGAATAACCTCATGAATAATGTTTCAGGTTGGAATTACTTCATACGTCACTTTACAAAGAAAAAAGATAAGATTCAATCTGTTTTTGTATTGTATGAAGTTCAAAATAAGAATAATAAATTGCAAACTAAGGCTAGCATAACATGTTAATAATAATAATATGGAAAATAAATAAATAAAGATGTAAATAAACTTCCTATAATTTACTGAAAGCACAGTTTGCATTGTTATATCCTCAGTTATTGCCTAACAGCCCCCTTTTTTTAACCATCTGCCTGGAATGCAGACACATTGGGCCCCTCTGTCCTTTTCTGTCCAACCACCATCAAACACATGCTCAACCCACAGTGTTATTATGTAGCATGTTATCACCAGAACGAGTTGCAGGCCATCATCATTGCCAACTGGAGCCACCCACTGCCCGCACAGTGTAACAAGCACCCACTGTAGAAGAACATATCATCACAAACGTCTTTTGCACAGAAGGTCATCTGTGCTGTTGCCCCACAGCGGTGCACTTATGTAGCAGTAAATAGCCTTGGCACCAGACAGGCGCCAAAGTCGGGCTGCCATTCGAGGAGTTAATTATGTCTAAAGCTGTGGTAGCTGGGCCACGCAAGCCCCGAGAATACACTCCTGGACACAACACATCCAAGTGGACAGCAGCCGCTCAAGTGGCTAATTGGGAGAGTGGCAATAAGGAAGCACAATGATCATTGCACCTACTGCGTATCATCGACCTTGACTCCAATGCCAGCACACACAAACACCATTGCGCACATGCTCAAAGGGGGAAAGAAAAACAAAGAGGGAGAGGGAAACAAAAAGCAAGCACACTGCATGGAGCCGTAAGGCATCACATTAGTGCACACTGGCCTCCATTTTATCTCCTGTGGTCTTCGTCAGTGTTGGCTTTTTACCAGTTGGGAGCCGTCAGAGTGCTTGACGACTGCAATTTAGAATTACCCTGAGACTCTGACTTCTTGTTTAGAGATTATGAAAAGTGGATATGCTGTGTCATGCCTGCTAATGAAGCGCCGAGTTTAGCCACAAACACGAGCATCCAATATCAGCATTGAGCATGGAGCTTCCAGGACCTCACTGTCCTTCACATTCATTTTGTGATCCAACATGAGCATGTGAAGCATAGATACCGCAGCATCTGCTGCCAAGTGCTCAGGTGTGTCACCTTCATGACTTCTCTACTCTTTCCCTCAGATAACCTATGCAATGGCAAGTTCCATAAACACTTGCAGGACCTGTATGCCCCGCTAGTGGTGCGATACGTGGACCTGATGGAGTCTTCCATTGCTCAGTCCATTCACAGAGGCTTTGAGAGGGAATCCTGGGAACCTGTCAAGTAAGGATGCTTTATTTTAACTTAACACTTACCCTTATCTTCCTCACCTCAAAGGTGTAACCAGATTCCTGCAGCAACATCATAAACATGTTTAGCAGTAAAAATGATGGAAGCTAAAGTTTGAATTCTCTTTGAGAAGTCCTAGAATCTCAGTGACTTGGAACAACTTCAGAAAGTTCAGGGATTGTCATGCCTATGTTTAATAGGGACAGGGAAGACAGACAAGAAATGAGAGAGAGACAGAGTGAGGAATTTATATGTCTGTCTGGCCAGGAGTAAAATCGCCAACCTCTTGCTCTGGGGCCAGTATGCTTTGACTGTTCAAAGCCTGATTAGACTAAAGCAGTGCGGAGCAAAGCAGAGATCAGGGCTTGAGGTGTGGTCATTTTCCAGATGGAGAACGGGACTAATTCTTCTCATTGGTTCTGAATTGTAATAAGGGCAGATCTCTTCAGGCAGACTTTGGACCTTTAATCTGCCCAATCATTTAAGGATCAAGAAACACGTTCTCACAGCTTATACTGAACTTGGACTCCTCTGACTCTATCACCACATTTCTTTACACTTCCAGACAGATTCATGTGGTGCCCTCTTGCTAAAAGATGTCCTTTTCACTCATGCTAATTAATTTTAGCCATAAATATCATTTAGTGCAATGCTTTTGTTGCTGATTCTGTCCTCTTCATCATGCCCTTTGTGTTAGTTAAATCTCTCACTCTCTTTTTTTGACATGAAGACATTTTTTTCATTTCCTCTCAAAGACATTTTTTTGGGTGATTACTTACTTTTGTTTGTACTCAGGTCATCCTTTTTATTATATGAAAAACATGAAGATAATGTTCTGGAATCTGTTTTGTTCTGTATTTGTACTTTATTGTTTTTCTGCCTCTGCCACAGCACCCCCATGTCATTTATCATTTGTTTAGAGTCGACTCAATCAGTGGTATCACTCTCTTGTGTTATAAATCAGCCATAAATCCACGCTATGATTCTTTTAGTATCAGGATATGGCCTCTTTTTTTTCTTCAGTTTTTCAGTTTGAAGCTATCATCTCCTCATCGGATCTGATCTCTGATTTGCCTCTAAGGCATTTTGAAATGAACATTAAGGAAAGTACTACAGAGTTAGAGGTGACACAACTACAGATAAAAAGGACGCACCAAAAGACAGATGTCACTTGATATGAAAACATATAATGAGAAAGTATTATTGTATTTATAAAAAGACTCATAATTTATAATTTTGCCTTGTTTTACTTGGATTTTGGGCACATCTTCATCAGTCTAAGGAGGCTCTGAAACTGTGATCAAGAAACATTAAAATAAACAGAATGACCCATAATAAATAATGAGAACCTAATATTAAACAATACTAAAGGAAACAAGTCTTCTGTTTATGAAATGCGAAATAGTTTTTTTTTTTTTTTTTTTTTGCTTTGAAGAGTAAAGCTTCTGTTAATACTAATGAATTCAGGTCTGAGAAATTGTCTTGTTGAAAGTTCAATTTTGTGTCTTCTTTTCAAAAGGGGAAAAGAATGAGTGAGGGGATAAATAAATGCCGGTTTTTCAGGCCCTATGGTCTGTCAGTCCCATTGATTAGACCCAGAATCTGAGGTTTAGCTCTAAGTAAAATCAAAAACTAATTTTTTTTCAGAATTAATAAAATATTGGGCTTTTAGACTTTCCAGACACAGTGACCTAAGTGAGACTTTCCAGTTGGGTGCTAATGGCTTCATATTAATCAAAGCTCTGTCTCTTATTTATCCTGAGTTGCTCTTTTGCATCAGCTTTGACGTCTGTCTCCCGTTGTTCTGTTTCTCTCCACAGGAGTGTAACAAGCTCTCTGCCCAATGTCAATATTCAAATGCCCAAAGTATCAAATCTAACAGTGCCACAAAGCTTTTCTCCAAACAACTGGATGGCAGCCAATCATGACTCAGAGTGTGTATCTGCAGCCTGAGACATGCGCACATGTCCTCAGCATGAGCATGGAATTGAAGCCATATGACCCCAAATATTTAAATATTCAAAACATTTTCCTGATTGTGCTTTAAATCAGTTTTTTTCCATAGTTAGTTGTATTATGATTCATGCAACCAATAAAGGGAAATAAACTGTTGTACTGTTCTCTTATATTGAATAGTATATCCTTTTAGTAAATAACTTGCTCCTTTTCATTGTACATATTGAGCATAAAATCATAATTCAGGCACTTTTATCAACTGAAAACATATGCTGACATTAAATATTCTCTGCGTATCTCAAAATACACTTGATACATCTTCTAAACCACTCTTAAAACAAAAGAAATGTCTGCAAGTTCAAAGGTGTAAAAGCAGCTTCATATGCCACAGCACCCCACAGAGTGCGACGTCGTCACTGCAGCACTTCCTTCCTTATTCCCTCTGCTGGGATCTGGTCGATACGCAGCCCTGAAAAAAAGGAGAAGAGCTGCAGTTTAAGCTTGACATACTGACTTGCCAGAGATAACAGACTAATTGGGGTTATACAGGCTGGCAGCCATGTTCATACCAACATCAGAACATGTGCGTGTGTAGTTTTGTGGATGGACAAAGCCACGTTGTCCCCACATTTTTCACTCCCACATTTGTGTTTTCCATGGACTGAAATGATGCAAAAGCAACAACTTATCAGGAAGGCCAAAACAAAACAACTCAAACAAAGAAAAATCATATATGTTGTTAACACTGAGGGCAAAACAACATGAAGTGTGTCATTGAGGCCTCATTGCTTCTTGTTGTTGATTCTCCAAATCTCTGCAAAATCTCTGCAGACTGTCCTTGATTTTGAGCATATTTGGTTATAAACAATAGCTTATATGTCTACTTGCATATCTCTCAACTAATTTAAAGCTAAATGCTTTCATGATGTTACATAATGATAATGATGATAATTCTCATCACTGTAGCAAACTCCTGCAACTAAGTGAGTAACGCCTGTGATTAGGCAACAGCAGATCTGTGTTACTGGTGTTGATACCAGTAAATGAATGTGTACGTCAGCAAACATCTGTGCATTGTTGGCTGCAGCCTTAGCTACCGTCGGGGGTTCCTAATCCTGGTAATTCATTTTTGCATCTTTTCACATCCCTCTATTCCAAAGCCTTTCCCTCAGTTACCTGGTGTTGTACACCCCCTGGCCCTGGTTTCCTTCTCCTCTCCTGGGGTGGATGGTTGAGTAGGCCCCCCAACCTGTGTGAACTTTTTTTAAGTGCCAGAGGTATTTTCATGTTTCTGAAATTCAAAGCAACAGAGGACAGACTTTCACCCTCGGATTCAAGGATGAGCTGAAAAATTTGGTGTTAAATTTCACCAAACGCATTTTTGTCCGGTACTCTAGACCTGGTATGCTAATCACGGCAGAATAAGATCAAACAAAGGTACCAAATGATGTAATGATGCTATCTGATGTTATTAATGATGAAAAGAGCCCTGCAGCAGGTCCCCACACACCCTGGAAAATCTGTTATTAATAGCCATTGATATTCCTCTAATATGTCAAAAAATGTCAAAATATAATATGTCAAAAAATTATTTATTGAATTACAAGATATACTATGTTATTAGGATTACAAATGGGACCTCAAATTGGAGCAATAATCAAAAGTCTTTTTTTATTAATTGTAAATATTTTACACCTTACAAAATGAATTCAATCCTTATCTTTGTCTTTTAGACACCCATACAGCATAAAGATGTGGACTCTGCGAACACATTCACAGTCTAACCTGGTGATAGGATGAAAATGACAAGATGGGATGTGTGTAAATTATCACCTTTACTCAGTGTTTGTGTAGAGCACTATTAGGTGGGATTGTGTTTGCACTCAGTGCACTATATGTTGACTATACACACTCAGATTGAGCACTTCATCGTCATTAAAATATACACTGCAGCACACATACTGTATGTATATAGCAGCAGACCATGAAGCTGCAGCCAGACTTGGCATCACCATCACATCACATACACGCTGTGCAAAGATCTGCTTTATATCTGCACTATAAAACATTTTTTATTTTCATCATTGAAGCAAAAACAAGGAAATGGAGCTCATCTGAACTAAGGATCACATAGTGAAAATTATGTAGGACGACTTGTGCAGGAACCCAAAGTAAGCTCTCAAACATTGGATCTTGAACTTTCGTCTGAGCAGAACCATCACTTTCCCTTTTTCAAACTTCTTGATCTTGTTCTCCAACAGCCATGGTTCAGGGACGTCAGAGGACCTCTTCTGGAAGCTAGATGCTCTGCAGACCTTCATCAGAGACCTCCACTGGCCCGAGGAGGAGTTTGGGAAACACCTGGAGACACGGCTGAAGCTGATGTCCAGTGACATGATTGAATCTTGTATAAAACGGTAAGACAGTGATAACTCTGAAATGCACGAGTGATTTGACCCGACACTCCTCCATGAATGGGTAAAAAAATTTGACCTGTTTAAGAATCTTTGTGTTGGTTAAGCATAATCATTTATGTTATTGTTTGTATTGTATTTTGTTCCACACAAGAATGACTTCATGTTTGAAATATGTTCATTTTCACTTTATAACAGATTTTGAACATTTTGCTGATTGAAAAAGAAGAATATTACACAGAAAGGAAATAGAAAGATGTCAGCATCCATTTTGTGTGTTTGTGTGTGTGCGTGTAACTGTCCCGTCAATAACAGTTCCCTTCTTGTTTGTATTCTCTTGCAGGCAAGTGTCCATTTTTTGCTTTGTTGTCACCTAACTACATGCAGTTGTGACAAACTGACTGTTTCTGGCTGTGATGACTGCACACATGCAAATTGTATTCCCATACCTATTGCTGGCGGTTGGTCCTGCCTGCTCCTTTCCTCTAGCTGGGTTGTGGCTTTTGTCACCCCACACCTTCCCATTGTCTCAATGATCAGGGTTTGCAGTTGTGGGCAACCTTATAGTCCATACTTCATGTGTGGTCAGATAAGAGCCTTTGAAAGTTCTCTTCTGAGGAAGAGCTGTCTGTTGGAGTCAGGGTGCTTAAAAAGGTGTAGGCATTCAGTGTGGCAATGTCGAGGATGTTATAGTAGCACAGCACCATGGGCAACTTCAGGTGCAGGTGCCAACCATCTGGTCCATGGTGTCAACACCTCCTTTGGTTTTTCTTACTGCTGTTTTCAGCCAACATTTTTTTCTGCTTTTCAGCTTCTCAGGAGGTCAGCGCAGCGGCATAGTGGTTAGCGCTGTTGCCACACAATAAGAAGGTCGCAGGTTCGGTCCGAGCCTGGAGCCTTTCTGTGTGGAGTTTGCATGTTCTCCCCGTGCCTGCGTGGGTTTCCTCCGGGTACTCCAGTTCCTCCCACTGTCCAAAGACATCATATTTGTGTAATTAGTGACTCTAAATTGTCCGTAGGTCTGAGTGTGAGTGTGAATGGTTGTCTGTCTCTGTGTGTTGGCTCTGTGATGGACTGGTGACCTGTCCAGGGTGACCCCGCCCTCACCCAATATGAGCTGGGATTGGCTCCAGCAGCCCCACGACCCGGAAATGGTTAAGTGGTAGAATGAATGAACTTGGCTGGGTGTCCTCTTCTGGGTGGTGGGATTGATCCTGTTCAGTTAGGAGAGATGGATTTCCAGGTGGACAACAGATGCCTCCAGCATGCCCTCAACATCTGAGATGTCAGAGATTTCAGATTCTTGCAATGTAAAAGAATGTTCCTGACCAATGACGCTTTTGGCATAGTGTTTGGTCCACATTAAATATATTTCTGACAGCCACAATTAATAAGAATCACAGATTCCCATGAGATTCCATAAGAAATGCATGGGTCACCCACTTATGGCTTTGGGTAGTCATACAAAAATTACAATTTCTTTAAAAGTATAAAAGGTAAAATAAATAAATAAATAAATAATTTAATGATATCAAAAACATGTTTTTTGGGTAATAGCTGGAATATGAAGTGATAACTTTTCGTTTCAAAAACATTGCAAGAAAATAAAATTTTTGACCCATTTGTGTATGTAAGGGTTAAAAGTGTCTGTAAGGAACAGTGAGTAATTTGTGATTTGTGTATACTCTAGAAGTAATGTGTGTTTTTTGTAAACTGGGTTTTCAAACCATCAACTGTCTGTCAACAAGCCCCCTAAAGAAAAAACATTGGGGTGAGTTTCAGTGGAAGAGAGAGTGAACTAGGATAAAGGCAAAGTTGGACACAGGCTTTGCGATGCCATCCACACATTTCTGAAGTTCAGAGTTAGCTGTTCCACTGTTGAAAGTAAGTGACTCCCCCTAAGGTAGCTGGAGCTGAGACGCGGGTTTATGCAGGGTCGCACCATGGATAGTACTTAAATTTAATCCTTAATAAAAATGTGAAAAGGGCAAATTTTGTTTAAAAACATGCCATCATACAGTTGCAATAAGGGACAAAATTATTTATAGAAAGTAAAATATATATATATATTTTTTGTTGCAGGCTTTCAACATCTTTTCTGCTATTGATTTAAACATTTTAACATTGGAGTCTATGGGGTCTAACTTAATTTCTGAATCTTCTGAAATAAGCAAAACAGGTTTTGCTTATTTCACCTGGACTGCAAAAGTGGAGCCTGCCCGCAAAGTGAGGCAAGGAGGTCTAATCTAAAGATGCTGAGACACATTTTAATGCCACGTGCGTATTGATGTACTTATGACATGGCAATTAAAGGCGACAAGTTCAACACAGGAACCTTTTGTGACAGATCATGGTGGGAAAATTTATCAGCAGACCATGAAACTGAAATTAGAAACTCACCCTCCATGTACAGTGTCAGCTTCTTATAACCATTATCCATTTCATTTTTCAAGTTTGAATTTTTATCCATCCAAAAGGTATTTAGATTGTGGAGGGAAAAACCAACAAGCTGGAAACTTAAATATAATGGATAAAATATTAACATAAATATCATAAATATAATGGATTTTAAATATTTTTATGCAGAAAAAAAGGGTTACTGGGTTACTGAGACTGAATAAATATTTCACTTCATGTGGGGAAGCTATTGAGTACAAATGAATATTTTTAGAAAATAAATCCCCAGAAATTTTTCTTCTCCCCTTAAAGAACGCGTGCTGCGTTTGAGACCAAGCTTCAGAGGAGCAGCCGAGCCATCGACTTCCGTGTACCGCAGTCCATTTGCACCATGTTCAACGTCATGGTGGACGCCAAGGCCCAATCAGCCAAGCTGTGTGCCATGGACCTGGGACAGGAGGTAGGAAGTAGTGACCTGAAAACTCATCTTTCAAATGAGCAACCCCCGCCACGTTTCAGATCGAGTTAATCTGCCACTCATTCCTCATACATATCTTATCATTCTTGTATGGAGGTGAATGAAAAGTTTTTCATTACCAGAATAACGTGTGAGAGTGATAGTGATAAGTGATGTTTTTCTTTTTTGTGTGACTTATTTTGCAGCATTCAAAGAATTTTACATGTTCCCTGTCACCTTTGTCTCTCCTCTTTTCTGCTGGTATTTTTTTTTCCGTCCTGTGTGAAAGTTTGTTAGAGACTGGGTAAGTGTGGCTATGAATTCAATTGAAATCTCACCCCCCAGTTCCCAAATGTATAATTAGTCATCAGTTTTGACTGTCTGCCTTCCTCCACTTGAATTGTTTGGATTTCATTATCATAAGTGTAGATAGCATTGAATATACATGTGGTAGAAGTGAGAGATTTCATTTCACAGAATCTTGAGACTGATACCAATTACTAACAATGCATTAATTATTGCTAATTCCTTCGCTGCTCTGTTGGGGCGACAAAACTAAGCAAAAGGTTTTCTGACGACGATGCTGTGGCTGGGTGTCCATGACTGCAGTAATTCAAACGCATGAATTCTGCAAGCATTTCATTGAGTTCTGGTTAACTCAAGAACATCTTGGTTTTGAAAAGGCTGACTAAGAGCTACGCCCCTGACAAAGATAAAATAGATAAAGATTAAGACAAAGACAAAGAGAAATGATAATAGCAAAAAGTATAAATAAATAAGACTTTACATCAAAGAGAACAATGAAGCAGCTTATTTAATGTAAAAAATAATGTTTCATTAATGTATAATGAATAAGGAGTACTTACAGCCACTGTTTGTACTGAGAAATATGAGAAATTGAAATACTGAGCAATGAACTCATGCAAAAAAACTGCATCATTATTATTATTATTATTACTGTTTAAAGTTGTTGCTTTGTGAGAGCAAATGACAACATCAACTAATTAGACTAATACCTTACTCTAAAAACCTTTCATCTGTTGACCTAACGGCATGTGCATAATAATGATGAAAATAAAAATAAAAGCATAGTAAAAAAATATCAAATTATTAAAAAAAAAAAAAAAACATGCTTTACAATTGGTTCCTATGGTGTTTCAGTCAATCTCCACATTAGTTTGTAAACTGATGTTTTGAAGCCTCCAGTTTGCCCATCTTGGTTTATATGAAACCAGAAGAAACCACTTCTGGAGCAGAATTATGCTTTATTTTATTTTCTTCGAAACTGAACCATCTTTTAAAACATGTTGTATTGAAGACTTTATTACACTCAGTAGGAAAATGTTTGAACGGTAGTCACATTTTCACATGGACTTAAAGACAATCTGACTGCTTTTTACAACCAGTGGAGTTTGCTTCACTTTTCAGAACTAGTGTCTTCATCTGCATCTAAGGGTAATTTAATAGTCTATTCTGTTAGGCTGGTGCATGAATCACATACTTGTCAATGCTTAATTAAAGGAGTTTCATACTGGTTATAATTTTGAATAATTTTTACCCTGCTGTCCAATGAATGACAAGACTTCCAGGTGTCTCTCCAAATATGTCCTGTCATACTTAGCAGTGCTCTTCAAAAATATTAAACCGTTAATATTGCTATAAAAACGATGACAGTCATAAGTGTCTAAGTCATAATTAAATTTGAATACCAATGAGCCAAAACCTTTTCCAAATTAAGTGGTCCTTCTAACTCTCAATTTCACAATCACAAGTATTGATGTCTGTTCCCTTTAATGTGTACTGTGTCTTCAAGGTGGGTTTCAGTGATCTGATAAAAGGATTCATGTTTTTTCTTTCTTCCTCCTTAGAGACAATACCACTCCCAAATTGACAATCTAATAGAGGAGACGGTGAAGGAGATGATTACTCTGCTGGTAGCTAAGGTATATATACTACAAAACATTTAAACCACCAATGGATGACTGTGAACATTTCTTGTTGGAAAGAAGAGCATATGAACACAGACAGACACGAAAGGAGACACTGGGCGATTGCAAATGAACTACTGCCGAGAGATTCTATGACACGCACAATGACCATTGCGTTTTTTTTCAGGGATAAGGGAGAACCCTTTATTCAATTTGTCAATATGTCACCAGGCATATTAGAAGTGTTGGTAACATTCACTTAAAAAGGTAGCAGTGGTATTTCATTAAATGTCGGTTCTGACCCAGTGAATACGAGGACAATTTGTGACAACAGCTGATGTCACTATATTTTGGCCTTCCAAATTTGATATTGCCATATAAAACCAACCAACAATGAATGCCTGTGAAAGCCTGTTTGTTTTTTGTTGTTGTAGTTTTTTTTTTTTGCATTTTTAAAAATAGACCCAATTTACCCCATTTAAACCTTCGACATTTAGTTTGGTGTGCTCCTGAATGTTGAAGTGAGAATGAACACCATGGCGAGATCAAAAGAGCTGTCTGAGGGCTCAAAAAGAAGATTGTATCAGTTTATGGGTCTGGTAAAATATTTCTGCTACTGCTGATGTGAGAGTGCATGCCTCTACAATCAGAAAGAGACTGCATAAGCTTATCTCGCATAGGAGTTTGAACCTAATTTTCTTTTCCAACCCAAACTTCATTTCGAAGAGTGTAGGTGATGCCAGCTGAGTTTTGTGGCAGGTTTAATTTCCAATCAATTAAACTGTGCATTACCTTCTATAATTAATAATTCATGACAACAGAACAGAAAACCTGGAATGACACTGCATTTATGTCTATTTAAAATGAAATCTGCTGACATGAAGTGAAGGGGTCTGAATACTCTGGTGGGGAGTTTGTCTTGCAGACAAAGGAGCCACAAATTTAACAAAATACCTAAAACTAATTACAAACTATGAAATGAATAAATGAATACCGTAATTTCCATACTATAGAGCGCACATGAATATAAGCCGCACCTGCTAAATTTAAAGAGGAAAACAGTTTTGTACATGCAAAGGCCGCATTTGTTTATAAGCCGTAGGTGTTGGAAATATGGGAGGAAATGGCATATGGCAGGAATTATGTTACACAGAAAGATTTCGCCTTTTCGCCAGATCGATCGACTTTAACGTGGTCTGATCTGACGTTAAATGTAAACTCGTTACACGTAAAAATCCATAATCTGTTTTATAATCTGGAAATTATGGTAGTGCATTTTGAAAGGGTACAAAGGCGGCAATGCTTCATTTTGTTTTTGTTTCGGGTATTCGAAACGTGTCCAAAAGGGAGGCAGTAGAAGTGAGCGTGAAATGGGCAGGATGGATCGTCCAATATCCTCAGAGCAAAGTTGATGGTGTACTGTTCTGAGATTTGGGAAATGCTCTCAATATCAGATCCAGGCTTCCACTACACTGCAGCAGAATGAAGACTCCATTAATCACTCTCCTCTCCTCCGCTTCAGTTTGTGGTCATCCTGGAGAGTGTATTAGCCAAGCTCTCCAGATATGATGAAGGAACACTCTTCTCCTCCTTCCTATCTTTCACAGTAAGTATGCCATTTTCTTCTTTAAAACCCCTTGAAGCAAAATTCTTGACCCAATATCCAGTGCAGTACATTGGGAGATCATCAGTGATGAAGCCTCTTTGAAATGGGCCCACAGTGTAACCCTGTTGGGGAAACAAATTATTTCAAGGGGAGTACACTGGTCAGCCACACCATTATGACCACCTGTTGAATAAAAAAAGTGTAGATCTTTAGCCACCACTAGACTACTGAAATCCCAAGACCTTTGAAGGTGAGCTTTGCTAACTGGTACCAAGACATTATCAACAGATCCTTAAATGGCAAAACGTTGTGAAGTGGAAGTGAATCAGATTTGTTTGTCCAGCAGATACTGCATTGGATTGAGATATGGGAGCCAGGTCAACAACTTGAACTGGTTGTTTTTCCTCAAACCTTCTCAACTATTGTTGCAGTGAGGCAGGGAACATTGTCCTGCTGAAAGAGACCACTGACATCAGGGAATATTGTTTCCATGAAGACCTGGACTTGGTCTGGTCTAGGTTTAGATCAGTATTATGTGTCACAGTAACATCCAAATGAATGAGGGACCCAAGGTGTTCCCTGCAGGACGTTGTCCAAAATGTCACACTGTCTCTACCAACTGGTCTTCTTCCCATAATGCATCCTAGTACCATGTGCTCACGAGGAAGGTGACACAGACACTTCTGTTGCTACTGTAGGAGGCTTTGGTGGTGGACAGGGTCCAGCATGGACACACCGACTGGTCTGCAACTACACAACAAATTGTGATGCTCTGTGTGATCTGACTGCTTTCTATTAGAATCAGCATGAACTTCTTCAGCAGTTCTTCAGCAGTTTGAGCTACAATAGCATTTCTGCTCGATCAGAACAGGCCCGGCCTTCACTCCCCCTTATCTTGTGGTCCACTGGTTCTCTTTCCTTGTACCCCTTCTGGTAGGTCTTGCCCCCTGCAGACCAGGATTATCCCACAGAGCTGCAGTGTTGGAGATGCTCTGATTCATCTCAGCATCACAATTTGATTTTTGTTAAAGTCTCTCTCATCTTCACACTGGACAATCTTTCTGCTTCTAACTCATCAACCTGAGTATACAATATTCACTAGATACCTGATATATCCTCCCCTAGACAGGTATCTATGGTAACTAGATAATTAATGTTGTTCATCTCACCTCAATGTCCTAATGTAATGGCTGATTGGTGTATTGTCATATTACAATTAACAAAGTTTCCTCCAACTGTTTTATTATTATTATTTTAGTATCGCTCAGCAATAGCTGTTTTGAGCTGATGAATAAATTAGAAATGTAGAAGTAGGATCTTGTTGTTTTCGCCATCATGACAATGCGTTTAAATTCAGCTGCAATGTGCATTTTATTTGATTATTTTCTTAAATTCTTCTGTTGATCTTTCATGCTTCTCAGCACCAAATAGCTTAACAACTCAGCTGGTTTCCTTCAACATGACAAAAGCCAGGTTATTGAATTTGCGAGTGCACTTTTCCAGCTGAAATCAGAAGTCATTGTTGCCTCTAAACTGCAGGCTGCTCAGTGTCAGCGCTGTAGCCTTTATTCTGTAAAATGGTGCCACAGTTGGAGTCCAGACTGTTTTCTCACCCAACTCTCTCTCCTTTTACGTCAAGGTGAAAGCTGCTTCCAAGTATGTGGACGTACCTGTAAGTGAGACTTATGCATTTTTCTGACTCTGTTTGCATGCTCATTACAGGAAAAGCAACCTTTAGCCTTTTAAAGACACATTTCGTTTCAGAGGAAATGTCCTCTCTTTTTTATTGGTTTTGAGGAAGATGGAGACTTTACTGAAATGTCTCAATGCTTCAATGCAAATGAGGATTGTGGATGGTTTACCAAATTAGGATGATCATTAGGGTTATGGTTTCCAAATGAGAGCAGAAATAACTATATGAATGAATTGATAACCTTGATAACAAAGATTGTATAAACATAAGGAAGTACTTCCAGTATGATTGTTTCTTCAACATCAAATCATTGGTGGCAAACTCTGGGTATTTATTATTGTAACTATGGCAACCTAGGCCCAGTATGGCAGTAGGCCTATTGTTGAAAGGGGGCTGCTGTATTTCACGCTCCTATCGGTGAGGCCCGAAGGCTCATGTGCAGTTTCTTCAGGTACTTAAGTAAAACCCTGAAAACACTGATCCCAAAACAAGTATCCCAAATATATCAGCAAATATATGACACAGTGACCTGTGACATGAGATCTGTTTTTCTAGTAAAAAACGTGCCAAGAAATGCAACCTCCTAACAGTATAAACTAAAGAAAATGTGTTAGGGATGAATGCATTGTGTTTGTTTACAAGATAACTTTGCACGGTACCTTTAATATCAGATGTAAAAGAAGCATTGAAAATTTAAGTCTTTGGTATTTCAGTTTCTTCTAAATAATGTAATGAGTGGTTACAGTGGTTATAGTGGTTTTAAGAATTTTAATCAAGGGATTTTGCTTTGTGATGTACTGTATGTATTTGTGTGTGTTTCAATCCCATTTAACAATATTTGACCATGCTTTGACATCCAGACGGTACTAGCTGTGCTATTTCCACATCGAATGTTCCTGTTCCTTCTCCCAAAAGTCCATTTACATGCATGTGGCCATTAACAGACAGGCATGCCTTGTCTCTGAGCAGTATGTATTATGAGTCCATATTGGACAACACATGCCCATTCTACTGTCAGGGTGATGTGATTGTGGGGCTGTGTATTTGTGTGTGTGTGTGTGCATAAGATCTGTATTTGCTGACAACGCTTTGGCAGTATCAACATGCCAAATTTCAAATTAATGCCTTGTCTGTGAATGATTTGACAAGGCACTGTGTACACTGGCAGGGGTCGCAGATTCCATCCTGGCACGCTAATTATGTCCTTAATGTCCAAAATTAGAGTTTCGCTGGTGAAAAAGACACTCATTTACACATTGTAAGCCCCACTGCAGATGTGTTAACGAAGTTTAGTGGCAGTTAGTGACAAGTTCTTCACATAACTTTGGGATCCATGCAAGGGAACAAAGGTTAAGAGGGTGTGTTGTTTTGAAAATTGTAAGACAAGATAATGGAAGCAGGGAAGCTCAGGTGCCATTTACAAATGCATTATCCTCAGTGAATGGCAGGGAGGCCTCCGAACAAGCTGCTATCTTCATTAAACCCACCTTACTTTGCACATGCCCACAATTTGACAGCTGGTTCACAGCCAAGCCAAACTAACTGACTGGAGCTGACTGAAGAATTGCCCTGAAAACTCTGCATCAGTCTGCATCCTTGAAAATGGAACACTACTTTGGAGGAACAAAGTTTTCTTTGCCTTTGGAAAAATTTGAGAAACCCGCGTCAGTTTGATTGTTAAAATGATTGCTCCAGTCAAAATTATAGTAAAAAAATAGTAAATATTTATATTAATATTTATATTATTTATATATTTATAGAGTGTAGAAGAGTGTAGACGAGCATGAGTCAGTTAGTTGCCTTTACACAAACATCCTCAATGCAAGTTTGGTAGAAGCCATAGATTTGGGGTTAAAAAAAAAAAAAAAAACTGGGGTTATTTCAGTTGCCAGATTTTAGGATTGATAGATTTATCGATCAATTTGGTTTTTTTTTTTTTTCTTGTTTTTTGGGACAATAGCACACGCATGCATGACTAACTGTTCATGACCTAAGGTAGACTGAACACATTCATTGTCACCAGTGTCCCTACCGTTTGGATTTAGTCTTGTTTAAAAAAGTCTATACTCAAACTTTAATCTAGCCACTGACTAAATTGGGATCTGATCAACAGCTGTGGCACAAACTTACAGTCACTTTCTTATGCTTATTGTTTCAATATAAAAGCTCATCATGGATCTTAATTGAGGTGGCAGAGTTTTAACTGTTGTTAACAATGAATGGAAACATTCCTCAAATTGCAGATTACCTTTCAGAATAAAGGCTGCTTCAATTTAGTACTTACCAGCAATACCACTAGCTGCTGTTTGTATGAATAATATCCTGATATCTCAGTATGTGCGTGAACATCCCTTCTCTCCCTTCCTTCTCCTGCAGAAACCAGGGATGGATGTGGCCGACAGTTATGTAACGTTTGTTCGTCACTCCCAGGACATGCTGCGGGAGAAGGTCAATGAGGAGGTGTACATAGAGAGATTATTTGACGTGAGTAAACCACAGCACTTTGTCCTCTGCCGATATGTGGGGTGGAGGTGGGGGTGTGATACGTTCTTGATATCTGCTCAGCGCACATGAACTTTCATTTTCTGATTTCCATCTTTGTCATTTTCTAATATTGCAAAACACAATTTGGGCCAAATGTGTATCCATCAGTTTTAACAGGAAGAAAATTCTAAAAAAACATAATGTCACAATATTGAAATTCGATAGAATGACAGAGCTTTAGCCCTCCATGTTTTTTCTCATCTATAGTTTTTGCTGCTTTCAACAAGATTTTCTTCACTCTGTCTATATATGAAGAACCAGAAAATAGAAAGTCTTAGCTCGACTGCAACACACTTAGCTATCTTAAACACATGTTTTAAAATGAGATGTCTGCACAGACAAAAAGTTAATGGGACTGTCTGAGTCGCAGTTCAGTGGTGAATTTAGAAGACTAGAATTTAAAAGATTTCAGCAGACAGTGAGGATGTGAAAGAGCAATGGAGTCAGTATTGTTGCTTCCAATTATTGCAACCCTGCACTTTATATATAAGCTGCAGAAGCTGTGTGTGAAAACACAAATGCCCAAATCAGTTTAACTTTAAACAACCAGCTGCTGAGAATGATGCCTGTGTAATTTCTGAATGAGCTGATTTGTGAATTGAGCAGGTCACTGTCTGGAGAATTCACAGGGAGTGTAGTTCCGTTATGCGTCTAGTGCAAAACCAAACACCATCTGTGCATAAAGAAGAATGTTCCCAACTGGAGAGATTTTTGATAACTTCTCCTGATAAAAATCAAGACTGAATTTGTCAACTTCAACTTTGTGAGCTGTCAACTTCAAAGAATGTTTTAATGATGTGAGATTTCAGCATGCTTTTGGCATGAAACAACCCCTCTTGCAGTAGTAGAATTCATGTTTTCCACCATCAAAATCTGGTAATGATTAGCAATCAGTTTTATTGAGACACGTAACACCATTATGGTTTTATGAATCAAATGGGCATATTTGAGATGTTTGGGATATGTTGATGTGTTCTGATGCTGCTTGGACCTCTGCTATGATGCCAAATAAAACTTGCGGCATCACAGAGGGAGCAACATTACTATTACAACATTACAGCTAGTCATTCCGCTGACTACTGCAGATATATGTCTTTCTGATTTTCTGTGTGTTGATTTATGAAACTGGCTCACACATTAGTGCAAGCAAAACAGTGTAATGGCAGATTGTGTCTCCATTGCCCAGCTCTCTACGCCTCGCTTCTGTTTTCTCCATAAAACATGCTAGCAATCTCTTGCAGCATAATGAGCTGCATCTCACTCTGTAGCGCCACCTCTGGTCCTCAAACAGGGCCAGAATCAAATTCTTGGGTTTGTATGATTGCATTCTTTCCTTTGTCTCATGGTGTTTGTGTGCAGTGCATGCTGATCTTGAGGAGGGATTGTCAGTAAACAGCAGTTATTCAGCTGAAAAAGAGACACAACACATTATTTTGTGAGGTGGCTTCATATTTACAGTCCACCACAGATTTTATCTCTCCACATTTTCTGTTCAACAGCAGACAAACAGGACGTGTCATCAGCTGCCATTACAAAAGCATTAAAGCTAATGTTAGAGGGTTAAAACTAAGCTGAACAGAAGGCTTGTAAAGTTGTAAAGTTAGATTTCCATGTGATCTCTGATTTCTGTGTTAATACAGTGAAAATCTCAACGGTCTCAGTCCACACAGAAATGCTCTCTGCCTGCATTCAGAGACTTGAAACCAGCAGGAGGACTTCTGGGACTTTGTGATGTCATAGCTAACCAGTTAATGCCTTCAGCCAGTCCCTTCTTTGAGGCTGGAATGCTAGAAGATAGTAGGTCAGAGCAAAAACTGGAGACTTACATACTCTAGCTGACAAATTCCATCAGGCTTAGATAGATGGCTGAGGGCTAGTACGCCAAAGGTTAAACAATTAACCCTGCTGGGTGTCAGAGATCCTTCCTGCTACCTGTTCCTTTTTATTTACCCGCTAGCTTAACTACTCACCTTAATCCTTTTGCTCACCTGTAAGAAAAATTGTATGCAACTGCAACTGGCTGCAATTGTGAGTCTGCACAAAAAGAAATGTGGAAGAACATGGATGGAGAAGGGCCTGAAGAGGTGACCAGGAAGTACTCCACTCATCTTCATGGTAGTGTTGGCATGAAGCCTTTCTTCTGTGAAAATTTGTGAAACCTCAACTGCTCTGAAACTGTGACATCCTCTGGTCTTATGAAACAAGTATTAAATTGACTGGTCTCATGTTCATGTCTGGAGGAAACCAGGCACCACACATCGTCTACCTAATACCATCCCAAGAGTGAAGGATGATGGAGGCAGCTTCAGGAACACGAAAACTAGTCATTGTTTATGGAAATCTGAAGGAAGCAATGTATACAGAAGTCACTATTGAAAACCTGGTCAAGAGTGTGTAGGACTTACCTTTCAGCAGGACAGGATACTGCCAAACTCACAGCCAAGAGCCAGTGATTACCTTTGGGATAAATCTGAACACAATGGAGCATCTCTGGAGACCTGAAGATTGACGGTGACAAAAAATAAACACAGTGGAATGATTTTTAAAAATAACAGGTTTATGAAGACTTCCTGAATGTCTCCTTACTGTGTAGCTAAGTAATCTGGATTAAAAGATTACTGAGGAAAGTATCTGATCTTCAAGTGAAAACAATTGCACAAACATGTTTTCTATAACTCTGACCCTTTTCAAACTTAGCCCATCTTGAAGGCCATATTGGCCACATTGGCCATGCTGGTCTTGTGGACATGCAGATGAAGCCTTGTCTTTTCAGATAACCAGAACTATTACTCAACTATTTAACTGTGTTTGGCTTCATTTGCTTCTTCATGTGCTTCTTCATTCACTGATATTCTAATAATCAAACTTACATAGGGAGATTACTAGCTATATAAATGGAAAAATAAATGCTATTTAGATGATTATTTATGTCATTGAGGGCTGAGGGGTGACAGCAGCCTTCCAGTTTGCCAGCTCTTAATCCTGATTTAGTGCCAAGTCTCTGCAGAATGAACAGTCCGTGTTCATGCCTTTGTGTAGAGTTGAGGCTTTGAGGTGTGATCTGTCTCTTCTCCTCTCTCTCCACTCTCAAACTGACTGAGGGTGACAGAGAGGTGTCCGGTGCTGGATGTTTCTTGTTTGTTGCTGTGTCTTGATCCGCTGCCTTGCCATGTATCTCCTTTTCTTCCACAAGAGCATTACTGCCGGCATTCATCTCGCCCCGGCTTCTCTTCTTTGTCATTCTTGATCAGTTCTACCCACTGCACTGCAGAGGCAGATGAAGGTGTCGCTGACTGCTCTCTGCAGCTCTGATGTGCTTTTCTTGTCACTACACAATTTTCTCTTTCTTACTCTCATTTTTTTTTTCTTTTCTGTTATGGATGATAACTGAGCAGATTGCATCAGACATGTACATTTGCATTCCATCTGTCTCAGTTCCATTTAATCAACGCTTACTATCATGGATATATTTCCTGATAAAATTTAAACTACTGCAACTTCCAACAAGGTGGGATTTAAGACACAGTATCACTAGCCCTCCTGTTCTGATTGTGAATATGATTTAGAAATTCAGTACAGTAAAAGAGGCCATTCAGAAAATGCAATTTCATCTGTCATCTAGGAGCTGACGAAGAGTTTGATATGTTGACCAGCTGTTTGCTGCTACATCAAATTGTTTTTTGAAATTTGTGGAATGGAAATAACTTGGGCAGTACTGCGGAATAGTGGTTAGAGCTGTTGCCTCACAGAAAGAAGGTCCTGGGTTTGACTCCTGGTCCTGGAACCCTTCTGTTTAGACTTGCATGTTTTCCCCGTCCCTGCATGGGTTGCCTCTGGGTACTCTGGTTTCCTCCCATGGTCGTTAATTTGTGACTCTAAATTGCCTGTAGGCATGAGTGTGAGTGGTTATTTGTTTACGTATATCTCTATGTGTTGGCCCTGCCATAGACTGGTAACCTGTCCAGGCTAACCCTCACCTGAAACATTGGATGGGACTGGCTTCAGCACCCCCCTTATGGATAAGCGGTAGAAAATGAGTTAGAGGGAGGGTGAGTGAGCATTACGATCAATAAATAAAGCTACCAAATTCAAGTTTCAAATTGTTGGAATGCAAGAGATGTTAAAAATATATATAAAAGTTTGGTGTTTGGTGATCATCCTGTAGTTTCAATAATTCAGTATGGGGGCGAGGATGAGGACTAAACTCCCCTTAAATTAGAGAAGTACAAGCCATCAAAACAGATACCAGTGTGTGTGCATGCAAGCGTGTGCCACCTCGTTTCACTACATTAGTGATGTCTGAAAACTGCTCCTTGACAGTCTTGCAAGGAGTTTGATGAAATGTTACTCAAACAAGGGAAGGGGTTATGGAGACGTATTATGTCGATGATGCATTACCCACAAGGATGTGTGTGTCTGTGTGTGTCTGAAATAAGGTCATCGTGGACTCCCTTAATCTGTGTTTTGTTGGACGTCCCCTCCCCTCTCTGACTTAATTTATTGTATCTCTTTCCCTGGTGATGACTTCAACCTGTGTCCTTACAAGGCGGCTCATATACTCATGTATATTGTCTTATGACTTGTTTGAACTCAGGCCCTTTAATGAAGCAAAATTCCATCATGAATAACAATGATAAATTACAGGTAATAATAAAGTTCATACTTTCTCCATTTAATCAATACATGTTATCAAATGTTTAGCTAAAAAAACAAAAACTGGAAAATGTGTGAAGAAAAGCAACAAACAGGTAAAAAGAAAAATAGTTATGATGTTTTGTTCACCAGGACAGTCTTTATTCTGGATGACAGGATTAGCATCTTCAAATCTATCAATGCCGTCAAAAATCCCGGCACCATCATATTTGATTGTGAAGAGATTAGATTTCAAATCACATCAATGCATGAAGTCCTTTAGGCGTGTTTTGTTTTACACGTGCCTGGTGTGTGGTAGAAGAGCAGTATGATATGGAGTACCGGCTTTGCATGTGCCTGAAAATCATTTCTTTATCATGTTTGCCTGTCAGTGAATAAGACGTATATGTGCCATTTTAATTGGGGTTATGACATACTTTATTTCAAGACAACTTCTAATATCAGGCACACTAAGAAGATTATTTTCTTAATATGTGTCAACAATTGCATGTCTAGAGTGACAGCAGATAGGCCCATATGCAGCCTAATGCTGATAATGTTAAACAAACAACAACTTCTCAAGAATTGCATCATAATCTGAGACATATTAAAAGGAGCTAATACCCATATTGTGACATAGATTTATGGGCAGTGAGGCTCCTCGGAGCAGGGCATTTTTAATTGATATGTGACCCACTTCTTTGGCCAATCGTTCAAGGGAAAAAGGGCTTCCACTTGTTATTTTTGCTCATCACTTTTTGGCATTTAAATCAGATTTTCTTTATGCCATTTGACTAGCCATAATCCCTACCAGCAATCCAATCATGGAATCGTTTTAATTTTATGCTGTTGTGAAAATTACTCTGAAAGCAGGTGTATGTCTGTGGTATTGTGATGAAACTTCCCTTGAAATCCCTTGCAGAGAGGTGCCTATTAGGGTGTTATTATTATTTTGTGACCCCTGCCTGCCGTGATCATATCCATGTGAGACAGATACAATTCAAAGTCTTGAGCATTCACATGCTCTAAAGTGGGCTTGGTGAAAGGCAGAGTAAGAAAAAATGGTCAGATATCGTTGGATTGCATTGCATTAAAAATGTTATTGTAGAAGTTGTACGGTTATAATGGAGACTTGGAGGAGAGCAGTTTCTTCAGGGCAGACTGGACATTACAGTGCATACTAACAAGCCATGCTAGCTCCAACAGATGAAGAATCTGTAATGGGAATAGAGTTATAATTGGTGTTGCCTTCTGCCAATGGAGATAGCTTCATCATGGAAATTCACCAAGTCTACAGTGTATGTATTTTGGTACCATGTCCTTGGGGTATTTTGTTATGGGTACATTGCAGTAAGGGGTTATCAGGACCTGTCCTTGTACAACTATGTAAATGACTGACAGCTTTGTCCTCAGTCTTGGCAGGAAGTTGCACCTGCATGGGAAATTCTCAGTGGGTACTGGATGCAGCCTGCAGGGTCCTGCTTTGTTACTCGTTCTGTTTGTGATTCATATGGACAGAATCTGTAGACACAGGCGGACTGGTCAGAGTCCAGTATGATGGCTTCAGGACTGCATACGTATTTTGTTTATGAAATGCTTCTACTGCCTCCATCAGACCATGAAATTCACTGAGTACAATTGGACAATCTGCATCACTGAAACATTTTGGATATAAGGTGCGATACCAGTGATGAGCCAGAAAATGGGCTTCTGTCTACCTTTGGACAGGAGTAAATGTAGCCGAACAAGTTCAGTTATCTTAGGGCCTTCTCACAAGGGATGGTAAGATGGTGAGGAACACGTGGAAGACAAGTTGGTGGTGCATTGCAGTACTGAAGGTCCTGCACTCACCTGTCATGGTTTGAACAATTTTTGCAGAGACTTGGCTCCCCTCTAGGGATGAGGCAGAGTGAAGACCTCAGGGTGACCCTCTGCTCATTCACTTTTAAATAATAATATGACTCATACGTGACTCATGTATGGTTTGTTATCCTCCTCATCATCTCCTTTTTAATGGATGCTGGTGGCCAACATTCCAGTGCATTGAAGTCATTGCAGGAAATGCTAGACATTGCCCACCTGATTGAGGAAAGCTTCAGGATCTCCCAGAAATAGCTTGGAGCTAAATAGTTATATGTGGTACCATGCAGGACCACAACCTAGACCAGATCATTGGAGAAAGGCAGTTGTGTACATGGAGGGATGGTCAAATGTGCTGAAATTCCTCCCGTAGCTCATCATTGTTTTGCAGATGATGTGTGCATGTCCATGTGTTTGGGGACAGAGAATAGGGAGAAATTAATTTGGTGTCCTTCCTCCCTCCCCTCCCTGATTTAGTTCTTGAAAGAGTGGCTGAAGAGGCCCGGATTAAAACAGATGTGCTTAAATGACACTGGTGGGGGGGCTTAACACGGCACAGCACAGGGATCACTGATTAAAAAAAGCCATGTCTTTAGCCTGAGCCAAATCCAGCCCAGCACTGATACACCACAAAGAGAGCAGGAAGGAAGAGGAAGATAGAGATGGTTCAGAACCCCCCCTCCCCCAACACACACACACACACACACACACACACACACAAATACCCCCCATCTACCTACTCCCATGGAACTAGAGTCGCTGGAGATACTGGGATTACGCAGGTCAATTATACACTTAATCTGCCTCTGCCCAGAGGGGATTAGAAGCGTGACTCATTGATTGATTTGAAGTATTTCCGTTGACCTTGAGTAGTTATCAGATTCACAAGCGTGGCAAAATTGCACTTCTGTGTGACTAGAGTTAAAGCGCTTTCTAATCGCTGCAGTCTCGCTCCTCTTACCAACTGCTGGACAATGGAGCAAAGTGAGGGCAGGGGTCAGATTCAGATGCTGATTGGAGGATTTGGGATTGTTGTCTTGGCCATCGTCGTACTTTGGTCATGGAAAGTTGATCTGTGTCTGTATGTGTGTGTGTGTGTGTGTGTATTTTGATGTCGTAGGGGGGGCGGGCTGTTGTGCTGATGGAGCTGCCGTCATACCACTTTGCTGTCTGGGAGGACACTTAACCATTTTGCCAGCTCCGGTCACAAACTGCTGGCCCCACAGCTACAGCAAGTGAACAATTTAATCAACACTGAGCTCAGTCAACACACAGGTCTAACTCACTCCCCTTCACGTCTCACTCTGTTCAACTGACCTAGTAAAGACGGCATGTTTTAATTACCGTTGTGGAAAAGGTGGAAACCTCTTCCTGTTATTTGATCAAATTTAGAGGATGAAATCACAATGAACCCATGACTGTGGGTGTTAACTAAAAAATAAACATTTTAGTTGAGCAACTGAAAGAGATTTTTATATGATAGTAGTTAAAATCTGGATATTTACAATTATCAAATCAAATAAGATGACAAATACAAGACTACCTTTAAAATTAATTAGCCACAGATTTTAAATAAAATATGCTGAAACTGTAATTTTGGATGAAATTGTAAAATGACATAAAAACCTAATGTGCTTCTGTTGCAATAAAAGTGACCAATAAATGATAACACTGCAACAGCAGCAACATGCTTTTTACATTGATACTCATCATTATATCATGAGATCAATTTTCTGTTTCTGTCTGTTACAAAAATATGACTGTGGCACTGCTTCAACGCCCTCTGTTTTTTTTTTTTTTTTTTTTATGCCAGTAATCTCTTTTAGGTTGAAACAACAGGATTAAACAACTAACAGGAAAGAAAAAAATTGTCATTGGTCGCAATAATTAAAAAAAGGCCAGCCAAGCAGAATAGGTTAGATTGACTGTGTGACTGTTAAAAACACACTCTGAAAAGGTTTCACTTCCGTTTAATGAAGTCTGTAAGCAGCTTAGAGTCCTTGATAATTACCGAGAGGGAGCATTTTGTTTCATTTCTTTCTGGTTGTAAATCCTCTGCGAGCATTCCCAGAGCCTTGTTGCTGGGAGGAAACAGCTAAGGACACTAAAGCCACGATCATCTCAAGAGGAGGAAAATACAAGTTTAATAGAGACTTCTCCTTTGTTGAGTCCCGCTGGGTTATTGATGAGGGCCGCCAGGGTGAATTGATTGAGGACACACATGTCATCTCTGGGGTCTCTATCACCCTTTTACAGTCCCCTTCCATCCCTGTTTTCCTCTTCCTTGTTAAAAAGGGAGGTACGGTGGCATTTGTTTGATTAACTTGTCTGACAAAAGTGACAGCTGCTCACGGGCGTATGTGGATGAGTGGCCCAGTGCCGCTCCCTCTTTGTACATCTGTCAGAGCCGGAGCAGGGCGAGCGAGGTGAAAAGAAACAAATTGGACCCAAAAAGAAGGCCATTCACCTTCTCCAGACCCCCCTCTGGTGCTCCACCCCTTTATCCCATTCAGGTGCTCGGCGGGACCCTCAAGTGCTTGCTGGCTTATTCCATTTTCACTCCCCCTATAGAGTTCCCTGAGCCCACAAGTGTTTTAGCCCTCTTTTTCCTTCCCTCAGTCCACCCCTAAGCGGCTCTTTGTAAGTAGAATGGCTCACTTTTCTCAGGGCCTGAAGCTGGCGGCTTTTTTTCTTTTTTTATTGTCCACCACAGAGCCTTTCTGTCGCTCATTGTATGTTTACTCAATGACTGGTCGCTGACCGTAATTCCAACTGTTTAGTTCCTCACAACATGAGCCCCCAACCCCCTGCACCCATTGCCCCAAATATACACCCATCCCTTCTCCAAACCACTGTGTTTTTATAAAGTTGCTCCTTATTTAGTCTCCTGCTCATTGAACTGACACTTACTGGTAGAAGGACTTGGCTGTTTCGTAAGAGACCTGGATTGCCGTCCTGAAAAGAAACCCAGACCTGAGATAAACATTTACCTTTCTCCTGTGATGCTGCACTGGGGGTTGACTGCCATCCTGTTCCTCAGCTTCCTTAACCAGCTGTCTGGCCAAAATCCCCACTGAGCCTGTTTTTTTGCCATCCCAGCTGTGCTCAGACCATGGTCAATGGTCAGCTGCGGTTCGTCTTTTGTGCCACCAACACAATCAAAACAGTTTGAGACTGCAGCTTGTTGAGCTCAAAACTTTACTGTAGTCCTACTTTCAAAGTCTCTAGGCTGCCTCCTCTGCTCCGACTTGTCTAATGTCTTGAGAGAGAGAGAGAGAGAGAGATTCTAAGGGAAGTAGTATGTAGGGGACACTTATGTAGTATGTATGTAGTACCAGATGCAGGGCCCCATTCAGGTTCTTTGACGAGGCCATTTTCTTTCCACACTGAGGTGCTCTTGTTGATTTGTCGAATGCAGCTTCCTTCATATAATTTTTTTCTCATCCATACACACAACACAACCATAGGAACATTGAGCGGGCTGGATAATCCTGACACAGTATGATCTAACCCACTGAAAAGTGCTTTTGCTTCAGATCCACCTTTTTTAAATGCCTGTTAAAATATATGTCCCTCTTAAGAACAGAAAAATTGAGTGGAGGATGGGTACAATTTTCATAACTCTCTGAAAGGGGAAAACGTCTTCGTTCCACTTTAAGGGATTGGCCATCAGTGCAGAGGTGTAGTTGGCAACAAAAACATTTATCCTGTCTTGAAATTGCTGTTTGAAATTTTTATATAAACTTGTTGCATTTGGTCAAATCAGGTGGCCTTTAACCAAATCCACTGTCAAAAAATTAAGACAATCCCCAGTCCATATGGTGACAAATAATTGCCCCTGACAAAGGTGCTGTAGTTGAATCTTACCTTCAACTAGAGGACCTGTGATGGGAGAAAGAGGCAGGGTATGGAGGAATGCCATAGACAGCTTATTATAGCTTGCTTGAGGAAAAAGATGACAGGTTTTTCTATATTTTCAGGCAGCTTATCTATTTCTTTGGTCTTTGGTCATATTAATTACTCATATGATGCATATTTAATAACAGTGTGGCTGAAGAACTCTGGGGTGACCAGTTTAAAAAAATGAGGGGTGGGGGGTGTGAGTTACTATGGTAATTTAGTGTTGTCATCAATAGGCCTCTCTGTTGAGTTGCTGAGCAAGATTAGAATAGACCAGCAGTGGACTCAGGTAGGATTAGACAAACCCTTTGTCCAAACTGCATAATGTCTTGCAGTCAGATTTTACACCCCCTCGTTTCCAAACAACACCATCCATGTTTGGATTCCTCATCTATGTGAGTGTTGGTTATGTGTCCACCAGAATAAGCATGTGTGTTTGAGAGAAGAAGTAATGTTGCGTTATGGTGCTCAGCAGCCTCCTTCTCCTTCACAAGGAAGCCTGTCACTTGGCATTAGTGTTGCCTCACCAGCAATCATCATTCTTTGCCTCCCGCTAATTGCAGACACAGCTGGGTCTCAGCAGGACATCCTCTCTCTCTCTCTCTCTTTCTCTCTCTCTCTCACTCGCTCTCTCACTCACACACAAATAAACACACAATCTCAGCTTGCATACAGGGCTTTAGTGTAGCGATGACAATGCAGACTTTTAATCGCTTGTGTTGAGTAGAGCAGTACAGGGTCAAATATCCACACTGAGTGCTCAGTTGAAGGGGCTCAGCCATCATTCAATACTGTTGATTACCTGTAAGTAATTAACAGTAATGAAAGTGTGAATTGAATCAATCATTTTTTTGAGACATGCACTTGGAGTCAGTAGTTTTGCATTGATATAAACATTAAACAATCTGTCTGACTTTTCACACACTTAGTGTTAGTACATTGATGCTTGTTTTAACATTTTGCATGTTTTAGGACCAGTTATTTCGGTACAAAAATAAATATGACATAAAATAAAATTGACCATTCCAATATTCTTGAATGAAATGCAGAGCTCCATCTCTGAACATATGTCTTTTACAGTCTCCTGAGTGTGAATCTGTCACTCCATTGGTCTCACCACCCTCCTCATGTGGTCTGGCAGCATAGGTGTAGTGCTGCAGAGCACACCGGAAGAACACTTCAACACCTTTATCTCCAATTGACAACATAAAATATCCACAGATCACACAATCCCATAGAAATGTGGATACATTTTCAAAGCTTGAGGAGCTGCTAAAAAATGAAGGATTGCTTGATTTCTAAAAGTCAGTCATCAAGCAATGTGAAAGAACCCATTCCAATTTGAATGAAATGGTTAATTGGTGAGGATGAAAAGTAAGAAAATATCTTTCCATTCAACCTCAACCCACATGACACTTCCTTCCTTTTTGACCCATTTGCACATTTACATATTTTCATAGCCTAGCCCAGGAGTTGGCCACCTTCAGCATCAAAAAAGCCATTTAGGCGCACGCGATTCCCACCAAATTAAACCCACCTGCAGCCACAAAATGTATTTGACCACTATAATGAAGATAGTTTTATTACAGTCATGCCATGTATATCGAACTGTTTCTTTCATTTATGAAATAAAAGAACTACATTGTTTTCCTCAGATTTATTTATTTATTTATTTTTTTTATGTATCCATGGTTAGCTTACCGGGGCTTGAGAGCTCAAAGTAAGTCACCAGTCTGTCTGCAACAGGTGATGCAAAAGAGCTGGGACGCATATTTTGATTGACAAAATATTAAAAATTCAAGATCACCTGAACCTCCAGAATCATAACTGTTACACTAAAAAAAAATCACACAGAATAAAATGTATTTAAATTAAATAGCCATTATTTATACACATTATTTTATCAAAACCACAGGGAGTCACTGCAGAGGGATGAAAAAGCCAAATGAGGCTCCAGAGCCACAGGTTGCCGACCCCTGGTCTAGCCTTTTAGCTTATTGACATTCTTACAATTTAACCTGTCAGCTTAGCTATGTTTTTAAGGAACTGTTTCACAGTTCTGATGAAAAAGGAAGAAAAAAATATTTGTGTTCACTCAATCTGCTAATTTTTAATGCCTGATACATTTGGGCCTTAATGATAACACTTTTGAAGTTTAGATGGTCGACTGTTCATAAACTTTCATTATTGTACTGGCAGGGAAGTTCAGTAGTCACTGCTACTCTCTGCTATGTAATCAAGGAATAAACAACTACGTCTGTGTTTCTCAATATGTGATGACTTTCGTTTGCTGAAGTCACTAATATGAACACTTAAATACATGTTAAAAATCTCAACCATGCTCCTTATCTTTGATACAGTGAAGTATTTAAGGCCAAATGTCACAATACTTTTTCATTATACAAATATCTTTTTTTTATTTTTGCCAATTATTTCAGTACTAATGACATTGTCTTTAAATAAAACATTACAATGCAAGAGAACATTGTGTGAGATCAAAAGCACCAAATAAACACCAAAGCTCAATTGTAATTTCATTTGTTAAAAACATATACCAGACGATAATCTCACCAGGTTTTGCATGCTCTCCTGTAAGCACTTAACAGCTATTGTGGTTTCTTACTCAGCCCTGAATTCACACACACACAGGAGCAGAGGCAGAAAGAGGCAGAGTCCCAGGTTGCTTGTAATCCCTGTATACCTCCTGTGGTGAGGCCCCTCCTCAGTTCCAACATTCCTAGCTCTCAGCAGCACAAAAGCATCCTGAGCGGCCCCACCAAGGAGGGGCCTCTGACCTAACAAATCGGTTGGCTTTCTTGGGGTTTGTGTTTGTGTGTGTGTGTGTGTGTGTGTGTGTGTGTGTGTGTGTGTGTGTAGTTTATTCACCCCTTACACTCTCATGCACTTTTATAACACCCTTAACTTACCTAGAATTAAGATTAATGTTCTTATCATTTCACAGTCCATACTTTAATTTGTAATGATCCTCTTTAAACTGATTCAGTAGACTGTGAATGGTTGACTGTAAACTCTCAAACTTCCGTTGTAATAAAGAAGGGGAACTAAGGGGAACTTGTTTTGGACCTCACACCTGTGGTGGTTACACTTCCTTTAATTCAATATGTTGACCTGCTCTCAATTTGCTTTCAATTTACTTGACCATGTTTAGTCAAGATGAAATCGATACTGTCGATGTATTATGTTTGCAGTTTTAGCCAACAGCAACACTTTCAGCAAACTGGAACCCCAAACCTCAAGAGGCTTGATGTTCGAGTGACTTTTAGTTTTCTAAGATCAGTCCTCTCATGATGCCATCCCATCTCTGATGAGTCGTGATCTTATACAACAGACAACACCCCACTCCTGTAAATCTAAAGTTCACTAATGAGAACAATGCAACTATGTACTTGTGGAAAGGTGACATCAGACAACAGAAGGAGACACTCAGTGGTTCTGCATCTGAATGAGATGCGTCTCCTGGATGTCTGGATCTTCAGCTCTCAGAGAAAGCAGCTGAGTAAATATTACACAGTTCAGCTCCATCCACTCAAAGATTTCCTGTGTGACTGAAGAGCAGCCCTCAGTCACTGACTTAAAATGTGCTTCACTGTTTTCTTCAGTGTTTGCTTTATTGGTTAGAATCAGGTGCTCTGTTTACTGTGGAGAGTAGCAGACCTGCTGGAGAATCCAGCTGCAGGTCCAAACCTTTTGAACCTCTGAAAGAACCAGATCAAACACAACAATTCCCATGATACCACACTACAGCATGATGCCATCAACTACTGGTGTGAGTGAGGAACTTAAAGACGCCCAACCAAAAAATTTAAAATGTGTAAAAATGCTCTGCTATGACTATTTATTGATTGAAATTGCTTTCCCACAAAAAAATTGTTTAAAAAAGCTCTCAAAGAAGCTAAAAACACGTCCACTATTTCTTCCTCATTGAAAAATCCAGGTTTTATGAATATTCATGAGCATGCAAATATGTCAGACTTGCACCCACCCACTGCCTGATCTGGGTTGCTCGGTAACAGCGGTGCGCTGCCGAAACCCCAGGAAAAAGCTCGGAAAAGCATCATGCTTCAAGATGAGCTTTGTGGCGAAACCCATCCGTTTTTGCGCCAGGTTCAAGAAGCAGCGGTCCTCAAAATGCTTGCTGCAGACCGACGTTTTAGCTGGAATGTTTTCGGGGACATTATCATTCCAAACAAATTGCAACCATTTCTCCCGCGTGGTATGATCTTTTTGTAAAAGATGAAGGCTGGTATCACGATTAGCCTCTCCACACCCAAACACAGAGCAAGCATTCGCCATCGCTGTCTGTTTTACGTTGCTCATGCATACCAGTCTTTGCATATATTATGTAAATTAACTGGGAAAGAAAATCCACGGGATTGGTTGCTAGGATTTGTGACGTATGAAATCCAACAGAGGAGCTGAAAAACTGAATACAACTTTTTCAGATCTGTTTTTGAAACTGCATTTTCAAATCTAAAATGCTCAGTTATGGTGCGCACTAGAGACTTTGCAGTTGAAATGTCTTGTAGCAGAACACAAACACTACATAGACATGTTAATAATTTGAAAAACTAAATTTTTGTGTTTAAGTTCTGGTGGCTCCATTTATTTACTCAGGTTGTTCTCAGTCTGAGGGGAAACTTTCTGCGGCAGCTCCAATAAAACTTTTGCTTTTGATGTTGTTTGCCCACAAATCTGAAAATGTAAGTTTTGTTTCATGACACTACACAGCAAATGCATGCAAAAGGGTCATGAAAGAGGTGAGTAGGTGGCTGGGGAGGAGGAAGAAAAGTGTGCCATTTTTTGCATCAAATCCTGCTGGTGGCAGGGCCCCCTGCCAAGTGCCATGTGAAGACTTGGGTGTGAATGCTGGCTTCAAGGCGTGGTTTATGTGTGTGTGTTGGTGGGAGAGAGGTTTCTTTGGTGGGATGGGTAGGTTGGTGTCAGATGGGGGCAGGAGGTTGCTCTGTCTCCCAGCTATCACTGGGAGGGGGGGGTGGACCGGCAGATCTATATATGTGTATGTCATAGCGTATGTTTTGTGGGGCGTACGTGTCACCTGTGTATAGGTAGGGCTTCATCAGCATGTTGTGAGGTGACAAAACACACACAATGATATGACGGGGTTGAAGGATCCGAGCCCTTCCTTCAGATGGAACTCGTTAGAATGTCACTGATTTGATTCCTGTCGGGTTATGGCATTATGAATTCAGAGCCATGTCACGCTTGTTTTGGCTGTCTGCAAGTGCTGCCCCCCCCACCCCACACCCCCCCCCCCCGCTGATCCCCATGCAGACTAAAAACGAGAGCTGGGGCGTAGTCTTCTGTTCTGATAATTTTCTTTTGTTCTGCCAAAAGGAACAAAGCAAAAAGTGCAGTCATCGTTCAGTTAACAAACTGAGCAGGTGTCACTATGGCAATAAACCAGGGGTCATCAACTCCAGTTCTGGAGTTGGAGCAGAGAAACATCTAAAACATGCAGGGCAGTAACTTTCCAGGCCCAGAGTTAGTGACCCCAGCACTAAACTTTATTAGCAAACAAAGGCTACAGGATCTCAATCCTGGACTGAGGGTTTGAACCCCCTCAGAGATCTCAGATCAGATGATGAATGAGTTTGACTTTATCACCAAGTTAGTCTCCATTGACTTCTGTGTTATCTTACAGCCTGGTACAAAAATAATTTTGTCTACATAATTTCCTTCTTCATGACATCTATACAGGGTTATATAACTTTACCAATTCATTAATGGATGCCCTGCTTTCCAGTCTATTATCCTCTAAATGACATCGTCTTGTATTGAAGACCTGAATCTAGAGACTGAGACCAGAAACTCAGGAAAACATTTTCTGAGCTATCAAATCAGTCAGAGGTAAAGTACAATACAATCTGACCTTCTTTTTTTCCAAGGAGTGGAGTCTTCTCCTGCTGGTCAATAGAGAGAATGCAGGTTTGAGGCTCAACAGCATTGGCTCAACAGCATTGGCATCACTTTTCACACCCAGAGTCATGTCCACTTTTATATCACTATGAGCTTCTATGGGTCTATCTTTATCAAGAGTTTGGTGAAATGGTAAGCACACAATGTAAAGAGTAGCTGCCAGCAGGTCTGACCTGATTTGGACAGACATGTCTGTCTATGTCAGGTCTCACAGCTGATCAGAGCTAAGACCTTGAGGGGGAAGGAGCTGCTGCAGAGCTCAGACAGGACTGTAGTTAGGCTCACTGAAGGTCCAAAAGCTCAATCATTCTGACATGAAGGGGTCTGGAACTACCAGGACTCTTCTAGAGCTGGACTAAGGCTAATATAAGGGAGAGGGTTTCTTGCAACAGCTGGAAACCAAGAGCCTGATGGTGACTTTGGCTGAGTTCCAGAGGTCCTGTGAGGCTGTGGAGAAGCTACTAGAACAGCTACACAACATGATGTCAGGTGTCTTCCAAATATGTTCAATCTTGGTTTCATCACACAGACGCTATGCTTTATTCTTTCAATTGGACAATTTTGTCCTATCTGAATATGGAAATCTGGACCCCTCGGTTTCCTCAACAGTAAATAATATGGTTCATCTGATATCTCAATGACAATGAGGACTATTTACAGTTCCAAAAATTTCAAAGAAATTATGTCCGTTGACTTGATGAGAAAAAACTGCCATAAACACAGTTGAATATTTCGCCTGAAGTGACAGGCACTCTAATGATGTATCAATATTCACTGTAATTGTTATTATTATTATATCTTATTAATATTATCTGGCTCTATGTTCAGACTGGCTTTAAAGAATGATGAAAATCACACTCATCATGTTTATACAAGATGTCCCTGACAAACCTCCGAAGGCCGGCGACATAACTGTGAAGTATCTTTTTATATCAAAGAAGGGGAGTAAAGCAGAACAAAACAAAAAATGGCCGCTGTTGCAAAAAAATGGCTGCAGATGGGAGCTGTGTGGCGTGGTGCAAAGTCTTAAGAATAAGAGAGAAGCAAAGGAGGAGTGGATGGTGGGAGAGAGGGAAAGCAGCCAGCATGTGGATCAGTCACTCCAGGCCTGGCCTCTCGGTGGGGGGCTGTGCTCGGGGCGAGATCACAGGCCTGCTGCCACACCGAAGCCTTCACAGGCACACAGAGAAAGATAAGAAGCTGCTGGCACCGGGTCGCCTCACTTATTCACCCCAGCACTGCCTCAGCTCCTTGTACTGAGCTTGACCTACATGCAAATCTCCTCTCCCTGTCATGGCCTCTGCAGGTCCAAAATCACTAACCCTACCATCAATGACATTTGTTGATGATTAATTGTTAGTCCAAATAAGTGGTGTCCTAATAAACTATTACTGTCATTTTTTCATAGGGAAAAGAAGTCAAAACATACAATAAAGCAGGTGAAGAGGAATTCAAATTATGAAATTTTTTTTATAGATAATTATCATGGTTATATCTTTTGACAACCCTACTTTAAATAATCTGTCGAGTTAATTCCTCTTCAGCCCAATTGACTCTGATGTTGTTTTACTGTGTACTAATTTGATCACACCAAGCCAGAATTATCTGCTTGATTGAACGGAGACTTCATCGGTTGTTTGCTTTCGTAAAAACTCTCTTCACACTGCCCCACCCCTTTTTTCGTTTCCCATTCTTCCGAAGCCCTTCATCCAATCTGCTGTGACCCTGACTGTTGAAAGTCAGTCCGCTTCTATTAGTATCAGCCTGCGTTCATCATTATCCATCAATTAGACTGGCAACAGCCAGGGCCCACAGAGAAACATCTGCAGCCTCTCGGCTCAGTCTGAGTGCGGCTGCTGCTCCGAGCTTGTAGTGCCTCACAGAGGTCACCATTTACAGGAGGCCTGTCTTAACAGAGGCCCTGCTTTGAAGAATGAAGTTGTAACACCTGTGGTCATTGTGTTTACAGTGCTGGGCTTGCTGTGATAATTCAACGCTTAAAGCCCTCTCATAGTCTTGTTTAGTACACTTGTTCTTATGAGAAGAAGCAAATTTCAGACTGTCTTCAAGATAATCTTTTTACAACCAGGGGAGTTGTCCCCCAAACAGTTATTAGATAGAATGTACTTTACAGACCCAGAGTCTACATCCACTTTTATATACGCTGCAATCTATCAATTTTGGATAGAGATGTGTCTCCACCTCCGAGTACTAAAGGTCCTTGGCCAGGAGAGGTAAACCAGACAAATGTTTTAGTCACCCAAGGGGGAAAAGAGGCAATTTTACAGCGACTAATCCACTTACACAAAATAGGCTTCTCTGCCTGTGTCCGCCAGTCTATGATCACTGCTCGAACCACAGATGACATTTGAAAGTTTATGTTCATTCCAACACTTCAAGAATGTTTGACATGTCAAATATTAAGTTGTCCTTACAAGTTCTGAGATCAAATTCACTGTATTAAACATCCATAAGAGAACCACCTCAGGCAAAAGGTGTCTGTTTTTAATGTTGGTGAAGACTTTAATAATCAGGCCATATTCAATCAAGTTAATCTAACCACACTTTTACCAGGAAATCTTTGCCTGTGACACTGGGGTGTAATTGGTCCACTCTTGCTGGGGTAATGACACCAGTTGGACTCAACTTAGAACTGTTATTGGTCCTGCAGTTCTGCAGCTGATTGACTCACTTGAATACAATACAATAAAATATTTTAATCCAATATCCGATAAATATATTTTACCTAAACTCTCTTATCCATTAATGCTGCTTATATTTCATTGTCATTGTCTGTCATTAGAGCCCTAAAGAGACACGTGTGCATCATTAAGGAGCAATGCCTCAGTTCTAGACGGCAACACAGTCAGGAGCATATGGATAAACTGACAACTAAAAGATTTGTTGCATACACTTTGACAAGTCACTGGCAGTCTCAGAACGTGCAGTTGGGTGCCAGGAGCAAAGCAAACCTTATTCTTGATTAGCATCTCTATGAACTGGCACTGCTGGACCTTCCCGGGGTCCATAGTCCAGACTTAAATAGATCCTAAGCCTGTGGGATTGCATCTGATGGAGACCCACATGACAAGAAGAGAAACTATTTTCCAAGCTTATGTCCTAGGCTTTGGTGTTGGAGGCTACAGCTGAACAACACCCTGCTGCAAAGAAGCACAGCTCAGTGGTGATGAGGCCATGGAGTGACACAACATGATCTTCCCACTAGAGACATTTTTTCTGTGCTCACCCTCACATCCACAAGTGATACACTGTGAGGTTGACATCACATCCTGCCAAATTCATTATGAGCAAGTTCATGGATTACACATGCTAATTTCAACTGTTTTGTATTTATTGCCCTGAGCATTGAATTTCTGTTTTTTGAAGGTGACAACCTTTACAGATAGTGATATCTATTGGGTATGTGTTTTTATGTGTATTACAGCAATGGTACACCAGCACTATGAACCTTATAGGAACATGGCTGACTGACCGCATGGACCTCCAGCTCCATGTCTATCAGCTGAAGATTCTCATCAGGATCGTCAAGGTGATGATCAGCTGCCTAATATGTTTTAGAAACCTCAATCTTAAGATATGGCACTAATGCAGGGAAATTAGTCCTATAAAGGATTTGAGAATTGGATATTCCATAGCCCAACCAAGGTTCACAACAAGCCATTTAATCACTTTCCAAAAAGAGGACTCTGCATATAAAATAGCCATTAAGGACACATGAAACAAATGTCCTCATTGCATTTCGGCCTGCGCAGTCCTTGAGGTTCAGAGGCCTTACATAAATAGAACCTCCAATGGATCTGGTCCCTGAATTGAGACACAGTTGTCTCAGGACCACTTGTAACTAAACAAGACAAATTATGGAACATGATTAGCTACCAGCACACAAATCCTGCATTTCCCTAAAGCAACTTAAACCTCAAATTACTGGGTAGATGCTAGTGCATCAGTAATAATAATCCAGTGTAAGGTATTAATATGGTGAAGCCCTCAGAGGCTTTGATGCCTGTCATGTGGTTGACTGACTCAGAACCTTCCACAGTGATAAGTGAAATCCTCCTTCAGTTACTTAATCTCTCCTGAAAACCTAAAGGAAACAGAAGCGGTGACCTCTTTTATTTCATTTGATGTCTACAGTTAAAATCAAATATGGAAAGTAAGTTTATTTTATCAAGATAGAATGATGACATCTCGTTTCTAGGCTCAGTCAATTTTCATTTATTTACCTTCCTTAGATCTGACCTCTATGACCTTTTTTCAATTTCACCACAAATATCATTGTTGATCTCCTGGAAATTCTGACAAATAACTTCTTTGTCAAATTTGTAAATATATGTATGTCTTTGAATATGAATTAAAAGCCCATCATAACACAAACAATTTAAACTAGACTAGTCTTAATGACTTTATAGCTTTGCTGATTATTCTACACCCTTTATAAGATACTGTGTATGATCAGACCAAGTGCCAAAAGTAATTGGTTTATGAGTTGCTGTTTTGACGCCTCCACTTTGTAATTGAATCATTGTCACCTTTGTTTTTTGAAATCACATTTGAAAGAGAAGGTGGAGCTTAAGATGAGTGAGTTGTTGATCTGAGCTATCCTGTAGTCTTTCCTGACTGTCAGTCACACAGTGTGAAGGCAATGCCTTCATGCAGACCCTTCAATAGAATCTGACTTCTCCAACCAGTGGAGTAGCCCCCTGATGGTCATTAGATAGAATGCATTTTTTTTTTTTTTATGACTACGGGGTTTAAATGGAGACTATGATTTAAGTCAACTTTTATTAACAGTTATTTCTCCACACCAACCTCCTGTCTCAAGTACATGTGATTTTAATGATTTTAGTCTGTTAATAAAATCTAGAAGATAAGCTATATGGGTGGACGTTTAAAGTTTATCAAAAGAACAAAAACCATTGCTGTCTTATTGAATATGAAGAATCATTGAACATCTGAATTCTTTTATTCCTTTAACAATTGTCTCTGACTCTTTTGTGTGTGACAGAAAAAGTACCGTGACTTCCGTCTTCAAGGGGTGCTGGACTCCACATTAAACAGTAAAATGTATGAAACCGTGAGAAATCGTCTGACCCTGGAAGAAGCCACTGCCTCAGTGAGAGAGGGCGGGATGCAGGGCATTTCCATGAAGGACAGTGATGAGGAGGACAACGATAACTAGATCCAAGGTCCTAAAAACTCCAAGGATATAGCTCTTCAGAGTGTGAGTGGTGTACTGCCAGGGAACACATAATAGCCTTTCCGTGAGGTCCAAAGAAGACTGACCCAGCATCAAATGTTTTCCCTCCAGCGTTTGCTTTGTCAGGTTTTCATTTTGCTTTGTTTGTTTGCAGTTCTGTCAGAATTAATTTCATGCATTTTGTGTTTATAAACACCTGAATGTATCTTACACGCTCATCAATCTTTAACATTTAAACTTCAAGTCAAAACAGCCAAGTACTGAAGGATCAGACCTTGAATAAGTCAATTTCAATAATGCCAGAACATAAACCCTGACAAAATTAGTAGCAGAAACATGATAAGGAATACTCATCATGGAAATAGCCTTTTTTAAGAAGTTATACAAAACAACATTAAAGGGCAGTTGCATGTATTTTGAGTTCGTTTTTGGCAGGTATAAACAACATGATGTTGTACTGTTCCCTCCTGTCTGTCCACAGTCTCTGTCTCGGTGCTTTGGTGTTTGCTTGATGCAGAGATTTTCATATTCAGAAAAATGTGTGGCCCCAAGTGAAATTGTGACAAGAATTGATGTTTTTTTAGCCTGCTGTTATTGTGTTCGTTCCAAATTGGACTGATGGTTTCAGATTAGATTGACCATTCAAAAAAAAAAAAAAAATATATATATATACAGTATAATAAATAAATAAAAAATGGTAAATGAATAAAACAGTTCAAACTAATTCCCAAAATAATATTTCTTAAGCAATACAGATGACCATGTTGTACCCAAGTTTATGGACAAGCCTATCTGTCTTTGTGCAGCTGCTGTATGTTGCATCAGTGTAATGGGGTGGAAAGAGCCTCATATTACTTTCTGGATGGATAAGCATGATTTCTTAAGCAAGAAATTTAGATTTTTTTTAATGGTGTGTGTTGTGTTTGTTCTCTACGGTCGCCATGAAAGATACACTAACATCGCAGCTGGGTTTATCACTTTTTTGTGTCCCCTGGAAGCATTTTGTTATGTTTTTGTCTCTGCTACAGGCAGCACATTGGTCTTTTTGGTTGTGTTGTGAGTAGTTCCCTGTCCGGGTCATTGCAGTGAATAACTGATCAAAAGTTTTGTAATTTTTTTGACACAGTGATAAAACATTGAGACTTCAGTCTCTTACATGACAAGGAAGCACTCTCTCTGCGTGACATCTATTGTAATGACCTAATGTTATTCCATTGTTAACAGCGTCATCTGTGTCGTGGTATAACCAGGATCCTTATGGAGCTATGTGCTAGCAGTGCTAGTGAGATTAACCAGAGATAAGTAAATTAGAGGTGGAAAACTCTGTTGTTTTCAGCAAGTTAGTAACAAAGGGCGGGGGGTGAGAGTAACATTTAATTTTATTGACTTTCAAGAACATTGAGATTCATTACATTTAATGTCATCAAATGTTTCTTTTCTTTTCACAATCAGTTCGTCTAGTTCCATCTCTTCCGTCAGAGCATTAAAGAGCAGTATTCATCCTTTATAATAAATGTGTCAGTAATTCTGGCACATAGTCAAACTGCCTTTGGCTTCACTTTCTCAAATGTTTGAACACCTCTGACATTTCACTGACCTTTATTTTGTCAAGTAGATGTGTAAGATGTGTAAGCCAGGCAATTTGTTTATAATTATCACAGTGTTTTTATTTTTTTTTTCATATGTTCACTCTTACACCACTTGAGTTAGTTCGAGAGACTGTTCCGTTTGTGTCACTCCATTTACAGATGTGTGATGGGGTGAATTCACATTTACTAAGGATGACGGGAAGTGAAGTTTGCCTGTACTTTCCCTCTGTCAGCTGTTCTATACTGTACCTTTAGAGCCCCGTGTTGTCCTGTATGCAAGTACTGCATGTCCCCAGTATTCACTCCCCAAAGTATTTTTGCTCCATGTGTGAAGGTATCATGCCTCTGCCTTCTAGAAGACCCCACTGAGACCAACAACATTTTAATAAAGGTGAATGTGGACAGATCTACTCATCTCCTTCTTTGTTTCTGAAATCAGCTGAGAGGGATATTGTGTTAGCAGGCTGTAAAAAATACATATTTTTTAATCTGTGCTATCCCCCCTCCCCTTGCTTTCTTAAGAAACAGAGTCTGAGATTAATGCCGTGGATTAAAGCATTGGGCATCTTGAGAGTCAGTTTTACTATCCAGAAGGAGATTGAAAGATTCAACTCAGATCAAAACAACAGCAACCAAAATCAAATCAAGAGTGTAAGATGTAAGCAAAGACTAAAGTCAGGAGGATTACATATAATATAGCTCCAAATTAAAAGAAGACAGGATATATTTTAATTATTTTATGGAAACGGTGGAGGGGGGGATGCAAATCCTTCTTAGAAGACAAGAAAACTAGATTTTGGATGAGAGAAGCAGAAATGAGGTAAACAATTTCTCTGGATGATGTTAATATTCACCACAAAAACAAAAGGTTCCTCTTTGTGCAATACTGTTAATAGCTAACTTTAACTTGGTTAGCTGCCAGGGGACTCTAGAAATGATATTGTAGAGATTGTGTGTGTGTATGTTGTGTGCATTTTACAAACTGGACCATAAGAGGTAAAATGGGAACATAAAATAAACTAGACATTATGAGAATAAATCAGTGTTTCCCATGTCACAGCAATCCTCCAGTCAAACATGGCAAAATGATTTCCAGCATCTGCTAATTGTTCAGATGATCAGAAGTGAGAATCTAAATGAGTAAACTAACACCCAGTCTAATTCACTTTAATAGAACAGTCCTGTTCAGTGGCAGCACAGACTGTGTCCTCCAAATGATCTCACAGCTGAAATAACACATTTTTCAACAATTTCACCAAAAACAAACGGAACATCATAAGATTAATTCATTAAGATTTAATGCAGAACTGTTGTATTTCTCTGACCTAGTTAAGTTGTTTCTGTTCAACTGACTACCAGACTACATGTTGGTATTGACTATTTGTATCAGCTTGGTAACTGTAAACACAATACACAATGAAGACCCAAATCATTACCGGTGTGGGTCACAAAGAGAGCTTGTATAATTGTTATATTACCTTAAAAGTTGATGGTAGGCTCTGAGTTGCTTTGGGAATAAAATAGTTAATTAAGATACAAGGTGGAAAACATTGTCATGTAATGACTGAAGTCATATTAGATAGAATTGGAAAAAGTTTTCCATAATAATTTTATGGTTGCTTTGTCAAATAGTCTGAACACCAAATGAAAAAAAATATATAACCTACATTTTTGTGCAGCATTTGAGAGATATTTGACGGAAGTTGATGGAAATATTACCACTAAATGTTCCAGAATTGTATTTTAAATGTGCAAAATTCAGTTAGTGTAGGTCAAGTAAAAATAGATCCTTGTTTATCATAGATCTCTGCAGTAAGTGGGTGTTTATGTCTTTCCTGCTTGTGATTGTTTCAATTGCAAAATATATATTCATTAACATATAGTTGAAATCAAATTTATATTTCAAAGCTTGTTCTTCTGCTTATCTCTGGTTATTATTCAGGTGGTTTCCTATTCATTCAATATCATATTTGTCACACACTCGGTAATTCAGGGTGCAGAAAATAAAAGAGAAAGGGCTGCTTGAGTTAATGTAGTTGAGAGTCCACAGGCTCTTGACCTTAACTGTCTCTACAGATGCAGTTAATTTATATCCTATACGTATGAGAATAATCAACGACAAACACACAAATCAGCCCATCTATTTTAAAATCCAATCTGCTGTTATGGTGAGCCGCCTCTGCATATTTCCCTATGAATATCCAGACACAATTGGGCAGTTCAGTGCGAGAGGTGAGACCAAGCCGGATTAATGGGCCTGGAGTTTTATGCTGGCACGATCTGAGCTGCTTTGGCTTTTAAGCTCCAATCAAGTGGGGAAATGGGAAATGATAACTGTATCAAAATAAAAATAATCTCCAACTGACCATCACAGTGAGAACCGGCCCAGAGTCTTATCAACGACAGGCCATCACTGTACTGTGGGGAGTCCTGCAGTAATATGGATGTGAGAACAAGCCGTTCTGACACATTGAGTCCATCAAGCCGCCTCCGACATGATACGTGTGGATAATGACAACAGGAAAATGAAAAGATGAAGATGGAAATCAGGCTGTGTTGAGGTTCAAGCTGCCAGATAAATTGCTGTGTGATTTGTTGTGAAGAGGCATTTCATTTACGACATTTTACACAGTCTCATTTAAAGTAAACAGCGTCAAAACAGAGCAGGCCCATGGCCCGGGAGATGTGGATATTTTTGTGCGGCTGCTTTGCGTGCCAGAAGTGTCAAAATTGCCTGCCATTTGAGAGGGCAGGTAGATGTCAGATTGGTTTAATAAAAGCAGGCCCCAAAGCCTCTTATGTTTCCCTCACTATGCACCAAACCTTCTTATTGTGGCCTTAAGAGGGGACAACAAGCCCACTGATTAATTTTAGATCTTTTCCATGAAATGAATGGCTTACAGTTTAAAGCAATCTAACACAATGTTCAGGGAAGACATGCGGGCAGATTGTGTTATACCTCAGAGATGTGTGTCCTGTTTCATGGCCGTATACAAAACATAAAAGCCCATATGGGGATAAATAGTATCACAGTCTTAAACTGGAACTGCTGAGGCCATTGTTATTATTAGATGGATGTCAGGAATTAATCTTTCCGATTGCAGGACCATTTGACTGTGAACACTTTTTTTTATCAGATATTTTTCAATTTCAGAGGCTGCTTTTACACTTCAGCTCAGACTGATTGCGATGCTCACAAGTCAATGGATGGAAAAAAGAACAAATCACTTTGGATGGATATTGTCTTCAGTTTCTCTTCAATCTGTCTGTCTATTTGCATGTTCCAGGTTTTACTTAACTATGATGAGGAAGGTTTTCCCCTTATACTGAGGCTGCAGAGGTCAGCAATTAAACAGTTGTTTTCTTTGAGTTTGAGATGCAACAATACTTTTTTTTTTTTTTTTTTGATTGACAAAAAATTTACAATATCTTCTTTAAAAAGTCTTCTTTATTTGACAATAGGTTGAACACTTGAGGTTTTTTGGAGTCACCATGACCCCTCAAAAACTTTTAAATATCATCGTAGTTTAAGTATCTTCTTTGTGTCATCAGCTGCTCTGGCCCTGACTGCTGAGTCTAACTGCTGAGGTTTTAATGCCCCTGGTTTGAACAGTTGTACCATTCCATTATTAACCCCTAGGTTTTGACAGAACTGAATGAACAGACATGAATTACCCGCATATTCTCTGCCAAATACAATTAGCCCTCCCATCCTCCATTACTCATCTCATTTCAGCTTCTGGACTCAAATCTCCCCACAACACGAATGTTTAATTATTTCAAAACATCTGACTGCTGCTAAGGAAGGCTATTCCTTACCTGACTCATTACAGAGCCAGAGGCTGCGCACAGACACACACACATATACATTCCCCACTAATAAAGAAAAATGCATCAGAGTTAAAAAGATTATTTTCTGAAAAATTCATATGAATGATGATAAAATAAGATCACAGTTAACATGAACTATCACAGGAAATAAAACATGACACACAATACCATATTACACATGTGGCTGTCCATATTTGAACCAGGAAGTCACAGCTTCATCCTTGGAACGTCAAACAACCTGAACAACTAGACTGTGTCCAGCTTAGACAGGATTGAAACCAGTCCGCTTGAGACTCATTCAGTCTGATTAGTGATTTCAGTCTTCCCGTAGATTTTTTGTTCTGCAGTTAAATTGATTAGTATTACGTTTTCACTCAAATAAAGGTTGCAGGAACAGATTATCTTCCTCCTGCATTCATTTGTAGCATGGTTATAACAGTTCTGTTCTCCAAGATGAACGCAAACAATAAAGTGGCAATAAGCTGTATTTAGCAGCAGATTTCAAACACAATACTCATCATCATATCAAGAGCAGATTGTACTCAGAACCACAGTCAGGTGAAATACCTCGGAACGAATGCCGATAGTTGGTAATACTGGCAGCCAGGCAGCCAGGCTTCAGAGAAAACATTAACTTTAGATGCCAGGAAATCTATGGGTGAGAGAATGACGTGGTTGCTTTTCTGAACCTGCCTCTCACACTCCACGTGAGAGAGAGATATTTTGCAGAAATAAATCAATCTGACATATATCGTGTCACAAATGGGGGTGTGTCTGCACTTATTTTAGTCTATTTGTGCCATCTGAAAACTGGAAGCCAAACACTGTGGGCCCACTATTCTAGTGGGAGCCAAAAGACTTGTTGTGACCAATGCAAGTATCAATCAGTCGTGTTACTTCAACACTGGGGAACATGATCTCTAAGCTGGGGTGTATCTGTAGCACAACACACGTATCATTGTGTTGTATTGTTAGCACCCAGTGTGCAACAATGTTGAGAGACTTTTTACCTTTGGGAAAAAAATTGTTCCAGCAAGCACTTGTGGCTTAGTTAGCTTGGTTTTGCATTCAGTATGTAATTGCATTTAAATAATGATATGTCATCAACATCAGTAGAGACTGATAATTAGTGTTGCTTCTGTGTTTTCAAATAACTCCAACAGAGTGACATCCTCTGGAAATGATGAGTTTGAATGTCTTTCATATCATATCCTGAATTTAAGGTCATCACCTTACTAGCATTTGTATTAAATAGCTTGTGAATTATGTTACTCGATACTGTTAATCAACATTACATGCAACTGGAACCTGGCAGAGTTCCTAAAAAAATAAAGGAAAACACATTTGGTTGTATGTATGTGCGTGTGTGCGTCTGTGTGTGTGTTTGTGTATGTGTGTGTGCATGATGGCAGAGGTGCGGCAGTGTGACAGGCCACATGGCAGCTGAGGGGTGAGTGATCTGGTGAGGTTGGGGTTGGTCTTCAGGAAGCCAGGTGACGACCTGACAGGCTGAAAAAAAACCTCCACAGTGCTTGAGGACGGAAATGCAGGCTGCCAAAAAGACTCACACAAGAATCCAGTCAAGCAGTCAGTTCTGCTGTTCCCAGCACAAACACGCCACATCACCTTGACACTACAGGTTTTCCTCTTTTTTGGCAGCTGTCACCAAAAACTTTTCTTCTTCTTCCTGAACACAACGAGGAAGTAAGAAGACAGACTGTGGACATGGAGCCAGCATTTCAATCTGAACACAAGGTTTCATATCAATACAGCAATAATAACTGAGAGTCCAACAAGCTGATTAGCATAATAATTTAGGCTTCTCTGGTTTCTTTGTTCAGTGAATCACACTCAGTTAGTATTAATGACAGAAAATAGGAAATAGAGACTTCTGTCCTTCCATTGTATTTTTTGCTGCATCTTTGCAACAAATATCTAAATGTTTTAGACCAAAAATTAAGATAGATATCATTCAATGAATGAAATTAACATTAATGGGATTAAATTTTAATGTTTAGTTTGAAGTCTTTGTGTTTTATTTTAGTGTTAACGTTGAGTGTTTTATTTGAAGCAAAGGAGAAAATCTATTTGTCATATGTTGGGATATGTGGGGACTCCATAAAGACTAAGGTCTAAACCTGCTCCGTGTAAAGTGTCTTGATGTAACTTAACGTATTTTTAACTTAACTTAACTTAACTTAACCTTAATTATTGAGTCAAGAATCATTTGTTCGAAACTGGAGACAACTGGGCCACTTAAAGACAAAAGCTGTGTTCATTATTAATATCTCCTTTATCCATTAAGATGCAAAGAATTCCTGAGTCTGGTCTCCAGTTTTGGGTAGCTGCAGTTGTAGCGCAAACTGCCTGAAGTGCACATACATTCTACTGTGCATTCAGAGCTACCCTGCTTGCTTGCTAACTAACAAGCTTTCTCTGTAGTTACCAGTCACCGCTACAACCAATAACATGCTGCTGCAACAAGAGGGCAGTGAATGACACAATGAAGGCAAAAGCAGAAAGACACATTCTTGCACCAAAAATGCATTATTACTAAGACATATTCATTTAGTTGATCATTTTCTTTCAATAGAAGGGGTGCTCCATTTTAGTGAATTCTAATTTTATCTAATTAACCAATTAATGCATGTCTTTGGACGGTGGGAGGAAACCCATGCAAGCACAGGGAGAACATGCAAATTCCGCACAGAAAGGCCCCAGACCTGGGAACCTTCTTATTGTGGGGCAACAGCGCTAACAGCTATGCTGCCATGCTGCTATTATTATTGTTATTGTTATTATTATTATTATCATTATTATCCCTCCAGGATTAAACCTTGCATTTTCAGGAGAGACCATTCCATTCAGGGACAAGTATAGTGTCAACATCTTTAACTACTACACTTGTGCCTTTGCTGGCCAGACCTGCCAAAAACCTGTTGTAAAAAGGCCCAGCAGGTGACCAGAAATCTGGCCCACACTTGAACACACAAAATAATAAATTGCAAAGTGTCTGGTGATTTGTGAGAATGACCATCAAACTGGGACTGGATGTTCATGTCCATGAAAAGACGACTGAGCGACTTTCAGACAAAGAGGTGACATCATGAGATGTGTTTGAAAGCTTCAGAAAATAATGGGACACTGAGTTAAAACTAAACCAGTTTCAAATTTCAAAATTCTCTCTATATATTTTTTTCATATTGATGATATATATGATCATATATGATCACATGCAAACACTGCACCTGTGTCCAAAATCTGGAGTCATGCAGATGCAAAATAAATTGTTGAGTTTGAATTTGGATTTTTTTTTCATTAAGATCTATATTACATACATTTATTTGAAAAAGAGAAAAAGAGACGTAGACGTAGCAGTAGTTACCGAAATGAAGTGAGGATAATTTAGTCAATTAACAATTATTTTTAATTAATTTAAAACTATTTTAACAATTTCACTTTCCTACTATAATAATCATATGTCAGGTCGCTTTGAACCTTGGCCAGTAGAGGATTATTTTATTTTAAGTTATTGTAAGAAGCAAAAATAAATAAAATCTGTCAATGGCTCTAAATTCAAATTTTCAAAATTTTACTCTGTAATTATTTTTTGGGGGAAAGAAGCATTGAATGGGAACATCATAACCATGTGGGCAAAAGCTTTGCCACATCCAGCTAGTATTTATGACCCTCACATGCCTGCAGGCAAGAAGCAAGAGTCTGCAAATCAATGCCTGAGCTAATTGCTGTTAGAGCTAAATAGAGGGGCCTGGGTTACAGCAATAAGATCAATGTTTATTGTGCGGATGAGCTGGCAATTGTGCCTGAATAAACTCAAATTAGTGTATTTTTAGGCAATTTACATATGAGTGGCACCAAGACAACAGGCAGTAATCCCTCCATGCTGAGATGCAGGTGTAAAACAAAACGGACTAGGAGCGTTTTTAGGGTTATTAACAGGAAAACTAGTGTTATAGGATAGTAACATGCTGTGCTGGGTCTATAGGGCTGGAGGTAAATCAGCACCTTTGGCCACCTCAAGGATAACAGACCATAAGTGAATGAAAACAGAGTGGGGATGGGTTCAGTGGAGCACAGTTGGTATCAACACAACAATCTTAGCTTCAGCAGAAACATTGCATTCCTCTCTCTTTTCATGACTTTCTTTATTAAATGCGCAAAACATTCTAAAGCAGCTTCCTGAAGTCATGTGCTGATGCATCAGAGATGTACAGTATGTACAGTGTACAGGTTACAGTGTTTAACAGCCAATGTAGCAGTGTCTAAACATAAACAGCCGTGAAGGAACTTTTCTGAACAAAATTAGAATTAAATCACTGAATGAGTGAACGTTTGCATGCAGCATGAATGTATGCTACTTCATTTTGCATCCTAGAAGACACTCTAAAGTTTCGCTATGCCCAGGTGAATTATGTGTTAATATGTAAGAGGTCAAATATTTCTTTGTTATTTTTTTTATGTTACTTTGTGTTTTTATGCTGAAACAAAAATAAATAAATAAATAAATCTAAAAATTTAAAAAATTATGTCACAGTCGTACACACTCTGCTATTCTGCGTTATTAACACAAGATTATATTAACGCAAGAAATTGCTTCAATAGTGTATTAGTGTGTGTTCCTTGGCTTAAAGATAGTGATAAAATCGTTATTAATGCTCAATCAATCATTTTCTGAATACATTAGATAGCAACCAACAGAATTGGTTGGGTGTGCAACATCTGTTTGATAGCAATATTGTTCTAAACCTTGGAACAAAAGTCTATGGGTTTCTGTAGAAATCTTTACAGCAGCTGGATTTTGGTCCAGATGTTCTATGACCCTTTTTCCCATTAGGGGGAAGGGAGGGATGATGTCTTCCTCATTAATTTAAGGGCTTAAAAGGCAGTATCTGGCTCTCTCTGTGATTTCTTTCTTCTTTTTTTGGCAACCAACCAACCAAACTTTTTGGATTTTTTTTTATTGGTTCACCTACTGTCCCAGCGCTGTGTAGAAGCTTAGACAGGTTGGATTCAACATATGATAATCAACATTTCACATGAAAATATTTTAAGTCTATTCTTTTTTTGTGAAACGAAACATGACTTTATTGTTGTTGTTGTTTTAAGGCCGTGTTTTATGAACTGGCCTCTTGTTGGGAGTCCCTCAGGTAAAATGGCCTGCAAACATATGAATTCAACGCGGCCCTTGTGGAAAATAGAAGAGAAGGCTGCTGCTCATTGTAGCAGCCACACAACACGGCGGATTCCAGCAAACTTCTTGTATGGCTCTTTAGAGAGAAAGCCCCTCTTTTCATTCGTCCTTGTATACCTCTGACCAAGCTAAGTCTTTTCTTTTTTTCTCCCTCTCTCCCTCTCTAATCCGTCCCTCTATTTCAGGAAGAGAGAAAAAACACAAAACCAGGTTCACGCAGTGCTTTAGTGGCTAAAAGTGAAAGAGCTTGTGTTTTTTTTTTTTCTTTCCCCTTTCCCTCCCTGCGCTGAGTTGAGTCTTGAATCGCTTTGGAAAATTGCTTCTTTTGAAAAGAGGGAAGGAGGAACAACGTTTAATGGGATCCAAAGGGAGTCTCTGCTCTTAAACAGGTGGAAATTGGACGTCCTCGAGTTTATACCAACAGTAAGTATATAAACCGGTGTAGAAAAGGAGCGCTCCCATCTCAGAGGATTAGCAGCTTTCGCCTGAAAAAAAAAAAATAAATAAAATAAATAAATAAATAAATCCCAAAGTGAAAAAGAAATGAGAGTGAAAGCAGGAGCCTCAGAGCTGCAGCTCCTAAACAGATGAAAACAATAATGACCACACACACACACACACACACACACACACACACACACACACACACACACACAGTCGGCTCAGGTTGATGACGGCGGCTCCCTGTCACTCAGTGACTGAGTTTGGGTGTCCGCTCCTGTCAGGAGACAGTGATCTGCGCTGAGGAGGGGTGGCCGCTGCCAGCATGTGACACGGAGCAGTCGGCTGGTTTCTCCACACCCATCTAACCATTAAAGAGGTAACCTCCGACACCGACACAACTTTCTGCTCCCGCGTCCTGCAGGAGCCGCAGCATCTTTTCTCCTCCTCCTCCTCCTCCTGCTCCTCCTCCTGCTCCTCGCCGTCTTCGTCTTCTCCTCCTCCCTAACGAGCTCTGTAATGTCCTGTTAATTTTGTGTGCACTAGTTAATGAGCATTAATCCATCACCCCTGGATGCTATTGTTGCAGCGGGGATGGCCATTTGAATGCAAATCCGTGACACTGTGGCAGCAAGGTGCTTATTAAACTGATGTGTCCTGTCTTTTCTGCCGGGAGCTCAGGAGAGTGAAAAGACGCGGGGCAGCTGGAGGAGCAGGTCGGGCTACACCGGGTGTTGCTCACACCAAGTTCTGCTCTGCTGCAAACACAACACAAAACAGCAACAACACAATGGCAAGTTCTGCCTCGCTGGAGACTGTAATGTCATGCGGGAGGACCGGACCGTCCGCGGCTCCCAAGACTCTGGCCTTCTCCATAGACCGGATCATGTCCAAGAGCTCGGAGCCGAAGGCGAGCACGGAGGAGCGGGCAGAGGGGAAGAAGCTGCTTGGACTCTGCTCTCCGATTCCCTGCATGATCCCGCTGCAACCGTTCAGCTACGATCTCCAAGCCAAGGCGCTGATGAACTACTCGGAGCTGTGGAGAGCCAGTTTCAGAGGGACTTTTTGCGGCTCCTCGGCCGCTCCGTGCAAAGGGAACTGCGCCTTGTGTGGAAAGGCTGAGCCGAACTTGAAGCAGCCACTGCTGTCGTCCGGGAGCAGAGTGGTGAAGCCGCAGGTCATCCACCAGGCTGTGGCCATGCCCAGTGGCGGCTCCCTCTACTATCTCAACTACCTGGACTCTGCGTACCAGCAGTCCGAGCTGCTGGCCGGACACTGGGTCTCCAGTCCGCAGGCCCACGCATCCCTGTCGGCGCACCACAGACTCTTGCTGCTGGAAAACGCCAAACTGGCAGGGGTCGGGGCCGAAAAGATGCCCACACCCCAGTACCCGCACAAGGAACATCTGCCGGGGCAGCTGGACCAGATAGTCAAGGAGAACCACGGTCTGAGCGCCGAGAAGACCGGCGTCAAGACGCACAGCAAGCTGAGCGGCAGCGGCGCAGCGGACGGGAAACCCAAGAACTTTACATGTGAAGTGTGTGGAAAGGTAAAGTCCAACTCCACAGGGTTCACACATGATTCATCATTTTCACTTTATAGCCTACAAATGCCAAAACCAAATAATTGGATCCAGTTACATTTCATTTTCTTCGAGCGAATAAAAGACACTGGAATATAGTGTTTTATATTTCGTTTTAAATTTAGGTTCAAATGTTTTTTTTGTTGTTTTTTTTAACAAATAAAAATAAAAACACCATAATAATAAGAAGGATCCGTTATTTCTTTCTTTTATAGACAGACATTTCCCGCTTAAAAGACAATTTAAATAAATATCCGAACCTTACATTTCTGAAAATATGAAGAACTATTGGATTATAATATGTATAAACCGTGTTATTATTATTATTATTATTATTATTATTATCATTATTATTAACAAGAGCATCCGCCGTTATTTCTGTTTTCTCCGCAGGTTTTTAACGCGCATTACAACCTGACCAGACACATGCCGGTGCACACCGGAGCTCGGCCTTTCGTGTGCAAAGTGTGCGGCAAAGGCTTCAGACAGGCCAGCACTCTGTGCAGACACAAGATCATCCATACGCAGGTGAGACTCTTCGTTTTTATTAACCTGGCTCTTAAAATCCTGCGTTTGATTTTTTAATTCCATTTATTTATTTTTTTCCCATTTATTTTATTTTATAAAGGAAAAGCCTCACAAATGCAACCAGTGTGGAAAAGCTTTCAACAGAAGTTCGACTCTCAACACGCACGTCCGGATCCACGCCGGGTACAAACCGTTCGTGTGTGAGTTCTGCGGGAAAGGTTTCCACCAGAAAGGTAAAACACGAATTCATTAATATTCTGTAGACATGTCGTTGCCTCAGTCCCAGCGACAAATAATTTTCAGGAAAAAAACAAAACAAAACATCTTTCTATTTAGTCTTTCCTGGCATCCTTAAATTAATTTATAGTAGGAGAAAAAATACCTTCTGCTCAGTCCAGATGACCTCATCTATTTTTAAAATTTTTACATTTTCAAAAGCTAAACGTCATTGTTCTCGATTAATTTTATTTGTTTTAAGACAAATAAATAATCTGACTTTCAGTTTGGTTCTTCCTTTTATTTAATCCCATTCATTGAGATGAGGAACTTCTGTTAGTCCATCAGTGTTGCTGTTGATTGGTGTCTGGTTGATTTGTTGCTGCATAATGGACTTCAGCTATTGAGGGAAAAAAAGGTTATTATGGAGTATTTTTATCACATTTAATTTGGCATGAGTAACTGTGAGATGTTATCATCTTGGACGAATGGAAGGGAAATACACCTTTGTCTCCTGTAAAGGAATCTTCATGCTGGGGTTTGTTGTGAGCTAACAGAAATAAGACCAGGGCTAAAACACGACCATATGCTGCTGCTCTGAGTTATCTGTGAGAGTAATGAAGGAGGAACTAATTGCAGAACCACCGATGAGCGTGAAGCGATCAGTGGAAATAGGACATGTCACTTTACACGGACTAATTCCCCCTTCAAGACGGCAGCATTTGCTCTGGGTCAGCTGCCAGACCCCGGGAAAGTTGGGAATCGGGGCTTTTTCATTGAGCTGTCGCAGTGTTTGATTCTGACAAAGTTTGACAACTTCTTGACTTTGGCACAAAAACCCCTCTGATTAATGAAGGCGAGGCAGAGCAGAGGGACAGAGGGAGCTCTAACTTCACCATGAACTGCTGACCTTGGTGGGGAAAAGAAAAGAGACGGATTCTTTCACTTTCACATCAGATCCGTATTCTTTTCTGCTTTTTGTTAACCCATCGTTAAAAAAAGCGACAAAACAAACAAACAGCATTTTTTTAAATCTTAATTATCTTATTTAATTTAAATGTAATTTTTGATAACTAATTATTTTCTCCATTTCAGTGGGCTTTTTTTTTTTTTTTTTTTTGCTTTTTTTTAATCTGTAAAAAAGTTGAAGCTGCTTTCCTCTTATAATGCATTTTGGTTTCATCTTTCTTCATCATGACTGAAGGCTTTTTATTCCTTCAAAGAGCGACCTTTTTTTTCAGTCCATGCTTCTCTCTTTATTTTCTTAATATTCAGTCAACCATTCTTTGCATTGAGACAATTTTTTCAAATTGTTTTACAACAGATAATGTAAAGGTTATAGCATGTTTCATTGCAATTATCACGCAGACAATTCACAAGAATTGTGGTATGATTTTATTGAGAGATAGTTTAGTTTTGGCAAATTGTAAAAGCAACTGAGTCTAATTGTGATTCTTTCTCAGGTTTACACTCAGAATAGAATAGATGTGAAGAGCAGCATCAAAATTTTTGATTAAAACAAGAAGGTCAGACTTCAACTCCAGCTGTTTCTTGTAATTAGTCCTCTTCTTACATCTCCAGGAAACTACAAAAACCACAAGCTGACGCATAGCGGAGAGAAGCAGTACAAGTGCTCCATCTGCAACAAGGCCTTCCACCAGATCTACAACCTGACCTTCCACATGCACACGCACAATGACAAGAAGCCCTTCACCTGCACCACCTGCGGTAAAGGCTTCTGCCGCAACTTTGACCTGAAGAAGCACATCAGGAAGCTGCACGACAACGGCTTCTCAGCAGCCATGGAAGCCTCCAGACCACTGCAGAGCTGAGTGACACAAGCTGCTGGTTCCGTTTGTACCGCGAGAGCCTTGCAGAGACTGAGTTGAGGTCCTGAGCTTGTGGCCACGTTGAACAGTTTTGCAAGATCCAGAAAGAAGGTGAAAAAAGTCCAATAAAATTGGACAAGAGCCGTTAAAACGAGAACTGTGGTAATCTGAATCTTAGGATCCTGTCCAAGTGCACCAGCTGTTACACTGTAAAGACCAGAGAGGACACAACATCATAAACTTAACACTGGTCCCATTCTGTAGGAACATTATTGCTTTCTTTTCTGTCCAGGTAGAGCTACTTCATGCTTCATTTCAAACAGGGATGAGTTATGTATCTCCCTGCTGGGACTGTAAATAATAGGCTATTAAAAACAATCTTATTTAAAATGTGAATTGTCTGGAGACCACATTGCCATGTTGTGTATTTCACAAAAAAACAAAACAAAACAAAACATGTTATTGTGAATGCGTTAAGTTATAACTTATAATGAAACCTGAATGTTTGCGCCATGTTGTTTCCATTTTTAGAAGCATTTGAAAATAAAACTGAGCAGTATGATTAAAGTTGTGTAGCATCTTGTGCATGCAAAACACTTGGTGGTAAAAAAAAAGAAAAAAGAAAACATTAAGTCAGGCAATAATTAATTAATTAATTGTATGTGTTCCATCTCACAAGCAAACGCGAGTTTAAAGCCTGAATATGAGCTTCAAGATTTTATTTCAAATGCGAAGTCATTAATATTTCAACTTTGCTGGTGTTGTATTGTGGCGTTTCATGAGAAACCCACATATAGACACAGTCTGGATTCTAGTGTATGCTCTGCAGCCACTTTGCTTCAGCATTTATTGACAGACACGATCTTAATACTGCAGCATTTGCACTTGACTCCGGCGTAATGATCAGAGATAACACGAGCCCTTGAAACCGAATTACATTAACCAGCTAAACGGCCTCGGGAGGCTTGATTGTGGAGTGGGTTGGGGCTGTATCATCCGGAGCCGCTCATCAGAACACAAGATAATGGAGCACTCAGGCCGCAGCTCCTCATCTGGGCCTCTGCGTTAATAGAGCAAAACTTATTCTCCGCACGGCTCCTGGAACAATATTATCCCTGCACACATTCTGTCGAGAGGCAGATCCGTGCATCCAAATGGCGCTCTTTCTATTAACAGCCAATTAGCGCTCAGCCGGACAGGCCGGGCCTATGGAAGCCTGGCAGGGATAATATTGCCAGATGAATGCCTTGCTCACCTATTTCATCAGGCCGCATCAGAGACAATTTGCAGCAAAAAAAAAAAAAAATAAATAAAATAAAAAACACCTCCCGAAAACTGTCAACTTCAATATAACTTCAATATAAGTGAAGAGCTTGTGGGCATTCAGCCAAAGCAGCTCCACCATCATTCACATTGCGTCCATATTTCACTCCCATTTTCATATAAAAAAGCAAAAACCTGAATCATGTCGACAACGTGGAGGTGAACTGACGAGGATGTGATGCTTTTTCTCTTTGACGTTTAATCATATGCACACCATGCATCCTGTCTCAATCTCAATATTAGGTGAAAAGCAAACTACTACATCAGTATATGCTGCCTTTTACAGCCTAACACACGTCTCCTGTGGCCTTTGGGGATGAAGCAGCAGAGGAGAACTCTAAAAATAATGCCCCTCACCCCCTCAAAAAAAAAAAAAAAGCAAATAAATGAATAAATGCAATTAATAAAAATAAATAGAATACATACATAAATAACATGAATTCATGTGTAAAGGCTAATACAACCTCAGACCCAGGTCGTTCAAACATCCGTAGAGACACCACATCACACTGGAGCTCAGTGAGAGAGCAGCCTGCTCATCTTAACGCTCCTCATCACCGACCTGCTCCTCTCTGATGGCAATGGAACAATGTTCTGCATCAGCAGCCCCAGGTTTGTCTCTTCCAGAGCAATGTGCAACGTGTGTGGTGACAGAAAATTCAGACACACACACAGAGAGCCGCCGTGTGTGTGCACATGAGTCCAAAGCCTGAAGGGTGCGGGACATGAAAAACAATGCTGGAGCAGTAAACAACCTAAAGGCGAGCAGGTTGTCCTTTTTTCTCTCTGCACCTACCCAGCGTCTGAGCAACAGCCTCAACATCCACAAACACGTTAATTGACGAACTGGAGCTTTAATTAAGGCGCGGCCCCGCGTTGAGGAGATTAGAATGAGAGGAGGGCGCGGGAGCGCGCACCAATCAGTTGTCAACAAAATGAGGACATCTTTTTTTTTTTTTTTTTTGGCTCCCTCTGCCACCGGGGGGATCACCGGGGATTCAGGCAATTTACGGGCCACAAAAGGAGCTGGTTTGAGACAGGAAGAGAATAAAAGCGAGGGGCGGTCTTTTTGTCTGGCAGTCTGAATTGATTGTAAATGGGAGATTAGCGGGGAAGCTTCAGCAGAAGCCCGTAAGTGCCCGATGGAGGAGGACGGAGAGAAAAGGACCAATTAAGTCTACCAAATGTTAACTTACATCAGTTTCCCCCTCAGTTTAGCCCACATGAAATTCCAATTAAAATGTCCCTGTGTTAGCAGTTTGTTCTTCTCTGAGGAGGGTGGAGGGGTGACGGGTGGTGTCACTCCACAGCCGGCCACAACGTTCCCACAACATTTGATAACCTCAGCTCCAGGCTGTGTGTCACAAAAACAGACATTTTATCTGAGGACAACACTGAAACCCAGAATATTTAGTGCAGAGGTGGAGTCATGACCCACAGCCTCAGCTGTGACATTTCTGCAAACAGTGACAAGCTGCAGTCTCATTGAGAGAGAGAGAAAAAAACATGTTTGTGATGACACACCAATCTATACAGCTACTAGCATTTCATATCAGTGCAACTGCAAGCCATAATAAAATGTAAATTATTTTGAAATTCCAACAGGTTGACATAGAATTTGAAACCTTGAAAAAACAATAATAGAAAGGTCTTCACATCTTTGAGTATTGAGTATGACATCCCCCAGCCCTCTTCTATTATGGGAAGAACTGGCCATTTAGCACAATGAGCCTCCCGGATTCATTGTGAAGTGCCAGGGGTTAATGAGCAGTGGCTTCTCTTCACTCTTTGGCTCCATTCCTGCTTCAAATGAAAGGATGGAGGGAGAAGTGGACAACAGTGGGAAACAGAGATGTTAAGGTGTTAAGTTTAAAAACACATTCATGTTACGTTTCTAGATTTGAGAAAATTCAATATTATTGATGGAAATGTTGAATATGAGCAGGGAGCACTTAGTGTGTTGGGCCCGGGCACTCAGCAATCAGGGTTGTGATGCATGGAAATAAGTTGCTCAAGAAGCTGCCGAATACACAGATTAAAATGGAACAGCGGTGGTATTCACTGGCACCTCATTGAGATTCTTTTACAAAGTCAACCCTGAGCCTTTCACCACCAAAAAAACTCATCAGAATGTCTTAGAGACAGCGGCGAGCAGCTTGTCCTTGGGATGTGCCTGCCCGCCTGCCTTGGCATGTCAAGGGCGTGACGGGCCAGGAGAAGGTGCTTTGTGGCTGGGAGGGGAAGCAAAGGGGCTGCTGGGAATTGAGAGGAGAGGGAGATCTCATTGCTTTTAATCTATTGTCAGACTCAACTCCCTTACCTCCATCTGTCCATCCATCAGTCTGTCCACCCCTTCATCTATGTGGTCTGTAGCTAGAGGCTGCAGTAGGTGTGAGGGCAACTACCGACTCGCTAGGTCTGACTAAATCAAAGCACATTTTTCCTTTTTTACCTTTTATTTTGTGAATTTCTGAAGAATATTGTTGGACTGTAGGACTCCCACCATTCAGGGCGCCCTAAGCGACTCCACAGACTTTAAGGAAATTCAGTGTCACCTAAAATATCTTTGTAGATTTACACAAGATTTCTATAGCTCAGTGTTATATATAAAATCATGGCCATATTTCCTTGTTCTTACTAGTTTTCTAACTGTAACCGCTGTCTGTTTTGATGTAGCAGCTACAATAAATGAAGTGAGCTGAGGAGACAAGCTCGAAAGGAAGAAACAAAACACTGGAAATGAACTGAACATATTGACATTATACTCAAGTACAAAAGAGACACTGACAATGCCAAATCACACGACATTTCCTGTCGTGTAGAAAAATTTCGCTCTCACAGTAGGTGTGTCTGTGTGTGTGAATGAACCTTTATTATGAAAATTATGATAATGCTGTTCACTTACCCCTGTCGTAGTGTAGTACTCAAACTGACGTGACCATTTAGCTTTTTACTAGAGTCAAAATGTGGATGAATCAGTTCTCACATTGCAGAAAACTATGTTTTGTTTTGTTTTTTTTTTTATGTAAACTGTTCATGGATTCAAACTTGGACTGCTGAAGCATCTAATGCTTTGTTCTCTGTCCAATTTCTTTGGTACAAATGTAGATATAAAGCAGGAAGTTAGTTTGACAAAAATGTTTTTGAACCTGCACAGAACAGTTTAAACCTTTCCCAATACACTGCAAACAACAGGCAGGTGACTTAAACTCAGACATAATAGAATTTCTATCACACTTCACTTTCTAAACCTTTTGATAAGTTTCAGTAGGAGCTGGTTTTCCAAGTTAACAGTTAGTCTGGCTTGATTTGGTATGACTATTATGAGGAGTGTACAGAGTATAAACACATGGCACACGCTGACACACATGAATAGCTCACTGACTCCACAAGTCACACCATTCCAGTCAGCTTAAATTTATCCAACTGTACTTCTGTTGAGGGAATCCAATAAGCAGGAATAATAGGCGAAATTACATAAATACCACACGCAAACAAACCACGTGGGTTTTGCACAAAACTGCAAGAGATTAGAGTGAAGTGGATGCGTCTGTAAAGGGTTAGGCCTGACACTTATCATACGAATACATTTTCATTCAGGTATCTTGAAGAAAGAGAAAAAGAGACCCCTTGCGCGTTAGCCTATTGTTGCACTATTTACCAACAAGCTAATGTGACAATTTTCAAAGGATGCTAACTTCATCTAATTTTAATATCAGGCTAACCAATGGCAGTGACAATATCTTTGCGAACTTGTTTTAGCCAAACTAATAACCTTAACACCTCTTCCGAGGTTGATGGGCACGTTTCAGGTGTTGTCTACATCACCCTGTGTGGCAAGCGGAAAATAGATGATGTCTGTGTGATGTCAAACACTGCAGGTCGCAAGGGCCAATCAGATATACAATCAGATTCTGGTGCGAAAGCTGTAGAGATTTTTTTAGTTTATTTCATTCACTTATTGTTACTCTATAACGACAGTTATTTCAAATGTAGCGAAGTACAATATTCAGAAGAAAGTATACTAAAGTAAAAGTAAAATTACATATTTTTTAAATTACACAAAAAAGTACAAATTACACAGAAATGCTACTCAATTACACTAACGAGAGTAAATGCAATTCATTACATTCCACCCCTGTCAATCACAGTCATCCCCTGCTTTATGGTCTAGTTTCCTCTAAATGGGACCATCATTAAAAAAAAAACAAAACATCATGTTGTATTTAGGAATTGAAATGAAGCTAAACGCATTCGTCCCTGAATATAATGTGTGTCAAGAAGCTATACAGTCATATAGTTATCTTTATACATCATCAGTCTCTTATGAGACTCATGACGCTGTGAGATTATAACCTGCTCTGTGTGCCATTCAACATCAAAATCCATCATTAATATTGTCCAGTCTACTGACAAGAAAGTCCCTCTCCCTACCACATTTTACACAGACCCACAGGAAGGTACTTGGCACTGATCTTGATCCAATACCCACCCCAACTCAACAGGCTCTTTTCAAAGAGCTTTAAACAACTTTACTCCTAGCTTTCCCCATATTGCCCAGATCTCCAAGATATTACACCACAGTGGAGATGGGTTTCAGCTTTTTGTATCTTTGATCTTATCCTCTCAGTCACTGCCTCATGATGCAGGTTAGAGTTGATATGAACATTGACTGGGATCTTTTCCATCCCCCTACAATATCCACATAATCACAGAATCACTCAGAATCACTCTCTGAGGAAACACTTGTGTGAAATGAATAGCAAAAGTAGCAACAAAAGATGCACGACAAAGGATCAACCCAAATCACAAGGCTAAACTTGACACAAAAAATTGGCAATTGGAAACACAATCAGGGCAAGGAAAAACAATAAGGCTGGCACAAAAGGAATGGCAAACACAAGGCACGACACGGCTCCAGATGGCCCAGGGACATCAGGGTGCAAAGCATAAAAGTCTCTAATCAACTCAGGGTCCATGATGTACAGTTGCTTGCAGGAACCCACAAACTTTCTTCTGGACCGTAACCCCCAGTCCACCAGGAATTGCTTGCCCTGGCTCAGATTGCACAACGCCTTTTCACTGAATATACTGGACCCTGAGCTAGAGGAGTTTGACCCTGGTCACATGGAAAGGGGGGTGCACTCTAAGGGTCCTGATGACCATAAAATGAGTCAGCTTTGAAAATCTGTTCACCACTGTCAATGTAGTGGTGTTACCTTCTGTGACTGGAAGTTCCATAGAAATCTCTGCCCACGGACGAGTACGCACCGTGAGTGGCTGCAGCAGTCCCATCTGGGCCCTGGAAGAATTCTTGTTGTGACCGCAGACACAACTCACCTCCACATACTCCTGTACCTCCCATTCCATGGATGGCCACCAAAACCTATGAGCGATGACGAACATGGTTCTTTGGACTCCCGGGTGACAGGTGAGCAGCAAGGTGTGACCCTAATGGATCACCTGTGGGTTTTGTGAAAGCACAGATTCAGGCTTCTTGGAAAGGGGCTTGGGTTCAAACAGACGGGACAGGGCATTGGGCTCAGTGTTCTGGGACCCCAGCCTGTAAGAGAGAGCAAAATTAAATCTGTTAAAAAAAACAGAGTCCATCTGTCCTGGTGAGCATTTAATCTCTTGCCTTTGCAGATATACTCCAGATTTTTGTGATCGGTCCAGACCACGAAAGGGTGCCGCTACCCCTCCAATCGATGTTTCCACTCCTCCAGTACCACTTAACAACTCCCAGTTCTCGACATCATAGTTTCTTTCGGTTGCAAAGAGTCTCCAGGAAAGGAAGGCACAGGGGTGCCTGTGGAAGCATTGTCCTTCTTAGACCTCCGAAATAAGACTGCTCCTACTCCCTCATTGCTAGCATCCACCTCCACAAACACAAACAAACAAACAGCCAAGATCAGGAACTGTGAGAATTAGGGCAGTTGCACTTTTCTACACATCTGGAAGGCCCCCTCAACCAATGGCGGTGCCAGGGGGGTACTAGGTGGTGCTTTAGCTCCCCCTATAATAGCCATAGCACCTGCCTAGCCCCCAAAGAAAGGTCTGTGTATATATATATATTCTTGTAATTGCATAAAAATGCCCCAAATTTCAAGGCATCTTCTCTTGAGTGTTGAGCTTTCCCAAAGCACCTGCAACAGAAAATCTCTGGAGCCTTCCCTGCCCTCAACTTAAGGCGACCACGTGAAAAGAGACTGGGGAGATGCAAGAGAATGAAGAGAAGCAGCTATGGCGCTTAAGTTTCTGACATTTACATGTTAGCAAATACAAAGAATTGCTGAACATTCTCATGGCTATCACTTGAGCCACAGTGCTAACTTTATCCCAATTCATCTGTATCTTTCCCAGCGCTATGGTATAGCTAAGGAGTGATACCAATTCGGCATGAGTGAGATTTGAAATCGGTGGAGAAGATCGGGGCAGCAGGGCAGCATAGTGGTTAGCGCTGTCACCCCACAATAAGAAGGTCACGGGTTGAGTCCCCAGCCTGGGTCCTTTCTGTGCAGAGTTTGCATATTCTCCCCTTGTCTGCGTGGGTTTCCTCCAGGTACTCCAGTTTCCTCCCACCATCCAAAGACATGCTGTCTAGGTTAACTGGTGACTCTAAATTGTCCGTAGGTCTAAATACGAGTGTGAGTGGTTGTACCCCACCTCTTGCCAGGAATGTTGGCTGGGATTTGCTCCAGCACCCTGCGTCCCGGAAATGGAAAAGCGGTAGAAGATGGATAGATTGATGGAGAAGATCAGGATGTCATCCAGGTAAACATACACAAACTGGTTCAGAAACTCTCTTGAAACACTGTTGATCATTACTTTACGGTGGAGGCATTATACAGACGAAAGGGCACACAGACGAAAGGGCATGATCAGATGTTCATAGTGTCCGTCAGATGTGTTGAAAGCAGTGTTCCATTCATCCCTTTCTTGGATACGAATTAAATTATATCTGTTCCTCAGATCCAACTTGGTGAAAACCTTCACCTGTCCATTGTTGACATGAGGGACAGAGGATACTGGTTCTTGACAGTGATGTGTCATTGAAGGGGCTGTAATCAATGCATGGTTGGAGGTTCCCGTCTTTCTTGGCGATGAAGAAGACGCCTACTCCTGCTGGAGATGACAACAGATTGATCAAACCTGCATGGAGAGACTAGTCAATGTACTCTTTCATAGCTTTCTTCTGTGGTCCACAAATCGAATACAGCTCCCTTTGGGAATAGGAGCTCCTGGAATCAGGTCAATAGGACAGCCATGAGCAGTGAGGAGGCAGAGAAGTGGCTTTGCTTTTGTTAAATACCTCTCCAAGATCATGGTAACAACGGGGTACAGACATTCTCTATACCTTCTCTGTACCATGCTTCAGTCCACATGGCGATTGGTTTCCAATAACCATGGAAACACTAAGAAAACAGGGTGATGGGCGGAATCAAGCAAAAAAAAAAATTCATTGAATTCATGATGTGAATGATCATTCACATAAACTTACACTGGTTCAGTCCAGTGAGTTACCTGGAAAAAAAAAATCTCGCTCTTGTTGAGAACACTAGCCTCCAGGGGCTCAGGAAGCTGCTTACTCGTGAGCGCAATCAATCTGGCAAAGCCCTAGTCAATCAAACGCTCATCTGCCCGTGAATCTATCAGGGCCTTTTCCTGCACCGTAGTGCCACCATTCTGTATTTTGGCATCAGCCAAAGTTATGAACAGGGATTGATTAGACTAAAGGCCACTCACCAGCAGCCTCTCATCTGCTGGCTTTCCATTTTCACTTTATGTTGCAAGAAGATGCCCCTGCTGGCCGCAGTAGTAGTGCTTCTTTAGGGTCTCCCACCCTCGAACCACTGGCCTCCCCTCTCTTGCAGCCAGTTTTCTGTTCGGATGGCCAAGGCTATTAGGGCATCAAGTCCACTATGCAAATCCAAAGGCACCAACAAGCGAATAGTTTCAATGACTCACAGATTGGTAATCTCCGTGCATTTTGCAACTCTCAAAGGTTCTGCATTCTCCAGACTCCCCAGATAATTTCTCAGGGGGCAAATGTCACAGTGTGGGTGGATGACCTTCAGCCAGGAGTGGAGACACTTTGCACCTGGGTGGTGAGAAGGTGGATTTGAATTCTTGGCAGCTCTGAGGGTTTTTGAGTCAGCTGGGTCCACTCTGGCCAGTTTGTACTGACAGAACAGTATGAATCAGAATTCAAAGAGGAAAGGCAAGGAAACTGAAACATAAGGAGAGTAGGAATTTCAAAATAAAACAGGAAATGAGACAACACTGAAACAAGACAATACCGGACTTCAGGACATGACACTATGGTCCTCAGACCAGACTCCTGTCCTTAGCCCAACCTGTACTTAACATATCTTTCACTTCCAAATGGGTCCATGGAAACAGTTCTCTTCCTGGTTAGACAAAGACCAAACAGGCTGTAGCAATGACTGTGATACCTCATATTTCTTCAGAGGAGACGGTGCCCCTTTAGGACAGTAGGAACCACCGAAATGATTCCCACAGAAAAGACAAATTGAATCACGCATAACACATTCTGCCCAAATATATACATCTTTGTCCAGCTAATTAATGTGATCCTCTGATGCTGCAAACAAATGAGCCATTTTCTCCATCACACTTTGACTACACTCAGCTCTTTTCTAGTGGCATTAAAGCAGTATACCATTGTTGGGTGGGATCAGTTCATTTGGGGATGTCCGTTGCCACTCTTAATCCATTTGACCTGACCTGGCCCTGCTGGGAAGCATCCATTCTTTTCACTTTAGGCCACCTTGTTAATGGCAAACCAGTATGCTGGCTCACACAAATGAAGTCCCCCTCACACTGAACTGAAAACCCAACATCGTACTTACTATCAAATTCTATGGTCTGTTTTATTATATATTTTTTTTAGGGCAGTCTCACTGTGCTTTTTAATGTGCACTGCCAAGATTGTGTCTCTTCTGCTGTATGGGGAAAGTGGGAGATCAAGGTGACAGCCAATAGGAATTAAAAATCCAGCATGACTTACGCATTTGCAGTATATCGATCTACTGCTGTTGAACATGTATTCAACAGCAAATATCACTTTATTCTGGGCTAATTTGTGTTCATTTCTTTCTTATCCCAACACTTTCCCATAGGTGTTACAAGTGATAGATTTTTTGGGAAACACATGTGGTCTCTCAGGTTTTTTAGCTATTTAGATCAATTAAAGATTGACCCAAACTGCACCTTCTCCAACTTTATGTGGTAAATAAGTGAATATGATGCATTACACCAAGTGGCACATGTGTGAGAAGAAGTGAGAAGGAGAGTGATTACCCTTGTGCAGCTTTGTCCTAATTAAGAAAAACAAGTGTTTGCTTTGACTGGTGTGTGTTTGACAGTAAACTCATTAGAGCACGATAAAGGACTCAATTAAGATTGAAACACAACATGCTGGCGCCATGTGTGGATGCATGCCAAGGCAGAATCAATATCAACAAAAGGCACAAGCGCACAAACACAAAATTCATACGTGTCTTTTCAACTGCCCACTTAATCCGTCACTTGATATGAATAGCACCACACTCTCTGACTTTACCAGGCGACATCCATGGAAGCACAATCAATACAGTCACTGAAGTGGAATCCAGCACAGAGCCCCCCCACCATCCCGTCTCCACCAACACTGTATTCCCCGACCAGGCTACTCCAAAAGCAATAAAGCACCTCAAGTGTATTCAAATTCAGCTGGGGAAAGATTTTCACATTATTTCACAATAAAAATGGTTCAGTTGAAGTGCATGAAATCTGACAAAGAAGAAAAGCATTTTCTTTTGTAAGGAGCTAGAGGAGAGCTGGGAGGTATGTGATTATAGCTAGTGTGGTGAAGTTAAGGGCTGTTAAGGAAATAATGCTACACTTCTGTGGCTGTGCAGCTGACGAGGAGCCGTACCAGGCTACCTTAAGGCCAGTGTTGCTTCCTCTCATTGTATGACACTAAGCCTTCTCCTTAACGTGAGACAACATGACAACAATCAAGGCCTGTGTGAATGGAAAGACAGAGCTGGCAGCACAGGCATTTAAGTAAAGGTGACATGCGATGATCAAAGGAGAGACTCTGGACTTTCAGACTCACACGGTGTCAGAGGAAAGCCTCAAACAGCACCATCAGGCACAACTCTCAAAAACCATGAAATGTGAACACAACCACTAAGAGGGATACTAATGAGATATGTAACTCCTCCACAACCAAATCATCTCAGTAGCAATTTAAATTTTATCAGCAGTTGATACAAACCTGCGATCCCAATAAATGCAACACAATCAAAGTGTGAAATAACAGGCTGCAAAAACACATCATGCCAAAATATTTTCCCTCCCGTTCACTTGCCCCTGCTACACTCACAGCATATCGCTGAATGAAATGCAGCGTGCAATTACTCATTATCCAATCAACTGGAGTCGACACTCAACCATTTGCACGGCTTTGGGTTCAGCCAATTATCTGTCAGGGTTCTCAGTGGGCTGTCAATAGCCAAATCGCGTTGCATAATCTTATGGCTCCAGAATCACACCATGTCACCAGAGACTGAGGAGGGCTGGAGGAGAGCTGGGCTGCCGTCTGAGGGATCATTACCGTTATTGGTGGTTGGCAGAGTGAATCGAGGTCTGCTCACTGACAACACTGGTGATTCAGGCTGCATCACCCCAGGGCCTCGACCATTAGAATACATAATGCAAGCCTAGTCATTTGGAAGGGCTCCAGATCATGCTCTTCAAATCCCTTTAGATAATTCGCTACAATGCATCTTCATCACCACTCCCTCCTCCTTTTCCACCCACCTTCCAATCCTGTCACACATGATTGGATACAGGCCTAATGCTTCCCCCACTCCTTTCTTCCTTAAATCCTACCCTTGACCTCACAGCCCTTGCCCCATCCTGCACTCCACCGCCCGGCCCCTATCAGTCCAAACTGGCCCAGTCAGTCAGTGGTGGCCGGTGGCTAGTTGACCCCTGAGGGTCCTTACCACTGTGGCCCCAGCTGAGGAGCCTGGGCAGCTGCCAACCACCAGCCGCTTCAACCCCGGCTGTCCGGATGACTGCGTTTGTCAAGCCGCCACTCCGTGTCAGCCCTGCACGAGTCTGATCACCGACAATAAGGGGTGCAAGTGAGGGGGTCCCATCTCTGGTGGTGTGGAGAGAGAGTAGGTACAATTAAGGGGGGTTGAGGCACTGGGAGAAGACCCCCACTCTGGTCTCTGGTGGCAGTCAGTGGGATGTTCCTGTCATTAATCAACTGCTATTGCAGCCACTGGCTCTCTCCTGTACAACCACACAACTTCAGCTATATCAGCCAGATCAAATGCAGGACATGTTGTTGTGACCCCCACTGGCCCCATGAATGTAAGCAGTCATACTGTGCAGGCTCATTCGTTAAAGGGTAGCTTTAAGCTACTCTTTCAATTCAAAACATCCAAAAACACAGCTGGAGTGCGAAGTTTGAAGAGTGAACCAGCAAGATCTGATTTTGATCCTGAAACCAACTATTGTACATGCTATTTTCATGCTTCAAGTTTGAAATATCATAGCGATCTTGAATTTTTTGATAACAGAATAAACCATCTTTGGAGGAGAAGGTGGAGCTGAGGAGGACTGAGGGGTGGGTCAGACCAGATCTGTACTCTATCCTGTTTGTGTGCCACAGTCTGTCATTTAAACACACACCACCAAATACATTCCCTGTTACATGGTCTGTTTCCCTCTAAATGGGACCATCATTTGAAAAAAATAACATTGTGTCTTTCTGAATAAGACTTCAAAATAGATATCGAGACCATGAACCAATCTGGACAACCTTTACTGAGAAATCAAGTAAGAAATATGTCCATTCTCATATTGACTTTGATAAAATTTGACTTCTATTGTTTACTCACATTCAGTTATTTCAGAAAGGCAGGTTGCAGTTTTAATTTAACAGTCAATATTAGGTCAGTGTCCTCTCACCTCCCACCTAGATCTGATCCAGCTCTAGCAGCTTGTGCTTGTTTCAAGGCTTTTGATTTGAGCTCCTGAACTTTTAATGAGCGTCAGCAGAATCCAATCTTTCTGCAGCAGCTCAATCCTCCACATGGTCTTTGTTCTGATCTGCATCATCAGCTTTGAGATATGAGATAGACAGATGTGTCTCTTCACACAAGGTTCAATGAGATGAGTTCACCACAACTGGACCCTATGTCAGGTGTAGAAACATGGGAGAGCTTGAGATAAAAGTGTCCGAATCCTGAACTGAGTCAGGACTGATGAGACAAAAACAAAATTTTCTTATCTTCACAATGAAACTGCAACATCGTAAAACGTGAGAGGAGGTGGGAGGGTGTGTAGAGTTTCAGATGAATTAGTCAACATGAATAGTCGATGATTGTCCTGACTCAGCATATCTCCAAATTATTTCTAGTGCCTCCTAATCTTCTTGAGTCTCTTGTATCAAAGCAATGTGTCTGTCTCATTGAAGAATAATTTCAGTTGAATATGATGCCAACACACAAAGGTGGGCTGTGGGTTATTAACATGAATATTATTAACATTTTCAAGCCGACTGCATGGCTACTCTCTGAAGCAGAGATTTAGACTCTGGCTCCCTCTAATGGATTTTTTGAATAAACAACATTGCAACATAAAAAGGTTTCAAAACGGGGCAGTGCCCTATTCCTCTCAAGATGGGCACAGTATGATGTGATCCTGAATGTATACACATGTTTCTGTCTTTCACCATCAAGCATGAGATATTGTTATTTTTATCTGGACTATCCTGTGCTACCATGGATATTCATGCATTCATGCATATTCATGGATATATCAGTCAGGCTTATTAGGCCAGGCTGCAAATCATGACAAACTATTTAGTACAACTCAGGGCCAGAAAGTAATCTGAACCCCAACCAGAGACAGTGAGAAAACAGCAGATAAACAGTCTGATGTCCGAATATAAGTGCAGACAAAACAAAGAAGAAATTTTAATTCTGCAGTCAAAGGAAAAGGATAGGGACATTTCTAACTGACTAACAAAATAAATGAATAATCACAGCAACGCAATATAGTTTCTGATACTCTGTTTTGAGCCATTTGTTGTTGTGATAGTGTGTTAGACGGTCAAGTCTTAAGTCTGGTTAGGATGATAAAATCTTTATTAATGAAAATCATTGAAATCTGGACATCTTAAAAAAAAAAAAAAAAAATAAAACCCCAAAACTCTGTTTTAAAGAGTCTACTCTGGGATAATCCAGTCCAGATTTAAGAAGTATAGTTATATGGTCTACTACTATACACAGGTGCATCTCAATCAATTTGAATATCATCAAAATGTTGATTTATTTCAGTAATTGAATTCTAAAGTGAAACTGATATTATATAAATTAATTAAATGCAGTCTGATATTCATTCATTCATTCATCTTGGTGGGTGGGGCTGGAGCCAATCCCAGCTCGCAATGGTGTAGGGCGGGGTCACCCTGGACACTTCGCCAGTCCATCACAGGGCCAACACACAGAGACAAACAACCACTCACCCTCACACTCACACTCAGATCTTCGGACAATTTAGAGTTATCACTTAACCCAAACATGATGTCTTTGGATGGTGGGAGGAAACCTGCGCAGGCACCGGAGGAGAACACTCCACACAAAGAGGCCCAGGCCTGGAAACTGAGCCTGTGACCTTTCTGTTGTGGGGCAACAGTGCGAACAACTACGCCCAGTCTGATATTGCAAGTGTTAATTTTTTTTGAATACTTATGATTATAACTTACAGCTAATGAAAACCAAAAACTTGAGCTTTTTGAGATTCGCCTATAGAGTCTTACCCAGGGGTCAGCAATGTGTGACCCTAAAGCTGTTATGTTTTTCTTTCTGACATCACAAAAATGAACAAACCAAAGCCCATTAAAATAAACCACAGGCTTTTATTATGCAAGAGAATATTAAGAATATATCTTTTAGACCCAGAGTTGATATTGGTGTTTTTTCATGTGCAAGTGTGTCTGCTGTGTGTGGGTGAGAGGAAAAACAAACAAACAACAAACCAACAAAAACAATAACAGCAACAACAACAAAAACTCAAATAGGATGATACCGCAATGAAATAAAATGCAGTCATTAAATACCAATTGCTATTTGTTTGCCCTTTTGACACTGTTAGGCTGTAGCTATATGTTTTAATTGCAGTTAAGACAAATATTAAATATTGGGAGGATTAAAATAGGTCTGTACAGTTCTATGTAAAATGTAATTGCTTTTTTTATAGTGAAGATTGCAGACCCTTGACGAAGGCCAGGATCAGACTACACAAAGTTAGCCCGACTTTGGCCCGATTAACACATTGCAGACAAACCTTCAGTGGTGTGCCGACTATGATTGGTCTGGAACAACCACCCCTAAGTCTTGTAGTGTGACATTATGAAAGATCAGTGATCTGGGATCTGGGACACTACAGGAAGTTTAGCATGTCAGAATTGTTTGTCATTTTCCACCCAGTGGAATGTCATTCAACGTTTTGGTTGGCTGCTGCCTAGTGGAATAATAACAGATAGGGAAAATTCATGTAGCTTTGGCAGCAATACCCAACAGTACCCAAGAATACCCTGCTTTTGTGACACACGCACACACACATACCACCGTTGCATTGATTGACAACTGCTTGTCCCGCCTCCCCAACGACTTCATGGATTTGGTAGTGAGCTTGAGGACAACATGCAATGATCAGTCAGGGTGTTGTCAGTGTCAGACTTGTAGTGTGACTCTTTTCCTCAGACAGCCAGGGTCCATAGTGCCATGTGTGTGTAATCTGATTGAGTGATTGATGTGATCCTGGCAGCAGAGTCAGTAAACTCTTGTTTTATCTTATTAGATTTTACCACTTCTGTAGCAGTTCCTTTCAGGGAAGATTTAGGAAGAATGTAGCCTACAGTCTTAAATCTGGTTATGGGCTTTGACGCTATGTGTAAAAAGAGGAAAGTGCACTTTTTACACTATTGAAGAGTGCAAATGTGTATTACTGGTTCATAATAGCTTGCTGTTGCATTATCACACTTCTCCGGACAGATTTAAAAAAACATATCACACAGTGATTCAAAAAATTACATCAAAACCCATATTTTATTTTATGTATAGCAATACCATTTACATATTAAATAACACTATAATAGAATGCTTTGATATAGCTTTCAACAAAACAAACAACAACAAAAAAAAAAGAAAAAGAAAAAGAAATTCCAACCTTTTTCTCTTACTTCATGTTACAAAAGAGTAAGGAACATCCACCTTTTAAAATGGAACCAATGGGCCAATGGAACAGAAATAATTCAGAGAGCTGAGAACAGAGTTATAGCATCTACAGGATATAAAGCAAAAGGAGAGCAGGTGACATCATAATATTACAATCACTGCCTGAAGATCAATGGAGAGTGAGAAACTGGAAACTGGATCTGATGGTGTGGATACAAAAAACCCTGGTTTCCACGTGATCCACAACCGACAGCAACACCACAGTGAGTTCGGATGAGAGAGAATAAACTGACAGTATGTGTTAAACGATCTGATGTGCCAGAGTGGAGACCTTGCGAAAGTTTTGCTTTAAAATGGTGAAAATGTCTGAGATACTGGCTCACCAACAGAAATACTGAAAATGTGGTTCAAAGCATGAAAGATGAGACATTTCCACTGACAAAGTCGATACAGACACAACTTCCACAAGCAATAGGGAGTTCCATTGGTTATGGATAGTGCAGTTGGTTGTGCACTTCAAAGGCAACATAAAAATGATCATAACAGTCAGAATGGAAATGAGTTTGCAAAGAAATGGCAGCGACAATCAGAAGAGCCTGGTCACAACAGGACTCAAGATTTCTCATAATATGTTTTCCATTCCCATGACATAATTAAAGTAATTTATCATAGTTAGGCCCATAGAGTAATAATGATGCTCTTACTTCGATGTGATCAGGTAGAAAAATTAGCATTCAAAACTTTCCCAAACGACTTCAAATCATCTCCTGGCATGGAAAAGATTGTTCGCAATTTCATAGTTTTTACGGGAACTTCATGACTGTTTGAAAACTGCAGTTGGAATACGATGTGGCATCAAACTGTTTGTGTTAATAATAAGTTAAGATCCACATAGGTAAAAAGGGAGACGCTGCAGGTTTAACCAGGTGTCCTTTTGATGGGAAATTTGGAGTCACCAGTGATTGTGGAACCTTACTACCTGTGTTAGCATTTGCAGGCTATACAAATTCTTTCTTTACATGTTAATTATCATATATATGTCAACACATGTATTTGTATTTTTTTTGTCATATTGAAATTTTATGTAGATTTAAACATTTTTGTGAAAGCTGTCAGTTTTTGTATGATGACATAAACAGATCTTCTCTCTGTGTAGTTCAAGTGAGAGCTGTGCGTCACCTGTAGACGGCAGGTGGAGATGCCCAATCTGGTTCCTGAAATGTTGCTACGAGTCATCTCACCAAGGCTGTGTGTTTTAGAGAATTGTTAACATAAACAAAAACCAAACTGTTCCACCACACATACGCCACGCAGCTATTGTGTTCCTCCAAGAAGGCAAGAAGAGAACATGCAAACTGCACTGGGGCGGTCTGGCTCATAGGTTTAAACCCTCATACTCATACTGCACAGTATTTTTTTAATTGGCTTTTCCAGCTTACTCTAAAATAAGTGACTGGCTATCATATGTTATTGTTAAGAGTTCACTCAGTTTTTTGAAGATATACAAATTAATTGTGTTTGACTCCTCCTGCTGTGATCAGGTACTCAAAACAGAGCTGGACAGAAACAAAACATGTTGCGTGGATGAAGTGTTTCTAACGCCGCCCCTTTTTCAGAAAGATATAAAGCTGCATGATAAACAAAACAAAATATTCTGTTCTGTCTGTTCAGTTCATCTATTGGTGTTTATGTGTCATTAATAAGCAGTGAATTGAGAATCTGAATTAAGAATGCCATTTAAAATACCAATACAGTGTGCAGGGCAGGGTTGTCAGAGGAGAGAAAATGGAGAGAGGGAAAAGCTCACCAATATCTTTTTCTGTAGGAGGAGAAGTCAAGTCTTTGGTAAAAGTTTCTAAAAATAAAATACATTTATCTCCTTTACTGTGACACATCTTTTTTTTTTGTTTGTTTTGTGCTGTGGGGGGGAAATCACATTTGATTCAAATGCAAAAACCACAAGTGTTCAATTCACATCATCACAGACGTACAGGATATCATTTCAGTTAAATATTAGAACATCCTCATGTCAAAGAAATGTGTAAGTGTGTGTGTGTGTGTGTGTGTGTGTGTGTGTGTGTGAGGGATTGATTCACCACAAAAAATACATCTCTGGAGAAAGTGACTGGAGGATATAAACTATGTACACAAGGCCTTGAGAAGAGCTGCGTCACCCCACTGGATGTGAACTCAAACCTCAGACAGGCCAACACCAGCTCTGTTGCTCTTAAATCGAGTTGAATGTTTATTTCACTTAAGAGCCGATCTGTTGTGGTCTGTCAGTCAGAGGCCTGGATCCTCTGCCTGTAATCTATGTTGTTATGTAAGTTTTATGATGAGCAGTGACTCACTTGGTGAGAACTACAAATGAGTTAGAATTGAAACCTTTTATAGCCACATTAAGGCTATCCAATTTTTAATTACCATTTGTATTTTTCAATATGAATTCCTAATTTTTTATTGCACCATGTGAATCCATATTAAGAATCAATATATAATAACCAATGAAAAGATCACCAGAGAAAGTTCCCAACATGAAGTTTGAAGTTTCTAACTTTGTCTGACCTGGAGTTTTGCTTATTCTTTTGAGCAGTAATGATGAAAAACCAGCTTCAAAGCCTCCAATGCTTTAAATATCTTAATATCCAGGTCTATCTTTCTTTATTGTGTCAACACAATGAACTCAGACTAAGTTCTCCACACTGTCAGGTCAGAAAAATATGAGAGTGATCCCAGAGACTTTGGCTATACAAGCAGCTGACAGCTTGGCCTCTGAATGAGACACTGATTGGCTGTGCAACCCACTGGAGCCAATGGGAGTGTCCCAACATTCAAGAACATTGTTGGTGAATGTTTTGAAGTAAATGTCACATGATAACTAGAGAACACCGTGTCTCTGTATCTCTTCTTCAAACAATCGCTGGCTGAAAATGCGTCAAATTCCATGATTCTTTGAAGCACATACACGTGCTCATTGATGTATTATGGCAGGGTCATATTCATGTTTCAGATATACTCAGCGCTGCCACCTATACAGTTAGCAAAGCAGTGAGATAATGTTTCGACTTTGCAGCAGGACAGACTGCACAACTCAATATCGCCTCTGACAGGAAACATCACAATATTTAATATTTCAGCCCAGGCCTATGAAAAATAAATCCAACAAAATGACCAAACTTAACATTCAAACGATGTTCAGTATTGCACACATATCCTCATCCTTATATAACTTGATGTGTGCTACAGCTTCCTCAGTGTAAATGTCTTGTTCAAGAATCTGTGGGTTTCTACAGGGGAGGCAACTCTAAACACAGCGATAGTCTGTCAACATTCAAAGTTTCAGTCTTTTTCATAGAATTTTTCTACAAAGAAAAACGTTGGGTTGGGTACTGCTAGAAGCTTTATCCCCAAATCCATTTTCAAATTACTGTATCATTTAGGTAAGAAAAGAAACCAAAATATGTTGAAAGCAAAAACCACCTTTATTTGCAGAACATTTGACATGAATAATAAGGTGATAACTTGAAAAATGTTCGCTAATTAGTCAACTCTGGGACTTTCAGACAATGACTGGGGACATTAATGATGCTACAAGAAATGTTTGTTAAACTACTTTTTACTTTATATTGTAAGCAATGTTACATGGGAGTTGATAAAGGCAGTGAAGGCTTTGAAATCTTAGATACATGAAGCTTCTTACCCAACCCTACAGAGGTGGCAGATTAAAGAAGAATAAGAAAATACTTTACTGACACATGTGACTGTGAAAGTATGAAAGAAAATATGTGGTTTCCAATTTCCAATAGTGGGAAATCTTTCTTTTGAAATATTTCTCGTCTGACTCCTGTCCTCAAAGATAAACCCAGAAAAAGACACTTTAATGTAAAAGGATCAATCAGTTTCTTTAACTGTTGAGACAGAAGCAAAGATTAAATTTATAAAACTAATCAAATCTGGACTAGACTAACACTGAAAACCCAAAGACTGTTTTAAACCCTGTTTTACGTCTCATACATAAAAACATAAGCACTTTGTTGCATAGAGCTTGTTGTAGAGCCTGCTGTTTCCTGGCAGATCAAACCTACTCAACCCTTTAATGACAATTTAAGTAAATGAAGACTCACCACAGGATTTTGAGTTCTTAATCTGTGGCTTGTCAGTCCTAATGTCTGGAAAATGAAAATACCAAAACCAAAAATGTAATGGAGAAGGGCGTGAAGTTGTATCTACAGCTGCAGTTTGTCTAGTGTTTCAAACTAGTGGGATCTGTATGTGTGTGTATGTGAGATAAGATGATGTAGCAGCATACGAGACCATAGAGGACTGAGGGAGTCGTAAACTATTAGATGAGTTGGAAATCAACTGGCCTGCAGCTAGAGGCCACAAAAGACATGTACAAAAATCACAAAGTTATTATGGTAAGGATATATTTATATATGTATACATACAGTATGTCCATATATTAAAAAGCATAATATGAATTATACAAAGAAATAATAATAAACAGTAGTTCAAAGTAGCAGTTGTTACACCACCTTAGGTATTATAACATGGGTGTGACTTGCTAATAAGAGAGAGTGATCCCCCCCAAAAAAAAAAGAAAAGAAAAGAATGAAGAGGAAACAACTTTTCGGAAACAAATGCTACTTGTCTGTGGCAAAAGGTTCAAAGGTCTTGGCCGTTGTGATAGATGAATGGTAATATGAGTATCATAAATCAGCAGGGCAGAGGAAGTTATACTGAGCTGACGTAGGCTGAGGCCGACAGCTTGTGCTGTCTTCCATCCTCTGCTGGTAGATGACATGGTGCTGTAGGTGGCAGGCAGAACAATATTCTTTGAAGAAGCAGTTGGTTTCATGATGGCCACAGCCGTGGCATGTCAAAAAAACAAACAAACAAACAAAAAAAAAAACTGAAAAGAGATCAGGGTTCGTGTGGAGAAAAGCCAAGTGAGTCAGATTTAGTATAGGCAGTAACATTGACATGATATAGTGCAAACAAGAAAGAGACAGAAAAGTGTTTCTTGTTGCCTGGCAAAGTTGCTGTGAAACTCAAAAATGCAGGTGCAAACCCTTCAGTAGGAGAACATTAAGACATAAAATGGCAAAAAAAAATAAATATCAAAAACTTTTTATCAGTGTAAAAAAGTAATCAGGTTATTCATTTTAACCAAGAGTCTGGCAAAAAAGGCCTCAAAAAGTCTTGTCTGACAATAGTTCCTTCACGTTCTAGTCGCCCGTTTTGTGGGTTCAGGGACCTGGCAGGGTTTTAAGACCCACGGGACGCCCTCGACTCAGCTCCGGGCTGCCGATGGGCTTCTCTCACACCAACGACTCCATGCTGTCAGCTTGGGCACACCGGTTGGATGCTGCGGACCCGTTAATGTCCCGGGCAAGGAGTCCCGAGCTATTTTCCTTGGTGCTGACAAGGCTGAGCAGAGCTTTGTAGAGGTACTGGTACTGGTCCTGTGGACCGGTCAAAGACAAACAAGTGGAAAGGAGGGACTGGTCAGGACAATGTTTGACAACCATGCTTCTTATCCTTTTTCCTCAGGCGGAGTCTAACAGTTAGATTGCATATCTGATAGTTGTTATTTGATGTGGGAACGTGTACAGCAGGTAGAGAAGCTGAGAATGAGCTGCTGTTGATGGGGCCAATGGAAAAAAAAAAAAAAAAAGTTTTACACAATTCTATAAGATGAAACATGGAAGTAGCCATTTGAAGTTTAATGGGTGCATGTGAAAGTGCACATTCATTGAATCATATGTCCATTTATTATATGTTTGAAGTGTAAGATGTTACTCTCTCCAAATAAAATACAATAAATCAAACTATGCACCAATCACCAACTTTTCCCTCTTTGTCTACAGCATTTAACACTCAGCTTTCCTGAATGCTCTGAAGAATAGAGCTCTGATGCAATACGTGGCTCCTACACTACATCTCAACCAGACTCCAGAGAGAATTGAATGTGGGCTCTGTTAGGGTCTGTAAAGTGAAGCCAAAGTTGGAGTGCATTAGATATTAGATACATTAGATACAGTCTATCTAATGACCATCAGAAGGGTCACTCAACTTGTAAAAAGATGTCAGATTGTACTATGACAGCATATCCCTCCTTCTCCCTTGATTTATTAGTTCAATAAATGTTTTTCTAGTGAGTTTTGTGGTCCTAGTAGGAGGAAAATAGGAGGAATAAAATTAGAACCTGTCTACTGTGTGACTGTCAGCTGTATCACACACAGTGCCTGATAATGTGGACAGAGAACAGCTCAATCCAGCCCTCACTCCACTTCAGTATCACCTTCTCCTCCAAATGTGGTTTCTTCTGCTTTGTAGAAAGTAAGCTTTCCAAATTTAACACTGGAGGTGTTAAAATAACAGCTCACAGTTTGATCTTTTCAATGACTAAAGCAGACATTTTTCCACTGACCCTGACCACAGCACACCTCATCACCCAGTGCCTGCTGCCTCTTTGGAGCTGATCTGTACTGACACACTGTCTCATTACCTCACACAACCCCACACAACCCCATCAAAATACAACTGTCCCTTTAGCAGGTTTGTAAAATGAGTCATATTTGTCATGAATCCTACCAACCTCAGTGAAGCAAATTCTGTGACAGATGCTGGTCTTTCTCACAGCTAGACATTACACTCTTAAATTCCTTTTGAACAAGAAGGCTCAGAATCCTAACTAGGCCTGGCTGGGGACCATAGTTAACACACTGTGTGTTGCTTCAGTAGAAGTTGTCAGACTCACAATGTCTGTGAAGACCCCTGGCCTCATGAGGTTGATCATCTTGGCCACTTGATAGATATCAACGGCACCGTCGTTCTCCAGCTGCTGAGATAGGGTGGTAAGGGCACATAACATGCCAGCTGACACTGCTCCCAACCTGACAATTACACATACACATGCACATAGACAGACACACACAAGGTCTGGGGTCAGCATTCATTTCCACAACAATGCCAGAGGAGTATCATCAATATTGTCCCTTGAGTTGCCATCAGTCTTGATTTTAAAGGTTTATCAGTGAAATCAGTTGAGTGTGTATGGCTGAAAATCCATTTAATGCAGATGTCCCAATGCTCCTGGAAGTTGTGGTCTCCCGCATATTGATAGTGGCTCCTGCATGTTTGCAAATAAGATACAATCTCCTAGAATCTGAAGCAAATAAGCAAGAGCACGTGTTAAAGTGACGTGTGTAGGTGATCGTCATAAAATCAGTCTTACTTGTAACCCAAAACAGTTTTTTTTTTTTTTTTAACGTGGGCGGGCCTTTTCTATCTTGGACAATCAATCTTGGGAACAAGACAAGACAAGACAATCCTAAAGTCTTAGCGAGGTGGGTGCACCTCATTGAAATGGAAATAACTTCAAATATAGCTTCTGAATATCCTGATTATAGCAGAGATGTGAGCTCCACTATCTCATCCAAACATGTGTTCGTCTGATGAAAAACAAAAAAAAAAAACAAAACAAAGCAAAAAATAACCACCCAAACAAACATAAAACAAAAATGAAAAACAGTGGCTGAAAGCCAAATTACAAACAAGCAAAATGGTAGTTTACAGACCAATGGCTGATGTCATGGTGGGTTGGCACTTGGTCCCAACAATGAATATGCAGAATGTGTGGTGATTTATCATGAATGAGTGGAAGATGTGCTCCATACAGACTCCAAAGAGATTTTGAATGAAAACAGCTTTTAATCTGTGGTGTCGTGTCCATCACAATCTAACTTGGCCCTCAGTTACTGTTACTTAGCTCAGGCCTGTGTCCCTCTCCAGCTTGCATATTTGCATGTTTACTTCATCAGGAATTAATTGAATCCTCTGGCTGAGGAAAAAACTCTCAGTGGACCTGGTTTCAGATTCCTGATTTGGTTGCTATGTCGACCTCTGCTGCTGATAAATCCTTGACAGCAGCTTAGCCAGGGACTGAAGACACTCATGGATCAGTAATGTTGCATCTGCAATCAAAAAGTTATTAGCAAGTGCATCCACGTGAGGACGACAGCTCAGCTCCTGAGATTCTCCCCGGAGAATGCTAGGTCACCTTCACATTGTAAACGCCCTCCTCCATTAGTAGCCCTGTCAGGATTGCAGCACAAATCGTGGCTTACAACCCACCCCTGGCTGAATAATAAGCATAGGATAAACATTTAACTGACAACCTCTTAGGCGCTGTGAGACTTCAGTGCAATAACAAACAGAAGAAGAACTCAATTAGTCCTTTTTGCAACAGCCAATGATCATTTCACCAGTGAATAAACATAAGCAGAGTTCAATTTTTATTAAAAATAACCAATTTGTTTGTTTCAGTGTGGGGCTGGGGGTTTAGTGTAAGGGCACCTCTTTAAGTTTTGTAGATTTGCCAAATTTCTTTATTTGAAAAGTTCCAAAATGTATGTAGAAATTAATCCATGTTCATGTAATGTGGTTCTGAGCAAATAAAAAGTCACACTAACTCATCATGGACGATGGTTGGTCCATCACGGGTGGATGCCTCCTCCTTTATGACATTGATGAGCTCAAATGTGCTGCTGATGGGTGCATCAGGGTTTGGCCATTTGGGGCACTGAAAGTGACGAACCTCTAACACATAGTCGTCCTGGTCAACGGACAGAGAGTGAGACAGGCAGCGAGACAACAAGAGAGAGAGGGAAAGAAAAGTTACATCAGTTGTTGTTTGATGGAACAGTTCCATGAACTTTCATCTCCATCTGTGTGAGTTCACCTTCCACTGAAACAATGACTCTGCGAACATTCAATCAAAATTTTTCAGCAAAAAGACTGCTAAGGACATTGTATTGTAATTAAAATGTAAATATTGCCTTTTTCCTTTGATTTGACTGCATCTTTGAGTATCAAAAAAGCGCAACATACAACAAGCTCCATGTATTATTTTTATTTATTATGGAATCAGTTCCCAGTTCAAGTGTTCCACTCAACATCACATGAATTTTTTTAAATCATTGTCCCATTGAGAGGAAAATAGACCATCATGCAAGGTATGAATTAGGGCGTGACTACGGCAAAGTTACATAGTTTTATTTTAAGTTTTATTTTAAGTTAAATCAGTTTAGTCTGCATGACTGGAAATTCATTTAAAGTCACATCTCTGCTGGGTGGATCATCATCAGCATGTGGCATCTTCAGATATGCTTTTTTCTCATGATCATGCTGTTTTTATAACTAAAAGCTTTATCTCCTCAGTACGAAGTCTAAATTCAAAAGGAAATTATAGAGCAGGTCAGATCCAGCCCTCACTCCTCCTCAGCTCCACCTTCTCAACCAAATATCCTCTGTACTGGTTTCAAAAAATGCTGAAATAACAATGGATTTTTTTTCTTATTTAAAGCAAAAGTAACGTTGTAAGTGGACTTCAAAACCTGTGAACAAAATATTTTTGATTTGGGGCCAGTATTAAACAAAATCTTTGGTGAAAATGGATGTGGTTTGAAACATTTTTTCTCACATGTCACAATGACCTGACTCAAGTCATTTCTGATTAAACCTTACCATTGTTCAAATCCAATGAGGAGTGGGCAATATAGCAGGACCTTAGGTACACAATTATTGAAGTGCGTGATTAATGTAAATTATAAATAAACTTGCAGGAGTGATATTTTTCAGTTTCTTCAAACATGAAACCAGCTGGTTGTTGCTCATGACATTAGCTTGGCTGGTTCAGAAGCTTCAATGTGCAAAAACCTTTTGCTCCTGTTTTTTGAGAATCCACCATCCCAGCCAATTTGTCAATATATTATTTAACAGTGAATGGGGAGTGTTTAACATGTGGTATAATGTGTCACATCTGTACAAAAAAATTTATTTATTTTATATTTATCCATTTTGTCCTACAGGTCAATCAAGTAATCTAAAGCTTTCTCTCTCTAACCTGCGTAGCTTCGAGGATGAAATCGTGGATGCTGATCTGCTCTTCATTGGACAGACAGAGTCGGTCCTTACTGATGAGGGTGACAGTGAACATCTCACAGTTCATGGCCTCCTCCTGGCTGGGCCAATACACAAACTCATCCTCTGCCTGCAGATGAGCACACACAAAAAATTAGGTTATTCACTCATTCAATTAATTATCTATCAAGTGTAGGACGCAAAACACACTTTGCACACTGGGGCCTATTTTAATGATCCTGCCGAGAGTCTTTTTCACTTGTTATTTTAAGGGCAACACTCAGCAGCTCACGGGGGTACTCGGTCTCCTAATGAATCATGGGAGTTCCTTAGGCACAGCACTCAATAAACCAATCAGAGAGCCATTCATTCCCATTAAGCTATGCTACTCCTTTGTGGACTATTACTGTAATGGTTCAGTGTTTAACACAATTAGATGTTTTTGTGGTCAGTTGGTCGCACTCTGTGACTGATCACTGAGTTCAGTCCAGAGCCAGGTGAGGGGGTGGGGGAGTTACAATTGCAAGTTGGCTTTTTGCTGTGTTTTGTGTAACTAATAAATACAGTGTGTGTCTTACCAGTCCTTGGTTGGCAGGGAGCATGACAATAATTTGTGCGTTGTGGTCCCAGATCATTCTCCAAAAGTCTTTTGTGGTGTGAGGCAGAGGATGCTGGGTAATTATGAATTCATTACTCCGATAGTAACCCTATAGAAAACATTAAAAGGTCAATGGGAGAATCACAGCAATTACATCATCTGGATCTGCTTTTATATACAGAGTTTTGAAGATCAACTCAACAGATTGAAGCCTCCTGTGTGCAGATGACTGGACAATACTGACCTGAAACTGGCTGAACGGAGACTTCATACTCACAACAACATTAAGGTGGTAACAATCCCACTGAAAGAGGATAACCACTAAACTACCTGTGTGTGTTTAATTATGGTGCCACACAGAACTGGAACATTTGACTACTGACATTAAAACTTAAACAGAATTTGTTATATTTATTAGCATTTACTAACTTTTAATATTTATTCTTGATGCTATCGAAAATTTCTTAATGATTCTCCCAGTTTTAAATAAAGGTTGAATGAATTATCTCATGTATCTAAAAAGTCTAGTTCAAAGACCTACAGCATGGAGTATTAAAGGTGTGGGCATAATTTGTCACTACATTGTATCAAATGTTTTTTGTGTGTGACCTGCACTGCGGACTCAATGTTTTAGTCTCTGCAGCTTTGATATGGACCAAATTGTGTTTTCATAAATGGAAGTGTGCATCCTATTTAAAGAAGTGAAAGCACTGACCATGATGTAAGAAGCGTTGATGTAATCTGTGCCTTTTACGCCAGGCAGGGGGGCAAGGCCAACCCTTGCTCGCTCCGCTGTTAGAACGTAAACAAAGAGCAGAGAGGGAGAAGGTGAGGAAGAAGAACAAAAATAGCCATGTATAAGTTTATTACAGACCAACCACACCAAAGGCTGTGTTGTGCTCATTCATACACTTTTTTGATGTTGCTGGTTGAGTATAGACAGTTCTAGGTAATTCTTGGCTGGTGAGTAAAGGACTAGAATAATGATAATGCTTTGGAAAGATGTTGTAGTTAATGTTTCTGAACCTCTTAGCAACAGATTTTTTTATTATTTTTTTTTTTTTTTTCAGCTGAACCAATGTCACATTTTGGAAGGTACACGTTGTTGGAGTTAAGTTTTTGTCCAGATATTCTATGATAAATTCAAAGAAGTAACCGTTCTAATAGTTTCATTGTTTGACAGGCTGTTAGAAGCACAATAGTTATAATAAAAAATTACTGGCAGTTGGCTGTTCGAGCCATGTTTGTTTAAATCTGAAAATATAACCTGAAATTTTTAAGATAATTCGGACTTGTTGCCAGATTTACTGTGTTGAGCTTCCACAGCTCACCTATAAAAAAAAACAATCAGTGTTAAGTCATACAAAAATAATTGTGCTTCCTTATGTTGATTTGTTATTTCACGACTTTCTATGCGTAAATCCTCTGTAATTCAGATGCAGGGATTGGGAATAATAACATAGGTTTAAATAGGTGAAAATGGGTTTTCAGATGAGTTCAACACTTACATGGCACCACAGAGGAATTCCTATTTTTCTCTTTGTTGCACTCCTTCTGAGAATTGAAGCAATCCATGACTCTGGCATTACACTGTGTTACAAGCTGAAAAACGGAAAGAAAAAAAAAAATTCAAGGATGTTACACACTTACAGACTGACTAATCACAAAGTAGGTAGCTGCATCATTGAAATGATAGGTTAAAGAACATGTTTTTTTTTTTTTTTTTTTCAGATTTTGATCTGAATCTGCAGAGAAGGTGTATTCTTGCAGTGCTCTATGTCTGTCTTGGTTTTCAAACAAGCTTCCATATGGCTGGTTATTTGTTGTGTTTCTCCTATTCTCCTCCTCCTTCCTATGCTAGACAGATGGTCCACCCACAAACTACTTTCTGTTAGCTTTAAAATCCCTGTGACGTGTGACTTTCAAATTTCAGTTTATACAGCACCAACATTTTCCATTATGGTCTACCATAACCTAACGTACTCTTAACAAAATGAAAATGAACTTAGCTTAACTTAACCATACCTAACCTAACTTTAAGAACGAAACATATTTAGCCTGTGTTGACATATAGAATGTAGAGGAACTATCAGTCTCTGACAAAACAAGAAAACTAAACCTTTGAACAACTCTAAAATCCAGTAAACTCAACTTTATATGTATCTTTTTTTTAATAATGAACACGTCTGGCATGAAAAAAAAGAGAAAAAGAAAACACCTAACATTTCACCTAAAAAGCTCATCGATACTGTTTGTGTAATTAACCCTTTCATTAAACAGTATCACTAACATATAAATAGAATTTACATAATAGTAGCTGAAGATAGGTGCGGTAAGCGTGTTGCGTCATTTCCGGTCACTGGCGGTTGTGCTCTCTATTGTGCTTGTGTTGTTTCCACTGTTCTTCTGCTATTATTTCCTAATTCACTCGAGTAATCAGGCAGAAAATTATTTTCACACCAACACTAGGTTTTAGAAGTCAATATCTCCCCTTTCTCCAAAGTTTATAACCGTTTCTGTTCCTCCACTAATCAAACTACCCGATTAGCAATGTCCTCTAGCTCTCTGTCTCCACTCTCTGTTCCTCCTTCTCCTCCTCCTCTCCTCTCCTGTTCTCTGTGCCTCATGTGTAGTTATTCTTCTGCCTCCTTTTATGATAGCACCTCTTGTCATAGATGTAGGATGATGGTAGAAATGGAGGCGAAGATTAATGAGTTAGAATCCCGGCTCCGCACTTTAGCTAGCCCAACTTATGCTAGTGTAGTTAGCCCCCCCCTGTAGCCGGTGCGGACCAACCTAGGCGAGCTCATACGGCAGCTAAGATAGTTTCCTCCCCCCCAGTGGCTCCCGAGCAGCCGGGATCTAGTCAGGGCGGCTGGGTGACTGTCCGAGACAAGAGGCATAGTCGTAGGCAGCAGCCCCCGGTTCACCATCGACCAGTTCACGTTTCCAACAGGTTCTCCCCTCTCAGCGACACACCCGCTGAAAAGCCGACTCTAGTGATTGGTGATTCTATTCTGAGAAACGTGAAGTTAGCGACACCGGCGGCCATAGTGAAGTGTATCCCGGGGGCCAGAGCAGGCGACATCCAGTCTTATCTGAAACTGCTGGCTAAGGGTAAACGTAAATATGCTAATATTGTAGTTCACGTCGGCAGTAACGACACCCGACTTCGCCAGTCGGAAGTCACAAAAATGAATGTGGAATCGGTGTTTACTTTTGCTAAAACGATGTCGGACACTGTAGTTTTCTCCGGCCCCCTCCCCAATCGGACCAGTGATGACATGTACAGCCGCATGTCGTCATTTAACCGCTGGCTGTCGAGGTGGTGTCCCGAAAACAACGTGGGCTACATAGATAACTGGAAGTCTTTCTGGGGGAGACCTGGTCTAATTAGGAGAGATGGTGTCCATCCCACCGTGGACGGGGCCGCTCTCATTTCTAGAAATATGATTTTATTAGAAATCCAAAACCCTGACAATCCCGGGTCGAGACCAGGAGGCAGAGCCGCAGTTTAACACGCTCCTCTGCGCCTCAGTCAGAGCGGTCATCTGCCGAGAATAGAATAGAGTCTCTGTCTATGTTTAGGTCTATAGAAACCGTTTCTGTCCCCCGACGACCTAAATTTAGAAAAGTTAATAAACTCAAATTAAACAAAAGAGGAGCTAAAAACAAAAACCTAACTGTAATTAAAACAGCCACAAACTTAGTCTCAAATAACACTGCGATCAAATGTGGACTGTTGAACATTCGATCATTATCATCAAAATCTCTACTAGTAAATGATCTCATAGCTGATCACCATATTGATTTATTTTGTATAACTGAAACGTGGCTGCAGCAGGATGAGTATGTTAGCATTAATGAAGCTACACCCCCAACTCATGTTAACTTTCATATCCCTCTACCACAGGTCAAGGAGGTGGGGTGGCTGCAATATTTCAGTCAAGCCTATTAATCAACCCCAGACCAAAATCTGGCTGCAGGTCTTTTGGAAGCCTCACTCTTAGTCTCTCCCACTCGGACTGGAAAGGTGAAAAACCAGTTCTGTTAGTTACAGTATACCGTCCACCTGGTCCGTACTCAGAATTCCTATCAGATTTTTCTGAGTTTATATCAGAGTTAGTACTTAGTACAGATAAAATCATTATTCTGGGAGATTTCAATATACATGTTGATGTAGAAAGCGACAGCCTTAGTTCTGGGTTTCTTTCCCTACTAGACTCAATTGGCTTTTCCCAGCACGTGAATGAACCCACTCACTTTTACAATCATATCCTTGATCTTGTTCTAACTTATGGCATTGAAATTGACAAGCTAACAATTCTTCCCCAAAATTCTCTCCTGTCTGACCATTACCTTATTACATTTGAGTTTACTTTAATGGGCTCCACAGCATTGAGGAATAAATTCAGCTATAGAAGATGTTTATCTGAAGCTGCTGTGGCTAAATTTAAAGAGAACATTTGGTCATCATTCCCAACAATGCCATATCTAAATCTAAATTTAAATGAGGATTTCTCCCATACGCAGGTTGATGACCTTGTGACTAGCACTATGGCCACACTGCGTTCGAATCTTGATAATGCTGCCCCTCTCAAAAAGAAAATATTCAATCTGAGGAGGATGGCTCCCTGGTATAGTTACCAAATCCGTACCTTGAAGCAGACATCAAGGAAATTAGAAAGAAACTGGCGTTCCAGTAAGTCAGAAGAGTCTCACAGAGCCTGGAAAGACAGCCTAAAAATGTATAAAAAAGCTCTCCGCAGTGCTAGAAGTTCATATTACTCAGCACTCATAGAAGAAAACAAGAACAACCCCAGGTTTCTCTTCAGCACTGTAGCCAGGCTGACAGAGAGCCATAGCTCAGTTGAACCAGTGATCCCCTTAGCTCTAAGCAGTAATGATTTTATTAGTTTTTTTTCAGACAAAATTCTCACGATCAGAGAAAGAATTTATCAGCTCTTGCCTACGTTAGATAAAAATCCCCTTCTGAAGACGGCAACTGCTGAATCAGCTGCGGCGCCTCTTTTACATCTGGAATCATTCTCACCTCTAAATCTCTCAGAGCTAGCTTCTATAGTTTCATCATCCAGACCGTCAACCTGTCTATTAGACCCAGTACCAACTAGCCTCTTTAAAGAGATCTTTTATGTAATTGAGCCGTTTATTCTAGATTTGGTTAATCTGACTTTATTTCTGGGTTATGTACCTCAGGCACTTAAGACTGCGGTCATCAAACCCCAGCTTAAAAAGCCTAATCTTGATCCAGATGTTTTGGCAAACTATAGACCCATATCGAACCTTCCATTTATTTCTAAAATCATTGAGAAAGCTGTAGCAAAACAACTACACGAGCATCTGGATGGGAACAGTTTGTTTGAAGAGTTTCAGTCAGGATTTAGAGCCCATCATAGCACAGAAACAGCGCTGGTTAAAGTCTCCAATGACATTCTAATGGCCTCAGACAATGGATCAGCCTCCATACTTCTCCTTCTAGATCTTAGTGCTGCATTCGACACCATAGATCATAATATTTTACTACAGAGACTGGAACATGAAATTGGAATTAAAGGAACTGCACTAAAGTGGTTCAAATCCTACTTATCAGATAGACATCAGTTTGTTCATGTAAACAACAGCTCCTCCTCATGTACTGTAGTCAGTCATGGAGTCCCGCAGGGTTCGGTACTTGGACCAATCCTCTTTACGCTTTATCTGCTTCCTCTAGGCAACATTATCAGGAAACACAGCATCAATTTCCACTGCTACGCAGACGATACTCAGCTGTACCTATCAATGAAGCCAAATGAAGTCAGTCAGATAGTCAGACTGCAGGCATGTCTTGAAGACATAAAAGTCTGGATGACTGGAAATTTTTTACTTCTCAACTCTGACAAAACAGAAGTTATTGTACTCGGTCCTAAGCACCTCAGAAAAATACTATCTAATCATCTCATCAGTTTGGATGGCATTACTTTGGCCTCCAGCTCCACTGTAAGAAACCTTGGAGTAATTTTTGACCAGGACATGTCCTTTGTCCCTCACATAAAACAAGTTAGTCGGGCAGCTTTCTTCCACCTGAGAAACATTAGGAAAATCAGAAACATCCTCTCTCAGGATGATGCAGAAAAACTAGTCCATGCATTTGTAACTTCTAGGCTGGACTACTGTAACTCATTACTATCTGCATGTCCAAACAAATCTCTAAAAGGCCTTCAGTTAATTCAGAACGCTGCTGCACGAATATTAACAGGAACTAGGAAAAGAGATCACATCTCTCCCGTGTTAGCTGCTCTTCATTGGCTGCCAGTAAAATATAGAGTAGAATTCAAAATCCTTCTTTTAACGTATAAAGCTCTTAATGGCCAAGCTCCATCATATCTCAGAGAGCTCATAGTTCCTTACTGTCCTAGCAGGCCACTCCGCTCTCTAGATGGAGGTTTACTTGTGGTTCCTAGAGTCTCCAAGAGTAAATCTGGAGGCAGATCGTTCAGTTATCAGGCTCCTCTTCTATGGAACCAACTCCCAGCATCGGTCCGGGGGGCGGACTCTTTAGTAACTTTCAAGACCAGGCTTAAAACTTTCCTGTATGACAGAGCGTACGGTTAAAAAGTCCTCTACTCTTTAGGTATGCTGCTATAGGCCTAGGCTGCTGGGGGAAGGACTGAGCTTCTCTCTCTCTCTCTCTCTCTCTCTCTCTCTCTCTCTCTCTCGCTCTCTATCTCTCCCTGTCACCCTCTCTCCCTCTTTCTCTCTAACTCCCTCCTTGCATGCGCTGATAAAAACCATCCTTCTTAAAAAAAAAAAAACAAAAAAAAACAAAACAAAACAGTTTCACCCAGTTCTAAGCATTTATACTGCATTTACTAACCATGTTCTGCCAAAGTCTCTGTCTCTCCCAGTTCCTCTCCTCTCTCTCCCTGTCCTCATCCTGCAGGTGGTGACTCATCTCCATCCCATGTTCCTGCAACACCTGCTGGTCCCATATAGCATGAATTCTGTATTACAGCTCAACTCCATGAACTTCATGCAACAACATGTTCCTGCCTACACCCCCCCCCCTCCAATGCCTGCCTGCCTGTCTCTCTCTCTCTCTCTCTCTCTCTCTCAACCCAACCGGTCGAGGCAGATGGCCGCCCCCCCTGAGCCTGGTTCTGCTCGAGGTTTCTGCCTCTTAAAGGAAGTTTTTCCTTGCCACTGTTGCCAAGTGCTTGCTCATCGGGGGATCTGTTGGGTCTCTTTAAATAAATTTATAAAGAGTTTGGTCTAGACCTGCTTTATATGTAAAGTGCCTTGATGTAACTTTGTTATGATTTGGCGCTATACAAATAAATCTGATTTGATTTGATTTGATTTGATTTGATAAACAGAAAGTGTCACCACAGAAAATCCCAAACGGGAGGAAAAACAAACAGAAACCCAAAATGAGCTCAAAGAGGTTGTGAAAGAACCGCAAAGACCAGAGTAAAAAAAAAAAACAAAAAAAAACGAGAGCTACAAACAATGAATGGATACAACAGGCTTAATCTTATCATGAAGTCATAAAAACATTACCATAACAGAGAAAGCTATTGTTCTGCACATACCCATTTATTCCAGACCTTGGACTCCCCTGTGGCACATGTACTGAAATAACGGGACTCAAACTTTACAAACCAGACCTGGAGGACTGACTGGGAGAATCTTGAGCTCAGGCCAAATGTAGTGATGAATATCAAATGAAAATAATCCTTTGAACCTAATTCTTCACGTTAGAAATTACAAAAGAAAATCTACTTTTTTCAGTTTTGTATTTTAGATTGATATATCTGAAATCATATTAGAGTAAAAAGCAAATGAACTATTTTTCATATTACATCACAAGCTTTTGTGTTCACGAGTTGATATTGACCACATAAGAGAAACAGATGAGTGAAGATAGTATGATTGTTCATTGTGAAGTGTTGGATGTGAGACAAATGGACTTATGTAGAAACCTGAAGGGGGTCAAATTGTTAAGGCACCATGACCAAGTGGGTCTTATCTGTTCCTCTCTGTCAAGTGTTGAGGGGAGAACCATGCACTTTTACATTTGATCTCTTGTGATGTCTCATATGCATCCACTTCCAGAGATATTCTCTCCTAACTACCATTACGTCTTATATACTTATGTGTTGTTTCATGTGAAAACATTAACCTATCATTCATTAAATTATTGCCACCTGCCTAATCTTGTATAGGTCCGTCCTGTGCCACCAAAACAGCATAAACACGTTGAGTCCTGGATTCCACTAGAACTGTGCTATAGTATCTGGTACCAAGACTTTAGCAGCAGATATTTGAAGTCCTGAAAGTTGTGAGGTGGAGTCTATGTGGACCTTACTTGCTTGTCCAACTCATTCCACAGATGCAGGATTGGATTGAGAGCTGGAGAATTCGGACACCAAGTCAACTCCTTGAATTGGTTATAGCTCCTCAAACTATTCCTGAATTGTCGTTGCAGTGTGGGTGCAAACACAGAGGTAAAGTGTGATAGAACCTCTGACCCAGTCATCTGGACATCACAGTTTAGACCTTGTCACATCTCCATACTTACTTGAGGTAAAAAGGTTATTGTGCTGCCTGGTGCCATGGTAACAAGATAATCTGTGTTATTCATGTCACTTGTCATAATGTTATTATTGATCAGTGTCAAGTCTCGAAGTTACCTTGAACTGTTTATCCAGGCATGTCTGGCCACTGTGCCCTGGCATTGTGATGCTGGTGAAGTAGCTGTGAAGCTGGCTAGCTGCTGTTTCTGTCTCCTTTCCTAGAATAGTTTCCATCAAGGCATTGTGGATAAAGATGTACTGTTCCTGCCAGCAGATACAAAAAGTGGTTATTAAAGTGCTTGGTCAAAGACAAGCGGGAGCCGGTGGGCTGGAAGGCACAAGGCAAGTCCATGAATGACTGAGTGACTGATCAGCTAACAGGTCTCTATGCTCAACTCCCTCTGTTTGAACAACTGGTCACAGTCATATTCTATAGCGTGAAGCCTTGTCTAGATTTGCTCCGATTTCCCTGTCTCATGTCAGATTAATAACTCTCAAATTTTTCAGTGAAAAGAAACTCATATTTCTTATCAGGGTTTTCATTGCAGTGTTGACGTACGACATTGATCTGACAGTCCATCAGGATTTCTCCTTGTGCTCATGGCAGATAGTACGACTGGCACAGTCTACACATAGGATTTATATTTATGGGATTCAGTACTGGTATGTTAAACTAGTGCCTAACCTTCTCCATGTGGGGGCAGGTGTGGATTTTTTCCCCTGAAAACACTGATACATGGTATTGTTTTGTGTAACATGTGCTCTCTGCTATTCACCACAGACTCCTCCTGCCTATCCATCCCCATCCCAGTCACGGCCATTATCCAAACTTATTTAATTAATACAGACTGTGATAGAATCACATGCAGCTTTGCTTTAATTAATTGAATTCTCCTGGACTTCAGCAGTTGTAAGTCAGTTGTGAGGCATCAGCCAGTGTGACCCAACATGGACCCGGGGGAGTGAGACCCAACGGACAAGGAGACAGGTCCTGAGCAGGGCTATAGTCTGAGGTACTGATGGTGCATCTCTATCAGCCTGCATTGAACATAAGCATTGGCCATGACTCCTGTGTTGTTTAAAATGTCAGCAGCAGCAATGATGGATGCGTGGTGGTTGCTCTAAATCCTTGTGGGCTGCAACAGAACATTGTCCACCAATATTACCTTACATCCAACCTCAGGTGTGTGAGAGCCATATTTTTTAGTTTTAAAGCACCATGACAGCTTGGCAGAAACTGTACTGAATTGGCATTGAAAGGATGGTATGGTGGACTTTCTCTTTGTGTAGTAGTCAATCAAGGATATTAAATTGATCCAGGTACTCCATCGCTTCATCAATGTGAATATTCTTTTTCCAGAAGGTGATTCCTAATGACTTTCAGAAGCTCAGTTACCCTTCTTCAAGCCCAGACTCTTCTCCCTTATCGCCATCACCAATAACAACGTCATATGTTAAACGTTAACAACTAAAAGTAATAAGTTTAGCAAAGGGCAGTGGACCCTGCACGATTCTCATCATCAGTATGTTTTACTGTTTACGCCCCAACTTGCATTATGCTAAATCTTTACAATGTTTCACACAGATACTTGGTTGATGAAGACAGACACAAACACAGACAAACCTCAGTCTGGACTAGGTAGTTGCGCTGGGTGCGTATGTGTTTGAGGAAGCCAAGTACATTAACTGTGCTCTTGTCTTTGATCTGCTGCAGCATGCTGTCAATGACGATGTATGTTCCTGTCCGACCAACACCAGCACTGCAACAACACACATTAACACTTAGCGACAGCAGACCATATTATATACAAGTAAAAAAAAAAAAGCTAAATTTATAAGAACATAGACATAATATTTTCTTTTCTAACAATGTTTAGGTATTTGTAATCAAAGTGTTTTTTTATGGAGACATCACCTGCAGTGAACAATCATGGGTCCCATATCAGGCATCTGGGCAGCAGAGGACCTGCGGACAAAGGTTAGGACGGGCAGGGTGTACTCTGGGACACCCATGTCTGGCCACTGGGTGTAATGATACTGGAGCACTGTCCGTTCAGTGTGGCCCCGAACCTTAGGGTTACCTTTCCCTCCCTGGATAGAGGAGGAGAGGGAAAAAAGGGAAGGAAGAGATATTTGTTGAGCTGGATAATGGCTATGGTTTTTCTTACATTTACCCACAGTCCACAAAATTAATAGGAGATTAATAGGCACTCAGATCCTAAGTGAGAGAATTCAATCTGAGTCTTTATCACTATGATAATAAATACAAACTCAAATCAGAAACATCATTCATTTCTGTCTATGCCAGGAATCCTTCTTCCTTCCTCTGATTCTCACCTTTTTGACTTTACTATAGCGCAGCGTGAAGCAGCGAAGAGTGTAGCAGGCATGAACTCTGGTGCTTTTCAGTGTGACCACTATGTTGCCATACTCTTCAGTGTTCTCTGTCGGCCAGTACTGGTCACATTTTCTCTGTAGTGAGAAAAACCACAGATGGGCACACACACACACACACACACACCCAAGGGAAATAGTATACACATAGGGCTCCATTTTAATGACCTAGCTTCTGTCAAGCATATGGGGCCGATACTTTCAGAGCAAGTTTTTTTCACTTCTTATTTTAAAGGCAACACTCGCAGACATTCACAAGAGTTCTATTCAGTCTTCTAATGAATTTTTGACTTTTTCGGCATATGGTAAACACATCAGAGTACCATTTTCTTTCTTTTAAAAGACAGAGTCACTGCTCCTTGATGGACTGTCATATAATGGTCCACTGTTTCACACAAGTATATTCTTTGTGGTCAGTTGATCACATGTTGTGATGGATTGATTGGTCCAGTCCTGATAACCGATCCAGTGGCAAAATAGATGTTTGTCATCTTTTAATTACAATATTATGAGAATTGTGATTAAAACTTTGATGTTTATGGAACCCTGGATACATTTTGGCGATGAAAGGGAAACACTGGAGTCTTATGTGTCTTGATGTCCAAGAGGCATCAAGACACACAGCAAAGTTGTATAACAGAGAGAAAACCCTTTCTGCCTGCCTGCCCCCCACCCTATTTCCAGTTTTCCACTCAATCTGGATTCCATGATGAATCCCCATGAAGTCTACCTGCCCAACATTTAAAAGATCAACATTCTAGCTCGGATTCTCTGACAGAGGCTGGAGAGCTTGAGGGGACTGCTCAGTCTTGTAGATGTTCCTCGGACTACACTCTTCTAATTCTTGACAGCAATCCCCCCTGTTGTTCCTAGAACCCTCTCTCAGTCTCAGGGTGTTCCCATTACCACAGGGACCACTGTTGCCTTCACTTTCTGTATCTTCCTAGCCCTTCTCTCAAGCCTTGGCATTTCCCATTCTTCTTGTGTTTCTTCTTCTTGATGTCCTATTTTAAGTCACTTGGCCAGGGAGCTCTGTGTGCACCAGTTTTTATATATAGTTGACAGCCATCAAATCCTATGAGTCCTTTGTAAGAGCTCAAAAACCAGGAAATTTGTTTGAAGAGTTAATGGTTGCCACAAAAGTGTGCTTTAATCACCCTCACTAGATGCTCAACAGGTAGTGCGCTGCAGAGTCCATGGTCAGTCCACATCAGAGCAGACTGCTGGATCTGTTTGTCTGTAACAATGCATCTACCCTCCCAATTAATACATGTGGTCTGAATAATCCTCACATTGAGTGGAATTGGCTGACCTAAATAAAATGTTATTATTCTGAGTTGAGCAGTTTTTGACAGGTCCAAACATCCTCTGAACCTCTCCTTCAAAATCCATATCGACAGTGCATGTGTGTGAGTGTCAGAACTTACCCGTCCCTTCTCTACAAGGTTGGTGATCATGACAATCACACCAGTGTTTTGCTCCCACACCATCCGCCAGAAGTCCTCAAATGTGGACTTGAGAGGTCCTTGGGCTGCGATGTAGGCTTTAGGCTTATTATAACCCTGACCGGTAAATTACAAGAGGCAGACTGTTAGTTTGGCAACAAGTGACATAAAGATCAAGAAAATCTTTCAAATTTGTTTGTGGACCCTCCATCTGACATTTGCCTTTTTCATCTCTAAAACGATTTTACTCATCGTGCAGACACACACAAACATAGTGCTCACATCCACATGGTTGGCATTGATGAAGTCAGTGTGTTTGGAGTCCTTCCCAGCCAGCAGCCTCAGCTTCACCCGACTGTGGTCATCTTTCGAAGAAACACAAAGCAGGAAAAGGTTAGCAGGATCCACCTGAGCTAACCTTGACACGAACACATGAATGGCTGTGCACTGTTAACATCCCTGCTCACAAAAGACAAAGCACGGGCAGCATAATAGCAGCACCTGCAGCATGGACACAAGTTTACTGAAGGAAATGTCAATGAAGGACAAACTATGACAAATGTGGGTGGTAAAACTGACTTCACATCAAGCCTGTATTTCTTTTTTCTTTTACTTGTTTTAAGAATTAATATATGCATCGGATAAAAAAAAAAAAAAAAAAAAAAAAAAAACAATAACAAAAAACAAAAACTGTACATTCTATAACATTTGAGAAAATCTATGACAACCATGGCACCTGTACACATTGTGTGTTTTTAACACTACTCATTCAGAGAAATGTAGCCAAATCTCGGATGGTTAGCAGAGAGGTATTTATAACTTGAAAACAATTTGGTTGAGTTTCGTTTTTCAACTGAATCTAATTCCCTTAAAATGTGTTTGAAACAGTTTTTTAGGAAGAGATGAACACAGCAGATCTGCAGGAAGAGAGTTGTTTGTGCTGAACAAAAATGACATGGAACAAAAACAGCAAAACAAAAAGCACATTAGTATCGGTTTCCACACGAATGACCAGGGAGGAAACTGCTCTGAAATTTGTTTCAGTGCAGGAGTTGATGGTGGTTATCAGGCTGATTTGGTGCCTGGCTGAGGTGTAATTCTGGAGATAATGGTCACCCAATATATATATTTTTTTATTTCATTAATTTTTATTCCTTGTGAAATAATCTATATTTTACACATTAAATGATTGTCTCACATTTTATCTCACTAGTCATGACAGTTGCAATTCAAACGTTTTGTAATGATTAGCCCTGTCACCTCACAGCAAGATAGTTCTGGGTTTGAACCCCCAGGTCTGAGACATGTTGAGTTTACATGTACACTCCAGCTTCCTCCCACAGTCCAATGATACAGATGTTAACTGGTGAGTCTAAATTGCCAGTGAAACGGAAACAGTATGTGTCAGTCCCCACCCATGTACTCACAGGCTACAATGTTGATGTATCTGTTTTTGTGCTTGTTGTCTGGGTGGTTGGAGTGCTCTGAGGTGATCTTCATGTTGGCAGTGCAGCGCTGAACTTCCTGAAGAGGAAAACACAAAACATTTACTGATAGACTGATACTTCCGGATGGTCCACAGAAGATGAACCTTTTTTTCATGGCATCCAAACTTTTCAGGAATCACCAGCACATGGAAAATTTAATTTACAAGCTTGACTCTTATGAATAATTTGCTGTGAGACCAGCTGCAGAGCGTGAAGCCTTTGCCTCTTGGCTGCTGTGAGCGGCTGGATCACTGTCCACAAGACACAGTGTCAGACTACCATAAAATGTATCAATCACATTTATGATCTACAGAGAACTACTGACCCTGTGACTTTGCCTCTTCTTCTGTATCATAGAGTGTAATGAACAGCATAGCTTTGATTCTCTGTATGTCACACTTAATGCCTTGTTTTTTCCTGCTGGTTGCTCATACTTATTTATTCTGACATGGTGTCAATGCAGGCTGCAAGGTGGAATAGTGGTTAATGCTGTGTTGCCTCACAACAAGAAGGTCATGAGTTCGTTTCCCGGGACTGGAGATTTTTTGTGCGAAGTTTGCATGTTCTCCCCCTGCTTGAGGGAGTTTCCTCCCACTGTGCAAAGACATGCACATTTCATTTCATTGGTGACTGTAAATTGCCTGAAAGTATGACTGTGAGTGTGAGGGATTATTGGTCTCTGTCTGTCTCTGTGTGTTGGCCCTGCTGTCCAGGGTATAGTTCCAGCCAATGTCTGGTCTCAATGTATCGTTTGAGCGTTTGGGCAGCAAAGAAGAACACAACAAAACTTTAAGAAAACCAGGTTTTACATTTTGTGGCATTTTTCCATGATATTGTGATTTGATAAGATGGACCTGTATGTGATGACTTCTATCAGTGGGTTCTGTTGTTGCTAATTTAAACTTGATGTAATCTTTATGTGTAGTCTGCATCTCCAGCAGAAAAATGGCTCACCTGGTTATACCTGCTGGGGCTGATTCCATCATTTTCTCTCTTTCCCTTCCTACTCTCTCTTTTTGTCTTTGAATGCAGCAGGTGTTTCTTTCTTTCTCCATACTTGTGCTTGAAAAAAGAAAATTAAGCATTTGCATAGCCATTTACATCACAGCATGGCATCAAGTTCCCTGTTCTGTCAAAGTGAATTTTTGTATCTTGGGACTCGCTGTTCAGAATGCTCATATCCTGACATGCTGTGCTCTGTCAGTTTCAAACAGGGATTGTGGGCCGGTTGTTATCAGATTTAAGGTAATGGTCCTGGCTGAGCCGCTGATACTCTGATACACTGATGAACCTGCTGTAAACCCTCCAGCTTACACTCCCATAAAGGTCATAAATAGGCCTTTTGTTCCATTATTAAAACCAAATGACAATGTCTTCATAATGTGACATTGAAATGTTAAACTCAGAATTTAGGTTCACATAGCTCTGCTTTTATATCCTGGAACTTAGATGAGATCTGTAAGCATAGTTAACACTAAGCATTTGGTCAGGTTAATAGGGTTATATACCGATAAGGTTTTTTTTTTTCTTTCTTCCGGCTTTTCCTTGTTCAGGGTCACCATAGCAAGTCAGCTCTGTGACTTGCATGATTAATTTGGCTTCAGTTTTTACACCAGTAGCCCTTCCTGCCACAATCCTCCTGTTTTTTCAGGGCCTGAGAATGGCACAAACCAATACTGGTTTGCGTTGTGGGGTCATGAGCCCATTGTCATCTATGATGGATAGATGCATTCATTTTGCATGCTTTGCCACTGAGAAACATCCACGGCTTGGGCTTTATCCCAAACTCCTGCCTGATAATTACTACAACCACTAGAGGGCTTCAACACACAAGTCAGACTGATGTTGCAGCTAGATGTCATAAAGAACCTGAATCCCTCCACAGGAAGGAAACTCACACATCAAGTGTCTTCAATCCACAATGAACTTCCAGAGAACCTCACTGCTCCATGTCAAATATTGCCTAGCTCTAAAATGAGTAAAAAGTGAAAAATTAAGTGAACTACTTAACCCTGTTTTAGTCAAGACCAAGCATGACGTATGCAATTGAGACTTGATCAATCTATAGATTGATCATATAGTACTTCTGCAGGACTTTTGCGGGTCTTGGTTCTGGTCTGGTTCCGAATCTGTCTATAGGCAGTATACCTGCCTCATGGCATCACTTTCCTAAAACAAAAATAGTATGCTGGTACAGTACTTTGTTTATACATGTGATACCGGCCTCAAAGTAACATCACGCAGACGGACACTGAGCCATGTGGGAAGGGGGTAGAGAACAAGACCTGGGAACACCAGGCTCCCAACCTGATATTTTGATTGTTCGATATATGCCTCAAGAGGTACAGCAGGTCATAAATCTAGAATATGCATAATGTCACAACAGTGGGATCTTGGCAATATTGCAGTTTTATTCAGGCCTTTGATTTGCCTCCTGTCTTCATCTAGTATATGAGTTATAGACATTTTCCAGGTGAGCAGGCAAGTCGCTGGACTCTTTCCCGTGTGTCATTCCTTTTTACATCGCCTCATTTCCTGTCTTTTTAAACTTTCCTATTCACAGAGGTCCGATGAAATTATAATTATTAAAAAATGCCCAAAAATAACCCCCACCAAAAAAAGTAACAAAGTTCAAGGGTCCTGCTCAGTCCAGTGACTTAGTGCAGTCGGGGAGCACAGAGAGAGCGGAAAGAATAAGAACAAGGATTTCCACAATCAACAACTTAAGAAGGAGCCCTGGCTGGTGCAAGGATTGGAACAAAATCCGTTTTTACTGCTTTAACCATAACCATTAGGGATGCGGCTTTTTGTCTTCCTCATTCCTACTATCTCTGCTTTCAATATTTATTTTGCATGGGAGTGTATTTACCCAGCAGAAGACTGATATTTCCCTCCCCTGCAAGATTAAATACATGAGGGAAAGATTCCAAGAGAAATTACAACATGATATCTTTTATTGAGCAGCTACATTTCAGCTGTATGTGTGTATACTGATTTACTAGTTAGCGCGTGAGAAATGCAGGGTGAATATGGGCAATGACAATGTCAGAGCTGACAGTTAGTGGGGGCGAGGTGGCAAAATAAGTTTAAAGGAATCTAAATGTAGTTCGGAAAACACACAGATGTACCTTCCACCTAGATCTGAAAGAAAGCCTTATTGTCTTCTGTTTTGCCTCAATATTGTTAAGTGTTGCACAGCACAAAATATACTATTATTTAACAATACTGTTTAATCATTAAACCTTCATTGATGATGCCCTTAGTTTCTGCTCTGTCTACTATAGAACTGGTTTTACGCTTTTACTGATCACCTTTAAAACACACTGGGCCCTAAGCTCCATAATAGAATTATTACCCATAGTAGCCAGAACACAGCCTCTAGTGAAGCTTAAATCTAAAAGTGACCATGCTTTTGCCTACAGGGCTCCTCAACTTTGGAACCATCTGCCTGAGGCGATGAACGAAAATCAATACATTTTTTTATGTCATAGCCTGAAACCTACTGGTGTATATTTTATATTTTATGTGATGTTGTCATTAACCTTTTTATCATCATGGTATTAATTGATAGCGTTTACTGAGTTTGTATGCCTCTGTAACTACCCTATTTCTGTAGTGCTTGTCATTATTACAGTTTTTCTGATCTACTTATCAAAGCACCCTGAAAATGAGTTTTAAAGCTGCTAGGAACATTCATTTATTCATTCATTCATCTTTTACTGTTTATCTGTTTCGCAGGGGGTGCTGGAACCAATGCCAGGGCAAGGGCATCCTGGACAAGTCACCAGTCCATCACAGGGCATTAGGATTTAGTATTATTGCTTTTATTATCGTCATCGCTATTATTATTGGAAAATAAATGACAGTAAAAACTCTGTAAAAAGGTTTGCTTATAGAGATGACCTGACAGGGAATAAAGAGCTGGGTGTTCAGCTCCATTCAGTTTTATGAAGCTTTGAGGCGACTTTTAGCAGAATGGCTGTTTGTCTGGATGGAACTAAAAACCTGGTTTGAGTAGTAACAGATGGACTAAACTGTAGTGGACTGGACATCTCTCTCAGGAGCTGGTGGAAAACAAGGAGAGCTAAAAGAGACACTAGACTTAAAATACATCAGATGCATAGAAACACCAACTAAATGATCTCAAGCTGGATGCAAAAATAATTCACTATCACTATAAAGTATAAACAGTCTGATCCTCCCAAATTATGTTTAATGTCTGCATGGTTAGATTACCCTGTTTAATTTTCATGTACAAAACCTAACTACTTACCTCAAAATCTTCAGAGAATCCATGTTGGTTATTTGAGAAGAGCTCAGAGACATGTTTGATGAACTGCTTGACGGAGATGGCTTCCATGTCATCTGCAAGACACAAGGCCAGGTTTAAAGCAGGTTCAGTGGGGTAGTGACACAACCTTGACTGAAGTGACAGGATAACTTCTGGGTGGGAATGTAAGCATTTTACAAAATAGCACAATCAAAGGTAAATAATAAAACCCTACACGGACTGTGTTGAGAAACTGAGTTTAGTGGTCTAGGGGGAATGTAATATTTAAGTTTGAGATGGCAATGTGTGACTGAAGAAGAAAATAGTGCCACTGCAAGGCCCATTTAGCAGCCAAGGTGGAGCCTTCAATGGTACCATAAAATCATGCAATCATAGTTTAAGTTTTTACCCAGGTTTTGGGTACAAAGGTTTTGTTGTTGTTGTTGTTGGCTACTTAAATTGCCCTTTAAAAAAAACACACTTCCCCAACCACCCACTAGTACATCCAGAAGGTTCGTAATGACAAGATGGAAAAAAATACATATCACCATGAAATCTCATTGATTGCAAATGTAATTTCTAAGCTCATATGTTCTCATTGGCCTTGCCTTCTTTCTATATCATAAAAGTTTACGACCAAAGGGAAAACGAGGACTGTCTTTAAAGACATCCACTCTTTCCAACTGTCCGTGTATATGTGCATCCCTTCTTAATTTGCCATACTAAGTCTATCCTTCTCAAGAAACTAAATTATAAAGAGCTCAATTTGTGAACTTTGGGCATTTTTGACAGCATTTGAGAGCACTGAGCTTTGAAAACCCTTTTGATGACATTAACGGTGTCATGGTTGTGGTTTCACTGTGGGGTTTGAGTTTCTCTGTTATGGTTTGAGTTTTCACTGTATTTAAGTCCTGTTCGCTGGTTCAGCCGTGTCAGATCCTTGAGGTTGTCTTTCTGTGGCCCTTGTTCACATGCTGTCTCTCTGCCTGTCTCTTTGCCTGTTGTCTCTGATTGTTTACCTGAGTTATTTTGTAGCTTTTGGTTTTTGTTAATTAAAAGTATTTAATTTCTCACCTACCTGGTTCTTATGGCTCCTGCCTTTGGGTCCTCATTCCCACGCCACCACCATCAACAACACCATTGTGACAAACGGCACTAAATCTACAATGTTGTTCAAGGAGCAATAACTTCACATTTTTGGAATGCAACATCTCAGCTGGTTGCTGATAAGAGGGGGTTTTGTGATAGCCAAGGTCAACCAGATTATTATAATCTGTCACAGATAGAAAACCTTTTCTTAGAGGTAATTTTAAACTGAGAGCACACAAACAGAAATCACACAGGGCACCAAAGTCTTTTGACGGCTGCGGTTCAAGCTTTTATGCTTTTGCCCCTCCTAGAGAGAGTTTATATTTCCCCATCCCCAGGCTTACTACAGTCCTTGTGGGTATAATGCTTTCTTGTGCCACCAGAATAATTTAATAGATTATGGCCAAAAGGCAGGGGGAAACTTTTTGAAGAAGATGAAATTGATAATATGCTATAGTGACCTCAGTACCATCCTGAACAATCAAAACAAATATCTGTAAAATATTGATACTTGTGTATTTTATCAAGCAGGTCCCGGGTTAATTTGACCCCATTCAGCATTTAACATTTATTAATAACTAATTCCATTTCTTTTGCTTCAGTTTTCTAACTATCTAATTTAATGGGGACAACTACCTAAACATGAAATTAACACAGTTGCAAATTAAACTGCATCACCACAGAGAAGGCAGAAAGGTATTTTATTGATGTGTTTATTTCGTAGCTTTGGGAGCTTTTGGTGAGACAGAACAGGGCTGGAGTGCATGTTTCACTAGAGGGTAAACAGCTGCAGTCGGTGTAAGAAGTTGAACTCGACCCAGTTGAATGGAGGTCATTTAGTGGAAAAGATTCAAAAATCCGACACAGCAGCCAACACGCTCTCACAGCTTCCATCAGTTTAGTCTTCATCAAATATTAACAGGAGCATGTACTTGTTTGCTCGCGCTTTGTCTCTTATGAGACATTCATTTAGGTATGTAAATGTGTCAGAATTATTTGTGTGTCAGTAAACACAGCAGGCTACTGAGAGGTCTGGATAAACCAATTAGCTCTGCTGAGAGCTGAACCAATCATGTTTTTATTGCTCTGACATATTTTAAAGACAGTACAGTACAGTCATGGTCTGTGTCGGATAGATTTGTTCTTTTGTTGCAAAATACAAATAGGATACAGCAAAAAACAAGCTGCATTCCTTAAAATTGAGAACTATGACCAAACCTAACACCCTCAATAAAGTTAGAAATAAATATTGTCATATTAATGGACAGAAGAAAAAGTAGCATCCCACTGTGATGTCAAAACAAACCATATTTAGAGAACAAGGTTGAGCTGAGGAGGAGATTTGTCGTACATTCTCCAGCAGGTCACCATTTCTGGTACAATCTGTTGATCATACAGTACAGTAACCACCTCTTAATTCATCCCCTGCTTTATGGTCTATTTTCCTCCAAATTAGACAGTTATTTCAAAAATTAACACCCTGTTTATTTGAAAAACACTTGAAAGCAGGGAGTACATTAACTAATTCATTAAGTGAGAAGTTGGGCCATTATCCTATAGACCTCAATACAATCTGACTTCTTTTTGCAACCGGTGGAAAGGCTCTTCAGTGCTAGCTTCATTTTAACACCCCGACACCTATAAACACTTTTTATGTAGCCCATAAACAAAACCTTGTCTTTGCATATTCATTCATTCCTTCATCTTCTACCGCTTTTCTGTTTCCAGGTCGCAGGGGATGCTGGAGCCAATCCCAGCTTACACTGGGCAAGGGCAGGGTACACCCTGGACAGGTTGCCAGTCCATCGCAGGGACAACACATAGAGATAGACAGAAACCAACAACCACTCACACTCTCACTCAGACCTACAGCCACCAATTAACCTAAACATGATGTCTTTGGACGGTGGGAGGAAACCGGAGTACCTGGAACATACAAACTCCAGACAGAAAGGAACCAAATGCACGACCTTCTTGCTATGAAGCAGCAGCGCTAATCACTATGCTGCCATGCTGACCTCTTTGTATTCTTTCCTTAATTATTGTACGAGCAATTTTGACGAGAGGAGCAAATATGTTGAGGCAAACCAGCAGATGACATGAACGTAACACATCTGTAATGTTGGTTCATATGTGTGTTGAGTAGAGGTTTATGTAGTCTGCGCTGCAGCAGAAGGTCTCAAAGAGGATTCAGGATTGTGTGAGACTCTTAAGTCTGAGCCTTTTTAGGCAATTAACACAGCTAACATATGGTCAGACCCACAACCCTGTCTGCAGCAGTGGACTCTAATGTCTGGTTCTCTGTAGACCTACCTGCAACTCTGTGAGGCTGTTCTGGCGGAGGGGGGAGTGACAGAGGAGCTCTTTGTCTGTGCTGAACCTGGACTCTGCCATGATGGAAATGATGTGAATGAGCCCTTTTGGATTGAGCCAAGGCCCATTGTAAAGAGGGCCAAAAAGCTTTTAATTGAATTTGACAGATTTGGAGCCAAATCCTGGGACTCGGGACCTGAACCAGAGAGCATGTTTCAAACTTTGTAAAGGTTTTGTGTTTATGTTGTGTGTGTGTTATAACTGGTGAACTGGCTGTGGCCTTTCTCTCTGATGTGGACACAGATCCTAGGGTTTCTATCAACCTAATTTCTTTTCTCCATTTGTCTGACTCTCATACTGAATAGGCTGCTCTGCTCTGCTTTTCAGATTTGACTTTGACACAAATTCTTAATTTTTAACAGTTACTTCAAAGAAAAAAATATTGACTCTATCTGAATTCATGCCAATTTGAATGTCTGGACAGATGCTGCTACTTCCCCAGCCTGGTTGGTGGCTGGAAGATGACCCCTGTAAGGTTTTAATACCAGTTTATGACCTTAGAACTGTGCCAAAAGAATAGCCCTGACCTATGACCCCTCAGAAAGGATGACAAGCTAACTACCGCTCTGCAGACATACCAAACTAAAACACAGTAGACACAGTGGAGGAAATGAGGTGTAGCTATGATGCACGCAGGGAGATATTACCTGGGATGAGAACGGGAGGGATCGTTTCATTGGCCACCACCCTGGGTGAATTGCTGTCCTCCACGTAGAAATGGGCTGTCTGGAAACATCGCCTGAAGAAAACAGAGGCCTTTCATTTACAGAAGAAGGAAGTTTTACTTGAAGAGAGTAACTAATTCAAGCTGAACTTCTCCCATTAGGTCGAAACACTGATGCTATTTCACCTTCATCAGGACCCTTTGTGGTTTTTCAACCCTCTCTACCAATGTTGCTTTAGATCTAAATAGCAAACACTTTTTTTTTTTTGGGGGGGGTGGGGGGGGTGGGGGGGGAGGCTTGAAGTGGCTAGAAAAAAAACAAACGCTTCGTATACATTATGTCACCAGCTGAGGTCATGCATTACTTTTCTCCATAGTAGTAACAGCTTGATGCTAACTCCACTGTGAAGTAATCAACCACAGATCTTTGGGAAGTTTCCCATCTGTTGTGTGCTCAAACATTGCATGTAAAATGATTCTGTGGTTGTGTTTCTTTTTTTTTGTGAGTGTTGTGCTATGCTGTGCTATTAAGGGCACAATCTGTCTGACCAATGAGGGCTGGAACAAAGAACTGGATCTCTCGCTGGCTTCTGACTCACAAACATGACTGTGAGGGAGAAAATGAACTGACCTTATGTACAGAGAAATTTTTTGATCTGAAAATGGCCTGCTTATAATCTGCTGTTGCCTTTGAGAAAGAAAGCAACACCATTTCAATGACAGACCACTGTAAATGTCTTTCAATGTCCACCATCTTCATCTTTCCATAATTAGAACTATTATCTAAACTTAACTCAACTTTGACCACAGACATTTCATACCAGAAAATTTGTGTTCAATAGTGTGTGGAAGGGTTCTGTAAGCACTGATGACAAGATCCAAATGCACCCACTGGTAATTTATGGAGGAAAGAATCAATAGACCAATTTATCATGCCGGCATGACTTGGACTAAGCAAGGCATCAATCTTATTTGTTCTAGTGGCTGGTTCTGACATACTCACATCTTTCTAAGTCACTCCCTCATATGCCACACGTCAACAGTGGACCTTAGCTACACAGCACCCAAAAAAAAAAAAAAAGGATGAGAGAGAGAATTGTGTGTGTGTGTGTATGTGGGTGCAGAGGGAGAGAGAGAGAGAGCATACAGATTTCATCATGACAACAGTCAGCAAACCGATGGTAGAAATGGACTTTGAACTCCATACACACACACACAAAGGTGTATTTAAACGTACATACACTGTGTGTGTAGAAGCTGTCAAACAGGGTAGTGTTGAGGAGCTCTCCTGTTGTGCTTTTGTGTTTTTAGTCTGACAATGTGACAGTTCACATGTGTGACGTTTAGCATCAAACCGCTTTGAACAATCTGCATCAGGCATGTAGAGACAAATTGGAGTTCAAATAGTGCAGAAAGAAGCAGAAGAGATGCCACTTCTTTCTCTTTTGAAACCCACTCCAAAGGAAACAAATCCAGAGACACACAACAAAAAAAAGGATTTCATGTACATCTACCTGTCAGGCAGCAGTAAGGCTATTTGACCAAATATTACCTTTTAAATAAAGACTCACTTTCTGTGACCACCCTAACTAGTAATCTAGAGAATGAAGTGGGTCTGGAGGAGACTTTGGGATTTAATTAATGATTGTTTACTCCACTGAAGGCTGAAGATTTTTATTTTGACACTAGGTACAACCCTGAAATCATGTCCTGACTATACAATCTGGTGAATGTCCCATGTTATTGGAATGCAACATGATAGCGCCAAAAAATTGTGGATCCCTGTTGTTATCCTGTTCCCCTACACTGATGATTTCATCTAACCACGACAATAATCTGTATTAATCTAAATTTAATCAAGAAGTCTCACTTTCCTAGACATAACCAAAACCTGAACCACAAAGGCAGAGGCCCAAAGAAAAGCTAACTCGTTTTATTTATTTATGTATTTATTTTTTTCAGTATGAGGGCTTGATGGACGTGCTGTGATGCCCAGAGGATTGCTGGATCAGAAAACCTGACTGATCATCTGAGTTATTGATGAAGGGTAAAGCATACAACTTTTTTTAATTTCATGAGACATTAGGCCTTGGTGAATGAAGGCTGTTTTAAAAATAAACATAACAGGCCTGTAGTAAACCAGTGTGTTCCCTACTACTAAAGAGGTTCAAGGGAGTAAAAAACTATGCCAGTAAAATGTCCTTTCCTTGAGTCTTCCAGTCCTGCAGCCAATTTTGTGACACCTTTCATGGCCAGTTGCCAACCATAGTCTATATCCAACTGCAGGTTGTTGAGAATGTTATACATTGGCATGTTGAACATGAAAATCAATTTACTGTCCAGTCCACTTGTATTGCCTCTTTACAGTGTCCATCCAATAATGTATTAGGAGGGAACTGAAGAGGGAATACACAACAACCTGTCAGCCCATAAAAGATGCTTCTATGGAAATCAAAACAGTGTCTCCTCTATAGAGTTCTGTAGAGTCCCAAAACCTGGATGTTACCTTGTCTTGTTTTAAATGGGACTGGTTAGTTGGGTGGGGTGTTTACGTCAGTAAGATCAGTAAGCTGATGTGAAGTGAAGAGGTCTGGTCATGTTTCCATGTCTGTTAAACAAGGTCAGTTGCTAGAAAGTGACTTAGTGATAGTAGACCAGTTGTCAGGCATGTAAAAAGGTCATCATGTTGAACATGCAAACACTTACAGCCCGTTTACAGTCCTACATGATGTGGTAGGAGATCAGAGATGAAAAAGCACATTAACACACTTAAATAATTCAACAGTGCTTGCAGCAATGAGTACAAAAACCTACATGCTACTTTTTCTGTATGTTCGAAGGGGTTCTGGTCAGTGGAGTTGGGATTTACTGGCCCACTGGAAAGGGGGATTTATATAAGAAAAATCAGTAGGCTAATTAGAGGGTAAATGAGACTACGGAGGCTGTTGTGGATGTTAAACTTCATCAGGTCGAACATGAACATGATCTCCTCTCCAGTACACCATTACAGCCTGGTTGTGTCTGTGAGAGGAAAGCCTTCGGTAGAAGTTGTCAGAGCTTATTCAATCTTCAAGGTGACATTCAGAGCTGGTGATGGTGAGGACATGACTGTGTATGTGGTTTAGAGCCAACATTATCTGTTTGCTTCTGCTGATTGTATTCAGGCTTCAATAATCATAAAGGGGTGACGTTCGATGCTTAAGATGATCTTGACATTTCTAATTTTGGAAATATTTCAAAAATGGAAGAATCCTATTGGCTGTTTATGGAGTGAAGCAGAGTGACACTAACACAGGTAAGCCTGTATTATCCATGCAGTGCTCTGTTACTATACCACCATTTCACCAACAAGACCCAGCAATCCCTTATCTGCAACGGTTCAACTGGCTAATATTGGATGAAGACTGTCAATCACAGGGCCAAGACATAGAGACACATAAAAATCCACAAATTTAGAGACATGGATTGAGGAAGATGGAGTACCCAGGGGGAATCTACATAGACAGAACATACAAACTAAACACAAAAAAGCAGAGGACCCAGGCTCAACCCTTTTGCTGTGACATGACAGCACTAACCATTACCAATGCTGCACCATCAACAGAATACCAACAACAATAAAAACTTACTTGAAAAGCTCATTCCCATTTGTGATATAACTTTTATGAGTCAAGTGATAGTGATTTAATTTATGAGAAATGCAGAAATATTATTTTTGCCCTCTTGAGGCTTTCTAAGTAGAAAGTAGTTACATACTTAAAAACACACACAGCTACTTTGCTTACTAACTAACTATATATCCACATTTCATTCCTTTCAAAAAACACACACAGGGAACATGGCCTGAGTTCCTTTCAACAAGGAAATGAAACAAAATTCACTGACAGTGTGTGCAATCACTGACCCTTATCGAATATTTACAGCTTCCATTGCAACAACTACTCAACACTCCCCACCTGTGTGTATGTCCAGACCCTCCCTACCTGTACTTGATACAGAGCAGAGAGCAAAGGGCGTTCATCCTGCTGAACGAACAGAGGAGAGGGAGCAGACAAGCTGCCACATGCTGCCGCTGACCTCAACTGAGCCACAGCAGAGAGATAGAGGGACAGGAGGAACACAGGGGTAGAGCTTTCCCAACAAGGCATGAAGGGGGCTGTCCCCGCTCCGCGACACACACCCACCCACCACCCACCCACCCACACAAACACACACACACACACACACACAAGTCAAGCCTCTGCCACTTCCATTTGTAAGATAGTTGCTGTCATGCATGCATTTAAATCAAATGAGACAAAGCTGGCAGAGCAATGACAGGATCAATCACCCTTTGACTGGACTTATTAGTGATGCACTGCCACAACCAAGATGAGAGCTACCCGGCATGGTTCAACTGCAAATGAAAATATACCCACTGTTCCCATTGTATAGTATTCAAATACAACTATCTCCAACTTTATCCTGCACCTCGTCCAACTGGCTTCCTAACATCAGTTATTGTCAATATTATTAAGATCTTTCTGTTATGAAGCTCAGATTTCCTGAGACATGAATGCAGCAGAGCAACAGTTTATCTGTTTGTGGGCGGCACCAACTGTTACCACTAAGAAAGCAGTGGGAGTGGAGTCTGTGTTGAACACGGGGTTGTGACCTAAGCTTTGCTCCACAATAGGATTAAATACCCAAACACGCCCTCAGCCACCTGTTGCCAGGCCTGTGAGTGTCAGTGTGAGAGGGGGTTATGGACATTTTCTCAGCACTTGTGCACCAACAGTACTCTGAACACCAACCCTGAAGCCAGGCTGTCTCTTGCTCAGTCTCAGCACAGCTCGTATAATATGGAAAATGCAGTGCAGAAATGGAGCTTAGTGAGTGTCAGGCAGCGGGTTTAACACCATGTGATTATTATGCCAGAGTTACTTATTATCACGTTCTGTCTTTCTTCACATGCCACCGATGATTTGCTGTGTGTTCCAGATTTCAATAAAGGACCATGCTGCTGTTGTCCAACATGATTTAGCCACTTATCACCGGTTATATAATAGCCATCTGATCCTTGATTTTCCGACTGTAATAAAATGAGATGGCAGACTAATGTATGGATCAAACAGGAACTAGCTATAAGAAAAATACAGAGAATATGGCGCCACACTTGCCAAGTGTATGATGTATATGTGTCTATACAATCTGACAGGGCAATACACCATATGCTCCCTGGTAGTCTACAATAAAGTACCTTTTGCTAGAGGCTCAAGCACAAACAACACAATGCACTGGAACAATTAAGACCAGGGTTTCCCTCAATCTGAGAATCATTTGGAAAAAAGATTAAAACGTCCTTCCATTATCTGACTCTACCCAACCTAACCTAACACTCACAGTGTTGAAAACATGTACAACAAAAGTGGCTATCAACCAGTTGAGTTGAGCCTGGCTTTACCTATCTGTAAGAACTATGAATAAATTAGAATGGACATGATATGAAAAGAAACTTGAAACCTGTTGATACATATGATTAAAGTAATATCCAAACCAGACCTGACATGGGAGAAGACTCAAACTTCAAAAGAAATCCACTCATTTCATAAACGTCTACTCCTCATTATTATTTATTACCAAATTATGAATTCTTTTATTCGGATTCTTGTAGGAATTGTGAAAGGTATATGATTTTTGATCTGTTTGGCTGGTTGGTTTTGATCTGATGCCATAAAGTAAACTTGAACCCAAGTGAATTGGGAGTTTAATCTTAGGTACTTACTTTGATAACCTCAAATCCTGCTTTGTAGTACAGACCACTAAGACTTGAAGAAGAAAAATAATACACCATGACTGGTGTCTGGAGATATTTAGTGTCTGATTAAAATCATCAGAGAGAGTTGTCTCAGCACAGATGCAAGTGTGTAAACCACATGACGAAGCAGCTCAGACTGATATGAGCAGCTCAGAGCTCACAACTGTATAGAGTTCAGGCTGAGAATCTCATTTGTTCACTTTATACTGAAAACATGTCAACATGTTAGTTACGGACTCTGAACTGCGAACAGCGAACATCTGCTATAGCAATGGTCCACTCTCACTGTTCAGAGAGAACGTTGGCTTGTTTAGAATAACCTCAATTAGTTAGCTTATTTAGGCAAAAGCTGTCTTTAAGTTAATATTAACTTATGTAATATAAGCTACGTACGTTTGGTCAATTTAATATAACAGAAAAATGTTTTGTGTGAAATGAATTGATGTGAAATGAAAGTGTAATGTAAGTGCGCTATAGTATGTACCCACCTCCAGCAGACAAGCACAGCCAGCAGGAGGATGAGGCAGAGGAAGGTTAGAGCTGACACCACCACCAAAGGTACCACCCATTCCACACCACCTAACCCTGCCCCAGAGCCAGGACTTGACTGGCTGGTCAGATTGGTCACCAAACTGTGGTCTGAAAGAAAAAAAAGTTGGATAGATTAATCAAATCGAATTCAATACAAGTGTTTAAAAATAAACCCCAAAACAATCAAAAAACAGATTGAGAAAATCAGATTTATCAAAGGATACTAATAACATGTCACTAAAACATACAGGTCAAATAAAAAGATGTACCATATGACCATATGAAAGTTGAACTTGATTTTGGAGTACAATTGTACAAAAAAACAAAAACGAAAAAAACAACAGCAATATCAATCTGCACAAAACTTAAAATTTTGTTTTAACAAATTTTTAAATATAGTGTGATAATAAATCAGAGCATAGCTCATTTTCCCGTAAGGGTTTTTCTTTAACTTCATGGCTGGTATGTGAGTGTGAGAAAAACCACAAGCTGGCTGTCCTCAAAACCTGCAAAAGCTGGAAAGTACCTGCGTATGACAGCGGTACACAAATTATATTCCATGGGTTTTATCCCAGCTTCTTGAAAGAAATAGTCAATAAGTGTCTTCTGACAGTTGTGTTCTCACATAAGACTGGCAACCTGAACTGGTATTTGTTCACCCAGGTTGTGGTATTTAATCCAAGTCATCAGTCACTGCAAAAGCTGTGATGGTTGTTGTTATAGGAGCAGTTAACTTATCTGTCACTTTAACTACGGTTATCCTTTGACTCAGTGATGGGTTGGCGTCTGTGGATATCTCCATACCCATATCCAGACCCATACATCCACTAATGGACACCAACAACAAATGTATTTCTCCAGCTCTAAGTGAACCAAAAAGAAATGTGATTCTATTGTGATAGCTATTCCTGCATATATCTATATTGAGCTAAGGTATGTGGGAAAAACACATCCCCATTCTTACTCTGACTAGCCTCTGATTGGCCAAACCAGGTAAAAACAATCCTTAAAATCGGCCTGTGTTCACACTGGAACTGATAAGGAAGTTTCAGAAATTCTTCTTTCAAATAAATGTTAAATCACTCACAACACAATTACACAAGTAATATGAGCTGCATTTTACATGGGGGTAAATGTTCCCAAGTTTGATTGACATCAGCTGAATCATGTCATGTTTAATTTCCTCTTCATGTTCAGTACAGTATACACTGGCACAAAGCTTGTTTGCTAAGCTAGGCTGAACACATGGCTGCATTGTATTGCAGCAGCAATTGTAAACCATCACATTAACAAAGAGAGATTACTACAGACTGCTAGACCAGTTCCCTGTTAGTCCTACACACCCTGAGCTCTGCACACTATTCACTATGCACTTTAAATAAGTACAGCCCGATAAGCATATCAAACCAACACATAACTCGAGATCATTTGAGCAATTCTGTAAAATCCAATTTTCCTTTAGGTCTCTTAATAACAACCACCACCACCACCTACCCAGTTCAGCTGCTGCAGCCGTGACGTTGCTGGAGCCGCCGCTGGCCCCCATGGCCTTCAGTCTGCAGCTTTGCGTGGAGCCGAGCATTACATCAGGCTGGGCCCCTGCACTGCACCACAGCTGGCTTGCATCCCCACTAACTCTGCATCTCTTCCCTCATATCCACACACGCACACACACACACACACACACACACACGCATAGTGTACACTACAGGCTGCCTTTTTCCTTTATCTTTTCCTCTTGCTTTTGTCTTATGATTATGGCTGTCTGCCAAAACACAATAAAAAAAACCCTTACCAGCAGCATGCAAATACATAACACACACAGTCAGTAATGTGCATAGATATTGAACACACACGCGTCACTGTAAATGGAGCAGAGGCTTTTTTTCTCCCCTGCAGCAAAATCTGGCCTCCTAGCTTCATCTCCTTTCGCCATGTCTGAAAGTAGGCCAGCACTCAGATCAGAGCAAGGAGGGGGAAGCCAGAAAGGATAAGAGGGGTGGAGGGGGCTGACTGATGGGGGGGGGGAGATGGACTGAAAGACAAGATGGAGCCAGTATAGAAATATGAAACATAGAAAGAAAAGAGTAAAAAAGAAGCAAATTTGATGGGCAGAGGGAAGAATGGGGGAATGGAGGACAGAAAATGTGGAGATAACTAGAAGGGAAGCTCTGATTTGTTTTCTGTTTCATCTTTTTCAGCTGTAGCTTTGACAACCCAATTGTAAGCGGTGCTGAGTCAAGGTCCCCACAGTATGAGGTATCATCCACTCCAACTCACATCCAAAAACATCACTAAGGTTATAAACAGCTTCACAGTCTTACAGTGCTTCAAGACGTGTTCAGATTTTTTACAGGAATGAAATTATACAATGTAGCTTGCGGATTATCAGCTTTTATTACACTAATGAAATATTGTTACTAAGGCATTCATGTGCTTCTGCTCAAAGTGGAATTAATAATGATGTGGATTGCTCTCGCATTGCATTTTAAGCTTTTCAAAGTTTCCTTCTTGGAATTTTTGTACTGGCTGAACTTTATTTAATACATGATATTGTACATATATATGTGATGGCTCTGTGCTGTCAGGTGATGCTATCATTCCTGTCTATATATGATATAGCTTTGTGTGGTTATCATCACCCCGACCTATAATTTGTCATTATGTCTGCTGCAAGAGCTGGCCCAATTGTGCGATTAATGAGTGGCATGTGTGCCTCATACAAATTCATCAGGTTTCAAGTCAGTTGCTTTATTAGAATAGTGAAGATGTCCATGTTTTCTACCTAATGTACCCAGCTGTGCGTCCATCCTGTTTGATTTCGTTGAGATATAATAATATATAAGTGGAAAACACATCATATCAAAGTTGTCTAAATTGTGAAATTAATATAGCACATAATTTAATATGAAGTGACCAGCACACCAAAATTTTTAATCTATAATTATTTGTTCCTATATCTGCGACTTAACAACGTTTGTAATTTATAGGCTTATACACCTCAATTTCTTTCTGCATTGCACCCAGATTAAAAATGCTTTGCAGCAACAGAAGCTCTGAGTGGGATGTACACACTAACCACTTTTGCAAAGTTATGCAACAACTTTTAAGCATTTGCCCTTGAATCCCTCAGGAAACAGAATGAAATGTGTTAAATGTGCTTTGACAAGGAGACTGGGAGGCACTTCTCGGGTATATCAGAAAATGACTTTTGTTCATAACAATTTCTTGTCTCGACTGTGTTTCAAAGCGCTTGAAATTGAATTGATGTCCCATGGTGTTTGCTTTCAAACACGGCGCCTTGCTGAAAGTCTTGGAGGGGTAGGTGGGTGTATGGGGCATATCTGCTCTCAACTTCTGCTGGAAGAGGAAAGGCCCTGATGCCTGTACCACACTGAACTGTATATTAAAGATGAGGTACTCTTCAGGCTGAAAATGAAGCAAATGCTGAGAAGCCTTCAACCTATATTCTATCAATTAACCATTAGGGCACTAGGCAAACAGTCTCCTAATTGGTTTATGGTGTCAGTCTTCTCCAGTTCCACATTATGTTCAGCTTTTAAAGGATTCAGATTGAGGGATATTGTACAGTAGAAAATAATATGCATTAGGGTGTGACTACTGTGTGACTGACTGCATGACAAGCAGGATAGATGTCAGTACAGGCCAGAGCCACTCCACATTCCTCCTGCCTTCTACTCGTAATATGGCCTATCCTGCTGTAAAACCAAGACGATGACTGGCAAGGCTTCGAAACTACAGCTCACAAGCTAATGGATGACTTCATAGTGTGACTGCTATGTGAAGTCGGGTTTCACATTGTTTAATCAGAACACCGTATTTAAACTCCAGCTGTTGACTTTCACTTCATCGTGACTTCACGAAATGTGTAGTATTTCTGTAGACAAACTTCCACATCCTATTAAATACTGAACAGCACATATGTTGACCTGCAAGAGATGTCTTTGCATCTTACTGAGCAGCAACAGTGAAATCATTCTCTTGGAAACATTGCCTCATGAAATTTATCCACCATCAGTGATATGATGGCTTTATTTATATACCGCTGCTGTCTCACTGAGGTGCATATAGTCAGTAAAGATAACTTCAATCCATCCAACACTTAGAGATGTGACCATTCTGTCAGTGTGATGGCATGTCGAGAGGGTGTTCAGGAGCACCTGGGGAGCCATATGCAACAGCTGGATTTCATTATTAGGTTGTCTTCAAATAGTCTGCCTAAAGAGTACTAAAGGTAACACCTTTCAGAGCAATAAGTCCTCCCTGGGACTTTCCAAATGCTTACTGTGGTCCCCAATCTATTATTGTTTTCTATTTCACCAAAATCTAGGATATCTATTGCACCAACAGGTTGAGGATATTTGATAAGAGGGTTGATGGTTCTGCATTCTTCATTCACATTTTTTATTAGATCGCTACAAATATCAACGCTGATGTTTGTATTAGGCTGAAGCTTCAGCTGACTCACCATTATGAATGGAGAAAGGCCAGTGCTTCTTGTCCCTCCCTGAGGGGGAGCTGAGTGTAACTGCAGGGAAGGCTGCTGCGTCACTGGCTGCTTCTGTGGTGGTAGAGGCAGTGGAGTCAAATGGATTGTGGGCAGGAACCTGTTGTTGGTCCTCTATACTAGGTGTATCTTTATCAGCATCTGGTTCAGTCTGTTTTTTCTGCTTAGCATTGGCGTCTGGTGTCTCGCCTGGTGGCTTGCTCACTGCTGTGCTGTTGTCTTTCCTCTCAGCTTTGCCCATACGTCTTTTCCTCCCCTTGTTTTCCTCTTTCTCTTCTTCTTCCTCTTCCTCATCCTCCTTATCTTCTCCTCGCTCTCCATCCTCTTCTTCACCCTTGCTGCTCTCCCTGTCCTCGCCCCCCGATTCACTAGTATCTTTGGCTGCAGCAGCTGTTACAGCAGAGGTGGTAGTGTCTTTGGTGGTCAGGCGCACAGAGGTGGGATTGTGGTTTGGTGCTCGGCTTGGCCAGACAGAGCTGGGAAAGGAGGAGATGACGCCGCCGCTGAAACCCAGCCCAGCCAGCAAAGTGCTTGTCACCACGGATGCCACAGTTGCCTGACTGCCGCTGGAGGATGGACCGATGCCTGTCGCCATGGAAACAAAGGAGAAGGGAATACCTGAGGAAGTCCAGGTAGATGAGCCAGAGGAAATGGGAGCCATGTCAGCTGAGGAGGCTGGGGAGACTGTTGGCTGAATAAGGAAGGGATAACAAAATAAGATTTTGACTTAGATAAACATTTCATTTTTTCATGATCGCCATGATGCTGTCACACATTCATTTTATTTTATTTTCTTTTACAGCGTACCAAGGCAAAGGTCACAAGTCAACACAGGCTCAGAACCACTCATATAAGGAAGAGTAATTATGTGTTATTATCACTTAGCTTAACTTAACACTTAACTTGAGGTATTTTTACAGAGCAGTTTGCTAAAATAAAGAAAGATTAAGGCCTATAGATCTAATTGGAAATGTTTCCCCTCCCTGTGTGCCTGCAACACAGAGAGGGGTGACGCTAGTACAGACACTGCTCTCTGCTGGATGAAAAGTGCAAAGACTATTGTAGTGATTCCGCCACAGCTCACCATTCCAGTTTTTACAATCCTTGTCCCCTCAAAGATCCTTGTGGTATTTGCTGCAAAGAAAAAAATGATGTAAAGAAACTCACACAGAGAAACATAGTTGAGTCATTTCCTCTATCCCGCTATTTCCCTTAGCCTGCAGCTATTGATACCATTTCACATAAATAACCTGAATATCAAAAATGTTTTGATATTATTATGAATTCCTGGCTGTCAGATTATGCAGGCAATCAGGCAACACACAAGGCATGTTGAAAAAAGACAGTACTTGACATATTGATAGCTATGTTAACATACACTGATGGTATGGCAGCTATTTACCAGCACATCTGTGTGTGTGTGTGTGTGTTACCTCTGAAGAGCATGCTCTGGCTGAAGTCGCTGCGCATGTCATTCATGCAGACAGCCTGGACTCGAAACAGGTACAGCACATCGGGAGAGACAGGAGAAATGACAGCCTCCTACACAACAACAAACCCAGAAACCAAATGAGTGGGATGACCTCTGGGGACACAGTTTACGTTAGACTCCTCACCAGACATGTTAATACAGCAACAGGGTGGGGAGTTTATATGCAGTGGTAGTGCATAGATGAAAATAAATTATAATTTTATAATTTTTTTTTATTTATTTATTTAATGCATACTTTTCCAAAATGTTCTGGGATCTGAGAACTCAATTTGGGCTTTCACAATTAATATAACTAAAATTTTCATATGTCGAAGTGCCATAGCCAAATCATAGGACCTGTGAAGGTAAAATGCATCAACAATCTTAACCTTTGTGGCATCATTACAGAGGCATCTCAACCAACAAAGATGTAAGTCAGCGATGTCATCAAGGCCAAGCACATCTTTATTTACAGTCTATGTTCTTAACCCTTAAATGCACAGATGGACCAAGAAGGAGGGTTTTCATCCAGGGAAGCACATAATACACATGCACAGTGGCTGCTCTGCTGTAACCCCATTGTATCATCTGTGATACGATGCTGCCTCTCTGAAACAGAGAGGCAGCAATAGTGTGTCGCTGTCTTAATGAAAGTGAATACTGAAGGTCAACTGAAAGAGCTCCTCGTCCCCACATGCCGTTATTTTTCCACAGCTTTTAATGCATTGACTTTACTTCAGATTCTTTCTGCTGCTCTCCCAACCCCTCCATCTCCCTGCTCTACACCTTTCAGCCAAGCTGTTTGAGTCTTTGCTTCCTGAAGCTTACTGCCAAATCATAATCTTACTGTCAAATACTGAAGATGGCAGAGCTGAGAGGTCCATCTCGTAGTTTCATGCAGCTGAACTGTAGCTTACACAATGCACCTCATTGTGGATGGAGCTGGATCAGGTAAAATCACATACCCTGATCTGCCTCCTCAGTCATGATTAAAAAAGATGTTTTTGCATGGCTGAGATGGAACAAAGTGGACCTGCTCATCAATGCAGTGGCACCTCATCCTTCCTAATAACAGAACTATTGAAGATCATGAATGGAAGGTCACAGTATGTCCACCTAAAGCTTATCACCTCACCTACATAAACTTACCATCACTCACACAGTTAAATGCGAAATACCTGAGCCAGCTCTTGGGTTTGTGCCAAATTTTTTTCTCTCGAAATGTGTCTGCATAATGTGTTAGACCTCGGTTCACTGTGGATCAGCAGAATAATAACAAGTCATCTCGTTGATCAGATTTTCTACTCTGTTTTTATCAGTCATCAGGATCAGGGTGGACAACGAGGAGCAAAGATATTGTCATACGCCCTCCTCTAGCTAACCACTTGATATCATTATTATTTTTGAGCTGTGCTGCTCAAATCAGTTTCAGTTTTAGAAGCTGAGAATTCATCACATTTTACAGTAAGCAGTACTATAAATATAGAATATATTATGGTGTTGTATCACCTGCTAATGCAATACAAGTTAAGGGCACCTTTCTAAAAAATTTAATATAATCTATTATTAGATAATAATGTAATTATAAATAATAATTCATCACATGTCCATGCAGATATCCACTATTATTGAGTAAGTCTTTAATTTACAACCTCATCTCTCAGAAGTATGAAATTTTGAAAACATCAGTCAAAGGAATTTTTTTGTCTCACACTTTTCATACACACAATGACAATGTCTCTAACTGCTTATAGCAATGAAGAGAAGCCATCTCTCCCTCACATACACAAACACACCACACTCATTTACACAAGGAGCAATAAACAACTACATTTTAAATAAAAAACCTCACAAATAATAAGGCAATAATGCAAGGAACTGAGGAAACACTTACATGTATATGCACTGAGAAAAGACTGCAAAGCAGAGCAAAATCTGCAGTGAGAAAGATAAACTCAAATGTAAAAGTGGAGATGTTTTGAAGTGACACAAGAAATAAACATAATAATGTATGAAAGGGCAGACTACAATAAGGTTTATATACTGTAGTCAACCAGTTGTGGTTATTTGAAACTGCTAATTTCAAAGGAGGTGGAGTTTCACTGAGATACATGTAATGCAATGAATAAACAGAGAGCTGGCTAAACCTCCACTTAGAGTGTAAGTTAGTTACACTATTTACCATGAGATCAGTTTAAAACTAATATTGATGTGGTGTTACACTGATGGAGCAGCCTATTTTAGTATGAAAGTTGCGAATAGCTTCAATGATATGTCTTGTGTTCAGAGGGAAGCAGATATCAGCAACACGAATGAACAGTGGGACTGCACAGAGGCTCTGACTGCTTCCATCAAAAGGTAGAGCTCTTTCAGTCTGGGATGCTGCTATTCACACTAACACTGTGGAGACCTCACGCTTCCAGCTGATTTTTTCTCTCACACAGATGGGTGGCGAAGGCTGAGGAAATCAAGAAGGTTCATGTCAGCATTTTGGTTCTTCATTTTGTGCTGCAACTGATGAACAAACAGGATGTCTGAGGGGTCTGGAACCTCATTAGTCTCTGCCTCACAGACCAGCTGTGCACTCTTAGTCCATCTATCAACTTATCCCCTGACAAGGAAAGATTTAAAATCTCAAAACAGTCAAGTATATATTTTGTTGGTGTTTGTGTATATTATCTGACTAAATTATTATTTTTTCATTTATTCATTTGAAATAAACATATTCATTATAGCACTGGGTATAGCACGTGGTTTGAATCATTTCTGTGGGGAGTCTGCAGGTGCATGGATTCTCCAGATTCCAAAGCTTCCTCCTACAGTCCAAAGGCATACAGGTTAGGCTAACTAGAGGACTGCACTGGTTAATGAAGATGGAAGAATGCAGTCCAGTCAGAGTCATGTTCAGAACAAATGTAAGATGGTCAATGGTGTACCTCCTAAAATTTTGTATCCGAGACATGTCTCCAATTAGTATAGTAAGATTAGCATTTAGCTCAGAGCACCATTGTGCCAAAGTAGCTAAAGAAGCTAAATGAAACTTCTGGTCCAACATCTGCCTTGGCCTGAGTCTGGCCCCATTTACTTGAACATCTGGACAAATTTGGGTTGATATCCTCTAGCACTACCAGACAGCTAAATTATTTTATTTGTGTGTGCCAGAACTGGTACAAATATAATGATGGTCATGCCTTACAGTCAGAGTTGGTCTATGAAACCTGGGTAATCAACGGCCAGGAGAGCTATTTGTCCCAAGCATGGGCCAGATTTATTTTTCTTTCCTCAAAGTAGCCAAGGCTCTGAAATTTGTGTCAGTGTGGGCTGAAGCCTCACATACCTCATGAGGCGTCAATAATTTTTTCAGAGAATCATAAGATTGATGACATATGACTCCTCTGTCAAATATGTCATCCCCAAAAGACAGCCTCAGGGAATTAAGTAAGCCTTGTTACACCAAAACTAACTCGAAGCACATGTTTTGGCTCCATTGCTAAATTTAAAAAAGAAATACATGCATATATACAATACTCTGTTGCCACTATTTTAGGTACAGTGAGATTAAATTATAAATTTCAAATTGTAGTAATCCAAAATATGTTAATTCATGCTATGCATGTGATCTTGAATTTTGTGTCTCTCTTGCAGTGATTCATATAGTTTGTCTAGACTATTTATATCAATGAGTGAAGACTATATATATTACAAAATGCACAGTAAAGACTCACTTGCTTTCTATAGGTTGTATAACAGATTTGCCTTTTCCCTTTTTTACAGCCTCTTCAACTCCATGGGGAATAAGAAATGAGAGTTCGGTGAAATCCTAGGAAATTTGCTTTACATACTTTCCCTCTGAAGGCTTGTATAAAATTCATATTGACTGGAGAGGCCTGGTATATAAAAAGATCATCAAGATGAGAATTTGTATTACTGCATGTGATGTGAGTGTTTCCATCACACCTCCACTCTCTGACTGAAGCCAGTTTTGTCCTGTTAAATCCAGTTAAGTATCTATTCTTGATCATTCTTGAAAAGTGGTATGGCCCATACAGTACACTGTCTTTTGATAAAAGGGATTCTCCATTCATTGTAGCAGAGGGGGTCCCTGATTCAGGCCTTTTAAACTTGTGTAGGTCCCTGTTATGTCCTAGTTAGAGGTGTCAAGCACAATCATAGAGGGAAAAGTAGGGGAGGATTCATGAGGTGCAAGAGAAAGAACTGTGAGAAATAGTGAGTTGGGCTATGGGGGTCTCTCTTGAGTTTATGACAGAAGGACACACACCTCTCACACCACACACCTCTCGACTCTCTGTCTTTCCTTAAGGCAGATTCCCAACTCTGCAGGCGGATCCTGTTTTCACAGCCAGGGGGCACTCTGATTCCTCACAGCAAAACCTTGTTTTCCCACACAGCCACAGGCCCAAGGTCATGCTTTCTGCCCAGGCTGGCAGCCCTGTATCCTCTACAGCTTAGCATTAGTATTCTGTGAGCTGACCGGCACACCACAATGTAAGGGAATGAAACCTCCTCTCTGCTCCACAGCCTCCTCTCACTGCTCATTCTGGCTCCTGATGAGACCATTTGTAATGGAGCGGATGTTGCTCGGTTTGTGCATGTGTGTATGTTTAGGACCAAAGAACTCTCTGCACATACTTTAATGACTACTTTACAACCTCTCCTAACCAGTCCTCTCACCAGAAGCTGTCAAAGCTGCATCACTTTGTTAAACAAAAAACATGTTTAATGATGTAATCAGGGTTGACTCTATGAATCATAACAGTTTTGTTCGAAAACAACTTGTTAGTTCTTGCAAGGCCCTCAGTCACATTTTTGATGATGTAAAACCCTCTTTATTTCTGAAATAATACACACACAGTCTTCTCCCTGTGCAGCTGCATCTGTGTGTTCGTCCATAATATTCTCATCACAATTTACATTTATAACAAAAATAGTTGACTTTGGCTCATCAGGCTGATCAGAAAAAAATGTGGACCATTATATCAACACTAATGGAAAAAACACAACATGACTAAAATATCTTCAAATGTAGTGTGGATCACAGTGATGAGATTCAGTCACGGCCCATTAACAACATGTGGCTTGAGGTCAGGAACTGGTTGTGTGCTTTCAGCTTCAGGAAAGGAAAGAAGGCAATGAGGATAAGAGTAAAGGCTTGGATAAAACAAGGAAAGTATGTGCGAAATGAATAGTAATAACACATGAGCTATGAAGAGCACTTTGTGATGTGTGTGTTTTTTTGTTTGGCTCTGCAGGGCAATTGTGACCATTGGCTGACGATCAGTCAGTGGTTGGCTGATCTGAAATCTGGACTTTGATGTGACCCATTTGGGTCTTTCAAGTCCTGTGCAGCTTCCAAATACTAGCATGAATAAAACAACAAAAATAAAAAATAAAACATCACATGCCATTTGGATGCTATTTATTTTAACTGAGACCAAATACAAGTCTGCTGTTTGTAGACAGTCAGCATTTTCTGATCTTACATTTTGTATGTATGATTTGTTCTAGCAAACTTAGCACCTCTGTTTAGTTCATATTGAAATACCCCAAGCAACAGAGTGCTGCGGTTCTGCAATATGTCCACCTGCAGTAGGGAATGTCAGATTTTTTTGCCATAAGCATGAGAGACGTATCAGTTGCTGCGAGAATTTCTCCTGTCCTCACCAGCCATCAAGCAATTACTTTGTTCATGGATCGTAACTTGATGTGTGCTGAAGCCTGACATTAGTTCTGCAGACTGAGACTGAGGATTTTGTGGAGCAGCAGCTCTACAAATATGTGTCCATGTGGAGGAGGAATGATTGAAGCTTGACTGTCTCAATAAAGTGGCCCCTGTTATGTTATATTGTATAATGCAATTGTTAGCACCATCTCAGTTAATGAGCAGGATGATCTGAATAGGGCAAAGGAGGCATTTCTAGTTGATCAAATATCAGGCCTCATCTCCATGCCCCCTCCCATGGTCCACTCCCTTATCTCCACATCCTCCCCTTATCTTTATTTCCATGTCCTCATCCCAATTCCTGCTTGGCTCATCTACATGTTCTCCTCCTTCATCTGTATGTCCTCCCCTCATTTTCACATTCAGTCTCCCACCCCCAACCCCCACCATTCCCAATGCCCCTACTTAATCTCCATGTCCTCATCTCCATGGACTGCCCTCATCTCCGTGTTCCTCCTCTCATCCCAATATCTCCCTCGTTTGTATTCATGTCGTCTTTCATCTATAAATTCCATCTCCATGTGCTCCTCTTATCCCTATTCCGCCCTCTTCATCCCTGTGTTTCAGCATTTCTCCCTCTGCCCACCAGATGTCCCTGGACTTGTTTGCCCATCGTTATTTCTGCCTGTGAATCATTGCCTGTGGCTCCTCCCTGCCTGTGCTGGCATCACCAAACCCTGACATCATTTCAAAATAAATATAAATGCATAAAAGATCATGGCATGTATGAATATTGCAAGCATTTACATATCACATGACAGAGGATTTTATCCATATACCCCCACCCCTGTTGAGAAGATCCAGTGCATATGGCTTGTGAATATCAAGTTATAAGAGACAGTGGTGTTTTCAAGCCAAATCCCAGTGGCTGTGACAGAACCTGCAGCATGAAAGACAACTGCTTCATTGACAATTTATTTATTATTGAGCCACTGTTCGGAAGGCCGAGTGCAGACATAGCCAAAGATAACTTCACACATGGAACTCCTCGAGCAGCTTTAAACATGCCAGTGCAGTGCAACACACAGAGCTGTGCACATGAAGTCTGAGCTGTGTGTGTATGTGTATGTGAGGAGGAGCTGAAAGCATCTATTGTTCTCTGCATCTCAGTGGAATATATGACAGTACAAACACATGGCTATTGGCAGCTACGAGCCAGAGAAGTCTATAGAGAGAATTTCTTCTTTTTTTCCCCACATAAGCCAGGCCAGGGAAGCTCGTCAGAGGACTGTGTGTGTGTGTGCGCATTTTTGTGTAAATGTGTATGTGCATTAGTGCATCTGTGTGTCTAATGTGAGTAAAAAGCTCAAAGCTCACAGGCTTTAAAACCCTGTGTACACTGAATGTGCTTACACCTCCATCTGATTTCCTCATTTGCTATGCTATTGAATACCGTTGTGTGTGTCTCAGTCCACATTTTGAATATATGAAAGCAAGCACTTATTGGTGACCACTGAGATGTTTGTGTCTCATTGTGTGTGCTTTTATACTCTCACACGCTATTTTGAGTACGTAAGTGTGTTCACATTGAAAAGCCTGGCAAAATGTCTCTACGCAATAAACCCGGAATGGACTCCGCCTCAACAGGTGCATACTTGAAGACCTAGTGGAAGGACCACCAGTGTATTCTCTGGACAGCACACAACGCTTATGTGTCAGTGTACTGTGTGCACAGTATTTATATGAGTGTACACAGTATTATATAGACAATAAAGTACATGAGAGTGTACTGTTTAGTATACACAGTGTACTACAGTGTAGAGTGCACATGCCTAACTATGTCATCACTGAATGATGTATTAATTTTTTTGGAAAGCTGTGGATAACAACTCTTTTGGGATTATTGACTGAAGAGGTTCCAAGTGCTTCTCTATGATTTGCTGTTAGGTTCAGTGTAAGCACAGCTCCTCATCGCTAAATTACACTTCCTCCACTAAATGATTCTATCATTCATTAGCAAAGGAACTGAGTTTGTTTATTACATGCAATTCATCAGTTTTTGTGGTAAGATAGGTTAAATATCCTGGACCTTTCTCCAATGGGTTTGTATATTTTAATTTATCCAATACCTAGAGCAAGTGCACAGAATAAACACTGGTGTAAATGTGGATGTTAATAAGTCATGGGGTTTGTAGACCGTATTAGATTCTAAGGAAAGAAAACAGAATTGAGACCAAAATGCGGTGACAAAATAAATGCCAAATACCAATGCCACCACTAATTTTAATGGCATCTATTCATTGCTGAATCTCAGTTTTAACTGAAAGCTGTCAAAATTAATTAAATTCTTTCACAATATTTTTTAACAGAGTTCAGTTACATTTCTATTTTCAGTTAAACAAACCCATAAAACAAATTTCCAGGTCACCTGCGCACTAAAGCTAAATATGGTTAAACATAGTGAAAGATGGTGGTTTTGGTTCTGTTCAGGACTTTCTGACATAACCATAGGAATTAATTTTGCTGTCAGGGGAATGTTGCAGAAGATTCAATCAGATGCTGGTCTATCAAATTAATTATTACATGATATAACTTGAAGCTCAAAGACAGAATAACCTAATGTATGTTGAATCCCTCTACAGCACTCTCACCAGTTTGTGCTTGGCGTCAGTCAGATGCGTTTCCTCAAAGCTGTCCTCGTGGGCCGTCCAACTGTAGGAAACCAGGAAGTGTAGGATGGGTGGATGGTAGGTAACCTCTGGACGGGCCCAGCGGACCACCAGAGCGCTGCTGTTCACGTGCTGCACCTTCATGTTGATGGGAGCGCTGCTACACACTAGAAGGAGGGTAGATGTGTGAATTAGAAAAGTGGAAGGAGGGATGGATGATGGAGTGAGACGTAATGGAGGGGAGAAGGAAAAGTGGATAGTTAAGGTGGGTGAGAGGAAAATATAGCAGGAAAAGCAACAGACAGAGAGAACATACGAGAGGAACAAGGAAATACAGTTTAGAAGGAAAGCAGGAAGGAAAAGAGAAAGCAATACAGTGAAGAAAAATAAGAAGGGAGAAACGATGAAGAGGGATGAGAGAAGGGGAAAACGAAAAATGTGAGAATAGAGAAAGAGAGAGGGGATAGACAAGCGAGTATTATGTGAGCGTGAGTTGTATTCATGATGTGTTATTAATATTGCTGCGAGACACTCTGAGTCATCCAGCCAGACACACACACACACACACATACACCCAAAGCACAGCACAATTAAATCCAGTTGGTACACGTCGATGTGTGAAACACTGTACTCTCCATTATGCTGTGTCAAAAACACAGACACACACGACCGTTCAACACATACATCTCAGATACACACTCGCAGATTTAATCTCCAGGCTCTAGTGAAACGAGTTCATATAAAGTCGCCTTCAGCCAAAATGATGACAACCTGCTCTGCCTTCTAATGTCTGGCTGTGAGAGATATTAGGGCAAACACAAACACATTGTATGTTTTGTTATGAGTTTAGCAAAACATGCACACACACCCCCTTTTCATTCATTCTGAAGGAACGAGCTCTGTCTGTGTGTCCCACTTCTGACCACTAGATGTCTCTGTTTGACCGGAGAGCATGTTGAGCTGAGGATACTCTGGCAGTAGCTCGCAGTGTTTATCATGAATTTTCAAACAGTGGCTGATGTCTTTACCATAAACGTTTATGTAAGGCACAACTCATTCAACTAAATTCCTCCCCCTTGTCTCTCATAAATTTTAGGTAACCGCTAATCAGCTTATAATGTGAAATATTTGTATTTAACCTATTAGGATGCAGATAATACCATACCCAGAGTGCATTTTTGTGTCTGCTACCCTCATTCATGACCTACATTTTAGACAAAATTGTACATGAGAATTTACATTACAGCCGGAAGAGTCAGCCCACTGCTGATTTGAAGCCTTTTCTTTGAAATGACATTTTGGTTTTTATAAATTAGAGGAAACCATATTTGGAGGACAAGGGGGAGCTGTGGAAGATTGAGAGATATATCTGACCTCCTCTGGACTTTATCGTGATTTGCAGCCAGGTTGTTGTGCGTGGTACACTCTGTCAGACATACAGCTACTACGCCTCCATCTCACGCTTTGCAGTCCATTTTCCTCTAAATGGGACCATCATTTAAAAAAAAATAATCATATAGTATTGTGAAATTAAGTCCAAGGGTCTTTACCTAAATTTACAGTCCATTGATGGGCGATTGAAGCACCCTTGATGTGGTGGGCTATTAAGATGTAAAAACTATTTTACCTCAGTTCATTTCACTTAGTTGCTGTCATAATTAGCTACCAACAGGGGCAGGAGTAGTGTACTGTTCTGGAGATTCAGCTCAAAGCTGCTGGCCTTCCTATAGATGCACAGAACACATTTTAGCTAACTAAAATCCAGATGTTATAATAAGCTGCTGCGCAAATGACCTATGGATTTGCTTTTTTTTTTTTTTTCCAGAGAGTCTCTGCAGTACAATAGTCATTCAGTTTCATTCTGTTCACAGCCAGTTATGAAGATGCTTTCCAAATTTGACAAAAAAAACAGAGGAGGTTGTTTTGATGAGAATCAACGACACGTTCAAAAGTGTCATAATGGTTTCAGACTCTGTGTGCATTGGTCAGCATCTTTGCAAAGCTCAGTGTTAAGTAGCAATTTGTTCCACTATTTAACGTTGAGAAAGAGAGACCGAATTACCATCAAACAATGCCTTTGATGATTATTCCAAACACTATTTAATATTATGCTAATGTGTCAGGTAATTCGATGATGAACATGGGTTGATTGAGAAAAGAGCTCACGTGCCTGGTGGAACCAAATTGATTAGCTTGCTCATAAAGAGCTGCAGTGGAGTTTTTCTATTCATAACCTGCAGTCGAGCCCCATGTGGCTTAGCATTACTAAAGCCATTAGTCACACACACACAACGTACAGCACACACACGAGCACACAGAGACATTTTGGAAGTCAAACAGTAAATGACCTCAATGCAGAGAAAGAGTATTTAACTGATTCTATCAACCTGGGCGCAGTCAGCCATGCCTAGTGCATGTGCGTGTGTGTGTGTGTATGTGTGTGTAAGTTGGAGTGAAGGACTTTTACATATAAATGAACATCAAACCAATCATACAATACTGATAAAGCCTTTCAGCTCCAGGTATATCTTTGTGGATTTCTATTTTTTGAATCTGGTGACAATAGCCACCCTGAGCTGCCATTTTACGTGAACCTATAAGTTTAACCAATTTAATGATGGGCTTCTGTTGTCTTTATAGATATCGTGGGCATATCTGGAGGTCAAGCACAATCAGCTGCATTATTTATTAAACGTTTATTATGCAACAGAGTACCACACTCTCATTGTTCCTTGATGAAACATGTGGGAAGGAACCTTTAGCATGTTGTACAGTGTTGCTCAGGGAAAACTTTAAAATCAAAGCGTGAAGATCCTGTGCAGATGTGGGAAGATGCTTATTGAGGCTTCATGTATGCTTTCTATAGCTGTGTTGCACATAAGGGGCTGTGTCCTTTGAGGGCATTGGAAGACCCTTTACGTCAGTCTGTGCTACTGAGCTGTTACATTTCAAAGGGTCTTCGTTTGAAGAAGACAAACTTTTCCTCTTTTTCCTGGGAAATGGGAAATGGGTGGATCATTTGTGTCCTAATGTATCTCAAGATTTACTATACGGCAGTTATGAAAGTAATATGGATGCAAACAACAGCAACAGAACACCCAAGGGTTATATCGTCAAATTCAAGCAATACAACTGAGCTTGACAGCTACTGTGCGACAGTGTTACAACTTTTAAAGTCAGTTTCATAGTTTCATATCATATTTTGAGAAGCGTAAATAAATATTTGGTTCAATACTGATCTGTGGTTAATATGGCTGAAACACCGATTAACGAGTTAGAAAGAACCTTTTTCTGCAGAGCCTCAAGCATTATTGACTCCGAAGTTGTTGGTTGAACCAGAAGCTACAGGCTGGCAGTTTTCCTGCTTTTTGTGCAAAGCTAAGCTAAACATCCTGGACATTTCTCTAATGGTTTACGTATTTACATTTGTTTACATTTGTCTAATACCTGTATAAACATTAATCTAGATGGACAAGTCTTCTCAACAAATAAACAAGATCTGCAGAGCCGAAGCTGATCATCATACCCCTGATCTACAGAATGTCAAAAGGTTCCTGTCATCCACCACCACTGTTTGGCCAACATGGACGCACAACTCCACCAAGGAGCTAAATCAGGCCTACAACAAAGTCCACAGAGTTCAAATAATGAGGGCACCAAAGACTACGACTGCTAAAACAACAACCAAAACTCCTCACACTGTGAGGCAACATCAGAAACAGCCTGGGCAGGGCTAAAGAGGAAACATAACAGAGAGAGGAACAGGAGCACATGCTGTCATGACCAATTAGTAATCTACAAGAGATCATTACTGTATTAATCTGAGATCTGTTGGTTATGTTTTCTTCAGAGCACACACATTCATTTTCTGATTGTGATCTTTATCTAAATCCTGAGATGAAGCTCACATGATTATTACACCTCAGGAGTAAGCAGAAACAAGTATGTGTCTGTGTGTGAGTATGTGTCGTTCTACTCCTGTTGTGCCATGACTTGGAATGGGCCACAACTTCTAATATTCCCTTTGTGTAACACAGCTGAAAGGGTTCTGTGTGTCTCACTGGGTGATGAAGAGATCCTTTTACAGCTTTCATCAAAGATAAGCGGGCCATCTCTCTTTCTTTCACACACAGTCAAACACACACGCACCCCCCACCCAGACAAACACACACACACATGCACATGGGAGAGATCTGGATAGCAGTGGGTGATGGAGTCTAGCAGCCAGTAACACAGAACAGAACATGAAACACACAGAAAGCATCTCGCCCTCTCTCCCTCTCGCTCATCAGCCAAACAGTAGAGTAAAGCATGCCTTTGGCCTTGTAGCATAATGATCATAGTTAATCGATGTCAGGGTCTTGATTGGGGGTCAGTCTTGCACTAAGAGGGATCATTCTCTACTGCTGTACCAACAGTTTCTGCAGCAGGATAAGTGCCAAGTCCCTCTTTACACTTTTCTCACTTGTTTAGTGTCATTTGAAAGGTTGCAGTTTGGCATTGCCATGAGACACAACTTGCCACAAAGAGGTTGGACCTCTTGCAGGCATACATGAAACAACGGGGAGCGAAAAAAGTGAAAAATAGAGCCACCCACTTCAGAATAGGTTTTTGGTGGTGAACTGTGTAACAATTTCCAAATGACACAAGATGCCAATTTACAAGCGAAGCTGCTGACCACACCTCATTGGCACTTGGATGGGCCCAAATGAATTTTCTATTAAAATAACATAGGCAATGGATGGAAAAATTACAACTACATCGGTCTGAAACTGGCAAGACTCTGATGTTGCACTTTGCAATGGCTGGAATCTGGAGTCTCCAAACAATTCTACAGTAAATAGGATGGACTGTATGGAACAGTTCGGTTGTGTCTCCAGGTGACAACAGTGGCACTTTGTGAATAAAATGTCAGTATAAACAACAGGACTAATGGCCGCAGTTATGAGCCTGTCCAGAGAGACTCCACTCATCAACGGGCTCACAATGAGCAAGACATTTACACTACATTACGGATGACACGACCAACATTCATTTTCCACTTAAACGTGGCAGGAAAATGTATTTTAATTTGAAACATCAAAATGCTGCTATTTTTATTCATTGTGTCTGAGTGTCACTGTTGTATAACAGGCAACCACTCCATGTCATGAGGCACTGTAAATTGAGTGGCACTTGCTTTGCTCAAACTACTTGATGCAATACTTCTATCTTTTTGTAAAGCCAGTATCAGTGCACTTCTAGATGTAACGTAGGCACCTTGTTCATCTTTTGGACATCTTAACCTTGAACTGGAACTGAATAGACACAAAAAAGTGTGCAAAGAGGTGGAGGACAAGTGTATTCAGATTGCCAGTAGAGTCACTTCTTGTTTTTGTTGTGGGCAGTATTAACTGATGCAAATGATCTAACGTGAAATACTTGACATCAGGGCTACATGTGAATATTTCAATCATCTGTAAGCAAGACATTTTGAAGACAAGTGAAAGAAAAGAACACATTGGTGATATCTATGTGCAGGTCAGTGCACACACTAAATACACTAAATATATGAAAATGTTTCAAAGGAAGGAGTATTTGGTTTGACCCATATTTCAGTGCTGGAAATGGAGTAACTTGTTAGTTCAGTTCAGAATTGGGCTGAACTGAACTAACACCCTCCTCAAAACATATCAAGCTTGCTTCTCAAGATGGGCTGTGGAAAGCCTACACTTGACAAAGACTTTTATTTCATACACACACAAAAATGTTACCAAAGACACTTTGAGTCTCAGTCATGGTACCAACATTGGTAAATGTTTCATTTCAGTCCAAGATCCTGTCTTGTCTTGTCAGTTTTTAGTTGTTGACAGGCTGCTGATAACTGGTGAAAATTAACCTAAGCAGCCAGAGTAGGCTAACTCTTAGCTTCAGCCACATTTATTTTTAAATCTCTTTAAAAAGTGTTCCATGAAAGTCGGACCAGCAACACTGTAAAACAGACAATTCAAATAATACTATTACAATTAGAATTACAAATTCAAATCATTCAGAATATTCATATGAGTAGATTGAATTGACACCTTAAAGCCCACTAGTAGGCTCTGTGGTCACTCTTTCATAGTTTCATAGACAAACACATATTTTTGATTAATTTAAAATAAATGCACACCCAGGATTTGAAAGTACTAGTTAACTAGCAGTAAAGTAAAGTTTCTGTTATTTATGATCATTCCACAAAGTTAACCATGTTACTATTGTAATCATGACAACAAAACTAAACAAGATTAACATTGAGGAAGCACATTTTATAACCCAAACCCTGAACTTGATTGATTTTCATGCCTAAACTTAACCAAGCCAAGATTGCTTAAAACTGTAACCACAGTGACACGGGTTCTGCACATCTGCTCCCATAGAGGCACTGTATCAGAAGTTATGGGTTGTATCAAACATCCTGTGTATGGGTTACAGATCTGGTTGTTTAAACCAGTCCCCCATTTACCGCACTTTCCATCAGTTAGTCATTAACACGTGAATTAACATTCATTAGCAGTTTATATTGTTTGCAACAATGTTAATGCCTGTTCTCCATCTTTGCAGATTTAATTGCTATGCTCAACTAACTAGCTGCTCTGACTTTATATGATAATCATACACAACTGGTGATGTGATACAATGCTCTTATGAATTAAGTCTTATCAGAAGAAGTTAGGGGAGCGGTAAAGGAATTTTGTGCTTGTAGTCACAGAAAATAGGATAAAGCTCTCTGACATACAGTATGTTTATGCAGGTGAGCGACAGTATATATCCATATATGTGCTTGGAATGTAAATCGGTTCATTAAGCAGAGAATGGCAGAGAACATCAGGCTATACAACCAAACTCAGAGTGTCACAGGCTTCGGAAGGCATCATGCAGGGCTGTGCTCATGCTGAGATCAAGTAATGTTTACTGCTGTGCTTTACAGTATAAACAGTGTTAATCCAAGTGAGAGCAAATCCTAAAGTAAAATTAACAGGGTGACATCTTTCACATAGTGAAGTCTCACTTTACCATCACCCGCTTCATGCACAATCAAACAATAGCTCATGGCAGGTCGTGGAACAGACTTATACCACAGATATGGGCATTGTCCATCTGACACAAAGAGGTCAGATGCGATGTAAGTCCTTCTCATGGAGTCAAGTAACTTTTTGCCTGTGTAAATGAGTTCTTAGATGTTCTTAAATGTGGCAAATAATGGCTATATGATTTTCTTTTATTTCATCAATATGCGCTTTTTCATAAAGACAAAGCGTATCCTACTCGGTACATTTACATATTACACAGCAGTTGCTCTGCAACAAGCTACCATACATTTTCATTTCCTTTTTTTTTCTGTTCACCTACCTGCTCTTATGTTAGCTCCACATCATTTCTGTGATATCTTTTTATCTTTGGTTCCTAATTGCCATATGCTGAGATTGAAAGAGACATTATTTAGCTAGAAGGAACTCTAGGCTCAGGTGTGTGTTACCTGCCAGGAAGTCTATAGAGGAGACCCCAGCCATGTGATTGCTCCCTCTCTGTCTCCATGTTGCCTGCTGAACATCAGTAAAGTGTCTCAGAAAAGTCACTACATGAGTCTGGTGTCCTCACTGAGGTTCTTCTACAAAAACGAGGATAATCTAAAGAATTGATTGACAGCTGAATGGTGTTTGGTGGCTGCAGGTGAGCGAAGGACAGGCAGGATAACAGACACACGTGAGTGAGATGGCAACAATTGGAGCTCTACCACTATTTGATAGCAAAGTGCAAGCATGGGAGGAATATATTGAAATTATGTAACATTTCTTCACTGCAGATGACATTGATGGTGAGGATAAAAGCCACAAAGATCTAGTTTAATGAGAAATCCTGGTCCCATGAAGCCTTGGGAGAGGACTTTAGCACAGCTGTTAACTTTATTAAAAGACCTCTCTGACCCCAAAACCAAGTGAAATCGTCCACAGAGATTTAAATTTGCTTCTTGCGCAAGAAAAGCCATTGAATCAGTTACTGAATAAGTTGCTGAGTTAAGGAAACAAGGCACAAAATTGAAATTATGAAGGGAAACTGTCGCAAATGTTACGGGATAGGGTGGTGTGAGGTATAACTGATGATTAAATTCAGAGACAATTGCTGTTGGAGGACAATCTCACATTTGAAAGCGCCTCGTCTCTAGCTCTGGCTGTGGAGTCTGAAGAATGTGCAGGAATTGCATATGAAACTGAAGCGCCTGCATGTAATGCAGTGAGAAGTGGAGGAAAAGAGTGGGAGCCATGCGGGTGCAGAGAATGATAAGGAATGTTATAGCTGTAACAGGCAAACATGCACTGGCGGGCTGTCAATTCAAAAAAGAAAAGTGTCACATATGTGGGATGACAGCACACATAGCCCCAGCATGTCGCAATAATAATAATTATTAAAAAAAAATAAAAAATAGCCAAAGCTGAGAAGACGACTGGCAGACAAAGAGAACAAGGTGGATTACATGTGCACTACTGCTTTCCCAGAGTCACAGAGGAGAGTGACTCCTCTAATGAGGAGCATGTGTTTTCCCTAAACAATGTGTGGGGTACAGATGGAGAACAGAGAGAGAAGCCCTTCCATGCATGCATGACTCTAAATGGAGAACCTGTGACATTTGAAATTGATATTGGATGTAGTTTCACTATATAAAATGACAAAACCTTCCAAGAAAAAGTGAAAAATGCCCCTAAATTGAGAAAAGAAAACCCACCTGGATTTGAGAATTTATACAAAACAAAAGATACAGGTGGTTGGACAGACTTATGTGAAAGTGAACTACAAACAGCAGGAGAAAATGTTGCCCATCATTGCTGTCAAAGGCTTGGGCCCAACCTATAGGGAAGATTGTGGTTAAAGCATGTTAATCTGGACTGGGCGGAAATAAAACACATCACAAACCACCCACAGCCCCTGACAATGCAGTAAGTGCTCACTCAATGTGAGGGAGTATTGAAAGAGGAGTTGGGAACCTTAAAGAGTTTTAAAGCTACCATTCATCTCCCTGCTGATGCTATTCCTCACTTTTACAGACCAAGATTTGTTCCCTATGCTATGAAGCCTAAAGATGCCTAAAGGTGATGCTGAGATTGACACTCAAATACTCTTGAGTGGGCAGTTCCCTTTGTTTCTCTACTTAAAGCTGATGGAAACTGCAGACTATTTGGAGGTTATAGCCATCCTTCTTCTGCTGCTTTTCCTTTTCTGGGTTGTGGGGGTGCTGGAGACAGTCCCAGCCAACGTTCTGGGTGAGGGGCAGGGTACACCCTGGACAGGCCGCCAGTCCATCACAGGGCCAGCACACAAGGACATGCAGAGACGAACAACCATTCACACTTGCATTCAGACCTAGGCTCAATTTAGAGTCACTAGTTAACCGAACCCGAAACCTACTTATTGTGGCCATGCTGCATGGAGGTCATATATTGACTGTATATTGTATATTGACTGTTGACTATATTGATATATTCATATATTGACTAAATAGAGTCTCCACCCAGAAACAGTACCCAATACCTAAAGTGCAGGATTTGATGATGCATCTCTACAAATTGAATTGGATGAACATCCTATGAAGTATCTGACTGTGTTTACATATAACAGGCTATCCTTTGGTGTGTCCTCTGCTCTTGCAATATTCCAGAGAACAATGGAAGGTGTCCTCCAAGGAATACCTGAAGTTGCTGTTTATCTGGATGATATTATTGTTATAGGAGCCGCAAGGGAGACACATCTCAGAAATCTGGATGAAGTGCTGACCCGGCTGAAGGATGCTGGTCTCAGATGGAAAAGAGGAAACTGCACCTTACTGGCTGATGAGGTTCAGTATCTGGGACACAAGGTGGATGCTAAAGGAGTGTACACTGTGGAAGCCAAGGTACAAGTTGTTGTAAATGGTCCCACTCAAGCTAATGTGACAGAGCTCAAACCTTGCTTAGGCTTATCGAACTACTACAACCGTTTCCGCCCCAACACTCCACTTTGCTTGCCCGTTTACATTACCTGTTAAGGAAAGATATAGTTTGGATGTGGAATGCTTGGCAATAAGAAGCCTTCCAGAAATCCAAAGAGTTACTGAAGTCAGCTGATGTTTGAGTGCACTGATTGGGAGTCAAAGCCCTCATACAGGCTTGTGATGCCTCATTTTATGACGTGGTGGCAGTATTGTCCCACAGAATAGAGGATGGAACAGAGAAACTACATGAGTCTGGTGTCCTCACTGAGGTTCTTCCACAAAGATATTGTATTAATATTGTTAAATTATCCATAGCTAACCTATTCTTGTCAGTTGCAGAGTGACATCGGTCTGTAAAATGTAATTACTTCATAGCTGTCATATGCACTCATACAACACCTATGAACCCATCAGATTGCTTGATTTGATACCCATTTTGGGTCTTATATCATGGTCCTACATATTGGACTTTGTCCTCAAAGTGCATACCAGATGAGCTAAGAATAGCCAATGTGACAATGAAATGTCTTTGTATGTCTTGGTTGACACAAGGATCAAGAACGATGGACTCAAGTGCACAAACCAACAAAAATATGAGTTCCAAAATATGAAAATTAAACAACATTTATTACAAAGTTCAGAAGCATGGCAAGACAGGTCAGGGTCAAAACACGAAAAGGCAAACAGATGGGTATCAAAAAGGCTTGGCTAAAGGGCTATTGAAAAAATAGGCAATGATCAGGCTTGATACTGGAAACATGAAATGTGTGGTGAATCCTGAGGGGCCTGGGGAGATGCATTGCTACTGCCTCGCTTCCTTGACCCAATCACCAAGGAAGCAAGGCGGTAAGTTAATGATGACTAATTAGCAAAGTTCCTGTGTCAACAACTGCACCATTTGTCCCAACTTCTACCTCGTCCCACTTTGCATGAATGAACTGCCAGGGATTTCTTCAGGTATGAATTAAAAATCAGTTCCTGACAAGTCGAGGCCAAAATTTGGCAGCATTGATCAGCAGGAACACAAATCTTGCCCTCCAAAGAAGGGAACAAAGGGTGTTAAAAAGGTGACTTCCTGTAGATGAGCAAGGTATTGGTGTGCGAGCAGATTGAGGCCATCTTAAATGCTTGCTCCAGCAGAGTGGGTTGTGGGTCACTAGACACAAGATGGTCTCCAGTTCCCGATACACATGCTCCATTTTGCCCTTGAATTCTGGGTGGAAGCAAAATGACAGGCTCACAGTGGCTTCTAGCAGTGCACAGAAGACCTTCCATAACTGAGATAAACTGAGGCCCCCGGTGTAACACAATGTCCCGGGGGAAGCCTCGGCTATGGAACACAATTTAACCACCATTTCCTTGGCAAAGGGTAGCTTGGGCAGAGGAATAAGGTGGGCCATCATGAGGATGGTGGTGTTATCCTCAGATTCAGGAAAACCAGTGATGACCAAGCAACCAAGATATCAGACCACAAGCAAATGGAACAGGAAGGGGATGCAGGGGGCATAGCAGAGATTAAATGGTGAAATGGTGTAAGCCCATTGGATAACCTGTGGATGGATTTTAGGAGGCACAAAAAGTCTATTGGATGGGCAGTCCCAAAGTTGGTGTGAAGTCAGCATTGGCTTCGAGAACCATTTCCCCAGGTGACAGCACCAACCACACAGGATGAGGGTACTATTTCGGAGGGAACTGCATTTGAAGGAGCATGTTCTTTTGTGGTTTTCTCCGAGTGCTCTTGTTTCCTCCCAAAGTCCAAAGACATCATGCTTCGGTGATGGTGACTAAATTGTCCGTAGGTCTGAGTGGGAGTGTGAGTAGTTGTTGGTCTCTGTCTGTCGCTGTGTGTTGGCCCTGTGATGGACTGGTGACCTGTCCAGGGTGTACCCCGCCCTTGCCCAATGTGAGCTGGGATTTGCTCCAGCAGCCCTGCGGCCCGGATACGGATGAAGCAGATGAAGATGAGTGAGTGAGTGAGTAACAATGGCACACAATGATGGGTGGAGGACACGATTCTGCTAATTAACTTCCTCTTACCTACTAATGAACAAGGCCTTTTACTGTGAACTGCAGTAGGTGATGACCAAATTGACCACAATAGAAGCGTTGTCCTTCCACAAGGTGTTGCCAGCTCTTGAGCTTGGTACACGCCAAATGCACTGGCTCCTTCCAAGCAGCAGGTGGCGAACGAGCAACAGTCATGACATTGGATGAGTCTTGTAGATGTCATGTATGCCTTTGTCTACAGTAGTTATTCTTTTAGAGTGAAAGTTAATATATAGCCTACATAACCTAACCCCAACCCTCACTCCAAGGCTGCCAAAGCAAAAGTTCAGAATTCAGCCCGGCTCTACCCAAACTGTGGAAAAGGGGAACCAACATCAACAATCTTTATAAAAACTAGAACTTAATTTCCTTAAGGACAAGACTAAATAGGTTGAATAACATGCAACTCACATTAAATGTCAAGACAAGATTTGCGTTTGATATTTTTTTTTTTTGTGACAAGTGTAAAGTACCAGACTGGAGAGAATTGTTGAGATGTGGATATATGTCTTTATTGTTAGGGTTACTTTGTGTACTTTATGTTCTGCCATGCTGATAACTGGTAAGTTCATGACAGCTGTAGTCTCTGGTACTGTAGCAAAAGAATTATTGTTTAAGCTTCCTTATTTTAACTTCTCCAGTGTTGATAAACATTAGATATATTTTCTTTTAGAATACAGGCTGTACGCATTGTTCTGTTGACTGAGCACTTTCATACATTTGTATGCACTTTACACAGAATGCAGACCTGCCTTCTAAAAAAGACTACCTGAGACGGTACAGACCTTCAAATTCTGAAGGGCTCAACTGTAAAATGAAAATAAAGGCAGAGTGCCCAGTGGCAAGGTAGAGATTTCTGTTGAGTGCACATCTATAACCAAAATAGTATTTTCCCCCCTGAATCATTAATCATACCGGAGCAGAGAACTGCACACTACCATTGTGTGGACAGATTATTAGATTAGTTTAATTGACAAAATGGATAAATGTCTGATTAGAAATCCACACAGATGTGAAATTGGTATTGGTCCTCACATCTGTTTCAGTATATAAGTTGAATATATTTCCTTAAATGTGGAGGTGTACTGTAGCTTCAATGACTGTTTTCTATCTTCCGCCAGCTCAGTAATTTAAGGCTGCTGCTCACTCAATGACCCAGAAGTAAATGAACTATCATGGCTGACGGGAAAGAGTGAGCAGCAGGAGGAAGGTGTTCAGGCTGAGCCACAGTTAAATGGAATAAATTACCACAGTGAGGGGGACTAGAGGGAAAAGGACGTGCAACTCAGCGGCTGCTGCGTAGGTTCAGTTTTTCCAGTCTACAGCATGTGTGTTGTGTGTTTGGATGTTGTTGATTGCCGCACTGAAGAGGGTTACAGGCCAGTTTAACAATCACATATACGCACAGATTTTCTTCCTTAACCCACTCAGCTGTAGCTTTGGCAGCATGTTCAAGAGGGTGTGTAGGAGGCATGTGCTTTGTGTGTCTGACTGTTGTGTTTTCAGCTCCAGTTCTCCTCATTTTCCCCTGCTGTCCTTCCTCCTCCTCTTCTGCATTTCTGCTGCCAGCCCTATAGATCCGCTCACAGCAAAGCTGTCCCACTGCTGCGCTCAAGGACGTACTGCAGAAGCATGCACCAGACTGTGCCAGGACTAAACAACACACACACAGCACATGGGCATCAGTGCTGTTGTGTGATTGTGTGAGCAAGTGTACATCTAGGTGATGCTCCAATCTCATAGTCGACCATATGGAGATGTGCCTGGAGGAAGAAAGGGGACCAACCCTGCTAGGACAGTTGACACGGCACAGATGCTAGGCCACACACGTACACTTGGAAATACACAAAGAAACACATTTGCATGCACATGCGCACACACAAATTGCACAATTTCTGTTGTTGTTTGAGTGGTAATGAGGCAGGAGTGAGAGGACGGCTGGTGTTCCTCCCACTGCCTTATGCTATGGGAGTTACCCAGCTCGATGGTAAAATGACAGAGTTAGCACAAACCACCCACACACACACATGCGCGCATACACCCAGAGACAAAGACACACCCCCACCTACACACACACACACACACACACACACACACAAACAAAGAGAATCTTTTTCCTCTGAGTGTATATCCCTCATTTATTAACATTAAGAAAATGTCATCATCTAGGAATAATGTGAGATAATGTGACAATATAGACCACTTTAGGGACAAAAAAAGCTTTAATGATGCCATATAAATTAATGGGTAGAAGTAGAGCTAGCCTTGGATGCCAAATGTATGATGCTAAATGTATGATGGTAACATGTTACCATCAGTATTTTGTAGAAATTATGCAGAGCTTTCTTTATATGGCATCATCAGGGTGTCATGTTAAAAATCTGTTTGACAAAAAACAAACAAAAAAAAAATACTACTCAAGTGAAACCAAGGGGAGCTTTCAGTGGGTTTTTTTTTTTCCCCTATTTACACCCTCACATATAGTCAGAAATGCTTTGTGTAGCATTCTAAAATTAAAAGGAAGCTTTACCTTTGGAAGCCTCCGTGCCATATGGTCCACCAGCGCTGTCTGTCAGGTCCGGCAGCCAGGCGTCTTTGACTGCTGACTTGAAGACATGGCGATTATCCAAGCTTTGAATGGGCCTGAAGTTGCTGCGCAGGTATTCAACTGACTTTACATGGTCCTGCTGCTCTGTGGTGAAGATGGAGTAGAAAGCCTCCAACTGGTGGCGGCAGAGAAAGTGAGCATGGCAGAGACAGAGAGATGGAGACAAGGAAAGAAAAGACAGGAAGAGTTCATCTCAGGCAGAGCTCCTATCCTGTGGTATCTTTAAGCTGGTGATTTTATTTATTTATTTTTTGCATTTGGCCTGTAGGAATGAAAAGTCACTTTCACTTGCTCCTCAAGACACATGCTTATCAGAATGCACCGCAGACATCTAACTGAAACACAAGATGAGAAAAAATGAAATTTTAATGATCCCATGAGGAAACTGGGTCACTACTGCAGCAAAACAAAGGCTTCACATGAAAACAATGAGGGGAAGGGGGGCACTGGAGATACATAACTAATAGTCCCAAAATATGAAGAACATACTAAGTCATGAATCCATGCATAAATTGAAAGTATACACATTTTAGATTGTAAAGACAAGACCGATCCAAGCCATATACAAAGTAACCTCTCCAGACCCCAAAAGGAGAGATGATTCCAAATCCTCATTATATGATTTAATATTTTATCTAAAGAAGATAATTTGACTTCTCTGGAAAAATACCCATTGTGAAAATAAAGGATTGATGAATGGGCAGTTCAGAGCCAAGATACAACTTCAAAAACATGAACTTTTGGCAAGTGAGCATCCTTGTGGCCAGCATCTCTCCAGTGCTATACCAAGGGATACTTGTAGTTTTGGAGTTCTGGTTACATATTTGTGGTCCTCCTGTCGCTCCTTCAGCCAGTGGTTTGTGCGGCCAACATGAAGCAGCCACAGACACACTACAAATATTGAGGTGGTGTTGGCCAAGTCTTTCAAATAAGCAGTTGAGCACAATGAAATGAAGTACTGTTGTCATATTATTTGCATAAACTGTATCTGAGCTGACTCTTGCCACAGGGGCCAAACAGAGCTTTCCCATCGACAGTCAAGAGTTAGTCAATCCAGCCAAATTTATGCAAGAGACATAATGAATTATTGAAAAGTCCCTAGGGTGTGATGGCGTGGGCATACCTAGCTGTGCTAAAAAGGGCTTGTTCCCAGATACAATTCACCAAAATCTGCATCTCCCCAAAACCGGGCCAGTTGTAGCAGCCATGCATGGGCCACAGCCAGCCCTGAATCAGTCAGAATAATTACAGTGGCAAGAAAAAGAATGTGAACCTTTTGGAATGCCATGATTTTCTGAATAAATGTGTCATAAAATCGGATCTGATCTTCACCTGAGTCAAGGGAATTGACAAATACAATGTGTCTACAATAATAACACAAGAAAAAAAATGTCTATTGAACATGCTCATTCAAATGACAGTGGAAAAAGTAAGTGAACCCTTAGAATTAATACCCGGCTGACCCCACCCTTAGCAACAATAACCTCAACCAGGCACTTCCTGTAGCTCTGGATCAGAACTGCACATTGTTGGAGGAATCTTAGCCCATTCTTCCTGGCAGAACTGCCTAAGCTCTGCCATATTCTTTGGACGTTTCATGTATGGCTCTCTTCAAGTCAATCCATAGCATTTCTATTGGGTTGAGGTCTGGGCTCTGACTTGGCCACTCCAAAAGGCAGATTTAGTTTTTCTGGAACCATTCTGTTGTGGACTTGCTCCGGTGTTTTGGTTCGTTGTCCTGTTGCATCACCCACCTTCGAGAGAATTTCAGATGACATTCTCGGATTATCCTGAAGAAATCGCTGATAAACTGGGGAATTTATCTTCCCCTCAATGATTGCAAGATGGTCATTCCTTGATGCAGCAACGCAGGCCCGAGTCATGAGGTTTCCTCCACCATAATTTACGGTTGGCATGATGTTTTCATGAATATATGCCGTGCCCTTGCTACGCCAGACGTAGTGCTGGGTTTTTTTTCCAAATAGTTCAATCTTAGAGTCATCAGTCCACAAAACATTTTGCCAATACCGCTGTGGAGTGTCAATGTGCTGTTTTGCAAACTTCAGTTGTGCAGCAATGTTCTTTTTAGTAAGCAGTGGCTTCCTCCATGGTGTCCTGCTGTAGTTACCCTGCTTGTTCAATGATGCCTTCAAATCTTTGGCTGTCATTCATGGTTGTTTCTTTACCTCATTGATAAGTCTTCGTTGTACTCTTGGTGTCAGTTTGACTGCGTGTCCGCTTCTCGGTAGAGTCACAACAGTCCCAAAGTGTCTCCATTTGTAGACTGCCAGCTTTATGCAAATCAACAATTCTTGAAGAACAAACTCCAAAAGTTTCAGGGGTTTTTGTCAGTCAAAGTAACTTTAGTCCACACCCCTAAAACTCATTGTCTTAACGAGACTGCAGGTATGCTAAAAGACCACATAGCTTTTTTGAGGTCAATAATTTAAGGGTTCACATAATTTTTCCACAAGCACTATGAGGATTTTTGGGTTATTCTCAATAAAGACATGAAAGGTCAATTGTTTTATTATTTAAGACATTATATTTGTCAATACCCTTGACTTAGATGAATAGTAGATCACATTTTATGACAAATTAATTCAGAAAACCATGAAATTCCAAAGGTTCAAATTCTTTTTCTTGCCACTGTAACTGGGTAGGGTTTGGGAAACAAGTTACTGGAAAAACACGCATGGTTTTAAAAAGCTAACTAATAACGCTCATTCATTCATTCAATTTCAACCACTTATCTGTTTCTGGGTTGCGGTGGTGCTGGAGCCAACCGCAGCTCACACTGGGTGAGGGCGGGGTACACCGTGGACAGGTCGCCATTCATCACAGGGCCAACACAAAGAGATGAGCAACTACTCACACTCAGAAGTACGGGCAATTTAGAATCACCAATTAACTTAAACATGCATGTCTTTGGACAGTGGGAGGAAACCAGAATACCTGGAGGAAAACCACACAGGCACAGGGAGAACATGCAAACCGAACCCACAACTTTCTTATTGCGGGGCAACAGCGCCATTATGCTGCCGTGCTCCCCTAAATAACACTCACATACTGTATTTCTTGTAATTGGTGAAACTGTACCCAAAGTGGTTTTAATCAGAATTTTTCCGCCACAATATCAAGCTGTGAACATTTTGTACTGCTCTAGTTTGATGTTGAAGTTGGCCTCTTCCTGCATGTTGCCATTTGTCAAATGCGTGCTGTGTGGCAAGACGGGCAACCAGACATGGATTTGCACTGTGTGAATGAAGTGTCATCTCTCTCTGCCTGTGTTGGCAGATGGATACTCTGTACAATGTGTTTGGAAGCAATGCACTCAGACAAACAGCTTGTGCACAAGGGAGTGCTGGGAGAGAGAGGTGCTGCTGCGAGGCAGACTTTCATTTATGAAAGGTAAATGTCTCAGTAAGTAGGCAAATCTCCCTGTGACTCTCTTTGTGCTGTTTGACAATCACATGCTCCAAAACCAGGAGCCTGGCTGTAAGCTATGAACTGACTGACACTGAGTTGTTATCGTGAGTTGGACTTTTCTAAGCAGCAACTACTGTAACCATACAAGTTTAAAAAAATTACAGCAGTGTCCATAGTGAGTACGAATCTTGCACAACAATCTGTCCATTACATTTCAACATTTCTTCTGCATATCCTGATTTCTGTCTAGTCTACTATATACTACAGTAAACTCTGCTAGTCATTGCACCAGACAGTGTATACACCCATTTAACTTGGATGAATACTGATTCTAACCTGGTTCAGAAAATATAAAACTCAACAATAAGGCAATACGAACAGTAAGCATTGATTGTGAAATGCATGAATTAATTGAAAAACACCTTTTGCATGAAAAAAAATGAATGAATTAATGAGTGTAAACTGGAAAATCTAAATCCCCAGCTGCTGCAAATGAAATGTAAAATGCCAATAAAACATTAGCTGCCAGCGTGCCAACTTTGGTGACCAGCCTCAGAGGTGCCTATCTCAGATGATGAAAGTCAAACGTGAGCATCAAAGCCAAGGCTTAATAATAAATAAAATAAAAAAAGAAACAGTTTGATTCCACAGTTTATGAAGCAGTAGTAAACCCCCAGGGTTTAGTCTGAACAAAAACCGAGAATAGAGGTAACACTTTGTGATGAAAGAATAAACACAGCTCCTTTCCTTGCTTTACTCCTTCTGAGTGCTTTGTTAGGAAAGGCTGATTTATCTTTTTAGTTAAGCATGTTTCCCGTTAGATTCCAGGTTACTTTTCTCATTGTCCCATAAAACTCACCTGTTAAAGCATGGATGGCTTAAGATAACAGGGTATAGTGTTGCAAGTGTTTGTGAATCTCAAAAAACAGAAAAAAAACAGAAAAAAAAATCATAGTGATTGACTACTATTATTCAGCAACAAACTTCTTTGTGTGTCAAGTCAGTCATTTGAGTCGGGTTAGCTTGTTAAGCACTTAAGTAATCTGGTCACCCCAGAATATCCCAAAACAGCTGTTATTAAAGGATATTTTCTCAAGATCTGAATTCATAGAGAAAGAGGTTTATTTTCACATCTTGATGACATGATCATTCTCTCACCTAGAACAGCTTATTCTCATATGGGTCTGGGTGAATCGGACTCAGTCTGTTTGCAGACTGACTTCAAATGTATGAGTTTCCATAAAGTTTGGTGGGCACCTGGAGATATTCCTGCAGTTAAAGGGGCCACAGAAGAGCTTTGATGAGTAAAAGGTTGCAATAAGTCACATTATGTTGTGTTGCTAACCAAACTCTTGTCACCACCGCAATGTTATGGTGTAGGGACATAGTTTAGAGAGCAACAAAGTCCACATCAGGAGGAATTGAGGAAATGGGTGAATGCATCAACTAAAAACAGGAATGTCACACGAGAGTAGTGTTTCATTCCATATGGAAAGAAGGAGTTTTGTTGTGTCTATTAACCATTACCATTCAATATTATTGTAACCATGACAATGAGGATCGTGGAATGATAAAGATGGACTTTAACCCAAACCCCATCTTTCTTAAACCTAACCAAGAAATTAATCATATTATAGAAAGTGTGGTAAGGATGTTTGGTATTTCTTCTCCTGTCGAGAAATTCACATGGGCTAAAATGTGTGGTTGCTTAGATTGGGAATTAATAATAGCTACAATAAATTCTCCAACAGTATTGACAGATATTCATAGAACAGTAACTCACTCATATAGATTTTGAAAGGACAGTACTATCTAATTAACTCAGATAATTACTTCTGGTTATAAAGATCATATATGCCTCATATACAGCAGGTAAAATAAGTATTGAACACGTCACCATTTTTCAATAAATACATTTCTGAAAATGTGCCACTAACATGAAGTTTTCACCAGTTATCAGTAACAACCCATGCAACGCACACATCCAAATAAATCAAACTTTAGATGTCCATAAATTAAGTTTTGTGATAAAATGGAATGACACAGGCAAAAAGTATTGAACACTTACCTAAATCTATTTAATACTTCACACATAAGCCATTTTTAGTCATAACAGCTTCAAGTTGCCTCCTGTATGGAGAAACTAGTTGCATGCATTGCTCAGCTGTGATTTTGGCCCATTCTTCCACACAGTCTTCAAATCTTGAAGGTTACGTGGGCCTCTTCTGCGAACTCTAATCTTTAGTTCTTTGCATAGATTTTCTGTTGGCTTCAAGTCAGGTGATTGGCTGGGCTGTTCGAGCAGCTTTATTTATTCTCTGAAACCACCTGAGAGTTTCTTTGGCTGTGTGTTTGGGATAATTGTCTTGCTGAAATGTCCACCCTTGTTTCATCATCATCCTGGTAGATGGCAGCAGATTTTTTATCAAGAATGTCTCCATGCACTTTCCCTTTCATCCTTCCTTCAATTACATGAAGTTTGTCAATGCTGCATGCTGAAAAAACAGCCCCGCACCATGATGTTCCCACCTCCAAACTACATTATTGGGGTGATGTGCTGTGCCATTTGACCTCCAAACATGGTGTGTATTATGGTATCTAAAGCATTAAATTTTGGTCTCATCTGACCAGACTATATTCTCCAAGTATTTCACAGGCTTGTCTAAATGTTATGCAGCAAACTTTAAACAAGCTTCAACATGTTTTTCTTTAGCAATGGAGTCCTGCATGGTGAGTGTGCGTACAGGCCATGGCTGTTGAGTGCGTTACGATTGTACCTACTAATTCCAGGTCTTCCAATGCTCTCCACAAGTGGTCCGTGGCTCTTGGACACCTCTCATGTTAATTCTTTTGACTGCTCTGTCAGAAATCTTGAGAGAAGCACAAGGGCACAGCCAATTTATGGTGAAATGATGTTTCCATTTCCGGATTATGACCCCAACGGTAATCGCTGGAACATTCAGAAGTTTAGCGATCCTACTGTAACCAATGCCATTGGTACATACATATTGCAACAATAAGGTTGTGCTGGTCTTGAGCGCATTATCTGCTTTTACCCATCATGAAATGTTTCTTGCGTGACACCTTGGCAATGAGACACCTTTTTATAGGCCATCAGTTTGGACTGAAACAGCTGATATTAATTTGTACTGACAATGGGCAGGATTTCTTTCTGATTACTGATAGATTTCAGCTGGTGTCTTGGCTTTTGGTGCCTTTTTGCACGTCCATTACTTCATGTGTTCAATACCTTTTTCCCTGTGTCATTCGATTTTATTACAGACAGCTTAATTTATGGGTATCTAAGATTTGATTTGCTTGCATGTGTGGGTTGCTTGGGTTCTTACCAACATCTGGTGAAAATTTCATGTCAGTAGCACCTTTAGAAATATGTTTCCTGAGAAAAATTGTGACGTGTTCAATACTTATTTTACCCGCTGTAAATACATATGTACAAAAGGATGTAAGTTTTAATCAGAGATTCAGGTACTTTGGACTGAAAAACAAAAATGGCTTCTATTCTATTCATTCATTTCATTTGTACCGCCCCAGTGTTTCTCTCTGCCTTTTGTCAAGTATCTCCTGAGAACTGCTGTAGAAGTCAATATTCTTAAAGCTGCAATACAACACTGTCACAAACATTGATTAAAGCAGGCACACTGAATCAAACAGTAAATATGTGGACATGCCTCCAGTCAGTGTTTCTCCTCACACAGTGCAATGCAGTAGTGCACGAGGTTGAGAACATTCAGCCCTTTCTCAGGTATGCTGGCATACAGTTATACACACCACAGCGCAGCCTCATACAGACCACACTATAACTTCAAACTTTGCACAGCAGGATTCCTCTGGCAGTATAAACAGATTATAGACAGGTTGTATCTGTTGCTATGTGGAAAAACTTCTATCAGAGAGACAGGAACCAAACCACTGCCTCAAGCTAAGGCACTTTTTTTTTACTTTTGGATGCAGTAAATAAGGCGTGTGCATGGCATCTAAATGAGTGAGAAATTAGTTGCTGTTGGATGCCCTCAGAGACAGCCTGTGGTTGATGAGTGCTTGCTGTGGCCTGGGGCAGACCAAGACTTATAAATTTGTGTTTTGGGCTGGAGTGACCACAACTGCTGCAGGTTCAAGTCTGGGTGGTTGAAAATCCTGCAGACTAGGGCCAGGGGGCTGAAAAAATGCTTTCTGTGTAGACCATTTAACACTGAGGTGCAGGTAACAAGACATCTAGAAAAAAAAAAACGAAAACTGGAGTCAACTGATCCAACACCACACTGCCTCCTCCAGCTCAACTTCTTCCCATAATGCATCCTGATTCCATGTTTCCTCCAAGTAAGAGATACAGAAGCAAGCAACCATCCATCCTAAGAAAACCTGATTGAGCAGAGCTTCTTCCAGTGCTGTGTTGTCCTGTACTGATGGTCATCGCCCATTGTAGGACATTTTGGCGGTGGACAGGGGTCGACGTGGAATCTTTGAGCAGTCTGCCACTACACAACAAACTGCGCTGCCATTTGTGTTTTCTCTCTCCATCAGAGGCATCATTAACTTTTTTTGGCAGAATATAAATCTAAAGTAAAAGACAAGGCAAGTAAAAGTTTTGGTAGTGAGACAGGTGAGGGCCACTGGCTAAACCATGCTATGTTTTATTAGCTTGAATTGCAGACACAAACCAGATCTCATTTATATCAAGGTTATATCACATGGCTTGAGGTTTTGCATCAGTTTGCTGCTATGACCTCATTAATAGGCAAAAGCTGCAGTTGGACAGAAGGGGTCCCTCATGGCCTCCAGGACAACAGAGAGATACTTCATTGTGTAAAATAGAAACATGTTTTAATGAAGAACTGCAAAGAATCCACAACTACATCTGCACTAGTAAACATCACCTGTGCAGTAATGTCCACAGGAACACAATTTCCCATGCGGACACACACACACACACACACGTAACTGGGATTAGTTTCGCACTAAAATGCAATCATTAAAATCCTGTTGATACAACTGCTTAAAGTGTCTACATCTAAAAAAGAGCAGATATAATTCTGCTGAAGTTCGCCCAGATTTAAATCTCACATGTGAGTGTATATGAATAAGCACATCACTAAATCAGTCCTTGCTGAGAAGGTATTTGACAATCTAACAATACTAATTAAATCTCCTGAAAGAGCTCCAGCAGAAAGAGAAACCCATATGGCAGCATCTTAGCTGCTTTCTGTAAAGGCTGGCACATGCCAGGTGGAAAATCATAAAAAAATAAAAAAATTCCCACATGTCCCACTTGGAATCACTTCTAGAAAGCAGATCTCACCAACACTTCCCACTTGGCAGCTCATATTTAAGGTGACTGTGATGTGAGACCAGCATGGCATAAGCCATCTTAGGTTTAGTCTCCCTCTGTCCTGCACTTCCTCACACGCACATGACAGGCAGACAAACACAAGTGTGGCCAGTATACACGTCTGTTTGAAAGGAGGGAATTTTGGGTGAGTTGTATAAGAGCTCAAGCATCGATCCACTTTAAAAGCAGGCCCAAAGCAACGGCTGTCTCTCTCACTGACCTACTTCAACAATCATCCAAAACAAAAGACTCAGAAACTAAGAAGAGGAAAAAAATACAAAGAGGTAGAGAGACAATGACTGGAGACACTATCAGTGTTAATTCTGCCTCAAACCTCCTTTTATCTTCCTCCATGATGTTTTCTCAGGACAGTTGCACAGAAAACAAATGACAAAACAGACTCACTAATGGTCAGGAATCACCAGCTATGAGTTGACTTTGTTTTTTATCCTTTAGTTTTTACTAATAAATGATAAAAAAAAAAAAAAAAAAAAAAAAGCCATTTACTCCATCTTTTACTCCTTATCCATTTCCACTTTAGTGAGGGTTGCTGGAGCCAATCCCAGATCACACTGGGTGAGGGCAGCGTACACCCTGGACAGCTGGCCAGTCCATCACAGGGGCAACACACAGGGCCAACACACAGAGCCAGAAAGAGACCAACAACCACTCATACTCAAACTCAGACCTACGGACAATTTAGAGTCACCCACCTAAACATGATGTCTTTGGATGGTTGGAAGAAACTGGTGTACCCGGAGGAAACACACACAGGCACAGGGAGAACATGCAAACTCCACACAGAAAGGCCCAGGCTGGGAATTCTTATTACTGAATTCTTATTGTGGGGAAACAGCACTAACCACTCAAAATCAAGCCAAAGGATGTTGTGTTAAAACCACTGTCAAATGAGATCATGCATAGCCTTTGTATCACATGTAAGTATTCATCACACCTGAGGTACAGTGGTTTCCATCACATATACAAACCCATAGATTTTTTGCCAGCATCAAACTTTACTCATTTACTCAACAAGATGTTTACAGTGGGGGGAAAAATCCAAATGTTAACTGTCTCATAGGCCTTTTTTAGAGTTAGAACACTAACTTGCTAACCCGTAGCTCATCCCATCAATTTCTCACTGTCCTCTGTGCTAAAGACAGAGCTCTTCAAATGATGCATTATACCAGAGGCCTCCAAATCCGGTCCTGGAGGGCCACTGTCCTGCATGTTTTAGATGTTTCCTGCTCCAACACACCTGATTCAAATGAACGGCAGACACATCAGCAGAGCTTGATGATCATTTGAATCAGGTGTGTTGGAGCAGGAAACATCATCCTGTGTGTCATTTAGTAAAGCTGCATTTGCCCTCACAAAGAAAACAAAGAAGCTGATGGTGATGGCAACATTAGGGAATATGGATTGACACTGAATAACTAGTTCATATTTAAGTAGTAATATTAAACTCTACCTCTGTCCAGTTTGAGCATACAATAATTGATCAGGGGCAACAAAAATATACTGTTTTTGCCTTTGACATTTATGGGCAGAAAACAAAAATATTTGTATATCCAGCAGCTACAGAGAAACGTCATGTTTCATTTTGAATCACATGGCGAATGTTTCCCCTCTTTTAACTCAATTTTAGGCCTCAACCTGTTCCTTTCAATCTAAACCTGCTAATGAGGAAAGAAATTTTCTGGACTGGTAAATGGTGAAATAATTAGCTGAGATGCAAATTTTATGTAGGTTCCTTGTCACATTATTTTACCGTTGTCATTTGAAATATTGTTATGCTAAAATGCTACCAATTTGGCTACTTTAAAAATTGTAGCTCAGGTCTCTTTCTCTCTTTGCGTCTTTCCTTGCATACTCCACCACTGGCTTGCCCAGAAAACTTTTGCATGTGTAACCAAAAACCTTAGGTTTGCCCATAATGTAATTCTGCCTCCTCACAAAGCACCAAACCCACAAAGTTGGGCCTATTAAAAAATTCATAGCTCAGCTGAAGCTGCTTATTGCGTTTGGGCAATTCAAAGTTTTCCTGCAGGACATTTTTCTTGGCCAAATGATAACCATATCGTGCGTATAGATGAAAATTTGATTTAAGGGAAAATGTCAAACCTTCTTAAATATTTAAAATCTTTTCCATATTTCACACATCCAGAGCAGAATAAGTTGTCCTAATGGTTGCAGGGAGTCTGAAATGAGTTATTGTCAAATTCTTGTTATGGTTACATTAAGCACAGAGGGCCATGATTGAAAGAACTGACAATACCACCACTGGTATTGTTCGTGGTAGTGTTTTGCAAAATTAAGGTCCAATTTAATGTAATCATCTTGTTGCTGAAAAACACTACAACAAACCAAGCAGACTTTATTTGCATATGACTTCACACTCTTTGCTCTGGAAATTCAGATTGAGTTCAGTCATATTCAGTTTTCTTTGATTTTCCTGGAGCAATCTCACATTGACTTTGAAAGTCAAAGAAATGAGGAATGGCACAGTTTACCTTTAACGGTGCAGTAAAGGGTTGACGTTAACGGTGCTCGTGCAGTCGCAGCACTGTTGTCTGCAAATGTAACTGCTGGGGTTTTATGATTATTAAAACCTAAAGTCTAGACACTGAAAATACACATTGACAACTCTTCTTACTGATGTGCAAAGATATCTGAGTCTCGCCAGGCAAATAGGAGCACACTGAGGACAGGGACAACGAACTGCGTGACAATTAGATTTTGATCTAACTTGATTCATGCATTCAGTCTGACTTCCTCTTGAGTTAGTTAAAATTCACTGACTTGTCACTTTGCTGCTGTCATCATTACCACAGTCACTCGATATGAACTAACAACAAAATTTAGGGAATTGATAAGCTTTTAACACATGACTCATTTTTTACAGTACACCTTCCCCCAGGTTGTTGTAAGACCGTTTACAGAAACATCAGTGTTTAATTTTCTTGAGAAAGCCTTTTCTGTCGACTGGAATGTGACAAGTCTGACTTGGTCTAATTAATTACTCCAAGACCTGGAGGGAGAATGAATCATTTGGATGACAGCTTCATCAAAGAAATAAAAATACAACAAATTAACTGAAGCTGTCATCTCTGACTTACAATTGCTCCTCAACATATCAGTTGTAAATTCAAATCCTTGATGCTTTCTGGAATTTTAATACCAAAGAAACAAAACTGGAATTACCTGAAGCTCACTGATAGACGATAAGTTTTCTACATTATTTGGTGAAAATCATAACTTCCTCTCAGGCTCTCTGTCTCCCTGTCTCTTCCACCTCCTTCATCATCCTCACTGCACCTCATCAGTCTTTTAAAAGTCCTCTTACTGCTGCCTGTACATTGACCTGTTCTTCTAACTTCAGAGCGGAGAAACCAATATTTCATCCACATTTGGCTTGCTTCACTGCTGCTCTTAAGCAAACTCATTTGGTTTCATTAGGGGACAAGTCTGCCAACTGTTCTTTGGAGTGGGGGAGGGAAGACTTGTTCCACAAATCCTTATTCATAGACTCTGAAAATATAGTTCTGAAGTAGCACTTATTTGGATGCACATGAAAACACAGCTGGTGCTACATCAAGAGGAAAGTTCAGTTTCAATTCAAGACTAAACAATACACTGAAAACATTCACAGTCACATATTTGTAGATTTGTGTTAATGCAGTGGTCACAGTGTCCCCACTGAATATGCGTTTCACAAACTTAAAGTGAGGTACTTAAAATCCAGAGTTTTGCAGTTGATAAACTGTGAACTAAGGCAATATCATGATCTGTTTGCAACACATGAACTGTAAGATCACTCCTGTAAATTGTGGGCTCTTTTAGAGTTTGAGGGTTTTTTTTGATGTTGGTTTGGCTGAATATTTCCACCAATCCACCAATCTAGCCAGGCTACAATATAACATAATTGTATTAAAAATTTTCAGGCTCATTTCCACAATTTCTTTCATTATCAGTTACCAAATTAAAACTACAAAAATTAATGAAAGTAAAAGTGCAGGAAAGTTGCTCATCTGAAATGTGCTTTTCCCTACTCTTGATCATCTCCTAGCTTTAAATGACACAAACCCAAGATCAAGTTTTTCATGAATAGAGATTTTCTTTTCTGTATTTGTGTTTGCCATAACAGTATCAGAGAAAAGGGCAGAACAGCTGAAAAGAGAGAAACACTGACTGTGGCTGTGTATAGACCAGAGGAAGTTGATGAACTGGTGATGGACAGCTTTGTCCAAACTGATTTAAACATGAAGTCACAGAGCGGTGGAGCTCTGTCATCCTGCCAGTGAAGCCGAGTCATCACAGAAACACCTCTCACATCTGCTTACACTGATAGACTGAAACTCACCCACCAGCTCATTACACTGATTTCTTTTCCCTTGTCCACCATGTTCATTGAGTTATGGGCCAGATGCTTACTGAGAAAATATATTACCTGTCTTAGTAATTTATTTTCAATGTTTTAACTCTTGTTTTTTGTAGTTTAAGCCTCAAGGTATAATTTATATCGAAAAGGAGTTTGCAAAGAAAAGGGAAACCAGAGATGTCAGAGGCCACAAGATCAGCACATTGTCTGTGATAATAACAATCCAATAAATAATTTTAAAGACAAGTGGCATGGGGATATTGAGGTAATAAAAAAAGTCAATACAATTGAATATGGAGAATTAATTTAAACTAATAACTTGCCCTAGTTCTTAGTCTTAGGCAGAGTCTCAATTTGCCTATGCATCCAGGCAAAAGTCATCAAATAACTTTGAGATCAAGCAGAACAAATGATCGGTATGTGTTGACATCAAATAAAATGAGGCAAACCAGCTGGAAAGTCAAACAGCACTTTTTCCTACAGTCTAATGTAATAGACGGCACAGGATTCCAAAAAAGTATTCTCATGCAAACCACGATATCAGAACAAACCCTGGAACAAACGTTAGGGTATAATCTGGGAATAACACAGAGTTCAGGGAGAAGAGCCTGATGCTGAAGTGTGAACAGGGAAAATAAAGTTTGTGCTCTTTCCTGCAGCCAGAATAGCAGCAGAATAATGAAGACAGAGCACCCAAAGCCCTCAGTACTTGTATTAAATTAGAAAGCTTGAAAATAAGTGTTTTTTTTTTTTTGTAAATGGTCAGTGTGAACATGAACAGACTACAAATTTATAAAGTGAACTTCGTTGCAGAAGGAGACCAATCAGTTAATGCAGTCCATTATTTTCTGATCAGGAGTTAATGATCCAATTAAGCTGAACTGGATTTTTACTGAGACAAATTAAATTTTTGAAAATCAGGGAAATTCTCCTGGAGATCACAACATGGAGGTTTATCTATCCTGAAATAATAAAACAATTTTAGTCCTCATCACCAGATATTGGTAATTTCACAGTCATGAATTTCCATATTATATTCCATAATATTTTAATATTATGTTTTATTTTTCAAGCAACGGTTGCGATCTTTGGATTAGTTTGATTATATACAATTTTCATGTATTTCACCTGTTTGTATGAGACATAGATGGGTCTGCTGAAGACGATCCACTCCACCACCTTGCTACAGGGAGGTGTAGTCAGGGAGCCGGTGTAGCGGTAGTAGCTTCCAAGTGAGGATGGCAGTAGGTCCTTCAGCACAAATGGCTCCAGGAAGGTCTCTTTTTCTGCAGATGAGACAGAGCAGGACAAAGCATTTAAATCAATACAACATGATCTACACAACGCCCCTTATTTCACTGAAAACTGTGGTGACCAGGCTCCCTGGAGCAGACTCAAGTGCTCCTGTTTCACAGCCTGCAGCATTGGGCCATTGATTAAATTTGCATTGTGCCTGGCTCGTTTGATGTCCTCCAATGACATAATTCCACTGAACACCTATAATTATACCTGCCTCTGTGTTCGGTAGCAGACACAATAAAATCAACTCTGCAACTCCACATCACATCCCTAAGTCATGACAGTGCAAATGATTGTTCTAGTAAGAAGCTATATTTACTTATTCATTTCATTTCAAGTCACCTGACATTTAGAGTAACTGTTTGGCTGTCAGCTTACACAAAGCTCAGAGTCCTCCAATAGAAATTTATAAGCAGCAGTTTGAATTTCCCCATGAATAAAGTCTCACTGTCTGTCTATCATCATCAAATTGTGTAAAAGCTCGAACATGCATGCAGTTTTTGAGCTTTGTAAAGGTTCTGTTTTTTCATGCATTCTAAAAAATGTCATTACGTTTCCACATATTCAGCATCAGCACAATCTCAGCTAATTATTTGTGTTACGCAATAAACACTCAGTTCACTGTAATGAACATTAGTAGATCAGCAAACATAAAAAGAAATCTGAAAAATTAAAAGCAAACATTGGATTTTTTCAACAATTATTTTTCACATTCATGCTGCAGAGCTTTAGTGGTCCAGAAACAGCTATGGTAAAGATCCTGGGGCTCCCTTCACCCTTCTTTCCCTGCTGGGGGATGTTTTTACATCACCTTAAAAGCTGCATGTTCTCCCCATGTCCATAAAACATTTTCCCAGTAATCTTCATTAGGAGGAGGAGGAGGAGAGGAAGGAAAGTGTTACTGAGGATAAGTTGTCACCTGAGGCAGTAGAAGAGGGAAGGGGAGGAAGTAAAGGAAAAGGAAGGAAAAGGGAGTACTTAAGAAAGGAAAAGAAAAAACACAGACGAAAGGAAACAGGAGTAAAGATAAGGGATGAAAAAAGAGGATCAGGGAAGCATTCAATCCACTGTTTCAACGCAAAGTGAGAAAAGAGGGTGACTGGAGTGGAAATAAAGGGTGAGAGATGGTGTACAATTTTGTGCGATGTGGGGTTGATGCGTGCAGTGGGGCAGGTCACTTGACAGGGATACTGACGGGCCGAGGGGAAGATGCACTGTCTTTATCGGTGACATATAGACCCCCCCATCGTCTCTCCTCTCCTCCTCTTCTTCTTCCTCTGACAAGCCCTGTCTCACACTGCCTCCCCAATGCCAAGCCCAGGGATATATTTTCAGCTCCGTCGAATCTGCACGACAGAGTGAAATGGGGAGGGAGGGGAGGAGGTATGGATGGCTACAGTGTGGGGGCTGGTGTGAGCATCCTTTGTTATGATTTATGCATCTGAATTAATACTCTCAAGAACTGGACACTCTCTTCAGCATGTGTCATTTCACACAAAACTCAGGAAACCTCTTTACGCATGAGACACAAACTTTTCTCACTCTTGAAGATGTTTTACTACTCATGCAAGAAAATTGTGATTTATAAGGGGCAGACTTTGATCAGATCTGGTCCCTGATAATTAAATCCATGATGTAGTCTCAATTGTGGTGGGCAAAAGCGGGGATGGCCAGCGGGGCCATTCTGGAAGTTGGCCCCCTGAGAGACTGGCCTGTGCATGGCCCTCTTCTTGCCTCTCCATCCCATCACACCCCATCTTATATGACACTAGGCCTTGAGGGGCTGGATCCCCCAATTTTAATCACAAAACAGGAGCGCTCATTCTGCCAGCCACAGCTGATAAACAGAACAGGTAAAAAAAAAAAAATAAATAAATAAAATAAAAGGGGAAGAGTATAAAGATTCAGTGCGGCGAAGCGGATTGTGAAGCAGAGGTTTGTGGGTCCCTTTGTCTGCAGAAAGGACCCAGGAAAGTCTAACATTAGTTGAGGCAGCGTGAGAATGTTATCACATGGTGAGTATTTTAAGCTCAGAGCCTCCAGCAAGTCGTCAGAACAGCTGTCCATTCATCTAATCATGCCTTGGTGTCCTCATTTAGTAACTCAAGTCTTAATTTTTCATTCCACAGTGAGGGAAACACACAGAGTCACATTTAGGGAGATGCCTGAGGACTGTGGCTGCGTGTAACTGGTACAAGATACTAATATTGATCTCAAGTGTGTTGCTGTGTACTCTTGATCCAATTTTTCATATTCATCTAAAGCTCTTTGAGATTCTAGGTATCTGCAGGGACATGTGAAATGAGCCATGGTATTTGAACAATTTTAGCAATTTGGGTTCTCAAGTGGATTAAAATCATGCAGCTCCTCCACTGGATGACACTGTTGCTGTTGTCCTTCTCCCATTAAACGTAAAAGTTTAGTTCAGTGGAAGCAACAACATGATGTTTGCTTTAACACTGGGGGCCGCTTCGCAGTAAAGTTTCTTTTTCCTTTCAAATTTAATTTCAAGAACCTAAGGTACATCTGTAAGCTCTGGAGAAAGAAATGTTCACACTGTGCTTGGTAAAGGTTGGAAAATGATCACAGATGAATAAACTAGCATGGAGGATGTGATACAAAGCACTCCAAGGGCTCCAAGTGTTAGTGCACATGAACGCAGTAAATTAAATGGAAAAGGTGATTTCACTTCTTCCATTTGGAACACAGATCGAAAAGGTTATCAAACTAAGAAGTGAAAGCCTTCAGAAGGAATCTACACATATTTCCTTTTTGAACATATCCTCTGGGCTCACTGTCTAATTTATCCCATCCACTGACTGGTGCCATCATAACAATATAATAACGTAGTTTATTTCAGCTGTCAGTGGTCATAATGTTATGGCTGATCTATGTACACACATTCCTCTGCGGTCTGTCAGTTTGCCATAAATACCTTTGCCTGAGACATGTGAACATGTGAGCATTCAACTCATAAGAATTTCAAACATGGGACAAAGGCAGATGTATGACATCCAGAGTGTTAAATTATAATTAACATAAAGTTGTGCGTAGCACCTGCCCCACTGAAATGTGAAAAATTACCAACAAAAAAGTAACCCACTGAATCACTTAAGATTTAAGGAATTTTATCTCCCTATTAACAGTTTTTAATTTAATCCTCCCGGACTAATACAACATTTACCAAAATGCTAATTTGAGACATAAATGGAGTGAGGCTGAAGAATACAAATGCACCACCTCCCACTTCGCTCTGTCGTTGTGCTGTTCTCATTACATTTGCCGTCCTCTGACCAACAGATCTGAAGAGAGGCACCGCATGTGGCCCGTGTGAAGGTGTCACACATTAGTGCTCTGGTCTGCATTTGCATTTTTATTTTCACATGTTAATCACTTTAGCAGAAAGCACCTCCCTTGCCAAATACAGTTGGATAGCAACACCTCCTAAATAAAAACAGTGTGAAAGATATGATTAAAACAACATGTACTTTTTCTGGTTGACCATATCTGGGGGTGAATTATGCTTTCATGCATGGCTGAAAGTGATTAATATTCCATTCCACAGCCCCTGTTAGCAGCCTAAAATAAGCAGCCATATCAGAATGAATTAGTGTTTAGTTTTCCTTTGGGTTGACATGAGAACTGTTAAACATCTATGATGAGAGAGTGTAAATACAGTAGCATCATAACTAATTAATTTCTGAATTGTGCTGCAATTTTGACAAAGTGGGTCTTAGAAAAGTGCATGACAGTCGGGGACTTTAAAAAAAAAAAAAAGCTGAGATATTTTGGTTCAAAATCCTGGAGCGTTCAAGAATAAAAGAAGCGGGGACTCATTTATCTGCACTGCAGTTAGATTGCTTCATTTGCACATGAAATGAGGTGGCATTTAATGCACAGACAAGAACTTCGTGTTCTGCAGTAAAAATCCACTTATCACTGCAGAATAGAGTTAGTGACTCCCCCTGCAGTCTTATCAACAGATGGTAAATGTTGGCATTTATTGTGTGGATTTATTAGGATTTTATGTTACATTTTATTTTTTTTATTGTGTTTTCCTATTGTAAAAACTTTGATGGTAATGTCTCAATTAATTTGAGTGGTTTATGGACATGAACAATGTTTCCCAGTGTTGCCATATTAACCATGACATCAGTTTTAGTTTGTGTCCTGATTGACCTCCTCATTTTATAAACCATTGAAAAGCAAACGAGAACAATTTGTTGCACGAACTAGTTATCTCAGTGTGTGTGAAAAGAGAAAATCCAAATGTATTCAAATTACTTTTCTTTCCCATGCACATGCCTGAACTAGGACTACATACAGAGCAGCTGATTCTGACAAGTAAAACACTGACAAATAGTGAAACAAATATAAATGACGGTCATCAGTGACAGAGGACATCTGTGTAAAATTTACTCAGCTTCTTACTCTGACAACTGAAGATCCGGACATCTAGAGATTATTACATTGTGAGATACACACTGGTAAATTTGGCCAGCCTGTCACAAGGCCGATATACTGAGACCAACAAGCTTTTACGAGTTACCAGCTAAAAACAGCTGGTAACTCGTGTAGAACAAAATGAAAAACAAGTAGAGGAAAAAAAAAAACGTAACATGTGGAGCAGTCTAGTTGTATTTACATATTTAATGAGGATGTTTATTAGAATTTTCAAGAATAACATTGAGTTTTTGAAAATTTGCGTTTGTACTTTTTTCAAGCAAGTGTGTAACGTGTTGGGCTACAACTGGAAAAAAATACCCAGAAAGGCCACACAACTGAAAAAGTTGCAGCAAGCATCTGGAGAAGTTTGGGGTCCAGTACATTGGTGTGTACAGACACAGAGCTGGATATCTACCCTACACACCTCTTTGTGTCTGTACAGTATGTGTCACATCCTCTGTTTATCTAGTTGAGTGTCAGCACTCCTGCTGCTCTCATGTCACCGTGCTGCAGTGAATCCCGTCTTCCTCAGCTTCCTCCAGCACAAATTACAAGTCCATTAATTCACTATCTCCCTTGCTGCATGCAGTCTCCACTGACTTGGTACTCAGCAACCCTGATTGGCAATTAATTTGTAAAGGGTGTACATGGCTTATGGTGCTTTCCACTGACTAGAAGTACCAAGCCAGCCCTGTGGCACTCATAGGAATTCGAAAGAGAGAAATGCAGCATTATTTTCCTCTTTCTCCCTTCTTGTGCCCTACTATACGAACATGTCTACCACTCCTTTACTGATGGATGCTTAATCGTTTTTCACATCCAATCTGATGCAGCTCCACTGCACAATGCTTGCATGTTAAGGTCCCTTTTCATTCTCTCCTCAATAGGATTCCCAGAAATTTGGGGCAGACTGTTTATTTATCTGTTTATCTGTCCTCCTTTTGGAAGATTTTATTTGAAGCCTCTATCTTGCTTTTAGTGGATATTCAAGCAGTTTTGGCCTGATGGCCAAATAATGCCATGATATTTTAAGACCATCATTTTGGACTTGGCATTGAGACTTTCAGAGTTACTTCTTCTCAAGCTTTGTTATGGTCAGCACAGACTTTCTGCTGCAGTGTGCTGCATCTTAACAGCATGTCCTCCCCAGCTGTGTTGTGCATTATGTCTATGTGAGGATAGCTCTTGAAAGTCCTGCTTTTTTTGAAGAGAGGAGATGAGATGGTTAAAAACCTCAGAAAAATGCATTTCATGTGCAGTTCCTGACTCTGCCTCAGAATCAACTCCTCAGTCTTGACTTCAATAAAAAACTTTCTTGTGTATCTCTATTTGCAGTTTAAACGTGTTAAAATGTAAAATAATTCACATCATGTAAAAAATATACAAAGGGATGATTGCTCTTCAAGCAGATTTGCTGTGGATCTTGATGCTGCCTTCGGGTGTGGCCGCATGATCTTGAGTCTGTTGCACAGAAGTTGGCTTGGTAATGTGTCAAGCTCAAGGGCCTCTCCCCTTTCCCTTTGTTCATGCCAAACTAGATCTCATGACGAGTCGCCATTTTGGCTCCTGTGAGAGTGTAGCCTATGTCACTCTGCAGCCATCTTGGCTCCTAAAGACACGTCACTGATGTGACCTCGCTGCAATTTTCCCTCTCTCTCTTTCCCCCTAACTCCCCCCTGTACACACACACACGCACGCACACACATATCACCATTGTGACTGCTGTTTCTGTTGTAATTGCCATTGCTATTGCTAGTGCTAGTACTGTAGCTACTGCTGCTGCTATTGCTAAAGCTAGTGCCATTACATGTGTTGCCTGTCGTAGTTAGTAACCAGTATTTTGCTTTTGATAATTAAATTATTATAGTTTTTATACTAAGTAATATTACTTTAAATTATTAAATCAAATCAGATTTATTTGTATAGTGCCAAATCATAACAAAGTTATATCAAGGCACTTTACATATAGACCAGGTCTAGACCAAATTCTTCATCATTTCAAGAGACTCAACAGAGCCTCCCATGAGCAAGTACTTGGCGACAGTGGCAAGGAAAAGCTCCTTAATGCTGTGAATAAATCCTGTTACAATTTAATCTGTCGTTGTCGTCTCAAGCTCATCCTTCACCAACCTTCTGTGACTGTATTCCAGTTTTGTCAATTTGGTTATCGGTCCCTGATGATGAGGTTAGCGCCCTTAGATATTTGTGACTAATAATAATTAATTCCCTCAATTATTGATATTAATTGCCAATAACCAATTTGCTCCTACTAGTGCACAACACAGTCATTCTTGCTATTGCTACATGTAGCTGGGGCCATTTGGAATTTGAACCAAAAAAGTTCTTACCGTGAGCTAAACACAATAACCCCTGTACCACTGTGCACCACTTTTCAACCTTTTCAATGAAGACTATCGAATAATAGTTATTAAGAATTTACTGGATTAAATGAAATTATTTGTCATATAATTGACTATTGCCCATGCACTATATACCTGAACACAACACACAACCACGAAAAACACAAACATAAAACAGAGTGCTACGTGGGACCAATTCAAACTAACAAACGATGAAAGACAAGCCAAATGTACACTATGAGGAACTACATTTAACATCTAAATAACTCACATGCAGCTGAGGTGCAACTGCAATGGCTTCACAGAATTAACACTGCGTTAGGAAGGTGGTTTTGGGACAGTTTTGTGATCCTATCAAATTTACAGGGCTTATAAACTTTACAGATGAGCTAGTTCACAATTTATTTCCATCTCAAAATAGTCTGCCTTTTTTCTTACATGTCATTTTCAAATCCGTCAGGGTCATCTGATGCTCCGGGCAAGGGCGGGGTTCACCCTTGACAGGTGCTCAGTCTATCACAGAGCCATAATGCAGAGATAAATACAGATAAACGACCACTCCCACTCGTGGCCTATGGGCAATTCAGAGTAACCGATTAACCTACAGATGGCACTGTGAGAAGAAACCAGATTACCCAGAGGAAATTTATGCATGCACAAACTCCACACAGAATGGCCCTAGCCCCAGAAACCAAACTCACAAACTCCTTCTTTGCTGTGTGCCAATAACACTAATCACTGTGCCACCCAGGAGCCTGTATAATTGATTTAATTTTCTATGCAGGATTTTGTTTCTTACACTACAGAAAACGTCATTGTCTCTAGGCTACTGTATCACACCATAAACCACTCAAATTAACTGACACCTTGCCATCCAAAGTTTTATAATGGGAACACAAGATAAAAAAAAAAAAAAAAAACAACTTAAAAGTTAACATAAATTCCTAGAAAATCCATACTATATTGAATGCCAGCTCTGTGATTGATTGAGCACCTGTCCAAGTTGTGTACAATATTTAGCTTTTTTATATTTTCTATTGGAAAAACCTGTTAACATAGAAAATTCAGTTTCTCAAGCAAATATGCGCTCATGAAATTGTTAATTAATCAATAAAGTGAACCAACTAATGATTAATATAATGAATGAATCAGCAATTTGAAGCCCTTTTCACAACATTATTGTGAAGATGATCAAGAATACATTTATTCTTGAGTATTGCTGTTATGTAATGTGATATATTTAATGAATACAGATGAGATAATTAATCCAAAGATATATGAAATTTAAGGTCCATATTTTACACCTTTTCTGTGTTTTATCTGAAGTTTTGATATCCATTTGGTTTTAGGAACAATTTGTCACCCTAGTGGTATGCTCTCTCTGGAACTCTAGTAACAGCAGATCAGTTAGCGAATCAAAGGAGAGTCTCAGTTTAGTCTTGTTATTGGCTGACTATTTTGTGGCCTAATAAAAATAAAATGGATTTCAGGTAAACACCACAAAAAAACAAATCCTGCAGTGTTGGATGGTAGATCCAGGTGTCTGGGCTTATGGGCATGACTGTGAGAGTCAAAAATGTAAGAAATTGCCCGAAAACTCAGCCAACGTGTCACGTTGTGTGAGAGCGCTGGGGTGAGGACCCAAATGCAGGAGCAAAAAGGGAAGCAAGGCAAGGTATCAAGTCTAGAAAAGCAGGTTCTTTTAATCAGATGGATGCAGGTGGTCATATACGGAAAGTCAGGCAGGTAAAGGCAACCAAAACAGGCAGGGGGCAGGCAGGCAAACACTGGACCAAAACCAAGACTTAAATTCAAACCGAACTTAACGCAACAACAAGAGGCGGGTCTGGAGAATTATGTTACATAGAAAGATTTCGCCTTTTTTCCCGATCGATTGACTTTAACTTGAAAGCTGCATCATATTCATTGCTTCGTGTGCTTTCCACGATAAGGGTGTGTGCATGAAGTGCAAAATAAATGACTGATTTGAAAAATTTAGTGTGGGTGCATTTAATTTAATTTGAACAATTTCTTTGGTCCAATGTGACCTCTTCAGTAATTTCATTGGTCTGATGTGACGCTAAATGTATTTAGAAAAATAAAATCCATAAATTAGCCACATAGTTGTTTAAGGGTTCAAAGTGAGTGAAAAAAGTAGCGTCTTATAATCTGGAAATTACGGTAACTGACTGATTGACCTTGACACAACAACCGTCCAAAACACAAGAAAAAGCTCCATACCCACCACCAGGCATGTAAGACTTGGTAAAAACCAAAAATCTAACTTTAGCTGATACATCTGTCAGGGAGTTGACAGTGTTATTGGAGACCATTCTATCGACACACACCGACGGCATGAGGATTATCATCTTTTGACATCCTACATAGAAAAACTGGCTCTGAGATCCTTAAGAAAGACTTTTCTCTGCTACTGGAGAGACCAGGCCACTGTGAATCATGTCATGAACCAGCTCAGGTCCCTACGTTGGGTAAAGGCATTGAACTTTTCAGCAGATTTATTGGCCTAAACACATGGTTGTCAACTGCATGCATTGCTCATTGGAAAAAAGAACAACTTTCTGTGCAAAGTTCTCTACAGTTTCTTTTGGAACCGGAGAGAACCTGATGAGGTAAATCCAAAATCAACCACATGCAGACTACTGGTTCAAATTTACATCAAGCTGTTGGGTCGGCACACCCAAACTTGACTGCGCAGAACATTGCAGAGAGACAAACAGCCTGCAGTTCTCCCCCCTCACCTGACCCTCTGTTTCACCCAAGGTCTCCAAGTGATGTCTATATCCCAGTCAGGAGTCAACTCCCTACTCCCAAAAATTGCAGGGCAGCCCCTCCTCCCAGTCCCCATCCTCCTTCTTGGTCATCTGTCCTGGCAGCACAGGGCACAGGAGGATGTACAGGATGTTCAGGGAGCACCGCTGTAGCAGTGTTACTACTGACAGTTGTTTGATTTACTGATCACTAAGAATGTTCAAAAAATCAATTTCTCTGTTAAGGAAAGGTACATTAACAAGAGAGTGCTCAGTTTATTGAGGCTAGAACTACATCACCCACATTTTGAGTCAGCTGATGACCTCTTGGATCAACTCAAAATCACTCTGAGGAAACAGAAAACGCCATGGAGAGACACCACTGTGGTAACAAACCTGAAAAGAGAATGCAGGAAAGCTGAGGACAAGAGAAGGAATGCTAAACTTCAAATTTACCATGGCTGTTCAAACAGAGCCTGTTTAACAATTACAATGAACTCTGCAAGGTCAGACAGCTACATTTATCTGACATGAATAGCAAGAGCGTCAGCAACTCTCTGCACTCTGTTTGCTATGGTTGATAAACTTATAAACCCTCCAGAACAGATTAGCACAAAAGCTTTCTTCAATTAAATAAGGCTAAAACTGAGTTTATTCTGATGGGCGACAAAGAGAAAATTGTCGGCATAAGTAGATATCTTGAGTCTCAACCTCTAAAAACCACCAAACAAGTTTGTAACCTTAGTTTGTTTATTGACTCAGATCTGACTTTCAACAGCCACATCAAAGCTGTCATCAAGACAGCTTTCACCAACTCAAAAACATCAACAGAATTTAAAGTTTTGTCACCCAAAAAGACCAGGAGAAGCTCATCCACACGTTCATCTCCAGGAAAACACAAAGACAAAACACATAGAATCAGTTTTAAAAAGTCTGCACACTGGCTCCCAGTCAGTCACAGAATAGATTTTAAAACCCTATGGCTAGTTTACAAATCACCGAATAGTTTGGGACCAGAATACAGCTTTGATATGTTTAGAGAATATAAACCTAGTAGGACTCAGGTCAGCTAGTCCAGACCAGAGTCCTGACTAAACATGGAGAAGCAGCAATTAGCTGGAACAGAGAACAACAAACTGGCAGTGGAGGTTAAATCTGCACAGAATGTCAACACTTTTAAATCCAGGTTGAAAACATTTCTTTTCACATGCATCTATACATGAAACCTGCAATGTATTTTTTTTTACTTATCCAGACTGCTGCATGTTCTTTTGATAATTTTAAAAAAGTCATTTTATGTTATTTTAGATACTGTATCATGATTTTTGTGATTATGATGTTATGCATGTCCTTTTAATTATGTTTTAACAAGATTTTTTATTGTTTCAGCCATGTTCTCTTTTTTATGTAAAGCACACGGAATTGCTATTGTGCACTGATTAAAAAAACTTAAATATATTACTTTAATAAACTTCTGTGGCCTTGCCTTGCCTTGCTTTGCTGTGACAATATACTGTTACAGAAGTCCTAATGGCTTGTTTGGAGACTCAGTTTCTAAATACAAGCTATCTGCATTTCTCTGTGGACTTTCTCTCACAATATTCATAGACTTGCTTTATATATAAGAAACAAATGGAGATCTATCTTTGGGATAATAGTCACTCACTCATACCGCTTATCTGTTTCCGGGTCGCCGGGGATGCTGGAGCCAATCCCAGCCAATGCTCTAGGCGAGGAATTTCTGTTGACTAGGAATTGTCATCATATGATGTGCCTCATTGCCCTGGGATAAACCAACAACCTGTCTAGGGTGTAACCTGCCCTCACCCAGAACATGGGCTGGAATGACTCCAGCACCCAAAGTGGCACTTGCAGATAAGGGATAGAAAGAGAGTGTGTGCAAGACAGATGTGGCTCATCTTCTGGAGTCTGTAACATCCCATTTATGGTGTGAATGACACAAGTGAGTTCTTCACCTTGGACGCAGCATGCAGCATGAGGTGCTTTATCCTCCTACACATGAGTATTCCCAGGTGTGTTTGAATGCTTCCACAGTAATGATGATCTTTGCAGTAATGATATTAACATCTTTGCATAGAATCACTACAAGCAACATTAACATTAAAAGCATGAGAGCGTTATCACTATGCTTGTCCTCTTCTCCACTGCCACCTCTCGCCTTTCACATCATCCCACCACATCATTATCAGTCTTTGCATCTGCCTCCAAAGCCCCTGAAAGTTCTGTGTAGACAATGGGCTCCTCTCTTCACAGCCTTTCATGAGTCCACTATGTAAATCAGACTGAGCTTTTTTTTACCGGGCTGATTTTACAGCGATGGCATGAAGCCACTTGCTGGCTAGCTAGTCAGAGGGCATTTGTTCCAGTGAGGTTTCATGTAAAATGCAACAAGACATGAGGTACAAAGACAGCGAAGTCAGACCTGTGGTGCATGTCCGCCAGACAAGCCCAGCAACAAGAGAAGAGAGCGCTGTAAAAAATTTAACCACCCACTGCTCCTTAGAGTAGCACTGGTGAAGACAGAGAAAATTAACCAACCACCTTCCCTATGGGAGAGACAGGAGCATGGCTTTGATTGAACTTCAGTGGTCTTTGTTTTAGATGAGTTATGTAGGCATAGGAGTTTTTCCAAGACAGCTGAGCAGGAGATAAAATGCAAGTATCAGGAGTGGGGTTTTATCAAAGTTTTATTTGTGCATAGCGGAGCACTCAAAATTCACTCTGAAGCTGCTCTGTTGTTGGAAGGCAAGCAGGGCCCTTTGGGAAGGGAGTTGGGGAAGGGGTTGGACAGAACATTGCTTTAGGATAAATGTTTTGATCATGACAGAGATGAACTTCAGGACTGTGTGCATGAGACAATCATTTTTGATTAAGGGCATGCAGTTCCAAAAAAAAAAAAAAACAAACAAACAACAACAAAAAAAAGTAAAAAGTAAAACCCTCTAATTTGTTATGTGAAGAGAAAAAAAAAAAACCTGAATCATCCCAGAAGTCCTAATTTATCATGTGAGACGTTAAATGATGCAGTGAGTGAGGAGTGCAATCAAATGTGGTGCACCCTACAATTAAATTTTGATAATACAGATCAGATGATTATCTTAGTCCCGCTCACACATGAGTTTTCCCTGTTGGTGGAACACAGAACAACATCAAATCCTTTCCATAGCCCCAACCAGTAACCTTGTTAATTAAAATAACATAGCACTGGGCCCTGAGGCTTCCTACGGCAGTGATGGCCACCGGTCACAGATCAATGCCCTGTATGAAGCTGCTCAGGCTGTTGTTAAGGGTTGCTGTGATTTCAAGGGAAAAGTGTCCCTTTTTGACTACTGTTCCTAATAAGCACAGTTTATTTTTTAATCCTGAGGCAACCATAAAAACCACAGTGGGAGTCATGTTGATGCTCCAGTGACAAAAATCTACTTCTACATTATACCACAGCCACATTTTTTGTTCAGGCATTTTTGCATAACAAGAGATTACAAGTATGACTACATCAAGTCCAGATGAAGGGTGATGCAAGTTGACAGAACATTTTTTATTTACCATAATACTAACCACAGCAGGTTACAATAGTAATTAGGATTCAAGAAACATCAGACAAGTGTGTTTTGAATAATGTGTGGCTTTGGAATGACTAGTATAAGAAAATACAGAAATACAAACTAAATGTTGCACTAAAACTCTAAGTTGAAAATTGGGGCAAATTCTTTCATTCACTGAAGTCATTGCAAGACTATTGAAAATAAAAAGATATGGGTGGGTACAATAACAATGCTCCCTTATGCACTTATGTTGGCAGTGCTGCTCTATATGAGTCTGATTGTGTGTCTACACAAAGACACACAATTCTAAATTACTCTATATGTTATAGATTTAGCTATGTTAAAACTACTTCATTAATATTTCTTTCAGGATGATTACATCTCCCACACTAATGTTACCATGCCATTGAAATGTGTGGCTGGACTGCAGGTGTCAGCTTGTTGGCTACAGCTCAAGAAGCCAATGTTAGCAAGCAAACTAGTTTGTTGCTCGTTAGGACCTCATTCATGTCATGCCGATCACTTTCCAGGGCTCTGATGTCTTCACATTCTTTACATTCACAATTAAATATTTGGTTCAAAAGAACACCAGAAATCTCACTGAATGTAACTTGAGCTTGATGTTTTGATCATGGTCGCTTTGATCTCTAGTTCCTGTCCTGAAAAGACAGGGGGAAAGCTTCAGGACTTTTTCCCTGAAGCTGGAGAAAGAGTAGATGAAATGGGGATTATGGAATGAATGTAGCGGTTCAAAAGCCACATGGGTATAAGAATAACCGGAAAAGTACAAATGATTTTTGCTGAACCAGATCCGAAGAGCATCACACGTGAGAAACAAATGACACAGCACTTAAATCTACCTGCCACCACATGAATGCAAATAGCACTTTTTCATTAACTTTTAAATTATTTTCTTAACTGTAATGCAAGTTGGAAGTGAATGCAGTACACACGCGATGGCTGCACATTTGCAAGTCTAATTAGTCTCTCAGGGAGAATGCCAGCACTTTTGATTATATTTCTCTTATGTATTGGAGATTGAACATCTATTTAGTATGTGTATGTTGGTGTGTGTGTGGTTCCTGGAAAAAGTAATACAGAGAATTTAGTAGCTTAATTTTATACACCACTGTTTCAGGCAGTTCAAATATAGACATTTGTTATGCCTTTTAGTTGCTCACCATCAATAAGACACAGTTTCTCTCCTGATGAAACTTCTATCTCCATGACAAGTGTCAGCACTATACTTTGTATATGCAATGGAATACTGTAATAGCACAGACGTTGTCCTCTTGGTGATATCACACTGCCGACACTTGAAAAAATGCATCATTGGAAGCAGTCTAATTTCAAGAAATATTACAACAGTGGAGGAAGCATGAAAGTACAGAAGTTTAGCATCAGCATTAAAAACTGACAATTGGTGACCTGGCACCCATGATGATATTCATTTGCTGTAATGTGGCTGGAGCTGGGGATATTTTCTGTTAGGTATACCTGGCTGAATTACAAGATGGCACTGAAGACAATAAGAATAATGCTGCTTTGATGATGAGTTTTTCCACAAGGATGTCATCATTGTTTAACTTCAGTTTGGAGAGTGCCACAGAAATGGTGACATTGCTAAATAAAGTGCTAAATAATTGCTAAATAACCCCCCCCCCCAACCCTGTCTTCCTATGCACTGACCCCTGAGCTCTGACAAGTTTCCCAGCAATGCTGAAAATGCACCTTTGTTTCACCAGATACCTTTTCACTTTAAATATATTCTTATGTCGTGCCCAAATGCACGTTTCAAGTTCAAAGCCAATTGTCATGCCTCTAGATAATCTTCTTCAGTAAGCACATAAGAGCAGAAAAGTTACTGAAGCAGCAAACACATACACTAATCAGGGATAACATCATGAACACTGGTCATAATTGGTTTAGCAAATAACTGATTATCTCTTCATCATGAAATCTGTTAGTGGATGGGGTATATTTGGCAGCAAATGAACATTTTGTCCTCAAAGTTGATGTGTTACAAGCACAAAAAATGGGCCATAAGGATCTGAGCAAGTTTGACATGGGCCAAATTATGATGGCTAGATGACTGCACCAAGCATCTCCAAAACTGTAGCGTTTGTGTTCCCGGTCTTCAGTGGCCAATATCTGTCAAAAGTGGTCCAAGGAAGAAATAGTAGTGAACCAGAGAAACGGCCAAGGCTCACTGATGCAGGTGGGGGAAGAGGTTAACTCTTTTTAAGATTTCTGTTGTCCACCTGGAGTTTTTTCTTATTTTAACCATTAACAGGCCAGAAAGTGTCCTGTCAGTAAGGGTTTTTCAGCCATTTTTTCAGAATGTGGCAATTTGTTATATCATTACGTCGAAAGAATGTATTGACAGTTAACAACAAAGAAACGGATTTGGTAGTTTCTGGCAACAGCACAAGTGGAATTGCCATAATGACCCTACATCGGCTTTCAAGCAAATCAAATCAAATCAAATCAGATTTATTTGTATAGCATCAAATCACTTTATAAAACTCTTTATAAAACTATTTAAAAAGACCCAAAAGATCCCCCGATGAGTAAGCACTTGGCAACAGTGGCAAGGAAAAACTTCTTTTAAGAGGCAGAAACCTCAGGCACAACCAGGCTCAGGGGGGGCAGCCATCTGACTTGACCGGTTGGGCGCACGCACAACTTCTCAGCTTTAAGAAACTACTGGCATGTCTCTGATAGATCAAATATTTGCGAACTTACAGCACTAGTGCCGGAATGTGGTGTGTGTATTTTTGTGGCTGTGGTGTTCTCTCGCTCTCTCTCTCTCCAGCCCAGGTAGATGCTCCGCCCTCCTTGGCCTTGGGGAAAAGAGGCAACACTTGTGGCCAGTCTGACACTGTGTATCAGTAACGGTGTGTGTTTTGTGCTAATGCTATATTTCGGTCCCTTTCTGTGGAGAGGTGGTTTTTATTACTCATCTGTGGTTGTTTGTTCTCCTGGTCATTTTTCAGTTTGTTTGTGGACCCGTGTTTTCAGTTTGTGTATTTATTGTGTATCCTGGTGAGACCAGTGATTTTTGGTTTATTTTGGTTCTTTATTTTTTTTATTTTATTTTTTTTTCTAATAAAAGCCATTTCTAACCTGAGCAATTGTGACTCAAGCATTTTTCTTTCATTTTGTTTGGTATATTTTTCAATTCCGGTTTTGCTTGCATTCTCTTATCCTCCCCTCCATACCCCTGGATAACTGGGGAAGTAACACTGGTTCTGGTGAGGCTATTCATCTCAGAGACATTGTATTCGGTGGTAAAATGGTATGACTTTGATCGCAGTTATTTGCTGTGACAGAGCTGGTCTCACAAATATGTCTAATTAGTGCACCTTTTAAAGTTCAGGCACTCTGGTCACACTGGAGCATCTATCAGGGCCTGCAACACAGTGGCTATGTCCAGAACAACCCCCAATCACTACATAGTGAGCTTGTCGTTTTGTAGTGTATGCTTTGTGAGAAATTGTAGTGCACTCAAAGTATCCTACAATTCATTGTGAAAAGCAGTAAATAGCCAATGGTCACTAACCCGTTACCAACCAAGCAAGATATCCCATGATGCATTGTGTTTCATGTCATGAGATATCATGCCATCAGATGACAAATGAGAGGCACAAGCCACCTTCATGAGCTGTGGCGGCAAAATATAGAAAATAATGGCGAGGGAAGTTTATTCCATAGTTTATTTTATAGCACATTTCAGAAACAAGGCAGTTAAACGTACTGTTTACATGAATGTAAAGAGCCTTAACATTATGCAAAACACAGTACAATCAGACATTCAAGTAACAATTTACATTACATTACAATTAAAAATTGTTACCGAAGAGCCAAAGGAATAGAAAATAAACGTATTGTACAAGAAGACCAAATACAAGAATCAAAATTTCAGTGCAGTACATGATTATCAAAAGCCTTTTTTTTCTGTCTTTAGCCATGAGTTGGGTATGTTTTAATTGTGTGCTAGTGGTGACGCAATTTACAGCGCCAAACGTAGTGTCCAAAAGCATTTGTTTATTTTGTTAATGAGTTCACTATATCTCACTACATAGGGAGTAGGGAGTGAGGGGGTGGTCTCAGACACATCCAGTCTCTCTGTTGTCAGAAATTACTTTACTGCCATTAGCTTAATGCTGCCCCCTTTTCTTCCAGAGCCATGGGCTGCAGCAATCAATGAGTAAAAAAAAAAATGACTCTGAACACAGCTCAGAATGGTAGGGCCTCAGCTAACAGTGCAGGCAATTAACATCACAAAAGAGAACAAAAACAAAAAAGAAAAAAAAAAATAATCCTGAGGTTGGGTCCCACCTGTCACACAGAGACAACACTGCGAAAGGTGTAAGAGTCCTAGGCGGGATCTTCAATCATTGGGGTCTCCCTTCTCACAAAAACAGGGACTTTCAACTGTAGCTGGACAGTCATATATTCCATCATGTATACATGTTTTACTTTCTCTAACGACTGAACAATCATGGGCGGGTTAGGCTTCATCCAATTAACAGTGAAAGAAAATGTTTTGCAACCATCAGCAAAACATATAACATTGTTCTGTGTAAGCAAGAGGCCAGGAAACACATCCAACAAAAATAACAGAGTGCATTGTAAGGTCCATTGAAGTTTTTTCAGGGCTTTCAGGCAGTCCCAAAATAAATGAGTATGATTGCCGACCATACCGCAGCTTGTTCTTGGAGAAAAAAGTTCTTGTTGCCAAGAGTCATCATTTATTATTGCATTCAGCTCCAGTTCCCATTGTTGCATGATGTAGTGTATTGTCCAACATGTCCATCCTTAATTTTTGTAACATAATGTCTGATTTGTAAATATCTATATAGGTCACTTGAAGGCATGTCAGACTTGCTGTTAAAAGGATTTAAATACATACCCATCCAGGGGTTGATTTATTATAATCAGACCAGTCTCTGCCAATCTTTTATAAGCCATGTCATACATAGATGGTTTAATCTCTATATTCCCTAATACAGGCATGGCCCGTGACAGTATTACAGCTCAGTTTAATAGTTTTTTTACCTAAATTCCAGAACTTCAATGTGTATTTAATCCATAAATTATTGATTTTAAGTTTTTTCTGAGATTGCTGGCTAAGAAATGGAAGACTAGGTCGTGGTATGCCTGGTGGGCAGCACAGCGGCACAGTGGTGAAACATTAGAGCATTAAAGAAACAATATAAAGTAAACTTCCAAATACCCAACTGGATTTTTCAGTGTGAATTTGTTGTTCAGCTACTTCAAACCTGAACATAAACCAGTCCCTGATGTAACCTGGCCTGAGGAGGGTGACTGCTTCTCTGTGGGGATTATAAACACATTGTCAGAGCTTCTGCCATCCAGCTGATGAAGTGGTGGTTGCTGCTTGGTATGCAGGTAGTACTCGCGTTTTACTGAATTCACTCCATTATAGTAAAACTTGGTATTCTTCCTAATGTTGATTGGTTTAAACTCCATAAAGTGAGACTCGGCATCCATAGCTGGTAGCACTGCCAGGTCTTTCCCTTGTCTCTCTCCCATGGTGCTCCACCTGAAGCAGATCAGCTTGTGCTGTAATCATGGTCGAAGAATATCGGCTCTGTTTTGTAGAGGATCTGCCTTTGACTCGAGGCTTGTCTTAGAATAGCGTCCTTCATGGAGTAATCCAGAAACTTTACAACCATTGATCTCGGGGTGACAGTGGGGTTCTTTGGCTTGGCTGTTAGGGATCGGTGGGCTCTCTTTATTTGTAAATTCATGTCAGGCATTGGTTGAAGGACTGATTGAATTAGCTCCTTTCACAAAAACCTTTGCATCTTTTCCTTCACTCCCTTCGGGCTCTCTGTAAATTCTAAAGTTATTTTGTCTTGACCTGTTCTGCAGGTCTACCGTATTGCTCTCTGGAGTATCATCCCAGTATCCTCCACAGTGCTAATACATCTTTCTGCCTCCATCATTCTTTTAAGATTCAAGGTTTGTCAGTGACAAATTTTCTTCCCTTAACTTCTCCAGTTAAGGTAATATTTTGGACTCATAGTTGCTAGTGCTAGCCCCTGCCGCAGTCTGCCTTGAAGTTAGCTGTTTCAAATTTTAATTTTTGTCATGCGTGTGCTCCTGTTTTGAGCCTCTGCCTCTAACAGAAGTTTTAAGTAGTTTTGTTAGGAAATTAACAGTTCTCAGTTTTAAGCTGCTGTTTCCAACATGGCATCACATCCCCCCTGACAGTTCTATTTTGTTATGCTAATTCCATACCCCTCTGTCACAGGTCTAGGCAGGACCTAAGAATAGCACAACAGCAGGAGCATAAATAAAAGTCTTTATTCAAATCCAGGGCAGAGACGAAGCGACGTGGTCAGGGAAAGGCAGAGTTGATACCAGGAGATCAGAAGGGAAAAAAGTCCTAGAAAGTAGTGCATGACAATGATCTGGCAGTGTCTGTGAGGCTCTGGGTTCTTAAAATACTGGCTGACTGATGAGTGGAGAGGAGCTTCTGCTGGGGGAACCAGGTGCAGGAAATTGTGATTGATTAGGTGGTGAGACCCCTGAACCAACACCACCTGATGCCCTAAAGGACCCACCAAGTTTGGTGGGCAGAGGGGAGAACAGGAAGGTGGGCCTAAAACTCATCTGAACTGGATCAGTCCATCTCCTCTGGAGGGGGTTCAGAGGAATGTTGAACAGGGTCAGAGCAGATCCTCAGCCAAAGACACAGCGGAAACTGGTGGTGAGGGTCATGGTCTATAGGGCCGGGAACTCTCGAAGCAGCAAGGTTGTTCAGGATAGCTACGGTGGAATCAGGATTTGTTCTCAGAACCATAGCCTTCCCAGTCAACTATGTACTGGAGAACAACAAGACCGAACTAGGTGCCAAACCAGGCAGCAACCCAGTCGATATGGCGAGGAGAAGGTGGTGAGACCACTGGTGTAAGAGAGCTCACACGGACTGACTTGATCTTGGATATGCAGATGGTAGGGTAGAAGTGCATAGTGCAAGGGAGTTTCAGTCTCACCCTGTCCACTGGATGGGGAAAAAGCAGATGAATCTGGGAACCAGTTTCTTAGACTATCTGGAATGGCAAGTCCTGAGCAGAGAGCCACACACTCTGGCCAGCCTGGTATTTAAGAGCTGGAGAACATCACTGGTTGGTTGAGGTGGTGCAGCGCCCCACAGATCATTGGAATGTGGATCAAGCTTGGTCCCAGGTTTGATGATAAAGGCGGACAAAGGCTCTGGCAGGCCACCTCTCTTTCTTGGGTCTAGAAAAGTGAAGCCTGGTAACAGTAGGCAAACTGGAATGGAGAGAGGCCTTTGGAAGAACCGCTGAGGGAGCATAGGAGCGTATTCTACCCACAGAAGCTGCTGGGACCAGGGAGATGGTTTCTGAGATGCCAGGCAGGGTTGTCTCCATCTCCTAATTGTTGCACTCGGTGTGACCTTGGTACCTGGAGGAAAGGCTGACAGTGGCTCCCATCAGGCTACAGAATTCCTTCCAGAAGACAGAGAAAAGCTGTGGACACAAGTCAGATACCACATTCACAGGGAGACCATGAAGACGGAAGACGTGGTGCAGGACCATTCAGGCCAATAACGTAGTCAAAGGAGATGGGGGACCAGGGTCAATGTTAAATTCAGAGTAGTGGGAGAAAGCCTGCAGGTGTCTGACGGGAGGTCATATTTTGGTTTCAGATGGAACAGGACTTGACAAAGTCATGGGTGTCATTCTCCAAGTGAGCCACCAGAAATGCTGGAGGAGGAAGTCTTGTGTGCGCTGGGAACTTGGATGACAAGTAAGTTTGGATGAGTGAGCCCACTGAAAATGTTCCAACTTTTTAAATTAGAGGCAGTTGCGAGGACAGGAGATGGGTCCCAGCTGGCCCATAGTGGTGGCCTTCACTCTTTTCTCAATGCGTTAGCGGGCGGTAAGGGCGGGCGGTTAGCGGGCGGTAAGCGTGTTGCGTCATTTCCGGTCACTGGCGGTTGTGCTCTCTATTGTGCTTGTGTTGTTTCCACTGTTCTTCTGCTATTATTTCCTAATTCACTCGAGTAATCAGGCAGAAAATTATTTTCACACCAACACTAGGTTTTAGAAGTCAATATCTCCCCTTTCTCCATAGTTTATAACCGTTTCTGTTCCTCCGCTAATCAAACTACCCGATTAGCAATGTCCTCTAGCTCTCTGTCTCCACTCTCTGTTCCTCCTTCTCCTCCTCCTCTCCTCTCCTGTTCTCTGTGCCTCATGTGTAGTTATTCTTCTGCCTCCTTTTATGATAGCACCTCTTGTCATAGATGTAGGATGATGGTAGAAATGGAGGCAAAGATTAATGAGTTAGAATCCCGGCTCCGCACTTTAGCTAGCCCAACTTATGCTAGTGTAGTTAGCCCCCCCCCCGTAGCCGGTGCGGACCAACCTAGACGAGCTCATACGGCAGCTAAGATAGTTTCCTCCCCCCCAGTGGCTCCCGAGCAGCCGGGATCTAGTCAGGGCGGCTGGGTGACTGTCCGAGACAAGAGGCATAGTCGTAGGCAGCAGCCCCCGGTTCACCACCGACCAGTTCACGTTTCCAACAGGTTCTCCCCTCTCAGCGACACACCCGCTGAAAAGCCGACTCTAGTGATTGGTGATTCTATTCTGAGGAACGTGAAGTTAGCGACACCGGCGGCCATAGTGAAGTGTATCCCGGGGGCCAGAGCAGGCGACATCCAGTCTTATCTGAAACTGCTGGCTAAGGGTAAACGTAAATATGCTAATATTGTTATTCACGTCGGCAGTAACGACACCCGACTTCGCCAGTCGGAAGTCACAAAAATTAATGTGGAATCGGTGTGTACTTTTGCTAAAACGATGTCGGACACTGTAGTTTTCTCCGGCCCCCTCCCCAATCGGACCAGTGATGACATGTACAGCCGCATGTCGTCATTTAACCGCTGGCTGTCGAGGTGGTGTCCCGAAAACAACGTGGGCTACATAGATAACTGGAAGTCTTTCTGGGGGAGACCTGGTCTAATTAGGAGAGATGGTGTCCATCCCACCGTGGACGGGGCCGCTCTCATTTCTAGAAATATGGCCGATTTTATTAGAAATCCAAAACCCTGACAATCCCGGGTCGAGACCAGGAGGCAGAGCCGCAGTTTAACACGCTCCTCTGCGCCTCAGTCAGAGCGGTCATCTGCCGAGAATAGAATAGAGTCTCTGTCTATGTTTAGGTCTATAAAAACCGTGTCTGTCCCCCGACCACCTAAATTTAGAAAAGTTAATAAACCCAAACTAAACAAAAGAGGAGCTAAAAACAAAAACCTAACTGTAATTAAAACAGCCACAAATTTAGTCTCAAATAACACTGCGATCAAATGTGGACTGTTGAACATTCGATCATTATCATCAAAATCTCTACTAGTTAACGATCTCATAGCTGATCACCATATTGATTTATTTTGTATAACTGAAACGTGGCTGCAGCAGGATGAGTATGTTAGCATTAATGAAGCTACACCCCCAACTCATGTTAACTTTCATATCCCTCGTACCACAGGTCGAGGAGGTGGGGTGGCTGCAATATTTCAGTCAAGCCTATTAATCAACCCCAGACCAAAATCTGGCTGCAGGTCTTTTGAAAGCCTCACTCTTAGTCTCTCCCACTCGGACTGGAAAGGTGAAAAACCAGTTCTGTTAGTTACAGTATACCGTCCACCTGGTCCGTACTCAGAATTCCTATCAGAGTTTTCTGAGTTTATATCAGAGTTAGTACTTAGTACAGATAAAATCATTATTCTGGGAGATTTCAATATACATGTTGATGTAGAAAGCGACAGCCTTAGTTCTGGGTTTCTTTCCCTACTAGACTCAATTGGCTTTTCCCAGCA